>NC_082723.1:41719374-44119374 GCF_030144855.1 Hypanus sabinus | reverse complement strand
CCAGATCAGCTCAATTACTTCTCCAACCACCTATCCTGCTCACTAGTACATGTCCACCCCATCCAGTTGCATCCTTTTTCTTTGATACCTCGCCCACACCTGTGAACTCCTGACTCCTTCTCCAATGTCAGAAGCCATCCTGTGAAGACTCACCTGCATTGCCCCTGTCTCAAAGCTTTACCTTAAGTGATATTGTTGCTTAAACAATATTGTTCAAACTTTAACTATAAGATGTTGAATAATATTATCTTTTCTGGACTTGTCCTCAGTGTCTTATCTCCTCTGCCTGCCCATAAACTGAAGTTCTCACCCCAGCAGTTTCCTGTTGATCTCCACTTTGTCTCCAATGACAAGAATGTCATTTGTTCTAATTTCTGTACACAAGGTCTATTATATCACCCATGACTCCTGATGCCTCTTGCACAGAAGAATGTTGCTGCAGGGGATGTGGGCACATGTCAGAAATCAGAAGATCCGATTCAAGTTTAATATCACCTGCATGCATTGGGAAATTCGTTGTTTTTGCCGCAGCAGTAAAATGCAATACATAATAAAATCTGTGAGTTACTGTAAGTATATTATAATAATAATACTTTATTGATCCTGAGTAGGACATTCTTTTGGTATAGCAGCAACATTTAAAAACACACTTCGTAGTGTGCTTAACTAATGATAAACACAGAATAATAATAGTGTAAAAATGGTAATAAAATGAAACTAGTGTACCAATGTGTAATAATGTACAAAATAATAAAGCAGAGAATATTGTACTATGACGTGTGTTCACCTATCACACAGAGATGAACTGTTGTGTTTGCTTATTGCATTTGGTAGGAAAGATTTTCTCTAATGATCCTTGTGACAGCGGAGCTGAATGAGTCTGTTCAAAAGGCTGCTTATTTACAAATATTCAGTATATGTGTGTGTGTTTGTGTATGTATGTATGTGTGTGTGTATATATATATATATATATATATATTTATATATATATATATATATATATATAAAATAATTCAATGAAATAAGTAATGCAATAAAGTACTGAGGTAGTCTTCAAGGGTCAATGTCCATTCAAAAATCTGATGACAGAAGGCAAGAAGCTGTTCTTGAATGGTTCAGTATCTAGTGTCTCCTTCCTGATGGCAGCAAAGAGAACAAGGCATGACCTGAGTAATGGGGGTTCTTAATAATGGATGCTGCCTTTTTGAGGTATCACTCCTTGAGGATGCCTTGGATGGTACAGAGGCTAGTATCCATGGTGGAGTTGACCGAGTTCATAACTTTCTTTCAATCCTGTGTAGTGGATCTGTAGAAATTTGCAAGTGTCTTTGGTGATGTACCAAATCCCCTCAAACTCCCAATGAAATATTGCCACAATCGTGCTTCCTTTGTAACTGCATCGATATATTGGGCCCAGGATAGATCTTCGGATATGGTGACACCCAGGAAACTGAAATCGCTTTCACCTTCCACTTCGGAATTCCTCGATGAGAACTGCTGTGTGTTCCATCTTCTTACCCTTCCTGAAATCCACAATCAGTTCTTTGGTCTTAGGTAGGCCCCAGTCCTATGCACCACCAGATGAATGTGCATTTAAAGGTGAACCTTGCGAATCCAGTGTCGTAAAAATAAAATACGCATGATAAAATACTAGCTCAGTGAGTTGACAGGAAGATGCAGGGAGACTTTGGAAGATATTGCCAGTGTGTGAATCAGGAAGTGGCAGGTGTAGTATTATGTGGAAAGATACGAGATCAATCACTCAAGTCCAAAAATAGAACAGTGGATTTATTTTTATTAGTGAGGGATTGTGCATGTTTGTGTTCATTGGCATCTGTGTTTCAATGTAATGCTTTGGCCTCTGTTGGGAAATACATTATTGTAATAGAGCTGAGGTTATACATCAAATATTGTGGTTTCCTTATCTAAGGGAGAATATTACTTTTGGTAAGGGAAATAAAATAAAGTTTCATTGGATGCAGGTGAGGGGATTGTTCTATGAGCAGAGTTTAAGCAGACTAGAATCTGGCATTGAGAGAAATGAGGTGATTTCATTGAAATGCAAAATTTGTTTTGAGATTGACAGGGTTGGGATATTGCTTCCCTCTCTGGTACATAGCACAGTACAAAATAAGCGGTCAGCCATTCAGGAGGTAGGTGTGTTGTTTCTCAGACATGGCTTAGTCAGTTCTACTCCTTCCCCTGTGTATTTTTTTCATGTTCTACAATCGGGACCTGAGGTCATGAATCTAGGCTGGCAATTCACTATAATATAGACTGTTGTGCTATACTGTCCAAGGTTTTGATTATTGAAAGAAGCATTACTCTTCAAATTTGCTCTTCAAGTGGGTGGGAAGGGTGTGATGAGAGTCCTTGTTAAGAATGGTTTGGACCTAAATGCTGTAGTATCCAAGGCTAGGATCGAGACATGGAATAAAACTGGATCAAGAACTGAGCACAAAACAAATCGCTAGATGATATCTGTACAAACACGAGGAAATCTGCAGATGCTGGAAATTCAATCAACACACACAAAATGCTGGTGGAACGCAGCAGGCCAGGCAGTATCTATAGGGAGAAGCACTGTCCACGTGTCAGGCCGAGACCCTTCGTCAGGACTAACCATTCCTGCCCGTGGCCATCAATCTTTACAACTCCTCCCTCAGAGTGTCAGATACCCTGAGCCAATAGACTGGTCCTGGACTTATTGGCAGAATTTCTTCTTATTATTTAATTATTTATGGTTTTATATTGCTATATTTCTACACTATTCTTGGTTGGTGCAACTGTAACAAAACCCAATTTCCCTTGGGATCAATAAAGTATTTCTGTCTGTCTGTCTGTAAGAAAAGATAGTAAGAGATTTGAAAGTAGGAGGGGGAAGGGAAAATCCAAAATGATAGGAGAAGACAGAAAGGGGTGGGGTGAAGCTAAGAGCTGGAAAGGTGATTGGCAAAAGTGATACAGAGCTGGAGAAGGGAAAGGATTATGAGATGGGAGGCCTAGGGAGAAAGAAAGGGGGAGGGGAGCACCAGAGGGAGATGGAGAACAGGCAAAGAATGATGGGCAGAGAGAGAAAACAAAGGAAGGGGGAGGAAATAAATTAATCAGGGATGGGGTAAGAAGGGGAGTAGGGGCATTAACGGAATTTAGAGAAATCTACGTTCATGCTATCAGTTTGGAGGCTACCCAGACAGAATATAAGGTGTTGTTCCTCCAACCTGAGTATGGCTTTATCTTGTCAGTAGAGGAGGCCATGGATGGACATATCAGAATGGGAATGGGACGTGGAATTAGAATGTGTGGCCACTGGGAGATTCTACTTTCTCTGGCAGACAGAGTGTAGGTGTTCAGCAAAATATCTGTGGTTGGGCTTATGACTGAGCACTCAGGCTCCATTCAAGTGCTCTTTAAATACTCAATTCTTGATGCCCAAAACATGATCGCCAAGTGGCGGGATGGTCCTGAACCATTAAGGGGGCTACACCAGGCAGCTATCCATACCCGAGAGAGTTAGAGTGTCTAAACTCTAGAATCATCCGTGTTTGGGTGCATCTCATAACAAAGAAAATATGTCTGATTCCAGAATCTTCCTCTGAGGAAGAGACTGATTATGTCTGCTGAGTTTTCAATGCTTATTCCTCAATCAAATTATCAGTGACCAAATGATTATTTGATCATTATACCTTTCAGATTATGGAAGCATTTTGATTGCTGTTTTACTTAAACTAGAACAATATTTCTCAAAAACGTTATTAGCTGCAATGAACTTTGGCATGCTGTGAAAGATATCAATGGTGCTATAAAATCTAAATGTTTTCTTTTCCCTACTTGGTCGTGTGTCTGCTTGTCTAACAACATTGGCTCCCAGTTAAGCTCCACCTCTCAGGTGTGTTCACTGTCCCAGACTCTTGCAACCACTCTCATCCCTTCTTGTAGTACATCTCTCCTCAACTACATGGCTTCTCACATCTTCCTGAATTTAATCTTTCTAGCACTGGTGGCTGTGTCTTGAGTTTGCAAAGCCCTCAAAGGTTTCTCCATACTTATCTTCTGAATTCCTTTAACAATCTTCTCCTCTCCTCCCCGCCTTCCCTTCTACAACAAACTAGTTAAACCGAGCTGTATGACCCATCATATCAGTTCCTATGTTTCACAATGGGATAGAAGTACTTTAAAAGCATTATATAAGTTCCACACTGATGAGGTGCAGGTGCTGGAAATCCAAAGCAACACAGAAAAAATACTGAAGGAACTCGGCAGGCCAGGTAGCCAGTTTTCTGTGGAAAGGAGTAAACAGCTGACTTTTCTGGCTGAGACTCTTCATCAGGTCTGGAAGAAAAGATGAGGGGGAGAGGAGGAAGAAGTGCAAGGTAGTAGGTGATAGATGAAACTGGGATAGGGGAGGGAAAGCAGGGAAGCTGATAGTTGAAAAAGATAAAGGGCTGGAGAAGGGAGAATCTGATAGGAGAGGACAGAAGGCCATAGAAGAAAAGAAAGAGGGAGGAGCACCAGAAGGAAGTGATGGGCAAGTACGGAGATGAAGTGAGAGAGGGAAATGGGAATGATGAAGTGGTGTGGGTGGGGGGCAATTATCACATGTTAGAGAAGTCGCTATTCATGCCATCAGGTTGGAAGCTACTCAAACAAAATAAAATCAGGTTGCTCCTCCAACCTGACTGTGGCCTCATCACGGCAGTAGAGGAGACCATGGACTGACATGCTGGAATGGGGATGGGAGATACTGCTTTTTTCTGGCAGACAGAGTGTAGGTGCTTGACAAAGCAGACTCCCAATCTACACCGACATAGAGGAGGCCACACCTGGAGCACCAGATGCAGTAAATGACCCCAACAGACTCACAGGTGAAGTGTATAGAGGTTCCAGTTTGGAAGCCAAAAGTTGGGACACAAAAAGCGATGGACATGATGACTGTTATAATTGTTTTCAAACTTAAAGACTGAAAACCCATCTAGTTCTGCGTCGGTACTTGCACAGACTTTCATGGTTTGCACAATGCAGAGGGATCATTTCAGTTTATCCTGGTTTCACTATTGACAGCTTTACTTTTAGATGTGTTAAGTCTCTCAGACGTGACCTGATACTTTTGACTGCTCATGTAATGTATTTGTACACGATGATGAAATTCCAATAGGCAATTGCTCTAAGCCACACCACTGCAGTCTTACTCATTCCCTAGTGTTTCTAAATCAACCTGTTCTAAATGTACTAAAGCTTGTTGTGATTCCTGACTCTGACCTTGAAAAACATGCACTGAGAGTGTGATCAGTTTATGCCTGCTGCCATTGAAACTAGGCACCCTTTCCAATTGTGTTCAGAAAGAATTTGCCAATTCACACAGTTAGAGATTCAGTTGTCAAGCAGGAGATTATGGAACTATTCTTTAAAGTATTTGACAGATTACTGTAGATGGCAGATGTTGCACTGAAGAGTTTAGGATTGGGGGGCACAGTTTTGGATTGGGGTGGGCAATTTAGGACTGAGTTGTGGAAAATAATATCCTGTACTCATAGGTGAATTTTTGAAAATCTCAACTCTAAATATTTGTAGAATCCTTATGATTGCATTCATACAAAACAGAAATTAGTAAACTACGAGATATTAAGAGAATCAAGGGAAGTGAAGATAACAGTGGATTGTAGTGTAGTGTTCATTTGGGTGAAGCAAAGCATGACCGAGCGGAGAAGGCCAGTATCAAGAGTAGAGCGGAAGTGAAAGGACGGGACTCCAGTGTGATTGGTTGGACTGAGCTGCGGTGAAAGACAAGTTGCATTACTTGGGCGAAGGGAGATGATAGCAAGAAGATGAATGAAGGGTGGATGGGGGAGATAAAGAGGAAGGAAGGGGGACAGTATTCAAGTGTTGTACGTAGCCTGCAGAATGTCACTGTGGAGCACAGGTGCCATCTTGCATCACCAAGTTGGTGCAGTCTTTCATAGATTCTATGCAAGGAACTCATTCATAACCTGGGGCTGCCTGTACTTTTAAGTCATGTCTAGACAACTTATAATACCTAATACAATGTAAATGCTATGTAAATAGTTGTTATAGTGTATTGTTCAAGTCATAAGCAAGAACAGGAAAGGTTGGAATCTGATAAGGAGCTGATAATAGGGACCATCAGGAAGAAGGTGAAAGGCAGGTGGATCCAGAACGACATCAGAAATTTGGGTTGGGATGTGGGAGACCCTTTGAGTGAACTACATACGTATTTCAATAACTTAACCACAGCATTGCTTAGTAATAATTGTAGCTTTCATCAGGGCACGGCCTTTCACATTCTCCATTAAAATTGTTCCGATCGTTCACTGACTATAGCCCAATGCATTTCCAATGACCGATGGCGTTTCACCTCTGTCCGATTGCTTTATTACTTCCACCTTATTTTCAATCGCGATCCTGGTTATTTTCGTGAACAGAGACACTGTGGATTCAGAGCTGCGCCACCAGGTCCTGATGTCCACCGAATGGAGACATGTTAGATAAAGTCTGGGGATTCGCTGAGTCTGAAAGACCACTGCACTGATACATGTTAAATAAGGGACTTGAGCATCCGCAAATTTTGGAATCTGCGGGGGGTCCCGGAACCAATCCCCTGCGGATAAAGAGGGTGGACTATATATGTTGTGGGTGGATAGAACCATCAGAGGCAAGGAAAGGAAGTTTAAAGTCCATTTTATTATCAAAGTACTTATACTTTATACAACCATGAGATTCGTCTCCTTTCAGGCTGACATGAAACAAAGATTCCCAATAGAAACAAAAGAAGATCGTCAAACACCCAATGTGCAGAGCGACAAAAACAAAAAGAAAATCCTGCAAACAATAAAGCAAGCAAACAGCATTCAGAACTGAAGTTTACAAAGTCAATGATTACTGCAGCTGGTTTTCAAGTCCTGTAATTGCATGCTACAGCCTCAGTCCAGCACAGTTGAACAAATCTTGTGTCGCAACCGAACGGGCCCGTCTCTCATTTCTGACGCTGATACCTTGACCATTTTAATCTGGCCCGGCATTTAAGTCATCCAGTTGGGTTGTTCCTCGTCCACAGGCTCAGGTTCCATCACCTCGATATGGCCAGTACCCAACCTTTCTGATTCTGAAAGGCTGACTCTTAAGTCGATCAAATTCAGATCTTTCCTTGCCTCACCTCAGCTCCGCCTCATTGAATTACCTAGAGTTTCCACTTTTACTTGGATCTTAAATCAATCAAACCTTGGATCCTGCAACGCCTTGCCTTGGCTGCACCAAATTGAATTGCCTCCAAGGTCCGCTCCAGTATCTTCAACCTGGACACGCTGCAATCGTCCTGCCCTCATGAGACTCCAGTCACACCACAAAAATACTAGATTGTGCAGGTCAACTCCAACAGGGAAACCGCAGGCCACTGCTTTTGCAGTGATCGTTTACCAGCAAAAGTGCAAGAATCAAAGTTTGTATTGCGTTTTCATTTCATTGGCCACCAGTACCTTGTCACTCAAACCAGTGAGAAGTGCCATTGTAAACCAGAAGATAGGTAATGGTGGGCTGTCTCCAATCTTCACCTTTTCCCACCCAAACTGATGCTAGGTTTTGATTCAAAAACTTCAGAATTTGAATCAGAGTCAGAATCAGGTTCAATAACAACTGCATGTGTCATGAAATTGGTTAAATTTGCGGCAGCAGTACAATGCAATACATGATAAATATAAAAAAAAATCTGAGTTACAGTAAATGTAAGTAGTACAAAAAACAGAAATTTTAAAAAATAGTGAGGTTGTGTTCTTGAGTTTAGTGTCCATTTAGAAATCAGTTGGCCGCGGGAAAGGAGCTGTTACTGATACACTGATTGTGTGCTTTCAGGCTTCAGTACCACCTTCCTGATGGTATTAATGAGAAGAGGGCACTTCCTGGCTGGTGGCAGTCCTTAATGTTGGGCGCCATCTTCCTGAGGCACTGCACTTTGAAGATGTCTTGGATACTACGGAGGCTGGTACCCATGATGGAGCTGACTAATTTTACAAATTTCCACAGCATACCTCAATCATGTGCAGTAGCCCCGGCTCCCCCCCCCCCCCCCAAAACACCCACACATACCAAACGGGGATGCAGCAAAGCAAATTTCTCTCCAGGGTACATTTGCAGAAGTTTTCATGTGTTTTAGTTGACAAACTAAATCTCCTCAAACTCCTGATGAAATATAGCTGCTGTCAGGACTTCTTTACAGCTGCATCAATATGTTGCGACCAGGTTAGATCCTCAGAGATATTGGCACCCAGGAACTTGAATTGCTCACTCTCTCCACTTCTGATCACTCAATGGAATTCTGTGCCACAGGAAGCAGTTGAGGCCGGTTCATTGGCTATATTTAAGAGGAAGTTAGACATGGCCCTTGTGGCTAAAGGGATCGGGGGTATGGAGAGAAAGCAGGTAAAGGGTTCTGAGTTGGATGATCAGCCAGGATCATACTGAATGGCAGTGCAGGCTCGAAGGGCTGAATGGCCTACTCCTGCACCTATTTTCTATGTTTCTATGAGGATTGGTTTGTGTTCCCTCATTCTACCCTTTCTAAGGTCCACAATCAGCTTTTTGGTCTTACTAATGCTGAGTGCAAGGTTGTTGCTACGGCACCATTCAACTAGCTGGTATATCTTGGTCCTGTGCACCCTCTCATCTCCATCTGAGATTCTGCCAACAAGTTGCTATATCATCGGCAAATTTATAGATGGCATTTGAGCTGTGCCTAGCCACACAACCATGGGTGTAGAGAGAGTATAGCAGTGGGCTAAGCACACATTCCTATGGTGCACCAGTGCTACTTCCTCCCCCTACCCCCACCTACAAAGATGCTGTTGTCTCACTGAGTTGCTCCAGGAGATTCATAGTGCCCTCTTGTTCCCTGAGTACCCATTAAATGATTTGGTTGTTGAGCCATTTTGGCCAAAAGTAGAGAGTATTTTCCCTCCATGACTAGAAAGTTCTAAAAGGTCAAAAATAATTATGTTGGGGTATGACTAATTATGCTCCGCTGATGGTGTTCAAAACAGCTGCAGCTAGAATTAAATGTGGGACAGAGGAAGCTCAAAGAATTTACAGACTAGATTTCTGCCAATTTGCTATCATCAGTGCTGGCATTAGTATTAACATGACAGACCCCTGAGGTGAGGCTTTGCTGATTCTGAATGTCCAACTAGGCTGATTTATCATGGCATGCAGGGACTGAATTACATCCAGTTTTAGAAAACTGCATCCTCCAACATCACAAATGGTGTAATTCTATTATTTGTGAAAGTTAGCTGTAATAAATTAATGGATGTGTTGAATGGGTTCAGTGTAAGGAAGTCTAGCAATACACTTAGTTTCACTGTTTGTGAGGAAATCAGCCATATTTTACATAGGAAATGAAAGGTTTGTTCTTTGCCTTGAAAAAATTAATCTTGAAAATATACAGTAACTGTGACTTAGTTCCCATGTGATCTCATCATTCCCGAAGTATTGCCAAAGCTCAGCATGGATATGCACTGTTTACCCAATTAATTTGCTTCCTAGCAACTGGCAAAATCCCGATACTGAAAAATCTTACTGAATAATTGAAATGACCCCAAAGATATTATCTCAAACATGATGATATTTTATCATCATAAATAAAGTAGTAGTTTTAAGATCTACATTGGAAGACGTTTATCTGAAATGTTCTATTTATTCCTGGCAGTATTTGACAGATACAAATTATAGATCACAGGATAAAATTTTGGAACTGTTTAAACACTGTTATATTTTGATGGAAAGACTGATCATTAGTATTTAAGTACACAACTCTTCAGTATATTCCTGCTTTTCTGAAAGGAACTGTTACTGTTTACACTTATCAAGAGTCGATCTTCGATCTGCAGTTATTTTACAAAACTGGCTCTGACTGACAGGCAAGACCTTGAAGAGCAGAGTATTCCAGACTGTATCTCCGCCACAGAAATGCGTTGACAGCCACGCTGCAGGCTGAACCATCTGTCATGTCTGAATGTCTGTGAGCATGGTTGACATTAAACATTTTTTAGAAAATATCAAATATTGATTATAAAAATCCCAAAAGGCATTTATATATAAAACACTAAAATGCTTTAGGTGCTAGAAAATATTTAGAGCAGTTCTATTAATAAGTTAATTGAATTAGTTGTTATCATATGGATTTTATCTAATATACACCCAGTGGTCACTTCCTTGGTACCTCTTGTGCCTATGAAAGTGGCACTGAGTGTATGTTTGTGGTCTTCTGCTTCTGTAGCCCATTCACTTCATGGTTCAATGTGCTGCGTGTTCAGAGATGCTCTTAGACATACCGCTGTTATAATGCATGGTTATTTGAGTTACTTTCACCTTCCTGTCTGCTTGAACCAGTGTGACCCTTCTCCTTTGATCTCCAGTTCAAGTTTAATTGTCATTCAACCATACGTGAATGCCCATGAGTAACAGCCAAACAAAACAAAGTTCAAAGCACAGTACCAACAGTCATACACAGCACAATGTACATATAGCACATGTAATTAAGATAGCAGTAAACATAACATCGCAAAAAAATATAATATAGCAAAATCCCTGAGTGTCACCTCCTGTAGATTGATGGTGCGTGGAGAGTTTTTGGCAAGAATAAGCCTACAGCTGTCCGATCATCACATGCTAGTGCAGCCGCAGATGAACACAATCCAGCTTGTCTTCCGTGGAGTGAACACTGGAGGGCAGCACTGATGGGAGGGGTCAGTCTCCAACCCAGCGACACCACACTGCCTCCCCTGGGTGGCTATAATAGGTGACCCCACAGCACAGAGGCCTGGTCAGCACAACAATCAAGGCCACGCTTGTTCTCCCACTGTCAGTCTTGCCAATGAACTGATGAACTGGACTTGCAGTATTCCACATTACCAACGTCCAAGGCAATCACTTATACCATTTCTTGGACCGTGCACCACGTCTGCACATTGCCTCCAAAGCCTTCCTGTAGCAGGTGGTAACACGATCCTCAACGTCATGGTCCATCGCTATTGAGCAACTCACTGACGGAGGTACATCTTGCAGTACTTTATGTTCTTAATATCCAGCAGTGCTTTGCAATCATAAAAGTTTCATCTTTGTTTTGGACCCAGAGAGGACACTGGGTGCTGCTATCTTACCGACATTACTGGTTTACCTCTCTCTTCAATAAGGCAATTTCACCCACAGAATTGCTTTTGCTAGATTTTTTTTTGTTTTTCACACCATTCTGATGCTGTCTGTAAGTTGTTTAGTGTGTTGTGGGCATGCTACATTGCTGGCGGAAATATGCCAACACTTTCAAGCAGCCCAGCACAGTCCATGCTGATTTGTTTTGTCACAAATGACACATTTCTCTGTAGGTATCAATGGATACATGATACAAAAGAAATGCTAATCTTTTTATTGTGGTAGTTGTGTATTCTAGTCTATTATTGAAGAAGCACTGTGAGCATCCATTTGGGCCATTTTGCCTTTATTAGTATTCCTTCTAATTCCTGAGCCAACAGCAGAGATAGCAAGTCACTGGCAAGTTGTTCGAAATGCATTAAGGCAATTCACAAATGCATAATAAAATAACTCTTCTTGTTATCTTTAATTTGTTAACTTTGTCTGTTGACATCCTGGTCTGCCATTATAATTATATCAAACTTTTTTTTTGTTTAGTCATGAACTTGGAGTTTAAGTTGTTCTTCTGTCCTACAGAGCAGATATTAGTGTCAAAATTATTAGCTGGTGGTAAATAAGAGCTCAGAGCTTGAACTGCCTTCAGCAAAGTAAAGTTTACAGAGATTAAAGATCTACTGTTATCATCAACAGAATCTTACACAAATACGGTTAATTTAGGACAACATAATTCAACAGATCTGTAAACGAGTCTTCTGTTGAATGCAAGTAATTTGTTTGCATCCAAGGACAATGAGAAGAGAATGCAACTTAGGCTGGAAAATGCCAGAGAAACAAGTAATTTCAAGCAGTTCCCTATGGTGCCAATTAGGAAGTTCACTCATACTATAATTGGGGGATTAGTTCATCTAGTTTGATGCAAAGATCAGCATCAGTCCCGAAGATAATAATTCCATTAAGTTGAGTTGTGCAATGGAGTTGTTCAGATGAACTACTTTTAGCATGTGATCTTCTCTTAAGTTTTAGACAATGGACTTGTGGAAGTTTTTCTTAAACTGTGTTTTCAAGAGATTTTCTCTGTGTTGATGTGTACAATGAAAGCTTATAAAAATAGACATCTGGAAATTGTTCTGTATTGATTCTTGGCCCTTCCAAGTTCTGTAACAGTATTTAAAATACTGTTACAGGTGCACACCACCACTGAGTGCAAAATAACTGGAAAGAACTTCAATTATGAGGTTTAAGAGTAGCATTGTCATATTTCCCTGGACATTTTCAGGCTGTTGTTCCTTGTGGATCTTTACAATCAGTTTCAAAATGAAGAACGCAATACATGCTGCAGTCTCACTGTGGTGGAGTGTGGCTTTGAATGAATGGTTGCTGCAATGTTTGTAGGTGTTAGAGTGCTGCACAAGGTCTGAGGGATCTGCATGGGCTGAAGAACAACAGCATTTGCAATAGTCACAGAGATGTTCTGGGGCTACAGACAAGCGAGAGAAGGCTCCCATGGGCAGGAGTTCAGTTGATAGTTGTTCTTTAGGGAACCATGCTTATGGCTATGCCCATCTCTATCTGCAGCAGCGGACCGATGGAAACACTGAAGCGTTATTTAATTGTTGAGATTTGGTGGCCTGTCTAACACAGCAGCAAGCAGCAGATTGAGAGGTTGCAGTTAGCAGCAATTGGAAGGCGTGGTCCAGAGCCTCATTCATTGATGGCGATCTGAACCTGCAAGAGCAAAGCAGAAGTCTCAAGTGTGATGCTGTACTTAGAGTTGCAGATTATCTCTGATCTCTGCAGGGTCAAATATTAGTTTGAGTATTGGCCCTTTAACTAACATATCATGAGAAATAGAATTATTACGATATAATTTATCTTGTAAGAAAGTAAGTGTAATGCCCTGGTTCAGACTTCTACTGCTATGCTTTGAGGTCCGGAAAAACATTGTCTCATTTTTTCTGTGTAGTATACCAGCAGTTATGGTTGAAATGACAATAAACTTGACTTGACATGACTTGACTTGACGTGACTTGACTTGATTTTTATCAGTCTTTTGCAAACACAGTCTGTCCTGTTAGTAAACTTCACAGAATAGTGTTTTGGCTTCAGCTAATGATACGGAGGCATTTGCCCGAGCTGGGAATGATGTGTCAGCCAGTCGGGTTTGTCTGTTGTAACTTTCTGCCCAGTGGAATGTGTTGGAAGATTTGAGAGAGTTGGGATGGGATCAGATTTCGGAAGGGCAGAATCTGGTTTGGCATCTTTTGGCAGGAGCTGCGGAGCAGGGCTCAAGGGAAGATGCTCGCAGAATGCCGCTTGAAGGAGAGACTCCATTGTAAGAAGTGCTTTCTGCAGATGAATGGTTCTGAGAAGGAAGTGCCAATACTCCTGAGTTAGCCAGCTTGCTCAAGATGGTCTTCGTGGGAAGCTCTTTCTTTAGCTGGAGTCCTTCACACAGAACGTGGGATCAACGCTTGAGTAAAGCGCTATACCCGAGTACTCCAGAAATTAGCTGCAACGTTTATGTGTACATTTATGCGTACATTTGGACAGGTTTATATGTACATTTGGACAGTTTTAATGTAATGGGCCTTTTTATTTTTTGTATCTTCCTCTGTTAACTGTTAAAGCTGAAATATTGGTAAACATATTTTCTTGGCAATTCTATGCTGGTGTTCGATCTGTTATTTTTCTGGCGAACGATAATGTTGCATGGGCGATATTTGCACAACATTCACTGAAGCCAATGTCTCTTAATTGGGATATTCCACCTTTCCTGTTTGGTTGCACCCAAATCATACCGACCCTAGATCTGTGTTGCTAATGAAAGGTGCCCTTCTCACTGCTGAGTCACATGGCTGTTAGCAGAGATAGCTAATGAGCCAAGTTTGTACATGAGCCCTGGTGAGAGGGTGACATAAAGGCTGTTGCTTTAAAGGTTGAAAAGCTCATTGAGCAAATTTTTTGGTTTAGCAATATGGCCAGTGTTATTCAGTGCACCCCAGAAAGGAAGTGTTACGGAGAGCAGAACTCCTTCAAAAGGGCTCGAAGCACAAAGATGTACATAAGGTTACTCTGCTTTGTGGTTAGCTGATTGTCAACAATATTAGCGTTTTGCCTGTAGTTGTGTGGAAGGGATTCTCGACAAGAAAATATGTAAAGATGCAAAAGAGATTGAAGCTGAACAGGAGGTGAGAAGTTGATTCATGCTGTGGATTTGAACTTCAGGCTTATGTCAGCCAGGCAACTGAAAGGACATACGAATTGGTTTCCACACTACTTCATCAACCATATCATCTGGAGGACAGAGCTCAGTCAAAATGGCGCTTAACGGCGACTCCTTTGCTTACATCTTCAGAAACAACTCAACTTCCATCTTTAGTAACTCTGTTTTTCCCTTTCAGGGCTCCTTTGAAGACCCTGACTTGGAGTTGCACACTGCCTTCGGTTCTTTGAAGGAATGGGACCTGCTCTCGGAGTTTCACAAATGGCCATTATCCAACATGGCTTTGGAGGCCTAGGATCTTGGGGCTCTGGAGATGGGCAGATCAAAGCTCGGTGTCCCGGACCAGTGTGTAGTGGGAGCTCGAAGATCTTTGATTGTGTGCCCAGAGACCTGAGATCTTTGGGCACAGAGCTCGGAAAAAGTGATGCAATGGACTTTTGACATCGTAAACCAATGAGTTGTTTATTATGTCTCCCCTCTCACTGTGAAACGGAGACATCTCTTTCTCCTGTATTAGGGAGCGAGAGAGCCTGTGGTATGTCGAATAGTGGGTGAACACGCAGTCTTTGGAATACTGCAAGTCTGTGTCTTTGCTGCTGCTTTTGTTGCACTCTTGAATACTCAGTCAAGGGTGCCGATGCTTTTAGTTGCTGCTGGCAGGAGGGGGCAGGACTGGCAGGACTGCTTGCTGCCACTTACACACAGGAGGGAGGGGAGCTGGTGGGTAGTTTAGGATTCTAACATTTAACTGTCATTCATTCTTTGGGGCACTTTTCTGTCTTCGTGGAGGGTTGCGAAGAAAAAGCATTTCAGGATGTATATTGTATAATGTACCTTTGAAACCTTTGATATCATTATCTGGTGATTGCAGCTGCAAGAGTTTGTGAGTGCTCAAGCCAGAGAAAGAGTTGTTCACTTCTTCGTCTGTTTCTGTAGCTCAGGGATCTGTCAGAAAAGACAGCTTTGAAGAGCAAAGGAGTCCTGACAAAATGTAGTCTGATCACCCTCTGTCTTCAGGCAGGCAAGTTCAAGACCTTATGGATATATCTCCGATTGATACGGCAGCTGTTAGATTATTATCACTGCTGAGTTAAGAACAGCAAGGATATTAGCCTCGTGCAACATGAGAGGTACTAGCAACTGTTGGACTGATCACTGGCTAATTTATTAAATTTTCTCCATCTGTTTGACCTCAAGACCACAGACTGATTCTGCAGGCAGATTCATTCTCCAACTGCAGCACCTACCAGACAATCTGACAGTCTTCAACCAGCAGGAGCCACAGAGTGTCCACACAGCATCTGAACTACCCTGTGTATGAAAAGGTTCTGGGATTCCCTACCAGAAAGCACCAAGACCGAAAGATTAGCTTTACTTGTCACATGTAGTTCAGACCATATAGCGAAGTGTTTTGGATTGACCCGGTTGGAAAGAGTCAGGAGGTCAAGGTGCTAACTAATCGTAGATGTCTCATGGCCAGGACTCGCCAACAAACATCAGGAACTCACTAAGCTGGCAGTAAGAGTGGCTCCCACAGTCGTAACCTTCATGTACAGACATTGCACAATACAGTATCAGACCAGATAGCATAGCACTGCAACAGCGCATGTGGCCAGGTTTGATTCTGCCATTGTATGGCATTTGTCACCATGAACGTGTAGATTTCCTTTAACTGTTGTGGTTTCCTCCCATATTCCAAAGATGTATGGGTTAGCAGGTTCATTTGTCACGTGGGTGTAATTGAGTGGCATGGTCTTGTTTGACTGGAAGTGCTCATTACTGTACAGTATCTTGAAAAAGACGTTATAACAATTTTTAAAAAAACATCATCCCAAAAGCTCTCTTCCCTCATGATAGCTGCAGTTGGGAAGAAATGGTTATCCATCTCTTTGTGCATACTGTGACAGACATGAAGTGCTGCTGGAAGACCATCAACTCAGTAAAAGATGCTCTTTAACCTGCCTGGAACTTGTTGCACAGTGTAAGGAAATGCTGCCGACAGATGCAATCCAAACTATAGGCGTTTGTACTGAGAGATACACTGAACCTTGATGCAGGACAACAGTCTAGCTTCCTTCAGCTACTGTACATTCGAGGGGGGACACCCCTCAAATTTGAAATTTCAAATCATCCTGTGGGGGGGGGAATGGTGAGTCATAATGGTGGTATAGCTCAAAATAATAAATTAATACACTGAATATATTGACTGTGAATGGAAAACATTTTGCACTGTTTAGTTCTTCATTATAAATAAAGTTATATTTTTGAAACTAAAATTTAAATGCAGTGTTTTTGCATTAGAAGCTACTCTACATTTTGTAGGGGCTAAGGGAAAAAGAGCAAACAAGAACTTGAAGGAAGAACATCTATGACCCAATCACCTGTGATTGTGGGTGGAAGGAACACAGAAGGTCCAATGAAATAATCGTGACATGTTGGGAGTGGCATAGCTAGCAAATTTGATTCTATTATCTCACCTGTTTTGACACTAGTTTCTCACTAACGTTGCATTCTGACTTGTCAGGTTAGATTAGATGGGATTTTTCAACAGATAAACTCTCAATCTTCTTCTGCAAGATTGCTGAGCCTCTTGTGATGATCTTTGCATCATCAATAAGAATGGGAGAGGTTCCGGAGGATTGGAGGATTGCAAATGTTGTTCCCTTGTTCAAGAAAGGGAGTAGAGATAACCCAGGAAATTATAGACCAGTGAGTCTGACTTCAATGGTGGGCAAATTTTGGAGAAGATCCTGAGAGGCAGGATTTATGAGCATTTGGAGAGACGTAATCTGATTAGGGATAGTCAGCATGGCTTTGTCAAGGGCAGATCATGCCTTACGTGCCTGATTGAATTCTTTGAGGATATAACAAAACGCATTGATGAAGGTGGAGCAGTGGATGTAGTGTACATGGATTTCAGTAAGGCATTTGATAAGGTTCCCCATGCAAGACTCTTTCAGAAAATAAGGAACCATGGAATCCAAGGAGACCATGCTTTGTGGATCCACAATTGATTTCCCCGCAGAAGGCAAAGAGTGGTTGTAGATGGTTCGTATTCTGCATGGCGGTCAGTGACCAGTGGTGTTCCACAGGGATCTATTCTGAGACCCTTCCTCTTGGTGATTTTTATAAATGATCTGGATGAAGAAGTAGAATGGTGGGTTAGTAAATTTGCTGATGACACAAAGGTTAGGGAGTTGTGGGTAGTCTGGAGAGTTGTCAGAGGTTACTGCGGGACATCAATAGGATGCAGAATTGGGCTAAGAAGTGGCAGATGAACTTCAACTCAGATAAGTGTGAAGTGGTTCATTTTTGTAAGTTGAGTTTGAAGACAAAATATAATATAAATGGTAAGACTCTTGGCAGTGTGGAGGATCTAAGAGATCTTGGGGTTTGTGTCGATAGGTCACTCAAAGCTGTTGTGCTGATTGACAGTGTTGTTAAGAAGGTGTATGGTGTGTTGGCCTTCATCAAGTGTGCAATTGAGTTCAAGAGCCATGAGGTAATGTTACAGCTATATAAGACCTTGTTCAGACTCCACTTAGGGTACTGTACTCAGTTCTGTTCACCTCACTACAGGAAGGATGTGGATACTATAGAGAGAGTGCAGAAGAGATTTACAAGGATATTGCCTGGATTGGAGGGTGTACCTTATGAAAATAGGCTGAGTGAACTTGGCCTTTTCTCCTTGGAGAAATGGAGGATGAGAGGTCATGTAGGTAGTCAGAGGCTTTTTCCCAGGGCTAAAATGGCTAACATGAGGGGACATAGTTTTAAGGTGCTTGGAAATAGGTACCGAGGAGATATCAGGGGCAAATTTTCACATAGAGAGCGGTGGGTGCATGGAAAGCACTGCCGGTGGTTGTGGTGGGAGTGGTTACAATAGGGTCTTTTAAAAGCCTCTTAGATAGGTACATGGAGCTTATAAAAATTGAGGGCGATGTAGTAGGGAAATTCTAGGTAATCTCTAGAGTAGGTTACATAGTCAGTACAACATTGTGGAGTGAAGGGACTGTAATGTGCTGTGAATTTCTATGATCTATGTACAAGACATTCTTCAAAGTTCATAACATTTATTCAGTGGTTCAATGCTTCTATTTAATATCAGAGAATGTATATAGTGTACAGCCTGAAATTTTTGCTCTTCACAGACATCCCCAGAGAATGAATGACAGAAAACATTAGAACCCCAAAGACCTCCCCTCCCCTCCCCTCCCCTCCCCTCTCCCCTCCCCTCCCCTCTCCTACACACAGACAGCAGCAAAGCATCAAACCTCTCCCCCACTTATTCCAGCACCGACCACTTACAAGCAAGCAATAGCAAGGCCATCAAAAAGCAATGATGTAGGTCCGTCAACAACTACAGTCCGTTGCCCAGACATTCCACTAACAAGGAAGAAAGAAGTGTTACTCTTTCACAGCAAGAGGCAAGACCAACAAACAGCTCGCTGTTCTGATTTTACAGTCTATAGCATCACTTAAATTTTGTTTCTTCGACTCGAGAGTTGGCAGCAAACACTCACTCACCGTTGAGAGAAAGAATGATTGCCTGAATGCAGAGGCCTTCTACAGCTGTACCCGTTGTCTTGATATTCTGATTTCCTGTGGCACTTATGCTGCATGTACACACACACACACACACACACACACACACACACACACACACACACACACACACAGACGCACACACACACACACACACACACACACAGAGACGCACACACACACACACACACACACACACACACACACACACACACACACACACACACACACACTTGGCCTATGGCCAAGTGGTTAAGGGCACAATAGTCTAGTGATCTGAAGGTCGCTAGTTCGAGCCTCAACTAAGGCAGTGTGTTGTGTCCTTGAGCAAGGCACGTAACCACACATTGCTCTGCGACGACACCGTTGCCAAGCTGTATCAGACCTTGCTCTTCCCTTGGACAACATCGGTGGCGTGGAGAGGGGAGACTTGCAGCTTGGGCAACTGCCGGTCTCCCATACAACCCTGCCCAGGCCTGTGCCCTGGAAACCTTCCAAGGTGCAAATACACAGTCTTGCGAGACTAATGGATGCCTATATATATATATTTATAAATAAATGCTGCTTTAGTTTCTCTTGTTGATTGCCCATTGTATCCAACAATGCCCAGAGACCTGTGTAGGGGAGATTCTAAAGTGGAAAAGTTGTTGCACTGGAGCAGTTCCACTCTCTTGACCTTGGGAGTCTGGCTCCACTGGTATTATTGGATGTCACAAGCTGGGGTTTACCTTGGCTGTAGTAGATGACCATGACTTCTTCTGTTCTTTGTCATGCCCTTTAGTCTCCATGAAGCGTTTTAAAGCCACCTGTCTGGCCATTGGATCTTGCTGTTGATCTCATCTGCTGGTGCTGACTTCACATGCTAGGACAGGCATGTCCATATTTCACCGGGGTTTGAGGCCCACCTGGTTTAGCCCATAGCTGCTCTACCTGACTCTGCTTTGGACACTTTTAACTTGCACTGGACATTTATAACTTGATTTTAATCAATGTGGCTGTTGCGTTTTATTATTTATTGTTGTGTTTACTATTTGTGCGTTTGTTATGTTATGATTGCCCTTGCCCCTGGGAGACGCTGTTTCATTCTGCCCTGCAGAGCTGATGTATGGTTGGAATGACAATAAGGTTTTTGAATCTTGAATCTTGAAACAGCTACCTGGAGCCACAGGTGAGAGCCGAGTGTCTGCGGAACCCATTGGTAAGTGAGCTGACCAGAAATCACCGATGTACTGAGGTGTATGAGGTGTCCAAGGAAGTGGGCCCTTCACCATAGGTGTTCCCCCTCTCTGGGCATCCTATACACCCCAGTTTCTTTAAAGTATTATTCTATAACAAAGCAGTACTTTGGTGCTTAAGAAGCAGCATTATCATTGTATCTTATACCTGAAGACCATTCAACCTAATGTGTGTGCTTGCTGATTTTGAGGAGTGATCACTTTTATTTTATCATCCTTCAAATGTCATATCTAATACTCTGTTAAGACTTAATATTAAATTTTCTTCCAATAACGTTTCAAGCAGTGAATCTCAGAACAACTAATTTTGTGTGTGTGTGTGTGTGTGTGTAGCCCCTTTTACTTTTCTTCATTCGGGCTCATTTACATGTTTGTTTGAGAGTGGAATGTGTAATAAACAGGGAGGTCACTTGACCCTTTGAATTAATTACCCATGGATTGTGGTGACCAGAACCTGTGGTCACTGCCCCTTAGTAATTTGACTGTGAAGCACGTTCTCCACAAAGACCTAGTGGCCTCTGTGGATTGAACTTAAACTTAGCTGATTTCTGCTGCTGACAGACAGACTTCTTTTCAATTGCATGCTTTGTGCCTCGCTACTGGAAGGTCACAGCAACCAAACACAGAAAGCACACCAGAAGGACACCTTTTTAATTAATTCATTGAACATAATGCAGAGGGTGGTACAGGGACACATACAGTAATTAAGACAGAAACTCAAATTTCTCTATTCCATTATCTCCATTATTGGTAATGCTTCAGCTACATAGTAATGTTACAGTTGTCTAGAAACCTGGTCAAACCCCACTTGGAGTACTGTGCTCAGTTCTGGTCACCGCACTATAGGAAGGATGTGGAAACTATAAAAAGGGTGTAGAGGAGATTTACGAGGTTGTTGCCTGGATTGGGGTGCATACCTTATGAGAATAGGTTGAGTGAACTCGGCCTTTTCTCCTTGGAGCTGCAGAGGATGAGAGGTGACCTGATAGAGGTGTATAAGATGATGAGAGGTATTGATCGTGTGGATAGTTGGAGGCTTTTTCCTGGGGCTGAAATGGCTATCATGAGAGGGCACAGTTTTAAGGTGCTTGGAAGTAGGTACAGAGGAGATGTCAGGGGTAAGTATTTTACGTAGAGAGTGGTGAGTGCATGTAATAGGCTGCCAGCGACTGTGGTGGAGGCTGATGCGAAAGGGTCTATTAAGAGACACCTGGATAGGTACATGGAGCTTAGAAGCTATGGGTAACCCGAGGTAATTTCTAAAGTAAGTACATGTTTGGCACAGCTTTGTGGGCCGAAGGGCCTGTATTGTGCTGTAGGCTTTCTATGTGTCTATCTCAGAGGACCTGTCCTGGACCCATCGTATAAATATTATTGCAAAGAAAACACGACAGTAGCTCTACTTCCTCAGGAGTCTGCGGAAGTTTGGCATGTCATCAAAAACCTTGGCAAACTTCTGTAGATGTGTGGTGGAAAATGTGCTGACTGGCTGCATTATAGCCTGGTATGGATGCACCAATGCCTTTGAGTGGAAAATCCTACCTTTGGTTCAGCCTAGTACATCACAGGTAAAACCCTCCCAACCACTGAGCACATCCACATGAAATGTTGCTGAAGAAAAGCCACATCCATCGTCAAAGATCCTCATCACCCTGGCCATGCTCTTTTCTCGCTGCTGCCATCAGGTAGAAGGTACAAGAGCCTCAGGACTAACACTACCAGGTTCAAGAATAATCACTACCCCTCAACCGTCAGTTTCTTGAACAAAAGAAAATATCTACACTTATTTAAGGACTCTGCTATATTATTATTTCATGCTTGTTATTTATTGCTCTTTAGTTATATCAAAGTTTGCATGGTCTGTTATGGTTAACAGTTCCTGATGTTTACTATTTACAGTTACTGTTCTATAGATTTGCTAAGTATGCCCGCAGAAAAAGGATCTCAGGGTTGTATGTGGTGATGTACTCTGATAATAAATTTAACTTTGAACTTCAGAAATAAAATATTTAAATATTTTTTATGTTCAGAATATTTTTTTAGAAAATTTCAATCCAAATACTATCGTAGTTTTTAGAACCGGAGAGCTTACTCTGGTTTTGAATATTATTACAAATGCAAAGAACTTGGGATTTCCAGAATATTCTTCAGTCTGACAGGGTTGTCATTTAATTAATCAGTCAATCTATTTTCCAAGAATTGTTGTGAAGTCTAGAAAAAGCACTTACCTGTGGGGGTGATCTAATACTCATTTGGGATCCATATTTTAAACTATGCAAGCAATGAAGTCCTGTAGTTGATGTCAGATACACTGCTTGTAAGATAATTAAAGTGGGTTTATGGTTTATGCTTTTGTGATTTTAATTTGGCATTTATGGTTATTTATCCAGCTCCCCTTGGTCTTGCATTGTTACATTCCTTCTGCTATTCACCTGTCTATGTAACTTCTGGTGACTTTCAAACCTCAACTGTACATAATGTTTACTTCTCACGTAGAGACTGGTTGCATTGGATGGTTATGCTCTTTGTGACAGCAGCAGAATTTGTCTGAATTTGCATAATCCTGTTGCAAGTCAGTACTTTAAACACAATGAATTAGAACTACACTACTCTGGTATTCTTGGGACTTTGGCAAAGCTGTACCACCATGTTTTCCAGACTATTGGATCTTACTCCTCTTAATAGCCAGTGGTTGCTTGTTATACCACAAGTGTTTGGGGAAGCAATGAAGGCCCTCCATCTCTGACAATGCTCAGGGCTTCCTTCATCGGGTCAGTAGCCTCCTCTCTGTTTTCACTGCTGTTAGTCATGCAAGTCCTGGATGGGGACTCAAGAATGTTGTCCTACTCAGATGTAGAAGGATTCTTCATTGCTGTTTCCATAACAATTTTGTTTGACCAGTCAGGCTTATTAGCCCTGAGCTGAAACCTCATACCTGGAGGACTGGCGGACCACTCTTCGCCTGTCTTCTACCATTTGACTGGTTTGGCATGGGTGACCCTACAAATGGCCAGAGCGTAAAGCCCTGTTTCCGGCTGACTGAGCCCTCCAGGTTATTGAGGCATGCCAACTTTCAAACCAAGACAAGGTTGTGATCCTCTTGGAGTATATTAGTACCCACATACACTTTTATTTCTTGTTTCATAGCAGTATAATACATTTTCCATTGAACCCAGTCAGTTTGAACTCCAGCTTCAAGCCACTCCTGACACCTGGTCTTCCAGTCCTATGTACATTTGGCCCACTTTCTGGATCCTATCCACACTCTGGATCTACAGCTCTGAGTGTACATCTGGCCAGAAACCCTGCATCCCATTCCAGATGAGGGAAGTGGTCGGATACCAGTTCGTCAGAGTTTTTTTAGTATATTGAACAATAATGCTTGCATAGATCTTTTCATTCTGGATCTAAGCAAGCATTCAGCATCTGCTGAGGAATTAGTATAAAGTAGACTTAGTTTTTAAAGTAAGCAGACTACATTGACTTATTTCTCCCCCATTCATCTGTAACTTTATGAAAAACTATTTTCATTTCTTATTGGAACATTTTAATTTCTTAGGCATTGTGTTACTATGGCTGATGAGAGTTTTTTAAATCCCTCAATACACTGAGTGGTAATTTAAATTCTATTATTTATTCACAAAGAAGCTATCTTGTAGTCAAAGCCTGCTCTTTTACTAAGTTGACTTTATAATTTGAAAAAGTGCCTTTTAACATCCTGAGGTGATCTTACCATTTTGGACTTCCAGAAAGAATTAGGAGATAATTTACTTTAATGTGGTTTTGAAAGTGGCTGTTCATCAAAGTATTTTTTAATGTGGGTAGGAGAGAGGGACCATGCAGTCATTTTAATTGAATTCCATTCATTCATTCCTTTAAGAATTTTAGGTTATTAAGATATATAATGGAAGCATGTGATACATTTTTGATGAGTTGTTCCATATGAAAGCACTGTGATATTTCCATACCCAATTAATATTTTATGTTCTTTGCAATCTTACACAATGTGAACAGAAACCTTATCTATGTTAGTCCAATGGAAGTGCTACTTTTTAAACGGAATGGTCCTTTTTATCAATTCCTGTAGTACTATAGCCTGATGTGAAATTGCAAAATATTGTTTTAAAGATGTGGAATAAAATCTAAGTAGGAACAACCAATTAATGTGATGAATGGAATTAAGCGATATGGGGTCAATTCAATTGAATAGGCTTCAGTGTAACCTGATATTTATCATCTGCTTGGAGAGAAGAAAGATCCATGCTGAAAAGTGTACATGAAGTTGGGGAGAATAAACATCACCACTAAAGATTGCCTACCGATATTCACAAATGAAGAACTTCATATCTACCCTGCCCATAATCGAAGAGAAGACAAAAATAACCATGTGTCAGAATCAGATTGGGTGAGGATCATGGGCAGATGGGACCAAGAGGGAGAAGCAGGACAGGACTGGAAATGTAAAGTAAAAACTGAAGAATCTGGAAATCTGCGACAAACACATAAACTGCTGGAAATACTCAGCAGATCGTGCCACGCATTCCGGCAGAGAGAAAGTTGATGAACCTTCTCTTCTGCTGAGGTTTATTCCACATGAAACAACATTTTCTTTTTTCTCTTCCCACAGATCCAGCTGATCTGCTAAAGGTTTTCAACATTTTCTGTTTTTATTTCGGTATCCAAAAGAGCGGCAGACCTCCTGCTGAAAATGCACAATTAGGGAAAGATAGTTTGACCGGTCAATGTGCCTTGCACCATTTACAATATGATGTACAGATCTGCGTGGATGGATTGTGAGGAATTGCTTAGATGCACTTGCAAAGAAATTCATCTCTTAACTAGTTGCTCTCAATATGATGAAGAATAGCATACACCAGCTTTGCTTCTGAAATAGAATTTAATTAATTAGAGTGGAATCAAACTTCAGAAGCAGAGTGCATTTAGCATTAGAGACCCGGGGTGAATTTATAACCAGAGAATTGCTAGAGCAGAGAGAGGCCAGTCAGTCTCTCATGTCCTTGGAGGAATTACCAAGCTATTTTATTTTTAATTTCAGGGTGTCAGTTCAGCAATTCTGACATGGCAAAGTATTTATTTTAACTAACAGGAGACATTCATGCGATAAAGTTCCTGACTGCAAATTGCAAGCCAAGTACCACTGATACCAAAGACCAGCAGTGATCTGTCAGGTCAATGAAGAAAGATGGTCATCCTGAAGCATGAATTCAATTTCTCTCTCTACAGAGGCAGTAGGACCTGCATGTCACTTGTTCTGTACTTGCAGCCTTCACTCTTGTTATTCTTTGATTTGGCATTGGAATTTAATTGAACACTTTAGAGTATTATTTTGGCTAACTATGAAAATATGTTCATTTGTGCACAGAAATTTCATGTGCAATCAATTTCATTGTTTCTTGTTTGTTTATTTATTTATAAGTTTATTTACTTATATATTTGCTTAGTTATTTATGTATTCATTCATTCATTCATGCATCTATCTACCCATCTACCCATCAACCTCTTTACAGATTTACATATCTATCTACCAACCTACCTGACTATCTACCTATCTGCCTACCTACCTATCTACTTGTTTATTTATTCATTCAGACATACTGCACAATAACAGGCTTTTCCAGTCGAATGAGCCTGTACTGCTCAATTACATCCATGTGACCAATTAACTAATTGCCCTGTATGTATTTGGAATGTGGAAGAAAATTGGAGCACCTGGAGGAAACCCACATAGACGGTGGGTGAAAGTACAAGCTGTTTGCGGACAGTGGCGGAATTGAACCAGGGTTGCTGATATTGTAATGGCGTAACGTTAACCATTGCGTTACCCAGCCACCCCTTCTATTTTCAAATGTTCTTCATCCAGTATTAACAACAATGCAAAGTGAAGTGGTCATAGAGGAGAGGAAAGATTTTCTTCACTGCTTCAGTTGACTGGAATTGCATGTCTGTATAAATACCAGTGGATTCCCAAAAGAAGAATGGCTGGATTGTAGTGTAAGGGCGGTGTGCTGGGATAGTTTCAATGAGTGTTTGCTGTCCTCTAAAGGCACGGACCCAGTAAAATGCAAACTTCAAAATAGGCTCCAAATCACAGCATCTACAGTTCCCTCTGTCCCCAAAGTATCAACTAAGTCTAATATCCTGTTTGTATGTTATGGTTATTATTGTAGTATTGTTGTTATTTTTCCATTATAGATTTATTGAGTATGCTTACAAGAAAATGAATCTCATTTATGGAGATATATATATACTTTGATAACAAATTTACTTTGAACCTTGTGTATTGTTTGTTGACAATGATTTGCTAACTGTGCCTAACAGATTGCAACCATGTTATTATGTACCTTTATGCTTCATCCAGACTGGTCCCACCGGGATTAATTCAGCTTTTTCTTTCCCTGTGATCCCAAGTGCCATTCATTTTATGTGCCTGATGAAAGAGTAAAATAGAATATATAAGAAATATTCAAATAGAAAAGCCTCATTGGAATTAGTATTGGAACAGATTTCTTTGGAAAACAGTTTTTTTTTCGAAAGTGTTGCTTCCTCAGAATATTTATTTGTATATCATGGACCGCTTGAAGTTGAACCCAAATAGAATTTAAGACTACTTGTGTAGAAATTTAGAGAAAGAAACATTTTACTCTTATTGAATATAATGCATTTAATTGCATCATGGAGCTGGCACTTTGTTCAACGAAGCTAAAGATGTTTCATTGATGATTTTCATTTGTATTCAGTATCTGAGGCTTTTTACTTCAGTGTGCAACAGTAATCGGCCAGCATTGATGAATTCTAAAGTGTACTCCATGATCGCAATATCCTTGTGAAACCTTTCACAATGCTCGTCACTGACAATGCTAAGAATTGTAGGGAAAAATTCTAAATGGAAATGCAGAAAATTAATCTTTAGCGGCATATTGTACTCCATGGTTTTGTATGCCTGAAGCATGTTGTCTGCCAGGTGCATATAGATTGGCACTTGAAAGTCTTCCATGCGATTTTCTGCAGTCCCACAAGAAGTTTTTCGAATTGCCTGTCATTAATGACCTGTTTGGTTTGTAGACTAACAAAATGCCTTCCTTAATCTTGGCATCAGTTGCTCTGACTTAATTTATTCATGGAAATAGTAAATATAGGTGATTTTAAAAAGTGGTATGTGATAGGAAGATTTCTTCCCACACCTCTCTTGGTGCATCACATCGGGCAGCAACTTTGCCGTTTCTGTAGTGTTTGATGTACTCTGCTTAGTTGCTAGCCCCGCAGAGTTGGAACTCATGCAAGGAGCCGGCTGGGTTCAAACCCAGGACCTCTTGCCCCAAAGTCCTGAGCAGATACCACTTTACCAATGGCAGAGACTTTCATTAGACTGCTTTTGAGGAATATTCATCAACTTAAAGCATTAAATCTGTCACTCTTGTGATTTCTGTGTTGCAGGACTTTGTTGTTGATTACATGGGTTTTTTGTTGTGTTACCTTTTACCAGTAAATATAATTTACTTTTATTACCTTAACCAGTAATCATGACTTTCAAACCCATATGAGTTTATTAGTGCAGGCTGATCTTTTGCGAGTGAATATAAATCACTTCTCATAAACTACCACAGAAGTTCATAGCCACCACCTGTTCCCAGTTGTTTCTAGTTTAGTCATTGAGATGTAGGAACATAAATGGGACCTATGTCCTATCACATCCACGTTGATCATTTTGCACATCCACACTAATCCCATTTTACCGCCTATGTCCTTCTGTGCCTTGTCTATTTAAGTTGTCACTCTAAACGCTTCTTAAACTTAGTAATTATATCTGATTTTACCATCACATCTGGCAGTGTGTTCAGTGAGCCTGAACAATTAATCTTGTTTGGAACATAACACAAGAATATAGCTTCTAAAAGCTTAATTATTTTTCCACATTTGTAATCCTGCCTGATAGTATTATTTATAATTGTTCTGCATATTTTTTGAAAGAACTTGTAAATAACTGAAAATTGGGTTACAGATGGATGGAGGTGAAAATTCTCTGAACCACAGTGTTCATTATTTTGTGATAAAGTCATATTTAGCAGTTCTAATGAGTCCTTGCTCCGGTGCCATCCACAAACATATTAAGAAATACATTTAATTGCAGTTTTTTAAATAGGTTCTTCAATACAGTATGGCATTACTGTGTGCAAGATTTTACATTTGGCTGTAAATAAAATGAATTTGAGCGGAGGGCAGGCTTAGTCTGAAATTAAGGACAAATTGTCCCTACCATACTGATTGTGATCCCAGCTAAAGTAAACACACTTTGCAAGTATCCATTTTTGTATCCCAAATACCTCATATGAACAGAAGAGATTTGCTTATCTTCAGTGCGTAAAAGTAATAGAAATTTGGAGATCAGAGAAGATCCTGTATCTTCCAGAAAATTGAATCAAGCCAGGACCTTCATGGCTAACGGAGCAGATAAAGAATTGGAAGTCTGATTAAAAATTGTGAAGTTGATAACTTCCTGCTTCCTTCAGTGGTGGCACTGTAAAAAACGTGGAATGCTGTACCCATGTGTGCTGAGAAATGGTGGTGTATACGAGCACAGTAACTTTGGTGATCCACAATATGATTCTTTGGAAACCCCTGATAGTCCTGTATCTGCCTCACTGAGCCCCAGATCTCACATCTCCTGTCAGGCACCAGGGCACCAGTACTCTGACTCTGTTTCCTGAAACTTTTGAAGCTCACTGGAAAATTTATCCTAGGACTGTGTAGCATCTTAAAAAAAATAAAGTGAATTGTAAGTGTTGAATAACACTTAATAGTCTGAAAAGTTTGCCAGTCTGGTTCAACCAAAATCCCAAGCATGCTGGACTAATGAAGTTTTACTGGAATTGGAAAATGAACTTAATAGTAAAATTGGAGATGCTAAGATAATAGAAAAAGCCTTGAATTCTCTGGAAATTATAGGCACTGAAAGAGGATAAGAGCACCAGGAATCAAGATAAATGTTTAAGGATAGTACTGGAACTTGTGAAGATCGTGACATTATAAACACAATGCAAATTAACAGAAGCTGTCCCTATCTTAGTGGTTTCTACCAAAGTACTGGGAGCCCTGGTTTCCTCCCATAGTCCATAGTTAATTGGTCATTGTAAATTATCCCATGGTTAGGCTAGGATTGCTGGGTAGCATGGCTCAAAAGGCTGGAAGGGCCTATTCTGTGCTGTAGCTCAATCATTTAATCAATCATTGAATGAATGAATGAATAAACAAGCAAGCATATCTTTGCCAGTATCGTTATTTACATCCAAGTACATCATGTAAACTGAAAAATATTTACTTATTTTCAGTCTTGAGTTAGTCAGTGCTTAAAAGAATAGAAATACAGTCAATACAAAACTGGAGTGTTGGGGGGGGGGGTTGGTAATGTTAATCTGCCTTGGTCAGCTTGGTGAATATCTGGTTCCAATGGTGCAAAACTATAAGAAGCATTGGAGAAAATGCATAAGACATTCACAAAGATGTTAGAACTGGGAAAAAATGCAGCCGTCACAGAAAATATAGACAGTTTGGGCTTTTCTACTAAGGAGAATGTTGAGGGATTTGAAACATATCTTTGGCTTTGGGATGATGGAAACATTTTATGGATAGATAAATATCTTCCACATTTGCTACATCCAAGAGCATAAATATACAATAAGACATTAAAGCTCATTTAAAACAGGTGAGAGGAGTGCAAAACACTGTCCTGTGAGATGTGTGAAGTAAGGCTTTTAAAGGAGTGCAATGGGGAAAGAGAAAACTGAAATTTAGAATTAGGTGGGATGTCAATATTTCTAGTACAAAGAAAATCAGAATCAGGTTTAATATCACCAGCATAAGTCATGAAATGTGTTAACTTAATGGCAGCAGTACAATGAAATTCATGATAAATAAATATAGAGAAAAAAACTGAGTTACATTAAGTGTGTGTGTGTGTGTGTGTGTGTGTGTGTGTGTGTCTATTAAATAAAGTTAAGGTAACTAGTGCTAAACAAATAGAAATAAAAATAAAAATTAGTTAGGTTATGTTCATGGGTTCAATGTCCATTTCAAAATCGGATGCCAGAGGAGAAGAAGCTGTTCCTGAGTCACTGAGTGTGGGTCTTCAGGCTGTTGAACTCTATCCCAAAGGTAACAATGAAAAGAGGGCATGCCCTGGGCAATGGGGGTTCTTAATGATAGAAACTATCTTCTTAAGTCGCTGCTCTTTGAAGATGTCGTGGACACAATGGAGGCTAGTATCCATGATAGAGATGACTGATTTTACAAGTTCCTGCAACTTACTTTGATCTTATGTAGTAACCCCTTCTCCTCCACACTAGACAGTAATGGAGCCAGTCAGAATGCTCTCCGCAGTACATTTGTAGGTTTTGAGTGTTTAGCTGACAAACTCCTAATGGAATATAGCCATTGTCTTGCCTTCTCTATAGCTGCATAAATATGTTGCATCCAGATTAGGTCCTCAGAGATATTGACACCCAGGAAACTGAAAATGTTCACTCTCTCCACTTCTGATCCCTCTGTGAGAATTGGTTTGTGTTCCCTTGTTGTGCCCTTTCTGAAGTCCACAATCAGCCCTTTGATCTTGCTGACATTAAGTGTTGAGTTGTATGCCCTTTTATTAACATCTGAAATTCTACCAACAATGGTTGTATCATCAGCAGATTTATAGATGACATTCGAGCCATGCCTAGCCACACAATCATGGGTGTAGAGAGAGTAGGGCAGTGGGCGAAGCACCAGAGGTGCTTCCTGAGGTGCACCAGTGTTGACTGTAGGTGAGGTAGAGATGTTATTTCCAATTGTACAGATTATGATCTTCCAGTTAGAAAATCACAGATCCAGTTGCAGAGGGAGGTATAGAGGCCTAGGTTCTGAAGCTTGTTTTTTGGTGTAAATTCTAACATGGTTATTTGGGCCAAAGGGTCTCTTTTTCTGCATGTTGATTTTACAGAATTCGATTTTAACAGTTGCCCTACAAATAACAAACGAGTGCATCTTCCACAAAACTGTCCATGCAACAACAATTTTACCTTAATGAGAACAAAGAGAAACCAGTACAGTCCCTGGAGTCTGAAGATTTAATCACAGGTACTGCATCTATTTATGTAGAAAACCATTCTGTTAAATTTATTGCAACACTTATTGTGCCCTGAACAACACATTAATGGGGTTTCTTCCCCTTTAAGAATATGCTAATACTTTACTTTTTGGTTGTGTGTTCCAATTTAACTCCACATTCTGCAGCAGTATCTTCCATGCGACAATACAACCATGAACATCAATGAAGTATGGGGAGGAGGCAATTTGATAACCTTTCATCTCATACTTGTGCACTAATGGTGGAGGCCATTAGTGCATCAAATCCCATCAATCCTACTCCCTCACTAACTTCCCTGTGATTTATTCTTTCTTGAATGCCTATCAACTCCATCCTTAAAGTCCTACTATTCGCCCACTGTACACAAAGGTTAATTTTCTGTTGTCCATGAAGCTATCAACCATTACATGTTTGGGGTAACAAACACTATGCTGGAAGAGCTCAGAAGGTCGGGCAGCATTTGTTTGGAGAGATGGACAACATTTCAGGACGGGACACTTCATGTGGATCATCACTCCAAATTCGACACCTCAGTTTCTGGTGCGGCAAAGTGCTTTAGGTATCTCAGCTCTAAATTATGCAACGTTTCAGTGGTGTGGACGTTCCGCCTCACCAATGGATCCCAGTGCTCTGCAGTTAAAAAAAATTTCAGAACTTGGAGGAGATCAGCATTGTCCATTCTTGGACCTTTGTTCCTGAAGGAAAATGTGACCTTTAAATACATGGTTGGGTTTTCATTAGCAGCAGGTGCTCTATTCCCATGGAGGTTTTTATAAGTATTATCAATGCAAGAAAATGACAAATATTTAAAGTATGATGTTCAACTCAACAATTTGAAAGTGACAGTTATGGTTAATTGGTGCCAGGTGCATTCTGAAATTATTTTAAGTATAGGATCAATGCTCAAGCAGCAGTATTTTGCTAGCTTGCTCCAAAATCTTCTGCGGCCTTATTACAGTCATCATTAGTGAATCGTACATTGTCCTCCTCCCAGATATTTTCAGTATCATTTCAACGTAATGGCCAACATTCCAGGATGCACATCGGCTCGAAGAATGAATGATGTTGAGTTAGACTCGTGATCTGCCCCTGTCTCTATTACTTTGTTCTGTTTTATGTCAGTCTCATGACACCATGAAACAAACGAAGTGAAGCAAATTTAGTTTTGACCCCAAAATGCAACAGGACCAACAACTCTGAAATTAGGTGATTATTAGTGGAGTCAAAGAGTCAGTGAAATGGAATCTTCTTCTGATTCTGAATAACCTCTTTGTCTAATCAAAAAACACTTCCAAATGGAGAACTACGAGTGTGACATTTTTATGTTGATGTATGTCGCATGGTTTCCTGAACATGTCACAAGGTACAGTGGAATGAGAGACATTATCATTTTCACAGCTCATATTTATGAGAAATTCATTTTTTCATGTCACAAAGGTTTGATAATTTAGGGTGTTCTTCATTCTGTGGTGTCTCCACAGCTGTTTGTCCTTCGCACTGTTGAGCAGCTGGCAGTTTCAGGATTTGCTGAATATGACATTTTTTAACACGAATAAAACTTTGTTTCTTTAAGCTTAGGGAGGAAATGATTCCAATTTTTGGCTAAGGAATGGGAGAATAAAAGCCGTGGAAGGTATAGGAAGAAACATTTGAATGTCAGTAAGGATCGGGTGAGAGGAATAAATAGGAATTAATATAAAAATTTTAAAAATCTGAAATAAAAAGCAGCAGATTTTACACATATTCAGCAGATCAGACAGAACCTTAGGGGAGAGGTACACTGATTATGTCTCACATAAACACAAGAGAGTCTGCAGATGCTGAAAATCCAAAGTAACACTCAAAATGCTGGAGGAACTCAGTATGTCAGACAGCATCCATGGAGAGAAATAAACAGTCGACATTTTGAGCCAAGACCCTTCATCAGGACTGTTTCACATTGACCTTACAATTACTGAAGACAAATGCAGAAAAGATTCCCAGATCTTGCTCTCCGACCTACACTTATTTCCATTTAGCTTTTGCTCTACGTCAAGAAGGAGGGGTTATATCACAGGAGACCGACTGTAATGTAAGTTTCATGAATATATCAGAAGGAAAGTTTTATGGATAGTAATTTAAAATGAAACTGACAAGCTGTCAGTTTCTCTCCTCTTCCTTGCAAAATCTTTCCATACCATGATCTTAGTTGGAGTGTTCTTTGCAGGAAAACAGAAAATGCCAAAAAGATTCATTCAAAGTGATGATATTCACTGATGAGGTGCTGATGTAATCAGATACAAGGAGGCAAATTCCATGTAAACTGCATCTTTCTGACTTGGACCTGGTTGGGGTATGGCAGTTCAGACGTTTCCCCAAACCTTCATGAGGGCAGCACAGCAGTGCTGTTTGCATACTGGAGATTAATCCTGACCTCCAGTACCATCTGGGTGGTGTTTGGACATTCGCTCTGTGACCACGTGAGTTCTTTTGGCTGTTCTGGCTTTGTCCCACATTCTGAAAGTGTGGGGGTCCGTGGGTTAATTGGCTCTGAATGTCTAGGTGAGTGGTATCTGGCAAGAGGGTTGGGAATCGATGGAAAAGTGAAGAACACAAAATGAACATAAAAAGGATTAATGGAAGTGGATGCTTAGTGGACAGTGTAATCTGAAGGTCTGATCAGTTTGCTTCTGTGCTTAATTCCATTCCTCGTTGGTAAATGAAAATCTCAAAAAAAAAACTTTTTGCCTAGTTACTTGTACCCTTTTTGCCTAATTGGTTAGGCAGAGCTACACTATCACCCACAGTGGAAAAAGTTTCCCTTTGGTGGTTCATCCTTTAACCTTTCTCAAGCAGGTGCTGCAGGGTGCTTACATATGCCAGCCATTGAGCACGTCTGCATGAAGAGCTGTCACAGGAAAATAGCATCCAGCATCAGAGAATCTCACCACCCAGGTCATGCTCTCTTCTCACTGCTGTCATCACGTAGAAGGTAGAAGAGCCCCAGGGTCCTCACCATCAGGTTCAAGAATAATTACTACCCCACAACCACAAGTCTCTTGAATAAAAGAGGATAACTACACCCACTTGCCCCATCATCAAAATGTTCCTACAGCCAGTGATCTCATAAGAACTCTTTATCTCAGGCTATCGTTATTTATTGATACTTATATTTGCATTTGCACAGTTTGTTGTCTTCTGCACCCTGGCTGATCTTTTATTGATACTGTTATAGTTACTATTCTATAGATTTACTGAAAATGTCTACAAGAAACTGAATCTCAGGAATGTACATGGTGACATATATGTACTTCGGTACTAAAATTTACTTTGACTTTTGATATGTTGCTTTTTTGAACGTGTCTCTTCTCAGACTAATTTGTCTTGGACAAAGCAGTCTGTGCTGGTCTGTACTCAGTGAAATCCGTTCCTGGAGTTGTAAGTATCTTACTTGAATGGTTTCTTGGTTGGAGTTGGAATGATTGCTCCTCGGGGAGCCATGGATTTATGGAAATTCAGTGGCACAAATCAAGAATCTTAGTCCATGCAGGAACAGTTTAATCCAGACACATCTGCAAAAAGTGCTGTCACAAGAAAGCAGCATCCGTCATCAAGAACCCTCATCATCTAGGCCACTCTCATCAGGCTCCCTTCTCATTACTACCATTGGGCAGGAGTTACAGGAGCCTTAATTCCGCACCACAAGGTTCAGAAACAGTTATAACCCTACAACTATCAGGCTCTTGAATGAGAGAGGATACCTTCACTCACCCCAACACTGAATTAACTCTACATTCTATATTCTCACTTTCAGGAACTCTACAACTCATGTTGTAAATATTGTTTATTTATTTATTATTGCATATTATTTGCATGATTTGTCCTCTTATATTTTGGATATTTGTCAGTCTTTGTTATAAGACCATAAGACATAGGAGCAGAATTAGGCCATTCAGCCCATCGAGTCTGCTCCACCATTTCATCTTATCTGATTAATTATTCCTTACAACCTCATTCTTCTGCCATCTCACCATAATCTTTTACTATTCAGGAACCTATCATCATGCGCTATAATTTTTCACAAATTCTATTGTGTTTCTTTATGTTATGCAAATGCTTGTAAAAATGAATCTCAAGTTAGTATCTAGTGATATATGTGTACTTTGATAATAAATTTACTTTGAACTTTAATCTGACATTCCAACGTTTCTTTCAGGTTGTGAGTTACAGACCCCTATGTCTTACTTACTTGGGTCCTTAGCACCCACTAGAGCATAGACCATCTATGGCCTCCTGTCTCCATTGTCCTCTAAAGTCGATGGTATGCTTGAAGTTCATCAATGCTTCTGCAATCCACTGTACAGGAGATTGTCCTGTACAGCTTCACCAGAGCCCAGTTGGCCAGCCTTATCAATTTCTACCTCTCACAACAGGGATGTAGGGTTGGATATTGAAAGGCATGATGCCTATATCCTTCGGATTGAAAACATTTTTCCTTGGTAATTCCAATATAAATTTGCTTAAATCTCTAACTCATGGTTTTTGCTCTCTCAGCTGAAGAAAATAAGTCTTTTCTAATTTTTACTAATTTTACATACATCAATTAAATCACATTTCTGGATATTGTACTTGAAAGAAAACTGAGCAAACTTTTCTCCTCAGATAATCTTTACACTGATGGCAATATCTTGTAATTCTCCAGTAGAAGGGCCGGATGCCTGAAACATCATGTCCAGACATGTGCACTGTGCCCAAACTCTGGCCTAACACTTTGTAGTTTACCAGTAGCTCACTGTTGCTATACTCCATGCTTCAGCTAATAAAGTGAGACATCTGCTTGCCTTTCTAATCAGTTTATCCACCAGAACTGCCATCAAGATGAATCTGTGAACATACGCACTCTTCCTTCATTGTCCTCACTATCCTATTTATTGTCTATTCCTTTGAGCGGTTGAAGCTACTCCAATAAATTACCTTACCCTTTGCATTTCATTTGTCATTTTCTGCTCAACTGACCTGACCATGTCTCATCTCCTGCAGGATAAAGCTTTCCTCACTGTTATTAACCAGACTGCCACATTTACTATTATCTTTAGACTTCTTTGAGTACACCCCTCAATTAAATAAAGTTACAAAGCTGAAAGCAAGGACTATGCATTCAGCTCTGTGCAAAATCCCTGGTAACGATATTCCAGTCATAAAATCAGCCTCCAGTTACTTTCCTCTGTCATTTTTAATCTAATTTCTCACTCCTCCTTGCATCTCATGGGCTCCTACTTTTTTGAGCAAAAAAGCCACACTGCAATACATCACACGCACCACTCTAATCAATCATCTTTGTTACCTCAAAATAAATTCAGTCAATTTTGTGAGACGTGACCTTCCCTTAATAATCGACTGTCTCTGAATTAAATGAAGGCTGACACTATTGGTAAGAACCAATCTCAATAAATTGCTTGTCAATGAAATTGAACAAATGGGTCTTTAATCACTCAGCCTTTCCCTTCTTCTGAATCGGAATTAGAATCTGAATCTGGTTTATTATCACTGAAATCTGTTGATTTATAGTAACAGTACTGTGCAATACGTAAACATTTTTTTTTAGGTGTTTATTTAGAGATACAGGCCTTTCCGGCCCAATGAGTTTCACCCCCTCCCAGCAAACAATCTTTTTAATCCTAGCCTAATCACAGGACAATTTCCAATGGCCAATTAACCTACTAACCGATATATCTTTGGAATGTGGGAAGAAACCGGAGTGGCCCGAGGAAACTCACATGCTCACGGGAAGGAGTACAAACTTTCTTAAAGGATGCCAAAGTTGAACACTGAACTCTGATGTCCAAAGCTGTAGTAGCATCATGCTAACTGACACAATGCTGTTGAGCCCAGTTGCTATAAATTACAATTAGAATATATTAAGAAAACAAATAAGTAGGACAAAATGGAGCAAAACAGTGGAGTAGTGTTCAAAGGTTGAAGTATTGCTTTTTGAAGTTGATCTGTATAGTGGAGAGGTGAGTGCCCATGATGGAGCTGTCGGAGTTTACAACCTTCTGCAGCTTTTTCCGATCCTGTAGATTTGTGCCTGCATACCATGAGTGATGCAACAAGTCAGAATGCCCTCCATGCTAAATCTGTAAAAATTTGATGACATACCAAATCTTCTCAAACACCTAGTGAAGTAGAGCCTCTGATGTGATTTCTTCATAATTGCATCAATATGTTGGGCACAAGATAGATTATCAGAGATGTTGATACACAGGAAATTTGAAGATACTCATCTTTTCCACTGATGATCACTCCATGAAAACTGCTCTCTGTTCTCCCAATTTCTAACAATCCTCCGATGATCATCCCAGACATTGGATCCAATCCTGAGATGTGCCAACGATACTTTCTTCCCTATCATAAGATTATTCAGTTCAGCAACTTGTAGGGTTTCCTATGTTCCTTCAAACCCATACCTAGGTTAATTTTGCATAGCATGAATTTAGTGACATGATTGCTAACTTCCAAAAATACGTGCAATTTCATTATCATATTTGTCCGGTCCACATAGTCTCAGAGAAATCAGCAGATTGTCTCTTGTTTAGGATTTTCAGAGACTACTTTCTGCAATGAAAAGCACATGAAGTACTAAATACCAGTATTGTGTTGCAGAGACAATTGACAGGTTTACTCCTATAGTTACTTCCTCATAGGTAACACACACAATCTTTGGTAATTTTATTTTTTCATGTCATCCTCTACATCAGTTTTTTAAATAAGCATATTTCCATCCCTGTGCCACTTCCCCACTATCCAATGACTTAACCTTACTGGTTTAGAAGGCAAATGGTAGATTAGACTTTATCACAAGAGAATTCATATACAAGAGCAGAGATGTCCATCCTTTATTACATAAAAGTCTGGTAAAATAACCATGTCACCCTAATTAAAGGCATATTTATGATGGAAGTGGTGAAGTGAGGATGTAGTGATCAATTACTGAAATGTTGATTTTAGCTAGGCTTGACTTCTGGTCTCTTGAGTTTAGAAGAATGAGATGAGATCTTGCTGAAGCTTACAAACTTCGTACAGGGTAGATGCTGGAATGACATTTCCCTTGTCTGAGGTGATTGGAATCACGGATCATAAACTCAAAATAAGGGGCTGGACATCCAGGGAAAAATCTCTTCACCCAGACGGTAGTGAAGCTTTGAAGTTCTGTCTCAAGGGTTTTGTGACTCTGGACACTGAGAGCAATCAGCATATTTTCGTATACTTTAGAGTATTGAGAGATTTCAAGTCAGTTCAAGGAGGTGAAGCTGAGAATAAGGTCAGCTGTGAATAAGGAGTATGTGTGAGTGGTTGAATGGTTTACTTTTGCTTCTATTTCTCCTATTTGTATCCTTACAATTGCCACTACCTCATGATGAATGGCTGGATTTCACAAGTCCCAAGAATTATGAATAATCCCAAATGAGGTCTGAAAGGAATATGGGAAATGTAAACACAATGTACAAGTTGATAAACGTTCACTTCTTTGCTGGTGCTTTGGTAAACCAATCTTTACCTCTGATACAATTTTGAAGACATCACAGGTACAAACTCCTACTCCCGTGAAGCCACAGAGTAGTTGAGAAGTTTCTGAATGTTAATCCAGATGTTTGCAAGAATTCTCCCAGAGATTTCTACTGGTCTCACTGAAAATTTTACATCAAACTCTCATCCACAGTTAAAGGTCTATAATCACTAGTTCTTGAATATGAGCTAATAGTGGAGACCTGTTTGCAGGTGGGGAGGAAAGCTATGTAATGACAGAGAAGTTGCTGTGATAATTACATGCAGACAGCCAACACTTACTCTCAGTTTGATCCACAGAGACTGAGAGTTGGTTGTCTGCTTATCTATATTGATAACTCTATTCATATGATTAGACTAGATTGGTTTAGTTTATTGTCATATACACCAGAGTGCACTGAAGCACCTTATTCCCATAAATCTCTCAGAATAAACAGTATACGTGCTAACATAATAAATACAACAGTAAGTACAACAACAGCAGAATGGTGCAAAGATTATAAAGTTCAAAGTAAATTTTATTATCAAAGTACATATATGTTACCATATGCAACCCAGAGATACATTTAACTGGCAGTATACTTGGCAAATCTATTGATCCTATAACAGGATCAACAAAAGATCAATCAGAGGGCAGAAGACAACAAACTGTGCAAATGAAAAAATAAGTAACTAACAATAAATAATGAGTACATGAAATAATGAGATAAGGAGTCCATAAAGTGAAGGCACTGGTGTGGGAACTTCTCCATTAATGGGCAAGTGAGAGTTATCTCCTTTTGTTCAAGAGCCTGAGGGTTGTGGGGTAATAACTGTTCTTGACCCTGATGGTACAAGTCCTGAGGCAGCAGTGAGAAGACAGCATGGCCTGGTGGTGAGGATCTCTGATGATGAATGCTGCCTTCTTCCAACTGTGTTTCATGTAGCTATGCTCAATAATGCAATCTGAAATGACAATAAAGGAATAATCAGGAGAGGTAGAGCTTAGACTACAAGAACATGGCAGCACCACTGGGAAGGGGATGTGAAAGAGGTGACAGGTTCAGGAGTCTGATAGCAGGGGCGAAGAAACTGCTCTTATGTTTGGACATCTGGGCTTCAAGCTCTTGTACCTTCTCCCAGACAATGGAAGAAAGGGAAAGGAATGGCTGGGATGATAGATATCCTTGAACCAGAAACAGAATTATAATCAGAATCAGTTTTAATATCAAGATATATGTTGTGAAATTTGTTGTTTTGTGGCAGCAGTACAATGCTAGTCTTTCTGTAACAATGCATGGTGAAGATGGACTAGATGGGAAGGATGTGATAGACTGAACTCTGTCTGCCATTCTCTGTAAGTTTAGTCAACTCAGAACAGAACAGTTGCCATATCAGGCTGAGTTGCAGCCTGTCAGAATACTTCTTTTAGACATCTGTAGACATTCAAGAGAAGACCAAAGCTGACAGCAGCCATCAGTAGCTAATAAGGGATCAGTCTGTAAAAACAGCATGTTGTAGATTCTGTTAGTGCTCTTCACATGGTGTCCAGTTTAATCCTGATAGGTGACTTTTTATTCCGAAGAACTCTGTACTTAAAGTTAACAAACCTTACCAAATGATGACCAAATCAAAAGTAATAGAATGTAAACTTATTTATGTGTACAGTCTATTACAACTGGCTATCTCTGATTTCTGTCCTTTTTATCCATGTTGCGTCAGGTGCTTCTAACATCAGTATTTCTTTTGATGTTTGCAGCAAATAATTATCAATGAAATGAGAGACATCAGAGGCACAGTGAGGCTGCAGTAATGTAACTGTCTCACAGCCACTGTGATTCAAGCTCAATTCTGACATCTGGTGCTGGTCGGCTGATAATTGCATGATCTTTCTGCGGCCATGTGGATTTCTTCCTCCTTTCAGCATGACCCTCGCTGTACCCCACCCCGAGGTTTCCTTTCTCACCCCAAAGACCTGTTGGTTGGTTGGTTAATTGGCAAAAGTAGTTTACCCCCACTGCAGGTGACCTGAGAGAATCAGTGAATGCTTGTAACTCAACCGAATGCTCAGGTGCTTTGCATTTTGTTTCAGAGGGTTTGCAGATGAACTGATGTTCTCTACAGTTAAGGATTATAGTACCAATAGTCGAAGAAACAAGTCTGCAGTCCAGAACTTGGCACAAGCAATTTACAGGAAAAGTCAAATTTCAAAGTACATGTAGTATCAATGTATACATAGCATTATGCAAACGTCTTAGGCACATATATATAGGGAGACTGCCTAAGACAATTGTGCAGTACTATATTTGTCAACGTGGAGAAGTGAGTGAGTTTGTAAATTAGGGGTGAGCAAAGGCTGTTAGGGATGGTAAGGGTGGACAGCCATGGGAGGGATTTGGGACAGCTGGTAGGAGAAGAGTGCTAGGTGTTGGGGATAGCACTGGTGGAGTCACACCCAGTACTGAGACACCAGTAAGGTCATTTAATTCCAAACATTTGGTTTATTGATCATACAGAATGTCTCTCTGGTGTTACCTGCCACCTTCCCATTCTCGGTCCGTAACAGAATCAGGTTTATAATCACTAACATATATCAAGGACTTTTTTTATTTGTGGCAGTAATACAGTGCAATACATAAAATTACCACTGTACTGTGCAAAAGTCTTAGGCACCCAAGCTGTATATATTTGGCGACAACTTTTGCACAGTTCTGTATACTATGTACAACTTTGAAATTTGTCTTCTTGCAGGCAGACACAAAAGCAAAGGAACACAAAAAACAAAGAAGTAAAATAAATGACCAGAAACAGTTACAGGGGGAATTAATTGATGGAACTACTCCAAGAAGCAGCATAGGATCACTCGGCTGAATGTTTACACCCTGTGATGTGAAAGAATTACAAAGTTATATCTATGAAATACAGTATACATCTTGAAACACATTGTTTATGTCAACTATTGTTCTGCAGACTTGCTTCCACCATTGACACTGGAATCCTTCCCACTGGGTTCATTTCCAAAGGGAAATGAATCAGCCGGAAATTCCACCTACTTTATGATTTTCCTAATGATGGTTTAGTACGACTTCAGGTCTCCACACATGTAGAACAAACACTTTTCTGGCAATCATAGCTGGGGTGCAGAGTTAACTAATCCCTGTAAAAATCAACGTCCTGGCACTAAGGCATTGACTTGAACAGCGACTAAGAATACAAAGGTGTTCTTGTTGAAATTGGATGAAGCGAGGTAGAAAGCTGTTAAAAAAATATTGCAGGTTGCAGAACGTTGAAATCAAAAGCAAAAATGTTCCCAGGGACACACACAGAGATGGACATCAAGTGCTACTGACATATCATCAACTCAGTGAAAGGCGTCCCTTGATTTGCCTGAAACTTGTTGGTCTGCCAGCACGTTTGGATGACTGTGGAGGAATTTTGGCAATAAGCACATTCCAGGTTGTGGGACTGTGTGCTGAGGGACACACGGAAGTTTGATGCAGTCACCGCAAAGGATTTATCCACAACTGAAGAGGGAAGGGACAGGTTGAGTGAGGAAGCCCAACAATTATTGTAGTAATGTACCACCCAGTTGGGCTACATGAGTGGAAACAGTACTACTGGTTTAGGGAAAGTAATAGAACAGCACTGTAAAAGTTCTTGGTGAATGGCAGAATGAAACAGATTGCATGGTTTATTCTTGTGTAATTCTCTGATTAAGTACACATATTATTGTATTTCTACTGCTATGCTGTGAGGTATTTTATTTTAGCAGTTTACTGCAAATGCAGTGTGTTCAGTTAGTTAAGCTTCATAGATTATTGTTTTGGCTTTAGCCAAACAAAGAAGCCCTTTGCTGAAACTAGGAATGTAGTCTTGGTATTGTGTTGTAACATTTTGTCCAGTGGGATGCCATGAAACATTCAACAGAGCTGGGCAGGATCCTATGTCTGAAGAGCAGTAGTCTGGTTTTAGATTTTTTTGTTGGTAGGGAGTTGGAAGATGAGGGTGGTGTGGAGCGGAGCACAAGCAAAGATGCTTGCAGGATCCCGCCTGAAGAAGAGAACCCTTGTGCTTTGTGTAGTGAATCATTCCAAGGAGGAAGTGTCAATACTCCTGAGTTGATCAGTTCGTTTGAAATGGTCTTCGAGGGATGTTCAACCTGTGTCTTTCATACAGAACATGGGTTCAGCATGTGAGTAATCAAAGCGAAGGACCTGACTACTCCAGAAATGAGTTCCAATGTATACATGCATATTTAGACCGGTTTAACTGTACTGGGCCTGTAGTGTTCTCGCTCAGGTGTAATCGAACTCTGAACTAAACACCGAGGTAAACCGTAGTCAATGAAAACAGGATTGCAGTAAGGTTAACCGTTTACTGTTCACTCTTCCACATTAACGTATGGTGAAAACTGCTGATAAAACAATACAAAATGTATACAGTATTTGTTTCCTTCTTGATATCACATTTACATCGTAAATACTTGCAAAAGTAAAACTACAACAACTACATTACATTAAAGTGCAACATACAGTCAGAATCTACCTACACCATTGACCGCTTTAAATACACTTCAACACAAACTATCTGCAACTCTTTAACTAACGAAAACATAAACCTTATCAACCGTCATTGCTTTTAACAGAATCAGCATTAACATTTTTAATTCAACACTTTGATTATCTCATGAACTTGCGGCGTTGCTTCACTGATGTTTCTAGTGCATAGAAAGAAAACTTTTCTTGCGCTGATCCTGCACATGTGAGCCCCCTCCTTCCCGTTTCTCCAAACCGGTATTTTCCCACAAGACGCGGCGAAACCGGGTGTGATGTCATCGCATGCCGCAATATATCACAGGCAACAAATTTACTTTAAACAAGCTTAACTTTAACGAGAAAATGTTAACAAATGAATTACTAAAGTGAAAATATTATAAACTAAACAAATGCCATAAAGGCAACATATTCCCCGCTTGACCTTCGTAAGGTCACAATGAACGTAATACAAAACTTCAGTCTCTGAATCAGTCCTTAGGTAGAAGTAGAATGACTTCTGTAACAGGCCTTTGGTAAATTTTCACATCACCTTGGTCGGTAGTTTTCAACTCAACCTTCCTGACATGTCCATCCCTACTAGCGAATGTGGCAGTGATTCTGGCCATTGGCCAGCTATTGCGGGCGATTTGCTTGTCCCTGAGCAGGACTAATTCTCCAACTTGAAGATTCCTGCAGGGTTCTGTCCACTTTTGTCTGTGTTGCAACAAAGGTAGATATTCCTGTCTCCAAAGAGACCAGAACCGATTTGCCAGAGCCTGGACCTGTCTCCATTGCTTTAAGTACAAATCCTTATCAGAGAAGTCCCCTGGTGGAGGGGGAGCTCCTGCCTTCTGCATAAGGAGCATTGATGGCGAGAGTATGAAGGGGTTTTCCGGGTCAGAAGACACAGGTAGGAGTGGTCGTGCATTTATAATGGCTGTGACCTCTGCCATTAGTGTGCACAGTACTTCGTGGGTCAATCGGGTGCATTGCTGCATCTCAGGTTTCCTTTTCAGGGTTGTTGTTCCTCTTCCACAGTCTGGCAGACAGGGCGTTGGAATTTGTGAAGACTGTGAAAAGTGATTTTCTGACAGAATTTGTGTTACCCATGCTGGCTGTTGACCACCTTTCTCTAACGAGTTGCAACTCTCCTTGGTTTTCTCATGATGGAACTCATTATGAAAAGCATTACCTAAGTTCTCTTGTGTGCTTAGATCTATGGTACACTCGCCAGAAATTTCACTATCACATTTTGCACTTTTGCCTTTCTTCTTCTTTTCCTTGTTTTTGCCTTTTGTGTTCTCCTTGATACACATGAAACTTGTGCGGGGTTGAAAAATTGAATGGCGGCCACTCTCTAGCATATTGATCTTGAGTGTGCTAACCGTCGGATTGTGTACATTGCCAAGGCACACCTCTCCTATCACCACCCAGCCCAGATCCAGGCGTTGCGCAAAGGGGGCGTTGTGTGGTCCATTGACCTGCTGCCTAACCTTGTGCACCTGGAGAACGTCTCTTCCTAATAGCAGGAGTATTTCTGCTTTTGGATCCAGTTCTGGGATGTGCTTGGCGATGTGGTGGAGATGTGGCTGGTGTAGTACTGCACTTGGGATCGGGATCTCAGTGCGGTTCTTCAAAATTTCATTGCAGGGAGGGAGACAGATGACAACTTTACCATCCAGGGACTTGAGCTGGAAGCCTTCTGCCTTCCTTCTATAAGTTTCCACACTGCCTGAGCAAGTTCTAAGGTAAGAACTGATTACTCTCAATTTTGAACAAGTCAATGAACTCTGGACTGACTAGTGAGCGATTGCTCTGATCATCCAGAATTACATAGGCTTTGATGACCTTGTCTTTGGCTCCCTCAGGGTACACCATAGTGAGACAGATCTTTGAACAAGAACGGCTTGACTGAGCTTCACCGCAATCTTCTGTGCAGCTCAAGCTGACAACAGTTGTCCTGGAGTGAGCCTCTCCCTCCCTGCCGTCCTGTTGTGGGGGTGAAGGAGCATTGTCGGTTTGCGGTAATGGGCCGGGATGCATGGCCCCATCATGATTAGTGCTATTACATTCCGGGCACTTCACGGCGATCGTACACTCTCTAGCAAGGTGAGAGGTAGAGGAACAGCATTTAAAACATATTTTTTTTCCTTGAGAAGGGCCATCCTCTCTTCAAGAGGTTTTTCCCTAAACGTTCTGCATTTTTTGAGGGGGTGGGGTTTGTTTTGCAATGGACAATTCTTGCTAGGGTCATTGTTAGTTGTAAAGGCGTCAGTCTTAAGCACTGAGATAGGTTTATTAATGTTGAAATTATTCAAAGTGGATTTATCTGGCTTAGTGTAAATTGTACTGCTTCCTAGACCCATGAGGCTAGGGTCGTTTAGCTTCTTCGCCTCCTTGCACACAAACCTAGTGAAATTCTCGAAGGGAGGAAATCAACCATTGTTCTCTTCCTTGTACTCTGCGTCAACGGACACCCACCTTTCCTGCAGCCCAAATGGAAGTTTGTCCACGATTTGTCTAATCCCGTATGGAGTATCTAGGTATAATAGACCAGTTGAGTAGCCATCTTCTTTGGCGCCTTGAATCTCCATGAGTAAATCTCCGAGCTCTCTTAACTTAGTGTGGTCCTTGGCTGACACCTTAGGAAAATTTTCCAGAAGTTGGTATAGTGCCGATTCAATAATTTCGGGGGCCACATAGCCCTCCTGAAGTCTCTCCCATGCTTTGCATAAGGCTAGCTTGGGGTTGTTGATGTACACTGAACGTATGCGTCTCACTTGTTTGCATGATTCTTTTCCCAGCCATTTTGCCATAAGATCCAACTCTTGGGTTGCTCTGAGCTGGATGCCGTGGATAGCGTTGGTGAATGTGGAGTACCATGCATGGTAATTTTTAGGTTTATCATCAAACTGTATAGTCCTGAAGTGATGAGATCTCGTCGTGCTAAATACTGTGCCATGGGTACAACTGCAAATGGCATGCGGCCTGGGGGAATATGTCGGCTGGTATAAGACTGAGGGCGTACCTCTGTTATGGAATTTGCTGTTCTGAATCCAGCCTTTGCCTCTCTTCTTGCCAAATCTGGTAAGTTTGGTGTCGAGAAGTATTTGTCATCAGCCCTTTCATTCTTGAATTCATCGCGGAGTTGCAAGGGTAAATTCTTCCTTGGACGGATGTGATGCAATTGGGCCTCTCTGAGACTCCTCATGAAATGGGGCATTAGCGTATAAGTATGGAGAGGAAGAACGAATCTTCAGGTCTATTTGAGATCGGACATAGTCACTTGTGTGTACCAATCTGATCTTTTCTGATGTAGATTTTACGTCAACCAGATCGTACATTTCTTCAGCATCTTCTATTAACTCTGCTTCCACCCTGGCAGCTTCTGCTTCTCGGTGTAGCATCAGCACTTCTAACTCTGACGCTATCCTTACCCTTTCCAACTGGTTTTCGGCTTCTCTGGCAGCCACTTCCTTCTGGTCTTCGGCTTCTCTGGCAGCTGCTTCCTTCCAGTTTTCCGTTTCTCTGGCAGCCATTTCCATTTTCAATTTTGCTTCTTGTTTGGCATAGAACACTCGCACCTTGGCGGCTTCTGCCTTAGCTCTTGCATGGGCAGCCTTACTTGATGATGCCCTACTGCCCCTGTCGCTGGATGGCAACGACTTGATGCTGGATCGAGTTGTCATTGCAGCACTTGAAACACCTGGTAATGCCGCATTTTCACTGTAATGTTCTTGCTCAGGTGTAAGAGAACTCTGAACTAAACACCGTGGTAAACCGTGGTCAATGAAAACAGGATCGCAGTAAGATTAACCGTTTACTGTTCACTCTTCCACATTAACATATGGTGAAAACTGTTGATAAAGCAATACAAAATGTATACAGTATTTGTTTCCTTCTTGATATCACATTTACATCATAAATACTTGCAAAAGTAAAACTACAACAACTACATTACATTAAAGTGCAGCATACAGTCAGAATCTACCTACACCATTGACCGCTTTAAATACACTTCAACACAAACTATCCGCAACTCTTTAACTGATGAAAACATAAACCTTATCAACCGTCATTACTTTTAACAGAATCAGCGTTAACATTTTTAATTCAACACATTGATTATCTCATGAACTTACGGCGTTGCTTCACTGATGTTTCTAGTGCATAGAAAGAAAAGTTTTCTTGCGCTGATCCTGTGCATGTGAGCCCACTCCTTCCTGTTTCTCCAAACCGGTGTTTTCCCACAAGATGCGGCGAAACCGGGTGTGATGTCATCGCATGCCGCGATATATCACAGGCAATGAATTTACTTTAAAAAATCTTAACTTTAACTAGAAAATGCTAACAAACAAATTACTAAAGAGAAAATATTATAAACTAAACAAATGCCATAAAGGCAACTCAGGGCCCCTTCTTAAATACGTATTTATTGAAGTGGCCTCCATTTCTTCATTGGTCAGAGAATTCCACTGATCCACCACTCGCTGGGAAAAGCAGTTCTTCCTCATCTCCATCCTAAATCTACTCCCCCCAATCTTGTGGCTAGTATTAAGCTGAAGTGCCTTTAAATATGCTTCCACTGTAACTTTATGCTGCTGTAAGGTCTGTTATTTCCTGTCAAACGATAACTTTGCATGGGGCAGCATTTACACAGCACTCACCACAATTTCTGGTTCCCTTACTGGAACATTTCAGCTTCCATCTTTGGTTGAATCTGAATCTGAATCCAGATGTGTGTTGCTATTGACGATGGCCTTTTCACCATGGCCACGTGGGAAAAGTGGCAAAGAAGGAGTGCTGGGGTGATGGGGGGGGGGGGGGGGGTTGGCATGGGTGCAGACACACCCAGCTCTGGTTCCAAACAATTAGTGTAATGATAATTACAGAATGTCTCTCCAGTGCTCTTTGCTCCCTTCCCCTTTACTCACCCATGCTTTCCCTCTCCCTGTCCCCTTCCCACTCCTAGGGACCCATATCAGAATCAGGTTTATAGTTACTCACATATGTCATGAAATTATTTATTTAGTGGCAGCGGTACATTAGAATACATAAAATTACTACAGTACTGTGCAAAAACCTTAGGCACCCTAGCTTTATACTGTAAATAAATTGGAAGCACTCAGCAGGTCGGGCAGTATTGGTAGAAAGCTAAATAGTGTTTTCTAGTTCTGGTACCAATGACCTGAAACATGCATTCTGTTACTCTATCCACGAGAAGCGGAATGTGGGCTATTTACAACAAAATCATTGGCACCTCTATGTATTTTAAATATGACATCATAGTGATATCAGCAGCACTGAAGGAGATTCCAGTTCACACTGCATACTGGGACTCTCCAATCATGAATCAGGGATTTCTTGTGCTCAGTATGTTTGTTTCCTGCTTTTTAAGCCGTATGTTTTGGCTGTTGTCAAAGATAATTCTGGCAAGTGCACAGATCTGCTCTTTTCTCCCTTCTTCTCAAATGCTTGACAGTTCTTGTATTGCAAGACTTGGCAGTCCATCTGTACTTCCCCTAGAAAGATATTCTTCACATGAAACTAAAGACAAGTCTGTGATGCCCAACCATTCAACCATTAAGGACATGATGGACAAAACAGCATCCAGCCCTTTTAGAAAAGTTTAGGAGAATATAGAAAGATGTTGATTTCCTGAATAACTATTTTCTCATTTTTACTCTCTCTTCCCTGATGGATACAGAGGTTAGTTATAAATCTATTTTTTTTAATAACTTTAAGGTCAGAACTCGCATCTGCAATCTTTATGCCAATAAAATATAAAGTGTCATCTACAAAGCTAGTAAAGCTGCTTTGAGCAAAAAAAATTGATGCTGCCACCAAAATTCAGGGGTCTTGTATGAACAATGAGGCCACCTTCAGGGTGGAGGAGCAAATTCTTATATTTCATCTTATTGTGTATATTGATTTCTCCTGGTAAACCAATTTCTTCCTGCCAGCTTCCTTTATTCCCCATTCTGACCTTTTACCTCTTCTCAGCTGCCTATTACTCCTTTCCTCCTACAGTCCACTCTCTTCTCCTATCAGATCCCTTCTTCTCCAGCCCTTGACCTTCCCCTGCTACCTGTCTTCATCTAGTACCTTCCAGCTAGCCTCCTTTCTCTCCTTCTCTCCCCTCACCTTTTTATACAGGCATCTCCCCCCCCCCCACCCCGTCCTGAAGAAACGTCTCAGCACGAAATGTCCACTATCTATTCATTTTCATAGCTGCTGCCTGGCCTGCTGAATTCCACCAGCATATTATGTGGGTTACTTTGGGCTTCCAGCATCAGTAGACTTACTTGTATTGATTATTTTTGCTTCCTTGGGGTGGAGGTGGGAGTGGGGAGCAAGCAGTTAGTTAAAGGTTGAGTTGGTAACATTGTTGGTGGTGCAGAATAAGTTTATTTGTCCATTTCATTTGGTGCTCTCTTGCCTTAATATTAAAATAACAAGAAGAAGCAATGCTGTCAAAATAGCATGGTTGCAAAGGATATTCTGAACCAGAGGAATCAGGGTTTCTGTGAACAAGCGACTGAAAATGTGAGGAGATTGTAAGAATGGTTAGTGAAGCACATGGAATCATTTGGTTCACAGAAAGACATTTTATTGAAAAACATAAATTTTATTCATACAAAAATATACAAATACAAAAGAAAGACACAGAACACAGCTCTTTCCGTTTGTCGTTATAATATATAATTATTAGTTACTTGACCTATACATTAGTAGCGTTAGCACAGTCTGTGTACATAACATTACTCAGTGCTATTGCAAAGAAAGCATGGCAGCAGCTCTACTTTCTTAGTTCTGGCATGCCCTCTAAAACTTTAGCAAACTTCTCTAGGTGTGTAGTGGAGAGTATACTGAATGGTTGTATCATGGCCTGGTGTGGAAATGCCAATACATTTGAAAAAACCTATAAAAGGTGGTAGATACAGCCCAGTCCATCACGGATAAAGCCATCCCCATCATTAAACACATCTACGAGGAGCACTGTTGCAGGAAAGCAGCATCCATCAGCAGGGACCCCTATCATCCATACCTTGCTCTCTTCTCACTGCTTCCACTAGGAAGAAGTTACAGGAGCCTCAGGACCCATGCCACCAGGTTCAGGAACAGTTATTTATCCCTCAACCATCAGGCTCATGAACCAGAGGTGATAACATCTCACTGAACTGGTCCCACAACCTATGGACTCATTTTCAATGACTCTTCATCTCATGGTCTTGCACGGGCAGCTCAGTTCCCCACTTTCACAACAGTCTGAGTGAAGAAGTTTTCCCTCATATTCTTAACCCTTAACCTTCTCACCTTTCACAATTAATCCAAGTCCTTTAGTTGTAGTCACAGTGGACCACATTGGAAAAGTTGGGCTTTTCATAAATGGAAAAATACTTGCTTAACCACCTCTGCCAAAACCTTTTAGAAATTTAAAGATTTCAATTAGGTCACACTTCAGTTGTATATTCCCAAGAGCTTATCTGGTCATCCTTTCTTTGGTTTATACCTCCCAATTCTGTTATCATGAGTAATGAAGCCCTGTAGAATTCTTCCTCCATAATTTTTCTTTTGACTTTTGCTATTTTTTATGAAGCTGACCTCATTTAGGATTACATCGCCACGAGTAACATCAGTTCTTCCAATTGTTTTTTTTGTTAACCTGCAGTGTGGAAAGTATAAACTAATGTTTTGTTTCTGATTTCACAGAAGACATGAGTAACTTCCAGGAAATGCTTGGGAACCGAGAATCTGGTAAAGAGGAGAAGATAAAGAAAATTTAGTAGTGATTAAAAAGGAGAAAAATTAATGGGAGTGAATGATAGATCCCCAAAGCCTTACGATATCAATCCCAGATTACTAAAGGAGATAACCATAGAAATACTGAATGCATTCTTTTATTTAGCTTACAAGATTGAATGGTTCCTGCAGTTTGTCTGAGGCTAAATGTAAGCCCATTATTTAAAAGTGAAAAAGGGGGGAAAACAGCAGACTAGAGTTTATAACCTAAAGAGTAGCTGGGAAAATGTTGAGACAATTATAAAGCAGAACCTTACCAACAAAATTTAACAATGTCAACATGAGTTTCAGAAAGTGGGTGCAAAAATTATGATTGATCAACTGACTAAAGTTTTTGTGCAGGTAACAGTCCGTAGGCGAGGAAATGCAAGTGAATTTGGCAGGTTTGGATCTTTAGAAGGTCTTTGATAAAAATCACACAGCAGAGCTTTATGTGCAGAATTAAAGCATGTGGGATTCGGGTGAAATACTAGCAGAGATTTGAAACTTTGTCATGGCAGCGATTGAAGCTGGGAATAGATGGATCAGTTTTGAGGAGTTAGCACAGCTCTTCCCAGTATATATTAAAGATTAGAATAAGGATCTAAATGTAATACTTCTCTGTTGTCGAACATGCTAAATTGGGTGGAATTGTTAGCTGTGAAAAAATTGCCAAGAGACTTTAGGGTTGAGGTGATGGATGAGTGGACAAGTACATGATGTTGTGGATAAATGTGAAGTTACTCACTTGAGTCAGGAAAACACAAAAGATGGTGTATTATTTAAAGTAGGATAGATGGGAGAATGTGGTTCTATGAGCGACCTTGGTGTTTTTGTACACCAGTCACTGAAACCAAACAGCAGGTGCAGCAATTAAGAAAGCAAATAGTATGTCGGTCTTCATTCCAGGAAGCTTTAAGGATTGGAGCAAAGATAATATACAATTGTACAGGACCTTAGTAAGACCACATTTGGAGCACTGTGTACAGTTCCAGTCTCCTCGCATAAGAAAACATGGGTTCACAAGATTGACTCCTTGGATGATGGTGTCGTGGTGTGAGGGGACATTGGGCCTGCATTCACTTGATGAGAAGAATCAGAAGAAATCTCGAGAAATGCAAAATTCAAATATGTTTGAGGACTGGATGCAGGAGGTGGTCAGGAGATGGGGTAAGATGCTGGAGCTGAGATAAGGAGAAAGTTCTTGGTTCAGAGGGTGGCAAACTTGTGTATATCTTATCCTCTGAAGGCCGAGCTTTGAGATTTGTATAAGAAGGAGGGAGATAGATTTCAGACACAAAAGACATTAGGGTTGTGGGGTGAATGCAGGAATAAGCTCACAGCTCAGTTCAGTCCACTTCTCACTCATTTTAAAGAAGTCCTTGTGTGAGGAATAGTCTTCAGAACTAGATAATATGTATAAAAATTTGTAAGGCAATTTTCAAAGAGCAGCAAAGAATTTTGTCAAGATTTTGCTTTCTGTTAATATCATGAAGATATTTTCATTTACCTAGTTGTATATTGTAACACTTTATGGGTGAAAGGGGACAAAGGGAGGGGGAAGAGAAAAATTAATAGTAAAGGGAAGAGGATTGTGTGAGACGAGGAGACAATAAGTGTGAGGAGGTATGAACTGGGGTACAGGAAGTCTGGGGGAAGAGGTAGAGAACTATATGTTTGTAGTGGGAAACAGAGAAAATTTCTAGGGTGTATGTGTATAGGAGGGTTATGAGTGTATCCACTTTACAAGAACATTATACCACAGCATCATTATCAGAGGTTTCAATAACATCTGTTTTCATAGCCTGGTATTTCCGAGTCCTGTCTATTTGACCCAGAGAGTCTATAGGCCTAATTCAGGTGGACTTTTTCCAATATTGTATCGAATACTGAATCGAATTACTTGCAGCAGTTGAAGTGCTGAATGCAGCTGAAAGTCAAATTATTGATCACATTGCTTGGGTAATTATTGGTAATGGCTCATTTATTCTTTGAAAGATAACTTATTGACAAAGCACATTGCCTGGAACATGATGGGGATGCCCTGCCTTAGTTAGACATAAAATTGGTTTTGAAAAGCTTTTGCTTTAGCTTTTGGCCCCTGATCCACAGTTTCAGAACTAGGAAACTGAATTGTTTGTTTCTCAACTTTTAGATTCTGTATTATGTCACTTTAACATTTCTTTGCTCCAGAAATTGCAGGGAAAGTGACAACAGACTTGAAATTTAACCAGATTCTTGGATGCACTTATTCACATTAGCAAGCCTGATATTTTCCTGGCATCAGGTAAATACCATGAGACTCTTTTGTTATTACTGCCAAAAACAGAAAGTGCCGCACCAGGGAAATCGTGGAATAGTCTCTTGAGGGACAGGGCATGCTGTGCTACTTTATTACTTGCTAAAGGGACATTCTGTAGCCATTAGGACATTTGATTGTCCAATTTCAGAAGAGACAGGAGGCAGCTTAGGCACTACAACAAACAGGGAGTCGTATGCTCCCCAGCTGCAGAGAAATACCTTCTATGGATTCTGTAGTAGAATAATAGCCCTGGAAATATTACTTTGATAATAGTTTGTCTGTCAGTTGGGGCAGCAATCTTAAAAGGCCAAAATAAGTTTCTCTGGACCTTCCAGGTGAGGAATATATGTTCGGTGGCCACTTTATCACGGACACCTGTGCACATGCTTAATAATGCAGATATAAAATCAGCCAATCATGTGGCAGCAACCTAATATATAAAACAGAGCAGACATGGTCAAGAAGTTCAATTGTTGTTCAGACCAAACATCAGAATGGGGAAGAAATGGGAAGTGACTTTGACTGTGGAATGATTGTTGGTTCCAGACAAGGTGGTTTGAGTATCTGAGACTGCTGATCTCCTGGGATTTTCACACACAACATGGGAGTGGTACGTAAAACAAACAACATCGAGAGCAGCAGTTCTGTGGATAAAAATGCCTTATCGTGTAAGAGGTCAGAGGAGAATGACCAGACTGGTTCAAGCTGACAGGAAGGTGACAGAAACTCAAATAACTGTGCATTATAACTTTAATGTGCAGAAGGACACCTCTGAATGCACAACACATCAAACCTTGTAGTGGATGTGGGCTACAGCAGCAGAGAACCACGAAAATGCTGTCAGTGACCACTTTCATAGGGATATGACCTAATAAAGTGGCCACTGAGTGTGTGCGCAGGCTCAGGTCTTCCCAGACTGAGATATATGATAAACTCTTTGAAAAGCTTTTTTTTTTGGTCAGAATCTCACTTTGCTTCCCTCTCTGGGGAGACATTATAAATTTTGCTTCTATCCTTCAAAATCTTGTCAGGCAGCAGTTGCCTTTTGTTGCCATGCCTCCCAAATGGCTGCCTACTGCATCATCAGAGAGATCAATGTGTTTATGCAGCGATGAGCTCCTTCACTTGGTTTCCAGTGAAGGACAAATGGTTTCATGGGTATTTGAATCTGTCTGTGGTGCTGCAGACCTCTCACAAGTGCAAGCAAGACCAATGTCTGAATGTTTGTGCAAATCAGGGATCCTTTTTGCCTCGGTCATACTATCTTCCCGCTGCTGTGATCCAGGAGAAGGCACAGGAGCCTCAGGACTCCCGCCACCAGGTTCAAGAAAAGTTACTACCCCTCAGCCATAAGGCTCTTGAACAAAAGGGGATATCTTCACTGAACTTCACTTGCTCCATCATTAGAATGTTCCTACAATCAATTGACTCACTTTCAAAGACTTCATCTCACATTCTTGTTATTTATTGCTATGTATTTATATTTGCATTAAGCACAATTTGTTGTCTTCTGCACTCTGGTTGAATGTCCTAGTTGGGGGATCTTTCACTGATCCTGTTAGAGTTGCTATTCTATAGATTTGCTGAGTCTGCCCATAAAGTGATTCTCAGGGTTGTATATGGTGGCGTATACGTACTTTGATAATAAAATTTACTTCAAACTTTTAAAATGTCCATTCCCTCAAAATAAACGTCATTATGGATCATGCAAATTTTCTCATAGTGAGTTCTAGGTTTTTTTCAGAAGGTACACATGCCCCCTTCATACTAATGGAGCCCCATGTAATTATCCTGAGGAAGTCCACACTGCTGGACAATGTGTGTTTTCCCCCACTTTCCAAAAATGTAGGTTAGTAAGTTAATTGGATATATGGGTGTAATTGGGCAGAGCGAGCTCGTTGGGTTGGAAAGGCCATTTACAATGTGTTCAATGGCAGTCAGCACTGGCGCACCTCAAAGATGCCTGCTTAGCCCACTGCTCTACTCTCTACGCTCACAGCTGTGTGGTTAGTCACAGCCCAAATGCCATCTATAAATTTTCCAATGGCAGAACCATCATTCAAATTTTCACATAATGGTGAGGAGGCATACAGAGTGAAACAGATCAGCTGGTTAAGTGATGTTGCAGCAACAACCTTGCACTCAGCATCAGAAAAGAGCTTAATTTCCAGGAAGGGGAAGTTAAGGGAACACGCACCAGTCCTCATCGAGGGATCAGCAACAAAAAGGAATTAGAATCAGAGTTTATTTTATTTCTTCCCTCCATCTCACAACCTGAGGGAGTAAAAATCTTTATGCTTTGTCTCTGTCACAATGTAAAATGCATAAGGAAGGGAAATGTGGGAAGATATTGCCCAAACACTAAGATTGCATACATAATTGTTTTGTATAAATGTATGTGCAGTCAGATATGCAATCAGATCAATGTGTATTGATAAATCTGATGGCCTGGTGAAAGAAGCTGTCCCGGAGCCTGTTGGTCCTGGCCTTCGTGCTGCAGTACTGTTTGCCAGAGCATAACAGCTGAAACAATCTGTGGTTGGGGTTGTTGGTGTCCCCGATTAGGGTGAGTAGTTTCAAGTTTCTGGGTATCAACATCTCTGAAGATTTATCCTGTACTCAACATATTGATGCAATTACAAAGAAGACATAATAATGGCTATATTTTATGATGAGTTTGAGAAGACTTGGTATGTTACCAAAAACTCTCACAAATTTCTACAGCTGTACAGTGGAGAGCATTCCAACTGGTCGAATGGAGGGGGCCACTACACAGGATTGGAAAAAGCTACAGAAAGTTGCACGCGCTGCCAGCATAATTATGGGCACTAGCCTCCTCAGCATAGAGGCAACCTTCAAAAAGAAACCCCTCAAGTGTGGCACCAGTCATTAAGGACTCTCATCACGCAGGGCATGCCTTCTTCTCATTGCTGCAATTAAGGGGGAGGTACAAGAACCTGAAGACACACATCTTTGGTATGGCTTCTTCCCCTCCAGCATCAGATTTCTGAATGGAAAATGAACCTACGTACATTATGTCACAATTTTTTCCTCTATTTTTGCACTCCTTAATTTATTTTTTATTTGTATTTTTGTTGTAATTTGTAGTTTTTTTTACAATTATGTATTGCAATGTACTGCTGCTGCAAAACAACAAATTTCATAACGTAGGTCACTGATATTAAAGCTGATTCTGATTCTGTATTTCTGAATAAAATAAATTTAAGCTGCTGCTTCACTGTGCTTGTTCACAAAGTTCAACACCGACCTCCACTGTCTGATTGCAGATTGAATGGTCTCCCTCTGATTGCATGGATTCCTCCAAGTGTTCTGGTTTCCTCATGAAGACAAGCTTATTGATTGGTTCCTTTTCTACTGTACATTGTCTGTAGAATGTAGGGGATGGTAGGATTGGGGGAAGTCATGGGAATCTGGGGAGATATGATTAAGGAGAAAATTAAAGGGGGAAGCAAATTGCTGTGTTAACTTGCATGGGTTTGCATCTGTCAGTTCCAACATCTGCAAGTTTCTGATTTTCATTTCAGCAAAACCACTGATTTGGGACGTTCATTCAGGATAAGCATTTTCATAATTAGTGGCTGAGCTTGTGGAGTTGGCATGCAGTTTAAGTCTTAGCAATGCATAAATAATGAAAACTAATTTTGACTTCAATCATGCTATCTGGGAGATCAAAAGAATTCAGCTCCGTGCTCTAACTTGTCACCCCACTGCCTAAGGACATTTCAGCCTCCCTACCTCTGTAAGAAGTGATTGATGTAATATTTGCAAACAAGGGGCAAATTTAACTTGTGTGATTAACTTTGCAAGGAAATGTTCAGCTGGAGGTTATAAAAGTTCCAAGAGAAAACACAGGTAGAATCCTGGAGACCCAGGCATGTTAAATTCCTGCTAACGGCAAAACACAGATATTCAGGTTGAATCTTTTAATATTAAAATGGCAAACCAACTGTTGAGACTAATGTGTTCTCAACTATAGTGGTTTGCATTAATTTCCAGTAGATCAATGATTAGTTAAAAAATAACTAACTCCAGCTTGTGTCTTATTACTACTCACTGCTGCAAAACAAAGATCCTTTAAAATCCCCAAAGGGGATTTATTTTTGTTAGGTAGACTAGAAAATAATTATCACATGTAATTTCAACATAACATCATTCAATATTTTATTTTCCCATCTCCATTTAATAGTAACTCTTAATCTAGACTGGTACCTTTCAAACGACACAGTTAACTGTACGTTTCAATGTTTTGATGTATATGTGGTAAATAAAGCAAATCTTTATCTGTAACACTGTGTTCTTACCTAGACATAGATTGGGAGAATTTATGAGAGGACTAGTAATGGAAGATAGGGTAATACTGAGGCACATCGCTGTTGTATTGTGAACTCGGCTGACTTTAATTTGAAGGATGTGTATTGCATTAGGTTTTCTGAAACAAAACCTCAAGTACGGGTTGAAGGACAACGGAAAGGTCGATAATCTCCATTTAGTGACTAATCCGCTGTGCCTTTCCTCAGCAGAGGATGCAGGCGAACATTGTGGGGACACGGACACGTCAGTCAGTCAGTAGGTAATCTCATTGCAGATGAGTCAGGTTGTCTCCATCTGCCCACAGGCATTTTATTCTAGCTGTTTTTTGAAGGACGGACCAGCAGTGGCAGGTTTGCAGCCATCAGTGATTTCAGAGTGGACATGCCCTGAAGCCAGATCCAAATTCAAGAATGGTGTACTTCACTCTGTATTTCAATATTCATCAAGGTTACTGTGGAGATCTGAATATTTAACCATACAACATGCTGGTTTTGTATAGTTGACCACCGCTGTATGGGGTGTTCTGTAAAAAGATCCCATGTTGTGTCTTTTTGTAATGCAAAGCTCTGCTAATCTCTTGGGAAACATGAGTTGGAACAACGATACCTTTTTACATTGATTTATTTACCTTCTTTTCCATCCAAATTCTGTACGGGTGAATTTTGTTGCACATGTCAGATTTTTTGGGGTGTCGTTTGTGAATCCTGTAAGGGCAAATTTCCTTAAGCTAAATAGCCATAATGCGGAAGGGTGGGGGCAACAGAACAGGGTGGGACCTGTGGGAGAGGGCGATACAGCCGGACAGAGGTAAGTCAGGGGTATGATGGGGCAGGAAATGGGTATCTGTGAAGCAGGGCTAGGGCTGGGGATGGTGGCAAAGCCTGAATTTGCCAAATCCAGGATTATTAATAATCTTGAGCTATGAATAACTTATACACTTTATAGTTTGCAAAGATAATAGGAAAGGTCTATAACTGTGTACAGTATACCAAACAATAGACTGAAGCACAGCAGCACAAAATGCAAACTTTTAACCAAGTGATCAATTCTAACAATGTAGATGTAAGACGGACATTGCACCCTTGAATCTTAGACTGAAGGGGAGATGTTAGCCACCTAAGTAGCATTCTGCTGCTTTATATTCCATATCATGAAACCGGGGTAGATGGAAGGCCATAGTGCCACAGTGAGCTTTTATTTCATCTTTCACTTTGCTATATGTTCCCTACGATTTTTGTTTGTTACTTACCTCATGTTTTCTCTCATTCTTTCTTCTGCTTCGCTGTAATAGGTTTCCAGAGTACTGGAAGCTACCCTCACTCCAATCGACGCAGGAACCTGGGCAATATGTATTTATAAGACCATAAGAACATAAGACAAAGGAGCAGAAGTCAGCCATTCGGCCCATCGAGTCTGCTCCACCATTTCATCATGAGCTGATCCAATCTCCCCTTTAGTCCCATTCCCCCGCCTTCTCAGCATAACCTTTGATGCCCTGACTACTCAGATACCTATCAATCTCTGCCTTAAGTACACCCAATGACTTGGCCTCCACTACCGCTCATGGCAACAAATTCCATAGATTCAACACCCTCTGGCTAAAAAACTTCTTTTGCATCAAAAGTTTTTTTGCATCGTAAAATTACGTGAGTGCTTGGGTGTAGAATGTCTTCTCGAATGGCATAACATTTGTACATTGGTCATCACGTGATTAGGATAGGAAGGTCCTGAGAGAGAAAAGGATTTTGAGGTGATCAAAGTCCCTTGACAGAGGTTGAAGTAGGGAATTACAAAGGCAGAATATCTCACAGATTTTGTGTAGTATCTCACAGACTCTTTGGAATTCATTGCCATAGGCAGCTGTGGAGGCCAAATCTTTATGTACTGTATATTTAAGGCAGAGGTTGATAGATTCTTGAATAATCAGGTCATGAAGGGAACTGGGGAGAAGGCAGGAGATTGGGGCTGAGAGAGAGAATGGATCAGCCCTGATGAAATTGCAAAGCATACTCAATTGGACAAATGGCCTAATTCTGCTCCCATATCTTATGGACTTTTCGTAATTTGAGAGCTTCAGGTTGATAACGAAGAGGGACAACCAACTAAGGGAATTTGGATTGGGGATATGAGGGGTAGAGAATCTGAGAGGGGTATTACAAAGGCAGGACATTTGTTAATAACTAACTAGTCAGGCTGCACTTGGAGTATTGTTAACAGTTTTGGGCTCCTTATCTCAGAAATGATGTATTGTCATTGGAGAGTCCAGAGGAGGTTGATGAGGATGATTCCGGGACTGAAGGGGTTAACATATGAGGAGTGTTTGGCAGCTTTAGGCCTGTACTCATTGGAATTTAGAAGAATGTATTGGGGATCTCATTGAAACCTTTTGAATGTTGAAAGGACCAGATAAGGTGGAATCCGAGAGGATGTTCCCTCCGGTGGGGGTTTCCAGAACTAGAGGGCACAGCCTCAACATTGAGGGACAACTTTTTAGAACAGAAGTAAGGAGGAATTTTTTTTGGCCAAAGTGTGGTGAATTTGTGAAATGCTGTGCCACAGGTGGAGGCCATGACCGTAGGTATAGTTAAAGCAGAAGTTGATATATTCCTGATTGGTTGGGGCATCAAGTGATATGGTGAGAGGGCAGGTGTGTGGGGTTGAATGGGATCCAGGATCAGTATTGTTAAAATGGCAGAGTGGACTCGATGGGCTGAGTGGCCTAATTCGGCTCCTATGTCTTATTGTCTTACAGTCTAATTGTTCTCAGAGCCATGTTTTTAGATGTGTTTCTTACATCAATAATAAGCAATCTTTTGCTTAATTGGCATTAACCTCATTCTTTCTCAAGGTTCGATATATTGATTCCACCTTGAAGACTCACTTAAAACAATTCTTAAGGCATTTTTCCTCCCAGGTTAATTTAACCCAAGAGGAAGATTTCATTTGCTGTCATGATTTGTGCATGAAAATTGGCCTTTTGGGCCTCATATTGGAATGCAACCAGAACGTAGAACAATGCCTCCTGAAAGATTATTGAGAGGAGGAAATGAGGCAAACACAGAAACATAAAGCCTAAAATAATAGCAATGAAAACATATCAAATGTAATATGTAATGCATTTCCCAAGTGCTGTGAATATGGATGCACGACTGAATACCTGCCTGATGATAATGGAAAGGTGAGGCCTGTTGAAACTCATTAACAATTGAGCTGCCAATTCATCTCTGAAATGTTGCAAGCAATTGTCCATTGTTACTTAATCACTTCTTTCCTTGATTAAGTTGAGGTCTTTTACTTAAAAGTTCAGATCTATCCATCTATCTATTTATTTATCTATCTATATACCTGTGTCCCTTTAACAGTTACAGGGACACTTTTCCTTCTTACAAAGCCTGTGTTTGGTCTTTTCCTCTGATATCCTAATATTATTCTTCACCATGCATCACATTCTCAAACAAGCTAAATTGAATCAAAGAAGATATCTTCATCTTGGAACCATCCAATCTGAACTCAGTACTCGATTCAGGGATGATTTGAAACAACGTTTTCTGGCCACTCACTTCAATGACTACTGTATGGTGAGCAAAGTCTTGGTGAAAGTGCTTGGTTTAAACGAGCTTCCAAAAGGAGAATTTCTGATGCTAAGGCATATATGAAAATGAAATTGAGTTCTGGATAGGAAGCTTGACTGTCAACATAAGACCCTTCATAAGGATATCAAAGGGTTCGAATAAAGTTTCAAAAGTAGCAGGACATTCGTCTCAAATTACTTCAGAGCTTGAAGAAAACACGTACTTTTATGCACGGAAGAACATTCTGAAGTGTGAACAGGAGGTAATCTAAGATCTGATGGTCATGCATAGGTGTATGACTTGGCTATTGCTCAGTGCTTCAAATGCTGCATTACTTTTAATGTCGTTCACAAATTCTGAGTAAGCATTTTTGGATGAGATTGGTGTGACTTGGCAAATTAGAAGGCTTGGTAGCATGGGCTGTGCAGAAAAAAATTACCAGTAGTAGGCTGCTGATGATGTGATTCTTGTGTAGTGCTGACCATGTGTGGTAATCATTCATAGGAGAGCTGCCATTGAACTTCATTAAGAAGCCCTGTTGGAGTTCATTCAATTTGCAAACACTGACTTTATAAGAGGAAGTTGCCTCGATTCAAGTTCGACATGAGTCCTAGTTTTATAGACATATACAATTATAACCTTAATCATCAGTGTTTCTGGTATAAATTAGTGTATTGGTGGGAATTGTGCCATGCAGTGGGGTGGGTGAGAGGTCCTCGTCAGAGTGTCAGAAAAGGGAGGAGGTGAAGGACTCTGGCCAAGAACTGTCCAGTTGGAATCATCCAATATCAAAAGACATGTGCATTCTGGTGGAAGATTGGGGCTTTAGGAGAGGCCACTTGCCCAGGGAGGCAGTGACAGAACTCAATCATTTCAATTGCTTTCATCACATGAATAGAAACTTTAAATATACAGTTTTAATGGGATTGTGTGTTTTATTTTCTGGGGATACTATCAGGCACTTAAAATGTTTCCATTACCAAATCAACAGAACTATTACCGTTTCACAGACCCCCAACTTGGTAGTTTCTCTAGTAGTGCATCTGTTGGAATGTACTTTCTAAAGTTAACGTATTCATTGTCTTAAACTGTGTTCATGATGCTGAAACCTTTTGTTCTTTATCCTCATTGCGGATGCATGATCAATCAAATTTCTGAGCACAGTTAATGCAATTCAGATCACAGGACATACTCTGTATTTGGCACATTTTAGCCATCTTGTTACATAAAGCCTCTGTTTCTTTTCTAAAGCAATAAGACCCCAGATTATCACTTTATGTTCTATTTCCTTCAGTTCAGAGCAACTTAATATAACACACTCACAAAATTCAAAATTCATGTGTGTTAAATTTCCATGGCAGTGCTTTTCTGTCCTTTCCCCTTGAGAATTATCTTTTCCATTTCTTTGTAATAGGATGATATGTTTAAAGTCCTCGTATAGTTTATTTGTAACAACTTAAGACATATCAAATGTAATATTAAAGAAACTCAGTGCCCATAAGCTGAGTGGATCTGTGCTGTTCTAATTTTAAAAGTGCTGTAATAGAAATCAATTTATATTTGGAGGCTGCTGGAAAAAGTAAATTCCATTCTCTAATACATAGCCTGTTAGCCCAAATTGCTTACTTCTCATCCATGATATTGTTTTAGTTTATAAATCTTCTATTTATACTTCCATCCCCATAACATGCGAGTTGACGTTCTCTTTGTCATTGAGACCGCTTTCTATCACAACCAGCATGCAGCTCCAATAAACAGGTCATAAAATAGCTTTAGGTTGTCTTTCTGATCAACACAGTCATGATAATTCTCCCTTTAGCTGATTCCTCATCAGCCTGTGAACTTACCGTAGCACATCCATTCAGTGCCAGGTCACTGTACCTGAATATGAACCGATATCAATACACTTTTCCATTCCTCATTTCCTCCTTTACCTTCCCTAACATAACTGAATAATGTAACTAAAATATGCCAACAGATAGAAACCAACAATATCTCATTCTGAATGTGGACATCAATCAATTTTCAGTATTTATTATATTATTATTCAATGGGTGGACAAATATCACTTCTCTTTGACTTTCAATATCTAAAAACAGTATATATCTTTATTCCCAATGGTGATTTGGCTCACAAAATCCATAAGTTTTGAATTGAATTTTATTGTTTCAAAATAATTTTCTCAATAGGCTATTTGTCAGTTCATTGATGATTTTGTCCCCCTCTCCCTGTTAAGCATTTCATGATATGCAGTTGCCAAGTAAGTGTGTATGTCTGAGACCAACTTTTCATTTCAAATTCACTACGATTATCCACATATTCTTTAACTCGCGTGCATCCAATCACTGTAGTTTTCCTGTGTTATGCTACCCAGGTCATTTCATACAAACAAGCCAAAATCTGATAATATTTAGAAATCAAAGCAACACACACAAAATGCTGGAGGAACTCAGCAGGCCTGGCAGCATCTATGGAAAAAAGTAAATACTGGAGGTTTTTGGCCAAGTCCCTTCACCAAGACTGTTGACTCCAGCATTTCATATAAACTATTAGTCTGGCTTGTGTTTAGTCTTAAAGGAGACAGAGAATATGTCTTATCGTTCCATGCTTCAGGTGATGGTCAGGTTATCAAAGGTGGCTTCCTTAAAATATTAATATTCTCAGCTAGAAAGTACTCTAAGAGAAATGTATTTTCTGATTTAAACTTGAAAGCATACAATTACCAGTTGGATTATTATAGCCCAGTAAGTTTGGAAAATTTTTCCATTAGTTGGTCTAATCTCTGCATTTGTGTTGAGGATATATAATTAAAATTATAACTTTATCTTATTTATTATTTATTGAGATACAGCATGGCCCTTCGAATCATGCTGCCTAGCGATCCCCTGATTTAATCCTAGCCTAATCACAGGACAATTTGTAATGACCAATTAACCTACCAACCAATCCTTCTTTGGACTGTGGGAGGAATCCAGGGTACATGGGGCCACAGGGGGAACAAACAAACACCTTACAGATAAAAGTGGGAATTGAATCTGGATCACCTGTATTGTAAAGCATTGTGCCAACTACTTAAGTACTGGGCTGCCCCAGGAACTCTGGTGGCAGGGGGTTGGGGGCAGGGTGGAGTAGAAGGGCTTTATCGACTGATAGTGTTTCTATAATACCTTTAAATATATATTTCAACAGTAACATAATTTTCCATAGTTTTCTTCAGTGACTTAATCTGAGTAGTGTCTTGGAAGAATGCTGATATATTGTGTCTTTGAACATTTTCCCCAGCAAAACTCCAGAAAAACATTTTTCTTGTTGTAGTGAAGAGGTCATCACTCCCTTTCACTGATGGTGAATTTCTCCTTTTGTATTTTTTTCTGTAAAATTAGAGTGACCTTGAATGTACTATGTTCAAGCATTTAGCAGGCAATATTTGATATCCAAATTGACACTTTGCTGCATCCGAGTTTTACAGGCAAGTTCTCAAATTATTGAAGCTGTTCGACCCCTGCAGTTGAAATTGTAGCTCAATGCCACCAATAAGACAACTTTCTGAATCTCCATGCACATGCTATTTGCTGCTCTCTGCATAAGTTTGCAATGATAAAAAAAAACCTTTCTTCTTGCCTGGAAATATGATCCTCAGTTCAACACAGAACAAATTTAATGAAACCATATTTTGGAAGGGCACAGTTGATCAGAAAAAAAGTTTTAGTGCCACTGAGTGTGGATGAATTTCTGGGACCTCTGTCACCTGTCTGAAACTGTGACAGAAGAACACAGGGACAAGTTGATGATCCCCCAGCAACTGCGAGGACTGAGTCTGAGGTGAACAACTGTAACCTTGACAACCAATGGAGGAGAAAAATGGAAACACAAGAGACTGCAGGTGTTGGATGCTACCAGACCAGATGAAAGATCTTAAATCAAAAAGTTGACTGCCCATTTCCCTCCTTAGATGCCACTCTCCTGCTGATTTGTGCCAGCATTTGATTTGTTACTACACAGAGAAAAGTCTACACAGTGTGCCAGATGACTGGCCCCACTGAATGCCACTAACTGAGCCTTCCACAACCAAGAATCACAGATCTCCAAGGAGCTTTGAGTGTCAACAGGCAACAAATTTGGACTGCAATTGTATGTGCTCCACTGGCCTGAATGAGTGTTGCTCCAATGCCTCCAAAGAAGTTTAATGTGATGGACCGAACAACCCTTGACAGCCTGTACACTTTTCTGAAAATCCACTCCCTATGTTCACCAAAATACACTGACTATAATATTTACTGTTTACACTTTCAAAGCTGCACTTTGCCAAGACTACTTAAGCTACACCATCCAAACCCACACTTCTCTAAGTGGAGAGAAATTTTTAAAAATCTGAGGTACAAAAGGACTTGTGAATCCTTGGGCAGGATTCCCTAAAGATTAATTTGTGAGTTGATTTGGTGGTGAGGAAGGCAAATGCAATGTTACCTTTCATCTGGAGAGGACTAGAAAATAAAAGCAAGGAAGTAATGCCGAGGCTTTGTAAGGCACTGACTGGTAAGGCATCACTTGGGGCGTTGTGAACAGTTTCGGGCCCCTTAATTAAGAAGGAATATTCTGATATTGGAGACGGCTCATAAGCATGATTCCAGAAATGAAAAGGTTTACCATATGAGGACCAATTGATGGTTCTGGGCCTGTACTCACTGGAATCCAGAAGAATGAGGAGGCATCTCATTGAAACCTATTGAGCTTTGAAATGCCTGGCTGGAATCGATTTGGAGAGGACGTTTCCTATGCTTGTGGGAGTCTGGGACCAGAAGGCACAGCCTCAGAATAAATGGGTGTCTATTTAGAATGGAGATGAAAGGGAATTTCTTTAGCCAGAGAGTGGTGAATCTACACAATTTATTGCCACAATTGACTGTGGAGGCCAAATTATTGGGCATATTTAAGGCAGAAGTTGATAAGTTCTTGATTATTCAGGACATGTAGGGTCATAGGGAGAAGGCAGGAGATTGGGGCTGAGAGGGAAATGGATCAAGCATGGCAGAGCAGATTTTCTGAGCTAAATAACCGAATTCTGCTTCTATATCTTATTACATTACCTCAGATGACATAGTAACTAAATGTTGGAAATATCAATATCCACTGGTTAATGTTGTGGGGTCTTGATATGCCAACTTATGTATATCAGTTATTCTTGCAAGGCGGCCTGCATTGGTCTGAATACATTCAAGGTTCTTGATTGTTCTTGGAGTTACCAAGGAGTCATATAGAGCAGAAACAGAACTTTCAGCCATCTGTACTAACTGTATGTAGCAACACTTTCACTGTAGCCTTCTCTGCCTTGACAATTCAAGTGCTCTTATAGCTTCTGGTTAAGTGTTGAGAGAGCATCTACCTCCACCACAGGCAGTGCAATCCAAACTCTCATTTCTCTCAATGAAACCATTCTTCTTTGCATTCCCCCTTTTTCCATGTATCAAATCTATAATCTCTGTTTCTAAGCACTTCTCCTATGGAGAAATATTTATGACTATCATGCTTCTTACATCAATATCTGTGGTGTTAATGAATATAACAAATAGATAGGATTCCTATTCCAATCACGATTGGTCACCACTAATCACAGGGTTCTAATCACAAGCAACTTGCTACCATCATTGCTTCCTATTACAACGCCAATTTTGAATGCAGTTTGCCGTTTTCATTGGGTCCCATGGACTCTAACCTTTTGGATGCATCTCCTATGTGTTACTAAAGACCTTAAAATTAAAATTCTTAATCACAATAGGTGGCATAGTGTAGATGTTAGCATAATCACTTCATAGAAACCATGGATTGAAGTTTGATTCCTGCCGCTGTTAGTAAGGAGATTGTACATTCTGTCTGTGACCAGCCAACAGAATGCATCTGAAAAAAAAGCATAAAGAGAGAAAGGATGAAGCATGAAAATAAGGTAGTCAAAAGTATCAAAAAAGGATACTTAGTGCATCTTTTTCAGATGTACAAAGAGTAAAAGAGGGGTGAGAGTGGATATTGGACCGCTGGAAAATGACCCTGTAGAGGTAGTAATAGGGACTGAAGACATGGTGGATGAACTTAATAAGTATGTTGTGTCAGTCTTCGCTGTAGAAGATATGAGCAGTATGCCTGAAATTTGAGGGTGTCAGGGGGTAGAGTGAGTGGAGTTGCTTTTTCTAATTAGAAGGTACTTGGGAAGCTGAAAGGTCTGAAGGAAGGTAAATCACCTGTACCAGGAGGACTGCACCCCAGGGTTCTGAAAGAGGTAGCTGAAGAGATTGTGGTAGCATTAGAAAGAACAAAGAACAATACAGCACAGTATAGGCCAATCGGCCCACAATGTTGGGTTGACCCTTAAACCCTGCCTCCCATATAACCCTCCACCTTAAATTCGTCCATATTTTAGTTTAGTAATCTCTTAAATTTCACTAGTGTAGCTGCCTGCACCACTGACTCAGGCAGTGCATTCCACGCACCAACCACTCTGTGAGTTAAAAACCTTCCTCTAATATCCCCCCTTGAACTTCCCACCCCTTACCTTAAAGCCATGTCCTCTTGTATTGAGCAGTGGTGCCCTGGGGAAGAGGCGCTGGCTGTCCACTCTATCTATTCCTCTTAATATCTTGTATACTTCTATCATGTCTCCTCTCATCCTCCTTCTCTCCAAAGAGTAAAGCCCTAGTTCCCTTAATCTCTGATCATAATGCATACTCTCTAAAGCAGGCAGCATCTTGGTAAATCTCCTCTGCACCCTTTCCAATGTTTTCCAATGTACCCTTTCCATTAGTAATCATTAGTAGATCATTAGTAATGATCTTCTAAGAATCACTAGATTCTGGAATAGTTGTGGAGGACTGGAAAGTTGCAAATGTCACTTCACCCTTTAAGAAAGGAGAGAGGCAGAAGAAAGGAAATCATAGGCCAGTTAACCTGACTTCAGTGGTTGGTAAGATGTTGGAGTCTGTTATCGAGGTTGAGATTTTGGAGTATTTGGAAGCGCATGGTAATCGTAGGCCAAATTCAGCAGATTTTCGTAAGGGGAACTCTTGTCTGACAAATCTTTTGAAATTCCTTGAGGAAATAATAGCCAGGATCAACAAAAGTTAGTCAGTTGACGTTGTTAACTTGGATTTGCAGAAGGCCTTTGATAAGGTGTTACACATGAGGCTGTTTAACAAGATAAGAGCAGGAAAGATACTAGCATGGATAGCAGATTGGCAGTCGGCAAAGAGTGGGAAGAAAGGAGGCCTATTTTGGTTGGCTGGTGGTGATAAATGGTGTTCTGCAGGGGTCAGTAATAGGACTGCTATTTTTCACATTATATGTCAATGATTTGGATGATGGAATTGATGGCTTTGTGGTCAAATATGCAGATGATACAAAGATAGGTAGAGGAGCAGGTAGTGTTGAGGAAGCAAGGAATCTGCAAGGACTTGAACGGATTAGAAGAATGGGGAAAAAAGTGGCAGATGGAATATAGTGCAGGGAAGTGTATAGTCACGCATGTTGGTCAGAGGAATAAAGATGAAGACTATTTTATAAATGAGGAGAAAATTCAAAAATCAGAGAATCAAAGGGGCTTTGGAGTCCTTGTGCAGTATTCCCTAAAGGTTACCGCAGGCTGAGTCAGTGGTAAGGAAGGCAAGAATAATGTTAGCATTCATTTCGAGAGGAATAGAATATATGAGCAAGGATATGATTCTATAGCTTTATAATGCATTGGTTAGGCTACACTTGGAGTATTGTGATCAGTTTTGGCCCCTTATCTAAGAAAAATTGTGCTGTCATTGGAGAAATATTCTGGGAATGAAAAGGTTAAAATATTAGGAGTGTTTTATGGCTCTGGGCCTGTACTCTGGAGTTTAGACGAATGAGAGGGAATCGCATTTGAAACCTATCAAATATTGAAAGGCCTAAATAGAGTGGATGAAGGGAAATTGGTTCCTACAGTGAGTCTAAGACTAGAGGGCATAACTCAGAGAAGAAGAACATCCATTCAGAACAGAGATGAGAAGAAATTTCTTTAGCCAGAGGGAAGTGAACCTCTGGGAACTCATTGTCACACATGGCTGTGGAGACCAAGTCATTGAAAGTTTTTATAACAGAGGTTGATAAGTTCTTGGTTAGTTGAAGTGTCAAAGGTTATGAGTAGAAGGCATGAGAATGGGTTTGAGAGGGATAATAAGTCAGTCATGATGGAATGATAGAGCAGACATGATGAGCTGAGTGGCCTAATTTTGATCGTGGGTATTTTTGTCTTGTGATCTTATAGGAAACATCTCTCCAGGTTCAACCTATCTCGGTTTTTCAATATTCAAGAAGTTTCACTAAGGTTCCCCCTCATTTTTCTAAACTCCAGTGAGGACAGGCTCAGAGTCATTAAACACACCTCACACCTTATATACTTCTCATAATTCTTTGATTGTCTGCTTTCATTCATTCATATGACAGGACTGGAAAGCCATGTTCTGTTCAACTGTTTGCATTGCCACTTGTCATCTGTAATACGAGTCGATAACCTGTTATATAATTGATACAAATCAGCAAGAAGTGAAAAGCTGAATGAATTCAAGTTGTGGATTTGAATAGAACCATTGTTTAAACAATGCCTTTGTGAAGTTGTATCCCATAAGACCCTGGAGATGAAGAACTAACTTTTGTTTTGTGGTTGCTTATTACATTTCAATTCCCCTTTCTTCATTTTTTAATAGCCTGCCGATACTCTTGAAAAGGACTTCTCTTGAATAATAGATTTCCTCATTATACCTTGTATTATACCCTTTATAGTTATTTATTTGTGTCATTTTGACAGGGATTAAAATGATTAACTGTGTTTGATTATTGTTTAGCTTGTTGTTAGAGCTCTGGAAACATCAGCGATTGAGGAACAATTTCTTCCCCTCTACCATCAAATCTCTGAAAGGACATTGAACCCGTGAACATTACCTCACTACTTGTTTTATTTTTATTTTTGCACTACATACTTAATTGAACTATTTCATATATATATACTGTAATTCACATCTCTCTCGCCATTGTTATGCATTGCATTGTGCAGCTGCTGCAAAGATAACAAGTTCCATGACAGATGCCAGTGATGTTAAAACCGACTCTGAGGAACTTGGCAAATCCTAGGAGATGACTAGTAATACTGTTCTGAATGATTCAAAGTAGGTACTACAAACAACAAAATATATTATCCTACTGCAACTTCATAGCAGTTTGTATTATGTCTCATTACCTTGACAGCACATGATTTGACTGCTGTGAATAGAGCAAATCAGAAAGTTTGGTAGTTCACTAAAAAGTTTAAGTAAAAATTCTGCATTTCATTTGGGTCTGTTGCAGTATGAAATTATTATTTGATAGTAGAAGTGACAAGTGATAAGGTATGACATTGATCATAATTTGTGATGGTCTGAAGATGAATTTAATCGTGTCATGCAAGATGTTTTACTGCTAAGACAAGCTCTTAGTTAGGCTAAGTTTGGAGGGTAGAGTGGGAGTGCGTTTAGGGTTCTTAACAAGACTGATGTAACTTTCTCCTGATGTTCTTATGCATTGCAGTATCCGCTTATGTATCAGGTGCAATTATTGAAGCTCATTAAAAACTTTGTTTTTGGAATTTGGAAATGGTCATATTTCTGTCCATCAAATCAATTTGTTTTGCCTCTGTGACAAATATATTACATCAGAGTCTGTCACTACAATGTGATGCTTGGTTTTGCTGTGTGACTTTCAGCAATAGCCAATTCAATGAAGCACCTCAAATAAATTGACTCCACAACCTACACACTCTCTTTCAAGGATGTTAAAACTCACGTTTACAGTATTATTTATTTTTTTAAAATTTGCACTTCTGTTGCACATTGGTAGTTTGTCATTCTTTATTTCTGTATAGTTTTTCATAAATCCATTGTGTTTTTTTATTTTCCTGTAAATGCCTGCAAGAAATTTAATCTCGAGGTAATATACGGTGACACGTACAGCACATACTTCGATAATAAAAGTACTCTGACTTTGACAATTGTAATTTTTTGCATTATGATGCAAATATTTTGCACATATTTATGTCACATCATCCAGTAATATCTATATTTCATGGTGCAAGACTCCCATTCCCAATTTTATTTTCTTTCATTTAGGAAAATTCAGCTTCCTAAAAGTTGCCTCTTCTCAACTCTTTCATATCACTTTCACCTTCCTTGTCCCCCACCACATCTCTAGGTATCCATTCTCATGTAATTGCTTATACTTTCTTCCCTGACCTCAGTATTCTATCCTATGAGTGCCTCCTCCCCTTTTTCACATTTTCTTCAATCTCCAGGATGATTAGGGTGCTTTTATTTGGCTTCTGTTTTCATTTGGGCGAGGAAATCAGACTAGCAGCTGGAATGGACTTCTAACTGTGAGGGATGTTCAGACAGGCCAAGCTCCTGTGTGCTAGAGTTTAGAAGAATGAGAGAAGGCCTGATTGAAATATATAAGTGTATCATATCAGATCTATCATGAGAATGTGGTGAGTGCGCGTGCAGCCAATTGATTGAACAGTCAATCGATTGGTCCTCCAAATGCAGGAGGCACTGTCTTTTGGATGCGGGCTGTCAAGTGTGCATTCTTTTGTCCTGTCATGTTTGGTTCATGGTTCACACACCCTGAGTTGCCCAGCATTTCCCAATATTAACATGACTCAGTGAAAACATACTACTCCATTATATTTAAGTATACATAACAATAAGATCCCAATAAGTCATGAGAGAATGGAGGTGGAGTTAAATGCACACATTCCTGAGAAAATTTGTTCAACAGCACTACCATTTTCAACACAAATTAGATAAAAGTACTTGTCTGTTAGAGTACAACCAATGATTATGGTTCCAAGAGAGATTTGCAGAGAGATTTAGGCCAGTTAGAAGAGTGGGCTGAAAAATGGCAGATGGAGTTTAATGCTGATAAGTGTGAGGTGCTACATTTTGGTAGGACTAATCAAAATAGGACGTACATGGTAAATGGTAGGGCATTCAGGAATGTAGTAGAACAGAGTGATCTAGGAATAATGGTGCATAGTTCCCTGGAGGTGGAATCTCATGTGGATAGGGTGGTGAAGAAAGCTTTTGGTATGCAGGCCTTTATCAATCAGAGCATTGAGTTTTGGATTTGGGATGTAATGCTAAAATTGTACAAAGCATTGGTGAGACCAAATTTGGAGTATTGTGTACAGTTCTGGTCACCGAATTATAGGAAAGATGTCAACAAAATAGAGAGAGTACAGAGAAGATTTACTAGAATGTTACCTGGGTTTCAGCAGCTAAGTTACAGAGAAAGGTTGAACAAGTAAGGTCTTTATTCTTTGGAGCGTAGAAGGTTGGGAAGGGACTTGATAGAGGTATTTAAAATTATGAGGGAGATAGACAGAGTTGATGTGGATAGGCTTTTTCCATTGAGAGTAAGGGAGATTCAAACAGGACATGAGTTGAGAGTTAAGGGGCAAAAGTTTAGGGGTAACCCAAGGGGGAACTTCTTTACTCAGAGAGAGTGGTAGCTGTGTGAAATGAGCTTCCAGTAGAAGTGGTTGAGGCAGGTTCAATTTTGTCATTTAAAAAAAAATTGGATAGGTATATGGACAGGAAAGGAATGGAGGGTTATGGGCTGAGTGCAGCTAGGTGGGACTAGGTGAGAGTAAGCTTTTGTCACGGACTAGAAGGGCTGAGATGGCCTGTTTCCGTGCTGTAATTGTTATATGGTTAAATGTTCATAAGATGAATCAGATCAAATATTCAGCTAGGCTTTTATTATGGTCAAGCATAATGTGTGCATTTAACTCCACTGGGACCAGATGAGATATAACCCAGGCTACTGTGGGAAGCAAGAGAGGAGATTGCTGAGCCTCTGGCAATAATCTTTGCATCATTAATGGGAATGGGAGAGCTTCTGGAGGATTGGAGGGTTGCAGATATTGTTCCATTATTCAAGAAAGAGAGCAGAGATAACCCAGGAGATTACAGACCAGTGAGTCTTACTTCAGTGGTTGGTAAGTTGATGGAGAAGATCTTGAGAGGCAGAATTTATGAACATTTGGAGAGGCATAATATGATTAGGAATAGTCAGCATAGCTTTGTCAAAGGCAGGCTGTGCCGTACAAGCCTGACTGAATTTTTTGAGGATGTGACTAAACACATTGATGAAGGTAGAGCAGTAGATGCAGTGTATATGGATTTCAGCAAGTCATTTGATAAGGTACCCCATGCAAGGCTTGTTGAGGAAGTAAGGAGACATGGGATCCAAGGGGACCTTGTTTTGTGGATCCAGAACTGGCTTGCACACAGAAGGCAAAGAGTAATTGTAGACGCGTCATATTCTGCATGAAGGTCGGTGACCAGTGGAGTGCCTCAGGAAACAGTTCTGGGACCCCTTCTCTTTGTGATTTTTATAAATGACTTGGATGAGGAAGTGGAGGGATGGGTTAGTAAATTTGCTGATGACACAAAGGTTGGGGTGGTTTGGGTAGTGTGGAGGGCTCTCAGAGGTTACTGCGGGACATCAATAGGATGCAAAACTGGGCTAAGAAGTGGCAGATGGAGTTCAACCCAGATAAGTGTGAGGTGGTTCATTTTTGTAGGCCAAATAAGATGGCTGGATATAGCATTAATGGGAAGACTCTTGGCAGTGTGGAGGATCAGAGGGATCTTGAGGTCCAAGTCCATAGGACATAGGACAGTCAAAGCTGCTGTGCAGGTTGACTGTGTGGTTAAGAAGGCTTTTGGTGTATTGGCCTTCATCAACCATGGGATTGAGTTCAAGAGCTGAGAGGTAATGCTACAGCTACATAAGATCCTGGTCAGACCACACTTGGAGGTCTGGTCACTGCACTACAGGAAGGATGTGGAAGCCATAGAAAGGGTGCAGAGGAGATTTACAAGGATGTTGCCAGGATTGGTGGAGCATGCCTTATGAGAATATGGCCTTTTCCCCTTGGAGCGACAGAGGACGAGAGGTGACCTGATAGAGATATATAAGGTGATGAGAAGCATTGATTGTGTGGATAGTCAGAGGCTTTTTCCCAGGGCTGATATGGCTAAAATGAGAAGACAAAGTTGTAAGGTGCTTGGAAGTAGGTACAGGGGAGATGTCAGGGATGAGTTTTTATGCATAGAGTGCTGAGTGCGTGGAATGGGCTGCCGGTGACGGTGTTGGAGGCAGATACGATAGTGTCTTTTAGGAGACTCCTGGATAGGTGCGTGGTGCTTAGAAAAATAGAGGGCTATATGTAACCCTAGGTAATTCCTAAATAAAGTACATATTTGGCACAGCATTGTGGGCTGAAGGGCCTGTATCGTGCTGTAGGTTTTCTATGTTCTATGTTTTAACTATGAACCGAACGTGACAGGACGGATGCCGTGAGTCATTCCCAGTCCAATGCTGCAGATAAACTCGGAGCACAACTGTTGCGTGGGGTTCCTCCAATGTCTGGTTACCTCCCGCAGTCCAAAGACATACTGGTTGGTAGGTTAATTGGTCATTGTAAATTGTCTTGTGATTAAATCGGGAGATTGTTGTGTAGTGTGAAAGGGCTGGTAAGGGTGTGTTCCCCACTGTATCTTGATAAATAAATAAATAAATAGATAGATAGATAGATAGATAGATAGATAAATAGAGAAATAACTTAAAAGGATCCTTCCTGAATAGGCTCTGGCTCTGTCATTTGTAAGGAGATTTCTTAAAGGAAGGAAGAAGCTGGGCAGTTTCAGTAGGGGATTCCATAGCTTATGGCCATGACAGTTGGAAGCATGACTGCCAGTGGTGAAGCAATTTAATTCAAGGGTCAACAAGAGGTCAGAATTAGAGGGGCACAGTTAACCCAGAGTTCCAAAGAGCTGGAGAGGATAACAGAGATGTAGGGCAGTAGGATGATATGGACTGCCAGTTGATGTCATGTTTCTTCCTTAGTAATAAATACACCCATGTTTGTTACAAAGAGGCAATGGGAGACCGGCTACCACAAACTGAAGGTGGTTTGTAAACAGGAGAGATTGCATCCCGGAAAGAAGCGATGAGGAAACATAGAAAATTCTTCGTGCGTGAGAAGCAGAAGGATGCTTCCCTTGACTAAGTCATCTTGCTTCAGAAGGAAGGTATTGTTTGGGGTAAGGGGCAGGCTGCTAATTACTGAAGTGAGGAAATTTTACCGTACTCAAGGGTGATGAATTGTTGGAATCCCGATCCCAAAAGTTGAGAAGTTTTGTTAAACAACAATTTGTGGAAATGCAAAGAATCATCTGGTGTAAAACGGCACGTGATTATGGCCAAAGTAAGCTTAAAGGGCTGAACAACCTACTCCTACTCCTGCTTGTTACTTTGAAATAGAAAAAAAACGTGGAAAAAAATCTGTTTATCAAAGCAAGGACAAGATGTTTTGTATTTTGTATTTGATATAAATGTGCCTTTATTTTATACGTTTGTATTTGTTTTTGTAAAAGAGTTCAAACATAGCTAGTGGCACATTGGCAGATTTAGTGGAACCCCTGCCTCTCTGCTCAAGCAACACTCGCACATGCTCACGCACACATGAGCCCACTGGAACACGTAGAAATATGAAATCAGTAACCAGGCTCTCCCCATTTCCTCTGCAATTTCATCCAATGTCCCATTTTGTCAGAGCTAACTGGACAATACCAGCACGATAGTGTGGTTATGGGATGAGGTGAGATCACCAACTTTGCTTTACTTAAAGTTATCGCCACATCGAGTGACTTCTGTTTGTTTTCTGTTGGATCTGGAGATGTTGTGATCCAGAGGTTCTAGATGAAAGATCAGCTTTATTTGTCGCATGTGTGTCGAAACAATGAAACATACAGGGAAATGCACCATCATTGACCAGCACAGTCCTGCAAGCTTGACAGCAACTCACTTACCCTAACCCTAACCACACATCTGTGAAATGTGGGAGGAAATCGGAGCACCTGGAGGAAACCTACATGGTCACTGGGGGAATGTACAACTCTTTACAGACAGCAGAAGGAATTGCACCCTGATCGGTGATAGCTCATGTTCACTCTAAAGCATTGCACGAACCACTGAGCTATTGTGGCCTCCCTTCCGAAGAAAAGAATGAAACATAAACTTGGTAGTTATCACTATTTTATCAACTGTTATAAAGTTGTCTTTGTCTTACACAAGTGAAATAGATAAAGCACATTTTTCAATGCAAAGAAGTAGCCTATGAAATAGTCAGATTTAGTGTTGTAAAACCTGCTGCAGGGAAACTTCCAGAAAAATAGAGAATCAGCGATACTAGAATTGTTGATAATTCACTGAACAATTGTACGCATATAAGCAAACATTGAGAAAGTTAAAATGTGAAAAAAAAAATAATTTTACATTCTGATCCAACATTTCGAACTTGGGAAAACATCAACTTCCGGACATCTGCGAAAATGGGACCTATTGTTACCCAATAGCCTTATGTTCATTTATGTCGGCTGGTGGCGCAGTGACATCAGCGCCGGACTCCAGAACAGAGGTTCCTGGGTTCGAATCCAGTCGGGCTGTTCCCAAGTACACTTTCCATCCTTGCCAGGTTGAGTGTCGAGCTCACAACTCGACCTCGTAAAATAAAGAAAAATATGCCAAAATGTCTGTGTGAGGTGTGGCACGCCAAACGGTCTTTTGTTCTATTCTGTATCTTGTAAGGCAGGAAAATGTCCGACGCTGGCCTCTCATTATGTTCACTTCCCAGCTTTTTTATCAGGGAATAAAAAGCAGAATATCTGTCCAATTGAATGAAGACAAGTTATTGCCTCAGGTTGAAGTCAACAGCATGGTGTACTTTCCATCCAGGTGCATTATCTTAGATTTATTTTCTTCTTCTTGTATACGGTATATTAGTTGATGTGAAAATGTTTGGCAAGGCCTGTGCTAAGTGCCCTTTTCTAAATGTTCTTGAGAAAGTTGTCATTCTTAAACTGTTGCAGCCCTACTCCCAGTGCTGAGGCTACTCCCAATGTTGTACAGAGAGTCCCAAAATTTAGACCCAGCAGTGCTGAAGGAAAGGTGATATGTTTCTAAATCGTCCTGGAGTGCATCCTGGAGAATGTTTCAATGTTCCTGCCTGAATGCACTACACATTGTTGAAATGGAGTAGCTCGCACTTTAAGCAATTAATTTAACTTTTCCTTGTACCCTTTAGCACGAATGTTCCACTCTACTTGAAGTTTGAGTTAATAATGGCGCAGTGATACTAATAAGAATCTTGGAATGACATTGAAAACAGATTAAAGAAGGGATCTAAGAAAGAATCAGAATCAGACTTTAATCGCCAAGTACCTGTACACGTACAAGGAATTTACTTCCGGCAGATGTTGTCTCTCTGCTCATAACAGATGATAAATAAAAATGAAAATATAGATTATACATACTTATGTTTTATGAACTTGTTCATATTGTTGAAAACAGGGTTTTCAAAAGAAAAGCGGTTAAGAGGCTTGAAAGAAAATGATTCAGATGACTGGCAAAAAAATAAAAATGATTGAATTTCTCTACAAAGAGCCAAAGTATAGTCTGAGTTAACTGGCTGGCTGCTCTGCAGTTAAAATTGTGAATACATAAGCCTATGAAAACAGGAGCAGACATAGGCCATCTGGCCCCTCAAACCTGCTGCACTCTTCAATGTGATGATAGATTATGTAGCATAGAACACAGAATGCTAAAGCTTGGTACAGGCCCTTTGGCCCACGATGTTGTGCCATCCTTATAATCTGCCACTATATCAATTTAACCCTTTCCTTTTACATAGCCTTCCATTTATCTGTCATCCATATGCCTATCTAAGAGTTTCTAAAAATGGCCCTAACATATCTGCCTCTGTCACCACCCCTGGTACGTACCCACCATTCTCAGAGTAAAAAGCATACCTCTGACAACCCAGCTGTACTTGTTTCCAATCACCTTAAAATCATGCCCGGTCATATTAGTCATTTCCTCCCCTGGGAAAAAGTCTCTGGCTATCCACTCGAACAATGCCTCTTATCATCTTGTACACCTCTATTAAGTCACCCCTCATCTTGCTTCACTCCAAAGAGAAAATACTTAGCTCACTCAACCTATCCACATGAAATGCATTCTACTGCAGGCAGTAGCCAAGCAAGTCTCCTTTGCACCCTCTCTAAAGCTTCCACATCCTTCAAATAATGAGGGAGCAGAATGAACACAGTATACCAAATGTGGTCTAACCAGGGTTTATTAGAGCTGCAATACTTTTCACTACAACATTAATCATGACTGAATCCCAAAGCTTCCTTTTATCTTCAGTAACAGATCCCCAAGCCCCTTAATTAAATTGAATTGAATTGGCTTTATTATTTACTTCCTTCATATACATGAGGAGTAAAAATCTTTATGTTACACCTGTCTATATACGCAATGTGCAATTTATAGCAATTTACAATAATTAGTATGTACAACAGGACAGTCAATATAACATAGAAATATAGTTGTGTCAGCATGAATTAATCAGTCTGATGGCCTGGTGGAAGAAGCTGTCCCAGAGCCTGTTGGTCCTGGCTTTTATGCTGTGGTACAGTTTCCCAGATGGTAGCAGCTGAAACAGTTTGTGGTTGCGGTGACTCAGGTCCCCAATGATCCTTCACGCTCTTTTTACACACCTGTCTGTGTAAATCTGCTGAATAGTGGGAAGTTAATGTCTACAGGCGTGCTGGGCTGTCCACACCACTCTCTGCAGAATCCTGTGATTAAAGGGAGGTACAGTTCTCATACCAGGTAGTGATGCAGACAGTCAGGATGTTCTCAATTGTGCCCCTGTAGAAAGTTCTTGGGAATTGGTTCCCCAATCTTTCCAGTTTATCTTCCCCCACATTGATACTGGCCTCCTTGAATGCTGAGTTTTAATCATTGACAATGAAGGCAAAATAATGAACAAGGATGAAGCCATTTAACACATTATCTCTGTTCTGGAATAGCTTTTATTTTAATTCAACTTCACTTTCCCACCCAATCTCCATATCCCTCAGGAATCTTAAAATTTCCTGACTAAGAGGAAAAATACAGAGGAATTTTCAAGCCTTATTAACAAAACATTTGCAGAAAAGGGAAGAGAGAAATATTTCATTAAGAAAGCAAAAGATAAGGAAAAGTAACAAAGATAATTTAATAGTCGACATATTTAATTTATTTTTGCACAATTTATTGCCAGCAGCAATGATGCCCCATGATTTAAATTAATTCCTATATGGGCCAGCAAGATTGATTGACATTGCATTAATCATTATCGTGCCATTAAAAGGACACTAATATTATTAATTACCAGACATAATTTTCTGCGGCCAGTTTAATGGGCGATTAATTTGCAAATCCAGTCAATTCTTAAAAATGCTGGGGAGGCTGTGGACGTGAAGAATTTGCATGAGCCATATAGCATGGCTGCTGAGTGACATACTTGACATAGACCTATCCCTTCCAGATCCATTAACAGTGAGCTGTTGCTAATGTCATTCCAATCCAAAATGCTGAGACATGGTGCAACTGAAGAACCTTACATCATTTACATCAAGGGTCAAGAGGATGGTGTGTAACAGTAGATGCAGTGCAAATTAGAAAGAAGTGCCACAATTAAACCAACTCAGTTTTTCTCCTGGCTTTGCTGACAAGAAACTGGATATTTCCTTTCCAAAATGTTCAGAAAATAACAGATATAATATCAAAGTCAAAGTCAAGTTTACTGTTACGTGCACAAACAGATATATGTGCAACAATACTTTGAAGTACCGACTAGAGATGGGGCAGTGTTGGATCTCCTGTTAGGGAATGCGATAGGTCAGCTGACAGATGTATGTGTTGGGGAGCACTTCGGGTCCAGTGATCACAATAGCATTAGCTTCAATATAATTATGGAGAAGGACAGGACTGGACCTAGAGTTGAGATTTTTGATTGGAGAAAGGCTAACTTTGAGGAGATGCGAAGGGATTTAGAGAGAGTGGATTGGGTCAAGTTGTTTTATGGGAAGGATGTAATAGAGAAATGGAGGTCATTTAAGGGTGAAATTATGAGGGTACAGAATCTTTATGTTCCTGTTAGGTTGAAAGGAAAGGTTAAAGGTTTGAAAGCACCATGGTTTTCAAGGGATATTAGAAACGTGGTTCGGAAAAAGAGGGATGTCTACAATAGATATAGGCAGCATGGAGTAAAGGAATTGCTCGAAGAATATAAAGAATGTAAAAGGAATCTTAAGAAAGAGATTAGAAAAGCTAAAAGAAGATATGAGGTTGGTTTGGCAAATAAGGTGAAAGTAAATCCGAAAGGTTTCTACAGTTATATTAAAAGCAAGAGGATAGTGAGGGATAAAATTGGTTCCTTAGAGAATCAGGGTGGTCAGCTATGTGTGGAGCCGAAGGAGATGGAAGAGATTTTGAACGATTTCCTCTCTTCGGTATTCACTAAGGAGAAGGGTATTGAATGGTGTAAGGTGTGGGAAACAAGTAAGGAAGTTATGGAACCTATGACAATTAAAGAGGTGGATGTACTGGCGCTTTTAAGAAATTTACAAGTGGATAAATCTCCAGGTCCTGACAGGATATTCCCCAGGACCTTGAGGGAAGTTTATGTAGAGATAGCATGAGCTCTGATGGAGATCTTTCAGATGTCATTAGAAACGGGGATTGTGCCGGAGGATTGGCGTATTGCTCATGTGGTTCCATTGTTTAAAAAGGGTTCTAGAAGTAAGCCTAGCAATTATAGACCTGTCAGTTTGAGATCAGTGGTGGGTAAATTAATGGAAAGTATTCTTAGAGATAGTATTAATAATTATCTGGATAGACAGGATCTGATTAGGAGTAGCCAGCATGGATTTGTGTGTGGAAGGTCATGTTTGACAAACCTTATTGAATTTTTTGAAGAAGTTACATGGAATGTTGACGAGGGTAAGGCAGTGAATGCAGTCTATATGGACTTCAGCAAAGCCTTTGTCAAAGTTCCACATGGAAGGTTAGTTAAGAAGGTTCAGTCGTTAGGTATTAATGCTGGAGTAATAAAATGGATTCAACAGTGGCTAGATGGGAGATGCCAGAGTGGAGTGGTGGATAATTGTTTATCGTGATGGAGGCCGGTGACTAGCAGGGTGCCTCAGGGATCTGTTTTGGGCCCAATGTTGTTTGTAATATACATAAATGATCTGGATGATGGAGCGGTAAATTGGATTAGTAAGTATGCCGATGATACGAAGGTAGGAGGTGTTGTGGATAATGAGGTGGGTTTTCAAAGCTTGCAGGGAGATTTATGCCGGTTAGAAGAATGGGCTGAACGTTGGCAGATGGAGTTTAATGCTGAGAAGTGTGAGGTTCTACATTTTGGCAGGAATAATCCAAATAGAACATACAGGGTAAATGGTAGGGCATTGAGGAATGCAATGGAACAGAGAGATCTAGGAATAACAGTGCATAGTTCCCTGAAGGTGGAGTCTCATATAGATAGGGTGGTGAAGAAGGCTTTTGGAATGCTGGCCTTTATAAATCAGAGCATTGAGTACAGAAGTTGGGATGTAATGTTGAAATTGTACAAGGCATTGGTAAGGCCAAATTTAGAATATTGTGTACAGTTCTGGTCACCGAATTATAGGAAAGATATCAATAAATTAGAGAGGGTGCAGAAACGATTTACTAGGATGTTACCTGGGTTTCAGCACTTAAGTTACAGAGAAAGATTGAACAGGTTAGGTCTCTATTCATTGGAGCGTAGAAGGTTGAGGGGGGATTTGATCGAGCTATTTAAAATTTTGAGAGGGCTAGGTAGAGTTGACGTGAATAGGCTGTTTCCATTGAGAGTAGGGGAGATTCAAACGAGAGGACATGATTTGAGAGTTAGTGGGCAAAAGTTTAAGGGAAACACGAGGGGGTATTTTTTTACTCAGAGAGTGATAGCTGTGTGGAATGAGCTTCCTGTAGAAGTAGTAGAGGCCAGTTCAGTTGTGTCATTTAAGGTAAAATTGGATAGGTATATGGACAGGAAAGGAGTGGAGGGTTATGGGCTGAGTGCGGGTAGGTGGGACTAGGTGAGATTAAGAGTTCAGCATGGACTAGAAGGGCAGAGATGGCCTGTTTCCATGCTGTGATGGTTATATGGTTTTATATATATATATATATTTGCACAGGTGAAATGGGAAATCTACTTGCAGTTTGCAGAGATTGAGATTGTGGGAAGTTACTTGTGGATGTTAGCATCAGCTTTTAAAAAATAAGTGAGGCCTATCAGGACTTGAGATAATTTGGTAATTGGGTAATTTGGTACTTGGCAAAGGCCAATAAAAGGAAGTGAGGTTTAAGGAGAGTGACTATGTGGTACTAGTATAGAGTTAGAGTGGGAAACCAAGGCTTTGGCTCAAAAGGCTGTGGTGAGGAGAGGGGAGGCTGGAGTGAGGGTTCTGTATTTTTTCTGTTTCTTTCCTAATTAGAACCTAGATAGAGTAGTAATAGTGGATCCAAGCTACTCACACAAGATGTGGAAGATCTGGAAGACTTCTCATCTTCTTTTTCGCTACATCTGTGAGAGGTGCATCTGGATTTAGCTCCATACAGACTGTGTTAGGGAAATGAACTTTGACTCATTTGGGAGAATGAGGAGGAGATGTAGAACACACAAAGTGAGGTCATTACAACTAAGATGAAGGAGGCAGGTAGCTAAGGAGGGAAAGGAAATAGACCGCCAGTAAAGAGTATCCCTGCAGCCAGTGCCCTCAATTACAAGTATGCTGCTTTGGATATTGTTGGAGAGGTCCTGAATGAATTCTTTGCTCAGGACTGATTGGTGAGAGAGGCCTTGAAAATGTGAGGACTGAGTATAACAGGCTAATATGCGGCAACATGTTAAGAAACTTTTGAAAAACATTATGTTAGATAAGTCCAGGATATATTCCAGGTTACTACAGCAAACAAGAAAAGAGATTGCTATACCGTTGGCGATGATCTTCACATCCTCACTGCCCACACATGTAGCACCAGACGATTAGAAGGTGGAAAATGTGTTTCCTTTGTTCAAGAAAGGTAAGAGGGATAAATCCCTGAGAAGTATAGACCAATGAATCTCACGTCAGTGCTGGGAAAACAGTTGGAGAGATCTTTATCTTTAGAGATAGGATTTATGAGTACTCAGAAAAGCTTAGTCTAATTAGGGATGGGCAGCATGGCTTTGTGAGAGGCATGTTCTGCCTCATTAAATTATTTAAGGAAGTGACGAAACACAGTAATGAATGTAGAACAGTTGATGTAGCGTTAATGGATTTTTATAAGGAGTTTGACAAATTTCCCCATGGTAGGCTCATTAAGAAACTCAGGAGGCATGGGACCCAGGGAACTTGGCTGTGTAGATTCACAAATAGCTTGCTCACAGAATACAGAAAGTGATAACTGATGGAGTGTATATTTTTGCAGTTCAATAATTAGTGGAGTTCCACCATAACCTCTTCTGAGACTCCTACTCTTTGTGGCTTTTATGAATGAATTGGATGAGGAGGTGGAAGGGTGGATTAGTAGGTTTGCTGATGACATGAAGGTTTGTGGTGTTTTGGATAGTCTAGAAGGTTGTTATAGGTTACAACGGGACATTGATAGGATGTAGAGCTGGGCTAAAAAGTTGCAGATGGTGTTCAATCTAGAGAAGCATGAAAAAATACATTTCGGAAGGTCAAAGTTGGCGACGGAGTACAAAGTCCATGGTAGGATTCATAGTAGTGTGGAGGAACAGAGAAATAAAGAGATTTTGTCTATGTTCACGGATCCCTCAATGTTGCCTTTCAAGTTGGTGAAATGGTTAAGAAGGTTTCTGGTGTGTTGATCTTCATTAGTCAGGGGATTGAGTTCAAGAGACATGAGTTAATGTTGCAGTTGTATAAAACTCTGTTTAGCCTACACTATTGTGTTCATTTCAGGTCACCTCATTACAGAAAGGATTTGAAAGCTTTAGAGCAGAGGTTCTCAATCTGTGATCCACTGATTGGGGTCCATGGCATTGAAAAGGTTGTGAACCTCTGCTTTAGGAAGAGTGCGGAAATTTACCAGGATGTTGCCTGGATTATAGGATGTCATATGAAGTCATCTTGAGTGAGGTTGGGCTTTTCTGTTTTGCGTGAAGGAGGATGACAAGTGACTGATAGAGTTGTACAAGAGGATAAGAGGCATAGATACAGGGGACAGCCAGAGATTTCTTCTTTCCCAGGATGGAAATTGCTCATAAGAATGGGGCACAATTTTAAGGCAATTAGTGGAAAGTATAGGGGGGATGTCGGAGGTACGTGTTTTACACAGGCCATGGCAGATGTGTGGAATGCTTTGCCAGGATTGATGATGGAAGTACATTAGGTATCTTAGGAGCATTTAAGAGACTCTTCAAGAGACACAGAGTGCAGAAAAACAGAGCATTATGGGGGAGGAAAGAGTTAGATAGATCTTAGAGTTGGTTAAAAAATTGGGACACCAAGTTGTGGGCCAAAAAACTTGAACTGTGCAGAACTGTTCTGGGTTCTATGTTCTATCATAGGTGCACAGCATCATATACACTGCATGGACAAGAGAAACATAAATTAAAATTAATTGTATGAAATGATATAGGAAAGAACATAATTGCAACAGAAAAACAGTTGCATTTTTAAAACTCTGTAAACATTTAAGAAATTAAACTGCTGAAAGAATTTTAAAAAAGTAAAAAGAATGTGAGCAAATTAAGTTATTTTGGTGCTAAGTCTACATGATATGACAAGCAAAGAAACTTGAATTAGTGAAGACAACGTATAATATATAGTATATTAATTTAAATTGTACTTGACATCATCTTGTAGTATATAGTGCTGCTGCTGCAATTGCTATTTTTTGTGGCATTTATAGCCATTATGACAATAAACTTGAACATGACCTTAGTCAAATTACACCTATGTTGATTCCTCCAGCATTAATCTCCAGTTCCTGTGCCTGTTCTGGCTGGCACTGGTGTAGTGAGTGTATTCCTCAGTGTAATGGCTGAGGGAGAAATACAGCAACGAGGTGAGAGCACAGATATTCTAATACAGTTTGTCGTTAGGGCTTTGTGAGTTCTATATACACTTAAGTTTTGATGTGGATTTTGTTGAGTGGTGTACATTCATTGTATTCCATTAGTACTGGAGGAACGTGTTGATGGTGCTCTGTGGGCTCCATCTCATAGAACCTAGAACATAGAACAATACAGCCCAGGAACAGACAGTTTGGCCAGCAATCCTGTACCAAACCAATTAAATTAGTAACAGTCAACTAAATGAAACTCTTCTGCCTATATAATGTCCTATTGATAAGCAAAATTGAATGTTTAGGGTCTCAGTAATCTAGTATGTGAGGTACTTTGAATGAGGAGGGCCTCACATGCTTTTTTCCCGCTTGTTGATCTCCACTCAGAGAGTGACGCCAGAATGTGATGGTTAACCTCTACTGAGTGAGGACTGTGTAGCACAGTGACTGTTTTTCACAGGTGGGATGAACAGATAGAAAATACTGAACAGAGATGCTTCACAATGCAGGAATGCAACTCCTGTTTGTTATCACTAGTGTAGAGTTGGCAAATTAATTTATGTTTTAATATAATAAACTAATTTAATATAAATTAATTCAGGAAACAGTCCTCTAAAAACCATTTATGGTCCTGGTCAATGGGAAGAAATAAAGGGCAATCTGCATTTCCCTAAATGGCGCTGTGAGATAAGGTGACATTTTGCAGGCAGCAAATAAACCTATTCTATTAATTGTACTTTTCTGGACTACAATCACTGTGATCGGCAGCCTGTAATTTCCGTTTGGGAGTTGTGCTTTTGAACTGGCTGTGCGATCTGGCGTTTTTGCAGTATCTTGAAGGGTTTGGCAAACTGAACTCTCAAGAATATGTTACGACCGCGTCGGCCATGGCAGGTGTGGAATTGGGGCCAGAGAGTGAAAAATGAACCCATGATTTAAGTGCCAAGCCAGACTAAAAAAATCAAGGCTTTGAAGATAAGGGCAAAGGATGAATTGGTGTTCAGCTCATTACTCCATGAGACTTTACTTGTCTCAGTGAAGCTGTGGCCTGCAGCCATTGGTACTTGCCTCAACACTGAACGTGGCCCTGTGGCTTGTAGCCTGAGCATTTGGTTCCTGAACTGGCTGCAGCACTGAACTGGCTCCATAGCTGTGGCCTGCAGCCATCAGGTTCCTGGACCTGTGGCAGTGCTGAACTGGCTCTGTGCTTGTGCTCACTTTCCGGGACTTTGCAGTTCATGTTCTCTGTGTTATTTGTTTACATTTTTATTTGTTGGCATGATTTGTTCTTATTACTGCACATTGAGTGTTTGACAGTCTTGGTTGTTTAACGTTTTCTCGCATATTCTATTATGTTTCTTTGTTTGGGGGCTGCCTACAAGAAGACAAAGCTCTAGTTTGAACATGGCATACATACTTTGGGAATAAATGTACTTTAAACTTTGTTGCAAGGAGGTGTGGGGAGATATTAGAGTGAACCCTGATGTCATGAATGAAAACTTTGCTTTGAAGGTTGCAATGATTTTCGAGATGACAAATGATAGAGAGTTGGTTGATAAGTACACTAGATGTTGGTTTACAAGATGAGAATAGTGACTCTGGAAGGGATGGAGTGTGGCAAGAACTGAAGTACGGGATATATAACAGATACATTGGGAAATATAATAGTTCGGCCACAAGAAAGCAGCACCCATCATTGATGACTCCCATCACCTCTCTGCTCCATTACGAAGGAGGTACAGGAGTCTTAGGTCCCATACCACCAGGCTTAGGAACCGTTATTACTCATCAACCTTCAGGCTCAAGAACCAGTGTGGGTAACTTCATTTGCCACAACATTGAACACAACCAATGGACTCACTTTCAATGACTCTCCAACTCAAGTTCTTAGTGTTATCTATCTGTCTATTATCTCTAGTTCTGTTTGTATTTGCAGTTTTTCATTTGCACATTGGTTGCTTATCAGTCTTTGTGTGTAGATTTTCATTGATTCTGTTGTATTGTTTTGTTCTACTGTGAATGCCCACAAGAAAATGAATCTCAGGGTAGTATATGGGATATATACATGCTTTGATAACAAATTGACTTTGAACTTTAAACTTTGAAGTTCTACCAACTTTGGTGCAAAGAAAAAACCAGCAGCAGTAGTATCCTGCATGCAAGGAAGATGGAAAGCTGGCAAAGGGGAATGGAGTCCTTACAAGGAAAGGGATGGTGGAAGCTTGGAGAAGTAAGCTCTGGGATTTGGGAGTGAGTGAGTGTTTAATGTGAGTATTCATCATAAGAAATGGAGATATAGAATGGAAGGGATGTCATAGTGCAAATGGGCTGGTAGAGCAACGAAACTGGAGACTGGAGAAGGTATTGGAAGTATAGATGGGAAGATGTGGGATGGGAAAAGCAATGTCAAAAAAACAAAGTAAATTGCATGGGTCATGGGTCATAGTCTTACCCTGGAGGTCCTGCTTGTTGATCAATGGAAGAAACTAGAGGTGGAGCATGCATAAGTTAAATGTCATTTTGCAGAAGGCTTTGTTACAGCAGATCCAAGTTTTGCAATGTGCAGCTTGACTCTGGCAGCCATTGCGAATGCATTAGAGACACTTTCAGAGCTGGTAATATTTGGAATCAAAACCTTTCTGAAATTAGAAGACTGGCTCACGCAACCAGCTAGTCATCCCCCTTTACAGGAGCCATTTTCTCATGTTTAGTTTATTCCTGAAGCAAGCTAGAAGCAATCTTCCAAAAAAATCCCCTAAGTTAAAAATATCTGCACATCACAGCTAATGTTGCCTTTGAGCAGAGTATCTGATTTTTGCAGTGTGACCTTTTCCTGAGTTGCTTTGACTTTTGCTTGTATTTATGCTGTTGGTGAAGCAGAATAATTTTCTGAATGGTATGTTTGTGCGTGGCAGGTTTCGAGAAAACCAACCTTAAAAATAAGATAGTTCTTTGACATTTCTTATCTTCCGTAAACATTACCTTTGCCTCTTTCAAATATCTTCTTTCAGATTATCTGGCCATTTTTGAGTGACTTCTCAACATCAAGCCCTGCACGATCACTCCTTCTCGGCTGAGATCACAGAAATAATTCTCACTGGTGTGAGGTGCATTTTAATCAGAACGAAGTTTTGCTTTCCTTGGATGCCAAAAGGAATTAAAAAGAGGCCTACCGTTCTGTTATTCAAACTCCAATATCTCTGTCAAAATTTGAGTAACAGATGGCCTAACAGCCTGTCAAAAGCAAGTTTTAGAACAAAACATGATTTCTGCCAAATAAGATTATCAAGTGGCAGTGCTTGGCAAGACATACACATATGTGTCCTTTCCAATCTCTCAAAAAATATATGATTCTCTGTGGATGGAGCTGTACAAAATCTGCAATGTTTCATGATCCCAGGCAAAATTATGTACCTTCAGGACAACATTTAGCAGCAGGGTTCTTTTGTAAGGACAATGATTTGTAAAATCCATTGTTTAAACACATAATTTATTTGGAGGAAAAATAATCCCTAACAAAATAAACAACCAATTGTTTTCTGGACTGCTAAACCTTTGTGCCCCTGCCATCCCCCACCCCACTTTGCTCTAAAGAACTGCATAATATCAATCCACTAACCTTCAGTCTGGATGTCTGAGTGATGTAATAAGACCTGTCTAAAGGTCAGTTGTAGTTAATTTATTTCAAACAGCCACTGGGATAAATTAATAAGTATTTCTACGACTGAAGAAACTGGTTTGGTTAACGAAATAATCCCTTGCCCCAGGTTGAAAAGTACACGCCCATCAAAAGTGACAGTTTGCATTTTACTTAACAGACAGGAAACAATGCAAGAAAATGGTTTGCTTCATGAAGCGCTAGTACAAAATACCCTCAAACTAAATTCAGTAAATTAAACCAGACACAGGGAAAAAGATCTGCATCATATTACAAATGCCTGACCTTGCAGGCACAAAACAAAAAAAAACCTTCAGCAGTGGATGCAGACAAAAAATGGAACATCTTTTTCCATTAAAAAAAAATGCATATAATTTTTGTTCAGCTTTACTGGAGCCTTAACTGACATTTCCAAATCACCTTTGTTTCAATTAATCTATAGCTTGGTAACTGTTTTCAGGAAATTTATTTTATGAGGTGTCAGATGCAACTTGCAAACTGCCATTTCTCCTGGAAATAATTCTGTCTCCGTGGGGATGGCAACATTTCTTTGTGATATGTTTTGCACTTCAATCTATTCCCAATGATTGTGCTGTGAATTTGTGACATGAGTGATCAATGGGACTGATGGCATTTTAATGGATTGTAATTAGTTTTCTTTGGTAACTATAGTGTTGCCCTGGAGACTCCAGTTTAAATCTACTTCAAAGATAATAGATGAAATTTACTTATTTCATGATGGCTGATGAAGATCTGCAGTTAACTGTGTTTTGCCAGGCTGCTATCTCATTTGACACAGAAAACAAAAGATGGATCGATGGTAGGTTGGCATTAGTTAAAATCTGTGTTGATGCTGCAGTGTTATAATGGAATTACTGAAGCCTGATTAGCAGAGTTTCTCTACTGTAGCTCCAGTTTTTATCCCTACACCATGACCCCAAGGACAAACAGAATTTGGGGGCAAGTATTTGGAGATGTACTTAACGAGGACACTGCACAGCACACCCCTACTGTTGTTCTTTGCCAATCAAGATGCAGCTTACTTCCCCTGTGAGAATTTTATCCTGTAGGTGACATTTAAACATTAATTGCCAATTTTCCCACCGTGCTTGGCATGTGCTCTCCTGACTGAACTCTGGATCGTTTCTCCAACTTAGGCTCTAAATTTCTGGATGTTTGTGGAAATCACATGCCTGCTTTGGGTGACATCTAAGTCAAGTTAAGTTTATTGTTATATGCACAGGTATGGTGAGGTACTCTGCAATAAAAATCCCGCAGGAGCACCACAGACACAGGAGTACAGAAAACGCACAGAATAGAAACTGTACTGTGTCACTGACAAAAAAAAGGCTCTGCAACAGCAAGACTTTGGTGTAAAAAAAATCAAATTCACAATCGATAATGAGTCAATGGTAGTGCAAAGGGAGGCCTATTGTGTTCCATTGCTGTGGTAGGGTTAGGTTTGTAAAGTTCAGTTCAAGAACTTGATGTTTGCTGGAAATGTGCTGTTCTTGTGCTCTGGTACTTCAAGCTTCAGTACCTCCAGTTTGATATCAGTCGTGGCTATCCCTTGAAGTCGAGGATGATGGTCTTCATTCCATTGATTATCACAGAGCGAAGATCCCTGTGCGTGTATTTGCTTAACGTGTACTTGGTGTTGCACTCAAGAAGCACAAAATACTTCACAAATCAACGAACTGATTCCAATGGCATGGAAACCATGATGATCGGAGCTGATGGATTTGTTGCAGCCTTCATCCGCCTTCACAGCCATTGAGTTTAAAGTAACCTCGTCCACCTGTTCCACCATTGAGGTCTTAGTTGGATTGTTCTTTGTTAGGGACCTCACTCTCGACCTTACCGCCATGAGTGATACTACCAGGAGCATAGCTCCAGACGGCATCGCTCTCAGGATCTCAGGACCACACAAGCTTCTCCACCACGACAAGGTGACAATCAACAGAGAAGTAGCAAGAAGAGAACAGAACTGGGATTGTGGGAATCCTTGATGATGGATGCTTGAGGTAATGTCCCTTGTAAATCCTTTAATTTGTGGGAGGCCCATGCCAGTGATGGACCAGGCCTTTTCCAATACTCTGTGCAGCCTCTTGTGTTCCTGTGCATTGAAATTGTAACACCAGGATGGATACATTTAAAGGTACATCTATAGAAGTTAGAGTATTGCTGTCATATCAAATCTCAAAAGAAATTAGAAGCACGTTACGTGCTTCACAGTTTCATCTTAAGACCTGACTGCCATGTCACTGACCTGCTGCAGGTAACACTTATCAATTGCAACCTTTCCCTCTGTTACTACAGCTTCTCTGATCCCCACCCCGATAGGCTCTTCAGATTCAGCATCAGCCGGCTTCCCTTTTGAATGAAGCACGTTGCTCTACTGGGTGTTGCTGGGGATTGCTGCCATGCTTTTAGTATCCATTTCTGTAAGCCTCCACAATACTTCATGCTGCAGAAGCTCTTGTGTCAGTGTTCTTTCTGTGAAGCTGTGTGCTTCAAATGGCTGATGGACCTCACACACCCAGCACCCCATATTCTCAAAGTTCAAAGCAAAATATATTATCAGAATACATACCTGTCACCACATACGACCCTGAGATTTTTCTTCTGCAGGCATACTTAGCAAATCTATTGAACAGTAACTGTAAACAGGATCTGTAAATGGTAAACAAATTGTGCAAATGCAGATAATAAATAAATAGCAATAAAAATGAGCATGAAATAATAAGATAAAAGTTTCCTTAAAAGAGTGCAGTTATTCTTTTTTGTTCTAGAGACTGATGGTTGTGGGGTAGTAACTGTTCTTAAACCTGGTGGTGCGAGTCCTGAGGCATTTGTGCCTTCTACCTGATGGCAGCAGTGAGAAAAGAGCATGGCCTGGGTGATGAGGATCTTTTATGATGGATACTGCTTTTCTATGGCAGTATGTCATGTAGATGTGCTAAATGGTTGGGAGGGTTTTGCCCGTGATGTACTAAGCTGAATCCAGTATCTTTTGTACCATTTTCCGCTCAAGGCATTGGTGTTCCCACTTTCTACCACACATCTATAGAAATTTGCCAAGATTTTTATGACATGCTGAATTTCTGCAGACTCTTCAGGAAGTCAAGGTGCTTTATATTTATATGATGGGGCCAGGATAGGTCCTTTGAGATAGTGACATCCAGGAATTTAAAGTCACTGACCTTCTCCACCTCTGCTCCTCCAATGACTGCTTGCTCATGGACCTCTGGTTTCCCTCTCCTGGTTTACTATCAATTCTTTGGTCTTGTTAACATTGGGTGAGAGGTTGCTGTTGTTTTACCACTCAGCCAAATTTTCAATCTCCCTCCTGTGTGCTGATGCGTCATGACCTTTGATACAGCCCACAACAGTGTTGTCATCAGCAAAACTGCAGATTCTCAGCTTGGCCCGGTAATTCAGTGCTCCACTCTATTAGAGAGGAAATTCATCCAACCCCAGTGTTCTGACTCCTTTTTTTCAACTCTCCAATCCTTGTTCGGAGCTGGGATGCTATGCATCCTAATTGCTATGAATCCTGGACTGTGGAATTTGAGCTTTCTTTCTGTCTATTTGTGTCTGGGTTTTGGTTTGGCTGTTGTGGCTGACTGGAGTTTATCATTTTCAGTATCTTTTCTGCATCATTTTTCCTTTCCTTACACTGATCAGCCACCTCCCAACTCTTCATTTTCATATAGCCGTAAGACATAAGAACAAAATTAGGCCAATTGTCCTTTATCTGCTCCACAATCAATCATGACTGATTTATTTTTTTCTCTCAATCCCATTCTCTTACTTCCTCCTTGTACATTTGATGCCCTGTCTGATCAACAACCTATCAAACTCCACTTTAAATATTTCCAAAGCTTTGGCATCCGCAGCCACCTGTGACAATGAAATCACAGATTTTTAACAGATTACCCTCTGGTTACAGAAATTCCTCTTCATTTATCCTTCATGGAATTCTGTTTTCCTTTCCCAACCCAAGGTCTTAACCTGCCTCCCTCCTGTCAACATCCCAGCTTGTTCAGACACCCCAACATTCCTCCTTATCTATCCACACACCATCGTTCCATACCTCTGTTGTCAAATTATTCAACTTGACCAGCAGTTCTAAGAGTTATTGCTTCTCTAGCTCTTGCCTACTTTTTTCCACTCAGCACAGCTTCTGAGGGCCAATCATATGCTTGCCTTCCAATTAGGGCCTCCTCATCCCGACCACATTTACTTCTGCCCATCTACTTGTTATCTTTGAATAACTCGAACTGCGGGGAGTGTGTGGGTGGTAATACTTTGATGTCTGTGACTAGATCATCCTGAACCCAGCAGAAAGATCATGGTGGCCTTGGCTTGCCTCTGTGGCTGACATCATTGAATTCAGTATCATGAAACTGAGAATTGTAGCTGCTCTTCGAAACCACTCTGAGAGCCAAATGTGTCCTTAATCACAGCCTGAAGTTACAGACCAGAGGGTAATTGGTGCTACAAAACATTAATTATCAATGCTAAGAAAGAAAGATTTTCCCAAAAGAATCGTTTTGTCCATTATTGAGCTCACCTGTAGTTAGTGGTTCAGTAGAGAATAACCAGCTATCTGCAGTCTACCATTCAGCTCGTCTCAGACATTTGAGCATGTGAATATTAATGAGGTAAACTAAGACAAGCTGGTGATCAGGTGCTGATACCTTCAGAGTTCAGGCTGCCTCATGGGATGCCTCTCAAATAGGCAGGGTCAGCACTTCCAAGTTTCCCTTGGTCTCTGGTTTGATGGCCATTGTGATTGGTCAGTTTCTGTTGTGGGTCAGATCAGGCTTATCTCATCTATAAAATAAATTTGCATTTTCCTCTGACAAATTCCGACTTCTTTTCCCTTGCCCAGTCACATAACTTGTATAGATCCTTCTGTAAGCACATCAGTAACTGGTTTGCCACATATATGATTTTATCACCTAATTTCATGTCATTTGCAATCTTGAATATGTCAAGCTGTAACTCCATCACCTAAATCGAATAGAGTGGAGCAATAAAGTGCTGACCCACTGATAATAGGTTATTTCTCACTTCAATTAATCAATATTTAATCCATAATGTCACTCCCACTCTGAACTCTTATTTTATATAATTACCTCCATCTGTTATCCAGATCTAAATATTATTTTCACTGCCCCCTTTCTCCCTCTAACTGGCAATAAAACTCTTATTAGATCTGTCAAGTATAATTTTGCTTTTTCAAACCTTGGATATCAGGTTATAATTTTCTAGCTGCTCTGTTACGATATTCTTAACAGGCTTCAGGATTTAGCTGAAAACAGTTGTCAGATATCTGGCCTGAGGTTCATTAATTTACCTCCTCCTCCTTTTCTGAATAATCTATGTGTTTGCTTTCAATTCGCTGGAGCCGTACACGGAATTCCAGATGAACATTACTAATCTGTCGTTATCTCTTTCCTCTGCAGGCCACTGTATCCATCATGTTTAGGGAATTGGCCAGGTGTTGCAGCCATTTAAGAGTATTTTTAAAAAGCACTTTGATAGGTTCTTAATTAGGAAGGGTGTCAAAGGTTATGGAGAGAGGGCAGGAGAGTGGTTTTAAGGGGGATAATAAATCAAACATGCTGGAACAGACTAGAAGCTCCTATGTCTTATGGTCTTACTTGTACAGTCCTTTGTGTTGGTGTTATTTATTATTCTAATTAATTTCCTGTTACATGTTGTCATCGGGCTCTTGGTTTCTCAGTGTCCATGATCATTATGTCATCTCCTGCACAGATGGCCACATAAGACCATAAGACATAGAAACAGAATTAGGCTGTTCAGCCCATCAAGTCTGCTCCGCCATTCCATCATGGCTGATCCCAGATACCACTCAACCCCATGCACCTGCCATCTTGCCATACCTTTCGATGCCCTGATTGAACAGGAAATGATCAACTTCCACCTGAAATGTACGCACGGGCGTGACCTCCACCGCAGTCTGTGGCAGAGAACTCTACAGATTTGCTACTCTCTCGCTAAAAAAATCCTCCTTACCTCTGTCCTAAAGGGTCACCCCTCAATATTGAGGCTGTACCCTCTAGATCTGGGTACCCCCACTATAGGAAATGTTCTCTGCATATCTGCCCTATCTAGTCCTTTCAACATTTGATAGGTTTCAATGAGAACCTCCTGCATTCTCCTAAATTCCAGTAAGTACAGGTCCAAAGCTGCCCAACACTCCTATATGTTAACTTTTTCATTTCCGGGATCATCCTTGTGAACCTCCTCTGGACTCTCTCTAACAGCAACACATCATTTCTGAGATATGGGGCCCAAAACTGTTGACAGTACTCCGAGTGAAGCCTGACTAGTGTCTTATAAAGACTCAGCATTATTTCCTTGCTTTTATATTCCATTCCCCTTGAAATAAATGCCAACATTGCTTTTGCCTTCGTTACCGCAGACTCAACCTGTAAATGAATGTTCCTGGAGTCTTGTATGAGGACTCCTAAGTCCCTCTGCATCGCTGATGTTTGAACCTTCTCCCCATGTAGATAATAAACCACATTATTGTTTCTTTTACCACAAAGAGTTATCATACATTTCCCAACACTGTATTCCATCTGCCACTTTTTTACCATTCTTCCAATTTGTTTAAGTCCTGCTGCAATCACATTGCTTCCCCAACACTACCTATCTTCATATCATCTGCAAATTTTGCCACAAAGCCATCAATTCCATTATCTAACTCATTGACAAACATCGTGAAAAGCAGCAGTCCAAATACTGACCCCTGAGGAACACCACGAGTCGCCAGCCAAGCAGAAAGGCCCCTTTTATTCCCACTCGCTGCCACCTGCCGGTCAGCCATTCCTCTCTCCATGCCAGTATCTTTCTTGTAACGTGACGGGACTTTACCTTGTTAAGCAGCCTCATGTGTGGCACCTTATCAAATGCCTTCTGAAAATCCAAGTAAATGACATTTTCTGCCTCCCTGTTGTCCGCCCTGCTTGCTACTTCCTCAAAGAACTCTAACAAATTTGTCAGGCTGACTTACTTTATCATTAGTCTCCAAGTACCGCGAAACCTCGCCCATTGCGAACAAACTAACTATATTTTACAGTTGATCTCAGTTGTCCAGCACTAGAAAAGAATCATGTCTGTCCCAGACATGAAGAGAGCAGCAGACTGTCACAAAGCTCAATTGATCAAAAGTCCCATTGATTTGTCAGGATCATTCCGTATTGACATTGTAACAGAGAAAGTAACAGCTCTGCCATTAACAACATTAAGACAAATAGTACACTCAATACCCACTTGATTAGGAATGGGATTGGAACCTGGTGTGATGGAGCCCATCCACATCAGGGTTTGACTTGTTGTTCAGCAATGCCCTTCTGCACACCACTGTTCTAACACGTGGTTATTTGAGTTACTGTTGCCTTCCTATCAGTTTGATCCAGTCTAACCTCTGACCTCTCACATTGACAAGGCGTTTTTGCCCACAGACTGCTGCTCACTAGATTTTTTAGTCTTTCTCACCATTCTTTGTCAACCCTTGGAGACTGTTGTGTGTGAAAATCCCAGGAGATCAGAAGTTTCTGAAATCATCAAACCACCCTGCCTGGCACCAACAATTGTTCCACAGTCAGTCATTTAGATAATGTTTCTTTTCTATACTGATGTTTATTCTGAATAACAGCTCAATGTCTTGACTATGTTTGTATGCTTTTATGCATTGATTTGTTGCCAAATGACTGGCTGTTTAGATATTTGCATTAATGAGCAGGTGTACCTAATAAAGTGCCCAATGAAAGTAGTTATCTGCAAGAAATTAACAACCTATTCTCAGGTAAGGCCATAAGATAGATGATAATTATCGAGAGTGTGACCCAAAATCAGTGATGATAACATTTAAAAATAAAACAAAGGCTTCTAGACATGACAAGGTGAACTAGAAACTGGATTACAGCCACTGGGGTTGAGACACAACTTGTCATGTGTGAGCAACAGTGAAAATCTGCCTTCCAAGACTGAACAGGCTTGAGAACATAGATTAAAGTTAAGTATACAGACTGTATATTCTATAATTCTAAAATAAAACACTGAAAAAGCTGGAACAGCTTAGCCTACCAGGCAGCATCTGCGGAAAGGGGGGCAGCAATAATGTCACAGAATGAAGGCCCTTCATTACAGCAAGGAAAAAGGGAAAATGAGTTAGTTTTAGTTTGGAGAAGGTTGGAGGAGGTGTAGACAGGACAAATGGAATATAAGCCCAGAAAGATGCAGATCAGAATGAAAAGTGAATTAAAGTGACAATCAGTGTCACCCGAATGGACTGAATTGAGGATCACTTTTGTTTGGCTGCTGACACTGCTGCAGTGAACCCTTACACAGATTTTAGGAACATCACTTTATCTTCCATTCCAGACCCTTTAGAACTCATTACCAACTTCAAAAGTTTCAAGTACTTCCCTTTCTCTGCTGGTATCAGAACTGGCCAGTTACGATAAACCATCGGCACTATTAACTCAATTTTTGTCTCCATCATTTCTGTTCTGTTGGGAATTTTTATTATTTAATTAGGCTTCAACAATAGCTCTTCCCTGTACTTCACAATTTTAGTTTTAATTTTGTTTGTTTTAATCACCAAATGAGGCTATAAACAGGGCAGCTTCCAACATATCCCAGTTGGTATGATTCAAAGTATTCAAGGATTCAAAGTACATTCCTTATCAAAGTTATGTATGCAGAGTATAACTCTGAAATTCATCCTCCCACAGACAGCCACAAAACAATGAAACACCATGAAGCCCACTCAAGAAAAAAAATCAACCATCCAACATATGAAAAAAAGAACAAATTGCACAAACGGCAAAAAGCAAGAAAACGGCACATAGAAAATCAAACATCAAACCACGAGTCCAGCAGTATTCAGTTTGGTGCTGCACTGCTAACCCATTGCAGGCTGCATGCAAAGCAATTCTTTGCTGAAGCGCCCCAGTCCATGTAGATCACCCCAACCAAAGCACTCAAAAACAGCAAAACAGCAGTAACCGGAAATACATGCACCATGAACCAGAACGTCTCCAAAATGAGTCCACAGCTTCGCCAATCAATCCTTGCAGCATAGAACCCAAGGCTCCTGCTCTTTCTTCTGACAGCAGCTCGTCCTTTTCATTTTTCCCTCATTCTCTCTGCAGCTTTGTTATTCTCTCAGTTTCCCAGCTCTGATGGGTCTTCAACATGAAACATTAACCACCTTCTCTTCCCCCAGATGCTGCCTGGCATGCTGTGGTTTCCCTGTTTTGTTTTATTTGAGAACATAGGCTTCAGTCTTCCTGCATTGTACAAAATGGTCTTTGCTGAGAAGCAGCCATGACTGCTGGCTTATTGAAGTGTTTATGGATACTGTGGGCTGTGTTGCACATGGATCACTTGTCATTTGAGTTGCCTTTGGAATTAAATGCATTTGAGTCTGCATAAGAAATTGCCTGCACAGGTCTGTTAAGGTAACATTAATGTCTAACTGCAAAGGCATCTGATACAGTGGCTGGAACATAGTTCTATCATAGAGTAGGAACTTTGGTATTGAACCACTGAATTAGAAGTTTAAAATAAACTCACTCTTGACATATTAGCCGATAAATGCACCACTTGGTGAACAGTCTTATAAACTGTAAAGATTAACTCATCAATACTCTGATACTTGCTCTTCAGCCATGTGTAAAACACTTCTTGCATTAACAGCAAACTTTCTTATGCACACAAACCCCATCATTTTAAAAGATAAATAATTTGTTATTTTTTTGTCAAAGCATCAAACCATCATCATATTTGTTTTTTTTTGGATAAACATGGACAAACCCATTGCACAAGATGGTGGAATTATTGTTGTTAGGCAAAAAAAAAATAGTGCAGACATGGTGGGTCAAAGGACCTATTTCTGTATTGCTTGATGTTATGAAGCTACTCTAATATTCTGACTAAATGTTATTTTTCAACCAAGAAAAATAGAGCTGACTGCCTTCTTCAGCATGTTTCTGGGATGTTGTATGTACTTTTGCTGTTGAAGTGTGATGGATATTCACTTTCTGGGGTCCAAGAGGCTTATTGCTGACCTCAGCTTTCTGGCATAGCAACATGACCTTTCCAAAAGGCCCACAATTGATTGTGGCAAGTTAAACTTCTAACCAATATTCTTTGAACAGCTTCTTGTTGTAAACAAGAACCAGTCTTCAGTTCTTAATATAAACTGAAAGCAGTAAATATTCTGAAGTTAAAAGGACAGCTATGCAAATAAACAGCACTGTATATATCAGCCATGCATAAGACAATAGATTCTGGGTGTCTTTCCCCAGAAGCCTTTAGATCATCTATGAGAATTACTTTGTCTCAGCAATGGTATTTGAAAAACATCACATGCAGATAATATCAACTAGTAGAAAAGCAGTATAAATATTGGAAAGCATTGAAGATTTCTAGGAATGTCAAAGAGACTGACAGAAAGATGGGGTGAAAGAACGAAGAATTAAAATTCATTCCTTGACATTCAGTTTCTGTGATGGACAACTCAATCATGTGCAACTCGTTTGTATGTTCTTTTAGTTCATAAGAAGTGTATGTGTGTTTGGAAATCCTTTGCGGTTTGTAAGACATTTGTAATGTGGAAATCTTATATAAATCAGAGTTTAAGTTGTCTGTTTAGAACTATTTGTCTAAATTTAAATGTGCATCACTGAAAATAAAATAACTGTTTAAACTGCTTTGTTAGCTGGAAGTATCTCCTTCTTGAAAGGGAGGGGGAAGCTACCTCTCAAATAGTGGATATTGGCAGCTAGACCTCACTGCAGAGACCAGACAGAGAAGTCAGCTGGACTTGGAAGATTGGTGGTACAGTATTTATTTTTGGTTGGGAAACAAGCCTGTTTGATTTCCAAATATTAATGCTAAGAAGTGTTGGTGTAACATATACTTCACTGAGCCCACAAGTGCACAGTCTTGGTTACAAGTTTTTTTTGTGATATTGTCGAACTCCTTGAACCTCTTGAAACATTGAAGTGCTCGACAGCTGCTCAGAGTGCATAGACTTTCGTTGGACTTACTTGATAGCTCTGTGCCACCTTGGGCTATATGCATGTCGTACCCTGGTTATGCATACTTGTATAGACAAACAAACTCCCATAATACCATCAAGTTCTAAAGTCTGATGTACATATATTTGTTCATTCTCATGGGCAACGGAACTAGTTTCTCTCTCTCAGTAATTATTCATTCAGATCTTTTTATGCGATCTTTTACAATGCCATGGATAATTACCATATAATCACCATCACATTTTCACGACACCTTTCCAACTCATATTCTCAGAATTATTTTTATTTGTCTTCTTCTGCACATTGGTTGTTCATCTGTTTATGCATAGCTTTTAATAAAATTCCATTGTATTTCATTTTTCCTGTCAATGCCTGCAAAAATGAATCTCAAGATAGTGTGTGTTAACATAAATGTACTAAGATAATAAATTTACTTTGAACAATTAGCTTTGATATTTACATATTTTCAGAACTATGGACAGCTTTGACTGAAGGATGTTTATAAGAATGGAACCAGTTTGTTACCCTGTACAATGTTCTAGCAAGCAGAGTAATTCAGATGCAAATCAGAGATCAGTTCTGAAAATCAGGAAGAACCCCACCCACAGTGCAGTTATTAAGGGACAATTGATTATTTGTCAGGGTTCAGTTCAGAGAGAGTTTCTACTCAAAAAGGCTAAATTTTGGAACTATCTGGGAGGTGCTCTCATTACTTAGGTCCAGGTTTCTATGTCTTGTGTAGTAAGTGGAGGAAGAGAAGGAAAATGAACAGGTGACAATGAAGGGGCAATCCTGAACATAGCAATGGACCATTTCTAATCCCTGTGCAGTTTGGTTGATAATCATTTGCTTCTGAATGTGGAACAGACAGTGAGAGAAGAAAAAGTAGTTTCTGCCTGTGTTTAGATAAATCTCGGCCAAGTTGAGACATGGAATCAATCACCATTCTACATTATAGATTCCTGACAGTGATCATTTTGACAAGAACAAACTACTTCCCCATGATATCCAGTAATAATGTCCTGCAAACTCATTCAATAGAAACTGATTGAAACAGGCATTTAAATGCTGCCATCAGAACAGGAAGTTGGAATTTGGGTAATCTGCAACAGGGTATTCAACTCTTTCTTTGCAAACTATTCCCCTACAATGCACACCTGGTTTTCGGTCAAAGTTCTCTACATCAGCAGAGATGTTGTAAAGTTCTCAAATCTCACTGTAATCCATACATCTCCAATGATCCTGAAGAATCCTTTCTACTTGCCTGTCTGGTGCAATTGTTTCAGGGTTCCTTTTGGGCTGCAAGTGTCACTGGGTTCAGACGTGGCCAAAGTGCGGAGTGAGAGGCACTGAAGCAGTTTGATAGATCATAAACTTTAATGCAAACAGTGTTAAATGGAAAAGAAAACAATAAACGCTAGGCCAAAACAGTGCCGTTAACAAAAACTCTCAAATGGAAAACAAAGCCTACACTGCGGCTGAAAAGCGCAACTAAGAATAAAATGAATACCGCTAGTCTTCAGAGTCAGTTGACTCGACAGTCCAATTTCTCAGGCAAAGTGGAATGCAAGCAGGCAGCGAAGCATTGCTGTGTCCTGTGTCCAAGTCTCGACAAATACTACGATGGAATGAATGGATTTAAATTCTATCACAATGAAATAATAATTAGCTGACATGTGCATATCCGCGAGTGCAATTGTCATATCTGCTGTGCTGCTGAATCTGTGGCTGTGGCAGTAATTGTCAGGTCAATCTTTTTCTAGTGGAGGAAGTTATTGGGTGTTTGAAAGGGAAATGAGGCAAGTGTCTGGTCACCATAAAGGTATGAGACACACGAGAGGAGCAAACTGTGATTTATAGGATGTGGATAAAGTGAGAAGGAAAAGCAGATAAGACCATGCAATTGCCTTTCATGTTTTTTTGCCACTGCTTCTAACTAACCCCATGATCACCAGCAGCCAAGGCAATGTGGCCAATGGCCAACATACTGGCTGCTGCCACTCTTTAGCATTCTAGAAAAGAGAGGGTGAAGAATGTTACTGTATTACATCCAAGGCAACTATCTGCCATTGTCAACAAGTAGGAAGGATGTGAGATGTATATGTGAATTTTGTACTATGCCATCTGAAACATTGACAAACTTCTGTAGACACAGAGTGGAGAGTATCCTGACTGGTTTCACCACGACCCGGTAGGGAAACACAAATGCCCATAAATGGAAAAGTGCTGGAGCAGCCTAGTCCATCTCAGGAAAAGCCCTCCCCTCCCCCCCCCCCCATTGAACACGTCTATAAGGAGTGCTGCCTCAATAAATCAGCAATCGTTGTCAAGGACCTCTAGCATCCTGGCCATGCTCTCTTCCTGCTGCTGCTAAGGATGTACAAGAGCCTTATGTCCGATACCCCAGGATTGGAAAGTTATCCCTCAACCATCTGGCTCCTGAACTAACATAAGTAACTTCACTTACCTCAATTCTGAACTGATTCCACAGCCTGGGGCCTCACCTTCAAGGAGTTTACATCTCATGTTCTCAGCATGTATGTGTGCTTGCATTCATTCATTCATTCATTCATTTATTTATTTTCATGGTTTGTCTTCTTTTGTGCATTGTGTTTTGTTAGCCTTTCTGTGCAGTTTCCCATCACAAAATTAAAGCCCCTGCTTTGAAGTTTTCAATTGACAAGCAATATATATATATATATATATATAAATTGAATAGATTGAAAGATTATCTGCAGACTGAAACTGCGAGGCTTATAAGTACAGTACAGCAAAGATGCTGAAAATTGTCTTGCAGTTTATTTGAACAAAGGAAAGCAGAAGAAAATATAGATGTATCTGAGGCAGTTATTAAAGATCACTGTATGCAGTGGCTATGAAAAAATTAAGAGTTATGGAATGCCATTGGTTTTGATGGCTGCGCCTTGGGTGGCATGACAAATGTAGAGGGAACTGTTATTTTTCAATCTCTCTCAAGTACGCACATGTTATCTATCACATGGCAGGTTCATAATCAAGGCAATATCTATATTGAGTTTGGTGAAAGAGATCAGTTATATCATTAAAAGATAATAAATCAAAAGTCAGTTGAGGCCAGGTTCTTGAAACCCGTAATTCATAAGAAAATTAGAAAAAATTCAACTGTGCACTGCCAGTATATATTTGCAGAAAGGTGACATGCTTTGGAAAATGAATTGGATTTCCTTTAAGAGGTGACTGATCAGTTGAAAGGATTGCAGCAGATATAATGTAAATGGAAATTGTTTCATAAAGTGCAAAATAAAAACCTTTCCCTGAAAAATTTTGATAAAAGAACATTTTACTGATATAGAAATTGGCCACTGGACAGCAAGCAAAGAGTCTGAGTATATTGGAGATTTCTCAGACTGTTAAAAGGTAAACAATGGACTTGGTAAGCACTTTAAAACTGTACTGTGAAATTTACAATGTTTCTCACAAAATGATTTGAAATCATCGCCAACTCCTCTGGTAAAACCCTGTATTTAGCTGTCTAGGTACTTTCAAGGGTTTTCAGTGAAATTCCGTCTCTGTTCATGTTTGTCATTCATTGTATGTGTACTCCCGTTGGATCCTTCCACACCAAGGTGAATTTTATTTTACCCATCCTGCAGAATGTAGGCTTAGGTGAAAAGGTATTGCCCAGCCCTAATTGCTCCAGATTATTTAAGAGTCAACCACATTGCTGAAGGGCTGGAGTTGTTTGGGCCGGTTGGGTTTGAACAGCTGAATTCGTCCCCAGAGGCCATTAGAGAGGGTGATGGGTTTTAAATTCAATTTTATTGTTGTCATAGGTATACAGACACAGTGTAAAAAATTCCATGAAAATGCAGCACAGTACATTAATATGATTAGAGAAACAAATTAATCTAAACTTAAATTAACATACGTAGTTCACATACATGCAAAATAACTAAACATAAGAGCACTAATGAAGATTTATGTGGTCATTATGACTAATAACCAGCTGTTTTTTTTAAATGAAATTCTATTTTATAAATCAACTTTAAATTTCACAGCTGCACCAATAGGATTTGAATTCTGGTCTCTGGATTATTAATCCAAACCACCTGGATTATGAGTGATATAACTACTATACCACCACTGTATCTATTGCATATTACTCTGCTTTGTCTAAATTCAATCTGACACATTTGCCCAGTCTATCCTGAGCACTTGCTTCTATCCTGTTCATTGCTTACCATGTTTGAATTTTATGTGATCTGAAAACCTTGAAACAATGTCCTGCATACCCAAATCCAGATCAACAATGTGCAATTACACTTTTTGATATCCAGTTACAGTTACTATGGGACATCACTGTATAGGTCCAATTGTCCCAAAATGTCTAATACTAGGGAATGTTTGGTACTTCAAGTTCAAAAGAGATGTGCATGACATTTTTTTATTTGCCAGAAGATTGGTGGGTGTCTGGAATGCACGGTCAGGGTGATAGTGGAGGAAACATGATATAGTGCTTAAGAGATACTTCAGTAGTCACATAGAAATGAGGAGAATAGAAGGTTATGTGTAGGCAGAAGGGATTAGTTTTGATAGGCACTTAATTGCAGTCTTAACTAGTTCAGCACAACATTGTGGGCTGAATGACCTGTTACTGTGCTCTACAGTTATCTGCTCTAAACCTTTGACTTCTATCCCTGAGTTACTTCTTATCCACACCACTAGGCTTTGTCATCCTGCAAGGCTTTAATTTTATTCAATATTAGGTGTGGTTCAACAGCCTTTTGAAAGTTTGTTTCTATAACATTGGCTACACCTTTCCTATGACGGGTGGTTGTCCACTGGGTCCGAAAATGATAGGAGACCTCTGAGGGAGTGTTTTAAAGTGGAAAAGCAGTTGCACTGCGGCAGTTCCTTCCATTCTCTCAAACTCAGATGGTTCAGGTCCGGTGATCAAACAAGCATCACAAACTGGGGTCTCCGTTGGTTTCAGTGGATGATCAGGACTTCTTCTGTGCCTTGTCAGGCCCTCTGCTCTCATCGGAGTGTTGCAGAGCCACCTTCTTGGCTGTTGGATCTCAAGACAGACCTCATCAGCTCAGTCCGCCGGAGCTGTATTTCCATGCCAGGACAAACATGTCCTGATCTCACCAAGGTAAGAGGTCCACTGGTTATCCTCACCTGGTTTAGCGCACCTGTCGAAGCAGTGTACCAGGATTTGACTGCAGACACATGCAGACTGCTAGTTGGAGCCACAGGTGAGAGCTAGGTGCCCAATGGGGACCAAAATTGAGTGAGCTGCCCCAGAATGGACATGACAATCCTCTTCACCAGTGGTGTTAACCCTCCCAGGACAACCCATACACCTCAACATTTCACGGTCCTTTTAATGTTTATCTGTTTAGGAGTATCTTTATATATTTTTTAGGTATTTGCTGCTAATCTATTCTTAGGAATTTATTTATCTTTTATTCTGTCTGTCAGATGTCCTCCATGTTGTCTGTACTCAACATGTTTCACTTCTGTATTATTAACCTTACATTTATCACTGGCATCACAGCGAGCTATTTAAAATAGTCACCTGGGCAGCCTGTGCAACCTCTGCCATTTCTCTCAGTATGTTGCTATAAATTAAATGGACTGTTGTTACTTCCCTCACCTTGAGCCTATTTCCCAAGTGATGCACAAGGCATTAGTATCTCACTTTTATTTATTAATTTATAGGATGAAGGCATTTGATAACAAGGCCAGCAATAATTTCCCTTCTGTAATTGCCCTTGGTAAGTTAGCAATGAATCATCATCTTCAACTTCTGCTCTGTGTCATGAAGGTACTTCACAGTGCAGAGATTTCCAGAGTTTTGACCCATCGCCAACATAAGGCAACAATATGTTTCCTTGTGGGAATGATGTGTGACTCTGAAGTGGGAACATTCCAAAGCACCAGCTTCTGTGTGAGAAGTTAGGGGTTTTGCAAATAAAGTTTGTCATATCGTTTATAATTTACATGGTAATAAGTGCATAATTGGTAATCTGGTGGCGGGGTGGAGATGCGTCTCTGCAAAGGAGGTGTATGGCACCTCTTTCCTCCACAGCCTGCAGGTCACATTTGGGCAAGGTGTAGCAGGTGCATCACGTGAAGCCGTCGGAGCAGGTGTTGGATGTTCGTATGAGCAGCTGGTGCATACCACACATCCTGGTAATGCAACCATTGATGCCAAGCAGAAAATCTCTAAAGAGTATTGATAACGGCTGGGGCCACCCATCTTGTAAAGACACTGCCCAGAAGAAGGCGATGACAAACCAGTTCTGTAGAAAAATTTGCCAAGAATAATCATGGGCCATGGGAACATGATTGCCGATGTCATATGATTGACACATAATTCTCCTTCAAGTCAGTAGGGACTACTGTGCTATATCGGGGCTTTTATGCATGATAGTTTTTGATGTTTAGTTTACACCATCTAGATTGCTCTGTATGCGGGCTTTTTGCACATGGACCCTCAGCATGCTTGATGAGAAAAGAAACGTCTTGTTTAAAGGTAAAGTGCATCCTGTACCGTTTTTTAACGTACGATGCTATTGAAGCTGTCCTTGTAGATGGTGCATGTTGTCGTTATGCTGCACTAGTGAAGATGGAATGAATATTAAGGTTGTCTGGAATGCCAGTCAAGCATTCTGCTTTCCCTGAATGCTGTTGAACTTCTTGATTGTTCCCAGTGCTGCATTTAACCAGCCAAAGGGAAGGTCAGATGTTACATTGCAGACTGAATACAGAAGTTGGAATGTTGTGCTTCAGTTGTGTGAGGCATTGGGGAGGTTGTGTCTCGAATACTGCATTCCATTTTGTTTTGTTTTTAGGAAAGATGCCATAATTATGGGAAGAGTGCAGCAAAGTTTTATGAGGGTATTGCTAGTACTCGAGGGACTGAGTTATTGAGGAATGTTGTTCAAACTAGTACTTTTCTCATTGGAGTGTTGGAGAATGTGGAGTGATCTCACAGGGGTAAGTAAGTTTATGTATGCATAAATAGGGTGAAAGCATTTAGGCTTTTTCTGAGAGCTGGGGAATCAAGAATTAGAAAGCATAGTTTACAAGAGAGTGGAGAGATTTAATAGAAACTGGAGGGGTAGCTTTTTCACCCAAAGGATAGTTTATGTATGAACATAAGAAATAGGTGCAGGTATAGGTCATCTGGCTGTCGAGTTTGCTCTGTATTCAGTAAGAGAAAACTGCCTGCAGAAGCGGTTGAGGAAGTGCCAGCACAATATTTAAAATGTAGTGGGAGGGGTATGTGGATAGGAAATTTTATGGGAAAAGGTTAGGAGACTGGTTTGGTCCACATGGCCTTGGAGTTTGTAGCAAAGGTAGCAAAAGTTCTGAAACATTTAAGATGGTGCCAATACTTCCACCATCAAGAATTCCATGTAAAGCAAATAAGGCAGAAATGCTGAAAATCAAGTAGTATCTGTGGGAAAGAGAAAGAGAAATGATATTTGAGGTCATCAATTCTTCTCCAGGACCATGATAATGAGAAAGGTACTCTGATGTTCACAGAGGGAAGTGCAGGTTACATCAAAGAAGTAATCTCTGACAGAGTGCTACTAATGACGGCAAAGTTCACTGCCATTAGTTTGACAGATCCATGAAGGGAATTAGGAGGGTGAAAAAGCAAGGAAGGGGATAATACTGGTCAGAAAGAGAAAAAGAGTTTATTATAACAGGCATATAACAAACAGCAAAGCTAGCCAATTCTGACACATGTTTCTATTAGGAAAAGCATAGATGAAAAACAATGTCTATACACAGATGTTGTTAAAGGCAAAACATCTGGGAGATGAGTTGAAGGGTTTAAGGAGTTAATAGTTAGCTAATGCTGGCGTTCAGAGTCCTGAAGATTGGAGGATCAAGAAATGACTGAGTGAACTCAGGAAATCTCCGATTATAATTACTCAGGAAGAATATATTGGACAAAAAAAGTTAAAAAAAATACTGCAGATGCTGTAAATCTGAATTAAAGCCAATAATTCTGGAAACATTCAACAGCATTTAATATGTGAAATAAAAACATACGTCTGCTAGTCATATAGCATATTGGGACACTCAGAGAATATAAAATGTACTTTAAATCCACGTCTATTTATTTTTCATGATTTTAGATGGCCCAGTTGAGTAGTTATATTTTGCTTTTGGTTTTTGTTTTCCAGGATGTGTATTGACTTTATGGATTCCAAATCAGTGAATTGAAAGTTGTACTAATGGACAATGACAATAGTGTTTCTTGCAACTAATCAACTGTGACTTCACAGGAATGTGGTGTACATTAAGTTGTTGATCATGTTGAGCAACTAGGTTTTGCAAAACTACAACCTTGGTGTAGATTGAATGGATGTTAACTGCTTTTAATCCAGAATACTGCACATCTGGGTCTTATTGTTGTCATGTGAACAAAGTCACTGGAGAGATGTAGCTGGTAGATAAACGACAGTCTTTTATATGACGAAATGAGACACAGCAGGCATCATATTGAGACCGTTTCGGAGGAAGAGGCCTGTTTGGCCCAACGTTACCAGATATTTGATTGCTAAAGGTCAAAGGACAATTCTATATTTACAATGTATCTACAATGCTTCTTTTGAATTACATACAACTTTACACCTCCTTCTTCTCACTTACACTTCAGACAATGTTAGTCAACATTGTCTTTTTCAATTTACTGCTTTTTCACAGCTCGAGGAAACTATTGTCTAAAGCTGCATTTTAAATTTAATCTACAGTCTATATTCAGATCTGAAGATTGAATGCTGAAGTTAATATTTTGCTGTGCACCTAAGTCCAGAAATGGCAGACTGAACATTTTGTTTCATGGATTAATGTACATAGACTCAGTTTGTGCTGTATCACTGTATCTTCATTACTTCAACCATGTAACTAATGAAATACAAACCTTGAAACTTGCTCTTCATGCCAATATTAGATAATTGAGTGCAGTTTCTCAAGTATTATGTCTTGTTCATTATTAATATTCAGAATGTGTAAAGTTGTTTGGCAGTACATTATTTTGTTCCATAATTAAACTGCCATATTGTGAGTAATGTACATTTAATTTTTTACAGGTGAACTGTTTACTGACTATCCTACAATAATATGCTTTTTTATTATTTACTTTTGCTAAGCATGTATATTTCAGGTCATCGCATAATATTCCAAGCGCCAGAGCAATAATGGATGCATGACAAATATCTAAACCATGGGGGCAGAATAGGAGTCAAAAATTGTTGTTATTTTTCTGCAAGGATAGAGCCCATAACATTTTCTGTATTGATGGCAGTTCATCATAAACCCTCATTACGGGGTAAGTGAAAGTAAAGAATCTAATATCATTCAAAAAGCCAATACAGGCTCAATCATTAAAATGGCCTCCTCTAAATGATTCACAACTAGTCCCAAAATAACTATTATTAAAAAAACAAGATCCAAACAATTCATTAGTTTTGGAATTACTGAAACTTATTTGCACTCTTCTACATCAAATTCTTCTCACTTTTGCATGGGAAACTCTTGAGTTCTGTTCACTCAAACAGATCTCTTCAATATAGAATTTGACATCTATTCGGTACCATGGTAAATACACTCTGAAGGCATAAAATAATAATAACTCCACCAACTTTAAACCCAACCTTATGTTTCAATGTGAAATGCTTGTACAACTGTTCTGATTGCAACAATTACAATCACTTGTCTTCAGGTATTCAATAATATAAATTAAAGGACCAAAAAGCTTCATAGAAATGTAGCCAGACAAAATCTCACAATATGAAAAGCAGCCATTAAGAGATGTGGGAGAAAAATGCAAAAGAGTTATGGGTTTGAAAGTGTGAAGGTACTGATAATGGAGCAACTTGGGCAAAGTTAGCAGGTGGTCAAGTGCACCAATGGTTGCCTGATGGGGAATGGATGCACAAGAAGCTAGAACCATAAATGATCATTCCTAACTCCTCATTTCTAATCAGTAACATTCTGAACACTGCCAGTATATCCACAGCCTCATATCTCCAGTGATCTCGATTCAATCCTGTGTGAGGTTTTTGTTGTCCCTGGCAGTCTTCTCTTTGACAAAGTACTGTGGATTGAGATCAAAACAATGCATTTCCTAAAAGTTGTAAATACCAGATGCTGCTGATGCCGTAATTTGACCAGTGCTGGAGTTTTGAAGACAGTATTATCTATACATTATAAATATGAATTGTCCTCTATGTTAGCATGTAAAATCCCAAATAAATGTATTGTGGATTTAACTTGCATTCCTAAAGGCTGTGAATACCAACCCAGACATGTGGCAATCAGGAGGAAAGGATGAAGTCAGACGGTGTGATGTTTTGTGTGTAGCTTCAAAAGAAAGCATTGTCTATGCATTGTCTGTACTTTGTAAATAGGGATTGCCCTTTGTGTTTAGCAAATAAATATTGAGCCCACGTTGGGCTAGCAGACCTTTTCCACTAAGGGTCTCCATATGATGTTTGCTGTACCTTGTTGTGTCGAATAAAGAAGCTGCTTTATACCTACCAGTAACTTGCTCTCCCGTGATTTCATCCTTGCTACACCTGGTACTGCGAGTGTTTCCCCAGCAGATGGTCCCACTTTCTTTATGAAACCCAGAGATTTGCAGGTTAATTTGTCAATGAAAAGTACTCCAAATATAGGTGGCCAGTAAGAGAATTGGTGGGGGAGGTGGATCTGAGCAGCGTGTGATGGTTTTGATGGCATTGCTGTGACAGTAGGCTGAAGCTCAGCAGGTTGATTGGCCAGCCATGTCATAAGGAAATGTGCATTGATGATTGGCTATTTTCTGAATGAAACTACATCTGTGCAAATCCCTACAGCGTCTGGTGGCCCTGTGAACTCTGTCTCAGAGGCCAACATCACAACAAGAGGGTGAATGATTGCAAGTCAACAGGCCCTGATCAGAATCTGGTATGGCTCTGAAAACCTGTGTCCACCAACTGGCAGGAGTGTTTAAGTACGTCTTCAATCTCTCACTGCTGCAGTCAGAGGCTCCCCCTGCTTTAAAAGGGTGATAATCATACCAGTGCCCAAAAAGTGCAGGGTGAGCCGCATCAATGACTGTTGCCCAGTGGCACTCACATCTCCTGTGATGAAATGCTTGAGAGGTTGGTCATGGCAAGAATTAACTCCTGCCTAAGCAAAGACCTGGGCCCGCTGCATTTTGCCTATCGCCACAATAGGTCTACAGTGGATGCAATCTCACTGGCTCTGTACTCAGCCTTTGATTACCTGGACAATAGTAATACCTGAGTCTGTCTGCTGTTTATTGACCACAGTTCAGCTTTCAACACAACCATACCCTCAGTTCCAATCAACAAGCTCCAAAACCTGAGCCTCTGTACCTCCATCTGCAACTGGATCCTTGACTTCCTCGTCTTGGGACCACAATCTGTGCAGATCAGAAATATGATCTCCTTTTCGCTGACAATCAACACTGGCGCACCTCAAGGATATGTGCTTAGCCCACTGCTCTACTTTCTCCCCCCACCCCCCTACAAATATGTGGCCAGGCACAGCTCAAATTGCATCTGCAAATTTGCTGATGATACAACTATTGATGGCAGAATCTTAGATGGTGAAGAGGAAGTGTACAGGAGTGAGATAGATCGGCTAGTTTAGTGACGTTGCAGCTTCATCATGGGACCTAATCTTCCTGGCATCCAGGACACCTTCAAAGGCAATGTGTCAAGAAGGTGGCATCCATTAGTAAAGACCCTGAACACCCAGGGCATAACCACTTCTTGTTGCTAACATCAAAGAGGAGGTATAGGAGCCTAAAGACACATACTCAATGTTTCAGGAGTAGCTTTTTCTTCTCCACCATCAGATTTCTGAATGGAGGATGAACCATGCATACTACCTATTTTTTTTCATTTCTCTCTCTTTCTTGAGATGTGTACACTGTATATATGTTTCCTCTTGTAATTTATAGTTACTATTATTATGTATTATGCCGGCTGATGGCGTAGTGGCATCAGTGCTGGACTTCAGAGCGATGGCTCCCGAGTTCGAATCCAGCCGGCTCCCTTGCACGCTTTCCATCTGTGCTGGGTTGAGCGTCGAGCTAGCAACTCGGCCTCGTAAAAACAAGAAAGCCTGCTGAAAAAAACGCCATCACGACGGCGTCCCGATGACTCCACTCAGAGTTAAGGGCTTTCTTCTATTATTATGTATTGCAATCTACTGCTGCCGTAAAATAACAAATTTCACGACAGATGCGAAGGATGTTAAATCTGATTCTGATTCTGAAATGCTATTTTAGGATGTGGAACTTATACTGCATAATGTGTTTAGAGCCACCTATCAGGAATTGTGGTGCATTAAATGACTTGAATAGGGATGAACAAGATCATTAATATATTTAATTGTGAGAAATAAGCTTTTAATCTGCCATCACTCTGGAGCCTGGAGGCTATCGAGGGGCAGATGGAATAAACAGAAGATAAATTGCTGAGATTCAAATGCACTGAAAAGCTGTTTTTTTGTGAAATGAAGCCAAAATGGGGTTATGTTTAGCTAGGGGAAAAATAGCCAATTTTCCCTTGACCAGAAACCAGTGACCTTTTCTGGAAGTGTAAAATACTGGAGACCAAATATTGGCTGGACTTAACTCGGCCATGGTGCTGTTATTTGTATTGTTAGCACTTAGACATCAAGCTTCACAGGAAATAAAAGGCACTCAGATGTGTTATGACAGGGATCTTAGCCATTCTAAAGGTCAACAGTTTTAAATGTAGATAAGGCAAGGGGTGCGAACAGAAAATAGATCTGATAATAAAAGTCAATAAATATTTAGCAGAGTAGAGTCTTTTCACTCAATTATTATGGCACAGGAGGAGGTCATTTAGCTATTTGGGAGTTGTTGGTTTCCAGCTGAACAGTCTCACAAATTTTATCTCCTAATTTCCGTATAGCTACAACTTTTTTGCTTCCAGGTACCCATCAACACCGTTTTTATTCCTTTGCCACTTTTTACAATGGGGGGGAATATACAGAAGACAGTTAACCTACCAGCCCATTGTTGGGTTTGGGAAGAAACTGGAGGATTTGATGGAAACCCACACTCTGGGCACTGGGAGAACATCAGAATTCTATGTATGTAGAAACACAAGGAAGTCTGCAGGTGCTAGAAATCCAAAGCAACACGCACAAAGCTCTGGAGGAACTCAGTAGATCAGGCAGGTCGGTCGATGTTTCGGGCCAAGCCCTTCTTCCGGACTGGGAAGGAAAGTGGAAGATGCCAGTATTAAAAGGTGGGGGGGGGGGGGGGACCGGGGGAACAGGGAAAAGGCTAGATCAAAGGTGACAGGTGAAGCCAGGCATGTGGGAACGGCCAAAAGCTGGGAAGAAAGAATCTGATTGGAGAGCAGAGCGGACAATAAGAGAAAAGGAAGGAGGTGAAGACCTGTGGAAAGTGAGGCAGGTGAGAAGGTCAGAGTACGGAATAAAGGAAGTGGGTGGGGGGAAATATGTTCACTGGAAGGAGAAATTGATATTCATGCCATCAGGTTGGAGGGTACCCAGATGGAATATAAGGTGTTGTTCCTCCACCCTGAGGATAGCCACTTCTTGGCACAAGTGGAGGGGATGGACACATTGGGATGGGAATCAGAATTAAACTGTATCACCACCGGGAAGACTTTTTGTGGTGGATGGTGCGCAGGTGCTCAACAAAGCAGTCCCCCAATTAACGACGGGTCTCACCAACGAAAGTGAGGCTGCATTGGGAGCACTGGACACAGTAGATGACCCAAGCAGATTCGCGGCTGAGGTGTTGCTATGTATTCAGCATCTGAGGTCAGATCAACTGCAGGTCCCTGGAAGTCTGAGACCAGTCTGCCCCTCCATGCTCTCCACAGCACACAAGCATATAACAGGAAGCACAATCTATACCTCTGTAGTAAAGCATTCACAATGACAATTCAGAATCCCCTGACGAATATGCGAGTATTTGAGTATTGTGCATTTATCCAATGAATTGAGTTTTAGTTAGACCTTGAGTAACAGGACTCATGCTTCCAATTAATGGATGTAAAATAATGTAATTAAATGTTAATATGTAATTCATTGAACAGAATGTAATACTGAGTCTTTGATAAATCCAAAACAGTACTTCATCTAACCACTATTAAATGGACATTTAGTTTTCAGTTTCTGAAGTTTATAGGTACTAGTTTATAGCTGTGCTCTCCTTCAATAACACAGCTGTGGTTCCAGTTTTATTGATACAGATTTATTTTTGAAATTGTATTTCCAGTCTACTCCAGCCAAGAGAACAACCTGTTTCCTGCAGTGTTTAATCACCTGTCCAGCTTGTGCAGTGAAACAGTGACAATTCAGTGAAATGGTCTCTTTTGCTGAATATCTTTGTGCTTTTAGGCTTAACCGAGTATCACTAAGTGCGGAATTGCTTCATGCATTTAACATGTAATGACTGCATTTATTTGGTAAGTGTTTTTGGTAATTCAGCCGGAAGCAGATGTTTAGAAAAAAAACTCAGAAGTTTTGTGGAGGAATTAAATTAAAAAAATATTAATGTGAATTATTGATTTAAATTAGTTCAAGAGAAACTCTTCATTTAAGAAGTCCTCACAATAGCTTGCATTCGAAATGATGTTCAATAAGATGTGTGCAGTCAGTTGAAACGAAATCCAGACCAGCGACGGGTTTGCTGCGGGTTTGTATTTTGACTGTACTTCTCGCTTGCCTTCCCTCTCATGAATATGTGTAAGCTTGTAAAATCTTGTTATTGCTCTAATACTGGCTATTTGTAGGTTCTGATAGTCTATCAGTAAACTTTATTGGCCTTGGATTCCATCCCCCACCCTCCCTTTGAAGCTTTCTAATCAGCTATTCAAATATTGCCTCAACGTGGCAAATAAATATCTACTCTATCAACTCAAAATATCAGTTAGACCAAACTTATATAAGCATCCCAACAGCAAAATGACAGGACAACTAGTGCTATTAGACTAGATCGTCCTAAACTCGGCCAGCTCCACAGCGTTTCCACCCTCAGTGACAACTGCCTGAGCTTGTATTTTGCAGATGCTGAAAGTCAGCTGAACTGCCCCTCTTCACCATTCTACGGCCCCTATCACTGATACTCAATGACCTTTGATAGCTCACACTTCTACTGGCTTCTAAATTGTTTGCAATAATCAAAAATATTTTAAAACTATAGAAAAGACATGTCATTAGAAACATAAGAATCATTTAAAAATACAAATTTATAAGGGTAAAGTTTAATAACTCAAAGATGCTCGCACAGGTTTGGGTTAGGACCTTGTTGGTATATATATCCTCTGTCAATTCTAACCTGATCCCTCATTTAAAAACTCAGGTTTGTTTTCAGGGACATATATCGAGAAATTTGTTGATTTTTTTTTACTGCAGTACAGTGACAACTTTGCTCTGTTACTAACCTCAGTGACCAATTTCTGAGTAAGAGATCAAATTCCTCCGACATGAGGGGAATTTGAATAGCTGATATTGTTCAGCTTAATTTAGCTTATAACGTGCGACTTCAGGGAATTCCAGAAGCCTCTGTGCCCCTGAATCTTAAGCTTGACCTCAAGGCTCAGGACACAAACAAGACCAGCAATTCCCTGGAGCATACATTTCAAGAGGTAGCCAGGAGGCAGCAGGTGAAATACAGAGAGAATACAAAGTGGGATAAGGAAGTCTCTGGTAGTGTGACTCATGCAATCGCTTCCCAAGAAGTCAGCGCAGAAGCCCTGACAAGGGATTTTAGTAAATTACAGAAAAGACAATTATTCTCCAGTGGAATACCTTGTTTTGAGGTTATGGGATTACGGCAATGTAACAGCAGACACCAGAATACTCTGTTTGTCTCTAAGGGCAGAGCCCCACCTTTACTCACTAATGTTTCCGGTAAGAATCTGGCAGATATCCAATAAGGTATGTCATCTGCCGGATGACCTATCACCTTTCCAACTGCAGCTCCTTAGTGACTGAGAAAAATTTGGAAAACTTCTTTGGTAAAACTCCACTGCCTAATAAGAATTAGCCTCTGCATCTTCTGCTGAGAAGATTCTGCTTGTGCCTAAGGATTCTCCCGAAATTCAGCAGATGCCCAAAACATCGACAGTACTCTTTTCCGTAGATGCTGCCTGGCCTGCTGTGTTCCTCCAGCATTTTGCGTGAGTTGCATAAAAAATATCTGATGGGTTACATTTGGCCTGGTATGACAACTGCTCTGTTCTGGACTTCCAGATCCTGCAGAGTGGTAAACGCAGCTGGTCTAGTTCAAGGTTGTCAGTTCTTTACAACTTGACAATCTTCACTATATCTTGCTTTAGGAAGGCTACCAGTATCATCAAGGATGCCTGTCCATTCTACAGGAGCTTGAAAACCGGATGACCAGACTTTAGATTAGCTTCCTGCCCAGTGCTATCAGACTTGCAAACTCATCTGATCTTTCACATCCACTATCCACATTCTCAAATTCATAGCTCTATCTCTCTTGGGTCTTCTATTATAATCAATTAAATATTTATTTTTGCACAACTGCATAGTTTACTACCATCTTTGCAGGATCATTATTTTATGCTCGTCCATGTATTTATTGTTCTATTCATGTGCAGAGTATGCTCTAGGAGTTTCCCCCGAGCAAGGAATATCATTGGTGTATATAGAACATAGAACAGTACAGCACAGGTACAGGCCCTTTCGCCCGCAATGTTGTGCTAGACTAATTAAATCAATGGCCAGCTAAATTAATGTCCATACACAATGTCCATATATTCCATTTTCTCCACATTCAGATGCCTATCTAAAAGTCTTTTAAAAGTCCCTAATTCACTGGCCTCTACCACCACCCTGGACAGCGCATTCCAATCACCCAACACTCTGCATAAAAAAAAACTTGCCCCTCACATTTCCTTTGAAATTACCTCCTCTCACCTTAAATGAATGCCCTCTGGTATTAGACATTACAGCCTTGGGGAAGAGATATTGTCTACTTAATGTATACCTCTCATAATTTTATAAATCTCATTCAGATTTCCCCTCAGCTTCTACCACTCCTGAGAAATCAGCCCAAGTCTTATTATAGCACATCCCCTCTACCCTCTCTAATCTAATCCCCTCTTCCACACTCTGACATATAACAATAAACTAAAGTAAACTAACTTTATGTGTTAATAAGTTTCTGTGTCCCCCCACCCCCCCACTCTAGCCTAAAGAACAGAACCTGCACTTACTTCTCCTTTTCAATCTGGCTTGATTTCAGCTATTTGATTAACATTTTGAACATTAGAAACTCTAAGCTTGTATTAAATTCCAGGCAATTAAATACAATTTTCAAAGGTTACAATAGAGTGCACTTTACTAATAAGATTTCTTTAATGAATACAGTTCAGGCTAATCACGATTTCACAATAGGATGAATTTTAACTTGAGAAATAAAGTAACATGTCCCAGCATATAAGCCCTGATGAAAATGTTGACTCTCCATTGCCAGACCTGCTGAGTTCCCCCAGTGTTTAGTGTGTGTTACTCTAAGCATTTGTTCTCTGTTGAACCATGCCACATCTCAGTATGCCAGTGTTCCAAACTACATAAGTAGTCTCTTTAATGAGAGTAAGGTGTGCTGTAAATCTTTGGACAATCAAAAACAATGAGAGGAAAATAAATATGTTAAGTTTACAGATGTTGGAATATGAAACAAAAACAGAAAAGTTGAACGAAGCCAGCCAGTCAAGCAGCAACTGACAAAAGAGAAGCTGGCTACCCTTTCATGTCAAAGTCCCCTCCTGGGGACAAGGGAGAGTGGAGGTTTCAAAGCATAGTTGCATGCATTTCTGAGGTGCAAGGCAAAAGACAAGCTGGAGATTGGTTAAAGCCAATCAAGTGGTGAAGAGCACGAATGCACTTCCCTTTCACTAACCCCTCAATCCAATCCCCTCATTCAAATCTCTTCATGACCCCTCTTCTCCTTCCCCTCGCTTTCCTTTCTCATTCCCCTTTCCCGTCAGCCCATTCCCTACATCCCCGTTCTCTACTCAACCAATTCCACCCTCATCCCCCTTCCTTCTCACCCCTCAGCCCCTTTACACCCTCATTGTCTCATACCCTTCACATATTTACACACCACTCCATCACCTTCCTCTCTCGCCCCAACCCCTCTCCCTCCACGCTTGGTCTCCACCCACCCACCTTGTCCCCCAACCCCTCCATTCTATGCCCCCCCGAACTCCCTTCCCATTGCCCCATGCTTCTTTCCCCCTCATTACCACATCCCTAATTCCCCCCACTCCTCCCCTTCCCTCTTCTTTAACCTTTCCCTCCCTCCTTGCCCCCTCATCTCATTCCCATTTCCCACCTCACCTTATCCCTCACCCCTTTTCCACCCTCATTAGCTCACACTCCTCACCCCCTTTACATCCTCATCACCATTTTCTCCCCACCCCTGCTCCCTTTACACCCTCCCCATACAGCAGATGCCATCTTTTAATGGGGGAACACTTTGTCTCCCTTCTTTCCTCTTAATTGCAAAGGGAGACCTACAGTTCTTCCTCTGGTAATCCTCACCTCTGCCATCAGAAACCAGATTTCTTCATTACCTGTTAAGCTGCTTCTCATTAGCCTTCAGCTTCATGTCACATCGATGAGAACCACTGTGTAACCCCCAGGCCACAATCATGAAGCTGTTCACTGTAAAGTGGGAAGGATCAGAGGTGCTCATGTATAAAAGAACGCATATGGGAGATTATGTTAGTTACCCGATCAATTCACATTACATATACGCATTAAAAGCTCAAGAATTGTTGATGTTTTAATTTCCTGTCAGCTCGTCATTATATTTTCTGGTGCAGTATCAAATTCTAGTTGTATTCCTACCTTTTTCTATAAGTGTGAGAAGTTTCACTGGCTTCTGGCTGAGTGAGTGTTTGTCTCTGATCTGCTCCTTCAATACTCTATTCTTCAATTGACCATTGCTGCCACATTAAAGGCAGTGGTGAATTCCAAAGAGATTGGTAGGTTGCTTCTGTTTTCAAAGGTCTCAGTGCGGACATGTATTGTTGGAGGACAGTGAGTGAATGTTGGTGGAGGACCTCCGTCCTGTGGATGTTGAGCTTGTCTGCTGGATTTGGGCAACCTTGGTTCTGGAGTGTTGCGAATCAATGGCTTCCTATTGGTTAACTTCCTGAAGGAAGCTTTTTGGAGGTGGGGTGCAACTCTGCGACCTGATACTGGTATTCCTGACATACTCTGTTCCAAGTTCTCTCATGGGTGGAGGTGACCAGCTGCACTGAGACAAGGATGTGATGCACACAAAGCTTTATTGAAGCAATGCTGTACCCCCAAGAAATGATCCACTAGGACTGCTCAAAGAGGATAAGGAGGATTTGTGATGCTGGTTTGGAACTCACCTGTGCAGTGGGAGCACCCAGAGACCCTGTGTATGATGGGAGAAGTGATTCACTTCATCCACCACCTACTCCATCAAGAGAAGATGCTGTTGTTTTCTTATTGACCGCATCAACCATCTGAGAGCATGCAAGACTAGAATGAAAATCTAGGAGCGAAAAGCCTCTCTGAGTAAATTTCAGTGTTTGATCAAGATACACCTGTTTAGATTATTGAAAGGTGACTTGACAGTCCAAGGTTCCATAAAGTCTGAAAATATCTAGTGTTGCAGTTCTAGAAGAAGACGGGTATTTTAGTTGGAACATCATTCGGAAGTAAGGCAGATGCTTTTTCACGGACCTGATTGCGAACATTGAAAAGAATCAACTCACACAGAAAGCTGAAGGAACTCAGTATGCCAGGCAACATCTATGGAAAAGTGTGCAATTGACTTTTTGGGCCGAGAAAAAGATCATGCTATTCACCCTTTTGTTGCCTGCAGTTGCCTGGAATTCATCATTATACTCCAGATTGCTTTCAGGAAATTATTTAGGGAAGAGCACTCCCCAAGAAGAACGGTTTGGGGAAGAATCGTGACCATTCTTTCATCCAGACTGAAAAAGATTCCTATTTTAATAATCTGTTGACGTTTCTGTACTTGACACTACAAGACCAATTTACAAGAGTGCACAGCTATCTGACCCAAGCCAGTGGGGTCCTGTCTGCATGTGACAAATCTGGGATGGGTATATATTCTGTTGACACATTTTGGTTGCGTTGTGCAGTCACGGGTCTATAACTCATCCACGTTAGAGTGATATGCTTGCCCTATGCTGTTGATCAATCATGATGTGTGCAGCATATCAATCTTTTATATTTTAAAATTTTACTGCAAACACATTTCTGTAAGTTCAGGTTTGGTATGGAAATAATTTTGGGAGTTTGGGATGGGCTCAGATTGTCTGTAACCATATTGGGTATATTTTAACCTTGTCCCAATATTTCCCATATTTGACGTAGAAGGAGGCTATTAAGTTTATGCTAGATATCAGAACAATCCCAGCAATACCGTTCCCCTACTTTCCCAGTAACCTTCTCTCATATGGCCATTAACTCAACATGATTTCCCTGCCACCCACCAGGAATAAATAACAGAGGCCAGTCAGCTTGCGAACCCATCTTTGAGACGTGAGAGGAAACTAGAGCAGATGGGGAGTGCATAGACTATAGTGGCCACAGGGAGAATCTGCAGACCCCACACAGGCAGCACCAGAGGTCAGAATCGAACGCAGATTCCTGGAGCTGTACAGCTACAGCAACAGCTCGACCTGCTGTGCTGTTGTTCAACCCAATGAGCAATGTGAGTAAACCTATGTTAGAGAGTGGCAAGGTCCAGTCTCACCAGAGACTGGTGCCTGTAGCATAATACACGGGCAAGTAACTGTGCTCTCAGGAATGGATGAGAGCTTTTTAAGAAAAAATATTTGATGGAAATCCAAGGGAAGAGAATAGCCAAATGAAGTGACTTTTTCCTCTCCCAAAGGAACAGTGTTAAGGAATTTAAATCTGAGGTTTCCATTGAGAGTTGGGGAGATTCAAACAAGAGGACATGAGTTGAGAGTTAGGGGGGCAAAAGTTTAGGGGTAACACGAGGGGGAACTTCTTTACTCAGAGAGTGGTAGCAGTGCGGAACAAGCTTCCGGTAGAAGTGGTAGAAGCAGGTTTGATTTTGTCGTTTATTAAAAAAATTGGATAGGTATATGGACAGGAAGGGAATGGAGGGTTATGGGCTGAGTGTGGGTTGGTGGGACTAGGTGAGAGTAAGCGTTCAGCACAGACTAGAAGGGCCGAGATGGCTCGTTTCCATGCTGTAATTGTTATATGGTTATTTCAAGATGGCACCGGTGACATACAGTGACATTCTGTGGGCAGCTTACAAATCTGCTAGATACTTTACTAGATATACTTCTAAACTATGATCCCTGCAATCTGCAGCCAGTAACTTCCCTTTCAGAAATATGCAGTTGAACAGCTTAGACAAACTAGCAACAACTACAACTAACAATTGTATAATTTCCTGAAGCATTCAGTGAACTTGACTTTGGAGAATACAGGTATGGCTGGGCAGCCATCGCTGGGGGTGGTGGCTGTATCGAGGCCCAAGACCAGAAAGCTAACCCAAGCTCTGCTCTATTAGACTGTGCTGGTTAAAACATTGAACCAGGTTGAACAGCGGAAATTGAACGGATGTTTAGCACCACCTGCTTGTGTTTGACCCACCTCCCTCTATTCTCGCTATTACCATTGGACAGGGGCTGCATCCTGCACTGCCAGGTTTGGGAGCAGTTGTTGCTCTGCAGCCTCTGGGCTCTTGGACCAAATTCATTTGCCTCAACACTGAACTGACTCCGCACCTGTAGACTCACTTTCAATGACTTTTCAGCTTATGTTCTTTGTATTAATCGTTTACTTTTGTCTTACTATTTACACAATTTGTTCCGTTTTGCACATTGAGGTTTGTTGGACTCTATTGTGTGTCTGTTTTTTTGTGCATTCTGTAGTGTTTTTTTATTTTATGTGTGCCTGCAAGACGAATCTCAAGGTTGTATATTGAACAAATGCAGTACTTTGAAAATAATTTTGAAGTTTGAACTTTATCTTGAGTTTCTCTCTCACTCTGTCTTTGTGCTGGTTCAGGAGAAAGCAAAGTAACCAGGTAATGATGTAAAAATCTGAAGCAAATACTGCAGATGTTGAAAATCCAAAATAAAAACAGCAGTGCTGAAAATATACTTAATGGCCAGTTTAGTAAGTACAGGAGATATCTGAGAAAGTGGCTACTGATATACAGTATGTTCATGGACTTCTGTTAGTGTAGCCCATCCACTTCAAGATTCAATATGTTGTGCATTCAGAGATGTTCTTCTGAACATTACTGTTGTAACACATGGCTATTTGAGTATGTCACCATCCTGTCAGCTTGAACCAGTTTGGCCATTCTCATCTGACCTTTCTCATTAACAAGGCGTTTTTGCCCAAAGAACTGCCGCTCACTAGATGTAATTTGGTTCTTGCACTGCTTTCTGTAAATTCTGGAGACTGTTATGTGTGAAAATCTCAGATCAGCAGTTTCTGAGATATTCAAACCACCCTGTCGGGCTCCAACAATCATTCCACAGTCAAAACCACCTAGATCACATTTCTTCTCGATTCCGATGTTTGGTCTGAATGATGACTGAGTCTCTGGACCATCTCTGCATGCTTTTATGCATTGAGTTGCTGCAACATGATTGTCTGATTTGATGTTTGCATTAATGAGCTGGTGTACCTAATAAAGTGGATTCTGAGTATACTTTGATCTACAGGGAGAGAAATGGAGTTTGTATTTTGGATGGATGACCTTTCATATGATCAACGATCATCAACCTGGTAATCGAACCTGCACTTTTGTTTTTATAATTGATTGTTACAGGTCTTCATCTCACCACAAGTCAGCTGTACTTTCAATTCCAAACTTTGTCTATTTTCTATTATCCTCAGCAGTACTGTTTTTAATTGATGATATTTTCTTTCCATTCATTTCCCCCAGCACTATGCACCCACTCAATAGCTAACTTCTGTCAATGCCTCATTTACTTCTCAATTCATCAGATACCTCCGGCTGCCTACAGCCAATTTTTTTATATATAAGAATCTAATAACAGAAAGTGTGTAACAAAAATATTGCTGATGTCTGCAGAGAATTTGTTGCTAAATGGTTCGGCTTGGATATTTCTCGGAGGAGAGCTTTCATCACATTTAAGTGACATCGTTCTCACATTCACATGCTCATTATTACATTTCTCGGGTCTGCAAGTCTGTATCGGTGTTGGAAATTCATTCACTGCAGCACTGGAGATGGGTATTTTTTTTGTTTCAATAAAAATATTGGTCGGTTGGATGTTGCATTTAATGTGCTGGCTCAGTGCTGGGGAGCAGCCAAGTGATAGGATTTGGTGTAATTTTTCTGCTCTTACTGAGTGATATATCCACTCCCTGGGTGCAGTGTAATTCTGCTTATAGAGTAAGGCCGATGCCTTTTGACAAATTGAAGCAGCTGAGAGTGAAAACACAGTGTGAGCTCTGATGCTCACTTCATTGCTGATGAAAGCTCATTGGAAGTATTAATAATTGATGCTCACTTATCAGAAGAGGTGGAAGTAATTGGCAAAAAGGATCTTCTTTTGGAAACTTGACACTGGGGCCTAGTTTTAATTTAGAAATTCAGAGAGTACTAAAGTTGTGTAAATCCCTTACAAAAGCCCATGGGGTGAAACATTTAACAAATCCTGATTGGAGAGTTGTAATAAAAGTGGTACGCTTTTGTTTGGCTAATACCAACGTAGGGATAAATATTTCTTCAAGTCTCATTGCTCAAATTTACTTACGTGAATTTAAAAACTGACAAACCCGACAGTAGGAAATTTGTTCTTTGGATTCTTTGTTCAAACCCAAGAATATTGAAGAGATTGATGAGTAGGCATTTAGGTAATAAGGGACTTAAAGGATACAGGGTTAGCTCAAAAAGGTATTAGAAGAGGTCTAGGCATTAGAAGTGCGCATTGCAGAAGTGGACATGCAGAAATGCACAAGGAGCAATGTTATAGGAGGGATAAAAGTCACATTATGTTACAAAATGGAGAACTGACTAAGTTTTATGAGACCTCACCATGGTCTGTTTGAGATCTTATAGACAGAACTAACTAAATGCATCTTGCTTATTTGTATGACCTCCTGAGCTAAATATGGAAGCATACTGAATACTAGGGCATTGTTCTAGCAAAGAGAGCAGACATGGTGTCTGGTAAGAACCATCTATGTCTCAGAGTTGTCTATCATCTAGTTATTTATGACTCATTTAGAGCTGGATACATAAGTTTCCTGAAAACTAGGACATTGTTCTATCTTAGAAAGAATGAACTTGGTGTCTAGTAAGCACCATGTACTGTGCCTTAGAAAAGTATTCAGCCTCCAATGCTTTGTTCACATGAGTGACTAGTGCATCTAGTGGTTTTGATCAATTTAACAGAGAATTTTTGTTTGTGAACCGTGTTCCTGTTTTTTCACAGTTTTGCCCAAAAATCTGGGAGAACTATCAAGCATAAAAAAATAAAAAATCTGAAATGTCAGCAGTTCAAAAGTATTCATCCGCTTCGCTCAGTATTTAGCTGAACCACCTCTCACAGCTATTTCAGCCAGTAGTCTTTCTGGATAAGTTTCCAATAGCTCTGCCTATGATGGGGCAAGATTTGCCCATTTCTCATTGCAAAATTGCTCAAGCTGTGCCAGGCAGTGGACAGCAATCGTGAGGTCTTGCCAGAGAAGTTTGATCAGGTTAAAATCAGGTCTTTGGGCTACACAAGGACATCAATTTTCTTAATTTGAAGTCACTCCATGGTTGCTTTGGCAATGCACTTTGGGTCATTGTCCTGTTGAAAGACAAACTTCATCCCCAGTTTAAGCTTCATGGCAGAAGCCAGCAGGATTTTATCCACCATCTCTCTATTTAGCAGCATTCAGCTTCCCATCAACCCTGAGTAGATTTCTAGACCCTGCCACTGAAAAGTATCCGCATAGCATGAAGCTACTTCTGCCATTATTTACAGCAGGGATGGTCTTACCTACATAGCTGAAGCACAATATTAAATTAGATGTACCGCTAAGAAAAAAGCCATATATTTACCCATAAATTCTTTGTAAAGTATCACTTAGAAGATGCTGTAAATATGCGGAAGAAGGTCTTGTCAGATGAGATTAAAGTGGATCATTTTGGTATGTATGGTGTAAATCTAAAACTTGCACATCAGCCAGGTAACATGCACTTTGAGTTGTTGCTGCCAAGTTATCAATCAGATATGCTGATTTAATGCTGATGTTGTGTCCTTGGATTCCAACTAATGACTTTGTTCAAATATTGCACATTTGCAAGGAGAATTTCACATCCCCTTCTCCTAGCAACACTAAGAGGGTCCATTGGCCACTTAGAAGTTGATGCTGGTTGTTTCTTGTCGACAGCTTTTATGGTTTTACAGCGGGTTTAGAGTTTTATGAAGTCCTTTAAAGACGTGACCTTTACAGGGGCTGTATACCAGATACGAAGGTACCATGACTGGACCTCAAGGCTGCTGATCACAAAGCTGTCAAAGCAGTTCATTGACTGTGACTCACCAGTGCATGATGGGGATAATAGAGAGGAGGCATAGAGGGCAGGAGTACCTACTGGTATATAAAAGGAGGGGGAAGGGTTAGAGAAGAATCAATCCAAAACTCATTCAGTAAAGCTTAAAATTTATTAGTGATACAGAATGTTTTTCCCTGTATTCAGCTGCAACCTGAATTTGCATAGAATTCAGCATAGAAACAGGTCCTCCGGCCCGAGTATGACCATCAACCACCTGTTTTGCTAATCCTATGTTAATCACATTGACCCCATATTTATCAACTCCCTGACAGATTCTACCACTTAAACTACGGACAGTTTACACTGTCCAATTAACTGACGGGCTTACATGTCTTTGGAATGGGGGAAGGAATTGGAGCACCAGTGGAAACCCATGGGGTCACAGGAAGAATGAGCAGACTCCAAACAGACAGGACCCAAGGTCAGGGTTGGTCCTAGGTCTCTGGTCCATTGAGACAGTGACTCTATCAGGTGCGCCACTCTGTCGATAATGCCTGACCTTTGAAGCCAGCTCTCTTGTTTATGGGAACTTTGGCTCTGACATTGAGTCAGGTCTGCAGCTGAGAAAACCTAGACTTTAGTAGAATCAGTGAGGAGTCTCAGTAAGTATGTTTCTTACCTGTAAATGAGTTTGATTAAAGTTTGTGTCGATATATAGCTCTCTTTCTGATACTACCTGTGTATAAGCACCTGTGTTTACTCCAGAGCCACATATAACTGTTGGAAGAACACAAATGACCAGGCAATGTCTGTGCAAGGATATTTGATCTTTTGGATCAAGACCCATATTCTGGATTGAACGCTGGGTGAAGACTCCTCATCTGTCGTGAAGAATAGTCTCAGCCTTAAATATCAACTCATTTTCCTCCATATATGCTCAGTGGCCTCTTTACTAGTACTTCCTGGACCTAATAAGGTGGCCACTGAGAGTATGTTCACGGTTTTCTGCTGATCTAGCCCACCTACTTCAAGGTTTGACATGTTGTGCATTCAGAGAGTTGTAATGTGTGGTTATTTGAGTTACTGCCATCTTCCTGTCAACTTGAATCAGTCTGGCCATTCTTCTCTGACCTCTTTCATTAACAAGGCATTTTCACCCAAACTTTTACTGCTCCCTTGATATGTTTAGTTTGTCGTACCATTCCCTTATTCCATGTAAACTCTAGAACATTTCAGGAGATCAGCAGTTTCTGAAATATGCAAACCACCTGGCTTGTCATCAACAATTATTCCACAGTCAAAGTCATTTAGATCACATTTCTTTCAAATTCTGATCTTTAGTCTGAACAAACAACTGAACCTCTTGACCATGTCTGCATGCTTTTACACATTGAGCTGCTGCTACATGATTGGCTGATTAAATATTTCCATTATAAGTAGTTGTACAGGTGCACCTAATAAAGTGGCTGCTGAGTGCATGTTGCCTGATCCAGTGAGGTTCTCCGGCGCTTTCTTTGCTTCTGTAGATTCCAGCATCAATTGTGTCTTCACTCCAACATTGTCCTAAGGTTGGCAGGAGATCTTTTGTAAAGATACAGAGGAAACACATTACATAACGGGAAATTCAGGTTTACCGTTCTATAGGTGTATACAGGTCATGTGGCAGAGATGGTGGAAGAGTTTCTGATACTTCATGAACAATTGAATAGATTAACAATGGAATAACAATGTTTGTAATTGGATAACTAAGTGGTGAAAAGCTCTATAATGTTAAGCAATTGCAAATAATTAGAAAAGCAAACATCGCATTATTTATTGCAAAGGGAATTGAATGCAAATGAACGGTGATTATGCTTCAGTTAAATCGGGCAATTCTGAAACTAAATCTGAAATGGCATTTACAATATTACACTCCTTAATTAATGAAGGAATTTGTTGCAGTTCAGAGAATGTTCACTGGATTAACATCTGGAATGGCCAGGTTGCCAATTTTAGGAAAAATCATGCTGGTCAAGTTTGTATCCACTGAAGTTTAGAAGAATGAGAGGGGACTTGATTAAATGATGTAAGATCCTGAGGACAGAATGGATATGGAGATGATACTTCCTGTTGTGGGAGTATCAGGAAACTAGTGGTTTTGGTTTTAAAATAAAAGGACCCATTTAAAAAAGAAACATAGTGATTTTCTTTCTTTGCGGGTTGTGCATCTTTGGAACTCTCTTCCACAAAGGGAGGTGAAAGCAGGTTTTTAAAAAAGTTTTTAATGCAGAATTAGCTGAGTATTATAATCAAGAAGTCAGAAGGTTAAAATAGGTAGATGGGAATGCAGAGTTAAAGTTATAATCATCTTAGCTTTGAAAAGGGAAGGACTTGTATACTGCTGCTCTGACTCAATATGTTCTTTTGACAATTATAGTCTTGTTAATTAAAAGGTGATTTCTATTGAAAGTTTACACTCATTCCTGGTGACACAAGGAATGTATTCAGCCCACTGATCTTTTTCCCTTGAGTACAAACCTTGCCATCTTTCAAAGACAGCATCCAGTCTTTATTAACTGGGCTCAGGGCTTTGGCTTTAACCAATCTTCCTGGCTCTTGGTTCCAGCTGCTGATCACCCTTTGTCTCAAGAATTGCTTCCTGACTCTCTGAAAAGCCTTTTGAAAAATCTTGTGCTGTTCAATCAGAAATTGAATTAGTCATTATTATTGCTGCTTAACTTTTAAATCTGCACTTAATATATTCTTGGAGATGTGACAAGAAGCTGTGCACTTGAATGTTATTACATAATGAAAAGACAATTTTCAAGAAATTTGCAAACTAGTTTACCAAATTTGGTTCACATTAACTCATTTATGTGAACAGCAACAGGAAATTGCTGGAGATTATCAGTATCATTGTGCTGAAATAGATGCCTTCACCAATTTCAATGATATTGTGTTTGTTGGAACTGGATTCAGAAAGTCAGAAACACCTGGCCTCTTCTCTGGCCGCTAATCAACTGTTGATTTCAGTTGAGTGCCAAATAAACAAAGCTGTAATGATTCCTTGAAAAGAGCTAATGATTACAGTGAGAATCTTGTACCCGAGAATTAATTATTGGAATTAACATTATTCTGTACAAGTGCTTTGATACTGCAGTGTTTATTGGTTACAATGAGATATGTTTGTGGGCTACCTGTGTTTGACATCAGTCTGAAAGTGAAATATCCATTTTGTACTGAAGGCCCTATCCAAACCACCATGTAAAGCAACTGGTGTTTGTGTCCTCTTTAAATTAGAAAGATTAGCTTTATTTGTTATATGAACATGTAAACATGCTGTGAAAGGAATTCTTTCCATCAATGGCCAACACAGTCCCAGGTGTACTGGGGATTAATCCACAAGTGTCCCAGTGCTTCCAGCACAAACATAACATACCCAAAATTTACTAACCTTAACTTGTACTACTTTGAGACGTGGGAGGAAACTGAAACCATGCGGCCATGAGGAAAACGTACAAACTCCTTACAGACAGTGGTGGGAATTGAACGCCGATCTTACATCTAGTGTTGTAATGCATTGTGATACCACTATGCTACCATGGGAGAATTAATTTTACTTGTTGACTTCTTGTATGGGAATCTCATCAGTCTAACCCCCTGTTTCTCCTTTATTGTTTTTCAGTTGGCCATCAATTCTCCTTTGATACTTTCTTCTGCTTCCCCAAATGAAGCTGTCTGTAGGAGCCATCTTATCTACTTTTTGATTGTATTGTATTTTGTGTTGCACATTTATTATGGGTACTTTGTCACGTGGGTTGGGGTGTGGTAGAAGCAAATGAGTATTGTTACACATCCACACTTTGTCTTAGGCTACATCCATACTACGCCAGATAAATCCATAACCAAAGCTTGTTCTCTTTGTTTTCACTCTCCGTCCACACTAAAATGGTGTATTTGTCCCCCGAAACCGGAGCTTTTCAGAAACGTTGTCCAGGATGTGTAATCTTGAAAACATTGCTTGGGCAGATCAGTGTGGACGGGGTAATCAGAGACTTCTGAAAACGCTGTCAGATGGCAGCGTGCCATTTCATTGTTTTCTTGAACGCAAACTAACAATTTCAGAATAGATGGCAATGAGACTGAAACCAGAAGAGTTAGAAATACTTTGACCCATAACTTACTGAATAAATAAGTATACTCACTTTGCCCTATTTTCTTTCCTTGCTTGTATGAAGGTGGTTTACCTTTTTATACAAGTACTTCTCTGACAATAGATGTCTTCAACCTGAGCCTGAGTCTCCAGAGGGTTCCTGTGCTGTGGAAGACATCCTGCCTCATTCCTGTACCAAAGACGCCAAGCCCCAGTGGCTCCAATGACGACAGACCGGTGGTATCGACTTCCCACATCATGAAGACCCTGGAGAGACTTGTTCTAGAGCAGCTCTGGCCTAAGGTTAGGCCACACTTAGACCCCCTCATGTTCATCTATCAGCTCAAAGTAGGAGATGAGGATGCCATTGTCTATCTGCTGAACTGTGTCTACGCCCATCTGGACAAGCCGGCAAGCACTGTGAGGGTCATGTATTTTGACTTCTCCAGTGCGTTCAACACTATCCGCCCTGCTCTGCTGGGTGAGAAGCTGACAGTGATGCAGCTGGATGCTTCCCTGGTGTCATGGATTATTGATTACCTGACTGGCAGACCACAGTACGTGCGCTTGCAACACTGTGTGTCAGACAGAGTAGTCAGCAGCACTGGGGCTCCACAGGGGACTGTCCTGTCTCCCTTTCTCTTCACTATCTACACCTCAGACTTCAACTACTGCACAGAGTCTTGCCATTTTCAGAAGTTTTCTGATGACTCTGCCATAGTCGGATGCATCAGCAAGGGAGATGAGGCAGAGTACAGGGCTACGGTGGGAAACTTTGTCACATGATGTGAGCAGAATCATCTGCAGCTTAATGTGAAAAAGACTAAGGAGCTGGTGGTGGACCTGAGGAGGGCTAAGGCACCGGTGACCCCTGTTTCCATCCAAGGGGTCAGTGTGGACATGGTGGAGGATTACAAGTACCTGGGGATATGAATTGACAATAAACTGGACTGGTCAAAGAACACTGAGGCTGTCTACAAGAAGGGTCAGAGCCGTCTCTATTTCCTGAGGAGACTGAGGTTCTTTAACATCTGCCGGATGATGCTGAGGATGTTCTACGAGGCTGTGGTGGCCAGTACTATCATGTTTGCTGTTATGTGCTGGGGCAGCAGGCTGAGGGTGGCAGACACCAACAGAATCAACAAACTCAACTGGACTCTCTGACGGTGGTGTCTGAAAAGAGGATGCTGTCCAAGTTGCATGCCATCTTGGACAATGACTCCCATGCACTCCATAATGTACTGGTTAGGCACAGAGACTCATTCAGCCAGAGACTCATTCCACCGAGATGTAACACTGAGCGTCATAGGAAGTCATTCCTGCCTGTGGCCATCAAACTTTACAGCTCCTCCCTCGGAGTGTCAGACACCCTGAGCCAATAGGCTGGTCCTAGACTTATTTTCACTTGGCATGATTAACTTATTGTTTAATTATTTATGGTTCTATATTGCTATATTTCTTCACTATTCTTGGTTGATGTGGCTGTAATGAAACCAAATTTCCCTCGGGATCAATAAAGTATGTCTATCTGTCTGTCTGTCCTTCTGTAATAGCCTAATATAACCTTGTATTGAAATACAAGATAACACTGATACAGACATGTTTTATACACTTAACAAGGTGCTTTATTAATGCAACAGAGTTAGTTAGTTTTTCAATGTTCGTCATCAGCTGGGTCATACTGTCCGTGAACTCCCTGTCAGTTGCCTCCATACGTTCCGGTATTTGTTGTTTTTTTTCACTTTTACGTCCCCCTGCTTGACAGCCAACAGCTGCCCATCATTTAAGTTTTTCTAGTCCGTAACTGAACAAACACTCACTGTCTTTCACAGTGAGATTCAACACCAAAAATGTTGTTTGTTTTCCGTTGCTGTGTCCTGCGCATGCACAGTAGGAGGAGATTCGTTGAAATATCCATTTCAATGTGGGCAGAGATATTTTTAAAAATGCCTAGTGTGGACACCTATAATTTTTACACGAAACCAGCGTTTTCAAAATTATCCGGTCTAGTGTGGACGTAGCCTTAGTTGAAAGGGAGAGAGCTGGGGTTAATACTTCTATTAACTGCTTAATACCTCTAATTTGCATACTAATTACACTTATTTTTTTAATATCTCTAAGGGAGTTTTGTTAATTTTTTATCGCTATATAAGATTGTTCATCTTTGTTGGTCTCATGATAAAAGATCAATCGTACTTTTTTTGACTTGAAACTTAATTATTTGAATTCGCATCATACAACGCCAATTCACGTACTCAGTCTGTCAGCGGTTTTGGTTTGTTGTTGAATAACTGCTACCCAGTCATTTACAGAGTCAGACGACCTTTCTTTAGGATTTGAGTGGAAACAGGAATATCAGAGATGACATCCAGTAAGTGACATAAAGCACATACAAACTCCACGGCACTCAAAGTCAGGATCAAGCCCAGCACCTGGAGCCAGGAGGCAAGAACACTGACCATTGTGCCACTATGCGGCCAACAAGCCACTTCTACAGAATAGCGGAACTTATAGCACAGAAAAATTCCACACAACTTAGTGGGTTTAAGTTCACAGAAACTCCTCTTGCGCTATCTCATTTTACCCTCTTGAGATAAGTTCATATTCTTATGCCCTTTTCTGCTCATCGTTCCTTCCTGAAAACGTGTTTGTCATTTGCTTCCACTGTATTCTTTGGTAATTCCTTCCACACCCAAAACACTCGCTGGGTAAATAAACATCTCTTGAACTTGTTATTGGACGTATTTTCTCATTCACATTTGTTTAGTGAGACAACGTGTCATATTATAGGCTCAGTAATGAGCTTCATTATTAGCATCCCTTGCTCCTATGATAATCTCAACCCTAATAAAACCAAACATTATCTTCAAAAGCAGCATATGGCTTAAATTCTTCTAGGGCACTTCCTACATAGACTACTTGATTAAAGTTCTTGAACTGCAGCAAAATAGTTCAAAATGGTTGAAGCAGAAAACACTTATACTGACGTTAACTCTGCCACCAAATGAACACCTTGTAGGAAGCTTCTTGCCACTTTATTGTTATGCACACAGGGATTGACACAACTCCCAATTGGAAAGAATGCAAATTTTCTAATTTAAAAACAGAAAGTGCCAGAAGTCACCTAGCAAGTCAGACAGAATCTGTGGAAAGAGGACCAGGGAGTTCACATTTCAGGGGATATGGAGACTTCGTCAGAATTTCCCGAGTTAAACCAATTATTTCTTACTCTGAAATTCCTTTGTTAGTAACGTATCAACCTATTGAGCTTTTGTCAATTTCAGTCTAATCTATGGTTAAGCAGGGAAGATTTATTTAATTTGTTAGCACTAGAGCAATAGACTGTATTTAATATGTAAGGAGGTATTTAATTAACATGAGACTTGTTCATGCCTGACATCTTTTTCTGATATATTCTAAGCTCCCTTTGTGTTCTGGGTGCAGCGCTTTCACCCACAACCTTCCGTCACTGCTGAGGAGGAGTTGGGGATGGTCGATGCCTTCAGACACGTGGTGTGCCCTTGCTGTTTACTGATTCGGTTGATCATTGCCTCGGTTTTATCAACAGGTTTCTCCAATACCTGTTGGCTTATAAAGGACTCATTCCTATCTAAATTCAGAAACAGATGAATCAATCCAATGGTTTGATATGATATTTTATATCTAAAATTGACTTCCTCCCAATGTGTTTTCACTTCTCCAGTGCGTTCAACACTATCTGCCCTGTTCTGCTGGGTGAGAAGCTGACAGTGATACAGGTGGATGCTTCCCTGGTGTCATGGATTATTGATTACCTGACTGGCAGACCACAGTACGTGCGCTTGCAACACTGTGTGTCAGACAGAGTGGTCAACAGCACTGGGACTCCACAGGGGACTGTACTATCTCCCTTTCTCTTCACCATCTACACCTCAGGCTTCAACTATTGCACAGAGTCTTGCCATCTTCAGAAGTTTTCTGATGACTCTGCCATAGTTGGATGCATCAGCAAGGGAGATGAGGCAGAGTACAGGGCTACAGTGGGAAACTTTGTCACATGATGTGAGCAGAATCATCTGCAGCTTAATCTGAGAAAGACTAAGGAGCTGGTGGTGGACCTGAGGAGGGCTAAGGCACCAATGACCCTGGTGGAAGATTACAAATACCTGGGGATATGAATTGACAATAAACTGGACTGGTCAAAGCTGTTTTCAAGAAGGGTCAGAGCTGTCTCTATTTCCTGAGGAGACTGAGGTCCTTCAACATCTGCGGGACAATGCTGAGGATGTTCTACGAGTCTGTGGTGGCCAGTGCTATCATGTTTGCTGTTATGTGCTGGGGCAGCAGACTGAGGGTAGCAGACTCCAACAGAATCAACAAACTCATTCGTAAGTCCAGTGATGTTGTGGGGATGGAACTGGACTCTCTGACGGTGGTGTCTGAAAAGAGGATGCTGTCCAAGTTGCATGCCATCTTGGACAATGCCTCCCATCCACTCCATAATGTACTGGTTAGGCACAGGAGTACATTCAGCCAGAGACTCATTCCACTGAGATGTAACACTGAGCGTCATAGGAAGTCATTCCTGCCTGTGGCCATCAAACTTTACAACTCCTTCCTCGGAGTATCAGACACCCTGAGCCAATAGGCTGGTCCTGGACTTATTTCCACTTGGCATGATTAACTTATTATTATTTAATTATTCATGGTTTTATATTGCTATATTTCTACACTATTCTTGTTTGGCGCAGCTGTAACGAAACCCAATTTCCCTCGGGATCAATAAAGTATGTCTGTCTGTCTGTCCTTGAACTTTAAATGCCATGTTCATTTCTCTGTTAACCACTTGTGTCTTTCACTTTAACAAATCAGGTTTTTGTTGTGGACATAAATACCCATTGTATAAATACCATCAAAAAACAGCTTTACAATGCGTTACAGCCATGACAACTTACAGTAAATTACTTGAACTTAAATTAACATAAATTATACACAACATAAACAATATAATTAGCACAAATTTATGGAAAGATAGTCTGAGGTAGAAGTATGGCTTTTCAGGTTGGTTCAAGAGCCCGATAGCTATAGGGGGAAGCTTTAGTTAACTTTGAGATGTGGGCCTTCAGGCTCCTGCACGTTGTTTCATTTTTACTGCTTGCTGCCAGTGTTAGATCTATCATTTCTTGCACTTCATTGACTGCTTCATGCCATCTTGACACTCAGTAGCATGCTCTGCCCCATCAGGTTCAACAACATGCACCACCATAAGAACTTGCCACTGGATTTGACTTCCACAGCCTCCCATAGCAGATCCTGGATCTTGATCTGCAATAACACATTTACTGCAATAATCGAGCTGCTGGGGAGGGGTTGTGACAGCCAATCCTGCCTTAGATTGATTTTCTAATCACCAGCTACACGTGTTGCTTCACAAACTTCCATGTCAATGAGGGTCCATGCAAGCACATGTATGAGGTCTGGCTACTCCTCCTTAGTTAAGTCACCTGGCCATATTATCATTGGTCACTTGTTTAACTGTTTCTGAATTGGGCAGGCAATGTTAGAGCAGTGAGACAAACCAATCTCTAGTTTTGCCACAGACCAAACAGAAATGCATGGTCAAAATGCATTTTGACCCCTGACCAAATTCTGTGATGTCCACTGGAGTTGTACCTGGTCACTTAGTCTGTGGCAAATAACCTGCATAATAAGGAAATAAAATGAAGACTCCTTTTTTTTTGTCCTTGAAGTGCATCATTATGTGTTGCATTAGTGGTATTAGTGAGTTTCAATAGTCATTTAGAGAGACTATAAACAGATAGTCTTTCCATCTCATGGAAGAAGGAATATTTCTTTCCGTTCACCTTATCCTTTTTAATCTTGGAACCTTTTGCAAAATCAAGAACGTAGGAGTTGGAAGGGTAAAACTGCTGCCACATCTCATAGACTTAAGAGATAGATAGCACAGAACTAGGCCCCTGAGGCGAAAGCTCCAGGCTGACCATCAAGCACCTGATTTTACCCTAATCCTACCTTAACCCTATGTGTAGCTGGAAAGAAGGGCCATTTTTGACTTGCCTTGACACGAGTGTTCAAGCTGGTGCCAAGCTACGCCCTCCACTGAGGGGTAATTAAAGGATCAGAGGACAGGAATTAGAGGTCTTAAGTCTCTACTCCATGTTTGAAGGATGGCAACGCATACGTGGTATACCTGCAGACTGGGCTAGGATGCCCAGCTAACAGATCAGTGTTGACGAAGGCTGGTGGCTCACTTAGGGTCTGTCTGCGTGTTGTCGGGTTCCAGGGTTTCAGCTCCATGCGGGGAAAAGAATGAGGTCCCTGGCTCCCTTTGTTTGCAGATCGCTGAGACTGGTGTTCAGAGATTACGGATCCTGCTGAAGATTGAGGCCCGAGGGTTGAATCAGAGGTCTAGAAGTTGAGCTCAGTCTGCCAGAGCTCCAGGTCTGTGAGCCTCTGTGAGCCTACTGAGGTTGTCTAAGGCCTAATGCCTGTGTATCCATGTCCAAATCCAGAAGCACTGGAGGCCGAAGAACATGGACAGTCTTGGTGTTAGAGGATTGTGTAGGTGTGGAGGTGGGAGGGAGGAACAGGGCTTGCTTTGCTGCTGTTGTTTTATTGTTTGTTGTGTTCTGTGTTGATCTCCACTGTGCACATGCTAGGCTGGTGTTAGAATGCATGATGACACTTGCGTGTTTCCCCCAGTGTACCCTTGGATGGGTGAGTTGTTGACTCTATATGTTCAAAGTATACATGATAAGCACATTTACGAGTTCAATCTTGACCTTGACGGCCAAGCAACTTGGCCAGCTGCATGTTTTTCAGAATGTGGGAGAGAACCAAGGTCACGGTGAGGATGCATAAACAGCATCTAAGGTCAGGACTGAACCCAGGCCACTGGAGCTATGAGGCGACGTCTACTCTCTCTGCCTCTGTGCTGCCCTTCCATTGAGGAAACCTTTGCTTCCTAATGGTAAATAAGGTTTGCACAGTTGCAGACAAAATATAAATTAATTGCTGTTTGCTGATTATGCTTTACAAATGCATTCATTCCTTTTGATAATTCTTTTGATATTGGTGTGTGTAGTTCTGAGGTATTTTGTTCTCCCTCTTCCTCTCACCCTATCACCTTCCCTCCCCCCACTCCTTCACTCACCTCCCCTACATACCCTCGCCCCTCTCTCTTTCAACTCGGGTAGCTGAATAGACTAAAACAACACTGAGGAGGAGAGATTAATGGCATTCGGAGTTGAAAGTGTCCTGCTTCTATCATTTTCACTTGGTTAACATCACTGAATATTTATCAAACAAGAAACTACATGTGGCCATTTTTGCTTTGATACGAACCATATCTGTCGCTGAAACCAACACAATTAATTTTCTAAGAATAGGAAAAATGAAATAAAAAGGATAGCAATTCTGTAAATTATTATTTCCATACATCTGCTTTTTTGAAAGGTTCCTCCTGATCAAATCTAAAAAAAAGACAATGTAGTTCAATAACTAAAAACCTCTAATTAGATTTTGTAATGTTGATGTTAGATTTATTTTTAAAAAATGTTTCTGGACAAAACAAACAAGTTGGAAGTGGAAGTTAATCAATCGTTTACACCGTACTCTCTTCTCTAATTGAAGGGTAAAGGTACATTTATTATCAAAGTATGTATGCAGTATACAACTTTGAAATTCATCTTCTCCAGACAGCCAAGAAACAAAGAAGACCATGGAGGCCGTTCAAAGAAAAACATCAACCCCTCTCCCATGCTCAAAAATAACAACTCATGCAACAAGAACATCAAACCCCAAACTCCAACCTCCCCCCAAAAAAAATCAAATTGCTAATCTTTAATTTGTGAATAATATAATGTTTCCATTGCAAGCAAGGCTTTCATTTGTGACTTTATCCATGTATGCTGTTACCTGACTAGGCAAAGAAACATTGAGTCAATATCATTGTAGTAATGCCAAACACTGGCTGGTGGTGCAGTGACATTAGTGCCGGAGTCCGGAGCGAAGGTTCCCGAGTTTGAATCCAGTTGGGCCACTCCCAGTCATGCTTTCCATCCATTCCGGGTTGAGTGTTGAGCTTGCAACTCGGCCTCGTAAAAAAAAACTGTGCTGTGAGAAGGACGTGGGGGACCACTCACAGAATCTTTCCTCCAAGCCAAACACTTGAAAAAATAAACAGTTGCCGAGGCTCTGGCAGAGTATGGCACACACAATTCCAAACAACTGATATTCATGGCATAACTTCAATCTCAATATATTCCAAATAACAAAGCACTTCATTTTGAATCTCACTTGAGTCCTTAAGCACCTACAAAAGGATAAACTTGTGTTGTTGAAAGAACCATTTTTCAAAAGAACTGTCAAGTTGAGAGGCCAGTCTGTTGGAGGAACGCAGTTGGTTGAGCATCATCTGTGAGAGGAAAGGAGTTGCCGACATTTTAGATCAAAACCCTGCATCAGGACTAGTTGAATTGAGACTTTGTGGATGGGTTGAACTATACTCACTGTGAAGTTACTCTTCACTGAAGGGTTTAAAGCCAAGCTTATAAGGAAATAATATAACTAGAAAAATTGACAAAAAAGAAAGGTACAGATGGATTATGAAATTGACATTATATTTTTCAATATTCTCTAAGACTGTATGTGATGAAAAACTTCACAGGGGAAAGGAATCAAAATAAACCATATTTACCACCAAAATTTTGATTTCAAGTGACATGCAGCTACCAATATGATTATGTTAGCCCCAGACACTGACCTCCCCAATGTGGACTCAGAACAATCAAAGTCTAGAGTTTAGTGAGCAATTCTCAATCTGACAAATTACAAAATGATGTATTTAATCAATCAGGTTAACAGGTGTCTTATGTATTTGTGAAGCAAAACATCTCTCTTCGGCTGTCCATCGATTTTCAATGATGACTGAGGCCTGGGCAAGGTTGTATGGAAGACTGCACTTACCCAGGCTGCAGGTCTCCCCTCTGCACACCACCGATGTTGTCCAAGGGAAGGGCATTAGGACCCATACAACTTGGCACCGGTGTAGTCACAGAGCAATGTGTTGTTAAGTGCCTTGCTCAAGGACATGACACTAAGGCTCGAACTAGCGACCTTCAGATCACTACACCGACGCCTTATCCACTTGGCCACGCAGCACGAAGCAAATCATGGATAATATTGAAAACACTCATCAGGTCAATCAGCATCTGTGGAGAGGGTTCACAAATGTACTTTTGGTTATTGATCTTGTATCAGTGAATGATGGGATTAAAAGCACGGCAGTACCATGGTGGCTGTGATCATTCTTCTAATGGTTTGGGCAGACCACAACAGAAAAGAAGCTTGTTATATTTTGTATTGCAATTTGATAGCTAGTTGATGATATTTGGTTGATTAAGTAAATAGCTTTAGGCCCTCAAGTATATTTAGGTTTAGGGTAAGTATTACATTTTCTAACTTCAAAACATTAAACTAATTGAAAGGAAGACACAGGAGGCTGAAATGCGGGTCTAACTTTGAGTGTACTTTAAGCGAGGGACACCATGTACTGAGTGGTAGTGTGATAACATATGGAATTCACATATTTATAGATAAAACCCATAATGAGTTGTTTAAACAAACAAGAATGTCTAATCAAACAGAATATATGTGATATTTTTCAAATATTATTGAAATATTAAATACACAACAGTAAGGGCTTCAAGTTTTGCTTATTGACTGCACCCCAGTTCACTGATTCTGTAGTGAAGAATTGTTCTGCTCTGTGAAAACGTAATTCAATAACGTCCACTATTTACATTACAAGTTGAAATCCAGAAGCACAATAGTCATTTCATATGCCATATTTTAATGGATATTGGTGCTGTCAATTGGATTTCATTCTTTGTATCAAGGCTGTACACCGAAAGTAGGATTATGTGTAGCCAAGCAACACGCACAAAGTTCTGGAGGAACTCAGCAGGCCAGGCAACAGGATCTCAGCCCAAAATGTCGACAGTACTCTTTTCCATAGATGCTGCCTGACCTGCTGAGTTGCTCCAGCATTTTGTTTGTGTTGCTTGGATTTCCACCATCTACAGATTTTCTCTTCTCTGGGTAGCCAGGATGATTTTCTATACTTAACACAATCAAAGCTCAGTAATATAGCAATATGGAGCAATGTTTGTTGTTGCTATATCCCTTTTTAATGAATGCTGATGTTGCCATTCCTCAGAACAAAATGCCTGGACAGCATTGATCAGTTGATAGCAAAAGTAGGTTTACAAAGCCTGAATACTACAGCAGGAAGGAGTGTGAACAGGGAGTTAGAAATTCCAAAGAGATAACTTTTGAAACCAACAAACATTGATCTGCAGTTTCAAAAATGTTACCAGTCTACAAGAACAAATACTGCTCTCTGGTTTTGTGATCTGCTGTAGGATGTATGGCACCGTGCATTTGTAAGGAAGAGAAAAAAGATAAGCACATCTCTGTTTGAAAAGGAACGCTGAATGTTGAAGGCATTGTGGATGGTACATTCCCACAGAGAATTTTGAGACTGAAATTTTTTTATAAAGCTTGACGAATTCTATCTATGTTCAGCATTGCTATATTTTCCCATTTGTACATTCTCATTTTTCTTTTTGAAAAGAAGGAAAATATTGACATTTGTTTTTTTTTGACAGAGATTATCAGGTTATTGCATACCCAGAAATTACATTAATGGACAGTCTCCCATATCCAGCTCTCAATACAAAACAATATTTACTCTTCCCTTTCGAGTCTTGGATCCTTACACTTTCACAGGCACAATTAGCCGAATCATTCACATAAAAGACTGTTTTCACTCAAATAATTATCCCACTATCAGTCTGGAATGTGATGACAAACATACGTTGGTACATCCAATGCATTTACCAATCATTCATTGTCAAACGTTGGAAATGTGATTACTGTCTTTGATAACTCACAAAAATCATCACAAATGACCCTTTGCAGTCAAAAGATGGTGTACAAATCCAACCAATTCCTTTTTGAGGGAGTACATGAGCCAAATCAACACAGGGTTAAGCCTATTTAGCTTGTTTGGCTCACTGCATCTAGCACAGGTTAGAAGATAGAGGCGGGTTAGGATGAATGGTCGAGACAAATCAACGGCTCATCCTTTCGTCTTGCAACACTGCTGGATTATGTTGTTATTCTGTCCCTCTCCAAACAGTTCACCATCCCTAGCATTATATTTTACTTCCAAATGTGCTCTCAAAATTATACTGTCTCTCCACTCATTTTTCCATTGATTTTCGTTAATCACTGTTAACTTTGTTTTATATCCATTTTCCCATCTCATTCATTCTCTCTCACCTTGTCCCATCCTTGACCAGTTATTTTCATCACCTGATTTACTCCCTCAAAAATTAAACAAATGATTAGTAAAACAGCTGAACTCGGGTAGGACTAGTGCAAGAAGCAAAGGAAGACGACAGAACAAAATATATGATCATTTTTGTGAACTATCCGAGACAGTAATCATATCTCGAGCACACGCAGAATCAAAAGAAGATGGGTTAGGATAAAAAAAAACATTACACTGTCTTGATCTTTGCACGGTGAGCAGGAGACCACATAGACCCACCTCCTGCACAGTTGGCTAACTGATGTGTCAGACCCCATGCTTTCTGGTGCAAAGAGTCAAGCTTCAATATGAAATTGAAAATCTTCACAAAAAATCACACAAGCCCATGGTGATCTGTTGCTAAGCAACCTGCTGCCTTAAAGTCAGCAGCAAGAAAATGATTCTATTTTTGTGATTTATGTAATTAAGCTAGTTTAAGAGGGAGGCTGGTTGATAAGTGTACTCCCTAAAACAATATTTTTTTTCTTTGAGATTGTCTGGAGTGTGTGCCAAAGTGTATTTTGGTGGTCACACTTACCTAATTAAAAATGGCAAGTCTTTCGAAAATGCTCAACAGATGCTTTGTTTTTAATTGTATCTCAATCAGCAAGACTATTATTTCCTCTCTTCTATCTTTCCTTTGAGACAGATAAGAACTTAAAAGAGTTAAGTCAGGAAAAAGGCACAGTTGTACAACAGTGCTGCTCCCTCACTGCTCCAGTGATTCGGCCGCAAACCCTACTTCTGGCACTATTTGAGTGGAGTTTCCACATCCAGCCAGTGCTAGAAAGGTTTCTTACTGGTGCTCTAGTTTCATTTTGTACAGGTTCATTGGCCACAGTAAACTGCTTGCCGTGAGTAAGTTGCATGTGAATGGAATAAAAAGGGATTTGGGAGAGGGTGCGTGTAAATGGGTGCTTGGTGGTGAATGTGGACTAATAGTCCTGATTCTGTGCTGTATTTCTTTATGGCTCTAGAAAGATTGAGATAGAAAAAAAGAAAGATCAGAATGATGAAAGGATGCAGGACAGAAAGGAGATAGCAGAATGGCAAAGATGACTGCAAGGCAGTAGAGCTCAGTTGCCGAGACAATAAACCAACAATTAAAAAAGACTGCCACAGTCAATCAGTATGTGATAAACTAAAATAGGAAAACAAATAAACTGGCAAGATTCAGAACAGCTGCAGGTTGATGGGAGTAGACAGTTTAAGTGGTCTGGCACAGTTTCGATGGGCTGAAGAACCTGCACTGTGCTGTAATTTTCCATGACTTTACGTAAAGAACAGTTGTGATAACAGTGAAGCTCATGGAAAGTATAATGTTTAACTTATGTAGTCTTATGTGGTCCTGTGCAGGTCTGTAGTCTCGTGCAGTTTTAATGTTGTTTTACATAGTCTAGCAAACACGAGGAAATCTGCAGATGCTGGAAATTCAAACAACAACACACACAAAATGCTGGTAGGACACAGCAGGCCAGGCAGCTGTGTTCTACCAGCATTTTGTTACGTAGTCTAGTGTAGTTTTGTGTTGTTTCATGTAGCACCATGGTCCTGGAGGAACGTTGTTTTATTTTTACTGTGTACTTACTGTACCAGCAGCTTATGGTCGAAATGACAATAAACTTGACTTATGGAACAAAGTGGGGAAAGCTTGGAACAAAATCCATCAGAATGGATGAAAAATCTGCATGCACAGGAGAGGAAATTATTGCAAAGAAGAGATGAGAAAACTTCTTGCACCGTATTGCCAATGCGTGTTGGGAAGAGAGTTGGGAATCCCAAAAGACAGAAGCCAAGTGATAACAGAAATTAACAAAAAATGTGAGCTGAGAGAAAGAAATAAAGATTAAATAAAGAAAATCAAACAGTGGCAGCCATAAATCCAAACAGCTCTTTGTGGTGTAATCTTCAGTGGTCTAACTTTGATCTATTGTGAGCGATCATGATTTCAATCATTCTCTGAAGTCTGAAGCTCTCTGAAGTTTATAGCTTTATATCAGAAACATCATAACCTTCAATTTTTAATTTTGCCATTACTGAAAGCGTTACATCTTGGATGGGCACCAGCTCACCTTCAGAAGCTGGCTCAACACTTTTCCGTTATTCTACTTGACTCTTATGCCCAGTCCACTTGTATCTTTCCTAACTTTTGAAAACCCATCAACCATCATTTCAAGTCCTCCACACGAACCTATTCTCATTACCCGGGCTTTTTGCAGGATCTATATTTCTGTGCCACTGATGCAAATAACACCCTGGCATATGCTTCAGATCTGAATCCTTATTTCCCACATGTCCTTTATTCTATTTCCCTCTCTTTCTTTCCAGTCCTGATGGTCTCCACCTGAAATGTTGAGTGTCCATATCCCTCAACAGATATTGTCTGATTCACTGAGATCCCCCAGCATTTTGTGTGTTGGATCCATGCTGTTTGCTCACTCTAATCTCTTGTGGGGTGGGAGGGTCAGTGTTGGGGGTGGGAATGATCACATCAGGTACTTCCGTCATCGTCAGATGCTTTAGACCATTTGAGGCTCACCAGGAATTGGAACGGCCCATCACAGTGTTGGTGGAAAGTTTGGGTTATGAAGAGAGACTGGGTGTGACTTTGTGTGCCCTGGATCATAGGAACATAGAAAGCTGAGGGGTGGCATTATTGAGGCATGTACGGTGTATACATGAGGGACATAGTAAAGGTGGATAGTCACAGTCTTATTTTCAAGGTCATGGTGACTAAAGCCAGAGGTCATAAATTTAAAGTGAGAAAGGAAAAAAATAAGAAGGTACCTGTTATGTTTGTCCCTAATGAAGGCAACAACAGCTTGGGTAAACCTAGCTCCTCGTGAGCACGTGTGACCAGTTCATGGCTTCAGTTCGACCTGAGCATGGGCTATCAGCTCACCAACCTCACTTCCACTTCTGGGTCGAACAGCCCCCATTGCACACTGGGAAGTGCAGTTCTTTATTATGTACGCACATACTAACACAGTAACTGAGGGGGAGAAAATAGCCGCACAGATTGGTGGCTATATCAATAATTGGTTAGAAGAAGCTGCAGAGGCAGATATAATCACAAAATTTAAAAGACATGTTGGCAGGTATATGTATAGATAGGGTTCAGACTGCTATGGGCCAATAACATTTAAAACACGTTATAAAGGGCGGTATGGCAGGGCAGTGGTTAGCACACTTTTCAGTGCAAGCGATCCGGGTTCAATTTCTTCCACTGCCTGTAAGAAGTTTGTATGTCCTCCCCATGGCCTCTCCAAGATGTACTGATTGGTAGGTTGTAAACTGTCCCATGATTAGGCTAGGATTAAATCAGGGGATTGCTGGGTGGCACAGCTCAAAGGGCTGGAAGGGCCTATTCCATGTTGTAGCTGAATAAGTAAATTAAAAGTAATAGGCAAATGAGATTAGCTCAGACAGACATGTTGATACGGGTGAGTTGGGCTGAAGGGCCAGCTTCTCTGCTGTAGAACTCTATGACTCTGTAACAGGGGAAGTGATTTCTCATGAAGCAAGTGATTATTTTTATTCTTCTGAGTTTCATCTTGCAGCTGATGCTCTGTGATACCGTGGAAACTAGAGGTAACTCTTCAGCATGCTAATTGACTTGGCTTCCTCTGTGCTGTAGGAAATCAAAAAAAAAGCTGAAGACGCTGGATACCTGAAATGGAAACTGAAAATATTGGAAACACTCAGCAGGTCTGGAAGCATTTGTGAAATGGTAATTGATTTGAAACATTAACTCTGTTTCTCTTTCCATAGTTGCTGCCTAACTTGCTGAGTGTTTCCAGAATTTTCTGTCTTTTATTTCACCACCCTTTTGCCTTTTCCTAGCTGTGGTAGCTGTCATTCAGAATTCCACTTACCAATTATAAATCATTTTTTCTAAATGTGTATGAGCAATTGTTTATTTATTAACAATTCTATTTTAATTTGAACTATTATTGCAGGACTTGGGATTCACTGCTGGTCTTTCTCCAGGACTGAACTAGACTGAAGGGCTTTAGTTGTCAGGAGGAACTACATAGGCTGGGAGGGTTGGTCCTCCCTGGAGCAAAGGAGGTTGAGGGGTGACTTTATATCAGTTTATCAAATTATGAGGTGCACAGATAGGATAGGTTGTAATAATCTTTTTCCTCGTGTATGAGAGTCTAAAACTGGAATAGTACAGGGTGAGAGGGAAAAGATTTAACGACTATCTGAGAGGCAAGATTTTCACTGAGTGCGATGTGTATATGGAAGGAGCTGACAGAGGAGATGGTAGAGGAGGGTATAATCACAACATTTGAAGTTATTTGGGCTAGTACATAGCCAGGAAGGTGTAAAGTGATATGGGCCAGATACAGACAGGTGGAGTAAGCTTTGATAGACATCTTGTTCAGCATAGAGAAGTTGGCCTGAAGGGACTGTTATGATTCAGAGCTTCTGCCTGAGATCCTGTTATCCGTTTACTTGTAGCATTGGTACCTCTCCAAAGAACACCCATGGTCTGGTGGCTTTAAACTGCCTGTCTGTTGAGACTTAACATGCAACTCTGGTGCTACAGGTGTTGACTAATGAGCAAAGCTTTTGTCCAGACCCCAGCAACACAGCTAAAGTGGGCACCTCCTTTGCATTATCTCTCTGACCTTAAAATCTCTGACCACTTACAGAGTGTACACTTAGTTCTTCTTCAGTTTAGCACCCCTTCTGGGGCATAGGCAGCCAACACAGCTTGCCAGAGTCCTTGGCCAGTCTTTAAAGTGGTCCCCAGGTGTAGCCCATCTTTTTGCTGTATCCTTCCTCTCCCAAGGATGGAGCTTCAGTTGCCATTTCTGCAGCTCAGGGTTTTTACAGGGTGGAAAGGCTAGTCCCATGTGCAACTCTCCTCCTTTCACAGCTGGGCTTGGGACTGTCCATGGCAGTGTTATCTATCATTTAGTTCACCTCAACTTTATGGTTTAGAGACACTTATGGGACCAGATTATGCTGAAACGGCATCCTAAGATCATGTCTTTCACTCTGCATATTGGTATGCTAAGCAGGCTGAGGAAGATTGAGGTCATCGAGATGTGTGCGGAAGGTGAGCAATGTCTACCAACCTCTCACTCATTGCTGCTGGAGGAAGTAGTGATGGTCTCTCTTCCTCTCACTCGCTGCTCTTGAAGGAATTGCCTGCATTCGAATGGCCTCTCTCCCTCAATGCTGTCAGAGGATGGTACTGGAGTTCTGTGCAAGGTTTAATTGATACAGTTTGTGGATTGGAGATTGGACTCTATAGTTCACATTATGAAGTGTTTCTGGTACCTGGTCATTCCTCCTTATTTTGCTGCTATTTTGAGAGACTTTGAATTGGGCTGCCCTGCAGATATCATACACTGAACTGAACTGAATATACCTGGACTCTTTCAATTTTGTATTTTATATTTTGTGTTTTCACTTCTTTCTTTGTTGCCATTTACGTGATTTATTTTGTTTTGCACGTGGGCGGGTTGATGTTTTTCTTTGAACGGGTTCCATGGTTCTTTCTACTTTCAAATCTCTTACTATCTTTCCTTTCAGTTAGTCCTGATGAAAGGTCTCGGTCCGAAACGTGGACAGTGCTTCTCCTTATAGACGCTGCCTGGCCTGCTGTGTTCCACCAGCATTTTGTGTGCGTTGTTTGAATTTCCAGCATCTGCAGATTTCCTCGTGTTTGCTTCATGGTTTTCTCTGTTTTGTGGCTGTCTGTGGGAAGATGAATCTCAGGGTTGTACACCACATAGATACTTTGTTAATAAATGTATTTTGAATCTTTAGAGGGCAAATCTATCTGTATACCCAAGCCCCAGATTGTGTGGTGGTGAGATGAGGTTCAACAATTCACTTATCCCCACGTTGTGTGCGTTCCTGCAGTCTTGTCACCAGAGCAACTGTTTTCAATCATGTTTTGGGATCTGGGATTCGCTGCTGAGCCAGACTAATCTTGAACTCAGCAGCTTGTGAGACCATTTCAGAGGGGTTTCAAGCAGTAACCACATTTCTGGGTTGTGACAGATAAGACAGGCTAGGTAAGAATAGCAGATTCTCTGCCCCAGAGGGTGTATCAGTGAACTAAATGGGGAGGATGATACAGATAAAACAATAAAATATGTAATCTTACTTGGGGAGTGAATACTTTTTCTGTGCACTTTATGTGCTTGTCCTGGCTTTTAAGTTCCAGCTCATTCATTAAACTTAAGTTGCACAGCAACTAATCTGAGAATTGGACTTGGGTGTGACAATTGTTACACTAGCTCTCTAGTTTGTTGGTCAAGTTATTTAACTGGCCTACTCTTATGGGGCTTGACAGATAACATAAGGGAAACTTAACTAAAACAGGTAAAAATTTTAAAATAATTAACGACTTAACTTAAAAAGAAAATAATTAAAACATCTCCTTCATTTTTTCCTTGGTCTGTAGCCTTCAAATTCCACTTGAATTTAAAGAAGTTTCAATTTCCACACTGTCAAGTGATGCAAGATTGAAATGCCATCATAATTTGAGTAATCCTACTCCCAGCCCTGAGGCTGGATATTTTGAGAGTCCAGATCAAAATGACAGATTTAATTCAGGAATTTGTCAACAAATTCGGGTCCTGAAGTTCTGATGAACAGCCTTCAGCCTGAAACATTGGATCCTGATGAACTTTGATCATCCCTTTGGCTCCACAGAGAGATCCTCCAGCAGTTTATTTTCTGCACCTGAAATGCTTATTCTTCCTCTTTCCTTGAATACTCCCTGTCCTGTTGAGAGTTTATGGCATGTTCTGTTATTGTTTCAGAATTTAAGCATATGCAGTTTTTAAAAAAAAGTTCAGGATCTTTTGAGAGTGCAAATTTTATCAATTTGGTTAGCTCAATGCTGATAGCTCAGTTTGAAATTGGCAATTATGTGATGTAGCCCATGGTCCTACCGAGTATGTCAGTGGGAGATTGATCAGTAAAGCTGGCACCTTTTGTGAAAGAACAGCATGGAAAGCTCATCTTGCCGATGATAACTATGCAGACAGTTGGGTTCTTATTATGTACATTAGGAGCTTTTGTGGAGATCCAATTACTGTTCTTTAATTCATATCTTCTGTGACCATCAATCAGTTGTAATGGAAGGCATAAGCAGAAGAATCTGACTTGGGATTATTTCTCTGACAAGTAAATTTAGTCTGATTCTATTTCAACATCAAAGGTATTGTTATTAAATTTCAAAGGAATGTTTGCAAAAGATAAAATAGTTGTAATTGCAGACTTCGCTCAGTATTTTGATCAATCTCTCGTCGTCAATCAATCCAGTTGAATGCCCCTATTAATCTTGTTACTGCTGTTTGGTTTTGATGCTGGGAGAAATGAATATAAGGGATCTATGCATGAAAAGGAATAATCCACCATCTGCAGCAGATGACATCTACAAACCCCATTTCCAGAAAAGTTGGGATATTTTCCAAAATGCAATAAAAACAAAAATCTGTGTTATGTTAATTCACGTGAACCTTTATTTAACTGACAAAAGTACAAAGAAAAGATTTTCAATAGCTTTACTGACCAACTTAATTGTGTTTTGTAAATATACACACACAAATTTAGAATTTGATGGCTGCAACACACTCAACAAAAGTTGGGACAGAGTTAAAATAAGATTGAAAAATGCACAGAATATTCAAGTAACACCGGTTTGTAAGACTGCACATTAAGCAGGCTAATTGGTAGCAGGTGAGGTATCATGACTGGGTATAAAAGTAGCGTCCATCAAAGGCTCAGTCTTTGCAAGCAAGGATGGGTCGTGGCTCATTTAGGTCTTTCAACATCTACAGTACATAATATTGTGAAAAGATTCAGAGAATTCAGAGACATCTCAGTGCGTAAAGGGCAAGGTCGGACACCACTGTTGAATGCGCGTGATCTTCAAGCCCTAAGGCGGCACTGCCTAAGAAACCGTCATGTTACTGTGACAATTATAGCCACCTGGACTCGGAAGTACTTCGGAAAACCATTGTCACTTAACACAGTCCGTCGCTGCATCCAGAAATGCAACTTGAAACTGTATTACGCAAGGAGGAAGCCATACATTAACTCTATGCAGAAATGCCGGCGAGTTCTGTGGGCCCGAGCTCATCTCAGATGGACCGAAAGACTGTGGAACCGTGTGCTGTGGTTAAATGAGTCCACATTTCAGCTAGTTTTCGGAAAAAACAGGCATTGAGTTCTCTGTGCCAAAGATGAAAACGACCATCCTGATTGTTATCAGCGAAAGGTGCAAAAGCCAGCATCTGTGATGGTATGGGAGTGCATCAGTGCCCACGGCATGGGTGAGTTGCATGTATGTGAAGGTACCATTGACTCTGATGCGTATATTAGGATTTTAGAGAGACATATGTTGCCATCAAGGCGACGTCTCTTCCCGGGACACCCATGCTTATTTCAGCAGGACAGTGCCAGACCACATTCTGCACGGGCTACAACAGCGTGGCTTTGTAGACACAGAGTGCATGTGCTTGACTGGCCTGCTGCCAGTCCAGATCTATCTCCTAAGGAAAATGTATGGCGCATCATGAAGAGGAGAATCAGACAACAGAGACCATGGACTGTTGAGCAGCTGAAGTCTTACATCAAGCAAGAATGGACAAAATTTCCAATTGCAATTCTACTACAATTAGTATCCTCAGTTCCAAAACAATTAAAAAGTGTTATTAAAAGGAAAGGTGATGTAACACAATGGTAAACATGCCTCTGTCCCAACTTTTGTTGAGTGTGTTGCAGTCATCAAATTCTAAATTTGTGTATATTTACAAAATACAATTAAGTTGGTTAGTAAAACTGTTGAAAATCTTTTCTTTGTCCTTTTGTTAGTTAAATAAAGGTTCATATGAATTAACATATCACAGATTTTCATTTTTATTGCATTTTGGAAAATATCTCAACTTTTCTGGAAATGGTGTTTGTAGAATTTTGGCAGTATAGCTCATTAAGAATAAAAACATATGAGAATCCAATGCTATAAATGTGTGTTTAGAGGCTTCCAGAAGTTGGTTTGCTGTATAAACATAGTCAATGCAACAGGTACTGTTTTGCACAATAATAATTTCCATATACATTACCTTTATCAGCTATTCTCCAGTATCAGAATCAGAATCAGGTTTTTATCACCTGGTCACCTGAAATTTGTTAACTTAGCAGCAGCAGTTCAATGCAATACATAATATAGCAGAGAGAGAGAGAGAGAGAGAGAGAGAAATACTAATAAATAACTTAAACATAATAATAAATAAACAAATAAATCAATTATGTATATTGAATTTTTTTTTTAATGTGCAAAAACAGAAATACTGTTCATTAAAATATCAGGTACTGTCCAATGCTTCAATGTCCATTTAGGAATCAGATAGCAGAGGGGAAGAAGCTGTTCCTGAATTGCTAAGTGTGTGCCTTCAGGCTTCTGTATCTCCTACCTGATAGTAATGGTGAGAAAAGGGCATGCCCTGGGTGCTGGAGGTCCTTAATAATGAATGCTGCCTTTCTGAGACACTGGTCCCTAAAGATGTCCTGGGTACTTTGTAGGCAAATGCCCAAGATGGAGTTGACTAGATTTACAACCCTCTGCAGCTTCTTTCAGTCCTGTGCAGTAGCCCCTCCATACCAGACAGCGACACAGCCTGTCAGAATGCTCTCTATGGTACAACTATAGAAGTTTTTGCATGTATTTGTTGACATGCCAAATCTCTTCAAACTCCTAATAAATATAGCCATTGTCTTGCCTTCTTTATGACTACATCGATATGTTGGGACCAGATTAGATCCTCAGAGATCTTGACACCTAGGAACTTGAAGCTGCTCACTCTCTCCACCTCTGATCCTTCTATGAGGATTGGTATGAGTTCCTTCATCTAACCTTCCAGAAGTCCACAATCCTCTCTTTCATCTTACTGACATTGAGTGTCAGGTTGTTGCTACAACACCATTCCACTAGCTGGCATATCTCACTCCTGTAGCCCTCTCGTCACCACCTGAGATTCTACTAACAATAGTTGAATTGTCAGTAAATTTGTACATGGTATTTGAGCCATGCCTAGCCACACAGTCATGTGTATACAGAGAGTAGAGCAGTGGGCTAAGCACACACCCCTGAGGTGCACCAGTGTTGATCATCAGCTTGGAGGTTATGCTACCACCAATCCGCATAGACAGTGGTCTTCTGGTTAGGAAGCTGAGGATCCAGTTACAGAGGGAGGTACAGAGGCCCGGGTTCTGCAACTTCTCAATCAGGATTGTGGGAATGATGGTGTTAAATGCTGAGCTATAGTCGATGAACAGCAGCTTGACGTTGGTGTTTGAGTTGTCCAGGTGGTCTAAAGCCATTTGGAGAGCCATTTAGATTGTGTCTGCCATTGACCTATTGTGGTGATAGGCCAACTATAATGGGTCCAGGTCCTTGCTGAGGCAAGAGTTCAGTCTAGTCATAGCCAACCTCTCAAAGCATTTCATCACTGTCGATGTGAGTGCTACCGGACATTAGTCATTAAGGCAGCTCACATTATTCCTCTTAGGCACTGGTATGAAGCAAGTGGGAACTTCTGCCCATAGCAGTCAGAGGTTGAAAATGTGCTTGAATACTCCTGCTAGTTGGTCGGCAGAGTTTTTCAGCCCCTTACCAGGTACTCCATCAGGACGTTCTGCCTGGCGAGGGTTCACTCTCTTTAAAGATAGTCTAACATCGGTCTCTGAGACAGAGATCACAGGGTCATCAGGTGCAGCAGGGATCTTCACAGCTATAGTTGTGCCCTCCCTTTCAAAGCGTGCACAGTAGGCATTGAGTTCATCTGGTAGTGAAGTATTGCTGCCATTCATAGTATTGGGTTTCACTGTGTAGGAAGTAATGTCTTGCAGACTCTGCCAAAGTTGCCATGCATCTGATATCACCTTCAACCTTGTTCAAAATTGTCTCTTCACTCTTGAGATGGACCTCTGCAAATCATACCTGGTTTTCTGGTACAGGCCTGGGTCGCCAGACTTGAATGCCACAGATCTAGCCTTCAACAGACAACATACCTCCTGGTTTGTCCACAGCTTTTGGTTTGGGAATGTACAGTAAGTCTTTGTAGGCACACAGTCATCCACACAGGTTTTAATGAAGTCGGTAACAACTGCAGCATTCTTGACCAAGTTCGAAGATGAATCCCTGAATACAATCCAGTCCACTGATTCAAAGCAGTCCTGTAGGTGCTCCTGTGCTTCCCTTGTCCATACCTTATTGGTCCTCACTGCTGGTGCTGCAGTCTTCAGTCTCTGCCCATACTCAGGGAGTAGAAGTATAGCTGGGTGATCAGGCTTCCCGAAGTGAGGGTGTGAGGTACGATAGGCATTCTTGTTGATGGTGTAGCAATGGTCCAGTGTGTTGTTTGCTCCGGTATTGCATGTGATCTGTTGATGGTAATTGCTTAGTGATTTTTTTCAGATTGGCTTTGTTAAAATCTCCTAAAATGATGGTGAAGGCATTAGGGTGTGCTGTTTTGTGCATGTTGATCCCATTGCTCAGATCATCTAAAGCCTGCTTGACATTGGCCTGAGGTGGAATGTAAACTGCTACCAGAATGACCCCAGGGAACTCCCATGGTAGGTAAAAATGACGACACTTTACTGTTAGATATTCCAGGTCTGGTATGCAGAATTGGGAGCACACTGATATATTTGTGCACCAAGAAGAGTTGATCATCAGGCATATTCCTCCACCTCTGCTTTTGAGAGACTCTATTGACCTGTCCTGACGACGTATGGTAAACCCGCCGATCTGAATCGCTGCGATCCTGGTTCGGAAGGAGTTAACCAGGATTTCATGAAACAAAAGACACACGCAGTCCTAATCTCCCTCTGATTCATCACCCTGGCTCTGAGATCATTGATCTTATTCACCAGAGATTGCACTTTTGTCAGCAAGATAGTCAATATAGGGAGTTTAAAACCCCGTTTCCTTAAATGCACTTGTAATCCTGATCTACAACCGCGCTTCCTCTAAGGTTTTCTCCGTGGGCACTTCCAACCACAGACTGTATTGTTTCCGTTGGTTTTAAGCAGTGACAGTTGACTTAAACGCATGAGACAAAGATATTTCGGAACTAGATTCAGGTTTAATATCATCGGCATATGTCACAAAATTTGTTAACTTTGCAGCATCTTTACAATGTAGTACATGATAAATAGAAAAAAACTGTGAATTACAGCAAGTATATATATATATATATATATATGTATGTCAAATAGTTAAATAAGTAGTGCAAAAACAGAAATAAGTAAGTAGTGAGGTAATGCTCATGGTTTCAATGTTTGTTCAGAAATCAGATGGCAGAGGGAAAGAAGCTGATAATGAGTCACTGTATGTGTGCCTTCTGGCTTCTGTACCTTCTTCCTGATGATAACAGTGAGAAAAGGGCACGTTCTGGGTGGTGGGGATCCTTAATGATGGATGCCGCCTTTTTAAGGCACTGCTTCATGAAGGTATCTTGGATACTATGGAGGCTAGTAGCCATGATGGAGATGACAAATTTTACGACTCTCTGCAGCTTACTCTGATCCTGTGCAGTCACAACCCCACCACCCTGTCTGTACCAGATGGTGATGTAGCGAGTCAGAATGCTCTCCACAGTACATCTGTAGAAATTTCCAAGTGTTTTAGGTGACTCTAGGCCTGAATCTGGATGCTGGACACAAGTAATGATCTCTTTTCCTTTTGGCGTATGGGGTTCATTTGAACTGGAACCATGAGGTGAATACAAATCAACGAGCTTTTGTTGTGTTTTAAGCTGGCTATGTGAACAACGAGGACCAGACAAAAATAAAGTTGTTACTGTATCTCATCGCTTGGAAGGAGAGAGAATTGTACCAACCATAGCTCCTTCAGATGGGACCCCAGAGAATTCATTGTTCACATTAAAAGCTGAATATGATCTGCTTAACTGAAACAGTTGACCATTACTGCACTTCACTCTTCACCAGAAGCATGGTGAATCAATAGATATTTTCTTAACAGAGCCACAATTGTTAGCAGATAACTGCAGACTTGAAGGATTTCCTCATTGGTGATTGAATTATTTATAGACACTTGGTATCCAGCCAAAGGCATCGGAGAGGACTAACTCTAGAAAACTGCACACAATTGTACAAAGCCGTGGTCTCATCTGAAGCTAAACAGGGATATTAAATTGGTAAAAATAAACAATGTTTGTGGTAAGCCAGAGGCAAAAATAGCACAGGTTAGGCATTGCCAAGGTTATTTCAGTGTTCCAAGGATGTCAATGTGAAAAACTAAAAAAACAAAAGTCCCCCTCAGCTACTCTCAGAGCTTCTGTACCTGGTGTAAGTGTGGACCACTCCCTGCTCCTCCAGTTTGGGAATCACCCAAGCTGTCTTCAGGTTCATAAGGGCATCCAAGATGGAGCAGGTCAGATGGGTCACAATGCACAAGTGCCTGGACAATGGAGGCAAAAACGTACCCAATGTCACCCTCGCCACGATGACCAAGTTTGTGTGTGGCTGCCTCTGGCTGAGTATGGAACCTAAATACTGTATGTGGGCACACTGTGTGCCAAGGTTCTGTCTGTCCCTGATGTTGTGAAAGGTGGGTCTGGCCCTGTTGCCATGCAGTGTCTCAGTCAGCTGCACATTTGCCACACCTCCTGTCCTTCACTGAGAAGTTCTTCTGGACCACAAGGACAACGCAGTGGTCAGCCCCGAACATTGTGCAGACACTGTAGCAGAAGGACTCGATGGACACTGTAGGGTGGTTTTGAGAGCAGACTATCCAGACCATCTGACAAAATGTTGCTTCACGAAACCTCATCAACAGGCACCAAGACCTTGTGTAGCTGGCAGTGAGAGAGCCATTTCAGTCTGATTCTTCCTACATGCCTGGGGCATAGCTCCCACAGCCCAGTGACTGTGGGGTGACTGTAGTGAGGAAGAGGCAGTAGCTCACCTCTTAGCAGTAGCAGACTGCAACTTTGCAAAGAACAGATGGCACTGGCAGATCACCAACTAGGTGAAAAACGTTCTTTGCTCAGCCCAAAACTTGCTGCTGAACCAGGACATCGAGATGTCTGTGGAAGAACGCTGCCGACTGGCATATTCCAGGCTGCGGGAGTACGTGCTGAGAGATGCACTGAGGCTCGGTGGGGAACAACCGTAGTACAAGGTTCTTCTCCTGGAGAGGGAGGATCCAGGTGGGGGGAGGAAGGCCCTCAATTATTGTAGACCATCCCAGAGTATCACATGAGTGGCAACAGTATAAATGTAAGAGAGCAGTATGAAAAGCATTGACTATGTATATAAAGAATGAAAAGACAATGGGCAGCTTATTCTTGTAAATAATTTTTATTGTCAATAACATTTATTTTGATAATAAGAAAATGGGATCCTACCACCAAACACATCATTACCTACCTCACTCTCTGCTTTCCGCAGAATTGCTCTCCCCGTTGGTCATTCATCTCTCTCCACTAATCTCTCTGCTGGCCTTGTCCCTGTAAGCAGAAAGGTTCTACATCTGCCCAATTCACCTCCTTCCTCGCCTCCATTCAGGGTCCCAGTGTAGATTGGGAGACTGCTTAGTCCAGTATCTTCACTCCATCCACAACAAGCAGGTCTTCTGGTGGTCAACCATTTTAATTCCAATCTCCATTCACATTTGGACATGCTGATCCATGGCCTCCTCTACTACACAATGAGACTGCTCTCCAGTTGGAGGAAAAACACCTCTTATCCCTTTTCCAACCTTCTAGCATGAACATTGATTTCTCTAACTTCAGGTAATTTTGCCCTGTTCCCCTCCCCTTTTCTTCTATTCCCACTCTGGTTCCGCTCTTACTTCTCTCTTCTCCTCACCTACCTATCACCTCCCCCAGGGGGCACTCCTCCTCCCTTTCTCCTATGGTCCATTCTGCTCTCTATCAAATTTATTTTTCTTCTTCAGCCATTTAACTTTTTCACCTATCAGTTCCCAGCTTCTCACTTCATCCCCCTCACCCACCTTCTTTCCCTTTCACTAGGCTTCACCTATCACCTTCTCACTTGTTCTCCTTCCCCTCTTTCCACTTTCTTATTCTGCCTTCCTCCCTGTTGCGTTCCAGTCCTGTTGAAGGGTCTCAGCCTGAAACATCAACTGTTTATTTCTTCCCATATATGCCGCCTGACCTGCTGAGGTCCTCCTAGTATGTGTTATATTAAAACACCAATTTTTTTTTTGCAAAAGTTGGGATCCCAATAACTAACAGATTGTGTTAAGTTATCACAGCTCTTCTGCAAGTTAATCCTCCCTAAAATGCTGCAAATGTACCTCCATTGAATGAACCTTTTGGGCTTTCTAACAGATTAGGCCTGTCTTCCAGTTTAATAACAGTGCAGTGTGACTTCATCTGACCAAAGAGAAATTAAATGTGCAGTATTTGATGATCGCTTTTGCTACTGTCTACCTTTCACTGAAATTCAAAATTCATTGTCACTTGCATGAACCACACATTGATGTAGTTAGTGAGTCTGCACAAAAATCAAGCACTGCACTGTATCTAAGATAAATATGCAGTTTGAAATTGTAACCATCACTACCTGTTCAAGTTTATGAAATTGACAGTATTGTCATTTCAGCAGGAAAATGCAAGCTGTGTGACTTTTTTTTGAAAGGAATCAAATCCAGTATTGCTTCATATTTGTCAGATTGAAGGTAATGTGTCTTGTAGTTCAAAATATGTTAACATTTTCAAGTAGACAGCACACAGCAGACAGTTTAGAATTACCCATTTAACACATTGTATTCGAAACTAACTTGTGGGTTTACTTGCAACACAGAATTGGACCAATTTGGTATTGAGCTTTCACTTTTCTTTCTCAGGTATTTCATTACTATACTAGTGACTGGAGACATGCCAAAGTTCCTTGATGATTTGTTAATAAGTGTGGTCTTGTTTCCTCACCTTGGTGGTTATGCTCTATAAAGCACAGACAAAGGAAAAGTCCACCAATTGAAAACTGTGTGATGCGATAAAAATATTTCCTTTCACATTGAGGACCGGCATATTTTTAAGAGAAATTGCTTTCCAGCATGTTAAATAATCCCATTTATTTCATCATTAGCTGTTTATAGTCACACATATAATCAGGCGTTATTATAATAGAGTTCCAGTATCCACAGTTGCTTTTTTAAAAATGCTGGACGTACAAAAGTCATGGAGAAAGAAGCAATAAGTTTCTTGATCTGTGACCTTCTGAACTGTGAAAGAGATAAAAATATTTGTGTCTGTTTTAGAGAGGGTGGGGAAGAGATAGGCAGAATAAAGGGAATGTCTCTGGTCGGATGAGACCACGTTAGTTAATGGGGGGCAATTACAGACACATCTAGCTTCTCTATCCATGTAACCTGTTGCAAATAACAAAGCTAGGGGATACGCCTCGCTGGCTGTTCGGTTCAAACAGGATACACAAAACTGAGCCAAAGTACTTTCAAATAGAAATAGCTAGCTCTGACACAGGCACAAAGTAAGACTGAGTTATCAAAAACAAATTTTGTTATTTAGATATTTCAATAGCTGAGTCGAACTACTACACTAGTGTTTGGAAATATGCTGAAGTTCCATTATAATTTAATAATGAATGTTGAATGGGTCACACTTCATAGCAGTTATACTTTATAAAGCACATGGAGAATTCAGTATTGAGTTCAAAAGGCTGCAATGTGCCTAGAAAAATCATAAAGACTCCTCCTTCAAGTTTGTGTTTGGCATCGATGTTGCCATGCAAACAGTAATGTCAGAGAAGGCGTGGAATGGTGAATTAAAGCAGCAGACAAATCACAGTGATCATCTAGTTTGCGTTTCATTTCTCCGATGTAGAGGAAACCATGTTCTGATCACCAAATGCAAACCATCAGTTTGGAAATGCATGTGAATTGCTTCAGCAAACTCCATTGCTGCCGAATGTCTTCTGAATAATCTCTTTTTATTTCTGATTTTCAAATTCTGAAGTCTATTAACTTTGCTACAGCATTTTAAATCTGACAGTTTAGTTCCTGTTGTGGTGACTCAGAGTGAATGATTTACTGTAGGTTCCTATGTATAGATGCTGAGAAATTGGACCTGTGTATGATGAGTAGCTTGTGTGTGATGTGCGGAAGAAAGCATTTTGGAATCCATTTGTGACTTTATGAAACTGGCCCAAGGATGTCTCAGCACAGTTCAGCTGAAATCATCTAACGTTTGTCTAGATTATCGATGAGAAAGATACAGCATCTCTATCTTATGCAAAATGCTGCAATAATTCAAGTGGCTTGGAGCTGTCTGTGCCACACGTGGGAGAGTACTGTATCCTTCTTTCATCTTCTGCCGCAGTCTTTAAAGCATCTTGACTGGTTGCTGTGGAGAGGCTTCCATAGAGCATTTTGGGTGATAACTGTTGCAATGTCTGCAGGGAGCTTTCATTGGTTAGAATACGATTTAAAATGTTCCAGAGATTTTCGGGTGAAAAGCCATAATAACAATTTGTAGGAGTTTCACCAGTTTTCTGCAGAATCTGGGGGCTGGGAATAATGCAGACGTGATTTGGTGGACCAAGAGGATGCCAACATCAATTTTTTTGGAAATAGACAAGCATAACTGATCATGGATTACAGGAGGAATGGAGACAGCCTCACCATGATCAACATCGATGGGAATGCAGTTGAGAGGATGAGTAGTCTTAAATTCCTCGGTATACACATCACTGAAGATCTCACCTGGACCGTACACACCGGCTTTGTGGCAAAAAAAGCACAACAGTGTCTCTTCCACCTCAGGCGACTGAAGAAGTTTGGCATGAGCCCCCAGATCCTCAAGACCTTCTACAGGGGTACTATTAAGAGCCTACTGTCTAGCTGTATCATTGCCTAATATGGGAACTGCATGAACCTTGATTACTGAGCTCTGCAGGGAGTGCTACAGACAGCTCAGCACATCTGTGGGTGTGAACTTCCCTCCAATGAAGACAATTACAGCAGTAGGTGCATAAAGAAGGCCTGGATGATCATTGGTGACACCAGTCACCCCAACTATAAATTGTTTCAGCTTCTTCCATCTGGCAAATGGTACTGCAGCATTAAAGCCAGGACCAACAGGCTACGGAACAGCTTTTTTCGACAAGCTATTAGAGTTTCAATTCATATGTCTGGACATTGCGATAGAGTCATAATGCTATGATACTTAATCCCTCATGTTGTGGGATGGATGTAAGATTTAAATAAGTTCAATTCAATATTGTTAAATTGCATATTTGAATCCAAAGGTTCATTTTTTATCAGAACAACTATCCATATACAACTCTGAAATTTGTCTTTTCCAGATAGCCACAAAACAAAGAAAGAACATGAAAGTTGTTCAGAGAGAAACATCAAAACCACCCTCCAGCTCCTCCAAAAAAGTACAGCGGCATGATCATCAACCCCCAAAATGCCTCCCTTTGCAGAAAACAAAACAGGAACATTGACCCCAAAAAAACAAGCCATCTCCCACGCAAAAAAACTAACAAAACACAGCAAAATATCAACCCTCAAATCCCCTCCCCTTGCACAACAAAATAGAAAAGAAATGGGCAATAAAAGCCACAGAGTATAAAAACCATAAGTCTTAAGATGTCCACAATTCATTAACGCAATAGTCCAATCCATAAACGCAAAACCACAACAGCGTCTTCGATATCACCGACATTCATCGAAAGAGAGGGTCACCACATAAAGCAGAGATGCCTACCCACCTGGCACAATGAGCCACACAGCAATAGGCCACTCACAAAATCATTCCCAGCAGCAATACAAAGGAGAGCAGTCAGTACTGAATTCTCCCTTGCCTTCCGCATTCTCCTTGATGTTTCAGTCATCTTCAGCACTCTAATTAGGGTTTAATGGATGCTGTAACCTGCAAAATGGAGTCGAACATTGGCTCACGCCCCGTCTTGAGGTTTCTTCACTTTGTGGCTGTCTTGAGTACGTGCTCGCTTCCCAGAATCTTCTCAGAGACATTGAAGTGCTAAATCGCTCAACCAGTTGCAAAAATAAAGTCCCTACACGACTTCAGGATCTAAATTCGGTTTATGATTACTGACATATGTCATGGAATTTGTTGTTTTGGAGCAATACATGCAATATACTGTAAGTTATAAATAATATATGGATTTGATAAATAAGTAGTGTTCAGAAATCTGATGGCAGAGGGGAAGAAGTTGTTCATAAAACAAGGAGTGTCTGTCTTCAGGCTTCTGTGCTTCCTCTCCGAAAGGAGTAATGATAAGAGGGCAAGCAGTTTGATGGTTCTCCACAGTACATCTGTAGAAATTGGCTGGAGTCTTGATTGGACCTACCAACTCTCCTCAACCTCCTAATGAAATATAGCCTCTGGCGCACCCTCCTCGTAATTGCTTCAATATGTTGGGTTCAGATTAGATCTTCAGAGATGTTGAAACCTAGGAACTTGAAACCACTCCCCTTTTCCACTGCTGACCCCTCAATGAGGACTGATGTGTGCACTCTCGATTTCCTCTTTGTAAAGTCCACAATCAATTCTTGGTCTTACAGATGTTGAGTGCAACCTCATGGTACCAGATTGAGTCCTGAAAGCCTTCTCATCACCATCTGAGATTCTGCCAACCACAGTTGTGTCATTGGTGAATTCCTAGATGGTGTTTGTGCTGTGGCTAGTTACATAATCAAGTATGTAGAGAGGATAGAGCAGTGGGCTAAGCATGCATCCTTGAGGTATACTTGTGCTGATTATCAGTGAGGAAGAGTTGTTCCCTCTGATCTGCACTGACTGTGCTCTCCTGATAAGGAAGTCAAGGATCCAGTTGCAGAGAGAGGGACTTGAAGCATATTGATTAGTGTTGAAAGCTGGTGTTGAATGTTGAGCTGTGATCGATAAACAACAGCAGTAGGTATTGTGGTTGTCTAGGTAGTCTAAGGTTGAGTGAAGAGCCCCTAGAGTTTACATTGGATTGGCACAGTGTTGCAGTGAGTGAAGCTGCAATCTCTCAGTGCCAGCATGCATTCCTGGTCTCTGGTGATGGCTATGCCCTTTCTCTCTGCTTCTTGAAAGTCACTACAACATACATGCTGGTAGGTAAATGGCCAAATATGATGCAAATATGAGGAAAATTAAATGGGATTAGTGTAAATTGATGCCTGATGGTTGGTATGGAGCATGTAGACTGAAGGGCCCATTCCATGCTGTTTGATGTAATCTCTACATGGTGTTGTGCTAAACATGATTACATTTCTGTGTGTGCGCATCCAGAGTCCCTCAGAAATGCATCACCAGTCTAATACACATTTGCAATTACTTTTTCACAGACAAGGTCCTTCGACTTGGATTGCTGGTAGTAAGGGTGCAGTGCTGAGCTTTGCTTATTATCTTGCTTTTTATTAACTTCTATGTTTCTTTTGTTGCTTAGGAGAAAATTTATTTCTGAAAATTATTGGATCCTTACTGACAATTCCTTACCGTTATCATTGACCATGTTAGTTTCACCAAGGTTGAAACCTTGTGTATTATTTCCAGAGAGAGAGAAAAAAAAAGATTGTGCAGAGTAGTAATACCTCAGTTACCTATTTCTTTTCCATAGAGGGTTAGACTCATGCCTGCACTTCATCAGATTGCCAAAAATTTTTTTATTGGCCAACAAATCTGTACATTGTAATTCATAGGTTACCAGTTATGAATTCAATGGTAGTTAGTTTATTATTGTTGTGTGTACTGAAATACAGTGAAAAGCCTTTTTTGCATCCTATTCAGACAGATAATTCCATGTATTGTACATCGAGACAGTACAAAAGAAAAGCAATGCTGTTTGTAGTGTTACAGAAAAAGTGCAATGCAAGTAGGCAAATCAAATGCAAGGGGCAAAAAAAGGTAGACTGAGAGATCAAGACTTCATCTTTAACATATAGCAGGTCCATTCAAGAGATTTTTATCAGTGGAGGCATTTTCTGCCCAATGGAGGAAGGGAGAAGAAAGAATCATCAGGGTGAGAGGGGCTTCAGATTAAATTAGCTTCTTTTCCAATGCAGTGAAATGTGCAGACAGAGCTTGTATAGTGAGTTTTGAGTTTAGCACATATTGCAAATAACTTCAATCACCAATGTTCAAATCTGAATATAGATTGTAGATTAAATTTAAAATGCAGCTCTGAACAATAGGTTGCCAAAAGCATTGAATCACAGACCAAAAAGTGCTGATTAAAATTCACTTAGATGTCTGTTGTGTGAGCGCGAATCAGGAGGTGTGAAGTTTGTGTGTAGTTTCAAAGAAAGCATTGTGGATGCATTACAAATATAGAATTGTCATTTGATGTTTAGCATATAAAATGTTGGTTAGCATTTGGACCTTTACCCCCAAAAGGGTCTCAATATGATGCCTGCTGTATCTTGTTCCGGTGAATTAAAGAGGCTGCTTCATATCTATCAGTACTTTTCTCTGGTGACTTCAGTCATGCAACAACAGAGCTCATGGAGGGGAGGCAGTTTTTTTCTTTATTTGTGATGGATTGGGCTGTGTTTGTAATTCTCTGCAATTCCTTGTGATCTTAGGCAGTACAGTTGATATACTAAGTTGTGGTGCATCCAGATAAGATGCTTTCTATGGTGTATCTGTATTGAAAGTGACCATTATTGAACGAGATAGATTTTACACAGCAGATCTGTAAACCACTTCAGAATTTGAGATATAGGGGTTGTCTCAATGAGTGATCATGGTTTCTTCCTGAAGTCCCTGCATCCATGCTTGGATGGATTCTTCTGTAGGGTCACATTGAAATAGATAAGAATATTTTGGAATTTCAGTGACTATATGAAACTGAACACTATTATTGATTTTTAGAAGAATTGAAGATCAAAGTGGTAGGTTATGCATCAGTTTTATGGAGCATTTGTGAAACCACATCTGGAGAAATGCGTCCAGTGTCAGTCTCCTTATTTAAGGAAGAATGTTGATGCATTGGAAGGTATTCAGCATAGAATCAGCTGAAAAGTGCCTGGTATGAGCTGTTGAAGATAGACTGGCCAGGCATGGTTTCTATCTGCTGGAATTCAGGAGAGCAAGAGGAGACTTGATTGAAACATTTTAGATCAGGATGAAACCTGACAATGTGTTTATGGCAAAGGAAAACTTTGTACAAGTTCCTCCCAGCTTGTGGGAGAATATAGAATTTGGGATTTCAGTTTCAAAATAAGGGATTGTCTATTTATTATAGAGATGCCAAAAGTTGTTTTTTTTTCCTCTGTGGGCTGTGACCTTTGGAACTCAAGTTTCTCAACATGCAGTGGAAAGAGAGTCTTTGCATATTTTAAAGACAGCAGTAGATTCTTAATCAGCAAGGGAGTGAAAAAAATACCAGATTGATGGAAATACAGATTTGAAGCTCCATTAGGACAGGCATAATTTCACTAAATGATTGAAAAAGCTTGAGGGGGCTAAATGCCTATATACTGTACACGTTCATATGACCTTGATGGGGTAAGATATTGCAATGTTCCAGCAGTTAAAAAGTATCACCAATGAATAAACAATGAAAGAAAAGAAAGGTGATACTTATTTGAGTCATGATCTTAAGGAATCCTATGACATCATTCCATGATCCCTAAATGTCTTCAGAGACTTAGATCGTTGGGAAGCTATCAAGGATGGAAGCCTTGGAGGCACATGTCTTTTATTACCCTAGAGATGCCCCATCAGATCTTTGACATCATAAATATACATACGTTTCCTTTAACAACTGCAAGATTTAAAATTTGCCTGTACCAATTATCTACAGCTGCAATAATTTGCCTTCCCTTCAAAACAGCCATAACCCCAACAATCCCACTGGGTTACTGAGGAATTTTGGAGTCACTTTGTGATCAATAGCTGGTTGACAGCTTGCATGAGTACGAAAAACTCTTGCTCAGCTAAGTGAGGTTTCAGAGGGAACAGAAGGCAATGATTGCAAATGGGTCAAGGGGCGAATTCATGTGTGAAAGCAACCCCAACTCCTCCCATCCTGCTATCACTCAAAACTCAAGCTGAACACATGTTGAATCTTGACTTTAATTAGGGCATCACATTTGTGAATTTTCCAATCCACATTGCTGGTGGGGTGAATCATATCTAAGGTTTGTTACACATACTGCAGGGCTGTGGTGTTACTAAATTGATAGGGTCTTGTAGCAACTTGGGCATCTTTCCTAATATATTGAACTTCTCACAGAATTCTCCAAAATGCTTTTTGCTCGGCTGAGCGCCAGATCTGCTCAACAGGTTACAATGCATTGATAGGTCACATATTGGTCAGAATAAACACCTCAAAGGACACTGATAAGCCAGAGGAACTATTACAACAATTCAGCCATTTTATGATCGGAACTATTTTCTCATCATTTACGATTCAGATTATTGTGTAATTTGAAACTTCCATATGAGATTTGAACACATGTCTCCAAATCCAAACCTAATCCATGATGGTGTTGTAAACACTTTTTACATATTGCCTGACCAATACAACCAAATCATAATATACACCTTATAACATGTATCAAGCTATCGTGAAAACCAGCCTCCCCTACACCAAATCTATCTACACTTCTCACAGCCTCATAAGATCTACCGGCATAATCAAGGACCCATCTTATCCTGGTCATTCTCTCTTCTCCTCCCTCCTATCAGGCAAAGGATACAAAAACTTGAGAACTTGTGCCACTAGACTCAAGAACAGCTGATAACCTGCTGGTATCAGACTCTTGAATGGACCTCTTATATGCTGAAAGATGAACTCTTGATCTCCCACTCTACACTTGATATGTTGACCTGCAATGCACTTTCTCTATATCTGTAACATTATATTCTGTGTTTTTCTTTCTTTTGCTTTACCTTAATGTGCTTGTATATGGAATGATCTAACTGAATGCCTTGTAAATAAAACCTTTGCACTATATCTTGGTACATGTGACAATAATAAACCAATTACTAATTATTCTTTAAAAATACAATTTGCTCTTCAGTTGGAGATCTCAGTTTGTATTCTAAAACCCCTTGGTGAAAATTATAAGCAATGATCACGGTATCCACTGAGCTTGTCTTGTACAAGTTTTCTTTTAGCTCTAACAAAAGGCAAACTTGAACCTTTGAGTAACACACACAAAATGCTGGAGGAATTCAGCAGGTCAGGTAGCACTTAAGGAGGGATATAAATAGTTGATGGTTTGGCCCAAGACCCTTCATTAGGACTTTCCAGCATCTCTTGTGAACTTGAAACTTTAATGTTTGTTTCAAATCCACTCCACCACATAATCCCAACTCTAACATTTTGTCCTTTGGATGTCTGAGGCTTGCTGTCAGTGATTAAAATCTTCCATTGGGCAGGTTAATTTCAAGAGGCCATCAATGCTAATAGCCCGTCAAGAGTTTGCTGATAAAGCCTGACAATCAATTTTCATCCTTCTCCAGGTGAGCTTTCTGCTTGAAGGAAAATGAAACTGGCTTGGACAAAACATGCTCAGGCTATTTTCTACCCCTATAAAATGTCAATAACTGACAAGTGTTTTTGCAAATTTGGTTACTTATAAAATGCAAAAAAAATCATAGAGTGTAAATTCAAAAATTGGTCAGAGTTGATCACACTGGACCTCAATTAAACTATAGCAATTGTTTTTACTTAAATAAAAATGTTCCTTTATCCATGGCATCAAGTTGTAGGAAGTACAAATGTCCTTGGTGAGTGAAAATTCATTGAATGACTGAAGAGATAGGATTATTATATCAACATTATCCTAATAAAAGATCAAAGATATCACTTGATGGACATGAGATGAGATGGAGGCCGTGATCTTGGTTCACCTTCAGTGTCATTGATATATTATGGCTCTGTGTAACAGACTTAGAATGAAAGTGCACCATAGCATTTAATCCATGATCACCAGTTGCATTGGATTCCATCGCAATTGTACAGTGACACCATGTCAAGGGTTTTTGATTACAAATGTTCAAGAATATTTGCATTCAATCCAACTGCAAACTCTGAATATTTGAAATTTATTGTGTGTAATTTAATTATATAGATAAATTAGGAGTACCTTCTGATTCTTGATATAACTCTGTTCCCTTTGTGGTGTTGGTTTGAATGCAAGTGTTTGTGCAATCTCTACAATTTATTATTGGTTCCAAAGGTTAATTTTTAAATTGTATACCAAGTCTTCTTCATTCATTTAAGTCAGACAAACATGAAGAACTGTAATATTTGAATAAAACTCTTTTTCATCTCTTTCTCCTTTCCCCTCTCACCCAGCATCCAACCTCAATTGTAGCTATCAGGTGTCATCCTCCAAGGAATCCCATTCACTTCATCAGCTTTTCCTGATCCCTGGAATGACCCTGTCTGCTGACGGCTTTTTGCACCATAGCCCCACTTACTAATATTTTAGAATGTATTAAATATGTATTTAATATCTTAGAATTTAAATTCTTACTGTAGTCATACAATACAGGCATTGTAATCTGGAACAAAAAAAACTGTTGGAGGAACTCAGCAGACTGAGTAGCATCTGTGGAGGGAAAAGTATAGTTAAAATTTCAGGCCGAGATGCTGCATCAGGAAAATGGAGGGAGAGGTCACCTGTTTGAAGAAGAAAAGGGGATGGGTGAGACAAGAGCTGTTAAGTGATAGGTGGACTGAGGAGTGATGTATCATAGGAAGATGGATCCAAGCGGCAAAGGTGGAATTGGGAGATAGAGCTAGGTGGATGATAGGTGTAAAGAAAGAAGGAATTTGGGGCAGATGGAGACAGGTGTGGGGAGAGGAGGGTCAAGGTGGAGACAAGGGATCAAAGGTGATGAATGTTGACCTAAAGACTGGTTGTTCACATTAAACCTCTGTCCTGTAGTTTAGATCATGTTCTTGATTCTTTAAATAATAAAAGTTATCAAGAAGTTCCATTGAATGGGAACTACGAAACTGATGATGATTAGATCAGCGTTTCCAGCCAAGAAGGCAAACAGTGTATCATTTCTTTTTAATTGAAAAGCTCATTGAAAGCCAAGGCTCATTAAACAAGGTATTATTAAAGGAAAAGGGAAAAATATCTTATACATCAGGCAGTCGTTGAACAGCTGAACCCTGTGCCAGTCATTTATACATGCCTTTGATCGAGCATGTCTGTCAGAACAGTGAAACAGAGTCTTATTGTTTAACACCAAGTTGGAGAGATCGGGCATCTGACGAAGTAGCATTTCTTCAGAAGAAAGGCATCTACCCTGGATCAGGTGACAGAGTGTGATAACAATGGAATCTAAAATAATCAGGGATGATGTTTAGAAATGCTGTGAAGCCATTTTATCGGCACACTGAGGGAAAGGATCATAATAACCCGTGATATTGAAGGTGAATCAAACCTCTGTTCATCTGATTTCCAGGTTTTATTGAATTCCAGTGTAGAGTGTGATTCCAAAACCTTCTGCCCAAATTGAGAGAGCCAGCAGACAATTGAGAACAATAATGTAATAAGTTTTGATTTCACTTCCATTAACAGAGATGCTTTCTAGTTTCTTCTCCCAAACTATCCACTGCAGAGCTGCAACATCGGCAGAGAGACAATTTCAAGAGATGACCTGTCACCAGCAATATACCACCCCATCAGACTGAAATTGATAGTTAGAAGAGTAATTGTATTTATCATTAACAGCTGTACCTGCTAACAATCTGTAATCAGTGATCACCCCAGTTTCCATTGGAGCTATTTAGCTCCACATATTCATGGGTGAGGGAGTACAGGTTAGAGTATTTTTAGCTTTCTATAGGGTTTTTTTTTAATAGCATATGATGGATAAACAGGAATAGGGTACCAGGATGGCTAAAGAGGGGAGGATAAAGTATAGGTTAGGGTATGTGTGTGAGAGATTGAGTGAAGGGATTTAGAATGTGAGTCTATCGCATACTCCGGAGCAGAAGGTGGTGGTAATGCACCACTAAACTGGGTGCCAACTGCTGTAAAACAAGATGGAGAGAGAGAGTGCTCCACGTATTATAAACCTGGTCTGAAGATGGATAAAAGAACTGATGTGTAGAGGTAAGAGTGACTTTGGTATGAAGCCACTGTTAGAAAGGTGTAATGCCAAAGAGCTATGCAGTCCCTGGGAATCAGGAAGAAAGCTCTCAGCAGGCTGGAGTCATGCCTACTCAAAAGGTAAATGGCTTTAATTATTGGAAACCAGTCATTGCATACTGAGGTTTCATTGTGGGGGTCTCTCAGATCAGAATCCAATGCTTAACATCTACAGCTGCTTCATTTAATGGAACAGTCTTTTACTTATGACAAATCTCATGAAAACCCATCTTATGTTTCTTGAATCTTCTCTTTGAGTGTTTGGAAGCATTCATTTATTTGCTGAAACCTTATATAAATAAGTACTGTTATCATTGTAGCTTCTGTGCGGACCACACTTTGATACCCTCCACACTTCAAGGACTGTGAGTTAATGGATTGGAGTCATGGGACTCCATGGGACTGCAAAGGCATATGCTTTATGATGGAAAGGTCTTGTTGGCAAGAAACAAGAATGGAGCTGTGACAGTCTAAAGGAGATACTGTAGGTCAGGGTATCGAGATCGGAGGCGATGGCTGGTCCAGTTCTACTCAATTCTGTTTGCTGCTCTGTGATGTTTACTCAGCTCTGTGATGAACTGAGGTTATGGCCTACTCCAGCTGCAGTGATGCCTGGCTCTGCATCCATGGTCCCACAATGTTTTTACTCAGATCTGCGATGAATTGAGACTGTGACGTGCTCTGGCTGCAGCGATGCCTGGCTTTGTGTATTTTTAAAAACCAATTCTGAATGCTATTTGGTTACTTTTATTGTTTGCACAACTTTTCCTCTCCCTCTTCTCACTAGGTATTTGACAGTCCTTTATAATGAGTTCTTCTGGAGTTTCTCTGTTTTGTGGCTGTCTGTACAGAGATGAATCTCAGGCTTGTTAATGTAGGCATACTTTGATAATAAATGTACTTTGAACTTTAAATCTGAAATAAAATCTTTAATCTCTGGAAGCATTCAGTAGGGTAATTGGCTACTGAGGGAAAAGAAACAAAATTAACGTTACAGTTGCCTTTGTCAGAACTGGGAAGGAGAAAACAAAGTTAGTTTCCAGTTGTGGAGAAGGTACAGGATGATGTATAGAACAAAGGAAATATCTCCAAAACCAAATGGATTAAGCTGGCTGTTAGACACAGGGAATTGTTTGTCTGTTTTACCTTTTGCTCGTAGCAAGGTGACAGGACATGTCCACCAGCCCAGGTTATACTAATGGGGAGAGAAAGAGAATGAGATGTGAGCACAAAGTCACAGATCAATTACAGGCAGAAATAGTGAGTTCTCCAAAGTGGGAAAATGTGAAATTGCACCTGAAAGGTGACAATGTGCCTCTATGGAACATGAGGTGGTGTTTCTCAAGTTTCAATGTAAATGCAGGAAGAATAACAGTATAAATGAAAGACTGTGGAGGGAGTAAAATCATTTTTGTTTTTCATCTGTGAAATATCACTGAATCATAAATGTTCCATTGAGACTGTATTGGCTTTAAGAAAAGTATTCCTCACTACCTTGGAAATGATTATCTCTTGTGCTGATCCAATTCCCTTTCGAACACCTTGAATGACTGTTCCCATCACCTTTCAAGGTGGAGAGATTAATTTCTTAACAGTTTTTAAAAGAAAAAGTTGTCCCTAACATCTTCCTTTTAGAGCATTTGTTCAAACTATTATCTCTGCACTGAGTGCTTTGGGGGGGGGGGGGGGGGTGGTGTGGATTTCATGTTTGTTTGATTTACTCTTATTTGGGTAACATCGGATCCAACACCATTTTAAGCATTTGTACTGAAACAAAGAAATTGTATCAAACAAGTGGGTAATAGTCAGGAGGTGGAAGGGCAGGAGTCAGATGCTGGAGACCACCCCTTAACAATAAGTACTCCTGTTTAAGTACTGTTGGTGGGGGGGGGGGGGGGAAGATGGCCTACTTGGGGGAAGCAGCAGTGGCCGTGCCTCTGGCACAGAGTCTGGCCCTGTGGCTCAGAAGGTTAGTGAAAGGAAGAGGATTGCAGCAGTGACAGGGGGGTCAGACAGGTGATTCTGTGGATGCAGGAAAGAAGCGCAAATGGTAGTTTGCCTCCCAGGTGCCAGGGTCCAGGATGTTTAGGATCACATCCACAATATCCTGAAGTGGGAAGGAGGACTGCCAGAGGTCATGGTACATATTGGTACCAACACATTGGTAGGAAAAGGGAGGAAGTCCTGAAAGCAGATACAAGGAGTTAGGAAGGAAGTTGAGAACCAGGACCACAAAGGTAGTAATCTCAGAATTACTGCCTATGACACGTGACAGTGAGTATAGGAATAGACTGAGATGGAGAATAAATGCGTGGCTGAGGGAGTGGAGCAAGGGGCAGAGATTCAGATTTCTGGATCATTGGGACCTATTTTGTACAGGAGTGACCTGTACAAAAAGGACGGGTTGCACTTGAATCCGAGGGGGACCAATATCCTGGTGGGGAGGTTTGCTAAGGCTATTGGGGAGAGTTTCAACTAGGATTGCTGGGGGGGTGGGAATCAAACTGAAGAGATGGAGGAAGAGGCGGTTGGCTCATTAATAGCTTGGAGACAGTGTGAGAGGGAGGGTAGGTGGGTGATAGAGAGGGATGCGCTCAGACTGATGGTTTGAGATGTGTCAATTTTAATGTAAGGAGTATTATGAAAAAAGTGGATGAGCTTAGAGCGTGGATGAGTACGTGGAGCTATGATGTTGTGGCCATTACAGAGACTTGGATGACTCAGGGACAGGAATGGTTACTTTGAGTGCCAGGCTTTAGATCTTTCAGAAAAGACAGGGAGGGAGGCAAAAAAAGTGGGGGCATGACACTGCTGATCAGAGATAGCGTCACGGCTGCAGAAAAGGAGGACGTCATGGAGGGATTGTCCACTGAGTCTCTGAGTGGAAGTTAGGAACAGGAAGCAGTCAGTAACTCTACTGGGTGTTTTTTTTATATATATATAGACCACCCAATAAAAACAGGGACATTGAGGAGCAGATAGGGGGGCAGATTCTGGAAAGGTGTACTACTAACAGGGTAGTCTTGTGGGAAATTTTAATTTCCCAAATATTGATTGGCATCTCCCTAGAGTGAAGGGTTTAGATGGGGTGGAGTTTGTTAGGTGTGTTCAAGAAGGTTTCTTGACACTATGTAGATAAGCCTACAAGAGGAGAGGCAGTACTTGATCTGGTATTGAAAAATGAACCTGGTCAGGTGTCAAATCCTTCAGTGGGAGAGAATTTTGGAGATGGTGATCACAATTCTATCTCCTTTACCATAGCATTAGAGAGAAACAGGAACAGAAGGGTGAGGAAAGTGTTTAATTCAAATAGGGGAGATATGAGGCTATTAGGCAGGAACTTGGAAGCATAAATTAGGAACAGATGTTCTCCGGGAAATAGATGGAACAAATGTGGCAAATGTTCACTGGATATTTGCATGGAGTTCTGCAGAGGTACATTCCAATAAGACAAAAAAGGATGGTAAGGTGCAGGACCGTGGTGTACTAAGGCTGTTAGAAATCTAGTTATGAAAAGAAGAGCTTATGAAAGGTTCAAAAAAACGAGGTGGCAATGTAGATCTAGAAGATTAAAGGCTAGCAGGAGGGAGTTTAAGAATGAAATTAGGAGAGCCAGAAGGAGCCATGTGAAGGCCTTGACAGACAGGATTAAGGAAAACCTCAAGGCACTCTGCAAGTATGTGAAGAGCAAAAGGATTAGACTTAAGAGAATAGGACCAAACAAGTGTGACAGTGGAAAAATACGTATGGAACTGGAGGAGATAGCAGAGGTACTTGATGAGTACTTTGCTTCAGTATTCACTATAGAAAAGGATCTTGGCGATCATAGGGATGACTTACAGTGGACTGAAAAGCTTGAGCATGTAAATATTAAGATAAAGGATGTGCTGGAGGTTAAATTACTGGGACCGAATTAGACAGAAACATAGAAAATAGGTGCAGGAGTAGGCCATTCGGCCCTTCAAGCCTGCACCGCCATTCAGTTTGATCATGACTGATCATCCAACTCGGAACCCTGTACTTGCTTTCTCTCCATACCCCCTGATCCCTTTAGCCACAAGGGCCATATCTAACTTCCTCTTGAATATGGCCAATGAACCAGCCTCAACTGTTTCCTGTGGCAGAGAATTCCACAGATTCACCACTCTGTGTGAAGAAGTTTTTCCTCATCTCGGTCCTAAAAGGCTTCCCCTTTATCCTTAAATTGTGACCCCTCGTTCTGGACTACCCAACATCGGAAACAATCTTCCTGCATCCAGCCTGTCCAAGTTGATGGAGAAGATCCTGAGAGATGGGATTTATGAACATTTGGAGAGGCATAATATGATTAAGAATAGTCAGCATAGCTTTGTCAAAGGCAGGTTGTGCCTTATGAGCCTGATTAAATTTTTTGAGGATGTGACTAAACGCATTGATGAAGGAAGAGCAGTAGACGTAGTGTATATGGATTTCAGCAAGGCATTTGACAAAGTATCTCATGCAAGGCTTATTGAGAAAGTAAGGAGGCATGGGATCTAGGGGGACTTTGCTTTGTGGATCTAGAACTGGCTTGCCCACAGAAGGCAAAGAGTGGTTGCAGACAGGTCATGTTCTGCATGGAGTTCGGTATGCCTCTGGGATCTGTTCTGGGACCCTTTCTCTTTGTGGTTTTTATAAATGACCTGGATGAGGAAGTGGAGAGAAGGGTTAGTAAATTTGCTGATGAAACAAAGGTTGGGGTGTTGTGAATAGTGTGGAGGGCTGTCAGAGGTTACAGCACACATTGATAGGATGCAAAAGTGAGCTGAGAAATGGCAGGTGGAGTTCAACCCAGATAAGTGTGAAGTGGTTCATTTTGGTTGGTCAAATATGATGGGAGAGTATAGTATAAATGGTAAGACTCTTGGCAGTGTGGAGGATCAGAGGGATCTTGGGATCCAAGTCTACAGGACACTCAAAGTTACTGCACAGGTGGACTCTGTGGTTAAGAAAACATACAGTGCATTGACCTTCATCAATCGTGGAACTGAGTTTAGGAGCTGAGTGGTAATGTTGCAGCTGTAAAGGACCTTGGTCAGACCCCACTTGGAATATTGTGTTCTGTTCTGGTCGGCTCACTACAGGAAGAATGTGGAAGCCATAGAAAGGGTGCAGAGGAAATTTACAAGGATGTTGCCTAGATTGGGGAGCGTGCCTTATGAGAATAGGTTGTGTGAACTTGGCTTTTTTTCCCTTGGATTGACAGATGATGAGAGATGACCTGATAGAGATATATAAGATTATGAGAGGTGTTAATCATGTTGATAGTCAGAGGCTTTTTCCCAGGGCTGAAGTGGCTAGCACAAGGCAGCACAGTTTTAACGTGCTTGGAAGTAGGTACAGAGAAGATGTCAGGGGTAAGTTTTTTTTTACTCGGAGATCAGTGAGTGTGTGGAATGGGCTTCCAGTGACAGTGGTCGAGGCAGATATGATAGGGCCTTTTAAGTGACTCCTGGACAGGTGCATGGAGCTTAGAAAAATAAAGGGCTATGGGTAACCCTAGGTAATTTCGAAGTTTGGGACACGATCCGCACAGCTTTGTGGGTTGAAGGGCCTGTATTGAGTTGTAGGTTTTCTGTTTCTGTGCTTCTAAATTATTTTTCTTATAATATGAATAACTCCGATCAAGTGAGAGAATATGAAGAGCAAACTGGATATTGTAGCTGCCATCCCAAATGGCTGCTTGGTCTTTTTGTGCCATATTTTCAAGTTGAAGATTATAGCTGTCCAGTCAGACCCAGTCACTTTGTACCCACAGCAAAGTCAAAGGAAATAATTGTTCTGTTCAGCTTGGCCAACACAAGACAATCAATGTCTGTAGCCTTGGATATTTAACACGTTTTTCTACCCTATTTTCTCAACATTTGGGCACAACTCGCTTCTACACTGTTGAAACTTTGTATTTGAAGAACAGTTATCATTGTCTGGAATGGCAAAGTGTATAACTAAAGAACTCCTAGCTGTGATCCATTCTGCTGATCCATTCCACTTACCTTTATATATCTCAATTATATTTATGTTAGGCTATGTGACATCACTTAGTATTGTTTATCAGAACCAAATAACTTCTCAAAAATAAGTCTTCTGAGCTATCATGTAATTTGATGTAGAAAATTTAATTTTTCTGTTAGTATAACATATTGGAATTTTTTCATTGCAGAGTGAAAGTAAATAGTATTTTCCAAGTAGTAATTATTTGCTGCCTGCAGGAACAGAGACTGTTCTGGCTGCCATTTCAAAATATGAAAACTCCTTACCGTGACACTGAAATAATTTTCTTTTCAATATAGGAGGTGTAATTCCCCTGTGGTTCACCAGATACAATGATTTCAAACTAAACAGAGTGCTTTCTTCTCAGAAAGCTTCAGTCAACCAGTGACTGCAATTTCCTGCTGGACATTTTTGCTTTTATGTTGTCTCTTGCGATTGGCAATCTCGTATATTAACAATCATAGTTTTGTTCCTTACATAATAATCATGGGGCTATGAGTTAAGGTTCAGAAAATCAATTAGTTTGACAAGAAAAATATTGAAAAAGATTTATGTGCCCATTTATTTTATGATCTCCTCTACCCTGAGGCAAACAGGTCTGGTAATTAGGTGAAGAAGTTGCTGATAAGCTTGAGTGGTACAAAACTACAAGCAACAAAAGCCCTTAATTAACCTGAAGGTCCAATTAAAACAGAACACTCAACTCTTTGTGCTAAAAATTCCTATTTCTATTTGTACAATGTTAGTATCACATTTGTGTGCCTGAGGTGCACCTTGTGGAGGCTTCTGGGCTCATGCAGTGATTTTATACTGTCAATTGCTGCAAATGAGGCTTTCCTCAGACATTTAAAGGCTGTTCTGGAGTAAAGGGCCCAACTGATGGGTTTTTTTTTAATGATGTATGTGGAACATCATTGTGGATTTAAAGTTCTAATTACTTTCAGAAATTGCATCTTAAGGTGGATTTTCTCTACTAAAGGAGATGTAAGGCACTCCCTCCCTCTGCGAGTCTGCAGGTCACCCTTGGGGAAGGTGGTGCAGCTGCTTAGCAGGGCAACCAGGTTCGCATGAAGACATGGGAGCAGCTGGTGCAGATCACAAATCCTGGTTATGCGACCACTGACGCCAGGCAGGCGATCTATGAAGGACATTGGCAAAGGTTGCTGGTGTTGTGGATAGTGTAGAGGATTGTCAAATATTGCTGAGAAACATTGATAGGATGCAGAAGTGGGCTGAGGTGGCAGATGGAGTTCAACCCAGAGAAGTGTGAGGTGGTACACTTCGGGAGGATGAACTCCAAGGCAGAGTACGAAGTAAATGGCAGGATACTTGGGGAGTGTGGAGGAGCAGAGGGATCTGGGGGTACATGTCCACAGATACCTCCACAAGTTGCCTCACAAGTAGATATGGTTGTTAAGAAAGCTTATGGGGTGTTAGCTTTCATAAGTCGAGGGATAGAGTTTAAGAGTCCCGAAGTAATAATGCAGCTCTATAAAACTCTGGTTAGGCCACACTTGGAGTACTGTGTCCATTTCTGGTTGCCTCACTATAGGAAGGATGTGGAAGCATTGGAAAGGGTACAGAGGAGATTTACCAGGATGCTGCCTGGTTTGGAGAATATGCATTATCATCAGAGATTAAGGGAGACATTATAGAGACGAGATATTAAAAAGAATAGATAGAATGGACAGCCAGTGCCTCCTCCCCAGGGCACCACTGCTCAATACAAGAGGACATGGCTTTAAGCTAAGGGGTGGGAAGTTCAAGGGGGATATTAGAGGAAGGTTTTTTTCCTCAGTGGTTTGTGCATGGAATGCACTGCCTGAGTCAGTGGTGGAGGCAGATACACTAGTGAAGTTTAAGAGACTAGCAGACAGGTATATGGAGGAATTTAAGGTGGGGAGTTAAATGGGAGGCAGGGTTTAAGAGTCAGCACAACATTGAGGGCCGAAGGGCCTGTACTGTTCTGTGTTAATGGATGACATCACCCATCCTGTAAAGCCGCTGCCCAGAAGTAGGCAATGGCAAACCACTCATGGAGAAAAACCTGCCAAGAACAATCATGATCATGGAGAGACCATTATTGCCTACATCATATGACATGGCACATAATGATACTATGCTTAATTTCATCAGTTTAGTGTCATCTATCAACTTTCCTTGATCCTTCTCTGTGAATTTATGTGATATTCTGAAGTACATTATAATAAACCAAATATAGACTACACACTTTACAAACATCTGTCTTAACAGATTTCCATATTTTAATTTTGTCCATAAGTTAGAAAATGCCCACAAAACTCAGTCATCAGTATTATCGTAAATGATGTTGGTAAGGGTAAATTAGCATAAATAATTATTTAGTGCCTTCCCCCTCCCTAGTTACATTCGTACAGGTTCACTAAGTTCCATGTGCAGTGGCTTATTTTGATTGCCTTGATGTATTAGTGAACATTATATTTCATTGTTTAATGGAGCATCATTTCCCAAATATCAATAGAAGTGATTGCTTGCTAGTTTTCAAAAACAGTCTTACAGGGTCTTCCAGTGCTATTGACAGCCAGTGTTCTCGTTTGACTGATAAGAAATAACAATTACTAAATGTGGAGAGAGAGAAAGAACAAACTATTTGTGTCAGGCATCTGAATTTAGTGATATTTATGGGAGCTTGTTTGTATGTATCTGTGTCACAAGTTAGGTGTTTGTAACCTTGACAGGAGCTATACAGTATGGACCAACTGAACCATTGCTATAAGTACAAGAGCCTCTTCCCTCTGACCAAGGTTTCAACAAATGAATTAGGAGCAGGAGTAAAACACTCACTAAGTGGCAAAATAATCATGATTTGATTACTGTCTCAACTTTGCATTCTATTTATGATAGCTCTTCAAAGATTCAAAGTACGTTTATTATCAAAGTTTGTTTGCAGTATACAACCCTGAGATTCAACTTTCCCACAGACAGACACAAAGCCATGAAACCCATTCAAAGCAAAACGCAGAACATAAGACACAAAATCAAAGGAGTCGAGGCATTTTCATTTCAGCTCAGGTCATATTCTGCAAGCTGCCCCAATCAAAATTGCCCAAAGTAGCAACAAAAATAAAAGCCAGAAACTAGAGACACATCATAATGTGAACTGCGGAGTCCAATCGGCAAGCCACGTCAATTAAAACTTGCCCAGCATGCAGAACTCCAGCACCCTCCTCTGAGAGCACAGAGGAAGAGAGACCATTCAGACACAGGGACCTTTCTTTGGGAGCAGTGAGTGAGGGGGCGTGACAGACTCTCACACGCGGACACCTTCTGGCAGCAGCGAGCGAGAGGCTTGTAGAAGGTGCTTTACATCCACTTGCCTTGTGCACTCGCCTCGATGATTTTAGTCCTCTTCAGTGTTTTAATTCGCAAGATCGGTGAGAAATGGAGTAGATCATGGGCTTGCACCCTTGGCATTTCTTGGCATTGAGGCCGTAGTCTTCTTTCAAAGCCTTGTGGAACCCTCTCAGACACAGCAAAGTGCCAGATCACCCAATCAGCATGAAAACACACCACCAAAATGTAAATTACCTCGATCAAGAAGCTGTCTTCTTCAGCCATAAAATGTTATAAAATCTCCTTCCATTGCCCTTTATGTGGAAGAAAGACTCAACTCTTTGAGAGGAAAAAAATCACCTCTTCTCAGCATTTCAAAGCCAGCCGCTTCTTTGTGAGCATATAACTTTTCTTCCTGTGAATCACCTCTGAACTTCCCTTACCATCTCCACCATGCTCTTCAGTTTCCCAAACTTCAACAACCACTGCATGGGTTTCAATGCTCTGGCTGATATTTCCACACTGATACTCTTTCTCAAAAACCCATCCATCATATCTCCTGCTTCCCCAATCCACCTGCTCTTCCCCTCTATCTACCATGCCTGTCACCCTTAATCCTGTTCCAGTACCCTGACTATATTTCTCTATTAGAACTCTCAGCAGTGGATCACTGCAATCTACTATGTAGAGATGATGGAGGAAAGGTGAATACAGACCAATAGAGCTGCAACAACATAAACAGTAAACTTTAATAGTAAAAAGTTGCAGACAAGTTTGAATTGGAACATGGCAACTCAGGCCAACTATTTCCATGTGACTGTCTTCTTCCCAATTCCCCTGAAAGCAAATTCTTGAAGTCGTGAAAGGTAGGCCATTGACAGGTGGATATAGGTGAATATAGGTAAATAAAATCATGGGTGTAGAGAGAGTGAAAGCACATAGTCATTTTCCTAGGAAGGGGAACTAAAATCTAAAGAACATAGTTTTAAAATGAAAGGTGAAAAATTTATCAGCAACCCAAGGGCCAACTTCTTCACACAGAGGGTAATGCATAATATTCAAAGTTCAAAGTAAATATTATCTAAGTGTATATATGTCACCATATATAACCCTGAGATTTATTTTCCCATGGGTATGCTCAGCAAATCTAGAAAACAGCAAATATAACAGGATCAAAGAAAGATCAATCGGGGTGCAGAAGACAACAAACTATGCAAATGCAAACATCACTAAATAGCAAGGAAAAATGAGAGCGTGAGATAGCAAGATAAACAGTGAGATCATTGGCTGTGGGAACATCTCAATGAATGGGCAAGTGAGAGCAGTTATCCCCTTTTGTTCAAGAGCTTGATGGTTGTGAGGCAGTAATTGTTCTTGAACCTGCTGGTGCGAGTACTTTCCACCTTCATGCATGGAATGAGTTGCAAAGCAAGTGGTTGAGGTAGGTACAATAATAACTCTTAAAAGACTTGGAAGTAAGTAGATGAATGCGATAGGTTTAGATTTGATAAGGGCCAGATGAAAGCAAATAGGACAAGGTCCTATAGTCAAGTTGGGCTGAAGGGTCTGCTCCATGCTGTATTATTCTATGACTCTTGTGCTCAGTACTAGGTAGAGTTAGCAGGATATGTGAATATTCTCATAATAGCATTACTGAATTGAACAAACAAGTAGCACAAGATACTTTCCTACTTCTGTCGGCCTTAATTGGATTCAACAGAGCCAACAATTATAATGTATTACAGGGAGAGGTGATCCTTGCATGTTTATGCAAATTAAGGAATTCTGAATAATTTGCTCAGGCTTACTCATTAAATATTTCAATGTCTTTTGAATGTTAAGGTCTGAGGACATGTTATGATATATACCACAAGGTTTATAGCCTATCAAGTTGATTTTGAACTATTCTATTGCTTAGCAACAGGCTTTAGTTTAATTTCGTCAAGGTGCTAATTTTCCTCCCTGAATATGCACACTTGATACTCAATTAAGATCTCAATGATGAAATAATTTTTCACCGAATAGGATTGGTAGTTAAAAATCAATGAAGTTTATAGGCAGTATGTGCAGGGTTTTATGGAGATGATAATCAGTGTGACCACTTAACTGAGGTTTTGCTCAGCCATAATTTTTTTTTGCTTTGATCTTTATGTAAAATGCAGGGATTTAATTCTATTCAAGTCAACAAAAACAGTTTATAGTTATATGGGCACATTAATGTGGGAAAATATGTCAATAGTATCATTGTCAGTCTAAGCCTCAAAGTTCAAAGTAAACTAATTTTCAGAGTACATGTGTCACTGTAAACAACCTGAACTTCATTTCCTTTGCCCACGTACTCACTAAATCCAATAACCATAAGAGAATTAATGAGACACCTCACACAACAGTGTGGATAACCAGTGTGCAAAAAGTAACAGATTCTTCGAATACAAAAGAGGAAAAAACTAATAATGATAGATAAGCAATAAATATTGAAAATGAGACGAAGAGTCCTTGAAAGAGTCTGTAGGTTGTGGGAACTGCTCAGTAATTGGGCAAGTGACATTGTGAACTTATCCCCATTGGTCCAAGAGCCTGATGAATAAGAGGTAATAACTGTTCCTGAAAGTGGTGGCTTAAGTCTTGAGGCTCCTGTACCTTGTTCCTGATGGCAATAGGGAGAAGAGAATGTGACCTGGTTGGTGGGGGTCCCTGATGATCGATGGTGCTTTCCTGTAATAATGCTCCGTGTAGATGTGCTGAATGGTGCGGAGGGCTTTATCTGTGATGGACTGGATGGTACCCACTACTTTTTGCAGGATTTTCCATTCAAGTCTATTGGTGCTTCCATACCAGGCTGTACTACAGCCAATCAATATTCTCTTCACCACATATCTATAGAAGTTTGTCAACATTTTAGATGCCATGCCAAATCTTAGAAAACTTCTAATGAAGTAGAGGTGCTGTCATGCTTCCTTTGTAATTTAATTGCACTTGTGTACTGGGCCCAGGACAGGCCCACTGAAATTATAACAGCAAGGAATTTAAAGGTGCTGACCTTCTCCACTTCTGCTCCTCTGATGAGGACTGGCTCATAAACCTTTGGTTTTCTCCTCCTGAAATCAATAATCATCTCCTTGGCTTTGCTGTCATTGAGTAAGAGGTTGTTGTTGTGGCACCACTCAGCCAGATTTTCAGTCTCCTTCCTATAGGGTTCATCGGTGCTGTGCTTAGCCATAAGTGTAATGGGTCGTCACACGTGGCTTCAGATACAAGTAGAGGTTTTAAGGAGCATTCTATCAGTAGATACTGGTCAGGGGAGAGCATAACAAAAGGGATTTTCTAAGCTCAGGACCTAACAGAACCAAATGAAGGAATAGTCATTGGCGTTGAAGAAAATAATTTATAATAATCGAGCCAAAAATCAACACCTATACAAACTTGAGTTGCCTTGCTATTTTCCAAAGTAGCATTCTCCTGTGATAGTCCGTAGTTGTTTGAAACAGTATAATACTTCTGGTAAATGGTTTACCATTGCCACACTTACAGGTGGCCCCCATTTTTTTGAACGTTCACTTTACAACAGCTCGCTGTTACAAAAGACCTACATTAGTACCTGATTTCGCTAAACAGAGGATTTTCGCTTTTATGAAAAAAGGCGCCCATTTTATGTGTGTTTACCATGAGAAAGAGTACCATGACCACGAAGCCTTGTGCAGGTAGTTGTGTGCGCACGTGGTACGTGTGTAGGCGTGTACATGCGCATGTGTGTATGTGCCGATTTTTTTTTTTCCGAATTGAATTTGGCTCGCTGTCTTCCCATTTTTGATAAGTGAAACAACACCGTACATACAATATTTCTGTTATATAGGCTGTATCCTTATCATATCATTCCTGCTTTTACTATATGTTCGTGTTATTTTAAGTTTTATGGTTACTTGTTATGATTTGGTAGGTTATTTTTTGGGTCTGGGAACACAAAAAATTTTTCCCATATAAATTAATGGTAATTGCTTCTTTGCATTACAACATTTTGGCTTGCAAGCGGTTTCATAGGAACGCTCCACCTTCAGATGGTGGGGGAAACCTGTACTGAGATGCTATGAAAAGCTGTTGTTCGTGTGCCATCCAGAGAGATCATTCCACACACAAGTATATGTAGGTAGTACAAAAGAAATAAAGGTATGCAGAGTAATTTCACAGTTCCAGACACCGTGCAGTGCAATATCAAGTTGGTTACTTGCTTGCTCCTCCCTGCACTGGAGCAGATACACCAAGTAAGCATTGCTATGAATTGATGAGGCAGTCAAGTTGATTGATTTGGAATGATGGTTCTTAAACTGAAACGAGAAATAAATGCAAAAGTGTACTATCTTAGATATTTCTAATATGACATGTTCACTTAATGATTTTGGTGGCTTTGCATCTAAGGATTTTCAAGATGAAAAATGACATGTCAATTGTACTCATGTTTTTCTCCTTGGTCTCTGTGTCACCACAACATTGGGCGTTTCTGATAATACTGTCTAGAATTAGAATTTACTTAAATCTTATACCCATCCCACAATGTGAGAGAATAAAATATTTGCAATATGACTCCATCGCAATATACAGACAGTGAATTTAAAAATCTAATGGCTTGTAGAAAAAAGCAGTCACATAGCCTATTGGTCCTAGTTTTAATACTGTAGTACTATTTGCCCTACAGAAGTAGCTGAAACAGTTTATGGTTGGGGTGACTGGTGTCTCCAATATTCTTCCAGGCCTCCTTTCTGTACCTACTGCTATAAATGTCCTCAATGGAGGGAAGTTCACATCCACAGATGTGCTGGGCTGTCCGTACCACTCCCTGCAGTGCCTGGCGACCAAGGTTGGTGCAGTTTCTGTACCAGGTTTTGATACAGCCAGTCAGGATGCTCTGAATGGTACCACTATAGAAGGTATTGAGGATTATGGGCCCCTGCTAAATTTCTTCAGTCACCTAAGGTGGAAGAGACATTATTATGCTTTTTTTGCCACAAAGCCGGTGTGTACTGTCCAGGCAAGATCATCGTTGATGTGTATACCGAGGAACTTAAAACTACTTACTCTCTCAACAGCAGACCCATCAATGTTGATCAGGGCAAGCTTGTCTCTGTTCCTCCTGTAATCCACGATCAGCTCTTTCGGTTTTTGGAACTGAGGGAGGTTCTTATCTTGGTAGCACTCTGTCAGGGTGTCAGCCTCTCTCCTACAGGCTTTCTCATCACTGCTAGAAATAAGGCGATCAAAATCATGTCATCTGCGAACGTGATCAGATTGGAGCTGGGTGTGGCAGCACAGTTGTGAGTGTAAAGGGAGTAACGAAGGGGACTCAGGACACAACCCTGGGGGGGCACCTGTGTTGAGGGGCAGTAGTGAGGGAGCCCATCCTTACCACCTGTCGGCATTCTGATAGGACATCTAGGATCTAGCTGCATGAGATAGTGTGCAGGCCCACCTGTCTTTATGCAGGTCTGTGTCCACACCGTCTTGATTTTACTGAGGTTATTTTGGCTACCAGACAGAGGAAATTAATATAGTTTTAAAACAGAAATCTTATCTAGTGTTTGCCAAATTAAACGCAGACTGATCATTTTTGCAAGATCAAAAAAATGCCTAATACTATCTACAGTAATAGATGGAACAGGTGGATGGAATTCACAGATTGTTATATCTCAGTTTTTCTCATCTGGGTATTGCCAAAGGGGCAAATTGAATATTCCAAGTTCAACCTACAACATCATGGAAGAAATATTTACAATGAAGTGTGACCGTCATTCCATATGATTTCAATTTTAGAATTACTTCTTCGACATGAAGTCAATACATTACCATGAGCTAACATTTTCTGTTGGATTCCTGAGCATATTAGGAGATCAGTGCACGCTCAATAAATCAGTCAAAGAAACGTTACATCTACAACAGGACTTATCTCATAAACTGTTCATTGGAGTGAATAGATGGGAATTTGGGCAGAGTGCATTAAGGGAATACATTTCCTTTCCTCATTAGGCAATGGTCCTGAAGATGCCTGGCTCAATTTAAGAAGCAATATAAATGGAATAAGTTACTGTTCAAATGGGGATTCAATCAAGGCATACTGGCTACCAACCCAAAACTTCACACATATTGGGATCCACCAACTGGATTGTAAATTGGAGTATAAATACAGATTGCAATCATCTTAAGATGCTGAGAACACAAGCAGTAAGACAAAATGGGGAATGGTGAAAAAACAACACAAGTTCAAACTAAAGAAAAGGTTATAAATTCTCTTCAGAGTTTTGTTATGGAAGCATCCACAGCTCTGTAACAAAAGCTCCTTACTTATAGTGAGAATTAGATCTGCCGAACCCCATATTTTATGTTTTTCTCAGCAGATTTCCAGCTTTCACAGACTTGTGGAATCTCTCAGTTTGAAAATAAAACTGCACATCGCTGAATAATAAGATAGATGTGTTACTAGTAGTCCTCTACTTTTGCCTCATATGACAGGTTGCTCAAACAGGTGCACCATTTACTGCACGAAAATATACGGCTTTTTTTTAGAAAAATGGGGTGTTGCCATGACAAATGTTTTGAAGTACAGTATATCATATTCCAATGTTAACAATCACATCTGTTATTATAAGAATACAGTTTACTTTAATGAGAACTAACCTTGAGCTTGTCTAAATTGCATTAATTTGCAAACAACTCCCTGATAACTATGTACATTGTGTAAAGCAGCAGACACATAAAGAAGCCTTACAAAGCTGGATCACAGGTGGCATTCTGAAATTGCTGAAACCTTTGTGTTCCATTTAATAATATTGCCTGAAACATTTCTCCTCTGCCCTTTGCGTGTCAGTGGTCAATTAAATGCCAACTTGGAGTGGGTGTTTTTATTTAGAAATTGGATTGTGTAGCACCATGACTTGAGTGCATTACACAGTTTAATTTTCATGAAACATTATCTGTAGAGTAATATTATGTACCTGCTGTGAATTCTGCAATATTCTCTCAGGTTCCTCCTTGCTCCTTGTGCACTAGCAAGTGGAGGTAGCCAAGCATGATCAATAATCTGTACCAGTCTGTACTAAGTGATTGTGGTTGACCCAGACGTGACTTGCAATGATCTTGCCCACTCATCCAGATCTAGCCTTCATAATGCTTCCTTGCCAAGAGTGGATTTGGCTGAGCTGTCCTCAGGTAGGCGGTCTGGAGGGTTTTGTCCTCTTGCGATAAGCTCCACCTTTTCCTCAGCTCTCTATGCTCAGCAAGCCTCAAAGCCAGCTGTCCACCTGGTGTCCAAAAAAAAAGCTGCCCATCTCATTCACTACATCCTCCATCAACCTTATGGGAAAACTATCATTTGGACACATCTGCAATGCATCAAAACACAAAAATACAACTGCAGATGCTGTGGATCAAAGAATACATACACAACACTGAAAGAACTCAGCAGGTCAGGCAGCATCCATGAGGAAAGAGTAGCCAACGTTTTGGGCTGAGACCCTTCATCAGGAATGGAGGGAAGAGAGGGCCGAAGCCCAATAATAGAGATAGGGGAGGGGGTAGGGCCTAGAGGCACCAGGTGGAAAACCAATCAGAGGAAAGATAAAGGGGGGGAGGGGATAAGCATGAAAGAACTGTAGAGATAAAGAAGCAGAAAGTTGAAAAGGGAGAGACAGAGAGGGACCTGGGATAGGGGGAGGGGGAGGGAATTACCGGAAATTGGAGAATTCAATGTTCATACCACCAGGCTGGAGGCTACCCAGACGGTAGATGAGGTGTTGCTCCTCCAACCTGAGTTTGGCCTCATCATGGCAGTAGAGGAGGCCATGTGTAGATATATCTAAATGGGAATGAGAGGCTATGCATCAAAATGTTCATTTCATCTAAATAAAATAGCAAGTTTCTGAAAACATGGAGTAAAATTAGAAAAGTACAGGAAATATTCAGCAGGTCAGGCAGTACTTGCAGAAGGATTATTGACCTGAAACATAAATGTTGCTTTCTCCACAGACTGTCAGACCTGCAGAGAGTTTCCCATGTTTTGCATTTTTTAAAAATTACTGTTGTCTGATCTTTTTTATGCTTTGCTCTTTTCATGTACAGAAAAGGAGGAAGTTATTTTGTTTGGAAGAGAGACTTTCGATACCAGGACTATTTCAGTCTTCTCAGAAGACTGAGAAGAGATGTAATGGTGCTTTTATGATTTCTTCCAGTAGAGTAGCCAATGAGGGACACATTAACGCTGTATAAATCAAGAGGGGATAAGACAAATACCTTTAAACAGAAGTTGTGAACATACAATGCCATGTTTTCCGGGAAGTTTTTACCTAAAGCACTCAGTCTTTAATGGAAAAGTGAATGAAAGTTTGAAGCAATACTTTGAAAGGGCAGGCCACATGAGCAAAGGATTAGTGCAGGCACAGGAGGCCAAATAGTGGACCTTTATTTTGAAGCTATCATTGCCTCAAGGGGTTTGCTGTGAGCTAATGAAGGATCCTCTTTGAACTTGATGTCAGAAAGCTTCTGGTCTCCATTGTTAACTTTCCAGCAGAAGGTAGAGCTATTTTTCTAATGAAGTGTGTTACAGATAGTTGCTATGTTTACAGAGAGCCCTGCTGACTATTTCCCCTAATATTTTGAACTCATTATTCATCAGTTATGGTTGGGTAAGCTATATATTCCATATATTCCTACTCGCATTCAGATTTATTTATCCCATGTACATGGAAACCATACTGTGAAATGAGTCATTTGCATTAACAACCAACACACCTGAGGATGTGCTAGGGTCAGCCCACATTCTAGTGCCAACACAGCATGCCATCAATGTTCAGGTGAACAAAACAGAACACAAACAACAAAACAACTGCAGCAAAACAGGCGCCTTTTCTACCTCCTGCACACCCACATCCGTGGACAGTCCTCAAAACGCCAGACTCCATCTCCAGGCTTTGTGCTTTGACTTCCGATCGAAGGCCGGCCCTCATACCTCATGCTCACATTGACATCTGATCCTGGGACCCGCTAAATTACGACAGCCTGATGTCTATGGATATCCTTTGCACATCACTAGCCTCTGAACATGGAGCAGAGGCCTGAAATTTGGATATCCATTTTCATGGTCAGCAGGAAATGGAGGCCTCGACTCTAGATGTCTTTTGTCACTTGTCCACATCACTGGACTTAAAACACAGAGTGGAGGTCAGACATTAACTCCTCCATATCCCTGTCCCTAAACCCTAACCTGACCTCTAAATCCCCCATGCCCCTATCCATAAACTCTAACCAGACTCTAAGTCCAATTTCTGCTCCTAAACCCATCCCTATGAATTAAAAATATAACTTAGTCTGAGCTATCATCTTGATGGAGACCACAGCTCAGTGCTATCTTGACCCAAAGTGTATAAAGCAGTGAACAATGTACAAAAAACAATGATAAAAGAAAGAACCACTGGAGATATAAGAAATGCCTAGAAAGTATCACCATTTAAATTATCTCCCATCAGTGAGGAGCTTGTGGTCATTCATCTACTTTCTACTGGCCTTGGCAAAAATGGAAATTTCTCATTGTCATACTGTGCCCCATAATGCTATGGAATTTGCTTGTTTGGATATCGTTAGCCCTTCACTGAAGAGCTCTCGAAGATTCGTCTGAATTTCTACAAATGCATCGTTATCGTTATAAGAAGGCACTTCACTGAAACACAATAAGAATTTAATGATTTCTAAGTTTTAACACAACGTTAGACTAAATTTACGTAAGATTGTAGCAAACAAGCAGCAAAACACTGCAGAAATGATATGTTCACACTGAATTTACTGCTTTGCATTTTAATATAATTATTCTGCCGGGTGGTCATTACTACTTTAACTCTTCCTAAAACAGTATGATCATAAAGTTGCAATTTTACAGTGAATATCTGAAACTCTAAAATGGTTATTTGAAAAGTTCCACTATTGGTCTAGATGAGTCACTTCAAATGATTCAATGGCCCCATGATGTATTTTTGATGGGAAAATGGAACAGATAATGTGAGTAACTGCAGTGAGATGCACATTCTCCCCATGTCGTATCCAAATCTATCATCAATGGCGTATCCGAGATCTGTCTTCACATTTGGGAACATTATTGAGTATATTAAAAGTGACAAAGACCTGAGCAAAATGATTTTGTAAACCGAATAACCCTGATCGCCTGGCAGCGTTAAAGTTATTAGCTATAGTGAAAATGGTCACACTAAATTAATACTACACTACTAGCATGGGTCTCAGGATACCTTTTTGATGTTCTGTACGAGATAATGGAGAGTCATTTGAAATAGGCAATGATGATGATAAGCCTTTTAATGGAGACACAGAAAGTCAAACAAAGGGCACTTGCACAGCTTGTCAGACAGGAGGATAAGATGCAAGTTATTAGTATGAACAACTGGGTATAAATTCAACTGAAATATGTAACAGAAGCTATTGTTTGTGGCAACTTGTGCACATGAGAAATGAAGGTTCAGATATTGAAGACACTGCAGTTAAAAATCTTTTCAGCACTATCAACTTTATAGAATTATTAAATTGTATCACTTAAAACTGAACTTATAAAAACTAATTGGCAACTAATGATGAAAGATATTCCAAAATATTCTCTTTTGGTCAAAATTAGTTCTGAATTGATTCACTCATCCAGTATTGAAGCAATTTTTTATCAGTTGTTCTTGGGCCAATATCACTGGCTTTGCAGACACTTAAAGTCTATGCAAATCACTGAAGAGTGAAACCCTAATAACGCACTGTCTCTCCAGGGAGAAATCCTGACAGTTCTGCCTCTGGCTTGGAGCTGACATTTCACAAGCTCCCCCAAAGTGATCAGGAGTCCCAGATCTGATGCTCTTCAAAACTTACCGAATCTTCATTTTCTACCCTCCCCTGAAATTACCAGGGCCTCTGTTTCTGACCTGGCTTTAAAGTTACCAGGTTCTGTGGACAACTTCTGATTAACATATAATAAAGATGAGTTTTATATTTGTTGGCTTATTAATTTGAATAACATCTAACAATCTGGAAAGTCTGCCAGTCCAGCAGCGCAAAATCCTAACTGGGCTGGATTATCAGTTTTATGGACTCTAAATGACTAGTTAGGTTGTTATTTCCGGGACTATTTGTGATAATTTTCATCTCTTGGACATTAGCAATAGACTGGTGGGATACCTACCTTCTGGTTAATCTGGTGCAAAATGTTCATCAAGGTCGTCGTTCAGACTTAATTGATTTTTAGGTTCATAGTGATGGTTTGGGGAGAGCTTGGGATCAGGTTAGGTTTGAGGAACAGGGATGAGGGGAGGTTAATGGTTAGGGTAGATAATTAAGAGTCAGGGGAAGGATCTGGTGGTCAGAGGCCGGTAATCCCTGTAGTCAATGACCAAGATGGTCAGACCCCATGGACAAGAGCTGATAACCCATCCGCAGGTTGGTGAGTCCCAGGGCTGGAGGTCCATGGGAATCTGGACTTTAATACCCAGAGTTCAAAGTCCTGTGATTGGTAAGTCCTGGGTAGATACTGGAGGTAGAAGCCCAAAGGTCGAAGGCTGAAGTCAGTGAGCCTGGTGGTAACATATACAGAGTATCACAACCATGAACTTTGCACCTCTACAGGATGCACAGCAGATTTCAGCAATTTTGCTTGTGAATATACAATCGGCCCTCCTTATCTGCGGGTTCCGCATGCGTGGATTCAACCAACCGCCAGTCAGGAAAACCCGGAAGTTCTGTCTCCAGCACTCTTTGTCTGTGCTTCTTTTTCTTGTCATTATTCCCTATGCAATACAGTATAACAACAATTTACATATAGTCCGTGAGCTCGGACCCCAAATTTGGGCCACCGTTACCATCTGGGGGCAATAATCCTTATCGTGATTTTTGGCAAGGTATATATCCCCACTGCTAGAAGTTACCTGATAGCATTGCAGCAGTGGTAGCTCTGTGTGTTAGGGTTAGTCCATGAATGGAGGAAGGCAGAGTACAGAGCAAAGCTGCAGGAGAATATTCTGTATGCAGCTGTGAATGACATGTTACAGAAACACGTCGCAAAGCAGATGGCTGCCTACTTCTCCATGCTGCCCATGCCATAAGAGAGGGATACTAATCTGTAGCGATCTGCTCAGAAGACACAGATGTCTTTAGCATTTTGTGACAAGATTGAGGCCCCATTTCCAGAAGTGTGGCACTAGAACCTGTGCAAGGCTTGGAGACATCAGGATGGTTGCTGCCACTGTTAGCATAGAGGTTTGTAGGGCTCTCATCGGGTTGCACGCATATACAAGATGTGAAACTGTAAGCATTTTTGCAGGCAAAGGGAAGACAAGTGCCCTAAAACTTTTGACCAGCAACAGGGAAACTCAGGACACACTCTTGGAGTTGGATCAGGAATGGGACCTCTTCCCAGAACTGATGGACAAACTGGAGGCATTTATATGTCTCCTGTAAGCCCCAAGAACATCGATCACCAAGGGCAATGAGCTCGGCTATCACTTCTATGCCAAAAAAAGGTGAAATCAAAAGTCATCAACTCCCACCATGCAAGGACTGCTTAACAAAACATGCACAGTGAGCCAACTACCAGGCTGGTATATGGAGAAGATGTTTGGAGAAGGACCCAAAAGTGCCAAGCCCTGTTGGCAGAGCATGGAAGATGGAGAGAGAAGAGGAAGCTGAACAGTTGGTGGTGCACTGGATGGAAGGGCAGCCAGCACCCAATGCTGTCCTGGATCTACTGGCCTGTAACTGTTCAAAAAAATGTTCACTCCCAAAATGTATGTGTGTTGCAAATGGCCTCAGCTGTACTGACATGTGTAGACTGGCAGACTGTGAGAACCAGGCATCCACCTCAGACAGTGTGGGAAGTTCATATGAAGATGTGGAAGACTTGGAAAATTATTATGATTATTAATAGGTTATGAAAGTATGGAAAACAAAGTATGGAAAGCAGTCTTTGATTAAATATATTTTACAACCAAATGGGGCCAAGGTTATGGCCGTGTGGAAACCCACATTTGAATTATTGTGCTGTAATTGTATATGCTATGACAAAAACTTAAGATTGTTTTGATTTGATACTACAGCATGGAAAATATCACGACATTGATAAAACTCCAGAAATCTCTCCAAATGAGGTTTTTTACCTTTTGGGAGGTGGGGAAACATTTTCTGCTGTACTGATGTTAATATGGAATATATACAAAAAGTGATTACTTATTTGAATCCCTGAAGAAATTATCTACAAATCCATGTGATTATATGTGTCCTAGGGTTTTTATTGACTTTTCCAAAATAAACAACAGACAAATATTTTTCTAAAAATGATATGATTCACTCTACTGAAATGGGGCACTGTTCTGCAGGTGCCACTAATTACATAGTTTTCAAAGTAGAATTTTATAACAACATTTGATGAAAAGTGCTTGGACTCGGCTATCATTGTGACAGATTTCAATGTTGAGGGATCGCTGATGACTAAATACCACTAGGTTGAATATATATGTTGTACTTTATATTGGCCACTTTTCAGACATGCTTATTTTAGGGTAGTGTCATAAAATGCATGAGAGCACACACAAAGCTGCCAATGGTGCAATGCTATCTCACATTTTATAACTCTGGAGATGTATCCCTTGCCAAAAATCACTAGGAGCATTATTCCCCTCAGATTGTACCAACCAACCCTACTGGCTCACGGACTAATAGCATTTACATTGTATTAGGTATTGTAAGTAATCTAGAGATGATTTAAAGTATACGGGAGGGTGTGCGTAGGTTACCGCAGATCGGGATAGAAAAAAAAACCCGTTTTCTCTCCAGCACTTGTTGTTTGAGCATGTACAGACTTTTTCTCTTGTCATTATTCCCTAAACAATACAGTATAACAACTTTTTACATAGCATTTACATTGTATTAGGTACTATAAGTAATCGAGAGATGATTTAAAGTACAGGCAATCTTTAAGTCAGATTTGTATGCAAGTCGGAACAGGTACATCTGGTATTATTTAGTGTCAGTTAGTCAAACATTTGTCTTAGTATATAGTATATATTTTGCCTTTCTATGCATGTAAAACACTTAAGAAACGTATGTAGTTCAATAATTAAACCACTGCATTGCTTAGTAATAATTGTAGCTTTCATCGGGGCAGGGCCTTCCACAAGCTCCATAATTCTCACTTTATCATTTAAAATTGTTCCAATCATTGACTGACTGCAGCTTAACGCTTTTCCAATGATGGAGTTTCACCTCTTTCCGATCGCTTTATTATTTCCACTTCATTTTCAATTGTGATCATTTTCCGTCAACAGAACAGAAACACTTTAGATTCAGCAGCAGCCGCAGGGGTGGGGCATGGATTTTGAGCTCTGCAGGGTCCTAAAGTCCACCGCAGTGAGACAGGTTAAATAAGGGGACTTGAAAGCATCCGTGCTTTTTGGTATCTGTGGGGGCATCCTGGAACCAATCCTCCACGGATAAGGAGGGGCGACTGTACAGATTCCAGCTAATTACTGTTTCATTATGGCAGTATTTAACTCCTTCCTTTCCATTGTAGTTTTGTGGAGACTTGAGCAAATCTCAGCAAAGTTATGCTCCTTGCTTACCTTTGTCTTGTCTGGGAAAGAGGACCACTGTTTTGACTGAAAACCATATTGGTTTAGTAGTTAGATATTGTTTCAGTTGCTATTTGCACTTAATTTTCATTTTGAGAATTCTAGTTAACATCCCTATTGGCCTAGCATTTATTGCTCACCTTTCCCTTAAAATTCTGCAAATTTCACATGAAAGTTTGTGAACTGTCGACCTGCTTCAGTTTCTCTCTCCACACTTGGGCCATATCTGAATGCTTTGATCCGTGTGTATTGTATGCATGTAATGGGGCACCTTGATTAGAGGTACAACTAATTCAGGAGAATAAATGTTTAGCATTCAGCCAGTATGTGATTGGTTCTCATAGTTTTTGAAGCATTCTCTGCAGTGAGCTGTTTTTTTTGGTGTAGAGTGCATCAAGATGGCTGAAGATTGGATTCTGTCATGGTTAGGAGACTAAATGAAATTAAAATCTCTGTGCATGTCTGTCAGAAATTGTTTGCAAACACTTGTGTGTTCTTCCTTGTTTATATGCTGGAATCTACCAATATTGAGCATGAAGATGTTTTTAGAGACTGAAGTTAGTTGTTTAATTGTCATCGCTACTTGCAGCTTAAGGGCATAGGACTGCAGTGCACTGGTGGTACTGTTTAGTTCTGATGTTGTTTGCCTGTGCTATTACCAGCAGCTTTATTTGTAATCTATATGTTGTCACTTTACTTGTTTATGTCCAACTTCTAGGAATTTCTGGAGCTGGCACTTCCATGTGGAGATACATTTTGTACTAAACCAAGATTGGTCCTATCTTCAGTAATTACAGAGTCATGGATATGTCAGGTGTGATGTGACGTGGGAAGGAGTTTTGCCGATGGCATTCAAAATTTAAAGAATGCCTAGGTTTATGTATGAATCCATTAATTTAGACACATGACTCTCGATTCAGTAGAGGAGATCCTCAGTGTGAATACCTTCCAAGAGGACCATAACCTTGTTGTTGTGTTTGGAGGCTTGCGCACCTCAATGACCCAGAGAGCCATGTTAGCTGAAGTCAAGGCTTTATGCTTTGGCTCTTGGTAGGGTTACCCATACCAAATGGGTCAAAGGGTAAAGGCCAGACTAATAGTGGTCCACCAGTCCTCCAGGTTCAGAGGTTCACCTTAGCCCTGACTGGTCAAGTAAAATTGTTACTGAAACATCAATGAAGAACCCTTCTGCATCTGAGTGCAACGGTATTCCTGAGTCTCCACCTGGTACTTGCATGACTGACAGTATTGAAAACCGACAGGAAGCCACTGAGATGATGAAGGAAGTCCTGAACACCACCAAAACTGGAGGAGCTTCATTGCTGCCCTAAATGCCAGTGACGTAATGGACAGTAAGAAAATTGGTGGGGATTCAACATGTTATTTTCACAAGAACTGGAAATCGTGGTGTGCATTTTGTCCTCTGTTAAGATAGACAAAACCTGCAGTGATGTTGGCAAACTCTCAGTAAACCCATTGCTTGATAAATCTATAGAGCTTCTCTCCAAAAGAGACAAAAATCCCTCTGGTGTCCTTTGGAAAGGTTTTGCAGTATCATCTGGATTGGCATGCCATTGTTAAGTCCTCATCTGGTGCCTTGTTCAAAAAAGGGTGGCATAACTGTTTGTATTTCCTTTATGCATTGATTCTGCAGCCAAGACACTTGCTCAGTGGCCTCAACAGACAATTAAGAGTGAAGTACATTACTCCTGGTCTGGATTCACAGTGGGGCCAGACAGGATAGCGGGGACAGATCGGAATCCGTCCCCTGAAGAGCATCAGTAAATCCAAAGATTTTTTTAAAACAACAATCGAGTGGTTTCATGATTAGCATTACTAGTTTGACCTTTGAATTGCAAATTAATTTTAATGAGCTGGAATTGACGTTCTACATCTCTGCGATGACATTCCTAATTGTGTGAAGATCATTAGTCCTGGCCTCTGCTTCTGCATTGACAGAGGCACTTCAGTACTGTTCTATAGAATGAATTTGGAGAAAGGACTATATCTCCATTGTGAAGTGTCAGTCAATAGTAAAGGAAAAAGGCTTTAGCAAGGCATGGTGGAACTGTTACTTAAGTAAAGCAGAGGCTGAAAGATTGAAAAGTTACTGGCAGAAGGCTTTGTAATAATTTATTTGCAAACATTTTTTATTTGTCAGTTTCAACAAAAATTGCAAAGTAACTAGCTTTTATTGGATGGATTTGCCAATCCTTCCAAAATAACCTTGTAGATGATGTGTTTTTGTGTCAGTGTGAAATGTTGCTATTCCTTTGCAATGCCACATGAATGTGCTTTGCAAAATTGTAAACAGAGAAAGACATTCCTGTATTCTTGTTCCTTCTTCAAGAGCCTACTCTGAATCTTCCTCAGTTTGCGAAAGCTCTAATTGACTCAGAGCATTTTAAATGACTAATTGTAGGCACATAATGTCACCAGAACAATACTTTCAGAAGAGCAGAGAAAATAATGGCATTAGGAATAAATTCACTATGGAAATATTCACAGGTAGAGGCTGATAGGTAAAGTAGGTAGCTTGATAGGGCGGATGAAATCAGATTTAATTAAAAATACAGGGCCACGAAGCAGCATTTAGCTCCTGGAATTATTTTCACATTTTACTGTCTCATTTTCTAAATTTAAAATATATTGAAGTAGGAATTTTGTGCCAATCTACAGAAGGTTGTGCATCATGTCAAATCAAAAGAAAAATTCCAAAACCTGTCAACAATTTACTAAAAGTTAAAAAAGTAAACTTGTGACGCTGAAGAAGTATTTATCCCCTTTGTAATAGTGGCACTAACTTCCCTCAGGTGCAATTTATCCATTACCTTCCCAACTCACTCAATTTGTTGATGTAGAAAATTGGAGGATCACTTGCTTCCAATGAATTCATAAGAATGCGTACCCCAGTAAGGTCCAACAGTGATGCACCATCAATAACTCACACCGAGACGTAAGGCGAGATATCGGCTTTTATTGACTGGAAGAAGGAACAAGCAGTGAGTGACCACCATACGACATCCTGGAGACTGAGAGGCTGGGCTCAGGCCTTGATCGCCTTTATATAGGGGTCTGTGGGAGGAGCCACAGGAGCAGTCAGCAGGGGGCGTGTCCAGACAGGTATATGTAGTTCACCACAAACAGTATGGTAGATATTCAATGAACTATACCAAACTGATAACAGAGAAGCAAAAATCTGGGGAAGGATACAAGTCTATCTCAAAGGCACCGGACACACCTCAGATCTCATGCAGTCCATTCGGAAAAGCGGAAAATACGTCACACTACAGCCATGTTGCCTAGATCAGGCCGCTCCTCTAAACTTAGTCGCTGGAAAAGAATGGCACTTGTGAGAGAGGCTACTGTGATGCCAACAGTCACTCTGAGAGAGCTGCGAAATTCAGCGGCTGCAATTGGAGATGAAGTAATGGCTCCACAATCTCTAAGGCTTTCCACAAAAACGGTACTTTATGGAAGACTGACAAGGAAGAAACTTTGGCTAAAAAACAACTATCTTGGACTATAAGAACTTTACAAAGTGTCACTTAGGAGATACTGTAAAGATGTGGAAGAATGTCTTGTGGTTGGATGAGACTGAAGTGGACTTGTTGGCTTCAACACTAAGTGGTAAGTGTGGCTTAACTAGATGTGCATTAGCCAGGTTACCCCATCCTTATGGTATATGTGGTGGACGTAGCATTGTGCTATGGGGATGCTTTTCAGCAGCAGGGACTAGAAATCTACTCATTATTGACGGGAAGATGAAAGTTGTTAAAGATGGAGGGATCCTGGACAAAAACCTGTTAGCCTGTGCCAGAAAGATTAAACTGGGGAAGAAGTTTATCTTTCAGCAAGAGAGCAACCTAAAGCATACTTCAGAGCAACCATGATGTCCTTGAGTGGCCCATTCAGAGTCCTGCTCTTAACCTATTTGAACATCTCTGGCAAGACCTCAAGATTGCTGTCCACTGCTGCTTCCAAACTAATCTGGCACAGCTTGAGTATGGAGGAATGGGCAAATCTTGCTCCATCATGTTGTGCAAAGCTAGTAGAGTCCTACACAAAAAGAATACTGGCTGTAATAACTGACAGGTAGTTCAACTAAGGACTGAGCAAAGGGGGAACTATTGACAAGTCAGTTTTTGAAATTTTGTTTTTTCATGCTTTACAATTTTCCCTGTGCTTTATTTTGAGCTGTACTGTGGGGGGGGGGGGGGGGGGAGGAGCATGTGATTCACAAATAAAAGTTTGTAAAAGGGTTGGGGGCTGAATGCTTTTTCAATGAACTGTAAATCAGATGATTTGAAATGTGAAAATAATTGAGCCCTTGGTATTCTGTAAGGATAAGATCGGACAGATTAAAGAAACTTGGCTGCCTGAGTCTTCAGTTATGTCCTTCAGGAACAGTACTAGAATGAGATTTTGCCATTTAGTAGAATGAGTGGGTTTTACTAAGATATAACACACAGATGCATGTAGATCATTTAACCATTATGTGCAAGAGATATAATTACTGTAATTCAATAATGGAATTTGCGATATAATTAGGTAATATAAAATCATCTGTAAATTTATTAGTTAATCAGTGAATTGTAATTTACTTCAAGGTTGCATTATATTTTTTTCTCATCTACTTTCTATTTCATAGCTGTCAACGTGTAAAATTGAAATAGTTTAGACTACGTATTAGAAAAGCTGGAACTGAAAACTTAAAAGCTGAATTGCCATTGTGATGTTAAATAGACCCTTGTAATTAAGGATAAGTATATTTATGACTGTATTTTTATTCCTCATTTTGGTGATTTGGAAGTTAATTTGGGAGGCCTCCTCCAGTTTGATACTCATGTCAGGAATTTCTATAATGTATGGTTAGATTGTTGTGTGTTTCCTAATGAGAATTTCTTTGTGGCAGTTAAGAAGAAGAAACACACTTTCAGGGCTACTGCTGTATCTCAATATCATGGTACCGTTCTCTTCTGTCCAGAATTTCTATCTGCTTCCATCTTGAGTACATTACATGGTCAGTGGTAGAGAATCTTAGGGGTCAGTCCCAAATCTCTATCCTGTATCCTAGGACATTGGTCCCTAGTTTAAGACCACCCCATCTAAAGTAGCCTTGGGAAACATTTGTACAGCAAGTCAGCCAAGCTTTGCCAACATATCCACAGCTTACACCACCACCCTCCGAAGTTCTGCTCTGTTTAAACTATTCCAAGTTCAGTAAATATATTCATAGAAGTAAAGATCATATCCAAGAGCATATACTCACTGTCCCTGATTGCTTCTTGGATTGAGTTTCATGTTTTGCAGTTCAGTGGGGTGAAATCATTTTCAGGTTTGGCCAGGGAAGTTTCCATAGTTTGAAGAATGAGAGGATATCACGTTTTGATGAGCATAAGAGGAAAATGTTTCCACTGTGGAGTCATTATCTCAGCATAATGGGCAAAATGTTCAGGACTAAAGTGAGGATTTTTTTTTTTACTCGTGAAATTTCAGCCCATGGTTCTGTGGAGGCTGAGGCACTGAATATGTTTAAGAAGGTGACGGATTGAATTCAAGATCCAGACAGCATCAATGGCATGGGAGTGTGCTGTTCAGTTGGAAGATCAGCCATAACTGTACTGAATGGAGAAATGAGCTTGAAAATTCACATGGTGTCCATTTCCATTGTTTTATATCTATATTCCCATGTTTCCATTTCCTTCTGGTGAAGAATGTTATTTGGGATTGTATCAGCAGCCAGCACTTTTATGCATATCATTGTTGATACCAACATTTTAAACAAGGCTGGAATGTTGAGTGCAGTTAATGGCTTAACAGAAGAATAGATGGAATTAACAGAGAATACCAAAAGAAGATGAAGCAATGTCATTGCAGATTGTATACATCCCAAGAAGGTGATTGACAAAATACACAGGTTCCTTAGAGAAATTGTAATGCAGAACAAGGAAATGCCAGACATATTAAACAAGAATCCTACATCACAGTATAAAACCCAAAAAAGGTATTGTTTAAAGCAATGAACTAGGTAGTCAAGTGGGGATCATGAACTGAATTAATATTAATATAGCAGTACTAGAAAACTTAATGGAATTGGAAAATAAATTCTCCTGCTAAGATATGCTGGGAAGACAGTAATCAATTGAGTTTCATCTTCCAGAATTCACTAATGTTTAGAATGGTCATTTGAATGGGAGGTAGCCAGCATAACAATGATGTTCCAAAGAGGTAGAGACTGTGAACAGAGAATTATACCTTAATTATCTCAACATCAACAGTTGGCAAAATAGTAAATTCTATAATTGGAGAGCTCATAACAGGGCAGTTAGAAAATCATGACCTAGTTATTTTCATAATCAGAACACAAGTTAGTCATTTAGTAATTCAATGAGAACACGGTGGATCTATGTCCTCATTTTTCATGTTTCTTTGGCAATTTTAACTATGTGATTAATATGTGTATTAATCTCAGGTTTACAACTAGCAATTGATCTAACATTCATCATCTTGTGCAGAAATTAGTTCCAGCCTTGTACAGCCCTTTCTATGTAAAAATGCTTCCAAATTCATACTTGATAGCCTGGCTACAATTTTTATCCACACCACTAATTCAAGCTACCCCACAAGAATGAGCAGCTTTTGCCCAATCAGGTTGCTTGTAATATCTTTGTTCTCTTAACCATCTGAAAGCCAGGGAACACAATTTTAGTTGATGTAATTTCTTGTCATGTGGTCCTTGTAGTCCAGGCATCTTTTAGTTAAATACTTCCTTCACTCGGTGTAAGACAAAGATGTCTTGCCAAAGGTATGGTGTCCATTAAGGTGGCATGGTAGCCTAGCAGTTAATGTAATGATATGACAATGGCAGTGACCCGGGCTCAATTCTGCCACTGTCTGTAAGGAGATTCTCCATTCTCCCCATGATCATATCGCTTCCTTATGCATTCCAATGATATATGGGTTAAGGTTCGTAAGTTGTGGGCACACTACGTTGGCTCCAAAAGCATGGCAACACTTGCGGGCTGCCTTCAGCACATCCTCAGACTACGTTGGTAGTTGATATAACTGACCTGTTTCACTGGATATTTCAACGTACAGTATATGTTATAAATAAAGCTAATATTATAATCTCATTACTGGCCATAATTCCCCTGTGCAACTGAATCAGGTCTTTACACAGTTATAGAAGTGGATCTAATCCTTTCCATTCCTTTGCTTGAGAAGTAAAGACCTGTATTCCATTAGCTGTATTGATTATTATCTGTTCATGCCTATGACATTTTAATAATCTATGTACAAGAATCCCTCGGTCTCTTTATCATTGTTTTAACTTTTAACCATTTCAAAAGCACACTGTTCTATGCTTTTTGGTCCAAATGGATAACCAAAATATACCTTTGTTGAAATTCATTTCCAGTATTTTTCTTAGTTGATGTTCTATTATCTCTTGATAATTTATTGTTTCCATCTGCACAGCTTGTATTGCTACCCACTGTATCATCTGTTTATATACAATTCAGGACACAGATCTGCTCATTGATCTTATACTGCCTTCTGGCATTGAGTCAATACGTCAGTCAGGTCAGCAATGTGTCCTCATTTCCATGAGCATCAACATCTGCCAACAAACTCTGAAGAGAGACTTCACAGAATATAGAATACAGAACAGTGCATCACTGGAACAGACCCTTTGGCCCAAGATGTTATGCCGAACTAATTAAGACATTGACATCTAATCCTTTCTACCTACACATGGCTAATGTACCTCCATTTCCTGCATAGTCATGTGGTTATCTAAGAGCCTTTTAAATGCTATTACAACTACCTCCACCATTACCCCGGCAGTGCAGTTCAGACACTCAACACTAGTTGTGTATAAATAACTTGCACCACATATCTCATATGAACTTACCCTGCCTCTTAGCTTAGAAGCATGACATCTAGTATTGGACATTTTGACCCTGGAGGTATAGACACCAACTATCAACTCTTCCAATACTTCTCACAATGTTATAAACCTCTTTCTGGTTAGCTTCTGCCGCTTCATTGAATTACTTATGCAAGTCCAAATAAATCCACAGACATTCCTGTGTCCACTAATTTAGTCACCAATTCAAAATAAAATAATCTTATTCATCATGTATGATCCACTCCTGAACAATACTGGATTACATACTTATTATTTATTTAGAGATGCAGCAGGCTGGCAGGCCCTTCCAGCAACAATGAGACCATGTCACCCATGTGACCCATTAACCTGCCAGCTCATACATTTTGGGAATGTGGAACGAAACTGGAGCACCAGGAGGAATTGCTTGGGATTGCAGGGAGAATGTCAAAACTCCTTACAGACAGCAGGTCACTGGCACTGTAATAGTGCTATGCTCATTGCTATCCTACCACAACTGTCTTTACAGTACTGTACACTTCTATAAGAGGGAGAAGTCTATTGATTGGCATAGGCCTGATGATCAGTTGGGGGAATGCAGTGTGGCTGGGTCAGGTGAGGATCTGGTTGGGGATTGGTATTTTGGTGGGGTCCAGGGTGGAGAAGACCCAAAGAAGACTCACAAGTAAATGTTAAACTTCCTTATACATGGATTTCACAGATATTGCAAGAAGACTGTCAGGCTGTGGAGGACTGGGCATTTTAATATGTTTGAAAATTGGTAGAAAAAGAGATTTCCATTCACATCCATAATCCTGCCTGCAATGCATTTCAGATATGTGGAGAAACAGAATGAAAATTTAGGACTGTAATATCAGAGTGATTTTTGTTATATTTTCCATCTTATAGAATTGAATCAGATATTAAAGAATGTGTATGATTTAATTGCTTGGCAGAAAATGCGTACCTTCTGATATGTGTTGGACTGTTTATCCTAATTTGTAAACAATGAAAATGCCCCCTTTAATAGGACTCTGCCTTTGCAATGTACTTGCATTCCTGACTGAGCAGGGTGTAAGTAGTTTGATGAAAAGGAAACAGAATTTGACAAATCTAATACTTTTCTTTGAAGTGTTCCTAATGAGCAACTAAAAGGAAAGGTAGCAGATGTGACGATTAAACTTAAACTTGAACCTTGAAATTTAAATGTATTTAATTATTTATTTTCCTCATCTTACTTAGAATTGCAGAGATTCACAACACTTGAGAAGAAATTCTTCATCTTTGATGGAAGAAGGCAGCCACTTATTCTGTATCTACTTCTCCTGGTGCACAATTCCCCATTAAGTGAAACTCTTCTCAATATCTGTTCTATCAAATCCCATTCGAAATTTACCTGCTTCAGTAATATTGCTTCTCATTCTGCAAAATTCCTGTTGTATGGACCCGACCTTTCTTGACAAGTCAATCCTTTCATCCTTGGAATCAATCAACTAAACTCCTTTAAAAGTACATAAATTTGCTCTTAAACAAGAGGCTCAAGTTAAACAAGTTTCCCTCGAAGATGTATATAATGCAGACTTCATAGTTTATTATTTATTATTGGAGGATTCTTAGTAAATACAAACTGAGAAGCTCCATCTTCAATAGGACTGTGTGAATATCTTCACCATGGAGACTGTAGGGGTTCAAAAAGACTCATTACTAGCTTCTCGAGGGAAACTACTGATACACTATAAACAATGACTATGTCAGATTTGCATAAGTTTCTTGAATGACTTAATAAATATAATTAGGAATTATGGTAACATTAAGTTAAATTTGTTGTAGGAATAAAAATAAAATTTATTTGAAAAGGTTGGACTCTGGTGTATACTGGTATTGAGTTGGATTTGATTGTCCTTGTCCATGAAGCACAAAAGTGTATCATGCAGGTACTAAATGCACATTGTAGCCAACTGATACATGTGCCTTCATTGCAAGGGGCTACAACTCGAGCAACCAATCCTTGCTGTAATTCTGCAGGGATTTGGTGAGGCAAAGATTACTGTGTGCTATTTTATATCTCTTACAAAAGGAGGAAGATAAAATACCTTAGAGGGTACGCAATAAAGATTTACTGGATTAGCTCCTGGGATTAGGAGACTTCAGTCAAGAAGGGATTTGACAGGATGTGCCGGAAATGATTGGAGTTCATACGGATGAGAGTTGGATGTATTGAGATGTACAAGTTCTTGAAGGGTTTGGCAGATGAGGTACTAAGAAATGCTTTCTTATGGCTGGGAGATGAAAACTATCTCAAAATCAGATACTGGAGATATAAGATTGAATTGAAGAGGAATTTCTTCATTCAATAAATTGTGAAACGTTGTAATTTTGACCGCAGATTCCTTTGGATATGCAGAATAGATTTCAAAGAAAGATCAAGGTAAGAAAGTGATTTAGATAAGATGAGGCACATTTTAAGTAAATATCCAAAGATGGCCTGAGGAGGACAAGTTTGACTTCTCAAGAAATGTGGCGGAAGCTTGACCCAAAAGCAGACAGTAGAGATGGTTCAGCGATGAAAGAAAACTTTAATAATAAACAGTGGAAGTAACAAGTCAACAAGAGCCACAAAAGAAAAGAGAACAGGTACAATAAGATAACTGAAGGTAATGAGCAACTGTTGAGGCTGGCTGGTTTGATAGGTGAACAATGACTGTGAATGAGGGCTGGCTTTAAATAGGCTGCAGGTGATGTCTGTTAGTTGAGTGCAGTTGAGGAAGTTCCTACCTGAGCGGGTCAGACATGATGTGCTTTTGTTTTTATGCTTCTGCTTTCCAGAATTTCCAAGAATAAAGGAGTTAGATTTATGGATAAGCTCGTACTTCCTTTAAACCATCTGGTTCTTGAACCAACATGCACAACACTAATAACTACCTTAGTGAGGTAACACAATGACCACTTTGCACTACAATAGACTTTGTTATTTTTCTTGTTCTAATTTTGTTCAACCTTATGAAAATTGTATATAATTTATATTTAGTTTGTTGTTGTAAATTTGCCATGCGCCTTTTGATGCTGCGAGTTTTTTAAATTTGGCAAGAGGTACATCTCAAGCAAATGTGCCTTCCAACATGTATTGCCATGAGGACAACCTCCTCAGCAAAAACTAATATTTGAGTTGCCTCTGGATGTACAAGAGAAGATTCAATTATTTGCTCAATTTATTACTAGTATTATTTTTAACTTGTGACTTTCTGTCTTCTCCATCAATCCACGTGATCCTTGCTTGGAAATCAAAATCACAAAAGGGAGCTGTGCTTGTTGAGGTAGAGCAAGCCAGATTCCCACAGTATGCAACAGGCCCAAAGACATCTGCCGAGAGAGTGGTACTCCTCAGACAAATAAACAGCGACACATGATTTTAGTGTAGCCATAGATTGTTTGCAACTAACTTGCATCATGTTCACTAATAATCCTAAGAAAGTCTCATGCTGGCAGAATTCTTTTTCATATTCATGCTTCCAGCAGAGGGAAGGCTAATCCAGAGAATTTTTCTAATAAATATCATATAAGGCTTGCAAAATTGTAATCAAAGTCTATTAGAATAAATCATTGCCATTTGTATTGGGTTATTCATACTTCTAAGTCCAAATTTGATAGCAGAATGATACATGGGACAGCCGTGTTATTTTGGGGTAGAATTTGTTATCTGAGCATCACTGACCTGGAACATAATAGTCAAGGGCATTTTCCTTGGCTTTAGAATATCTGTGGTCTAAGCCTTGTGTTTCCGTTCCACTGAGGTGGTATCTGAGAAGATGATGTATAAAGACAATATGCTAAAGAATCTCCTTACTTTTCAGGAACTTCTCTGAGAAACTGCTTTCCCTGCAGCTACTTTCAAAAAGATTGGACCCAGTGGCACATAATTTTAATCATCTATCATGCTTAAAAATTGTATTTTACATGTTCTGAAGTGGTTGGAACTATTTCCACATTGGAAAATCAGAACAAGCTTGATTCACACTCATGAATGGTCTGTCCCCATTGTTGTGTGTGAACATGATGATGTACTCAATATGTGCTGTACTCATTACTTTCCTTCTAGTGTGCATTAGGTCCAAAAGTCACAACCTCTGACCTTTGTTTCTCACTCACAGTGAAACGGGGAGCAAACAATACAACAACATGCGTATGATGTGATAACTGAAGACTCACTGCAAGGATGTGATTGTCAGAATCATTGACTCCTCAAGATATATTTTTAGTTGTTGATTCTCACCACAAGGAGCTCCCACTCTAATTGCTGAGGCTTCAACATTGTGCACACCTGTGGCCCCAGCAATCTTGATGGCATAGGGCACCAAAGCATGTTTCTGTGTTGTAAAACACCCTCTTTCAATTCATCCCCATCTCCATGGCAGCCTATGAGATTTCCATGGGATACGTACGTTTTATTTCAGTTCACATACTCCTCCACACACAAATGGTTCGCTACTTGTGAAATGATGCTGCATTTTACTGAATGTGAGAGAAACATTCACAGTTTCTAAAACACAGGATGTCCCAGCTTCAGGAATAACATTTGATACCAGGGCTAAACACTGAATTCATTTACCACACAAGAAATTAGTGTAATCCACTTTCCTGGCAACTCCCTCCAGATAAATTGTTGTTCATAATGAAGGGCTATGAAAGATGACATTGATCAGCTGTTAATTTGACGAGAGCAATGGCAGATGGACTTTGATCCTGAAAAAGAAATAATGACCTTCTGAGTAAATTAGTTTGTCCTTGCCTCACGTTCCTTGTGCTGCCCACTCGTGCACTCTGCATGCCAAAGAATCTTCCTTTTAGCAGAATGTGCAAGTGGGCATTCATCAGTCCCTCTCAGAACATCGCAATCCAACAGCTGTACCAAATGAAAACTTCACTTCTATCTTCATTTTCTTTTCCCTGACAGAACTAACTAAGCACTTATACATATCTTGTTGAATGAAGGAGAAATAAATAAATATCAGAAAGATTCATGGTTTGAATATTGGGTAGCTAAAGCCAATGAACTCCACTGAGTTTTTGATTAAATCTATTTGATTTGAGTACTTGTTCAATTAAAAAACAGTGGTTGGCCGGTGGTGTAGTGGCATCTGCACCGGACTTCGGAGCAAGTGGTCCCAGGTTCGAATCCGGCTGGCTCCTTCCACACTTTTCATCTGTGTTGGGTTGAGCATTGAGCTAGCAACTTGTCCTCATAAAACAAACAAACACTAATGAAAAGGCAAGGCTGCTGCCCGAACTAAACAAGGAACAATAAAAAAAACTACCATGTCTAAAGATGACACCCATCCCACCTGCCAAGTAAACACTAAGCCTGGAACTTTTGGGAATCAGTCATTCTTTGGTTTTGCCTCAGAAATGGATAATCCTTCTCACTTGGAGACAAACATCACATTGACATGTGGGCTTATTGGGAATTCAATGAAAATATAGAATATATATTGCAATTTTGACTAAAAGGCCATATGTTTTATTCTAACAGCCTATTATATAAATTCTTCCACTTTTAATACCTCTGAGAAAGTGAATTACATCTGGGAGAATATTATACGTTAAATCTAGTATCCACAGACCTGGTGGTTAATACTGATATCTGAATCATATTATTAGCATGGATGTATGTTGTGAAATTTGTTGTTTCATGATATGCAGTACAGTGCAAGCCATAATTACTATAAATTACAAATGGAGAAATACTGAGGTAGTGTTAATGGGTTCATGGACCATTTGGAAATCTGATGGCAAAAGGGAAGAAGCTATTTCTGAAACACCAAGTGTGGACTTCTGGCTCCTGAACCTTCTCCTCAGTGGTTATAATGAGAAGAAGGCATTTTCTATGTGGTCAGGGTCTGTAATGAAGGATGCCACTTTCTTGAAGTACTACCTTTTGAAGTTGCCCTCAGTGGTGATAGGGTTGGGGGGTTGTGCTTGTGATGGAATTGACTGAGTCTGTAACCCATTCCAGCCTTTTTTGATCCTGCATACTGGAGCCATACTAGGTGGTGATACAATCAGTCAGAATACTTTCTACTGTATATCTGTCAAGATTTGCAGGAGTCTCTGATGACCTACCATATCTCCTCAATCTCTTAATGTAGCATAGCTACTGGTATGCCTTCTTCATGATTGCATCTATGTGTTGGGAGCAGGATAGATGCTCTGCGATGCTGCTCACCCTGTCTGAACTCAAAATGAAGATATTCAATTGTCTCAAAATACACCGTTTTGATTAAGTTGCAACAGTGCACTGTATTTAAACTGTGGAACTGAATTTCAGAAGAGGGTACAATAACCAGGCACTAACTAGTTGGAGCAGGTGGGGCTCATCAGACTTGGACACCAACCCGCCTAGGAGAAGGAAAACTTGAATTTAAACTTCTGCTGCCCTGCGGCCATACCAACCCATGGGAAATGTTTCAGGAGGAAAGCCCGAGGAGAAATCCGGAGCCAGGGTTTCTAGGGCAGTTTGACGTTGTTTACAATTTCACTCCGGCAACCTCTGTAACAACGCTGGTGCCAAGCTGAATCAGTACTTGCCCTTCCTTTGGACTACATCAGTGACGTGGAGAGGCGGAACCGGTTGCATGGGCAACAGGCGGTTCTTCAAATTTTCCCGACCAGTCTTGCACCCTGGAGAGGAAACAGTGCATCAGAGGCACAGATCCATGACCACCTGGGATCGACGACTGCCTACTAAACTTGTAGTGCATCTTCTAATCAGGAATGTTTAGTTCTCAGTTGCTATAAAATGAGGGTCTGAGCACATACGTCTTGAGCCTATGTGGCATTTGAGGTAAACACTGCGTGGTTATGGATTGATGGAAAGAAAATCTGCCAACCAAGTAAAGTCACCCACTAAATCACAATGAAAACAGTAACAGGAGCTGGCAATCTAACAAAATCAGGAAGTGGGAGAAACACTTAGCTGGTCAGTGATTGTTGTTGTTCGTTCTTCGGAGTCGAAGATGACCACGATTTCTGTCAGGTGGAGGGTTTGTGACTGTGGGTCCGGAGGTGACTGGTGAGGCTAATCTGGGCCCTGAAAGCTCACCCACATGTGGGACACATGAGGGTAGGTGCTGCAGTGGAAGTGGAGGTAGTTCGAGCCTTGCATGCGGTGCATTTCCTCTGAGCCTCTGCGGTGCGTCTGATTTCTGCTGCATACACTCCTTTAGTGGTCCTGCTCAACCAAGTTGGGCGGTCCAGAGCCAGCGATTCCCAGCTACTGGGATTGATGTTGAGGTCTTTGAGGGACACTTTGAGGCAGTCTTTGAAACATTTCTTCTGCCCTCCAACTGAGCGCTTGCCTTGGTTCTGCTCTCCATACAGCAGCTGTTTTGGTAGTCGACTGTTAGACATCCTGACGATATGGCCAGCCCATCTGGCTTGGGCTTTCTGTAGGAGGGTGTAGACGCTGTGGGTGCTAGCCCGTTCCAGAACCTCCATGTCTGGCCATCATATGTAGAGATGTCTGCGGAGGCAGCGCAAGTGGAAGTGGTTGAGCTGTTTAGTGTGTCTGCTGTAGACAGTCCAGGTCTCGCTGGCATAGAGGAGGGTGGTGAGAACCACTGCTCGGTAGACCTTCAGCTTGGTGGTAAGGTTGAGTACTCTCCGCTCCCATACATTATCACGGAGTCTCCCAAAGGCGGCACTGGCTTTGGCAATTCTGTTGCTGATCTCTGCATCTATGTTCACCGCTCGTGTAGTACACTGCAGTGTACTCTATCATGAGCGGTGAACATAGATACAGAGATCAGTGACTGTTACCACCCGTGATATCTGCTGACTAGCTAGAAGATACAGGATGAGCTATCAAAGAACCTGCTTGTTTCACTCCTTTAACTGTACATTGGAAGAATGAACACTAGGGAAGTATTGGAGTATTGCTGATCCAGGTGGATTCCATGGATTTGTGCCTTTGAAGAAAACCATGACATTTTGAACAAGTGGCAGGTCATGCAGGGAAGTTCAGTTCAGTCAAAAATTTAGGATCAATGAATAAATCAGGCAAATTGCAGAGGCAATGAAGGTGGGTCCTATCCCGCATTGAGAAACAAATTAGAAGCGCAGGCCATATACAGGTTTTTCTGCAAGCTGAAAACTGCATGTAAAAGATAAGCTGATTACTCTGCATGCACCAGATTGTAGCTGCTGAAAGGATCAAATATCTCGACTGAAAAATAAATCTGAAATGTTATTGATTCTGACAATATCCAACTGGGACAGTGTACTAGCAATCCTTTCACAGGCAGGGGTGAATGAAACCACGTCGAGAACACCAGATGGAATTGTTGCAAATTTGTTTCTCTTAGCTTTTCTCAGGAGAAAGGATGGAACTAATATGACATTGCCCAATTTCACGGTGTCTTTGTAACATGCTTACTAGCACTTGCATTGAATAGTGTGCTGTTATTTTAGCCCACTTATGGGCAGTGGCGGGAATTGAACCCGAGGCGCTGTTAAAAAATGTGCAAACCGCTACGCTACCATGCCGCACCGAAAGTACACTTCATACTTTCTGGAAGTAGAAATTATTTTTGCAGTACTTTTAGGCACATCCGCTCAGTGGCTGCTTTATCAGTGTGGTATTCTGCTGCTGTAGCCCATCCACTTCAAGATTCGATATGTTGTGCACTTAGTGAAGCTCTTCTGCCATGCGCTTTTTTCTGAGTTACTGTCACCTTCCTGTCAGCTTGAAGCAGTCTGGCCATTTTCCTCTGACCTCTCTCATTAGCAAGGTGTTGTTCTCCAGAGAACTGCTGCTCACTGTTTTGTTTTGCACCATTCTTTGTCAACTCCAGAGACTGATGTGTGTGACAATCCCAGGAGATCAACACTTCCTAAGATGTGTAACCCACCCCGTCTGGCATCAACCATCATTCTATTGTTAAAGTCACTTAAATCGCATTTCTTCCCACTCTGATGTCTGGTCTGAGCAACAACAGAACTTCTTGACCATGTCTACATGCTTTTATGCATTGGGTTTCTGCCACATGTTTGGCTGATGAGATGGTTGCATTAATGAGTAGGTTACCTAGTTAATGTGTTGGCATGTGCCCTAGTGGGCAAGGCATCAGACTAGTAACCTGAAAGTCACTGGTTCGAGCCACAGCTGAGGCAGCGTGTTTGTGTCCTTGAGCAAGGCATTGCTCTGCGATGACACCGGTGCCAAGCTGCATGGGTCCTAGTGCCCTTCCCTTGGACAACATCGGTGGCGTGGAGAGGGGAAGGCCTGCAGCTTGGGTAACTGCCGGTCTCCCATACAACCCTGCCCAGGCCTGCACCCTGGAAACTCCAGGCGCAGATCCATGGTCTCTCGAGACCGACGGATGCCACCACCACCTAGTTAAGTGGCTACTGACCGTACATGTTTATTTTGTAAATGTTAACACAAAACTTTCTGAATTGACTGTACAGCACAGAAACAGGCCTCTGTCCAACTGTTTCAAACTATGTTTATGTTTCACTTGAAGACCATCCCACTCTACTGCAAACAACCCATTCAATAAATGGGGGTGGCATAGTGGTAACTAACTTTACAGTACCTCTGAATCGGGTTCAATTACCGCTGCTGCCTTTAAAGGGTTTATACATTCTCCTCATGACTGCTTGGCATTCCTCTGGGTGCTACAATTTTCTCCCACAGTCCAGAGACGTACCGGCTGGTAGGTTAATTGGTCATTATAAATTGTCCTGTAATTAGGCTGCGATTAAATCAGCGGTTGTTGTGCAGAGCGACTCGAAGGGCTGTAAGGGGCTATTCCACATTGTAACTAAAGTTAAACTAGACTAATAAAAATGGATATTTGACATTTGCCGTGGTTTTGGTGAGCAAAAGCGCCTAATATTGTGTTGCAAGAATCGGAGATACAATATTTTTTTACAAGTGAATTTACATAACTTCGCTTTAATGAAGCTGAATATTCACTGGAACTACTCATTGATGGTGCACTCCATGTTCTTTGAATATAAAAAAATGCAATAATCTCCTTAATTCTCTATCATAATTCTGTGACAGCTACCTATAATTTTGACTGTGCTATAGATGGCAAAGTTTTCTCTAAACTATTGATGTAAAGAACTGCTCCTCTGGAAAGGCACAGAACAGTGGTGTAACTGTTTGTGCAGTCTTATCCTCCATCATTGTCTCTCCAGAGTTCCACAATCTCTGTGATTGTGGCTTTCTTCCCACATCCCTCAGAGACTTGTTGGTTACAGGAAAATCAAGGGAAGTTGACGCATATGCGAGGAAAAGTAGGTTATGTAGCCTCCGTGCCCCAATTTGCCCCCGTTTGCCTAAGGTGAACCGCCGTTGCCCCACCAATAGTGTGATACATTGGTGTAAATATGGCATAATGCCCCCCCAGTACATGCTCGCAACATAAATACCAGACAATACACCAAAAGCGAGTAAATAATTGTAACTTTATAGTTAATTCTTAGTGATGGGTTATTAGAAACAGATAACCTAAAGGTGCCAAATCAATAAGTTTATCAGTTTGTGCACATAATATTTTAATAAGTTGGAGCTCACGCCTCCAGCTCCATCCACAATGACTTTCCGAGCCTTCGGCCACCATCCGAACCGCCGACGTCCAGTATCCGCTGCTCTGGAACCACTGTCTGCTACTCACACGTCCGTCCTCCTCGCTCTCCTCCTGGAAAAAGACCGCAAACTCCCGCTCAGCTTACACACACAAGATAGCATAACAATTCTCCATTGGTTAGTTCCCCCCTTATCTGCAGTCATAACCCAAACATACCAGATGCAGAAATCCATTACAGCATTAAGTAACATTACAGAGAAGCCAGTTCAATATAACAATACAGAGTAGCCATTTTGTTAGCCTGAACAGTTAACACCACAGTTACTGGTACTGACAGCCCTACAGTTATATATAAATCAAAAAGGGGATGCAACTGGGAGAAATGCTCTGACAGCCATCATAGTCTTGATGGGCTGAGTAGTCTTGAATAACATAAGAAAATATGAGAAATAGACCATATTCAGCCATTGCTACTCTCGGATCAGTTATCCTCCCAACTCTGTTGTCACTACACCTACATAATGCCTCGTGCTGTTCAATGTGTGCAGGGTGTTAGGTCAAGCCAAGACTTTTTGGGACTGCAACAGAATTAATCTGCTCCACAGCTGTGTGCATTTGAAATAAAAGCTAGTATTTGGCTTTTCATGAAGATTAAACTGCATCACTAATTTTAATGTTCTGAATAAATGCACAAATTGAGTTTTAAAAAAAAAAGTGACAGATGGCATTTATATGCTCCCCTTAATCTTCCAGTGTATTTAGCAAGTTAACGGTCAGGAAAAGTTTGCCTGCAGCCAAAGAATGTCTTACTAATATAGAGAAACCAAAGCTCAGTCAAAGAAGCAGATGCTGTGAGGAAAGTATTTTAGAGAAGGAGCAGGAGAGGAGAGGGACCTGATCAAAACCCAATGGAACCCCAGTGAGTGAATCCTCTGGCATGAATTATGTTGAGTTGGGTTGGCTTAGCAATTCATGTTTTTGGTTGCCAGGTGTTCTTGTCACCACCCAGTTCCTGTGAGACAGTCTCTTGGGGAAAAGGGCAAAGGATGGCTATTGGATCCTACCATATGCTGTTTTAAAAAAAAAAAATGCTTTTATAGTATGTGAAGAGCAATAATAAGGGATATAACCTGGGTACAGAAGATCCCCAGATTGGTACCAATCGCAGGGAGAGGTGAGGGAAGAGGAAGAAATGCCTTGACAGATTTGCATGGGATGAGGTTCGAAAGTTTTGCTGTAGACCAAATTCCAATTAGATTTGGTTTTAGTTGTAAGCTCAAGCAGCTTATTGAGTTCAGAAAGAAATCAAGAGTTGAAGGATAAGATTTGAAGCCACAGCTGGCCAGTGGTGTAGTGGTATCAGCACTGGACTTCAAGGCGAATGGTCCCAAGTTTGAATCTGGTCGATACCTTACATACTTTTCATCTGTGCCAGGTTGAGAGTCAAGCTAGCAAAAAAACAGTCAAATGCTACAGGAGCAACAGCCATGAATCACAGAGATTAAAGTTCTTTGGCACAAGGGGACGAAGAGCACATGGACTTAAAAGGCTTGGAGGAAGATACAGATATGGGAGAAGTCAAATGTTTAAGAGATTTGTAAACATGGAAGAGGGTTTTAGAAGTAAATTGTTTGCAGAATGGAAATCAGTGCAGATCAGTCAATACAAGGTGGATGATAAAGAGACGTTTCTGTGAGCTATAGCACAAACAGCAGGGTTTTGATTAAATAAAAAGTTAAAGCAATATGAGTGAATTACAAAAGAATTAAACTACAGTTCTAATATTCTGCAATTGGGTGAGAGAATTATCATTTCATTTTCTTTTTTCATAGAATTATGAACCGTATTTTCATTACATTCTGTATAATCAATTGTCAACTGGTACACTCAAACGTTTCTTGTCACAGAAGAATTTTAGTAATAGAAGTTACAGAAATTCTCAATCTGTTAAAATGGGTTGTGTTGTGATATCAAGAGCAGGAGATAGACTGTATAATATGGCAGAGACCAACAAATCACAGGACAAATTCACAGGAATTTATTGAAGTTCATCATTTTTTTTAACTCTCAATATAACTTAATGATTTAAAAAATAAAAGCGGAACTTCCTAGTGGCCAAATATTTTCATTCCAAATCCAATTCTCATTCAGACTTGTTGGTGCATGGTCTTCTCTTGTGCCAAGATGAGACCACCCTCAGAGTGGAGGTACGACACATTATATTCCAACCTGATGGTATGAATGTCTCTTTATAGTGAAAAAATTCTTCCTTTTTCTCTCTTCCTCTGTTCCTCATTCTGGCATTTTACCTTTTCTCTTCTGTTTCCTTTTCTCCTACAGTCCACTCTTTTCTCCTACTATATTAGATTCCTTCCTCTCCAGCCCTTTACCTTTCTCACATATTTGGCTTCACTTGTCACCTAGTTATTCTCTTTCTCCTCTCCCCACCTTTATATTCTGGTATCTTCCTCCATCCTTTTCCATCCTGAAAAAAGGGTGTCAGCCTGAAATTATGACGTTTATTAATTTCCATAGGTTTTTCCTGACTTGCTGAGTTTCTCCAAACTTTTGTGCATGTGGCTTTGGATTTCCAGTATTTGCAGACTTCTCGTGTTTATGATTTATTTAAATATGCCTACTTTTTAAAAAATCATGCAGTTTTTTAGTGTTGTACATGTCATAGGAATCCTTTTATCCTCTTTTGTCACAGATCAGAAGCAGAGATATTGTACATGGACACCCTCACCAACCTCTCCTCTTTTTGTATTCAACATTACACTAAAAAGTTTGGTCACAAGAAAATGGTTTGACCACATTATTTTTGCTGTAAGATTCATCTCTACTTGATGGCACAAAATATGTCTCATGCCTCTGTTAGCAACTCTCGAGCTGAATTTCAAATCAAACAAACTTGGGAAAGAGAGTAGAAGGCAGGCACTGTTTTATAATACATTTAGAGTATTTATCCAGAGATGAATTTATACCAATACAGGTTTTATTAAGAACTGAACTATTTTCAGCAATATTAGCTATAGTTTTGCTGTAGGTAGTATGTTGTCAAGCTTATACTGGGAGAAACAAAATAGTACTTCGAGGTGAGATAGACATAGCAGTCTTTTTGCCAATTCCAGAGATTGTCTTGAAGAATGATGATAGATATTGAGAAATTCTTTGATTAAGCCTACCCATGGAGCCAGCCTCAGATTAAACCTAGCACTGGCACAACCGGACCACTCAAAAAAAATTGGGAGAAAATGGCGGAAAGGAGAGGGTTTCTTTTTTATTATTTATTCAGGTACCTTAAATATATAAAACAGAACTTGTAATACATTGACATACTGTCTTAAGCCAAAAAATTGAACTGTCATTAACAGGCTGTGCATTGTTACAGAGCAGTAAAGTGGACAGGGTGTTGTGTTGTGGGAATCCACTGCTGTCTATCTGACCCAGCAGATGGTATGTAATAATGGACAGCAATTCACAGGAGCTGGTGCATTGATTTTAGGCCAATGGTACAAGTCCCCAGAAATTGTTCAAGGAAATAATATACATAAGATATAGGAGTAGAATTGAGCTATTTGGTCCATTGAGTCTGCAATACCATTCAATCGTGATTTATTTTCCATCTCAACGCATTTTCCCCATAACCTTTAATGCTCCTCCTAATCAGGAAGCACTCAACCTCCCTTTTAAATATGCCCAACAATTTGGCTTCCACAGCCATCAGTGGCAGTACATTCCACAGATTCACCACTGTCTGGCTGAAGAAGTTCTTCATCTGCATTCTAAAGAAACGTCCTTCTATTCTAAGGCTGAGCCCCATTGTCCTCGACTCTTCCACTATTTGTAACATTCTATTCGTGTACCAATGCACATCAATGCTGAGTATGTTTCAATGACATTCTCCCATTATTCTTCCAAATTCTAGTAGGTGCAGGCTCAGAGCCATCAAATGCTTCGCACATGTCAACCCTTTCATTCCGAAGATCATTCTTGTAAGCCTCTTCTGGACTCTCTCCAATGCCAGCACATCCTTTTCTTAGATATGGGGCCCTATTTTAGTGACAGAGATGGGCAGTCTGCAGACTATTGCAGAGAAATTAAAGTACACTTTTTCCTCCCTATGCCTCTTGCCAGTTCCTATTTGCAGATTGGAGGTGTGAATTAACAGAAGGTAACCAAACAGCTTGAAACTGGCAGGCTGCACGTACACAATGAGAGGTAGTAATGAACGGGTTCTCCCAAGTATCTAACACACGTTGGATTGGTGATTGCACAATGTCCCATAAGATCAAGGTAATTATAAAAGCTCTGAAGAAATAAGTTGATGAAGTATCAGAGACTGCAGATCAGGAAGGCAAATAATTGAGATCCAACTGTTTCAATCGATGGTCGGATATAGATTTGCATTCATTAGACCGCAGATTTGCATTTCCCTCTCCTTCCTGCTTGACATGTCAAAGTGAATCTTCAAGGCTGCTCATGTGACCATCAATGCAAAGTGGGGCCCAAAATTGAGTTGGGGTTTTCTCACAGTAGGAAAGTATGGGAGACTGAGGGAAGGGTAGGTTTGATGGAGAGGAATGGGGAGGATGTTCATACATATGGAGAAAAGTAAAAATAGCATGAAATAGCAACAAAAAGGCAATCAAAAATATATGTGCACTATCTGATATTTCAAGTTGATTTTGTTCAAACCAGCTTGTAATATGAAGTTTAGATTTTGGTTATATAATATGACATTTGCAGAGCAAACAAGTTAGATACACAGTTCAGACAGGTACAGAGCTATTGGATGAGGCGATTCAAAAGGGCTGGGTTCTGTGCATCAAAGTATTCATTTATAAATTTTATGTATTTATGGATGTTGTTTGAACTGCTGATATTTATTGTTCATTCTTAATTGCCCCTGAGCTGAGGCGGTAAAGAAGTAACAAAATTGTAATGGGTCTGGGGTCATATATTGTCAATAGTGTCTCAGCTCTGATTCATTGTGGTAGAGTCAAGTTAGGATGGTATTACAACAAAACAAAATGGCGGCACAAGAGACTGCAGATACTGTGAAACTGGAGCAGCACACAAAATGCTGGGGTATCTGTACATCGGGCAGCATCTATTGAGGGAAGTGGACAGTTGACATTTTGCGTCAAGATCCTTCTTCAGAAATGGAAAGAAAGAAAGATAGGAACAGAATTGGGTCATTTGGCCCATCCAGCCCGCTCTGCCTTTTCATCGTGGCTGATCCATTTCCCTCTCAGCCCCAATCTCTTGCCTTCTTCCCATTTATCCTTTATGCCCTGAGCAATCATGAAACTTTTAACCACTGCCTTAAATATACATAATGACTTGGCCTCCTCAGCTGCCTGTGGCAATGAATTCCACAGATTCACCACTCATTGGTTAAAGAAATTCCTCCTCATCTCTGTTCTAAAAGAACGTCCCTCTATTGTGAGGCTGTGCTGTCTGGCCTTAGACTCCTCCACCATATGAAACATTCTCTCCACATCCACTCTATCAAGGATGTGAAAGGACTCTTTCAACGTTCTATGAGATTCTATAAGATTCCCCCTCATTCTTCAGAATTTCAGAGAGTACAGGCCGAGAGCCATCAACTGGCCTTCATGTGGTAACCCTTTCATTCCCATGAACCTCCTCTGAACCCTTTCCAACATCAGCAGATCCTTTCTTAAATAAGGGGCTCAAAACTGCTCACAATACTTCAAGTGTGTCCTTACCACTGACTTATAAAGCCTCCACACTACATCCTTGATGTTATATTCTAGTCCTCTCAAAATGAATGCTAACATTGTACTTGCCTTTCTCACCACAAAATTAACCTGCAAGTAAACCTTTAGCAAATCCTGCATGAAGACTCCCAAATCCCTTTGCACCTTGGATTTTTAAATTTTAACAGATAATGAGTACCAAAAGGTGGGTGGAAGAGGTAAAGCAAAACCTGGTGGGTGATGGGAAGATCCAGGTGATGGGGGAGAAATGTAAGAAGCTGGTGAGCGATAGGTGGAAGTGACAAAGGATAGAACAGCAACACAATTAAATCAAAACCTGTGACTTATTCTCAGTAACAAAAGTTAAAGTTGTGAACAATGTCATACTGCATGATGTAAACATGAGCCTGTTTGCAGTGGTGATTAACCTTGTGAATCCATCTTCAACGTACTCCTCTTTGTTGCTCCCTTGCAGATCGTAACTCCACTCCAAAACATACCAGCTGAGTACTTTCAAAACTCCCGGTCAGCTCTTTAATCAAATCACTTACCGTATATGGGCAATTCATTATCATTTCTTAAACTTGTTCACATACACTTGTGGGTTCCAGTCCTCTCAATTCTTAGTTTCTCTGGGATTAAGTTAATGATGTGCTAGCACTCACAATAGTTGAGTTGCCAAATGGCCTGCTGGCCTGCCCTTGTCCATATATTCGGATTCCTGAAATACGAGAAGTGGCATGTCAGCAGTCCTTGGAAGTTTTATGCTGATGGGAAGCTGATTAATCCAGACAACATCTCTCAGAATGAGCCACGAGCTCTTCATTTGTAGGAAGTCACTTTGCAGATGGGTAACTCTCTTCAGTGAATTTTTAAGAATTCAGTTCCAAATACAGCCTGGAGATTCACTCAACTTATAGATAAATGCAAAATCAGCTGTTTATAAGTTGCACCAATTTCAGATTCTTGAATTTCCGCCATGAATCATAGTCACGACTGAGTTGATTTCACGCATACGGTTCCATTGCAGATATTTCTTGCTGATAAATAAAGTGCTTCTCACTGAAGTTTTCATTACAGTTTAGGCTAGTCTTTAATGGCAAGTTTCTGACCCTGAATTCATTAGTAAATGAGTTTTTATGGCAATTCAAAAGTTCCGAAGATATTATTTCCCAGATTCATGTGATAATTTAAATTTAGGTGATCAAATCGCTATAGTGAGTTTCAAGCTGTCATGTCTCTGGGTCACTGGATAGTAGTCCTGCATTTCAATCACAATGCTGCCATGACTGGGAGGTTCCTATTCCGCAGAGACATAGTCATCAGCTGAGATATTTGCATCTAAACTCAGTGGCCACTGAGTCACTGTTAAAGGTCCATTCACTTCAAGGTTCAATGTGCGATGCGTTCAGAGATGTTCTTCTGCTCACCCCACTATTGTAATGTGTGGTTATTTGAGTTACTGTCACCTTCCTGTCAGCTTCAACCAGTCTGGCCATTCTCCTCTGACCTCTCTCATTAACAGATCTGCCACTCAACAAATTTATTTTCATTTTGTTTTCTTGCATCATTTTGTGTAAACTCTAGTGTGTGTGAAAATCCCAGGATATCAGCAGCTTCTGGGATACTCAAGCCACCCCATATGTCGCTGGCGATCATTCCACATCAAGCTCACTGAGTGAAAGTCAAAGTGTAGATAACATTTCTTCCCCATTCTGATCTTTCATCTGAACAACAAATAAACCTCTTGACGACATCTGCATGGCTTTATGCATTGGGTTGCTGCCACATGATTGGCAGTTTAGATGTTTGCAATAATGTACAGGTTTACCTAGTATAGTGGCGACAGAATGTATTAAAGCTACAGCCCTCTGCAGCTTGGCATTATTTTCTGCATTTTATTTACAGAGCCTGAGAGTAGTTGGAACACTGTGACTTGCTTTCATACTACTTTGCTTTTGTAACAGTGAAGTTTTGTTAAAATAAGAAGTGAAATCATCCTTAGAGTATCGTATGCAATTTTAGTTCTCCTTAGTGAAGGAGAATATGCATGAATTCACTGGAACCACTTCTGAGGAAGCTCACTTCATTGAATCGATTGGACCTATCCATAATTGAGAAATAATCATTTGTAAATGTTTAATTGTCTGATGGGAATTAATAGGGTTTATGGGTCCCTTCAGTGGTTGGTTATTTGAGAAAACAAGTAAAGAGAATTTCTTTCCTTGAATACATGGTGAATCTTTGGAATTCTGCATGCCTAAAAGATATCGAGTCAGAATCATTGCATAAGCAAACAGCTGGGTTGGACTTATTATTGATATGTGGGAAGTAAAAAGTTGTGTGAGAAGGCAGGTGGGAAGGTCGAGCTAGCAGCAAGATTAGACCAAATTGCTGAGAAGACTGGAAAGAGCGCAGGTTCTTTTTCTCATGTTCTTCCATTTAGCATCTTTTGTCTTTGGAATACAGCTCTTAGTGTAAAACTTCATGGAATAGTTTTAGTAATGGAGCTTTAGGGAACACCAAAACAAGCTTTTTGACATTGGACTCTTGGGATGTCAAAAATAAGTCTTCAGGACACCTCAAAATGAGTTATTGCATCAGAGAGTCTGAAAAAGAGTGAAGAGAAGCAACTGTCAGGACCGGAGAGCTGTATGTATGAGGGCAGACTGGATAAGCTGGGTTGTTTCCTTTGGAAATAAGCAGAATGAGGGATGGCTTAATTAAGGTGTTAGCATTTTGAGGGTTGAGATGGAGGCTCTGCACTGGTGTTTCAGCTGTCTCTGTGATGTGCAAGCCAGAATGCAAACAAACCAGGGCAGTACGATATGGAGAGCAAGCTGTTGCCCTTGCAGCATGCTCCACCTCTCCATGCATCTGATGAACCCAAAGTAATGTGGGAGACTGATATAGTTTGGCACCAGTGGTATTGCAGGAGTTGCCAGTCATTGCTAAACTCAACTTAAGACTGCCTTAGGGACCCCAGCTTCGGCTTGCTCCTCAGGGTTTATTCCAAAAGCCTTCCCCATGAGTGGATAAAACTCTAAGGCAGCAAAGGTTTGAGATCAGAGTTTTCCTTATCCTAGATGAACCAACCATAGTTGACAAGCCCCGTTTGCCTGAAGCAATTGGTTTTAAGGTGCTGGTAACCTGCCTTTCTGAATGGATTCTGTATGCCTAAAAGATATCGAGTCGGAATCATTGCATATGCGAACAACTATGTTGGACTAATTTTTTATCTATGGGAGGGGTAAAGGTTGTGTAGGAAGGCAAGTGGGAAGACAGAGCTGGTGACAACCTGCCTTTGCTCCTTCTCTCATCAGTAGAAATGGTTCTGATGACCTTTGTCACTAAGCCACATGTGAGGGAAGGAGTTGAACTTGGTTGTCCGAGGCACTTTGAGGTACAAGCCATTGGGAGCAATTAATGGATATTGTGAGTTTATCCCCGCTACCTCTTCTGGCTATGACAACCTTAAAGAACCACTAGATAGAACAAACATGAAAAATTTACTTAAGAAAAAATTGTGAAGTAATTTGTGGAAGGACTGGAGGGGGGATGAGGGGTCTGAAGTGCTCTGAAGAGCTGGACTAAAAAGTAAGGTCAGTTTGTGAGGTTCTTTGTCTGCCGACGTAGACACAATGGGCAAGTGGCCGTCTTTGTGTCATATATTTTCCATGAGCAAATAGTTATGGATGAGCTGAGCACCTTAAAAAAATGGTCTGATTGTGAATACAATATAACAATTGAGCCATTCGAATCTGGCAGATGGAGCTCATCAGCCATGTTTGGCAGCTCAACGAGGAGAAGGAAAACTCTGATCTCAAACCTGCTCTAACTTGCGGCTATACCCACTCATGGGGTAGGCTTTGGAAGTAAACACCGAGGGAAAAATCCAGAGCTGGAGTCCCTAAGGCAGTCCTACTTTGAGTCAATGCTGATTGGCAACTCCTGTGATGCTGCTGGTACAAACTGTATCAGTCTCTGACATTCCTTTGGTTTCATCAGTTGCATGAAGAAGGGCAGCTTGCTACATGGGCTCTCCATTGCTCTCCATATCATATTGCCCAGGCTTGCCTATCTAGACAGCTAGGATGAAATATCCATGGTCAATTCTGATCGATGGAGGCCCTCACCTCGCATTAAAACTATAGTTCAATTTGTAAATATCTTAAGATCAGTGTTGAAGACTTGACAAAGTCCATCTGAATTATTTTGAAGTTAAGGTCAGCTGATATGCCTCATTTGTATATAATTATTCCTGTCTATTCCATCTTGTATTATATGCAGATATTCTTCAGAGAAATATTGTTGGAGTCATCTTTTTTGAATTATTTTGTTAATAGTGGGATATTAGGTATAGTGGGAGCAATGAAGGAATAATTTTAAGCTGGAGGTATAGTAAAATCGATACCTGTGACCATGTTATATGATTGAATACTTAAACATGCCACTACATCATCAATATCAATCTGAATCATTAATATAGGTAGCAAAAAGCACTGGTCAATTTGATGTCAACCACCACCCTTTGTCTTCTTCCACTAAGCTAGTTGAGTATAATTTGTAACTCTGTAATCCTGTGGGCTGTGATTTGTTTTTGTTGACCAGCCTGCAAGATTGAACCCAATGCCAGAAGCATTACTAACGTTTATGTAGTCTTCATTAAATACTCACCTCCACTCTGCTTGCTATTTTCTCAAACAATTTAACGAAGTTTGCCTGCTGTAACATGTTCTTAACAAATCCATGTCTGTCCCTGATTGATATATGCTTTTCCAAACAAAGTTTTATATTGACCTTTAGAATTAATTCTAATATATTGCCTATCGTGGAAACCTGTGATCTATGTATTAATAAAACCCCTTTGGATTTGTTTTGATTTTACTTGCCTTTCAATTTTTATACTCTTGCTTAATTTCCCTTTCCATTTCACTTTTTTTGCTTTCTGTACTTTTTCAGGCCTTCTGCAGTGATCTGCTTGATGTTTGGTGCATTATTATTTTTCTTTTTTGGCTTATCCTGCCATTGTTCATCCTGTTAAACAAAAGGCATTCGCTGTGGCAGCCCCACACTTATTTTTGTGGGAATACATTAACTCTTCACGCCTCGAGTATGTTTAAATGATTCCCTCTGCTCCAAGTATGATTCAATTTCAGGTAATCTTTCCAATCCACTTTTTGCAAAGTTGCCTTAAAGCAGATACTTAATGACTTAGTGGGCCTAAGTGCATCTCAGAACCAGATGATATTTATCCCAGGTTGCTATAGGAGGTAAAAGCAATTGCTAGGGCTCTGGCTTTTTAAAATTTTTAAAAATCTTCGAAGATTTTTAAATCTTTACTGCCCATAAATGACAAACAGATGACAGGAGAATGGAAAATCTGGACCCCTTTTCAAGAAGGGGAACAGGGAATAGACTTGTGAGCCAAACTTCAATAGTTATTTGGATACTTTGGAAAAGTTCTGTGGGACAAGATTAATGATTACTTGGAAAGATAGAGACTAATCAGAGGTGGCCATTGTGACCTTGTGAAGGACTGTTCTCGCTTGACTAACTAGAGTAAGTATTTTGAGGATATCATATTAAAATTGTGCCCACTTCTATTAGCCATTTCTGCTCCGGGAAAGATTCTCTGGCTACACACACAAAATGCTGGTGGAACACAGCAGGCCGGGCAGCATCTATAGGGACTTCATCCTGGTGAAGGGTCTCAGCCCAAAAAGTCGACAGTGCTTCTCCCTATAGATGCTGCCCGGCCTGCTTTGTTCTACCAGCATTTTGTGTGATGCTTGAATTTCCAGCATCTGCAGATTTCCCCATGTTTGCTCTTAAAGTTCTCTGGCTATCTGCTTTATCAATACCGCTTATCATCTTGTCCATCTTTATGAAGTCTTTCTCATTATCCTTTGCTCCAATGAGGAAAGCTCTAGCTTGCTCAATATACCTGCATAAGACATGCCCTCTAGTCCTGGCACATCCTGTTACATTTCCTCTGCACTCTCTCTCAAGTTTCCACATCCTTCCTATAATGAGGAAACCAGAACTGAACATAATATTCCAGGTGTAGTCTAACTAGGGTTATACGGAGCTGCCACATTAGCTTGCTGTTCTTGAACACGGTTCCCCGACTATTGAGGGCAAACACATCATACATCTTCTTAACAACTCTATCAGATTGCATGGCAAATTTGAAGAGACCCAAAGATCACTCTGTTTTTCCACACTAAAAATCCTGCTGTTAACCCTGTATCCTGCCTTCATTTTATTTTCTTTCCTTGTAATTTTAAGTTTGGATTTTCTTCTTTTAAAATCCACAGTCATATTCTCAAGCCAATTGAAACCCTTCCCAATAGCATAAGACCAAAAGATATAGGAGCAGAATTAGGCCATTTGGTCCATTGAGTCTGCTCTGCCATTTCATCATGGCTCATCATTTTTCCTCTCAGCCCCAGTCTCCAGCCTTCTCCCTGTATCTCTTCATGTCCTCACTAGTCAAGTATCTATCCAGCTCTGCCTTAAATATTCCCAGTGATTTGGCCTCTACAGCCAGCTGTGGCAACAAATTCCAAAGGTTCATCTGTCTCTGTCTAAAGAAATTCCTCCTCCTCTTCATTCTAAATGGACGTCCCTCTATTCTGAGGCTGCATCCTCTGGTCCCAGAATCCATCATCAGATGAAACATGCTCTTCACATTCGCTCTATCGAGGCCTTTCAACATTTGATAGGTTTCAATGAGGCACCCCCCACCCCCGCCATTCTTCTGAGTTCCAGTGAATTTAGGCCCGGAGCCATCATATGCTTCTTTTACAACAAGCCTTTCAATCCTGAAATAATTTTTGTTGACCTCTTTTGTATCATGAGTACACTGACCCCCACAAGTGTATTGGTTCCATATCCCATTTTAGGTGCAGTTTGTTCAGCATGATCTTGACCCAGCTTCTTTGTACTTCCCCTTGTTAATAGAGAAAATCGTGAATTAAAACATTATTTTACTCCTGAAATTCATTATGTTAATGTCAATACATTACAGGATGTTTAGTACTATTAATTAGGCATGGATTTTTCATCAGATCATATTCAAGGAATTAATAAGATATGGAATAATAAATTATCTATAGTAATGTAAATGACTAATAGCAATGAATAATTGTCTTGAGTCTGGAAAGAACTATTCAATATTGCATCCTGCATTAATGGATTTTGGCCAGTACTCATCTTGTATATCACTGGCCTGAACTTGGTTATTAGGGCACAATTTTAAAATTTGTTGATATCATGAATATTGGAAATGGTTTAATCATCATTGAACATCTATCACACTGCTGGCGCTTAGGGTAGTAACAGGAATTTTTATTGCTGTTTCTGTAACGATTTTTTTTTGATTAATCAGGATTGTTAGGCCTGAGCTGAACCCCCGGCCTTTGACCTATTTAGCAAGGGTGACCCTACCAAGAGTCAAAGCGCAAGGCCCTGACTCCAGCCAACATCTCTCTGGGTCATTGAGGCAGGCAATCCTGCAAACTCTATGCCAAAGTTGTGGTTATCTTGGAGGTTAAACAAAATAGCACAGTAGCAAACTGTGGAAAATGTGGTTGAAATACAGATGAATGGTTAACAAAGGAGCATATTGATATAAGAAGAATGTGGTGAAGCACTGGCACTATTAATTAAATAGCACTGCTTTATAATGAGTGTAGTTATAGAGAGATGGGTTCACAGATATCAAAGATATGCAGTAAGCGGCTGGTGAAAAAGCATCTGGGATTTTGTGAGTGGAGCCTAAAGCAAAAAGGACATGGTTATAATTTACAGAACAGTGGTCACATCATCACTGAGGAAATGTGGCCAAATCTAGGCAGAGCACACCAGAAAGGATTATAAAGCCATAAAGCAGACATGGAGGAAGTTTACTAAATGGGTAGTAGGCATTAAGGATCTCCTTTGTGTGGGGATACAAGCGAAAATGTGTTTGTTGGAATGCAGAATTAGTAAGAATTTTCAAATTAATCCAGATGATTTGGTGACCAGAGCATCATGAGTAAGTGGTGCAGTTAGGAGAACTTCAGCCTTGCAGCTCCAGTATATCAAGTTCAGTCCTGAACTCCAGTGCTTTATTTCTGAGCTGCATTTGGACTGTCCAGTTTTCCTGCCCTACCCCAAGGACTGGTGTGTTGGTCATTTAATTGGCCATGGGTAGCTGTAAGAGAGTGTGGTAGAATGTGTGAGAACTTGGTGGGAATGTGGGGAGAACAAAATGGGAATAGTGTAAATGAGTCCATGTGGGTCAGTGTGGATTTGATGGGCTGAAGAGCCTGTTTCCATGCTGTTCTCTCTGATTAAGGATATTGAACCCAAGGATATGAATGATAAGAAATGTACGAATATTCTGCGCCGCAGTATGTTGAATCCTCTAATGATAAGATGGTAGAAGCATATACCCCAAAAGGCTTTCACAGCAACTTTAGATGAATACTCAAAGCAAAATAGTGCTATAGCAGATGACCAGAGAAACGGAATTAGATAATAGTATCCTTAAATGAACATAGGTGTAATGGGCGTATTCGATCAGCCTAGGGCTCAGCTTCACTTCAGTCGGTTTGTTAGTACCTGACAATTGTTCATGTGAATAAATCTCGCCCCATATTTTTCAGACTGATTAATAGCAGTGCCTATTCTAGAAGGCCATGACTGCTGCCCACAGATGTCTCTCTCCTCTCGGATGGCAAAGTCAAAGAAGCTGTTTGCTCAACATTTCAGGAACAGCTTCTTCCTGTCTACCATCCAATTTCTGAACGGACATTGAACCCATGAACACTACCTCACTACTTTTTTATTTTTAGTTTTGATTCAAAGTATGTTTATTAACAAAGTATGTATGCAGTATACAACCTTGAGATTCTTCTTTCCACAGACAACCACAAAATCAAGAATACCATGGAATCCATTCAAAGAAAAACATTAAGCCACGTGTATAAAAAAAATAAATAGCACAAATGGCAAATAAAAAAATAAGTGGAAAAACATAGAATATAAAACACCAACCCACAAGCTTATCGTAAGAGTCCAGGCATATTCAGTACAACTCAGTCTATCACTGTTCATTATCCGCAGGCGACCCCGATCAAAATTGGCCAAAATAGCAAGAGAAAAAGGAGTAACCAGAAATACATCATAACATGAACTACAGAATCATATAATGGGGGAAATCTTGAGAGATATAGGAATATAAGAAGAGTGCAAACAGTCCTTCCAGATGAGGCGACACTTCACCTGTGAGTCTGTTGGGGGTCATATACTGTGTTTGGTGCTCCCAATGTGGCCTCCTGTGCATTGGTGAGACCCTGCATAGATTGGGGGATTGCTTTGCCGAGTACCTATGCTCAGTCTGCCAGAAGAAGCAGGATCTCCCAGTGGCCATCCACTTGAATTCCACTTCCCGTTCTCATTCCAATATGTCAATTTGTGGCCTCCTCGTGACGAGGCCACACTCAGGTTGGAGGAACAACAGCTTATGTTTTGTCTGGGTATCCTCCAACCTGATGGAATGAACTTCGATTCCTTGAACTTCTGGTAATATACCCCCCTCTCATTATCCAGTGCCCATCCCCTTTTACTCTCTCACTGTATTTCCTTGCCAGCCCATCACTGCCCTCTGGTGCTCTGCCCCCCCCCTTTCTTTCACCAATCAACTTCCTAGATCTTTATTTCATCCCTCCCCTCCTGCACCCCCCCCCCCACCTTTTAAATCTACTCATCGTCTTTTTTTCTCCGGTATTGCTGAAGGATCACGGCCCAAAATATTGACTGTACTTTTTTTCCATAGACGCTGCCTGTCCTGCTGAGTTCCTCTTACATTTTGTGTGTGTTATCTGGATTTCCAGCATCAGCAGATTGTCTCTTGTTTGAGACAAGAAGAGTAATTTTAATGTTAGATGTTGTGTTCGTGTTTGAGCTCTTGCTGATGTTGCTAACAATCAAACCACGCTGGGGTTTTCAGAAGTGAAATCGGGGCAAATTCCCTGATTCATGGGCCAAGCAGTCTGTCAGCCAGCTGAAGTTCACTGTGAGCCTTTGCTGTGGGTGGAAGAATGATACGATCACTAAGCAGAATGCAGTGATGCAAATCGAAGATCACCATCGTCTCATTAAGAAACTAAGAATGAGAAATGACCACGACCTTGCAAGTGAGAACTATTTCCCGAAAGTAAATATTAAATGAAAAGAGTCATTGATTTTTCACCTTGCTACAAAGTTTTCATCTTAGGTCCTGACAAGTTTTTTTTTAAATCTTCAACAGGGCTCTCTCTGAATGCTGAACTGCAGTGAATCCATTTAATCAGATTCTATACAGGGAAAGAGGAAGGTTACAAGGTAGTCGGAAAGGTTTTAGATTCTCTTGCAGAGGCACATCATAGCTTTCATTGTTTATTTTGCTTGCTAAAATCCTCACAGCGAGATGACAGTAGATGCACTTGTTGTACTTCATAACCTGCCATTAACCCTCAGGAGGCTGTGATCAAAATATATTGGAATTCATTGTGCAATTTGAGAGGAAGAAACTGAAATGAAGTGCATCAGTATCAGAGTTGAGTTACGGTAACTGGAGAGGTATGAATGAGGAGTTGGCCAATGTTGATTGGATGGGGACTTCAGCAGAGATGATAGTAGAGCAGCAATGGCTGGAGTTTTCAGTGAATAATTTGAAAGACATCTAAGTTAAGAAGAAGTCATGTAATGGGAGGATGAGGCAACTGTAGCTGACAAGGGAAGACAAAGACAGTATAAAAACAAAAGTGAATGCATACTGTATCGCAAAAATTAATTGGATTAGAGGATTGTCAAGCTTTTTAAAAAAACCAATGGAAAGCAACTAAAAATGCTATAAAGAGAGAAGGTAAAGATACTACAAGATTTTTCAGGTACATTAAGAGTACAAGAACGCCAAAAGTAGATATCAGACTCCTAGAAAATTACACTGCAGAGGTAGTAATAGGGAAGATAGAAAAGGCAGTAAAACTAAGTGATGCACCATCAATAACTCTCGGAGACGGGAGGCAAACGATAGGCTTTTATTAGCTGCAAGACACCACGATTAGTAGCAAGAGACCACGACACAACATCCTGGAGACTGAGGGAGGAACAGTGCCTCCAACTGCCTTTATACAGGGGCCTATGGGAGGAGCCACAGGAGCAATCAGCAGAGGGGCGTGTTCAGACAGGTATATGTAGTTCACCACATAAGTAAGTGCTTTGCATCAGTTTTCACTGTGGAAGACAACAGCAGCATGCAAGAAATTTCAAGAGAACTGGGGGCAGGAATCAGAATCTGGTTTAGTATCATTGGCATATATTGTGAAATTTGTTGTTTTGCAATCAGTGTAGTTGCTATAGTTGCTATTATTAAGAGAAGAAGATGCTTGGAAGCTGCATGGTATGAAGATAGATAAGTCACCTTTACCAAATGGACTACATACCCAGGGATGTGAAAACTGTAGTTGAAGAGATTGTAGAGGCCTAGTAATGACCTTTCAGGAATCACTAGATTCTGAAATGGTTCCGGAGCACTAGAAAATCACAAATGTAACTACACACTTTAAGAAGGGATGGAGGCAAAAGACAGGAAGTTATAGGCCAGGTCACCTGACTTCAGCAGTTGATAACATGTTAGAGGCTCTTACTAAGGTTGACATTTCAGGGTGCTCGAGGACATATGATAAAATAGGCCAAAGTTAGCATGGTTTCCTTAAGGGGAAGTCTGGCCTGACAAATATGTTGGCATTCTTTGATGAAATAACAGGCAGGGTAGACAAAGGAGAGTCAGTGGATGTTGTTTACATGGATTGTCAGAAGGCCTTCGAGAAGGTGCCACATATGAGGCTGCTAAACAAGGTAAAACACCACGATATTATAGGAAAGCTTCCTGCAATTTACGTGTGTCCACTTCCCAGTAGTCCTATCAGTCACATAGTCATTCTCTGAAATGAGCAGAAGGTCATCCAACTCCAGCTCCAGGTCCCCAACACTGTCTATAAGGAGCTGCATCTGCATGCACCTCTTGCAAATGCAGTGACCAGTGAGAATAGAATCGAGTGTACAGAGCAAAGATAAGGAAGAACTTCTTTAGCTAGAGAGAGATGAATCTATGGAATTCATTGCGACAGATTGCTGTGGAGGCATGCCATTAGGTATACTTAAAGCAGAGGTTGATAGGCTCGTGATTAGTAAGGGCATCAAAAGTTATGCTGAGGAGGGAGAGTAGGATTGAAGGGGAAAATATATCAGCCATGATTGAATGATGGAGCAGACACAATGGGCTGAATGGTCTAATTCAGCTCCTATGTCTAATGGTATTAATTTTTGTCCCATTTTTTACCATGAGAATAATAAGCAGATACAGGCTGAACTCCTTCAATGAAATTCTGAAGTAAATCATTCTGAAAGTTACACGAGGACTTCTTATTCTGGTTTGTTTAATGTCTTACCTTTTATCTGTGTTGTTCAAACTTCCTTTTCAGGAAGCAGCAGAATGAACCTAAACCTGCTGGATTTGTTCATCTGATTCAAGTGCATGATGTCAGCAGGAGTACTCATCCAGGAGCAATCCATTTGCTTGAAGCACTTGTTTTCAAGCAAGAGGAGCAGATTTTATCCAATATCAAATGAAGGTCATTGTTGTGTCTTGTGGATTGGACTCCTCAGAGTTTAATCTCTTGACTAGCAGATATCCCACAACAATTGAACATGAGATATTCTGCTCAGTTGAAGTATTATGATATGCTTTGTTCTTAGTCTCCGCTATCCTCTCTTTATACTTAATGGCATCTCCATGAATTTTTGATTGTAACAAAGGCAACAGGATTCCAGGTATCTGAAGAATTAGTGTACCACACCAATATGCTCCCACTGCCAGTGAGAGGAGATACATCTTCTCAACCCAATTTCAATTAAATTATTAGGAATGCAAACATATACAGACATGTGCAGAAGAAACAGCTGTTCAAAGTGCTCAAAAGGACTTGAATTGAATTACCTGCACAAAGTTCTGCCCTGAGATATCATATTGCTGGTCTAATCAGAACTTCAATGCTTTAACTTGGTCATGAAATCTGATCCTTGAGCTTCTTTACTGAAAACAGTGCATATCATGGATTGCCTGGGCCTTGCTGCTTAACTACAATACTATTTATAAAAAAGTTTAACTTAAGTTTTAATCCCTAACCCAAATTAAGCTGTTTTTAATACCTAACATTTAGACTCCATTTCTTAGATCCTTCACATACATGAGGAATAAAAATCATTACGTTACATCTGTCTGAATATGCAAAGTGTAAATTATAGTAATTTGTAATTAATAGTATGTACAGTAAGATATACGACAGACCAGTCAATATAGCTTAGAAATGCAATTGTGTCAGCGTGAATTAATCAGTCTGATGGCCTGATAGAAGAAGCTGTCCCAGAGCCTGTTGGTCCTGGCTTCAACTTTAATTTGCAAGTATGTATAAGTGTATTGACTGCATATTCAAATATACCTGTTGGAAATATACTGTGTCCATTCAGAAAGTTTTGAGTTGACAGTTACAATTTAAACATATACACTCAGTGGCTATTTTATTAAGTACACAGGTATACCTGCTCGTTAATGCAAATATCCAATCAGCCAATCATGTGGCAGCAACTCAATGTATAAAAGCATGCAGACAATAGTCAAGAGGTCTAGTTGTTGCTCAGAACAAATATCAGGAATGTGACCTAAGTGATTTTGACCATGGAATGATTCTTGGTGCCAGATTGGGTGATTTGAGTATCTCAGAAACTGCAGATCTCCAAGGATTTTCAAATATGACCATCTCTAGAGTTTACAGGGAATAGTGTGGAAAAACAAAAAAAAAAAATCGAGTGAAAGGCAATCCTATTTGCAAAAATGCCTTGTTATGAGAGGGGTCAGCAGAGAATGGCTGGACAGGTTCAGGCTGACAGGAAAGTGACAATAATTCAAATAACCACTCATTACAGCTGGGGTGTGCAGAAGAGCATCTCTGAATGCACAACATGTCAGACTTTGAAGTGGATATGCTACAACAGCAGAAGGCCATGAACACAGATTCAGTGGCCACTTTATTAGGTGCAGGTGGGATTTATTAACGTGACCACAAAGTATATAATTTATTCATAGAGCATTAACCTATTTCTTACTCTGTAGTACCCAGAAATTCATTGCTGTAGTGAATTGCCTCAAGCACGTTTGCTATTGTTCCCTGGATCAGCAAATTTCTATTTTCAAACATCATGTGGAAGAGGTAACAGGATATTATTTGGTATTAGTTACCAAATAAAAAAAACTGAAGATTGGTGGCAGATACAATGATGCATTTTACTGCCTGTCATTGGATTTAATAACCATAAGACCATACGATAAGGAGCAAAATTAGGCCATTTGGCCCATTGAGTCTGCTCTGCCATTTCATCATGGCTGATCCAATTTTCCTCTCAGCCCCAATATCCTGCCTTCTCCCTGTATCCCTTTCTGCCTGACCAATCAAGAATCTATCAACTCTTCCTTAAATATACATAAAACTTGGCTTTATGTACATTTAAGGAATATATGTATAATTAAGGAATATATACAACTGTCTGTGGCAATCAATTCCACAGATTCTCCACTCATCTCTGCTTTAAAAGAATGCTCTTCTGAGGCTACATCCTCTGGTCTTAGACTCTCCCACCATAGGAAACATCTGAGGTGAATCACTCCTATAATGTACAAAATTCTTCATCTGATTTCAAGTTAGTCTCTGAAAGGGTGAGTGAGGCATGGGAGAAAAAGAATTGTGAAAATTTGGTAAAGCCTGGTTTGATATGGTGATGCATTGCTTACAAAACTTTCTAGTGTGTTTGAATTGGTTACTGAGGGCAATTAGAGGAAGAAAACAAAAACATAGTTATGAAGGAGAGGTCAGGGCAGTTACTGTATTGGAAATGTCTCATAGGTCAGGCTATCTGCAGAAAGTTTAAAGCTGAATATAACTATTAGGGCTTCTGCCTTGCAACTCAATTCACCAGCTTTCAGTAATAAGCTTGGGTGCTATCTCTTTGGGGTTTGTATGTTGTCCATTTCCCAAAGTTGCATAGATTGGTAGGTTATTTGGCCACTATAAAATGCCACTCTATATCATAGAATTTATGGAAGAAATTGGTGGGAATGTTGGGAGATTAAAATGGGTAAGTATAATTGGGTGATTGGTGGTTGTTGTGTACATGGTTAGGCCAATGGACTATTTCTATGATATGATTCTGTGAAATAAAGTGGTTGTTATTTACCTGTTTTTGCAAGGGAAAAGTGCATGGGAGTCCACGGACCCCTTGCTTGATGGTACTGGTCCGTGGGCATATAAGAGTTATGAACCACTTGTTTGACAGAAGAATGGATCAAGGAGTCATGAAGGGCAGGAAACTTTTGAATGTGGAAAGAGGAATGAAAGGGAATTTCTATCTGGTTGTGGAGTTACTCTGAAGGTAGCAAAAGTTGTGAAGCCTAATGCAGAATGTAGTGAGGTGGAATTGGAAGACAATGGGAACTCTATTCTTTCTCTGGTCAGTACGGAAAGGGATTAAATGTGGTTGAGCAGTCTGCCACTGTGGTTTAGGGGAAGCCTCAATTAAGCAAAAAGAAAGAGACCTCAGGGTGATACTTGTGTTGCAGATAAAAGTGCAAGCATGGAATGCAGTCCATTTAGGAGGTCGTGTTTGAGAAAATGTATTTGAGGTAGAGTTGTGGGAATCTGTAGATGTGTAATTACTATTTGTTGCTAACATTTGTTATGAGGAGGAAACTGATACAGAAAGGGAACAGAATGGAATAATCAGGGTGGATCACACAGAAGTGATACCAAGGTAGAAATTGTCAGCAAAATCAATGAATTTTTGGTGCTTGTAAGTGTAAAATGTATCATGACTGGGGCTGGTGCGGGGGATGTAGGAAAGGGCAACTGTGGAGAGCAGGGACAAATAACCACTGTCCCATATTTCACAGAAAAGACTGGCATGTGTTTGACCATTGTGAATGATCTCTCTATGCATGAGAGAATTTGGATTAATGTTATTAATAGACTTCATTTGGAGAAACCAGTTCAGAGTTGTAATAATCATAAACTTCCACACTCAGCTCTTTAACAAAGTGAATAATGTATGTTCTTAGCCATGATGGTGATTGATGAATAAATTGATTTTCACCCGCTTTCTTTTTTTTCTGATCCTAGCTGCAAACCTATTTAAAGAAAAATAATAATCAAAGCATTCATCATCTTTATCACTTTGTCATTGCACTTTCTTCAAATTATGTCCACCTTTGGAATAAGAAATCTATTCTTAAGCCTGTTATCTACAAATACAAAACAAATGTATTACTTGTTCTACAGCCTGTGACTCAGTAATTATATTGGCTATTTTGGCCTTGTCAAATATAATCTTGACATTGTATCAAAATAAATCTGTGTGACAATAAGTAATATTTTCACACTTATTCTTTTATTTAAGATCATGACAATGAGTTGAAAATAGACCAGCCATCAGGCATTTCGGAGGGAATAGAATGGAGAAGATCTCCTGCAGTTATCATTCACTGAAAATGATATATTGCTACTATTTGTTAGTTTGATCTATTAGTTTTGAAGAAATCTTTGATAATTGTTGAGGTCCTGCTTGATCTAAGTGAAGTAAACATTGTAGACTGTATTTCTGAACAGTCTGCATCCAAACAAAATAATTGCTTACCTATTGATCAGGGCATGAAGGGAAATGGGGAGAAGATTGGGGCTGAGAGGAGAATTAGATCAGCCATGATGAAGTGGTGGAACAGACTCGATGTGCCAAATGGCCTATTTCTGCTCCTGTATCTTATGGTGTTAGAGTGGCTTTCTTCCAGTGAGAATTGCTGCTGTTCTTCTGCAATGAAAACCCTCTTTGAGAAGAAAGTTTTTTTTTCTTGATTCGTCACCATTATGGTACCAGTCCCATCCAGAAGGTTGGGACAAGAACCATTGCCAGGAAGCAGAGTGTTACCTCCTGGCTTAGCCAGCTGTCGAAACTGTAAACATTATTTTTCTGAAACTCTGAAACAATAAAATAATTTCAAAAACCTTGAACAAAATCAGTTTAAAAGTAGAATGAAATTAATCAGCACATACATTAGCTGAAACAACTAAACAAAACCAGCTTACCTTTGACTGTTGGTTATCTGCATCCACAGAATCGAATGTGGAAAACAGGTCTAAGCTGGTTTGGGATGTTTGTGTGAATGTCCTACAGTAAATAACGGAGAATTATCATTACTTTGTATTCTCAGGTTGGGCATCAGCCCCACATTGTTTCATTGAAACCTAAAACCACAAATTTGAGAGAATTATATATTGTCATGTTCTTGATATTTATTTATTATTTTGTTTTAGTTTTGTGTTTACAGTTTGCTGTACACATTGGTCATTTTTCCATCTTTGTTGTGTATGGCTTTTCATTGATTCTATTGTTTGTCTTTCTATTCACTGTGAATACCTGCACAAAAATGGGTCTCAGAGTAGTGTTTGTTGGTGTAATGTAATTCAATAATACATTTACTTTGAAATATGATCTTTCAACATGGAAAGCCCAAGGATTCTCATGATCAGCCAGGAAAATGTTGATTGTTACTCTGATCAAAATCTGGGAAATTGATTTCTTCTCGTGCTCTTTGTAGAACAAGATTTGAGTTATGTTTTACACATAACTCTAAGTGGCTGGCTTTTGAAATTAATTCTATTTTGGTACGAAATTTCTTTTGGCTATGATCCACTTGTTGTCATTGAACAATCAAGCAGTCTGACAAAAAGTTGTCAGATCTTTCCATTTCCTGAAGCACAGGTGAGTTTTTGATTCAATGTCGAAAGCTTAAAACTTAAATTAGATTTCAGCTGGTTTCAAACATGACATCTAAGCCTTGAGTTGAACCAAATGCTTCTTTTATGCATTGGTTTGATCCTCAGAAACTAAAATCTGACTTTGCTGGCAAATAATCCCTGATACACAATCAATATTTTAACTGCCACATATATTAAAAGTTTTGGGGAAATTATTTTTATTCCAACTTATACTTTTTCAGGAAAAATATGGATTATAGTTCTGAGCTTTTGTATTTTTGTACTTTATTCCCTAGCATATCATATACATTGATGGAAAATACAGCACTGTTTTCTGTGCAAGTTATTTTAGTTTTGCTTTTATTTGGAGAAAAGAAATAGGACAGAACATTGCGACAAAAATAAGCAGGACCTGCTTTTGCACAAGTTTTTTTTTGTGAATAAAATGGTAAAAAAAATTCTACAATTGAATAATACATTGGAAGTGATGGTTGTGAGTTCAGTTGCAACATTTAAGATGAGTTTGGTTAAGTGCATGATTTTGAGGAGTGTAGAGAGTTGTGGTCTAGTTGCAGGTCAGTGGGACTAGGCAGAATAACAGTTTGGCATGGACTAGATGAACCGAAGGGCATGATTCAGTGCGAAAGTGTTTTATAACTCTTTCTGCTTCTGGGTTTGATTAGTTGGCACTATTCCATTTGATAATCATGTAATAACTCCTGCTGCAGTTGTATTTGTGTAGATGAAAGTTGAGAGTAAAGAAATCACAAACAAGAGAACATTTGTAGATGCTGGAAATCCAAGCAACACATGCAAAATGCTGGAGGAATTCAACAGGTTAGGCAGAACCTATGGGGGGGGGGGGGGAAGCACAGTTGGCTTTTTGGGCTGAAACTCTTCGGCAGGACTGGTGAAAAGCATTGAGGTGTAGATTAAACAGGTGGGGGAGGGGAGAGAGAACCACCAGGTGACAGCTGAAACTTGGGCAGGGAGGGATGATATAAAGAGCTCTCGAGGTTGATTGGTGAAAGAGATAAAAGGCCATGGAAGAAAGGAAAAGAGGGAAGGAGCACCAGAAGGAGGTGATGGGAGGGCAAACAGATGAAGTTAGGGAGGGAAAATGGAAAAGAAGGGAGAGGGGGGAATGTTGGGGGGCATTACCGGAAGTTTGAGAAATCAGTGTTCATACCATCAGGTTGGAGGCTACCCAAACGGAATACAAGGTGTTGTTCCTCCAACCTAAGTGTGACCTATCACAACGGTGGAGGAAGTCATGGATGGACATATCAGAATGGAAATGGGAAGTGGAATTAAAATGGGTGGCCACTGGGACACTCCGCTTGTTCTGGTGGATGGAGCGTAGAATCTCAGTGAGACAGCACCAATGCAGTCATTGATGTAGCACCAGTATAGGCTTGGAACATAGACTGTTCCACGTAGCCGACAAACCTGGGACCCATGTGAGTGCCCATGGCTAACCCATTTGTCGGAAGTAAGTGGGAAGAGCCAAAGGAGAAATTATTGAGAGTGACAACAAGTTCTGCTAGGCAGAGGAGAGCAGTGGTGGAGGGGAATCAGTTAGGTCTTGTGAACAGAAAAAAAAAATAGAGAGCTTTGAGGCCTTCCTGGTTGGGGATGGAGGTATAGAAGAACTGGACATCCATAGTAAAGATATGGGCAAAGAAATGGCAGATGGAGTTTAACATGCCAAAATGTGAAGTTTTGCATCATTATACAGACATTACAAGATATTTTACAGTGTTGACAAGCAGAAGTATCTTGAAGTCCAAGTTCATAGCTCTCTGAAAGAGGCTAACAGGTTAATAGGGTGGTTAAGAAAGTATGCGGCATACTTGTCTTTATTAGTCCAGGTATTGATTTCAAAAGTCAGAAGGTTATGTGGTAGTTTTGCATCTGGAATATTGCATTCTGTTCCTGTCACTCCATTATAGATATGTAAAGAGGGTTTCTTCTTTTTTGTTAACTAGCAGGAATGCTAATTTACTGATAACGAGAATGGTATTCCTTTGTAAACCAAATGGGGATTAATGTTCTTTCTTCTGAGTGTAAGCTTTTGTTGACGGGCTTTTGGGCAGATCGGCGCGAGGGGGTCGAGAGAGAGGACGCAATGCTCTAAGCTGGGCGAGGATCGGACCCCAAAGGGGGGTCCGAGGCCGGGAGATTCTCCGAGGAGGGGGGGGGGGATGAAGCTAGATGTGCTTGGTTGACCACTCGGAGGGTCCTGAGCTGTTTGGAGAGTCCGAGGAGTTCGGAGGGTCCTGAGCTGCGAGTCGAGGAGTTCGGAGGGGATCGAATGGTGGCCAGAAGACTTCAGAAATTGAGCTCCAACGGCTGTGCACGAAGTGGTTTGGACTTTGATAAGTTTGGCGCCTTTTCTTTAATTTTCTCTTCATATATACTGTATCGTTATTAATCACTTAGTTATAGTAACCTTTATAAATTGTACTCATTTAATCGCATATGGTGTACTGTCTGTTTTTGGGCGAGGCGGGGACATCGCACAGCATCCACACCAGCTGATTACCCAGTTTGGCGGGGCCGAAGGCTACTCCCCCTAGACGAGAACGAGCTGAGCGAGCCTGAGGCGACCCAGGGGGTTACAGATAAAAAGACTTTGGAGAAGGTGCAGAAGAAGTTTTACCAAGATGTTGCCTGGATTACGGGGAGTGTGCTATAATGAGAGGTTGGACAAACTTGCATTGTTTTCTCTGAAGCGGCAGAGGCTGAGGGAAATCTGATGGAAACTTATAAGATTTTGGGAAGCATAGGTAGAGTAGACAGACAATATCTTTTTCCCAGGGCTGAAATGTCTAATACCTTAAGGTAAGAGGGGGTAATTTCAAAGGAGATGAGACAGGCAAGTTTTTAAACAGATAGTAGTGGATGTCTGGAATGCACTGCCTGGAGTGGTGGCAGAGGCTGAAGCAGAAGAGACTTTCAAGAGACATTTAGATAGATGCATGAATGTGAAGAAAATGGAAGGATATGGACGCTGTGTACCCAGAAGAGGTACGTCAGTTGGTCATTTGATTACCAGTTTAATTGGTATGGCACAACATTGTGGGCTGAAGGGCTTTTTCCAGTGCCATAATGTTTGATCAGTTACTGCTGTCATTCAATTGAGGTTAGGCAACTTCTGCTAATTTCACAGTATTAACTTGTAAGATGACTCTTGTGTGCACAGAATCACATCGGTAGATTAAACCAGCAGCAGTAGGGAGTCCAATATGAGTAGTAATTGGCCAGGGGCACAAAATGTTTTTAACAAGTGTTATGTTTAGAAAATTTTACATCATAGGACATTGTTCTGGCTACCTAACACCTTGTTGCAGTGCTGGATTTTAAGCAAATATTCTGAGCAAAAAATATGTAACTTCACAGAAAATATATTAAAATTATTCAGCTTCTGCCTTGTACAATGAGCCAAAGAGGCATTGATAGTGCAGCTGTTAACATTCCATGAACCCTTTTACATATGGCAATTCAGTAACATAATGGAAGATTTGGAGAAAGGAGGGGTGGGAGTTGCATTTAGTGATGCTATGTTATTTTGATTTGGTCCCCTGATCTATTGATCTAAGCTTAATGATTCTTAATGGTCTGCTTGATTAAAGTTGATCAGCAGAAAGATAACGCGTGCTTTCAATTTCCACCCTGAAAATGTGTTTGTTGCTAGATGAATCTCACAGCCGCAAAGTGTGATCTTTTAATTATATTGGATCCAGAGAAGCAATCGCATATCCCGCAGTCTGCCTGCTTTGAAATGGAGACTGTAAGGTAAAGCGGAAGCTAGCTCGAATGAATAGTGGGATTTATTTGAGAGTGTGTCTCTTTGTTTATTTTCTTCAAACTAACATGAATACACAGTGTACTGTCTTTTCAAAAACAGAAGAACATCTCACTGCTTCCAGTAAAAGGCTTTAAGGTCTTTACAGACCTTATATTGTGCATCTATGATCATTTTCAGTTCAATTACAGGGAGATCTGTTCTGTAAACAGAAATATAACAGATATCTATAAATTAGCATATTCAGTTTTTCTTTTGAAATGACATAGAGCTTGATCTGTTGAACCTCCCACCAGTGGGCTTTTTATTCAGTCATTCAGTATTAGACCTAGTCCTTTGACCCATCGAGTCCATGTTGACTACCAAGCACCTTTCTGTATGAATCCCATTTACCAGTGCTTGGTATATCGTCGATAGGACTGCTTACCTAGATGCTAAATAGACTCGAGATTCTGATTCTGGAATAAATAAAGTTTTGGGTCAAGTCTCCTCAACCGGATTGGCAATGAGCGGAGCAGAAGCCAGAATAAGAAGGTGCGAGGAGGGGGAGGAATAAAAGCTGATGGATGTAATCAAGAAATTGGTACCTTTTTACATTCTACTTGGTCCTGTTCTAAAACTCAACCTTTTTGGATAAATTTAAGACTTTTACTGGAACAAATTATTGGAATACATCTCCCACATAGCCCAATATTTTTTATTAGGTGATATTGAAGGGAAAATACCAAAACCTAAATTGAATAAATATCAGAAATTTATAAAAATTGCATTGGCAGTAGCCAAAAAAGCTATTGCAGTTACTTGGAAATCAGATTCATATTTAACTATGGATCATTGGAATAATGAAATATATAGATGCGTTCCACTTGAAAAAATTATTTATAATTTAAGAAATAAATGTGATATATTTTTGAAAATTTGAAAACCCCTATCTACAAAAGATAGGATTAAATATATAGGTTCTTTGAAGATAAAATTATAAGTTATTTGGGAAAATAAAAACTGAAGTTATTTTGAACTCCATGGAGCATGTGGGGATCCTCTGATATCCAGGCAATCTTTCTATCTTTTTTCTTTTCTTTTCTTTTTTTCAGATAGGGGTCACGGGGGGTGGGGGGAGGGCCAATATTAATTTTTCACTATTCTAATATTCTATTCATTTTATGTAATTCTCTTAAAAATTTAAAAATAAAAGTAAAGCTGGTGGATGATAGGTGAGTCCAGGTGAGAGGGAAGCTTGGTGGGTGGAGGAAAGGGGGTATGAAGTGAGAAGCTGGGAGTTGATAAGTGGAAGAGGTAAAGGGCTGATCAAGAAGGTATCTAATAGATTCCCTTCCATAGATGCAAGTTTTAAATATTGTGAGAGCAAATACTGGAAATCCAAAGCAGCACACACAAAATGCTTGTGATGGTGGTACGGTTTGTAGAGTCACCCCCCACATGGCTCCAACAATCTAGGTTCAATTCATTCACTGATGTTTGCACTCTTTCCTGGCTCTCCCTACGTGTACTTCCTTGGGTGTTCTAGTTTCCTCCCTGACTCCAAAGATGTGCAGGCTGCCTAGTTAATTGGCCACTATGAATTAACTCTATGAGTAATAGAATCTGGGAGGAGTTGATCAGAATGTTGAGGGATCAGTTACAAGAAAATAATTGGTGAATGAGTAGCTGTGGGCCAGCATCTACCAGGTAGGTTGAATGGCCCCTAATGTCATGAAATAGTATGGCAGCCAAAACCATATACCACATCCCACAAATCTTGTGTACAGTTATACCATAACCTTTCAGTTCATTTATTCTATGCCCTGGCTCATAAAGGCAAGCATTCTGTATACACTCTTCACCACTTTATATTTACATGTGTTGCTACAGTTATTGATCTTGGAGTTGTATGCTAAGAGACATTACCATGTATTGTGATGTCCTATCTTTGCCTATCCTTCCAAGGTGCTTGTACTTATCAGGACATTATTTCTATCTAGCATCTCTTCAGCTGGAGAGCAAATGGAAAAAGAGCCCAAAAAGTAGAAACAAATGTAGATGATCATTCCATTCATTCACACATGGTTTAGATTTTGCAAGTAAGCAGTTATTTAAATCTCAGAGAACCTCCCTTAAAGGAATTTGTTTAAGCACTACACTAAATGGTAAGATTAATAAAAACTGAAAGAATCTTCACCTTTTGTTAGCCTGGGTTTCATCTTTCTTGGGTGGTGATTGAAGTGTGTCACTCGATCAAATCAATATTTTAGTGTTATAAAACATTCTAACACTCATGTAGAAAATCTATAGTTTTTTATCCATCGATGGGGTCTATTTTAACTGATGCAAGTGGTCTGTGTGTGATGGATTCTTCTAAATTTGGCTTCTACCCATGATTGTTGTTGAGGGGGAAAAAAACCCCTAAAACTGGAATCTAAAAGCAGGGTCAAAATAGAATGTTTTTAAGAACATATTAAAACAAAATAGAAGAGAAATAGTGTGGTTACAGCAAAAGAGATGATTAAGACCAGTGAGAAATTTAAGTGAGACTGACAATTTTCAAAGCATTGTGTTGCTTAACCAGTCTAGGTGGGGAAGCACGAAAATGACTGATGAACTTGCTGCAAGTTAGGATGTGGCCTGCAAAGTTTTCAGATATCCTTGAGATTACAGAGACAGAGGGTGACCCAGACTGCTGTGGAATGTTGGTCATAAGAGGTGAGCTAAGGCAAGCTTAATGGGGCATTGTTATGGAAGGGAAGATAGGTAGTTGGAGTGAAGGTCATCTGAGTCAAATCTGACACAGAGGTGGTGATCACTTGGGTTTAATGTTAAACAGTTGCGAGGGCAGGGATGATATTGGTGGCTGAGAATAGAGTTTGAAGCAAAGAACAGAGCCTTTCAAATTTTTAGTTTCCAATATTCTGTCCAATTCTGGGTATGAAACAATCAGCCTGGTAATTTGGTGACATTGAAAGAATCAATATATGAGGCACTAAATTTAAATTGGCTAAAAGTTGAAGTGGAAACCAGTGTCATGTTTTTAGTTGTTGCTTGCAATGAATTGAGAAAAAGAAAATCTAAGGATTTATTCTGGGAGAGGAACTCAAGGTTATCATTTGCAAATTACAATAAATTGATATAATCTGGATTTAATTAGGCATCCTTGTAGTTTTAAGTTCCAGGTGTATCAAAATTACATTCACGGCAAAAACAGAAAATGCTGAGAATGTTCAGCGAGTGATGATGAGGAAAGAAAACCGAGCTAATGTTCCACCAGCATCTGAAGTTGATATTTCCTATTTTAATTTCCTGAGAAGGAATTCTTTCCTGATCATAAGTGCAAAATTAATTCCAAAAAGTTGGCTACCCGTATTGTAACTATCCCATCTCTTTCAATTCTCTTCAAATTTTCAAGTGCCAACATCTGTACATAAATCTTACTCAGTATTTTTAATGGGAGGCTTATGTCACATATCACTGTTAATTATCTGTCTCCAAGATCACAGTTTTTAAATGTATTTTCTTCATGGAAAGTATGTAAGACCTAATAAGGAAGAGGTTTATATTCTGCCAGACATTAGAAAATGATACTGAAGATGTGTTTCTCTAAGTGCAGGAAAGGCCAGAAGTTCTTCATACATATAGATAAAAGAATAAAGTTTCAAATTCACTCTGTGCCCTGATAATGAGGTCCAGTAGCAAACCTCCAACTGCTGAATTTGCCGACTTTTTCTGCTGTTGAACCAAGTCATGAATCATTATGAAAGCTGTTACAAAATTATGTGAATGGCCATTGAACTGAAGATAGGTTTCTAGTTTTATGATCAGAAAATCATAGTGGCACTAATTATTGAATCACTCTTTGACCCGCTATATTAATATTGACTGTCAAATGCTCATCAAACCAATCCCAATTACCAAAATAGCTTTCTATGAATTGAGATTCGGAGGCTTGTCTAAACAATTCTTAAAGACTCTGATGTTACCTGTCTCCAGCATCCGTTCCGGCTGTATATTTCATAATCCAAGCACCTTCTGAGAAAAAAGAAGTTCTTTCTGATATTTCCTTTAAACTTGTGTTTATGTTGCCTGATTTTTGAAACCATGATTCTGAGGAAAACTTTATTACCGTTTACCACATCTACATGCTTCATAATTTTAGGTTTCTCCTTAGCCTCATACACTCAAGGAAGTTCAGCTTGCTGTTCTTATTTATTTATGATTTGTTTGATGTTTCAATTATTAAAATTGTTTGAAATGCCTTATTCATTTTGTCAATTTTTTTAGTTATAATTTAATTTGTAATTGTTTTAAAATGTTTCTGAACATGAAAGCACTCACTAGCATAGAGGAAGCAAAATTGGAACTGGCCTTTGGCTGTCAGAACTATAAGGAGAAGTTCTTCTTTGTGTCATTTGATAACCTCCTGCTAACTGCGGCTTGTCACTGATTGTTAGAGTGCTACAGGTAATCAAACTTCAGATCTGGATTTGATAAGTTTGGGCATTGGGGAAATTATGGGCACAGATTTTGGCTCATGCTAGTAAAGCCTAGGTTATTTTGTCTTTGGCAGGGGAGGGACTGGAACAGGGGATCCCAGCACCTGGCTTAACGTCATTGATCCATCGCATAACAAAGTTTGAGAATCCCTGGACTAGGGAGATGCACCTGTTCCATACACCTACAGTCAGTTCATTATGGAGCTTTTAAGATGTGTGACCATCCTACCGAACATCTGCTGCCTATGAATATTGTGCAGTAGTGTAAAACATATATTGGTAAATTTGTAATTGGTCTTGATTCTCTTCCAAACTTTTATTTCCTTCGTACTAAGAGGGCATCTTGTTTGCTGATAGTTCACAGTATTGCACACTGTTGCATGTCTTTCACCCCCTTCCATCAGGCAGGAGGTATCATGGCATCAGCACAAGGATTATTAGAATGGTAAAAGCTTATTTCCCCGGGCTGTGAGACTACTGAACTCCACACCACCACCCAGATTTCATCACGAATGAGGGGCCACAGCATCATATGATCTACATTTTATCTTGTGTCGTAAATGCTCCTTATGCTAAACGTCAATCATCTGGAATATATTTTATTTGTTGATTTATTTGTGATATTACTTTGGGTTGTGCACCAAGGTCTGGAGGAACGTTGTTTCATTTGGGCGTGTACATGTATTGCTTGAATGACATTAAATTTGAAGTTAAACTTGATGGTGCAAATGAGCTACAAGGGAAAATAAAGAGTGTGGAGGAGAGGGGAAAATGTCAAACACAGCAAATGTAATCCTCCTGCTCTTCTTGTCTTCCCCACAGGGGGGTCTGATTGCTCTGTTGCTTCTCATCCTCATCTTCACCATGGCGCTGTACGCCCGGCGGAGGTGGTGCAAGAGGCGGCGGGTGCCTCAGAAGAGTGCCAGCACAGAGGCCACTCATGAAATCCACTACATCCCCTCGGTGCTGCTGGGGCCGCAGGCCCGGGACAGCTTTCGCAACTCGAGGATACAGGCCCACAACTCAGTGGTGGGAATGCCCATCCGGGAGACGCCCATCCTGGATGACTATGACTGTGAGGAAGAGGAAAATCAACTACGCCCTGAAGCGTGCAACAGGGAAGATGACTTTGGAAGCCAGGTTACGCGAACACTGGAGAGTCTGGGCAGAGGAGAAGAGAAGAAACCAAGTTTTGCAGGTTGGGTTGGTTTATTTTTGGATTATCTTCTGTAATATTTTACTGCTCCTTATGAACATTGATGGGTTTATTTAACTTCAAACATAATATAAAGTGTTCATGTTTTGTGCTTCAAGAAGTAGACAGACAGCAAATTACTTATATAACAGTTACTTAACATCCTTCACAATGAATCTTTATTTGACAAATCTTAAAAGCAAGCACAGAGCTTGCGGCATCCACTAATCACGCAATGTCACTGATGAATAAGACTCTGCACAAACCGGCTATTTGTTTGTGGCCAGCAGCTTTAAAGCATAAAAGGTTACTTGGGGGGAATAGTGTGATCAAGTCACGGGCATAAATATTTTACAGCTCGACTGCATTTAATGAATTCTTGCAAAATGTGTGAATTTACATCATTTAATGAAGTAAATATTAAGAATATGGAGAAGAAACTGCTGAATGAAATACTGATGATCAGTATTGTTCAAACAGTGAGATGGACATTGTTTTTGAACTGCTGGGGTAATTACGATGGCAAATAATTCCTCAGAGTTTGTAATAAGAAGGTCTGAAATTGTGAGGATTGTTTGCAACCGTAAGTTGTAACTACTGTCTGACCACTGACCTTAAATTGACAATATGGGTGATTTTCTGTGTTGCTTTTATCTCAGTTTCGGTTTTATTGTTGAAACCATTCTTTAGATTCATGTTGATATAATTACAGAGGCATAGAGCTCTATAAAAGTGATGTAACTGATTCTGTGATCCATTCTTTGAGTAAGCTAACTGTAAAACACCAAACAATTAAGATTGAATTAGTATCAAATTGTCACTGAGAGAAAACCATCACCTGGGATTAAATTTGTCTGGTCACTTGCATTTGAAGGTATATATGACTGGTTTTATTTTGCAGGTTCGGTAGCATTGTGCACCATGTAGGATACAGGAATAATCAGTGGCTCATGTCCTTGTACATATTAAGCACTAATAACCAGAGATGAATTTTTTCGATCTTTCTTTCAAGTTAACTAATCTAATTTAGCTCTGGTGAAAAAGGACGAAAATCTTTGAACAGTCTCAAATTACAATAGTTCCTCATTTAAAATAAGAATTTTGAAATGGATAGAATATTGATGAAATTCAAACCTGCTTGTGGTTTCTGTGTTTGTATGTGTGATTGAGCACTGTCTCTCTATCATCTGATAATTGGGATTCTGCACAATAATTTATTTTTAGTCTCTCTGTCTACCATCTTATCACTCCTTGGATCCAGTCAGCTTTCATTGATAGAATGTACATGCTGTCAACTATTGGGTTGACTGTTATTGCCTGTTAAATAAGATTTCATGGATTATGAAATGATTATACTTAAGTGTAACTAAAGCTCCACAGATCCAAAGACTTCAGTCTCATTCATTGTAATTGACTAGCTTTGTGGGCGAGACAAATGTTCGGAAAGTTCAGGGATCCTTGTGCTCTTCAATTTTGAAACATGAAGGATGACAGATATGGAAAAGATAACCTTAGATACTTTAAGCTGGATTTCAGTAGTTTATGCTTGAAATCTTGTTTGTTCTGTTTGGATAGGTGAGCTAAGGTAAACGGCATAGAAACCATTAGCAACGGACTTGTCATGGGCTTTGTGGCCTTCCATGCTTTTGTTATTTAAACATGGAGCCACTGGTTTTAAGCCCCTTTCTTCTGCTGCTTCTCAACATATGATTTTTTGACTGAAGGTGGATGAAGAAAATAATGTAAAGGGGCAAGCTTTCCCTCCATTTTCAGGGAATGCACCCCTACCATGCAACTGTCTTGAGGCATAGAAAGGGAAAAGGTAAACAAGGTAGGTCAGGCAAAGCTTACTGTTCCTTGATTAGGTCAGGAAAATTCTTGCTGCTCTTTCAGAACATGAAGCGCATGGAAATATTAAATATATTGGGTTTTCTTGGAGTACCTTATTTTTGCTGATTATGGTCCAGAAATGTGCAGCATAATTGCATCTGAGACAATCTCAGGTATGGTTTTGGGTTACAATACACACAAGAATCTGATTTCATTGATCTTATTGAAGAAAGCTCTCCACAAAAATATGGACCAACTTGTCAGTGAGCAGGATATGTGCAATCCTCCATAATGGAGAACTGCTCATTATCAGGCCTATATCAGACCCACAAAACAAACTGTTAAGAATACCGCTTTTGGTTATTAGTGTATGGTTTTGATATTACTGATCAGTAAATATTGCATGATGCTTTTGATTGTCAAGTTAAGATATTAAAAATGGCCATACACTTTTCATGGACTAGTACTGAGTTTCAATGGGTTATGTCACTATGGACAGTAATGCAGCCAAGCTCCACTTGGCCATAACTGATGGGCGTGTTTAATATTTGGCAGCCACAGGATCACTTGCAGATTTTATGGTGTTAAATCCAATTACGGAAACCCTCTTGGAATTTACATCAGCTCCCCAAAGTCGCCCTGAATTTGTAATTGAGTTTGGTTTGTGTCACGTTCTCCTTCGGGTGTAACGAAACGCCGAATTTAACGTCCGGATAAACCACAGTTAATAAGAACCAGATCGCAGTAAGATTAACCATTTACTGTTCACTCTTCACATTAACATATGGTGAAAACTGTTGATAAAACAATACAAGATTGATACAGTATTTGTTCCTTCCTTAATATCACATTTCAAGTGTAAATACTTGCAAAGGTGACTATAACTACATTACACTAAGGTGCAGTATACAGGGAGAGTTTACCTGCTCCATTGACTACTTTAAATACACTTCCATGCAAACTATCCGCGACTCTTTAACTAACGAAAGCATAAACATTATCTACCGTCGTTACCTCTAACAGGATCCGCATTAATATCTTAGTTCAATATATCGATTATCTATTTACTTACAGCGTTGCTCTCACTGTGATTTCTCATGCCTGCAAAACTGCTTGTGCTCAGGTGAGCCTCGTGGAAAGCCCCCACCCTCGCGCTAATTTCAAACCGGTGTTTTCCCACAAGACGCGGCGAAACCGGATGTGACGTCATCGCATGCCGATATATTTTACATGCAATGAATACACTTTAAACACTTCTAATTCTAACTAGAAAATACTACTGAATGAATTACTAAGCGAAAATATTATAAACTAAATAACTGTCGTAAAGACAGCACACTCCCCGCTTGACCTTCGTAAGGTCACAATGAGCAGAGTACGAAACTTAGTCTCTTAATCAGTCATTGGGTAGAAGTAGAATAACTTCTGTAACTGGCCCTTGGTAAATTTTCACATCGCCTTGGTCGGTAGTCTTCAATTCGATCTTCCTGACATGTCCATCCCCGCTAGGGAATGTAGCAGTGATTCTGGCCGTTGGCCAGCTGTTGCGGGTGGCTTGCTTGTCCCTGAGCAGGACTAAGTCTCCAACTTGAAGATTCCTTCGGGGTTCTGTCCACTTTTGTCTCTGTTGCAACAAAGGTAGATATTTTTGTCTCCAGCGAGGCCAGAACTGATTTGCCAGAGCCTGGACTTGTCTCCATTGCCTTGTGTACAAATCCTTGTCTGAGAAGTCTCCTGGTGGAGGAGGTGCTCCTGCCTTCTGCGTAAGGAGCGTTGATGGCGAAAGTATAAAGGGGTTTTCTGGGTCAGAAGACACAGGTAGGAATGATTGTGCGTTTATAATGGCTGTGACCTCTGCCATTAGGGTGCACAGTACCTCGTGGGCCAATCGGGTGCGTTGCTGTATCTCAGGTTTCCTTTTCCAGGTTTTCCGTAAGGACGTGAACCGTTTGACTGCCTGCTCTTTGTTATCTGGTGAGCGCTGGCGTGGTTCTCTGATTGGCAATGGGGCAACCCCATTATTTGCTTCATCTCTGAAGACCTTGGTGTCTTTGGGTTTTAAAGAAATGGTATCTTGAGCTGATTGTGCAAGTTTGTTGTCATACTTCGTTTGAACGAAAACTGACTGACCTAGCGTCTCGTCGGTTACTTTACGCTTGGTAATGTCTTGTTGTGCTTCTTTAGGGTACACCTCAGTGAGGCAGATCTCGGAACAATAACGGCTTGACTGAGTTTGACCGCAAACTTCTGTACAGTTCGAGCTGACAATTGTTGTCCTGGAGTGAACCTCTCCCTCCCCGCCGTCCTGTTGTGGGGGTGAAGGAGCGTTGACGGTTCTTTCATTCTTGACTTCATCACAGAGCCGTGAGGGTAAATTTCCTTCCTCGTATGGATGTGATGCAATCGTGACTCTCTGAGGTTCCTCGTAGCTGGGGAAGTTATCGAATAGGTATGGAGAGGGGAGACGAGCCTGCCTGTCTATTTGATACTGTACATAGTCGCTTGTGCGTTCCAGTCTGGTCCTTTCTAAAGTAGATCTTGCTGCGGTCAGATCACGTGACCCTTCAGCTTCTTCTATGTACTTTGCTTCCGCCATGGCAGCTTCTTCTTCTCTTTCTAGCTGCAGCACTTGCAACTCTGTCGATATTTTTGCCATTTCCAACTGGGTTTCGGCTTCTCTGGCGGCCTGTTCTCTTTGTCTGGCAGCCTCTTCTTTCTGGATTTCGGCTTCTCTGGCAGCCCTTTCTTTCTGGATTTCGGCTTCTTTGGCGGCCCTTTCTTTCTGGATTTCGGCTTCTCTGGCAGCCTCTTCTCTTTGTCTGGCGGCCCTTTCGGCTTCTTTGGTGGCCAGTTTCATTTTCAAAACTGCCTCTTGTTCGGCGTAATGCAGTCGCACCTTGGCGGCTTCTGCCTTGGCTCTTGCCTGTGCGGACTTACTTGATGTCGTTCTACTGCCCTTGTCGCTGGGCGCCATCGACTTGATCCCGGATCGAGCTGACATTGCAGCACTTGGAACACCTGATAACGCCCGGGTGGGCTTACTTGATGTCGGTTTACTGCCCTTGTCGCTGGGCGGCGTCGACTTGATGCTGGATTGAGCTGACATTGCAGCACTTGAAACACCTGATAATGCCGCTTTTTCACTGTCACGTTCTCCTTCGGGTGTAACGAAACGCCGAATTTAACGTCCGGATAAACCACAGTTAATAAGAACCAGATCGCAGTAAGATTAACCATTTACTGTTCACTCTTCACATTAACATATGGTGAAAACTGTTGATAAAACAATACAAGATTGATACAGTATTTGTTCCTTCCTTAATATCACATTTCAAGTGTAAATACTTGCAAAGGTGACTATAACTACATTACACTAAGGTGCAGTATACAGGGAGAGTTTACCTGCTCCATTGACTACTTTAAATACACTTCCATGCAAACTATCCGCGACTCTTTAACTAACGAAAGCATAAACATTATCTACCGTCGTTACCTCTAACAGGATCCGCATTAATATCTTAGTTCAATATATCGATTATCTATTAACTTACAGCGTTGCTCTCACTGTGATTTCTCATGCCTGCAAAACTGCTTGTGCTCAGGTGAGCCTCGTGGAAAGCCCCCACCCTCGCGCTAATTTCAAACCGGTGTTTTCCCACAAGACGCGGCGAAACCGGATGTGACGTCATCGCATGCCGATATATTTTACATGCAATGAATACACTTTAAACACTTCTAATTCTAACTAGAAAATACTATTGAATGAATTACTAAGCGAAAATATTATAAACTAAATAACTGTCGTAAAGACAGCACAGTTTGGCTTTGTGCACTCTCACCACAGTAGAGATTTTTTTTTGATAAATGAACTGTCTATAGCAAAGTGAGTTTTATTTTGTAAGTTTATTTCCTAAAATGAAACTGTATCACACATTTACAGCACATGTATATGAATTCACAAATTCAATGATGGACTGAATCTGGAATGAGTCTGTTTGACATTGTTTAGGAGAATTCGAATGTGAGAGAAATGTCAGCTGGAATTGATCTGCTGACTTTGAAGTAAAGACTTTTCTATGTTTTATCTCTCTCCAATTTTTTTAAACAGTTGGCAATTTGCAAGTAGTTCTTTTAACACTTATTTTAATACCTCCAGTCCTTCATGAGGTACTTTGGTCTAGTGGTTTACCTGAAGTAACTGTTCGGTAATAAACATCTTTATTTTCAGAGACCTTAAGACTCGATTGTAGATAGATAGGAAAACAGAAGTTATTAAGCATGAGATCTGCTAAGGGTTTGTGATTCTCCATAAGCATAGTGCTTGGTTTATAGGACATCACAGAAAAGCCTTTTAGAAGAGCCTTTAAGTGCTCTGATATTGAACATCAACCATTGAGGAGGAGCAGTTTTTAGAATCTTGTTCATTATAAAAATGAAAGACCTATAGATTCATCAAGTGGAAACACTATGTATCACCATTCATAGAGCAAAGATATTTATTGATTTGACAGTCAGTTCTGTGTCTTATCCCAATAAGCCAATATGTTGCCCTCTCCAATTCTCGAGGCGTGAGTTTATAATTCTTTCAAGTTCCTTGCATCCCTCCCAATAATGAATATCACTAAGTGCTACCAAAGGCTAAGTGTGTAATCTGGGAAAAAATCATCCAAATGTGGCAAGAAAGATGGAACAGAGAGGGGAAAGGGAGGCATTTATAGCAAATACAGAAGAGTGTTACAAATATTAGGATAGGCAGTGGATACAGAAGAGAGGAAACTATGGATTAGGTTAAAGCTGGGGCACTGTGCACTAAACAAAACATTGAAAATGATAGGGAAACACCAGGCAGGATTGTGTGAAGAACGTCAGGAAGAGGAGTCAGTAGAAAATGTAATTCTGAGTTGCAGGAAGTATGGGATGCAGATAGAGATGATGAGAATTGATCTAAGGGAATTGGGGGTGAAGGAATTCACATTAAAAGAGTTACTGGGCATGGGTGAGAGCACAGGTCAGGGTACTTTTAGCTTAAGGGATACAGGGGTTTTTTATAGAGGATATGATGGATAAGCAGGAAAAGGGTACTAGGATGGACAACGAAGGAAGGATAAAGTGTAGATTAGGGTGTGCGCGTGAATGGGTGAAGGGATTTAGAATGTGAGTCTATCATCTGATCCACTCTCTGGAGCAGAAGGTGGTGGTAATGCACCATTAAGCTGGGTGCCAACCGCCGTAAAACAAGAAGGTATGAAGTAAAGATTTTTTAAAGGATGATCACGAACACAGTGAAAATATTTTTTATCCCTCGTCTCTTGTGTTAAGTACTTCATGGGAAGATTTGTCTTGCTTGATTCGAGTTAGAGACTTCATAAACAAATCCTGGTTCCTTACCATTGATTCATATTTTCAAAATAAAAAAATAGGCTTATCATCCAGATTTGTTAAAACATTTCCCACTTAAATGTTTTATTATCTTGTGTTATTTCAAAATCTTGTTATCCCGGTACCAAACATCTAAAAGGAAAGTTGCCTTGCTGTTTTGTTGCTCTGTTAACAGCTCATTATTTAGAAATTTGTAAACTTTGAAGGTTGATCGACAGTCTTGATGGGATTAAATAAAGAATATTTAATTCTTCAGTGTAAATCTATGTGATACACACTAGTGTTCTATTCTTCTATTGAGTTATGGAAGTGTAGCTGCAATTGGATAGTTCACAAATCCTATTGTCAACAGGATTAATAAAAGTTAAACAGAAAAATACTTTCTCTGTTCGATGTTAAATCAGTTAACTTGGAGTCAAATGTGAATACAGTCAGCCCTCCTTATCCATGGGGATTGGTTCTGTGACCCCCGGTGATACCAAAAAATGTGGATGCTCAGGTCCCTTATTTAACCTGTCAGTACGGTGGTCTTTTGGACCCAGCAGAACCCCCAGACCTTATTTAACCTGTCTCAGTGCGGTGAACATTAGGACCCGGCGGTGAAGCTCTGAATCTGCAGTGTTTATGTTCATGAAAATAATGATGATCACGATTCAAAATAAAGTGGAAGTAATAAAGAGATCAGAAAAGGGTGAAATGCCATCGGTTATTGGAAAAGCGTTAGGCTACTGTCGGTCAACGATCGGAACAACTTTAATGGAGCATGTGAAAGGCCCTGCCCCGATGAAAGCTACAATTATTACTTAGCAATGCAGTAGTTTAATTATTAAAATACATACATTTATTAAGTGTTTTATATGCATAGAAAAGTAAAGTATATACTATATACTAAGACAAATGTTCGACTAACTGACTCTAAATAATACCAGATATACCTGTTCCGACTTCAAATCTGACTTAAAGACAGACTCAGAAACGGCACTCGTTGATAACCCGGGGACTGCTTGTTACTTTAAAATCATCTCTAGATTACTTATAGTATCTAATACAATGTAAATGTTATGTAAGTAGTTGTTATACTGTATTGTATAGGGAATAATGACAAAAAAATGGTCTGTACATGCTCAAACAACGAGTGCTGGAGAGAGAACTTCCCGGTTTTCCCAATCCGTGGTTGGTCGAATCCGCGCATCCAGAACCCATGGATAAGGAGGGCTAACTATATATAATCAAGAATGAAGGGGGGGGGGGGTAGCAGAGGTTTTACATCCAGACAATATCTCCCGCTGTTGTAGATGAATGCCAGATATTTAACAACTATCAAAGGATAATATGTAATTCAAACATTCTTTTTGCATAAAACATGAATTGAAAGTTTTTTGCAACTATTTAAGCTTACACAGCATAGATCAATTTCACTGGAAAAATTTTGCTCCCCACTTTCTCATCAACTGTCCTCCCTTGCAAATTATACATAATTTATTTGCCCTATCAACTTGCCAAGCCCATACATAGATTAAGAATGAATGATCATGAAAGGGAAAACACCATGATACCAACTTATTAAAGCATTTTTAATGTTTGCACTAAATGCTGCATCAATTGAGCAGATCAAAAGTGCCTTAAGTTCAGCTTCCAGACGTCAGAGATCCAAGCGAGTGTTCCTAACTCATTAAACATTCAGCCACTGGAGAGAATATGGAGCAGAATGGCATTAAACAAGTGAATTTTGTTAAAGTTTGCAGAAACCAAGATTTTCAGGATTAAAGAAAAATGCCTGGGAAGTGATATTGTAGCAATGATGTGTACCTGCTTTAGCATCAATTAAGATAAATCTAGTTATTTTCAATCACTTGTGAGAGTAGCATATGGGGAAGAAATTTACAGATGGACATATTTTATTGATCCCGAGGGAAATTGGGTTTTGTTACAGTCGCACCAACCAAGCATGGTGTAGAAATAAAGCAATATAAAACCATATATAATTAAATAATAATAAGTTAATTATGCCAAGTGGAAATAAGTCCAGGACCAGCCTATTGGCTCAGGGTGTCAGGGTGGAGTTGTAAAGTTTGATGGCCACAGGCAGGAATGACTTCCATTTTTAAAAAAAAGAAGTAACTTCAGAAATAATTTCAAGAAGTTTCACAAAAAATGATAAAATGCCCATAAAATGAAGATCTGGATTAATTCGAGCCTCTTGATCTGTTGAGGAATAAATTGAATTTTGCATTGTGGGAACCTGAGTGATTTCATAGCAAATCAAGTCAGAATCAGAATCAGGTTTATCATCTCCGGCATGTGATGTGAAATTTGTTAGCTTAGCAGCAGCAGTTTAATGCAATACATAATCCAGAAGAGAAAAAAATAAAACATAATAATAAATAAACAAGTAAAGCAATTGCTTATATTGAATAGATTTTTAAAAATGTAAAAACAGAAATACTGTATATTTAAAAAAAAAATGAGGTATTGACCAAAGCTTCAATGTTCATTTAGGAATAGGATGACAGAGGGGAAGAAGCTGTTCCTAAGTCACTGAGTGTATGCTTTCAGGCTTCCATACCTCCTACCTGATGGTAACAGTGAGAAAAGGGCAGGCCCTGGGTTGCTGGACGTCCTTCGTAAGGGACACTGCCTTTCTGAGACACCACTCCCTAAAGATGGCCTAGATATTTTGTAGGCTGGTACCCAAGATGGAGCTGGCTAGTGCCCATGTTGAGCTTCCTCACCTGAAGATATACATTTGTACATTGGTCAAAAAGTACTTAGTGTATGTTGTCATCTTGTGCCTATATGGTCTTTCATTTGCAATCTCCCACCCTGCCAGAAGGGGAAGATCTTGGGTGAGTAGGTAGTAAAGAATGAGGGTGACAGGAAGGGATGCTTGGAGGAGAGAGGTCCGCTGCAGTTGTAATCAGAGTGTGGGTGGGAAAGATGTGTACGGAACCGGGTCGAATATTGGAGAGGGCAAGAATCAGTTCTGTAAAAGATTAGGGGTATCAGGATAGGATATTGCCAGGAATGGAGTCTGGGGTGAATGAGTAGCAGTGGAGGTAGACAGAAGATAGATGGGGAACAGGAAAAATCCAAAGGGCTTGCCCAGAGATGACAGCGGTCGGAGTGATACCACTTCCAAGATGAGGGAGGATTTTCAGAATATGATATCTCTCATTAGACATCCTTCGCTACCCAGCTCCATGGTGTTAGCTCAGCTGGGGGGCCCTTGAAACAATGAGCAAGCAAGTCTTAACACTTACTTCTGGAGCTGAATTCAATACAGAGTAGCAGATGTGTGGTTTATAAAAAATGCACTGGTGACTTCAGTCATGCAAGATAGCAATTCAGTTTTCAGGAGCACACTGTGCAAAGATGACATTGCACTGAGTTGTGAATAAAGCACTGCACCATGCATTGAAGTTTCTAGGCTTTTGTATTTTAGTAAATCGATAGTACCCAATACAGACAGACACACAGACACACTCCCTCTCTCCCTCTCTCTCTCTCCCTCCCCCTCCCTCCCCCTCCCTCCCCCTCCCTCCCCCTCCCTCCCCCTCCCTCCCCCTCCCTCCCCCTCCCTCCCCCTCCCTCCCCCTCCCTCCCCCTCCCCCTCCCTCTCCCTCCCCCTCTCTCCCTCCCCCCTCTCTCCTCCCCCCTCTCTCCCTCCCCCCCTCTCTCCCTCCCCCCTCTCTCCCTCCCCCCTCTCTCCCTCCCCCCTCTCTCCCTCCCCCTCTCTCCCTCCCCCCTCTCTCCCTCCCCCCTCTCTCCCTCCCCCCTCTCTCCCTCCCCCCTCTCTCCCTCCCCCCTCTCTCCCTCCCCCCTCTCTCACTCCCCCCTCTCTCACTCCCCCCTCTCTCCCTCCCCCCTCTCTCCCTCCCCCCTCTCTCCCTCCCCCCTCTCTCCCTCCCCCCTCTCTCCCTCCCCCCTCTCTCCCTCCCCCCTCTCTCACTCCCCCCTCTCTCCCTCCCCCCCTCTCTCCCTCCCCCCTCTCTCCCTCCCCCCTCTCTCCCTCCCCCCTCTCTCCCTCCCCCTCTCTCCCTCCCCCCCTCTCTCCCTCCCCCCCTCTCTCCCTCCCCCCCTCTCTCCCCCCCCTCTCTCCCTCCCCCCCCTCTCTCCCTCCCCCCCCTCTCTCCCTCCCCCCCTCTCTCCCTCCCCCCCCTCTCCCTCCCCCCCCTCTCTCCCTCCCCCCCCTCTCTCCCTCCCCCCCTCTCTCCCTCCCCCCCCTCTCTCCCTCCCCCCCCTCTCTCCCTCCCCCCCTCTCTCCCTCCCCCCCTCTCTCCCTCCCCCCCTCTCTCCCTCCCCCCCTCTCTCCCTCCCCCCCTCTCTCCCTCCCCCCCTCTCTCCCTCCCCCCCCTCTCTCCCTCCCCCCCCTCTCTCCCTCCCCCCCCTCTCTCCCTCTCCCCCCCTCTCTCCTTGCTTCCTGCAGTGCAGAAAACAATTACTCATTTCCAGATGCATGTTGTTGTTGTGCTTTTAAATTAATGGTTTGTATGTGAAGCACTTTGAAGTACTTCTGAGCAACATTGTATAGTTCCACAAAAAGTTTTTATCTGGTTTAGGTAACCACAGATTTAATTCAATTATAATGTTTTCTGAAATACTGAAGGAACCTGGCATTCTCAGGGCTACAAAGAGACCACAACACATCCACTATATTCCGGTGCCATTTGTTTAATTGTGTTTAAATGTTTAATGCTTCTACTTCATTTGCTGAAGTACTGGGATTTTTTTTTAGATTTTGGCAAATGATTGTTTAAGTCTTGAGAAAGTTCAGGTGCTCCGATCTGGTTGAATTTTAGGGTTAGGGTGTTGTGCTGTTTCAGTAGCTTCTAATAGTCCCATTTCTGAATTCATTTCTTCTTCTCTGCACAGTGCTTCAGGTTAAAACCTTTTCTTTGACAATCTGAACACCTCTTTAGGAGAAGAGATGTATCATGCCTCAAGAAAATAGTTCCAAGATGTCCTGAATATTCAGAGGATGAATATACTTAATTAGATCCTTTTGGATATGCATATAATGGAAGTTTATAGATTGCAACATTTCTTTTGTTTTCCATTTGCTTTCTTTCTCTCTGAATAGCTCAACAGTCTCTCTTGTGGATGTACGATTCATCTGCTCCATATAAACTGCAAGGCAAATGTCATAGAATAAGTGAGGGATTCAAGCCAAGCTGCTTCTCCAGCAAAGTTATGACTTTTATGTATTGGTAGCTTTTATTTCCACATCATTATCTTCCCAAGGGCTGTTTATGTTCTGAAAACCTCTAACTGTGCAATTGCATTGAAATGTCAAAACTAAAACTTGACTTGAATTCACTTTATGGCATGAAATAGTGAAGAGTTTAATACCAACAATACCCAAGAACTGACAGGCAATGAATGATGAAAGCACTGGATTATGAGGGCTTCCCTTACAAAGGGAAAAGCATATCACCATGTAACTTGTAGAATGAAGATGAGCAATGAGGAGTTACAACCGAGAAACCTTTTTGTTTTTTGATGTTGTGCATCCACCTCTGTTGTCTCAAGAATGGAGAGCAAGACAGTGAAGGTCTTTAGAGTCTGTGACGCATAAAATGCCATCTTTCCGCTGATAGAAATATTTAAAATTGCTAAAGGTTTTTTAAAAAAATTATGGAAATATTTCCATTTGTTGGAGAAAAAAACAAAATTGGAGGTCTTCAATATCAATTGAACATCTAGAAATTCATTTGCGAAGTTAGAAAAAAATGTTCACTTGAATGAATGAACTAGCTCATAGGAAGAGTAATTGAAGCAGGAGGTACAGATGGGTTTAAGGTGAGAATAGACTAGCACATATGAGAAAATGCTGATAGATCCATACCACCAGGTTCAGGAACAGATGATACTGCCAGAACAATAACCTCTCACTTAATGTCAGCAAAACCAAAGAACTGATTATTGATTGCAGGAGGAAGCAATTGGAGGTCTATCAGCCAGTTCTCATTTGAGGCTCTGGTGTGGTGGGAATGACAGTAACTTTAAATTTTTTGGTGTTATCATATCAGAGGATCTGTCCTGGGACCAGCATGTAAGTGCAATCAGAAAAAAGGCATAGTAGCGTCTCTATTTGTTAGAAGTTTCACAGATATGAAATGTTATCTGAAACATTGATAAACTTCCGTAAATGCACAGTGCACAGTATCCTGACTGGTTTCATCACAGCCTGTAATGGAAACAGCAAGGCCCAAGATCAGAAAAGCCTACAAAACATGCTGGGCACAACTTAGTCCATGACAGGTAGTGTGCTCCCCACCATTGAGCACTTCCACAAGAAAGCAGCATCCATCATCAAGAATCACCACATCCAGGCCATTCTCTCTTTTTGCTGCTGCCATCAGGAAGGAGGTATAGGAATCTTAGGCCCCACAGCACTGAATTCAGGAATACTTATACCTTTCAACCATCAGGTGCTGGAACCAAGGTGGATAACTTTAAATCCACCTCAACCAGAACCGATTCCACAACCCACAGATTCACTTTCAAGGACTCTACAGCTCATGGTCTCAGTCTGATTTATTTATTGTGCTTGTACAGTGGTTTTTTTTGCACATTGGTTGTTTGTTGGGCTCTGTTCTTAATAGAAGTTTTTCCATTGATTTCTATTGCATTTGTGTCCTACTGTGAATACCTGCAAGAAAATGAATCTCAATGTAGTATACGGTGACATGTATGTGTTTTGATAACAAATTTACTTTGAATTATCCTACAACCACCAGGGTTTTGAAACAGCATCAACAACTTAACTGACAACTACTCTGAACTGATTCTATAAGGACTATTTACAACTTATGTTTTAGTATTAGTCTTTTGCACATTGGCTGTTATAAGCCTTTGGTTTTGAATTGTTTTTCATAAAATTCTATTCTATTTTTTTCCTGTAATGTCTGCAAAATAATGAGTCTCGGGGTAGTATATAGTATAAGGTACATACTTTGATGATAAATTTACGTCAACCTTTGGAAGAAATGCAACAGAAAGTTCAAGTGGAGCATAAGCATTGCATTGGTTTGATGGCCTGTTTTGTGTTTACATAATCCCATGAGATCAAGAAAATTCCTTTGTTAGCTGACTTCCTTTGCGGTTACTATTGTAAGAAATTATTGTCAGTGACAATGATGCCTTATGATTCATGTTGAAATAGTTTTCTTAATAATAATCTTTATTATATTGGTTTGCCTCGTTCATTTTATAAAACAAGACCATTTGTTCATTTAGCTTTCTTTTGAGACACAAAGCTACGTTGCGAACATGGTCTAAACATGAGGTATACAGATCTCACCCCAACCCTTGTGCAGGACAACACAGTGCAGTATTTGAATAAGATGTGAAAAGAGTAACTGATCATTGACTCAGCAGTACAGCCTCCAGGCTTTAATCTGCCGTGTAAGGTCCAAAACACATTATATTTCTTTTGAATAGGGGAAGGCGTCAGTAGTCATTTGATGCACAAGAAAGAATCCTTTTGGGAGTTCAAGCTCTCAAAATCCACCAAAGATTCTTGTAAATTTCTATAGAGTTACAGTGGAGAGCAATATAACTGGTTGCATCACTGGTGACTGTGGTGGCTCCAACATAAAGGGTCACAAGAGGCTTCAGAAATTTGTAGACTTATCATGGGCACAACCATTCTGACTATCAAGAAAATCTTCAAGAGGCTGTGTTGTAAGAAGGCAGCATCCATTACCAAGGGCACTCACCATCCAGAATATGCCCTCTTCTCTTTACCACAATCAAAGAGGAGGTACAGGAGCTTGAAAACCCATATTCAACATTTTGGGAATAGCTGCTTCCCCTCCACAATCAGATTTCTGAGTGAACACTACCTGATCTTTGTTTTTGTACTATTTATTTATTTTGTAATTTGTGATAATTTAATGACTGGGTAGTGTCCTGCCAAAGCAAAACAACAAACCTCATGTAACATAGCACAGTGATAATAGAACTGATTTTGATTGTAACTTCTAACCCAGATCAACTCTGGACCACCTAATATCATTTTGCCCTTCATTGCTTGTGAAATTACAAAGATAAGATTCCATTCTTCAGAACCTCTAACTAACTTGAAACTATTTGTATAATCATCTGTCCATATGCAAAAATGACAGTGTAACCAGCTCCTATCTAAACTCCTTCTACATGAGAGTTCAGCTCCTAGCCTTGAAAAGATACACATTTGAATGCTAAATTATAACTCTGCCTTGGGCAACTTTACATGTACTAACTTTGGTGATGTTCTTTTGAAATTTATCCTCCCTTCTTTTGAAGTTTTGCCTTTATGTTTCAAGCCTTGTTCATTATTCAGTAAGTGTGCAGGTTTATCTGAAATTGTTCGAGGTGTTGTGTTGGCAATCAGACTTAACTTTCCTCTTGACTCAGTATTTACATTGTATTTTCCAAGCAATTCACTTTCATGCACAAAGGAAGAGCTTGTAAATTTGCTGGAGCATGGAGCAAGATTTAAAAAAAGAGGAATGTTGTGATAACTTGGCTGCTTAAATAAATTTGAGAACATACGGGAACCTTAAAGAACAGTTATATACTATTCCCAGCTTTTTTTTCTTGGAATTGCAGAGTGATAAAAATATTAGGCTACCTGAGCAAAGAAAAATCATAGATAATAAAAGCAAATAATCAGGCTCACTCTCTGTATCACCATAAGACCATTAGACATAGGAACAGAATTGGGCCATTCAGCCCATCGAGTCTGCTCCACCATTCCATTATGGGTGATCCTGGATCCCACTCAACCCCAGCATACCTATCCTTTGGTGCCCTGACCGATCAAGAAATGATAAACTTCCGCCAAACGGATGGACTTGGCCTCCACCACAGTCTGTGGCAGAACGCTTAACAGATTTATTACTCTCTGGCTAAAATAGTTCTTCCTTACCTCTGTTCTAAAAGGTTGCCTCTCAATTTTGAGGCTGTTTCCTCCAGTTTTGGATATCCCTAGTACAGGAAACATCCTCTCACCATCCACCCTTTCTAGTCCTTACAACATTTGGTATGTTTCAGTGAGATCCCCATGCATTCTTCTAAATTCCAGTGTGTACAGGTCCAAAGCTGCCAAATGCTGCTCAAATATTAACTGCTTTATTCCCCAGAATCTTCCGCGTGAACCTCCTCTGGACTCTCTCCAATGACAACATATCCTTTCTGAGATATGGGGCCCAAAACTGTTGACAGTACTCCAAGTGCAGCCTGACTAGTGTCTTATAAAGGTTCAGCATTATCTCCTGGCTTTTATATTCTATTACCCTTGAAATAAATGCCAACATTGCATTTGCTTTCTTTACAACAGATTCACACTGTAAATTAACCTTCTGGGAGCCTTACACAAGAACTCCTAAGTCCCTCTGCACCTCTGATGTTTGAACATTCTCCCCATTTAAGTAATATTTTGCACTGTTACTCCTTTACCAAAATGTGTTGTTATACATTTCCCAACACTGTATTCCATCTACCACTATTTTGCCCATTTTTCCTCTTTGTCTACATCCTGCCATAATGACATTGCTTCCTCAGCACTATCTACTTCTCCAACCATCTTTATATCATCCATAAACTTTGCCACAAAGCTATGATTCCATTATCTAAATCATTGACAATGTGAGAAGTTATGGTCCCAGTACTGACCCCTGAGGAACACCACCAGTCACTGGCAGCCAACCAGAAATGGTCCCTTTTGTTCCCACTTGCTGCCTCCTGCCCATCAGCCATTCTGCTTTCCATGCCAGTATCTTTCCTGCAACGCCATAGGATTTTATCTTGTTAAGCAGCCTCATGTGTGGCACCTTATCAAATGCTTCTGAAAATCCAAGTAAATGACCTCCACTTCCTCTCCTTTGTTAACCCTGCTTGTTACTTCCTCGAAGAACTCAAACAGATTTGTCAGGCAAGATTTCCCTTTATAGAATCCATGCTGTCTTTGACTTATTTCATCATTAGTCTCTAAGTACCTCAAAATGTCATCCTTAATAACAGACTCCAACACTTTCCCAACCACTGAGGTTAGGCTAACTGGCCTATAATTTCCATTCTTTTGCCTTCCTCCCTTCTTAAAGAGATGAGGGATATTTGCAATCTTCCAGTCCTCTGGGACCATGCCAGAATCAAGTGATTCTTGAAAGATCACAACCAATGCATTGTTATCTATTCGGCAACCTCTCTCAGAAATCTGGGATGTACTCCATCTGGCCTAAGTGACTTATCCACCTGAGGACCTTTGAGACTGCCTGGCACTTTTTTCATTGTAAAAGCAATGGGACTCACTCTTGCACCCTGACACTCACAGTCCACTGACACACTGCTTGTGTCTTCCACAGTGAAGACAAATGCAAAGTACTCATTAAGTTCATCTGCCATTTCTTTGTACCCCATTACTACCTCACCAGCATCATTTTTCAGCAGTCCAATATCAACTTTCACCTCCCTTTTACTCTTTATATAACTGAAAAGGACTTTTAGTATCTTGCTTTATATTATTGTATATTCTGCCCTGACATTTCACCTTTTCCCTTGTAGCTTTTTTTAGTTGCCTTTTGTTGAATTTTAAAAGCTTCTCAATTATCCAATTTCCCACTCGCTTTTGCTATCTTAGATGTTCTTTCCTTGGCTTTTATGCAGTATTTAACTTCCTTTGTCAGCCACGGTTGCCTACCTCTGCCATTTGAAAAGTTCCTCTGTGGGACATATCTATCCTGCACCTTGTGAACTATTTCCACAAGCTTTAGTCATCTCTGCTCTGTAGTCATCTCAGCCAGTATCTTCCTTCAATCCACTTGGACAAGCTCCTCTCTTGTGTCTCTGTAATTCCCTTTATTCCACTGCGATACTGATACATGTGAGTTGTGCTTCAATTTGCAATGTGAATTCAATCATTTTATGATCACTGTCTCCTAAAGGTTCCTTTACATTAAACTCTCTTATAAGACGTGGGTTATTACAGAACACCCAACCTAAGATAACCTTTCCCCGAGTGGGCTCAAGCACAAGCTGCTCTAAAAAGCCATCTCATAGGCATTCAACAAATTCCCTTGCCTTGCAATCCAACACCAACCTGATTTTCCCAATCCCATTGCATATTGAAGTGCCCCATTCCAACTGTATCATTACCCTTATTACATGCCTTTTCCAGTTCCCTTTGCAATCTTAACCCCACATCTTGGCTACTACTTGGAGGCCAGTATATATTTCCATAATGTTTTTTTACCCTTCCAATATCTTAACTCCAACCACAAAGATTCAATATACCCTGACCCCATGTCACCTCTTTCTAAATATGTAATTCCATCTCTTACCAACAGAACCACACCACCGACTATGCCTTCCTGGCTGTGCTTTCGATGCAAAGTATATCCTTTGATGTTAAGCTCCCAACTATGGCCTTCTTTCAGCCATGACTCAATGATAGCCACAATGTCATACCGATCAATCTCTAATTGCGCCACAAATTCGTTCACCTTATTCTGAATGCTACAAGCATTGAAATACAACATCACCTGTCCTGCATTCTTCACCTTTTAGAATTTTGTCTCTGTGGTACAATTCATCTCTTTGTTCTTTCTGCATTTATACCCAGTTATTGGCTTGCCTTTCCTTACATTCATGTTACACCCATCATCTGCTTATAAACCTGCTGGCTTATCCTCAGCTCTATCTTACTGGTTCCCATCCCACTGCCATTATTAGGTTAAACCACGCTCAACTGCTCTAGTAAATCTGCCTGCAAAAATATTGGTTCTCCCCCCCCCCCCCCCCCCTCAGATTCAAGTGTAACCCATCCCTTTTGTATAGGTCCCACTTGCCCCTGAAGAGGTCCCAATTATCTAGAAATCTGAATCCCCACCCCCTGCTCCAATTCTTCAGCCACAAATTTATCTGCCACCGCATTCTATTCCTATCCTCACTGTCACATGGCACAGGCAGCAATCCCGAGATTACTACCCTTGAGGTCCTGTTTCTCAGCTTCCTGCCTAACTCTCTATATTCAGATTCAGTTTATTGTCATTTAGAAACCACAAACGCAATGCAGTTAAAAAATAAGACAATGTTCCTGCAGAATGATATCACAAAAGCATATGACAAAACAGACTACACCAGCAAATCCACATAACGTTTGGCAATCCCCAATCCAGAGTCCGGAGAGCCTGCTGCGTATCAATATTGCGCTACCCTCTTAGCGCGTTCCCCGGAAAGGAGCTCTAAATCCACCAGACAAACAAGACCAAAAACTAAAGCTACAAGACCTGCACAAAACCACATAGTTACAACAGTGCAAACAATAGCATAATTGATATTAAAAAAACAGACCATGGGCACAGTAAAAAAATAGTCCAAAGATGTTAAAGGACTATAAGTTCAAAAGAAATCTCCACACAGTTTCCACAAGTCTCGAGGATCCCGACAGACTCGCCATCCCACACCAGCGGCAGAAAGGAATACCCCCGCTGTGGACTTCCATGGCGCCACCCAACTCAGCCTTGCAGACGCAGCACACAATGAAAGCTCCGTCGAAACCAGCCTCGCAGACGCAGCACACACCGAAAGCGACCTGGCCACAGCGGACTCCGAGTCCGTCAAACCTCCGAGCCGACGACCATCCCCTCTGGCACAGCTTCTCTGAGCACCATCCTCTGCTGAGCGTATTAAGACGGCCCCACAATGGCCATCAGAAATGGGACCCCGAGGACTTGGGGGCCTGTTCTTCCCAGCAGAGTCCCGGACCTCACAGCAGCAGCAGCAATGAAGAAGGTCTTCCTGGAGATTTCCCGATGTTCCTCCATGCTCCCATGTCCGTTTACAATCGATTATGTTTGCACACGCCACCCCACTTCACAAATAACAGATAATCAGCTCCGGAGTGGCCACTGCAAGCTGCGTCATGCCGCCATCTTGGATCAAGTATATATATATTTTTCAAAACCACCTCCCTTTTCATCCTATGTCAACCTGTACTATGACTTCAGGCTGCTCACCCTCCCTTTTCAGGATATTGTGAACATAAACATTTCCAAAAACATTTGGGACCCCGGCACCTGGGTGGCAAACTACCATCCGTGATTCCTTTTTGTATCCACAGAATCACTTATCTGTCCATCTGACTATAGAGTCCCCTATTAATGCTGCCAACCTCTTCAGTTCTCTACCCCTTCTGAGCCACAGGGCCAGATTCAATGCCAGAGATATGGCACTGATGCTTCCCCCAGGTAGATTATTCCAACCCCCCCCCCCCCCACCCAACAGTATTTGAAATGGAGTACTTATTGTTGATGGGGTTAGCCGCAGGGGTACTCTCCACTCTCTTACGATCCCACTTCCCTCTCCTGACATTTATCTGTTTCCTGTAGCCTTGGGGTGACTACCTCCCTGTAGCCCTCCCCCCCCCCCCCCACCGTCTATCACCACTTCACTTTCCCTTACAAGCCAAAGATCATCGAGCTGCAGCTCCAGTTCCCAAATGCAAAGATCATTTTGATGCACCTAGCACAGATGTGGCCATCAGGGAGCCTGGAAGTCTCCTGTAAATCCCACATCTGATACCCAGAACAGAACACTGTCCCTGTAGACATACCTCCCATTCTCCCGAGAGTTGAATAAGAAAGAAAGAAAGAATGAACTTGCCTAGCCTCCACTTGTTCTTGCTGATGGCATGTTTGAGCCAAAGCCTTAGTACTCTGCTTCAGGCCATTCCCAACAAAGACAACTCCCACAATGACTGTTCCATTAGGTGGTATCTCTCTTTTATAGAGACTGGGTTTCCCACTGAAAGTCTTTGTGGGATCTGCACGGGAGCACACCTCCTGTGTTTGTGAAGTACTCCAATCAACCTCAATTGTAATCTCTGTTGCTCTACATATCTCATGATTTATGTCTTTTTTTTTGAAAACTGCAAGATGCTCTGCATCAAACATATAACCATAATATCCCTTGATGTCATAAATTCTAATCTAAACCCTTCAGTCACTGTGGCGCTTTTAAGTTCCTAATTGCTAACATGAAATCCCCCCCCCCCCACCAAGAACAAGTGGACTAAAATCCAGTTGCACAGTATATTTTTCTTTGATTTCGGTTTACAATGAGAAATTGATTTGTCCGGGTTGCTACAGTTTGGCCCGAGTGCACTGAACTTGCAGTATTAAGCTTAATTGGCATGCAGTGCACACTTAGCATCATTACTGTGACTCCAGAGTGGGCAGACAGGTTAGAGAAATCATGGTGTCTGTGAGTGAAAGAGCAGACCCCAATTGGAGGGTGAAAGCCCATTCAATTCCAAGCTGAAGGACTGGCCCTTCGCTAAGCCGGTTTGATTGAAGCTAGCCATCCTTCACCCAAGGACAGGTGCTTCCATGTTCCAGTTAAAGTATTCTTTCTTTGGTGAGAAGTCCTGGAATTCAAAAAAAAAAAATAGCTATTACCCCCAAGCCATCAGGCTGAAAAACACCTTCACCCATTAACTCACCCCCTTCACCATTACATACACATAACTTAGCATCACATTGCATACATGCAATTAGTCTATGTATATAACAGTCCCTTGTACATTGGGTTTTATAGGATTGTTTTTATATTTATTGCTTTTTTTTGTTTTTATTTTCTTCATACTCATTGTGTTTTGTCAATTCTCATCAGATCTGAACTAACAATCTTTTCATTCTCCTTTACAGTCGTGTATTGAAATATTCAATAAGTTATCCAAAATCTTGAACTTTTAATTTGCATCTTGAAATGCACCCTTCTCCACATTATCTCTGGAGATGTTAAGTGCTTGCTCTTGTCCTCCCCTCTCCCCTCTTTCTGGACACAAAGTGACTGTACTATAGAATTCATGCTACAGCCACAGCCATACATTTCATGCATTGAAATTATATCTAGCTTTGTGGGAGATCCAAGCTACAGGTCTGAAAACCACACTGCTTATGTATGCATAAACATACACATCTATTTCAGGAGGAATTCACTGTGTGGCAGCCCTTGCAGAAAGACTCTGTCATAACTCCACTCTGTGGGCTTTCTGGAGACGAGTGTATGCAGGATACTGGAAACCTGTTGCAACACACAAAACGATGAAGGAACTCTGCAGTTCAGGCAACATCTGTGGAGGGAAATGAACAGTTGACATTTCAGGCTGAGAGCCTTCACCAAAACTGGAAAGGAAGAGGGCAGAATCCAGACAAGAAGGTGGGGGTTAGGTGAGGAGCTGGGAATATGCTGGCGGGTAATTGGTGAATCCAGATGAGGGGGATGGTGGGTGAGGAAGGTGAGGAGTGGGAATGATGTGAGAAGCTGAAAGGTGATAGGTGTAAGGTGCAAAGAGCTGAAGAAGGAACCTGATCAGTGAGGGCTGTAGTTTGTGGAATAAAGGAAGGGGGATTGAGAGGGAGGTGTGAGCAAGTGGTGAGGGCAGGGAAAGGGATAGAGAAGTGGTAAAGGGGCCAAGGGCATAAGCACAAACAGAGAGAGTGTATACAGAGGGGAGTGGTTACCAAAAGTTAGAGAAATTGATGTTGATGCCACCAGGTTAGAGACTATCAGGACAAGAATATGAGGTGTTGCTCCTCCAATCTGTATCTTTCCTCAACATGTTTGTAAAGGAGGCATGTCTGTGTGGGAATGGGAAATGGAATTAAAATGGCTGGCCAGCTGGAGATTCTGACCTTAATGGCAGATGGAGAAAAAGTGTTTGATGAAGTGATCCCCCAATCTGCATCAGGTCAGATCTAAGATTAGATTAGCTTTGTTTGTCATATGTACATTGAAACTTCAAAGCATACAACAAAATGTGTCATTTGCATCAATGAGAAACACGGTCTGAAGATTGTGCAGATGGAAGCCCTGAGTTTCACCACACTTCTGACACCAACATAGCATGCTCACATCTCACTAACCCTAACCTTTTCTGTGGATCTTTGGAATCTGGGATGAAACTGGAACGAACACTTGGAGGAAACCCACATATGGAAAGAACTTAAACTCCTCACAGAACCCGGATGTTGATTGCTGGCATTGGAAAGCTTTGCATGAACCACAATGCTGCTCTGCCTCCTGAACATTCCTTCCTCTGGTTTCCCATCTTCTCTTTATTCCGTGGTGTACTGTCCTCTCTTTTCACATTCCTTTACCTTTAGCTCTTTGCCTCTTTCACTTATCACCTCCCAGCTTCTCACATTTTTTCCCCTTTCTTCAACCACCCCCCCCCGCTATCTTCCAGCCTCCCCCCACCTTACCTGGATTCATCTATCGACCCCCAGCTCGTGCTGCTTCATAGATGCTGCCTGACCCTGCTGAATTCCTCTAGCATTTTGTGTGAATTACTGCAGCCTCTCTTTTGCCTTTATATGGGCCTTGCAATTTGAAACCCATAATCTCCCTCTGTTCACTCTAAGAAAATCCGGCATAATGTTAAAAAGCTAATTAAAAATCTCTGTGGAACCTCCTCTGAGCTTTTCTATTTCATTTCAAATAGCTCTTGTATAATTTAGCCATGCTTAGCATCATGTTGGTAACACTAATTTTAATGTCTCCATAGCCCAGTCTAATCATTTGTAAAAATGTTCTCCTTACATTAATCTTGTACTCATGGCTTCAATTTATGAAGTGCAGAATACTGATTTTCTTTGTTCCCACGTTTTACCAAAGTGCACCTTCTGAGAACCACTCTGGCATCACCAACTTATTTTTCTGGACCGGGGGTTCACTTGCTATCAGTATATGTCCTCAAGAAGGTAAAGTAAATTATCTTCTTTGAATCACTGTAGTCCTTCTGATGAAGGTAGTCACATTGTGCTGTTTGCTATGAATTTTCAGGATTAAGACTCAATGTTGATGTAAGATGGTGTATGAATTAGAGGCGAATCTGCTTTTGGTGATATTCTCAGGTATTCTTTGTTCTTTGTGATGGATGAAGTCACATAGAGTAGAAAAGTGCAGAACCGAAACAGGCCCTTTGAAACATCTAGTCTGTAATGCACATTTAAACCACCTACTCCCATTGACCTGTACTGGACCATGGACCTCCATACTCCTAAGATCCATTTACCTATCCTAACTTCCTTTAAACATTGAAATCAACCTCACGTGGACCACTGGTGCTGACAGCTCATTACACCATCTCACCATCTTCTGAGTGAAAAAGCTTTCCCTCATGTTCCCCTTAATCTTTTCACCTTTCAAAGTTCAGAGCAAAATTTATTATCCGAGTACATACACGTCAACCGACACTGGTGCCAAGTTGTATGGGTTCTAATGCTCTTCCCTTGGACAACATCGGTGGCATGGACAGGGGAGACTTGCAGCATGGGCAACTGCCAGTCTTCCATACAACTTTGCCCAGGCTTTTGCCCTGGAAGCTATCTAAGGTGCAAATCCATGGTTTCATGAGACTAACAGAGGCCTACATACACATGTCAACATTTACAACCCTGAGATTCTTTTTCTGCGGTAATATGTAGCAAAACTGTAGAACGATAACGGCAGACAGGATCAATGGATGACAAGCTGTACAAATGCAGATATAAATAGATAGCGATATAGAACAAGTACAAGATAAAAGAGTACTTAACTGCATGTAGTTATCCGCTGTTTTTCAAGAGCCTGATGGTCGAGGAGTAGTAACTGTTGTTGAACCTGGTGGTGCAAGTCCTTGTACTTTCTACCTGATAGCAGCAGCAAGAGCGTGGCTTGGGCTTTCAACCTTAACATGTGATCTTTGGTTGTAGTCCCACCCAACCTCAGTGGAAAAAGCCTGCTTATATTTGCCCTATCTAAATACCCCTCATAATTGTGTACAATATATAATTTTGTATTATTTCATTTTCACAGTTTGTTGTCTTCTGCACTCTGGTTGAATGCCCAAGTTCTCTCATTGATCCTGCTATGGTTATTATTCTATAGACTTGTTGAATATGTACACAGGAAATTATTCTCAGGGGTGTATACGGTAACATGCTTGGACAGGTGTCTGGACACTCCATTGTTGGAGATATTGTTGACAATTCTGTGGTACGCACCGAAAGAAGCTGCAGAGGGTCATGAATTTAGTCGGCTCCATCTTGGGTACTAGCCTACAAAGTACCCAGGACACCTTCAAGGAGCGGTGTCTCAGAAAGACAGAGTTCGTTATTATGAACCCCCAGCACCCAGGGCATGCCCTTTTCTCACTTGCTATCAGGTAAGATGTAAAGAAGCCTGAAAGTACATAGTCACAGTATACTGTGATTGATCTAGTTTTCTTCCTTTTCTTCTATATTATGTATTGCATTGAATGGCTGCTGCTAGGTTAAAAAAATTCACGTCACATGCCGGTGAAAATAAATCTGATTCTGAGTGTTGCTTCCACCTGTTACCTTGGCTTAGCTGTGAGTGCTACATAAGCCCATTTTGCAGACACTATTTCAGTATGTCTTTACATGTGTCATACAATTTCAAATCTATAATCTTTGCTCATCTTTATGGAAATCTTCCAAATATTAAAAATCTAACTCAAACTCTCTATGGAAGCTCCTTTCTTTTCTATTTGGAATGGACGTTGTACATGTTAACCATCCCTTTGGTGGCATGGCACATGACAGCAATGGTCTTTCGGATCTGGTGCTACTTTAATTTAGTTTTTTAATTTAACTTTAAGGCACAACTAGGGTTTAGGGCAATGGATAACAGAGCGACTATCTACCATCGCCAGATACTGCTACAACACAGAGATCGCCCAAAAACAAACCTTCATGAAAATCTGCTGGTTAGATTGCGCGACCTCGGCTTGCTGAGGGAATCGGGCCTGCAGTCCTCGGAGTTGCCTGATGCCGGTGGCTGGAGGTGGAGAGATCATAGGCGGTGTGTGAGGAAGCGAAAGTGAGGCGAGCGGGCAGGAGTCCATGCCAGGGAAAAAGTAAGCACGAGCCAGCTGGACCTCCCATCCATTCTTCTCTCCAGTGTCTGCTTGCTGAGGGAATTGGGCCTGCAGTCCTCGGAGTTGCCTGATGCTGGTGGCTGGAGGTGGGGACGTTGTAAGCAGTGTGCGAGGAAGCAGAAGCGAGGCGAGCGGGCAGGAGTCCATGCCAGGAAAATAACAAGCCCTAGCCAGCTGGCTCTCCCATCCATTTTGCTCTCCAATGGACATTAAATTGGACTACATCTGTGGCAACAAAATACTCGGCGGGAGTACAGAAACGGGCAGAATCCCGGACGCCACCATTCAGCTGATTATTTATGAAACAAACTTTCCCCCAAGCCATTGAACTACCAACCTACTGACCTTTGCTCTGCCTATTGTCTTGTTTATGGTAATGCCTGCACTGTTCTGTGTACTTTATGCAGTCCTGGATAGGTCTGTAGTTTAGTGTAGTTTTTGTGTTGTTCATGTAGCACCATGGTCCTGAAGAACGTTGTCTCGTTCTTACTGTGTTCTGTACCAGCAGTTATGGTTGAAGTGACAATAAAAAGTGACTTGACTTACACAATGTTAGTACATCATACTTCGTCATGTTCAGTACTGAATTTTAGTCATGTGCCACTTTGAAGGAACATTATTGAATAACAACAGTTATCATAGTTGTCCCATACCTACCAGGGTCCTTGTAGTGTCTACTCCCAGTTTGAACTTTTCTTCAGAATGCCTTACCCCACATTCTTTCAGCATTTATTGGTGTTGCTCAACCAACTTATTCTTATAACTTTTGTGCATTCTTCCCAAAATCTTTTTGAGAAATGGCTGTATTCAAATTTAACCAGTTGTAATCCATTTCCACCTGCCTACATCATCATTTTAAAACATGAGTTCATTATCAACTACAGACTATTTAAGTACCCAAGCCACAGAAATAATTATGCATCCAACCTGTCCAGAATGAGTTTTACATATCAAAAAGATCTGATTAAATAGCAGTCTGGAGTGGCATGGATCTGATTGGTTGACTTCCTTATTAAAAGTAATTTTAATATATCTGCAGCAGCTTTTCTTTTTCAAGCGGCACATTAAATTGGAATTCAAGTGCTCATCCGTTCTGTCTGACCGAGCAGGAATAGTGGAGATGGATTGGCTTTTAAATAAATAATATCTAACTGGAATGCATTTATTTAACTGAGATACTTGTATATCTGATTTTTTTAATCACATTTCAATGGACAGGATTAATTAACATGTCTGTGAAGATTCTGTGATGATCCTATCTCAGGCCAGCATTTTTGCATTTTACACTAAAATATTTTTGTGTAATTAAATATTTACTTGAAGTTTTAGCAGATGTTGACAGCAAAAGACATATTTATAAAATATCATGCTCTTCACCTTCAAATCAAGTCATTTATGATTCTTTTCAATCATATTGGTCTTCATCATTGGGTTTTGAGGCTTAGGGGGCTAAGTTGGCTGGAGTCAGGGCTTTATGCTTTAACTGTTGATAGGGTCACACATGCCAAATAGGTCAAAGGTAAAGGTCAGACTAAGAGTGTGACTCCAGTTTCAGGGGTTCAGCTCAGGGCTAATAACACTGACTGATAAAATAAAATTGTTTTCTACATCTGAGTGTGATGACATACCTCAGTCTCTACCAGGGACTTGCATGACAGACAGTTGTGAAAACTGAGAAGAAGCTGCTGACACGATGGTGGAAGCCCTGGGCACTGTCAGAGATAGAGGGCCTTCATTGCTGCCCCAAACGCCAGTGGCTCAACCGTTAAAAATCACAACTGTTGTACTGATGTAGTTGTGTAGAATGGCACAGCACTGAATAACAGTGTGCATTCGACTACTATGATAAAGCAGTCAGCATTGCAGAAGAGGCAGAAAGAGACAGCACTGAAAAAAGATAATCAAATTAGAAGAGACAGTTAGACAGATGCTCAAAATGTGTGATCAAGGGAGATCCAAAGAAATCCTCTGAAGTGCAACTTTATTTGACGCATTGTTAAATTACAATCACATCCAGCTAATAGTTAGATAATAGACAAACCAAAAAAAGAATATATATCTGCCAGCAGGGCTTCTACATTAACAGCCGGATAAGATAATGTTTTGTCTTTTAGGAGTGCAATATTCAGGACAAATACTTTTTAACGTATTTCAAGTGATGTAGAATTTAAAGTTATTAAGACTTCCTCTCTGTCTTGTCCCCCATTGAGCTGATGAACAGAAAGCTGAAGGATAGGTTTCATAAGACTTAAATATTTGTAGTACTCAGTTTCTAATTCCCATTTATGAGTGGCTGACATTTACAGTGTTTTTTTCTGTAACACAGTATGAAATTTTTGATAAGTTCATTGTGAAATGGATTCATGCTCAATGAGAAATTCTGCCCTCCAGAAATGTCTAGCAGATAGACTTTATACGTTGAAATTTAAGCTCAAATCTAAATAAAGCCCATAAACTTCTGATGGCAGCAAAGGAGGATCGATGGAGCTTGTAAAACTTTTAGATTTTTTGGCAGGTGTCATGCCTACTTTCTGTTGGAGTTGCAATTAACTCCACAGACAAAGTGCCTTGTGCCTTTTTAGCTGAAAGCCAATTACATTACCCCAGGGAAGGCATGTTAGATTTGAAGAAGGATGTCATGTTCTGTTGTGCATTTGAAAGCTAATTATCCAAGGAGATCAATGAAGAGGTTAATTGGCTAATACCCCTATCCTACTTAGAAAGCATAGGAGGGAGTGAGGGCATTTACTGTGCTGAGATGATAACTGAAGCTATTTTCTTTAGTATTCTGATGGACTAACTTGTAACACAATTGAAAATGGCACAAATACATCACTACCCTAATCGTCTTTTCTCTCCGAGTCATTTTGAAAAATGGTACAAAATTAGAATGAACACACAAAAAGTTGATGCACAGAAGCATTTTATCCATTAAGTTCAATAGATTCAAAGTTCATTTATTATCAAGTTATAAATGCAGCATACAACCCTGAACTTTGTCTTCCCCACAGACAGCCACGAAACAAAGAAAACCGTGAAACCCATTCAAATAAAAATGTCAAAGCCCCCCTCCCCTCCTGTAGATAAATAAAAACAAATTGCGCAAATGGCAACAAAAAAAAGAGGGGAAAACACAGTATAAAACACAAAATCGAAAGAGTCCAGGCATATTCAGTTCAGCTTAGTGTTCCTTACCTGCAAGCTGTCCTGATTCAAAATCTCCCAAAATAACAACAAAAAAGGATCAACCAGAAACACATCATAACATGTACAGAGTCCAACCCACAAACAGCTTCAATGAAACCTTGCCCAAGACCCAGAACTCCGCCACCCTCCTCCAACAGTATCAAGGGAGAGAGAGACCTTTCAAACGTAGTGACTTTCCTCCAGGAGAAGCGAGTGAGAGACTGTCACAGGCAGACACCCTCCTCCGTCAGCAGCGAGGGAAAGGCTTATGGACGGCGCTGAACGCCCACTCACTTTGATGGTTTCTATCTTTTGTGGTGCTCTAATCAGAGAGATCGGTGAAAAATGGAGTCATTTGTGGGCTCATATCCTGTCTCCAAGCTTCTTGGCCTTGAGGCTGTACACCTCACTAAAGCTGCCAGTTCTGTTTCTCTTTTCTCATAAACAATTTTTTTATATATTGGAAGATTAGCATGTCAGTATTGGTTGTTTCTTTTTCTTCATTAAGAATTCTTATCCATTTCTGAATTCATTTGAGATTAAGAGTATGTTATTTTGTTTTGACGGTTAAACACATGCAAATATGGTTACATAAATATTAATCACTTACTATAAACACAAGATTCTGCAGATGTGGGAAATATTGATCAACACAGACAAAATGCTAGAGCAACTTAGCCAGTCAGGCAACGCCTATGGATGGGAAGACACAATGGAAAGAGTCCTGATGAAGGGTCTCGGCCTGAAACATAGACTGTATATTCCTCTTCATAGATGCTGCATGACTTGATGAGTTCTTCCAGTATTTTGTATGAATTATTTATTAATTTTAATTCAGAATATTTTGAGATAAAAATTCAGAAATGGATTAATTGTTTTCAATTTAAGAAAGTAGGGACAATCTCCATTGATGGCAAAGATGAAAATGAGATGAGAGGAGACATCATAGAGGTGTACAAGATATTTAGAGGAATAGACAGAGTGGACAGCCAGCGCCTCTTCCCCAGGGCACCACTGCTCAGTACAAGAGGACATGGCTTTAAGGTAAGGGGAGGGAAGTTCAAGGGGGATATTAGAGGAAGGTTTTTCACTCAGAGAGTGGTTGGTGCGTGGAATGCACTGCCTGAGTCAGTGGTGGAGGCAGATACACTAGTGAAGTTTAAGAGACTACTAGACAGGTAATCGGAGGAATTTAAGGTGGGGGGTTATATGGGAGGCTGGGTTTGAGGGTTGGCACAACCTTGTGGGCTGAAGGACCTGTAATGTGTTGTACTATTCTATGTCTTCTATGAGATTATTGGATATTGTGGTCCATTGTAGTGTGAAGCATCTTGTGAGCTGAGGCCCCTCTTCATGTGCTGTACTATTCTCTCTTTCTTACTGAAAGCATTCTGAGTTACAGAAGTGAAAGCTTCTAATAGATAACCAAGTAAAAAGTCATAATTTTTCATTTTCATCCCTATTTTAATATATTTGCATGAGTTATCATTGAATCTGTTCCATGTTCCTTTCAGGAAATAGATTCCATTTCATAACTCATAAATTTCTTCCTCTGACTGAAACAGAGATTAATTCATTTGCTTTATTGGAATGGTATGTTAAAGGTTAAAGATTAACTTTATACATTGAAATGTGTCATTTGTGTCAACAACCAACACAATTCAAGGATATGCTGTGTCACCATACTTCTAGCACCAACATAGCATGCTCACTAAAAGCTAAAGAAGATTAAATATCCTGACTTCTGGAGCATTTTTTATGAAGAGGTTGAATTAGTGAAACAAAATGAAGAAATAAAATGCTAAAGGATCTTTCTATCACTATAATATGTTATTTAAATTCCTTAATTGTTTTTGACCCTGCCACAGACTATAATAGCTGGCAAAGTTTCAGTCTGCATAAAAGTAATCTGCCCCTTGTCTTGGCCAGATGACCATTATCCTCCGAAGCTTCTCTGTTGAAATCCAACCGGGTGGTTCAACACACACTTCGTTCCATTTTCAGCTGAGCAGTTTTAGAAAATCATTAGCTTCTCTTCCCTCTCTCAATTTATTTTTTTACCTTCTCCCCTCCCGTTTTCCATTTACTCTTTGCTCCTTGGCAACATCATTCAAAAAAGAAACCCTCCATCAGGACTTTGTTTTCAACTTGACAATTCCTTCCCTTCAGGCAAAGTGTGAAATGGAACATCCTAATAAATGAAATTTATTCTTATTTTAGTGATTACACTGTAATCTGTTTGCATGGGATGCATTTTCAGGAATAATATACTCGTTACTGATTCAGGGCCTCAATTTGATGACTGGTAAAATATAAGTTTGCTGCAGAATGTAAAGATGATAGTCCCAAGAAATGTTGACATGGAAAATGGGGGAGGCAAGGAAATTGCCTCTAACTGGGTAGAAATTATTTCTGATATAAGTTTGAATTGTTGTGTTGCAGTGGGTCAGGAAAGTGATTAGTTTTGTCAGTTACTTAGTGGCAATTTAGCCATAGAGAGAGAAAGAAATGAATCCTTCAGACCACCAAGATCACGTCAACTATTAACACTAATCCAATTTTGGTTCTTGCAATTCCTCCCAGGATCTACCACTCAGCTACACACTGAGGTCAATTCACAGCAGCCAATTAACCTACTAGCCTTCGTGTCTGAGTGGTGACAAAAGGAAATTGGTGCTCCCAGGGGAGATCCATACAGTGACAAGGAGAATGTGCAAAACTCCACATAAGACAATAACAGAGTTCAGGATCAAACCTGGATATCTGGTGCCATGCCTCCATTCTGACCTATGGATTAGCATCTCTAGCTCACTTTCATAGTTGGGTCTTCAACCCACGTTCCAAGCTTGAAGTTTTGCAGTGGGATCGGGAAGAAGCGTTGCTGAAGTTTACAGCATTAATTATTTGAATTCAAAATCTCAGGGTCACGTTACATTCAGCAGCTTGGTTAAAATTAGCTGTAAAAGCAATGAAAGGAGTTGAATGTGCGGCCATGAATTAATAGTGGGGAGAATCAATAGAAGAAAGATCACACATGCAAGAACAGTAATTGAAATGCATCCAGAGTGAATTATGGGAAGAAACTAAATGTGTGCAATCTGAAAGTACATGGCTGAAAATGGGAAAGCTGAAAAAGGATTAAGAAAAAAAAAGAAAATTCACTTTAAAAGCTTAAGGGAATAAAAGGAGAGAAGTGAAAAAAGATCACTGATAAGCTATTCTACAGATGAAAACTACATTTCAGTTGGTAGTTTAAAATTTAGACATGTTCCAATTTTGAACCAGAAGCCCCTCACCAGAAATGAAGGACATAATCCTTTATTTTCACAGTAAGATTATACAATGTACTTTTTTCAGATGAACAGCTACCACAAGCTCTTGTCTGCAACTGAATGGTAGATTCTACAATACCACTGGAACAATGTCTAAGAGGGTTCAATCACTTAAATGGGGGATACTTTTTTTTTCACTGTATTTCCCCTCTGTAAGCTATTTCCAGATTCCTTCTGCTGGGTTGTGGGGTATACAGATGAAAGCTGATGAGTAAACTGAACCGAATGGTCAATTTAGTAACCGATGAGAAAGGGTTGGTTGTAATGTGGACACCCAGTGCCACAGAGCCAGACAGCACAGAAACAGGCCCTTGGGCTGTATTGTTCATGGTGACAAGATATGCAACTAAACTGACCCCATTTGCCTCTGTTTGATTCTTCACCCTATAGAAATCTTTTTGGTCCATGTGCCTTTTAAACATCGTAATTGTACTCAACTTTACAGCTTCCCCTGACAGCTCACTCAATTGCCACCCTCAGTTCCCTTCAAATCGTTTCCCTCTCACGTTAAATCTATGTTCTCCACACAGGCAGCTGCAGAGGACAAGTCATTGGGTATAGTTAAGGCAGAGATTGATAGATTCTTGATTAGAATCTACCAGCCTCTGGGAAAAGACTGATAATCCATCCTTACCAATGCCGTTTATGGTATTTTGTGATTTTACATCTCAATTTCCCATGCTGCTGTGAATTTGTAGGAATGATTTGAAGGAGCTGGTAGGACAACACTTCTGAGATAACAATGGCACAACAGAAGAAAATAGAATTGCTGTACCAAGAAATTGGACCTATCTGTCCCCATTTTTTCATAAGACCATAAGATAGGGGAGCAAAATTAGACCATTTGGCCCATTGAATCTGCTCCTCCATTTCATAATGGCTGATCCATTTTCCCCCTTAGCCCCAATCTCCCACCTTCTTCCCATATCCCTTCATGCCCTGACAAATCAAGAATCATAGAAACATAGAAAACCTACAACACAGTACAGGCCCTTCAGCCCTCAATGCTGTGCCAAACATGTACTTACTTTAAAAATTTCCTAGGGTTACACATAGACCTCTATTTTTCTAAGCTCCATGTACCTATCCAGGAGTCTCTTAAAAGACCCTATTGTATCCGCCTCCACCACCATAACCGGCAGCCCATTCCACGCACACACCACTCTGTGTTTTTCTTAAAAAAACTTACCCCTGACATCTCCTCTGTACCTGCTTCCAAGCACCTTAAAACTGTGCCCTCTTGTTTTAGTCATTTCTGCTCTGGGAAAAAGTCTCTGACTATCCACACGATCAATGCCTCTCATCATCTTGTACACCTCCATCAGGTCACCTCTCATCCTCCGTCCCTCCAAGGAGAAAAGGCTGAGTTCACTCAACCTGTTCTCATAAGGCATGCTCCCCAATCCAGGCAACATCCTTGGAAATCTCCTTTGCACCCTTTCGATAGTTTTCACAATCTTCCTGTTGTGAGGTGACCAGAACTGAGCACAGTACTCCAAGTGGGGTCTGACCAGGATTCTGTACAGCTGTAACATTACCTCTCGGCTCCTAAACCCAATTCCACAGTTGATGAAGGTCAATGCACCATATGCCTCCTTAACCACAGAGTCAACCTGCGCAGCAGCTATGAGTGTCCTATGGACTCGGTCCCCAAGATCCCTCTGATCCTCCACACTGCCAAGAGTCTTACCATTAATACTATATTAATCCATCAATTTCTGCCTTAAATATACTCAAAGATTTGACCTCCACATCTGCAATTTATATGTAATTTACACATAAAAATCATTTTGTACATGCTCTGGTGTGTTTGTGCCTACTTCCAGTGGAAGTTCCACTCACTGGGGAGCTATCCTGGCCAGTTCCCAGTGCCGATTACCCAAGAACATTTCCTGGTATCAGTATATTTGATTATGTCATTAATCTGCATGATGCTTATTTCTGCCTTACTGATAGATATTGGAGCAGTAACGTACACGTAGGGTTTTTACTCAAGCTCCTCATCGCATCTCAACTCTATGTGAACTATAGTGTCTATAATATTTTATTTCACCTGCCCGGATATTCATGCCTTTGTGCTTGTAGGAACATCTCTCCACAGAGTTCAGTGCAGTGATTTCTGTCTGAAAAATGAACTTATAACTTGTAACGGCTTGAACCCATTTTGGGTCTGTGAATGCATCGGAAGGTTTGCAACCAGGGAAAGTTTGATCCCAGCAAATTAGAAGTAAGTATGTTAGTGATTTGTTTTGAAAATAAATTTCACTAATATAGCTTTTTATTTGGTGAGGTTCCTTGTTTGAGTGTAGGAGAATATCAGATCATTCTTTTGCTGTAGCAACAATAGATAAAATCAAAATTTTAGTTATCATTGTTCTGATTATTTTTAAAAAATCATGATGATTTTATAGACAATAATTTGTTAATGTGATATCTGTAAGAAGAACTACTAGGATCCATTAACAGGAAAAAATTGAGTTCATTTAATGCTTATGAAAGCAATAATTCCTAAAGTAATGCAGTTCTAGGAAAGGCTTTTGATCCCTGAGAGTGATTATATTAGAAATCGTTGAGTGTGAGGCATGCATTCTTGGCTGGTGATAATGTGATTGATACTGAGTAATTTCAAGTGATATTTAACAAAGTGACATACAACAGATTTGACATTCACGTGAATTCTCTTGAGGTAAATAAAGGCATGTTTGTGCATTGTTCTAATAATAGAAACTGATGTGCTGCAGTTTACGTGGAAGAACTAGCAGTTCAACATACATCCTGGTGTAAACACCAGCAAGTTTGGACTTTCCTTGTATGTAAGTCTAACATCCAGTGCTGGATGAACCATGACATTCCCAAACTGAACATTGGGAAGATTGAAGCTATGGTAAGCTTTGGCTTTCAACATCAACGCTTCCTCCTGACCACTGTTTTGGGCTCATTACTGCTTTTACATCTAAGCCAACTCTCACTGAGCATCCATCTCTTCATCCTGAGATATATTCATATTTCAAAATGGTAGCCCATTGGCAAAACTGGTGGATCTGCCTCATAGCTCCTGTAACCTGGGTTTCATCCTAACCTTGGGCCCTGTATGCAGAAGTTTTCATATTGGATTTCCTCTGAATGCTCTGGTTTCCTGCCATATCCCAAAGGCATGCAGTTTTGATAGGTTATTTGGCCACTGTAATGTCCCCAAGTGTGTAAGTGAGTAATAGAATTGGATAAATGGGGTGGTGGGTGGAGTTTATGAGATACTAGTATGAGTTAATGAAAATAGATGCTTGCTGGTGGGTATGGACTCAGTTGGCAGAATGACCTATAGGTGTGTAATTCTACAGCTTTCTAACATAGAGGACAGGATGCTGGTTTAATATTTGGAGGACAAGTAAAGATGAAGTTCAATATTAATATTCAGATATACAGTGAAACTAGTGTTGCATACTTTTAAATTCCTTGACCTTCTGGCGAGCCTTTCACTTTATTTCCATCCTGCCCCACAGTAGAGTATTTTATGAGTTGATGTAATTCCTATTTCATTTGGCTTTTATTAAGCCACTAAAAAATCTGATGAATTTCAAATATTCTTTGAATATAATCAGATTTTAGTCATTCAATAACAGCAAATGAAATGGTAAGTGTATCCAGATTCAGCTTCTGAAGGAGAATGTTGGAGCACTGAAGAAAGAACTGGATGTGACCTCAGGTTTATCCGTGAAAACGAGGGTTTTCTGGACAGTACCTACAGTGAGGTTGTTACAGCGAGGATACCGGAAGAGAGAAAGGGGGTGACGATGAGGAAGGAAAGGATGCTTGCAGTACAGGAGACCCCAGGGGATGTACCTCTCGTAAACAGGTTCACCTTCTTGGAAGCTGTCAGGACAGAAGATACTGCCAGTCTGAGAGGCGGACAGGTCTGCGAGCCGAAAATTGGTGCAGAAGCAGAGCCAAGAAGTCAGACATCAGGAAGAGCCATGGTAGTAGGGGACCCCATATTAAGAGGTACGGAAAGGGGTTTCTGCGGCAACCGGCAAGATTTAAGGATGGTGTGCTGCCTCCCTGGTGCTAGGATCCAGGACATCATGGACCGATTGCAGGGAATCCTCAAGGGTGAAGGTGAACAGCCGAAAGTCGTAGTGCATGTTGGCACAAATGACATCGGGAAGAAGAGGAAGGACATTCTGCAGCGGGACTTCAGAGAACTCAGAAGAAGGCTGAAAAGCAGGACTTCCAGGGTGGTTATCTCTGGTTTGCTTCCAGTTCCTCGTGCTGGAGAGGGCAGGAACAGGGAGATATGAGATCTCAATGTGTGGCTGAGGAGCTGGTGCGACAAGCAGGGTTTCAGATTCTTAGACCACTGGGATCTGTTTTGGGGTAGGGATGAATTGTACAAAAGGGACGGGTTGCACCTTAATAGGCGGGGGACCAGCATTCTGGCAGACAGGTTTGCCACTGCAACACGGATGTGTTGAAACTAAGGAGGAGGGGATGAACTGGAAATATAAGGATGGAGTTAAAGGGAAAGTGAAAATTAAAAAAGTTAAAAAGGACAACAGAATCAATGGAGTAGAAAGCTCAAGAAGCCAAGTGAAATAGGAATTGATATGAAAGGAGAGGGGAGTACCGAATTAAAAGTATTATATATGAATGCACAAAGTATAAGGAATAAAGTAGATGAGCTTGAGGCTCAGTTGGAAATTGGCAAGTATGATGTTGTGGGAATAACTGAGACATGGCTTCAAGCGGACAGGGCCTGGGAAATGAATATTCAACGATATACATCTTATCAAAAGGACAGACTGACTGGCAGAGGGGGTGGGGAGGCTCTGTTGGTGAGGAATGTTATTCAGTCCCTTGCAGGGGGGGACATAAAATCTGGGGATGTTGAGTCAGTATGGATAGAACTGAGAAATTCTAAGAGTAGAAAGACCCTAATGGGAGTTATCTACAGGCCTCCATACAGCAGTCTGGATGTAGGGTGTAAGTTGAATGAAGAGCTAAAATTGGCAGGTCGCAAAGGTAATGATACAGTTGTCATGGGGGATTTCAACATGCAGGTAGACTGGGAGTATCAAAATGGTACTGGACCCCAAGAAAGGGAGTTTTTGGAGTGCCTCCGAGATGGATTCTTAGAACAGCTTGTACTGGAGCCTACCAGGGAGAAGGCAATTCTAGATTTAATGTTGTGCAATGAACTAGATTTGATCAGGGACCTCGAGGTAAAGGAACCATTAGGAGGTAGTGACCATAATATGATATGTTTTAACCTACAATTTGAGAAGGAGAAGGGAAAATCGGATGTGTCAGTATTACAGTTGAACAAGGGGAACTATGGAGCTATGAGGGAGGAGCTGGCCAAAGTTCAATGGAACAATACCCTAGGAGGGAAGACAGTGGAACAACAATGGCAGGTATTTCTGGGAATAATGCAGAAGGTGCATGATCGGTTCATTCCAAAGAGCAAGAAAGATCCTAAGGGGAGCAAGGGGCAGCTGTGGCTGACGAGGGAAGTAAAGGGCAGTATAAAAATAAAAGAAGTAGAACATAGCAAAGATGAGCAGGAAACCAGAGGATTGGGAAGCTTTTAAAGAGCAACAGAAGTTAACAAAAAAGGCAATACACCAAGAAAAAATGAGTTTACGAAGTTAGTTTACGAAGGTAAGCTAACCAAGAATATAAAGGAGGATAGTAAAAGCTTCTCCAGGTATGTGAATAGCAAAAAAATAGTTAAGACCAAAATTGGGCCATTGAAGACAGAAATAAGTGAATTTATTGTGGGGAACAAGGAAATGGCAGATGAGTTGAACAGGTACTTTGGATCTGTCTTCACTAGGGAAGACACAAACAATCTCCCAGATGTAATAGTGGCCAAAGGAACTAGGGTAAAGGATGAACTGAAGGAAATTTATATTAGGCAAGAAACAGTGTTGGATAGACTGTTGAGACTGAAGGCTGTTAAGTCCCCAGGACCTGATGGTCTGCATTCCAGGGTACTTAAAGAGGTGGCTCTAGAAATCTTGGACGCATTGGTAATCATTTTCCAATGTTCTATAGATTCAGGAACAGTTCCTGCTGATTGGAGGGTGGCTAATGTTGTCCCACTTTTCAAGAAAGGAGGGAGAGAGAAAACAGGGAATTATAGACTGGTTAGCCTGACGTCAGTGGTGGGAAAGATGCTGGAGTCAATTATAAAAGAGGAAATTATGACAGATTTGGATAGCAGTAGAAGGATCAGTCCGAGTCAGTATGGATTTATGAAGGGAAAATCATGCTTGACTAATCTTCTGGAGTTTTTTGAGGATGTAACTATGAAAATGGACAAGGGAGAGCCAGTGGATGTAGTGTACCTGGACTTCAGAAAGCATTTGATAAAGTCCCACATAGGAGATTAGTGGGCAAAATTAGGGCACATGGTATTGGGGGCAGAGTACTGACATGGATTGGAAATTGGCTGGCTGACAGGAAACAAAGAGTAGTGATTAATGGGTCCCTTTCGGAATGGCAGGCTGTGACCAGTGGGGTACCGCAAGGTTCGGTGCTGGGACCTCAGCTGTTTACAATATACATTAATGATTTAGATGAAGGGATTAAACGTAACATTAGCAAATTTGCTGATGACATAAAGTTGGCTGGCAGTGTGAAATGTCAGGAGGATATTATGAGAATGCAGGGTGACTTGGACAGGTTGGGTGAGTGGGCAAATGTATGGCAGATGCAGTTTAATGTGGACAAATGTGAGGTTATCCACTTTGGTGGCAAGTACAGGAAGGCAGGTTACTATCTAAATGGAGTTAAGTTAGGAAAAGGGGAAGTACAACGAGATCTAGGTGTTCTTGTACATCAGTCACTGAAAGCAAGGATGCAGGTACAACAGGCAGTGAAGAAAGCTAATGGCATGCTGGCTTTATAACAAGAGGAATTGAATATAGGTTCTTCTGCAGCGATACAGGGCCCTGGTGAGACCCCATCTGGAGTATTATGTGCAGCTTTGGTCTCCAAATTTGAGGAAGGACATTCTTGCTATTGGGGGAGTGGAGTGTAGGCTCACAAGGTTAATTCCCGGAATGGCAGGACTGTCATATGTTGAAAGATTGGAGCGTCTGGGCTTGTATACACTGGAATTTAGAAGGATGAGAGGGGATCTGATTGAAACATATAATATTATTAAGGGATTGGACACACTAAAGGCAGGAAGCATGTTCCCGCTGATGGGTGAGTCCAGAACTAGAGGCTACAGTTTAAGATTAAGGGGTAGGCCACTTAGAACAGAAATGCGGAAAAACTTTTTCACCCTGAGAGTGGTGGATATGTGGAATGCTCTGCCCCAGAAGGCAGTGGAGGCCAAGTCTCTGGATGCATTCAAGAGAGAGTTAGATCGAGCTCTTATAGATAGCGGGGTCAAGGGATATAGGGAGAGGGCAGAAATAGGGTACTGATTGTGTATGATCAGCCATGATCACAGTGAATGGTGGTGCTGGCTAGAAGGGCTGAATGGCCTACTCCTGCAACTATTGTCTATTTAAATAAGAACTGGATCAAACTTAAAATGGGTAATAGTTACAAGTACTGAAATTTAAAATTAACTTTTCCATTTAACATGCATGGTTTTGGTATTCTCTTTTTTAAATATTTTAGTCACATTCCATGAAGTTTCTTGGTTCTTCATTTGTTCGGAAATGATTATGCAGTTGAAAATCAATTTGGTTGTGTGTTAATGATCAGCTAAGATAAAGTAAATAAAGACGAGACGATTAGCATTGATCAGAAATGTTTAATTATCCAGTTAAACCCTTCTGGAACCTAAGTAGTTTTGTGACTTCTTTCTGCATAGCTCTGTGTTTCATAACTATTGAGGCCTTTCTGCAGTTTCAAAGCAGAAATTTATCATTAATGGTCTAGTACCTCAAGGTCAGAGGTTAGTTATGAAAAACTGTCTTTAATTTCAAGTAGTTCTGAAGTCTTGTCGCCTTTCTGGACTGTGGTTTGCCAATAGATGTACAACTTGCAAATCAGCATTTCCACATCGTGCCTAATTTGAGGAAGGAGTGGTCATTAGGGTGTTAATTCGGTATGTCCTGTGTCGTATGATGTGGGCAATCATAATCTTCCCTTGAACGTGATTGTTCTTGGCAAATTTTTCTACTGAAGTGGTTTGCTATTGCCTTCTTCTGGGCGGTGCCTTTACAAGAAGGGTGACCATGTAGCCATTATCAGTACTCTTTAGAGGTTAACTGCGTGGCGACAGTGTTCACATAGCTAGGACTTGTTATATGCACCAGCTGCTTCTACGACCATCCACCTCCTGCTCCCATGACTTCACATGACCCTGATCCAGTGGGGAGAAGTGGGGGGGGGGGGGAGTTGATGTTGAACTGGTACTACACCTTGCCTAAGGGTGATCTCCAGGCTAGCGGTGCACCTCCTTTGGTTGAGACGCATCTCCACCCAGCCACCCACATTATGGTAGAATTGTAATTTTTCTAGCATTTTCTTTCTGTCTTAACATGTTTTTATAACTGTTACATAATCATATAATTATTCAGTAAAGTTCTGAGCAATTGCAATGTACCTGACTCTCTCTTTTCTAGAAGCTTCTTACCTTTTCTACAACAGGTGTCACACCACTTGAATCTGGCTATTTTGTTATTTATTATCATTGGAATCATGTTAACTCCAGTTTGAGTATGAAGTGACCACACTACTTGATAAAATGGCCTTTTTATTCTTCATTCTTGACTTCTGAAGAATCTCAGGATCATTGTCACTAGAAGCAACAGTAATGAATGTTCAGTTACTTTCTCAGTTCAAAAGATTATTAAAATATGATTCATTGTGCCAACTAGAGGGTAAGTAAGAACATTATGGTCTTGGTGTTTGGCATATTTTGAGGGAGATGCTAGTTTAGAGTACACCAAGCAAACTGGAGTTGATCCCTGTTTTGGACTTTTCAGTGAAATCTTGTTGCTGACCACTTAATGTTGCCAATTTTATGGGTTCTAACCCACTTGACTGCTTTAAGCCCAAATTTTTTCTGACAGGTTGTTAAACATTGAATTAATTCCATTCTTTGAATTTTAGTATAAATGGAACTTTATCAATGTACAATGAACAGATGATGAAAAATAAACAGAATTAATAATAAGATATATAAGGTTTATAAGATATGTAAAACTTGTTTTACATTATTTCTTTCCTGTTACCATGGTGGTCTTGTTCCAAAGCATTAAAGTGAAATACTGAACTTACTATAGATATTCTGTTCTCTAATAAAGAGTTTAAGTGATGTTTTATAATTAAATCTCTTCGTGTTTGGTTAGTTTCATTGCCATTGGCCATAAAGTTTCAATTTGTTTGATTCAATTCCTTTGCCAATCAAGACACTATCTGCCTCTGCCTAAAAGGAATTCAACAACTCTATCCTCCTCAAAGTTCAGTAGAAGCAATTTCAAATGTCGCAGACTTTCACTTTTGCTTCATCTTTGTTTGGAATGGGCAACCCTATATTTTTAAATAGTAGCACCTTGATTCGGATTCTTGCACAAGAACAAACATCTTCTCAATATCCTACTGTCAAGACCCTAAGAATGTTACATGTTTCAATCAAGTTTCCTTTTTCCCTTCTCAACTCCAGTGGATAAAATACTAGACTGTTGAACCTTTCCTCAAAGACTGTTCAATTATCCAGCTATTAGTTTAGTAAGCTTTGTCTGAATGGATACCAATGAATTTATATCCTTTATTAAATAAGGAAATCACTACTGTGTATGGCATACTGTGTATGGTTTGAGATAGAACTTCCCTCTCCAGAGACAAAAACAGAAAATGTTAGAAACTCTCAGCAGACCAGGCATTATGCCTAGATAAAGAAACAATCAACCTTTCAGCCTCTCACCATGCACAGGTTGAGTTTCATTCCTTACATTTGGATTCTGTTCCCCTTGAAGGAAATGATAAACTTCTCATTGGTTACTATTTACTTGTTCATTGAGAAAGGGAGGGAGGTGACAGAGATAGAACAAATGAATTTAAGGGCAGGGTGAAATTTAGAGGTAAAGGTGCTCCTGATGTTGTAAATTGGGGAAACTGCTTCATTGAACACATCTGCACCATCCATCACAAGTCAGACCTCCTGGTGGCCAAACATTTTAATTCTGATTCCAATCCCATTCCATGTCTTGATCTATGGCTTTCTCTTGTGCCAAGATAAAGATATCCTCAGGATGAAGCAGCAATGTTTTATGTTCTGTCTGGGTACCCTCCAACCTGATGGAATAAATATCAATTTCTTGCTTTGGCAAATCCCCTCCTCTTTCCCTTTCTCCTGTGGTCTACTCTCCTCTCCTATCAGATTCTTTCTTCTTCAGTCCTTGACCTTTCCCACCCACCTGGCTTCACCTATCACCTTCCAGCTAGCCTCTTTCCCTTCCTCCGACATTTTTCTTCTGACATCCTCCTTCCTCCTCCTCAGCCCTGAAGAAAACTCTTGGCCCAAAATGTTGACAGTTTATTCTTTTCCATAAATGCTGACCAACCTGATGAGTTCCTCGAGCATTTTGTGTGTTTAGCTTTGGATATCCAGCATCTGCAGACTTGTTCATGCTTTTCATTCCTTACTTTTGGACTCTATTCCCCTTGAATTAAATTATAAGTTTCTGTAAGATTTTAATTACTTGTTCTACTTTGTCATAGCAAATTTTGGAATCATTTATCAGGACGCCCACTTTTCTGTGCTTCTCTGAACTCTGTAAACTCTCATCATGCAGAGATAATATGTCTTTTTCTTATAGTTTGTTCTTACCAAAATGAACAAATCAAAATCAAGTTCATTGTCAAATGCACAAGTTCATGTATACACTAGTGCAATGAAAAACCATACTTACAGCAACATCATAGGCATGCAGCATTAGAAAAAAATATTCACAAGAAAAAAAATACAAATATGATTTATACAAAATTATACAACAAAGAATACATTTACAACAAAAATAAGACCATAATAATGGAAGAGTGTCATATTATTGCTATATACTGAGGTAGTGATTTGCATTGTGCAGGTTGGTTCAAGATCTGAATGTCTGAAAAGAACTAGATGTTCTTGAATCTGGTGGTATGGGGCTCGAGGCATTTGTGCCTGCTGTCTGATGGTAGTTGCAAGGAGATAGCATGGCCTGCAAGGTGAGGATCTTTGATGATTTTTTTGAGGCAGCGGTTTATATTGACTCTTCCACATTATATTTCAAGTGCCAGATCTTTGCCCATTTATTTTGAACCTCCACAGCAAGTGAGATCAGCTCAGTTGTTTCCCAAAATCTACCTCTGCTCTAAGAGGCCTTCCAAATTTAGAAGCAATGTTCAAGCAGATGAGATCTGATGGTTGTGTGTTTGATTGCTCTTTCGAACTTTGGCTAGGAAGCAGACAACACAACAAAAAATACAGAAAATTTCCTGCACTATGTGCCAGTCTGTAATATCTATTTTTTTTTTACCTTGGTAAGATATTTTCTCAGGATCCCTTTGCATTGCATCCACAGCTAAAGTGTTTTATTTAAGCTTGGTGAACTTGATTAACTGTTGCATGGCCTTTTAATCTTTGTATCATCCAACTGATGAACCCAGTGGACTTTATGTAGCAGACTATTATGTGCAGGTTTTTGTTTGCTGTGGGAAGTATCTCCAAAGATGTTTTTTTTACCTTCATGATATTTGCTATGTTTTTAGTTTAAATTTGCAATTCTTTAAGAATGTAATAATTGCAGTAACATGGATACGGATTGTACAGTGTATTAATATTACGGATTTAGTGACAATGTCATGTGGACCAGTAGCATTTCAGCAACATCATGTGTAGTTCAAAAACTTAAAGGCCAGATTCCACTTGAACCAGGAATTGGATTGGTTTTGGAAAGCCTTCCATTCTTACCTGTACCTGGAGCAATGCTAACTTACTTTCAAACTGCAGACCAACTTCAGCCATTCCTGTTACTCTTTGTTTATCATTAAGTGTTCATGACACTAACATATTTGTACAACAACGCACACAAAATGCTGTTGGAACACAGCGGGCTAGGCAGCATCTATAGGGAGAAGCGCTGACAACGTTTCGGGCCGAGACCCTTGGTCAGGACTAACCGAAAGGAAAGATAGTAAGAGATTTGGAAAACATATTTGTACCATGCTTTCTTTCTAGATGTCACAGAAAATATGCCATTCCTCTTGCCCACTGTTCACTCTTACTGTATCCTCAACTGATATACTGTAGATAAATTTAACATTGATCAGTTTTAGAGAAACAATTTATTATATTCTGCCTGGACATTTTCCAACTGGTGGCATGAACACTAATTTGTCAAATTTTCAGTCACCACTCCCCCTCTGTTCCTTTGTCCATTTCTGTTTTCTCTCTCCCCTCTGATCCATCCCTCTCATTACACTTCATATACAAACTGCTGGAGAAACTCAGCAGGCCAGGCACATCTAGGAAAAGAGTACAGTCGCCGTTTTGGATTGAAACCCTTCAGCAGGACTGGAGGAAAAAATGCTGAGGTACAGATTTAAAAGAGGGGGGAGAGAAACATCAGGTGATAGGTGAAACCTGAAGGCGGAGGGGATGAAGTAAAGAACTGGGAAGTAAATTGGTAAAAGAGACAGAAGGCCATGGAAGAAAGGAAAGGTGAGGAGGAGCACCAGAGGAAGCTGATGGGCAGGCAAGAGGATAAGGTTAGAAAGGGAAACGAGGATGGGAACTGGTGAAAGAAGGGGGGGTTGGTGGCATTACTGGAAGTTTGAGAAATTGATGTTCATGCCATCAGGTTGGAGGCTGCTCAAACAAAATATAAGGTGTTGTTCCTCCAACGTAAGGGTGTATCAGAATGGGAAGTGGAATTAAAATGGGTGAATGGGAATCGGAAGTGGAATTAAAATGTCTCTTCCCCCACTGCCCACCCCCACTCTCCCCATTTGCCATTTACTCACACACTTCTCCCACTTGCACCTCTCCTCATCTCCCCACCTAGTTCAACTTACTTTACTTTTCTCCCTTTATATTCCATCACCTTCAGCCCTTTGATGCTTCCACCAATCACATCCCAGCTTCTAACAACATCCCCAGCACGCTCATCTGCCTATCAGCTCCCTCTGCTGGATCGACCTATCACCCGCTAGCTCTTGCTCTGCCCCTTCCTTCCATCTTTTTATCCAACATTTCTCCTCTTGCTTTCAGTCCGGATAAAAGGTCGCTACCTGAAATACCGACTGTCCATTTTCTCCCCCATAAGCCCTATTTGATACACTGAGTTTCTCCAGCATTTTTTCTATTGTTCAATTAAGCATATTCCTTATTCATGTGTTAATGTATTTCAAAAGCACACAGTGCATGTTTATACAACTTACCTTCATTTTTTAACCTTCTGCTTGGTGCTTTTTTGCTCTTTACACACTTTTGCCCAACCCTGCCCCTTTGCACCCTCTTACCTTGCTTGCCCTCATTCTTTGCCCCTCTCTCTCTTCACATTTTAGTTTGATTTTCCATTAGAAATTTGACTTTTTCAATGTATAAATACAACACCTTTGACATTATTCTCAGCAGCTACATTCAGATTTTCAGATATAGCAGCTTTATGGAGTTTTTGAACACTTCAGCCTACAAAACACTAGCAGAAATACTGGACACTGCACACTACAAAAGCTACAATGTGCACACGTCTCTGACTGTAAAACATGCTTCTTTGCTTCTGTATTCTTTAGCAGTTAATGTGGTGAAGTCATTATTAATGTAAATTACATTTTGAAAGATCATACTTCAAGTTCTGATATGCTTTGATGAGATTAATGCAACATTAAAATACCCTTGCAAGAGATGACACCTTTCCAATTTAAGGCTCATTAAATTATTTCATATCACTCTTGAAATAAGAATATTTTGCAAATGTGGCTGTGAGGCTAATCTCTGGAGTAATGATTTCCAAATTCAGTCATGTTCTGTGTTCATGATAAAATTCAGACCACATCCATCCAATCATGTAATTCCATTCATAGTGAGTACATATTGAAATAATATTTGACTTCGTGCTCCTCAAACAATGGTACATCTGTGATAAATTTGGGAACATTCCTCACAAGTTTTTATTACTCAGTTCGATTATGTCCCTTTGGTGTGTCAGACTCCTGCCTGGTGGTAAAAAATATAACAAGTGGTCTTATGCAGATTAGTCTCATGGTGCCTTTCTCCTCTCTGTATTAGCTCCAGCTTCCTGTGCTTCTCCCTCCCTTGTCAGTAAAGATTGTTTCCTTTGTCAAAATATTTTAAGTGGTCTTGTTCAGCCCACACATATACAGTCCATAGGAATCACTGGAATAGTTTAACTTCAAAGTTCAAAGTAAATTTTAGCATCAAAGTCGATATACAACCCTGAGATTCATTTTCCTGTGGGCATACTCAGCAAATCTATAGATTGGTAACTATAACAGGATCAATGAAAGATCAACCAGAGTGCAGAAGACAACAAGCTGTGCAAATGCAAATATAAATCAATAGTAATAAATAACAATAGCATGAGATCATGAGATAAAGAGTTCTTAAAGAGAGATTGTTGCTTGTGGGAGCATCTGAGTGGATGGGCAAGTGAGTGTAGTTATCCCCTTTTGTGCAAGAGCTTGACAGTTGAGGGATTGTCATCTGATGGTAGCATCGAGAAATAAACATGACCTTCGTGGTGGGGATCTCTGATGATGGTTGCTTCTTAGCTACGACAGCGTTTCATGTAGATGTGCTCAATGTTTGGGAGTTTCAACCCAGTACCCTGATGTACTGGGCTGAATCCACTGCCTTTTGTAGGATCTAATGTAGATTTTATAATTGAGTCATGGAGTAATACAGTATGGAAAAGGCCCTTCAGCTATCTTGTTCATGCTAACCAAGTCATCCTTCTAAGTTATCCCTATTTACCTATCTTTAACCCTCATCCCTTTAAATCATTGCTATCAATATCCCTGTTCACATGTTTTATTCAATGTTATTATTAAACCTGCTTCAGTCACTTCCTTTGGCAACTTTTTCCATATACATATCACTTTCTAGGTGCAAATTAGCAGCTGTATTTTCTGTATCAGCTAGAGTAGAGAAGTATTATATTGGCAATGGGTCATCAGTACTGAAAAAGTTCTGAAAAGTAGTTAATTATAAACTCAACAAAGTCTGCATCTGCTGGAAATCCAAACCAGCACACACAAAATGCTGTGGGAACTCAGAAGGTCAGGCAGCATCTTTGGAAATAAATAAACAGTTGATGTTTCCAGCCAAGACCCTTCTTCAGGACAAGCTGTTAATATTCTTGGGAATAGAGATAGTGTTGTGTCTAACTAAAACTGAGCCATGAAGTGGGAAATATAAAAGCCTTTATTTATATTGACCACTTTCATTCAGCACAGAGCATCCAAGATTAACTCATTCACCTGGCACAATGTTTTATATTCTTCAACACAAAGCTAACAATAAGCAATTAACTAATTTCAGTTGTTTTAATCACCTAACATTCGCAATATAATCAGGTAAATTTATAGATGTACATATCCACAATGGCACCACGTCCTAATTGGCAGAATCCCTTCAAATATTCAATGCAAAAGCCTTTCGACACCCAAAATATACAGCGTTCAAGGATGGCTCAATGAATACAGATAATCAGAAAGTTAGGTGACAAAACAGACGTGTCCTGACAGCGCATTAAATGGCAATGATGCATCATTAACAATAAGCAAATAGCAGGAACATTCATCTATTCAATCCTGAAGAAGGGTCTCGGCCCGAAACATTGACTGTTTATTCATTTCCATAGATGTTGCCTGACCTGCTGAGTTTCTACAGCATTTTGTGTGTGCTCTATCTATTCAATAAATTCTTTTGTCTCTCTATATAGTTTCAATGGGACAGAACACCACAAAGTATTAGTTTGAAGTTAAACCGTGTTACTGGTTTTATTTTCTTAAGACCGGTTCTCAGTTTCATTAATCCATAATTATGCTATTCATAATTTCATAACCCTGAAAAGTTCAGAAGATTGGAGATGTCCTTCATGCTTAATCCAATTCCCTGAACTCTCTTTTTTTAGTCACTGTCAATCAACGGATCATCATTTGCAATAGGAAAAGAATCGTTTCGAATTGCTGTATATATAAATAAAAAAATGTGGCTCTGTTACTGCCCAAAGCTTTCAAATCTTTCTTCCACTTTAGGCTAGGGGTGTGTGTCAATGTAAACACATCCATTTCCAGAAACAGGTTCAAGTTGGAGCTGGTGAACTTGGATCTGCTGGAAGAAGTTTGCATGAAGAAGTTCATCTACACTGGCTGTGATGTGCAGCAATTCATTGCACAATTTTACCAGACCCATAACCATAAAATTACTGGATGCTGGTGTAAAGAGAGTGGAATCCATTTGGGAAAGATGTGAAAATGTTAAAGTACTTTAAACTCAGATGATTGTCTATCCAATTATTTTGCAATCACAATAGACCCACTAGATGATGTTTGCTGCACCCCATTTAAGCTCGTTCGGTCCTATTTTTGTGCTCCCTTAAAACTCTCAGCATTCCCAGATTCAACTAAACTAAATTGGGGCCCCATTTACTACATTCCTATGAAATTCTTGTGCTCTCTTTAAACTTAGTAGGGCTCCATTTTCTGCACTCCCCTTTAATTTACCAAACTTACTAGAAAAATTAATATACCACCATGTGGCATCTCAAAGAAAAGTGACATAAAAGTATATTGGGATATTATCAGGAATTATAACCAAATAGTCCAGAAAATCTAGAAGTCCTGCTCCTCCTAAGTTGCAAGGACATCTGATTAAGAGAGTTTTGTTATATTTTTATTTCTCAGCCATATTTATTTTTGAGGCTGTTTTATGATGTTTCAGCAGCAATTGCAACAGCTGGTACATTGGCTTTAGTGATAAGAATGAACTGTAAGTGTTGGAAATCTGATTTTTTTTTTGTGCCTGGTGCTTGGTTGGACACCGTAGGGAGTATGATTGAAATTGTACCTCCAAGAAGTAAAATGAGAAAATCGTGGTTGTGTAGAATTAAAGAGAGGAACGATGTGGGATTGGGGTCATAATGGGAAGAAACTCCAGAGGCCCCAACCTTTCTGGATTTAATATAAACCAGCAGATCCCGATGTTTTAAGGGATGATTTAATATTCTGCTCATCATTCTCTTCGTGGGAGGTAATAAGATTTGAAATAGCAAAGGACATTCTATCCGTGCACACAGTTTAAATACATTTCTTTCAACAACTTGCTGGGCTGGTGGCATAGACGCTAAGGTTAGTCTCTGCAGTGTCAAAATGAGATTAGCTCTTTAAGATTTTTTTGTACTTATAATCATTGGTTTAAGAAAAGGGCATTAAATTTGTTCATATCTAATTAATTATATGGATTAGGTGCATGAATAGCTCTCCAAGTCCAGACACCAGTACTAAAGGTACTACTTAGTCACAGTAATGCATTTTAATTTGCCTACGATGCTCATAATCAATAAAATTAATTGGAGGAAGAGTGAGTGCCCAAGGAATAATTTGGAAACTTCTATCTATTGAAATGTAATATGTATTTTAAGTTTCTTCACACCTCTAGAAAATGATGGCATTTGATGAGGTCTTGTGTTAGGCACAACAAACCTTATTTATAGAGCAACACAAACAAAATGCTGGAGGAACTCAGCTGGCCAGACAGCACCTATGGAGAGGAATAGACAGTAAGTGCTTTGGACTGAGACCTTTCATCAGGCTGGAAAAAAGAGATAAGAAGCCAGAATAAGGTGGGTAGGAGTAGGGGAAGGAGTAGAAGTTGGCAAATGATAGGTGAAACCAGCTGAGGTGAAAGGTGGGTGGGTGGGGAAGGTTGCTGAAGTGAGAAGCTTGGAAATGCTGGGTGGAAAAGCTACAGAAGAAGGAATCTGATTGGAGAAGAGAGTGAGCCATGGGAGAAAGGGAAAGAGAAAGGGCACTGGAGGGAGTTGATAGGTAGGTAAGAAGAAGATAGGGGGTAAAAGGGCAGCCAGAATGGGGAATGAAAAACAGAGAAGAGGAAGGGTAGAGAAATGATCAAAAGTCAGATAAATCAAAGTTCATGCCATCAGGTTGGAAGCTTTCCAGCGGAATATAAAGTGTTGCTCCTCCAAACTGAGAGTGGCCTCATTCTGACAGTAGAAGAGGCCATGGACTGACTTGTCAGAATGGGAATGGGAAGTTGAATTAAAATGGCCACTGAAATATATCACTTACAAACATTACATTGCAACAACAGTATAGAAATCTCCAGAATTGACTGTCCTATGAAGAGCTTTATGAATATTTTTATTTGGCTTGTGTTTCTATTCACACTTTAGCATTGATAATCATAAGGAAAGCAAAAGTGGAAAACCACATGGAGACAGCAATAGACCCACAGAGAAGTAATGAATATTGTACTCCACTTCTTATCTGCCCAGCCAATGAAACGTATCTGTGGAATAGGAGATGATGTGAACTGGATGTGAACAAATCAGAGGGAGAAGAACCAAAACAAGAAATTGAAAATCTTTAAGAGAACTGCAGATGTTGTAAATCTGAGATTAAAAAAAAACTAAGCAGAGTGTTTCTTTCAAGTGGTATGGAAATTTAACAGCTTGATTACCTTTCCTCAGAAGACTTGGAGTTCTGATGAAACTCCAAGTTTCTGGTCCTGAAATGTTAACCGTTTCTCTCTTTGCAGATACTCCCTGATTTTTTAAGTATTTCTGGCATTTTCTGTTGTTATTATTCAGAAAAAAGACTGATTAGTTTGAGAAGAAAAGATAATTAATATGGAAAGTAAAAGCCAGAATAAGCCTTTAAGAATAATTTGCTACCTCTGGGTGTAAGGTAATGCTATTTCATTCTATCTTTGCTGCAGCTACAAGGTTTTATTTCAAATATAGATTGGATTGTTAACATGATCCTGCTGACATGAATTAACAGCTTTAAATATCTGTGAGGTGATACCTTCTTTCTTGCTGTGCAAACCCAACAAAATTCTTTCTCAATATTCTTGAAGGCTGACAGTGAGATTGCATTTTGGTTTGTTAGTGGTGAGGTGGCACGTACTCCCAGCAACTTGTGACTCAAGTTGGAACTCTCTCCTATCTCAGATTTCTATTTTTTTGCATGCTGGAGCACATTGTTTTTTCATATGGAGTAGGGAGATGTGCTGAAATTCTGTTCTCATACCACTCAGAAGAAACATTCCATAAGCTTATCTATTCAGACACATAATAAATAAATAAAATAACATCATATATAGTTGCCTTCATTGTGCAAGTACAATCCCCACACTATGTGTGTTATTAAACAAACATGTGACCTTCTAACTAATCGTTGATCAACTTCAAGTTAGTCTGATAATTAGGAACGCATTCTAAATGAATAATCCTGCTGTTTATATACTGGAATGCGTTTATGGATGATGCATTTCCTCTAACAGACAAGCATTTGTCATTGTGTTAGAGAGGGTGTAGGGGAGAGTTACAACGATGCTGTTGACTCCGGAAGATTTTAGCCAGAAAGAAAGACTTAATCGGCTGCAGTTGTTTTCTTTAGAATAGAGTGAAGACTTAGCAAAGTTGTATGAACTTAAATATGTGTAGCTTTATTTTTATATAATTCTTTATAATTGTTGAATGTTTTTTTTATTGCATGTTACACCAACATTTTGAAGGCCTCCATTAGTCAAGATTGATCATGGATGTTGTGTTCTGGCTGTGCAAGCCTGGACAGTATGATATTGGGAGCAAGCAGCTAGTTCCCACTCTCCATGCAGCTGAAGAATCCAAAGAAATGGCAGAGACCAATACTGTTCGGCACCAGCCACTTTGCAGGAGTTGCCAGTCGGTATTGAACCCAACATAGGACTGCCTTAGGGTCTCCAGCTCTGGACTATTCCTTGGTGTTTTCCCCTGAAGCCTTCCGTACGAGTAGGTGGAAATGCAAGGCAGCAGAGTTTTCCTTCTCCTACATGAACTGCCAAACATGGCAGACAACCTCCATTTGCATGGCACGTCTCATTTTAAAGCACCAAGGATACACCTATGCCCCATCTCCTGAAGGATAGGAGCTGGACTTAATCGTCAGAAGCTACTTAGGATGCACACTTTTGGAAGGATTTAATAGGCAGTGGGAATTTATCCCCACTACCTCCCCCAGCTATGACAACCGTAAACCCCATTCATAAATCTCATTATAGGATAGGCAGTTCTGGAGATTTCAAAGTTCAAAGTAAAATTTATTATCAGAGTACTTACATGTCACCGTATACAGTCCTGAGATTTTTTCCTACCAGCATATTCAGCAAATCTAGAGAACAGTAACTGTAAACAGGATCAATGAACAGCAAAGTGTGCTGATGGAAATATAAATAAATAGCAATGCATTACAAGAGCATGAAATAGCAAGTTAAAGAGTCCTTAAAATGAGAGCATAGGTTGTGGGAACACCAGAGGTAGTTTGGGTGTATTTATCACCTTTTGTTCAGAAGCCTGATAATTGAGAGGTAATAACTATTCTTGAACCTGGTGGTGCAAGTCCTGAGGCACCTATACCTTCTACCTGATGGTAGAAAAAAGAGCATGGCCTTGATGATGGATGCTGCTTTTCTACAGTGATATTGTTAGTGCAGTTGGAAAGCCAGAAAGTGTTTCAGGCTTTTTATATTGTAGATGAATATTGCTTAGTCTTGCACTTTCTTCCTTGCAGATTCCTGGTTGATGCCTATAATATGATAATCCTTAGAAACCAGCCATTAAGGCTACATTCCTAGTACTCGGCTATATCACAAGTGCAGCACTAGGCTGTGTGCTTAGCCCACAGCTCTATTTGATTTATACTTATGACTGTGAGGCTAAGCACAGCTCCAAGTTTATATCTCAGTTTGCTGATGAATCAAAAGTGATGACAAATCAACATATGGGAGGGAAGTTGAAAATTTGACTGAGTTGTGCCACAACATCCTTTCACTCAATGTCAGCAAGACCAAGGAGGATGACAAGAAGAGGAAACTAGAGATCTATGAGCTGGTCCTCATCAGGGTATCAAAAGGGGAGAGACTCAGCAACTTTAAATTCCTCGGCATGTCTTCTAAAACATTAATAAACTTCTTTAGATGTGTGGTTGTGAGTATTCTGACTGGTTACATCATGACCTTGCATGGAAACATTGATGCCCTTGAATGGGAAAAGCCTACAAAAAATAGCGGATACATCTCAGTCCATCATGGGCAAAGCCCTCCCCAGCATTAAGCACATTGATAAGAAACAATATCAAAGGAACACTGCATCCATCATCCATCACCATCCAGACCCTGCTCTCTTCTCGCTGCTGCCATCAGAAGGAAGATTCAGAAGCCTCAGGACCCACGCCACGAGGTTCAAAAACTATTATTACCGCTCAACCATCAGGCTGTTGAACCAGAAAGGATAACTTTACTCAACCTCACTCATCCCAACATTGAACTTTTCCCCCAACCTGTGAACTCACTTTCAAGGACTCCTCATCGCATATTCTCGATATATATTGCTTATTTATTAATTATTATTTTGTTTGTATTTTTTCATTTTGTATTTACTTGTTTGTGTCTTTTGCAAATTGGTTGCTTGTCCATCTTCTGTATGGTTTCTCATTGATTTTATTGTGTTTCTTTGTACTTATTGTGAATTCCCACAAGATGATGAATCTCAGGTTTGTATATTGTGACATATATGTACTTTGATAATAAAATTACTTTGAACTTTTAAATTGTGTACTCTGATCTCAATATTACTTTCTCAAATCAATATGTAACATCAGCACTTGCTGAACTAAGAGCAGATTCACAAAGGCCTGATGAATTCTTGCCCTCTGCATCCAGACCAAGTAAATGCTGTTAAGGCAGAAACTACAAAGAGTAATTTAGAATGGGGAAATTCAGTACAGTAATGGTGTAGCAGGGAGAGAAGAGGACAGGATGGAGGAGGCTGATTATTAGCAATCAGATAGTTGAATTTTATTTTTACTTGAGAATTGGTTTGGGAAATGTCTCTACAGTGTACCTGCATAAAATCACCAATTTATCACTGCCAACGCTATGACAATTGAGGATGAGCAAGAAGTGTCGGTGTTGTTTACAGCAATGAAATTTCTTAAATTATTCTTGTAAACAAAATAAAGGGAAAGGTTGAAATGAAAAAGAAGATTGGTAGCTCACTAAGGCTGCTTACTTGTAGGGTCTCTAAGTTGTCATTAGCTCCAACTGAAATATGATTGAAAAGGAAGATGGAGATGGCTAAGCTGGATGACCAGTGGCGTGAGACTGGGAGAGAGCATTTTTTGAGGAGACAGTTGTGATGAAACTACGAGGAATCCAGCCAACTAGAGTTGGAAGCCCATAAACATGAACTGAGCCTGGTTTTAAAATTACTAATTTTCATTCAAATTACTCTTGATCATGGTTCAGTGAAGTTAATTTGGCTGTGGATCTGTAATCATGTGTTGTAGAACAACATGGAGAGAGGCAAACATGCGAGAGCCCTGGTGAAGTAGGATCAGCAGGAATCACAACCGTACTTGACCCCCTACCAAATCTGCAACCCAGAGAGGCTGCGATTACCTTTAATAGTCTGAAAAGTAAAAAAGCTCTTTTAAAAAAAAATGTGTCCTATAACTTCTCACAGAAACACCGTTAGAAATGGTGCATTATTGAAATCAGATATAACCTCAAGTGATGGGCAGAAGCTGTGGGCTAAGCACAACATCCATCATTGCTGTTCAAATGAAATAAATGCAAATTATGCAGCAGGCTTGCATATTTTTGAACCAATCTCTCTTCTGCCAGTGTTTCATGGCTGCACTCTGTGAAATCACAAGCTGAAGCACCTCACTAACATCCAATATTTATCACTTTGAAGGACAAAAGAGCACCAGTACCTGCATAAAATCACCGGCTTATCGCTGCCAACTCAAGGACAATTGGGAATAAGAAATAAGTTCTGGTGTTCTTTACAACACTGATGCTTCACAAAGGAAAAGCCTGAAATGAAAGAAAAGATTGGTGTCTTGGGTTGGTCCCTCCAGTGTCCTTGGCCCCGATCCAGCAGGCTCAGTTGTTCTTAAATTGTGTCCACTTCAATATGCTTGTTGATAGTCTTCTGTTAAGAACCAAGCTAAGAATTCTCTCGATTTCTTGTCTTGTACTTCTGCCTGGATTGTTGTACTTTTCCAGATAAACTTGTGCCCTTCTTGGCCTCTGTGTACTGAGATGAGTGACAGAGGATTGTGACTTCTTATGGCTTGCTGATATTCTTTTGTGGATAGTTTTCTCCCCATCTATACTACATAGTATTTGGGGTAGTCTCCACAATGGATTTGGTATACTACATTTGTTCTTTCCTGTTGGATCTTTGTGCTCTGTTTGTGTGCTGCCATTATTCTGTACGCTCGGAGCAGTCTTGCGTCATTTTATAGACCATAAAAAGTCAAAATCTGCTGCACATTACAGGCCCTTCGGCCCACAATATTGTAACCTACTTTTGAAGCTGCCTAGAATTTCCCTACCGTATAGCCCTCTATCTTTCTAAGCTCCATGTACCTATCGAAGAGTCTCTTAAAAGACCCTATTGTATCTACCTCTACCACGGTTACTGGCAGTGCATTCCACGTACCCACCACTCTCTGTGTGAAAAACTTACCTCTGACATCCCCCTTGTACCTACTTTCAAGCACCTTAAAACTATGCCCCCTCACTTTAGCCATTTCAGCCCTCGGAAAAAGCCTTTGGCTATCCACACAATCAATGCCCATCATCAACTTGTACACCTCTATCAGGTCACCTCTTATTCTCCGTCGCTCCAAGGAGAAAAGGCCAAGTTCACTCAACCTATTCTCATATGACATGCTCTGTAAACCAGGCAGCAACTTTGTAAATCTCCTCTGTACATTCTCTATAGTATCCACATGTCAGGTGACCAGAACCGAACACAGGACTCCAAGTGGGTCTAATTAAGGACTTATATAGCTTTAACATTACCTCATGGCTCTTGAACTCAATCCCACAGTTAATGAAGGCTATCACACCATACGCATAACAACACTGTCAACCTGTGCAGCATATTTGAGTGTCCTATGAACATGGACCACGTTTTGGAATATTTTGGAAATATTTCTGATGGAGGGTTAGCTTATTTCTTCTCTGTTCACTAGGAATTAAATGGTTGTTTCTCCAGATGAGACATCTTCTGATGAAGTTTTTGAAATAGCCATTGCATGTCAATATTTTGAAAAGGTGTTATTCTTCTTCTTGAGGTCCATGCTACTGCAGTGTGTTTCCACTCGGTGGAACCAATGCTCACAATGATCGATAACCAGTGATACAAGCTAGCGGAGATCACTTAGCCATCCGGTTTGACGGGACAGCGGAGACTAGCGGCCAGCGAGACAGCCAACCAGTCGGAACAACGAGTCGGACTAATATAAACGCAAGCACTCGGCAGCTGGAACACTCAGTTGCACACTGATGAGGTCACCTCGACTGGTGAAGAAATGTTTGCCACTTGACTTGGCGAACAGCCCTCCAATCAAAGGAAAAGCTGATGACGCTCTGGAATCACACACCACTTTTGGTCCTAAGGGAGTAAAATCTGAGTATTGAATAGCAAAGCTATTCCAATTATAGCACAGATTAGTGCACTGAAACTAGAGTTTGGCTTCATTGATTGATTGTGAATTGCATTTAGCCTAGGAGGAAGAGCTGAGTACCACTACAGCAGAGAAGGCACCTACACAGAGATGACTGAACAAGTTGTACCTTTCTGGGCTGTAATTGGAAGTGGTGCTAATTTTAGCAGACTTGATGGAGAAGGTATCGGCAACATGTGCTGTCACATCAGAGACGTATCAGATTAATAAATATAGAGTCTACACTGCATTACCTGTTCTGGGTTGTTATTGAACACTCTGTTGGTAATGTCAGTTCTTAAGGCCAGTATATTCAGGAGAACACCACCAGTAAAATTTGCATTCACAGTCAATTAGAGAATGTGAAGTGTCATGTTTTTCTCTGTTCTGAAAGCATTTCTGTAGTGTCTGGGACAGAGACTAAGCAGGAGTGGTTTTCCCTGTTTAAAACAAAATCAGGGATTTCTTTTCTACCAGTGATTTGAATAGAGGTGTGTGTGTGTGTGTGTGTGATTACATTTTACAGATTTAATTTATACAAGGAAGTTGATTAGCATTTTTCTAATTATAAATGAATGTTTTATGTTTGGTTTGTATTTTGCATTCTGTGGAGAGCATTCTAACCGGCTGCATCACTGTCTGGTATGGTGGTGGGGTGGGGGGCTACTGCACAGGATTGAAAGAAGCTACAGGAAGTTGTAAATTCAGCCAGCTCCACCATGATCACTAGCCTCCACAGCATCCAGGACACCTTCAAGTCGTGATGACTCTACAAGGTAGCATCCGTCATAATGGACACTCATCACCCAGGACATGTCCTTTTCCCATTGCTAACATCAGGAAGGAGGTACAGGAGCTGAAGGCACACACTCAATGACTGAGGAACAGCCTCTTCCCCTCTGCCATCAGATCTCTAAATGGACATTGAATCCATGAACACTACCTCACTACTTTGTTTGCACTATTTAACTATTATATATGTATTTACTGTAATTCACAATTTATTACAGGTGGCCCCCTTTTCTCGAACGTTTGCTTTATGACAGCTCTCTGTTACGAAAGACCTACATTAGTATCTGTTTTCGCTAATCAAAGAGGATTTTTGCTTTTATGAAAAAAAGACACCTGCTTTATACATGTGTTACCCCGAGAAAGACTACCTTGACTGTGAAGCCTTGTGCGGGCAGTTGTGTGTGCATGCGTGTATGTACTTATGTAGGAGTGTACGTGCGCTTGTGTGTACGTGCCGATTTTTTTTTCTTTCTTCACATGGATTTTGGCTCACTGTCTTCTCCATTTTGACAAGTGAAACTACACTGTACATACAATATTTCTACTGTATGTTTATCATATTACTCCTGCTTGTACTATATGTTTGTGTTATTTTAGGTTTTATGTGCTATTTAGTATGACTTGGTAGGTTATTTTTTTGGGTCTCGGAATGCTCAAAAATTTTTCTCATATAAATTAATGGTAATTGCTTCTTTGCTTTACGACATTTTGGTTTACAAACGGTTTCATAGGAACGCTCTATCTTCAGATAGTGGGGAAACCTGTATTATGTTTTCCATTGTAGTGCTGCCACGAAACAACAAATTTCACAACATGTGCTGATGATAGTAAACCTGATTCTAATTCCTTTGATTCTCTGGCATCAGAAATGTAAGATCGGTTTATTGCATCTATCACTTCACTTCCAGCAATGTTGCCCTAACCATGGTATGGTTTAATGTGATGCAGTTTTCAGCTGTTAGTTTGTTGGAATCGTAATAAATAACTTAAGGGCACAAGTTACTGACCTTAACCATGTTGACCAGAAACTGTTGATTTCCTCGGGGGCCAGGGAGGTAATGGTTAGCCACCTCTTAACTGGACTACATGTTTCCTCCCTCGTACTTGGGATGAATAGAATGGAGGAGGAAAACAACGTATTTCGCTCAGTATTTGTCAGGCTGTAAAATTTAAATCTCTTAGCCTCCATTACTATTAAGGTTTGGAGATTTTTTATTTCTTAATTAACTCCAGAAAAATCTAAACTGAGAAGACTTGATTGTGGTTTAGTGAATAAGAAAATAATTCAATTTAATCAAGATGATCAGCCAATTGGACCAGTGCACATTGAGTGGGATCTCTACAGAATCAGTCACATAAATGTTGTAGCTGCAAAGATATGTCATGCAGTGAGTTTTGTATTGGTGGGGGGAGGCAGGTGTGTCTCTCCTGGTGCACAAAAGCCTTTAGGATCATGGTAGAATACTCTCTCTTTCTCTGGTTAATTCCAAATCTATTAACATTTACGGAGCTTGATTCATCCAGGACAAAGTAGCTAACATGATTGGCATTCTGCCCAGTACCATGAATGCTCAACTCACTATTATATACAACAAGCCCTTGAGGACATCTGTCATCTCTGTCCTTTCATTTATTTCATCATTTCCTGTCACGGGGACTCATTGAATTCCCTACTCCAACAGCACTATGGGACAATCTGCACCTCAGGGAACACAGTGGTTCGAGAAGGTGCCTCCACACCTCCTTCTCAAGGGGAATTAGGAATGGAAAATAAGTAGTGATTTTGTCAGCGATGCTCTCATCCTAAGTCATGGGGTCCCAACCTGGGGTCTACAAACCCCTTGCTTAATGGTATTGGTCCATGGCATAAAAAAAGTTGGGAACCCCTGTCCTAAATAAATATAAATTTAAACCCACTCCAAAAAACTTGAGTTGAAAAATCTAGGCTGAAATTCCAGTGCAGGAAAGTGAGAAAGGTACCCAATGCTTGTGGTGGTTCTTTGCTGTACAATTTGTCCCATTCTCTGCTCTTTCTCCATATGCTATTGAGTCTACTTTTACTACCTTTAAGATTGCTGCATTTCGGTGGAAAACCAGTTACATACAGTTGTTTTCCAGAAAATTACAGTTGAAAATAGGGAGAGTCTGTTTTTCACCTGAATAAAGCACATTATCAAACAATATTCTGTACAATTAATATTTGACTTGGTTCTTCTTGGGCATGGCTCAAACTTGCGCTCTGATGCAACAATATTGTCCCCATGCATTGTTATTGTTGTGGAACTTTGAAGGAGATTTTGGGACCATGTCACATCTGCAGTGACTTTGTTTTCTGTATTGTGGTGCAGTGCTGGCATCCTTGATATTACCGGTGGAAGCAAAAGCGAAGGCAATTGCCGAAACCTTTTCATGCCCTGGCCAAGCTTTCCAGCTGGAACATTCTACTGAATTCTGTGCAGCACAAATTGGGCAAGACATACATAAAAAAAAAGATTTCGAGATGATGTATGTTGGAATCAAAAAGAGGTTTACTATCACTGACATATGTTATATGTGGTGCTGTGGCAGCAATACAGGGAAAGACATGAAAAAAATCATTATGAGAAACAGAAATAACTAAATATATAAACACGGTGTGCAATGTTTAGCTAACATCAGCACTGAGCCAGATTACAAAGATTAATGTGTCAAGGGCAAAGGAAAAGGACGAAACGATATTCAGCTCACTAATCCATGAGGCTTTACTCAGCTTGGCACCGAACTGGCTCCCTGGTTGTGGTCTGCAGCCGTCGAGCTCCTGAACTGGCTCTGTGGCTGTTGACTCAATTTCAGGGACTCTGCAGTTCATGTTCAATGTATTATTTGTTTACTTCTTCTTTTAGTTTGCACGATTTGTTCTTTTTTTCACACATTGGATGTCTGACAGTCTTTATGGCGTGAGTTTTATTGGAGATTCGATTATGTTTTTTTTTGTTCTGTGGTTGCCTGTAAGAAGCTGACTCTCAAAGTTGTATATGGTGCATATCCTTTGATAATAAATGTACTTTGACCTTTGAAAGAGGAACAGAGGAGTGGTGTTTATGGGTTCATAGACCATTCAGAAATCTGATGGCAGAAATGAAAAAGCTGTTCCAAAATTGTTGAGTGTACTTCTTCAGGTTCTTGTACCTCCTCTCCAATGGTAGTAATGAGAAGGGGGCAGGTCCTGGGTGGTGAGGATTCTTGTTGATGAATGCAACCTCTTTGGCAGATCTTCTTTCTGGTGGGTAGGGTTATGTCTGTGATGGAGCTGGCTGAGTCTACAAACATCTGCGGCCTCTTTTGCTACCGCATATGTCAGAATGCTTTCTAAATCAAAGAAGAAGGAAAAGAAAATACAGATGGATGCCCCCCCCCCACCCCCCACATATGCACGTTCACACAATTTCACATCAAGTGACAGAATCTTCATCTTGGATAAATTGACACCCCATCCAATACAGATTTAACAAACACATGCATTTTCACTCTTCTCTTGTTCACACACGCACTCTCTCTCTCCCCCCTCCCCCGCTCTCTCTCCCAAGTGAATTCACATGGGGCAACATCTCACACAACTTTTTCCAAATTTAAACCATTCACACTTCATTTTTTTTGGGGGGGGGGGTGCAGAACAAATAATCGCCACCCTAGGGAGGTGGGGCAAGAAGGTACCACCCATCACCTGTTGCTGCTGTAGGTCCTCCAGTGCCTTTTGTAGAGCCTCCAGTGAGGGGTATAGCGATCCATGAGTGGAATGCGAGGAATCCTGCAGAGGACAGAAGGAGCCCATATCAGGATGTTTTGGTGAATGACCCTTCACCCATAACGGACTCCTAGCCTCTCTTCCCGTGGCAGTGCTTCCTCTACATAGCATAGAGGGTGTGAGTGGGAATTCCTCAGGACGCTGACTCCAAACAATATCTAAAACATTTCTTTATGGGTCACACAGGGCATTCCATGCCAAGGTTGCTTGTCTAATTTGTCGTCTTGACTACAGAGAGCTTTGCCCACATATATGAATCCTCCACTAACCTGATTATGATGTATACGGTATCACCCCCACCTCCCCATCGCTGGACCAATAGGAGCAGCAACACTCCCTTTAAGAAGGAAGCTGCTGCTTGAACTAAATATTCCACCATGGTCAAAGTTAACCTATGACCCTCCAGTGGGTTGTCACTGTTGTGATAGATCCAAATGATCAGTTGCTACTGATCCCTTCTAGAACAGTGCTCCACTCCTCCCAGGCATTAAATCCCACTTGAAGTGGGAGGTCCATCTGACCTTAACTGCCGTGAACACGCGATCCTGTAGTGATTCATCACCCCTTCCCCTCCCCACCAGGTGGCACTCTCAGTGTTGCTAATCATGGGGTGGGACAACAGCACCCCCCAGGACACCCATCACCCTGTTGGATAAACTCACTCCAGCATGCCCCTTGGCTGAAATCCTCAGCAACCGTGTGGGCAGAGTCTCCCTGGCTCTTGCCTATACCAGTCTCCCAACTCTGCCAGTTCTTTAGCGAAGAACTCCCTCAGGGTAGTCGTCGAGGTGAGGCCCACCATGTTATCCTCTGTCCCACTCACATTGCACCTCTCTCTCAGTTTGTTGCTCTTCCTCACCCTGTCCCATGCAGTTTGGTGAGGTAATGGCCTGCCGGGTGTGAGACTATGTGGCCTCCATTCTGGCCTGTTCTGGTGCGGCTCTGAAGGGGGAAGGGCATTCACTTAGAGGAAGATCCCTGAATCTCTCTTCTAACCTTTCTCACTGTGTAACCAAATGTCCCCATTCCCATATACATGTCAGAGCTGCCTCCTGACAACGTCAGGGCTCAGACATTAGTGGAATCTGATTGCTATTTAGCCCTGCAGCCAGACTCTAAATGTGCTTTTACGAGTTGGCAAGCCATCTCTGTATCCTTATCCTCTAACTCTAGCTCATAGTGCTGACTATGAGCCTCCTACATGGTAATGCAGGCCCTTCCCTGGGAAGGAGTTAATTCTAGCTATGACCAACTTCTTGAAGTCAATGACTTCAGCAACCTGCAATGCTTGCCCAAATCCATCTTGTTGTGTTCTTTACACATACCGTGGGTTACTCAAAAAGACACATATTCTGGAAGAACATAACTAGAGCTTTTATTTAACAGCAAACAGCAACCACATTTTAACACACAAGGTTCAGTCATTCTGACATTTCTGCACATGCTCCGAACTCTGTCTCATCAAGTTCTGACTTGTGACGTGATATCACCACACACACGACACTGGATCAACATCCCCAGTCACCCACCCTGGGCCTGTGATGTTAGGATCAAAATCCCATTCCTTTCCCAGCTTTACATTTGTCACAGTGACAAGGAAGATTTTACGTTATTAGAAATCAACAATCATTTTCGGGTTTCCAATAACCCCATCAGCTCCCCTATTGCTATTTTTGAAGGACCGTAATCTCAGCTTTCATAGTCACTCTTTAACTAATGTTCTTCAATTCCAGGATAATTTTAGTAATCTCTTCTCAAACGCTTAAGCTTTTAGCATCTTCTGAATTTGTGGTGCTCAGAATTGAATGCAATCTTCTGGCTGTGGGACTTGGCAGTATTTCATGAGATTCAGACTTCCTTTAGTATTCTCTCTCTATAGTAATAAAACTATAGATCCCATTTATTTCTTGTAACAGCCTCTCAATTGGACTTCAAGTTCCAGTTCAATTTTATTGTCATTCAACCATAGACATGTATACAGCTCAATGAAACATTGGTCCTCTGGGACAGTACATATAGTCACACGCAACACATAATTACAATCTAGCACATACAGTCACAAAATAAAATTAGCACAAGCTCCTGATTATCATTGTCTGAAGTTTGAGGGGTTGACATAAAGTGTGAGATGCATGCTTACATAAGGCAGTTTAATGTTACTGGCATTATTATAGTAAAATAGCAGTCATATTGTTACATGCTCACAGTTTGAACACGGACAGTGGGATGATGTAATGGTCTTCTGAGTGGGATAATGTAATTGTCTCATGACCATGGGGTGATGTTATGTCACGTGATGGCATGTTCCAAACAGTAGTTACACCAAAGCTCGCAACTGTGACGCAGTTCTCATTTTTATTTTTGGTACAACATTGTTGTTGCCGGTCGGAGGTGTGGAGGCTCCACCGGTTTTGTTTGTTGTACTTTTATTTTTCCCTTACAGTCCAGTATCGGAGAGTGAAGGCATTACCGGAGTAATACAAGTTCAAACGATTGGATAAAGTTAATGTCGTTCAGTGTCTTGGGAATGATACACCTTTGTGACTTTGTTCAGGAATGATGGCATGCACTTTTGAGTTAAACCCTTGCGAGGTCGGGAAGGTTTGTGCAGTGACCATCCTCCAGTCAAAAGGTCAGTCCCTTTTATTTCCTCGTGATTTCTGCGAACAAGGCATCTCCCGGCTGTGGGATCGGCAGATCGCCGTTACTTCGAAGGAATTGTTTGTTTCGGGGAAGTCTCTCCTTAATGACTATATAAAATCACATGGACTTTTGAATTTATCACTTTGAGGCTGTGCTTGGATGAGAACTTGTTAAAACAGTTTCTAAGTTTGACTGTTTGTTAGATATTGCCGCCTAGCTGTTAACTTCCGGTTAAGTTTGTCATTTGTTTACTTTTCTAAGTCTTGAGTAGAGGTTAATAAATCTCGGGATTTGTGTTAAACCCTGTCTGAGTTCCATATTCATTGCTGCTACATTCGTAACAATATCAATATGCAAATAAGCCACAAAGATCACTTTTGGTGCACTCCCAGATCCTCCTATTCTGAATCCTCTCTGAAGTTCTGCCATTCCAAATTTAACCTTGTAAGTTCACCTGAGTGATAACGTAATGATTAAATTATTGAACTAGTGATCTAGAGACTTGGATTCTTCAGAATCTCGAGTTCAAGATTGCACCATGACAGCTGCACAACTGAAAATAATAATTCATCATTAAAATAAGTATTTTGTTCTAACAATTACCGCAAAACTGCTGGATTATCCTAAATTTCATCCGGATCACTAGTATACTTTGAGAAGGGAAATCAGACATCCTTACACAAGCCACTTATCATTCTTCCAAACAAATAAATATTTTAGAATTGTAGTTCTAGTTTTTACAGGGGTGAAATTCATATCAGTAAACTTAATATGGCAATTGAAAGTAAAATGACTGCAGTTGCTGGAAATCTAAAACAAACATATGTGGCAGATCCTTTAATAAAATTTCATTGCTCTGAACCATTAATTTTATTTCTCCCTCCACAGATGCTGTCTAACCTGCTGAGTGTTTTCAGTATTTTCTGTTTTTACTGCCAAATGTCTGGTTTGAAAATGATCAATAAATTTGCAGTGCCCTTTGACCAGTACTTGGCACTTGGGGTGTGAACCTCTTTAAAGGTCACTTAAATGACTTATAGTTAAAATGTCTTTTGGCAATGGACAAATCTAATGTTGCCTTGCCAGCCGGTCAAATGCTTTTTTCGTGTGTGGAATTGCAGTTTTCTATTGATATAGCTGGAATGTGACACAGCAGTAAATTACCCATACAATGAACTATTGTGTGACGTGACCTTGTTCCTTTGTGTATTTGTCTGCCATTTGAGTAACTAAAGAATGTGACTACAATTCTGCTGCAATAACACTTGGCTAAGCAGAAACGTAAAGGGTCATCCGTCAATAGGACAGGAATTTTGATGAGCATTTCTTTCTCTCTTGTCTTGGGCAGTAGATAACATCCACTTAGTCAGCACTGTGCTCACCAAGAGTAATGGATTTTAGTTTCTTGCTAAGTGTTTGCCCAGTTGTCCACTGGAAGATAATAGGATTAGAGCAGGGTCTGGCAGCCACCTGACTGCTTAATCATTGATCATTATTAGATAACTTTGTTAGACATTATGTATATTGTTTATGCTGTTCTTTGATGGTTGCCTCTTGCCTATAGCTGGCATCACAGAAAATTTGCTGAAAGAAAAACCATCATTCAAGGTATATTTATTATTGAAGTATGTATGCATAACTCTGAGATCCGTCTTCTTCAGACAGCCACAAAACAAAGAAAACAATGAATACTACTCAAAGAAAATCATTAACCTCCCCCCACATACAAATAAAACATATCGCGCAAACAGTAACAAGAACATCAAGCACCCCATGTGCAAAAAAATTGTGCAAACCTGTGCAAGATCTTTTTACCAGTCCCACCACGTGCAAAGAGCAAATTGTGCAAATGGCCACAAGAACGTCAAACCCTTCCACCACACACACACAAAAATCTTGCAAATGGTAACAAGAGTATCAACCCCCCCCCCCCATGTGTAAAAATGAATCATGCAAACGACAACAAGAGTGCAAACCCCATGAGCATAGAAGACAAATCTTGCCAACTGGAGCCAGCATGTCAACCCCTCCAGCGCAAAAATCAAATCGTATAAATGGCATCAAGAAAGAATTCACAGCAGTAATTGAACACGAGCAGCTGCAGATCATGTTATTTTCATATGTTGTAACTTGCTTGATTTCTGAGGCAGTTATCAGTTTGAACTGTGACTTACCTTACTTCAGTGGTTGAGACATGTCTGCCTCTCCCCTGGGAAACGGGGATCTGGGACTGCAGTAGAAGGAACTCTTTAGAAGTGAAGACAAATGCTGAGCAAGTATAGGGTGTGGATCCAAAATAAGGGAATTGGATGAGTTAAACAGTGAGTGTGTTCAGGGACTTTGGAGAAAATGATACCGAATTTTTCAATCTTGTACTTCTCTGTTCCAATTATCAATACAACAAAGCAGCATGCTAACCTCATGTAATATTTCCAATAACCAAATATAGCCCTATGTGTGTCTCTCCCTGTTTTGTTCTTAATTAGCACAAGAGAAAAAGGAACCTTATGAGCAAGCACATCTTTAGCCCTGGTAGTCCAATTTTAATGAGAACTCCAGAGAATAAGTTAGCAGACTCGGCTGCTGACTTACAGGCCAGGATGAATTATCTGAACCAACTGAGGTGCAATGTGATGAAAAATTCACGAGAGGTACAAACATGCATACCTTAAATAAATTGTTCAGAGAGTTGGTAGTACCGTGGAGCTGACGTGACTAGCAAGTATACACGTGGCAGGGTCGGTGGGGGGAGGGGGAATGAATGAATGAAAACCTTTTTGGGGCGATGAACCTGAAAATTGATGAATGGACTTTTGAATCTGTTTAGATGGGGAAAGTAATTTTCAGCAGGATTTATGTAAAGTCTGCATTTTAATATTTCATATTTAACAGTGAGGTTTAGGGTGAGATCTTGCCGTGGTATTGTAAGGAAAAGGTTGTTTAAGATGTTTTAGATTCAATATGGTATAATATTGTGATGCTTTACAACTTGTGCGCAATTTCCCAAAGTGTATTGGTAACAATATGTTGAAGCGGCCAGATGAACAAAGTTGATTTCACATTTTGCTGAAGCCAGGTTCTGCAGTATGTTGCAATTTTTAAAATTTTGGTGTGGGGACTTCCTGGGTCCCAAGTGACATGACTTACAGAAATCTGACTTCATGCAAATTCTCCCACACGTTTTCCAAGCAAGTAAAAATAAACTGTTTCATTAATGACCGCTTACAGTTATATTCCATTAATTTACTTATGGGTAGCATTTAGGTGATTATTCATTGAATTTAAAGAATTATTGCAAGTCTATGTTGTGTGATGTGTTTCGGGTGGCTATTGAAAATGGACATTTCTGACTTCAGGAGAAATTGACATCTGGACAATTCTCAGCAATGGAATCCTCAGACAACCTGGGGATGTCCTGTATATATTCAATTCAATTCAAGTTTAATTGTCATTTGACCACACATGAATACCCACCAATACAACCAAATGATATATTGTACAATCGGTTCTAATCTTTCTTTACAATTATTATACTATTAATTCAGCATCTTTTATAGCCATCCTTCCTTCCTTCAGCAATGCACCTGTAAACACAGAACCCAATCCCTCACAGTCCTGTGGCAGTAGGACCCCTAACTGGTTGCAGAGTTTGTGCAGAGGCTGCATTGTGTCCCTCAGCAAGGACCTCAATGCACCTGTTAACAGTTTTCACTTACGGACGTCTTCTACACTGAAGGGTCAACAAACGTCACACAGGCTGAAGTGCATCTATTACCAGGTTGATCCTAAAATGCATTCTGGTAGTCTTCCAGTATAAGAAGATATTCATAAGTGAAGGCTGTTAACTGGTATATTCTTCCAGCAGCTGCTGGTGTTTGTCTTCAGAAACAGCCCATGCATCACAGAGTTCTCTGAGATGCAGCTTGATGGAGCCTAATTCCAAGATGAAAATGATTTGTATTATGTACCTCATCCAACTGAATCACTTCCATTTTATGTTTGAAGGATGTTAAATTCAAGTTGATCAATATGCAGATTCACTACGCTGAGACCAAAAGAAAAGTTATAGCAAAGCAGGAAGCGGTTGTTAGAGAAACAGGTATTATGTAACATCTGTACAGAGAGAAGCAAAGTTAACATTTCAGCTCAATGATCTTCAATATGAACTGTAACATGTTAGACTTAGGGCAAGATTTGAAAATGCCAGATAAGCAGGGAAAGGTATGAAGGAAGAGAAGAAGAGATCTCTTTGTATTTAGGCGGAGGGCAGATGACAGTAAACGGCAAAAGGATACAGCAATTGCGCAACAAATTCGGGAAAGAATGATGTAGGAGCCGTGCATCTGTTCTCCATCTGCATTGTATTCTGTTTTTATTGTGATTATTACAGTAACTAGTCACATGAGTAGGGGTGTGGTAAAAGCAAAGGGAATAAGTCAAGTATTCATGCTTTGTTACATTCACTAAACACTCAATAACGCTCAATTATGCTTACCTTATTTTGGGTATTCTTAAGCTTCATCGCTTCAAGATTGTGTGTTTGCTAATTGTAATAAAGGATCGAATACATATCCTTGACTTTTGGAGCAATCATTATTGGAGAGAGGGGGCATCATGCAAGTATAACAAATCTTTAGAGTTGTTGGCAGCCACAATTGTTTTAGTTTTGGTTTGATTTGACCACTACGAATGTCCTTCAATTTTGTAAATCTCTGTTCCGATATAACTTTTCCATCTAGTCGCCATTTCTAATGTATTTGAAATTACATTGTCCTTGAAAAAAAAATTAATTTTGGTTCTAAAGCAAAAGAAAAATCCTTGATTTTAAATGCATTACTTGTGACTTTATGCTTTACACTGATGTTCCCCAAATATGTTTCCTAATCTGATGGTGAAGGTAATTTACTTTTGAATGAAAACAACTTAAGCATGTACAATCATGTTGTGTGTAAGAATGTGACAGCTTGATTTACTAGGACCACCTAGTTAGCCAACGTACAAATATAAGTGCTGCCACAGATGCAGGTGTAGCCACCTAGTCCCTGGTGCCTGTGCCTCCATTCATTAAGATCATGGGTAACCTTTCAGCTCAGCATCACTCTCCCGTACTAACCTCGGATCCCATTAGTACCTTGATATCTAAAAATATGGAAATGGCATGTCATCAGAATGCAGATGATTCACAATGTGATATGAATTTCCAGTAGCTCCTTTTGACTAAAGTAATGAGCAAGGTACAAACCTCGTGCACAGGTTCTTTAATGATTTCGCTACAATACCATTCTTTAGCACGGGTATTTTATTCTGATGTTTTAACCATTGTTGAGCTGACCAATAACATTGGGCAAAATGAACCTTTTTCAGTTGAGACTTTATCCTTAAAATGACTTTATTCATTCCTAAGCTTTCTGTCCCACACATTTTTCAACATTTTACTTGGTTTTAATGACAAATTAAAGAAGAAGATGGATTTTCCTTTGGGGTTCAAAAGAAAGAACCAGGGGCCAGGGACCATATTAATGCAATACTCTCTGTGGCACTGAGGCATTCACCCCTGAACCTGAGTTTGAAGATTGCACAAAATGCACCTGACACTTCAAGGAAGGCCTGCATTTTCAATCTATGCTTCAGTGAACAGGCAACATTGAACCTCAATGCTTTCTGTACCACAAAGATATGATTTCACTATCAGAACAAAGAATTCTTTGTTTTAAAGATATGAGCCTTTACACAAAAAATATTCTGTCCATTTACTTCCAAACACACAATCAACTGTGGAATGTCCATGAAGATCTGAGTAATACCATTAGAATCATAATCAGGTCCAGCATCAGTGACGTATGCCATGAAATTTGTTGTTTTGCAGCAGCAGTACGGTGCAATATATGAACCTTTCTCCGAATTACAAAAATAAGTAGACAGTAAATTACAAAATAAATAAGAGATGCAAAAGGGAGCAAAAAATTGTGAGGCAGTATTCATGGGTTGGTTCATTGTCTGTTCAGAAATCTGACGGTGGAGGGAAATAAACTGCTCCTAAAATATTAACTGTGTCTTCAGGGCCCTCCCTGATGGTAGTAACAAGAAGAGAACATGTCCTTGGTGAAGGGGGTCCTTAAAGCTGGATGCAACCTTTTGAGGCACTGCCTCTTGAAGATGTCCTCAATGCTGGGAAGGCCAGAGTCGATGCTGGAACTGGCTGATTTTGCAACCCTCTTGAGATTTGATCAGATGGTGATGCAACCAGTTCGAATGCTCTCCACGGAACATCTGTAAAAAAAAAAGAAACAGAGTCTTTGGTGACATACCAAATCTCCTCAAACTCCTAATGAAATATAGCTGCTGATGTGCCGCCTTCTTAATTTCATCACTAAGTTGGGCCCAGGAGATATCAGTGGAGATGTTGACACACAGGAACTTGAAACTGCTCACCCTTTCCACTGCTGATCCGTCAATGTGGACTGTTGTATGGTCCTTCCTGGCTTAAAACAGGTCAAATCCTTTTGAAGGATAACATTTGGTTGACAATAAATGTCTCACTGGTTTACTCGGAACTGTTTCCCATGCTCAATGTGCCACCATGTCTTGCAGGATAGATGTGCTGATGGCAAATGAGTTTCTGCATAACTAACTGTAAGGTGGTAGGAATTATCGTCTGGAATAATGATGTCATAAATTCTTATAAAATCATCAAACTAAGTGATATGTGTGTATGAATGCATATTAATAAAATGGCAATGGCAGTTAATAAGATCATATAACATCAAATGAGACACAAATTCATGACTGAATAATAGATAAGGAAATCAGAAAATTTCTGAAACATGTGAAATCTATTCCATTAGACAAAACCTTAATTACATTTTGCAATAAGGCAACTACAACTGAGGATGTTTAGACACTGCAAAAGGTATGAAAATACACTACTAGGTGAGAGTTGTGTGTGTGTGTGTGGGTGTGTGTGTGTATATATATATATATATATATATATACACACACACACACACACACACACACACACACACACACACACACACACACACACACACACACACACACACACACACGGGTTAGTAATCCTGGGGGAGCAAAGGATGTTGGGAATGGCAAGCCTGGAGCACCACGGGAGGGGTATGGGATTGGTGGCAGAGAATGAGTGCCTGGGGGAAAGGCAGACATATCCAGCCCCGAAACACCAGGCAATGTTATTTGATTCCAAACAATTGGTTTATTGATCATCATAGAATGCCCCTCTGGTATTTCCCACTCCCTCCCTTCTCACTTCCCCTTTTCCCAACCATGATTCCCCCCTCCCACTCTCAGTCCACGATAGAGACCCATATCAGAATCACTCACATATGCCATGAAATTTGTTAGTACAATATGTAAAATTACTGTTCTAAAGTTTTAGACATCTTAGTGATATATATGTATCTAAGACTTTAGCACAATACTGTAGTTTCAAAATGTTTGAAATTCTTATTTCTAATTGGTCTCTCTTTGTAAGAAATGAGAATGTTGGTGGTAACCGTTTTGAAGTTGTTTAAAGTTGTAAAGAAGTGAGAGTAGATTTGAAGAAATCCCTTTTACCTGCACATATTCTGAAGACTGAAAATAAAGACCAAAAATAATGAATGTAAAGCAAAAGCCATAAATCCCAAATGAAATTCAGAACATCACTCATAAAATGGTTCCACTATGGAATTCCGTATCACAAGAAATAATTGAACTATCATTGATGCATTGAAGATTAAGCTGACTAATCACATGTGGAGGGAGTGAAGAAATGGGGAGTGGGAGGAGGCTTGTGTAACATCAGCCTGATAGGCAATACAATTGTTTATCCACAATGCCTTCTGTGCAAAATCAAGTAAATAAGAGTTATGGAATTTGGGAAGTTTTGTTAGTGCCTTCAATGTATGCTATTGCGTAGTGTTCTGACTACATGGTGGGGTAATAATAATTATTTCTGTGTATTGTATATGTCATGTTGATTGCTTAAACAAATCTTTGTTTTGTCAAATGTGTACCTGGGAGGGGACCTCAGTGTCTTTTTGATCTTTCTCAAGAGACAGTGAGTTGAAGGAACTGGCTCACCAGTTTGATGTAATGATTGTGCAAATTAGTTGCAATGGCATTCCGAAAGTGATGTGATATCTCCTTATGTAGATTTGACCTGTACATCCAGCAGGACTGCTCACATTCCCCTATGAGTTACAACTTGGCCCATCCCAATAGGGGAATGTAAGGAGCCCCCTTGGAATCCAGCACATTTCTCCTCATTTTGCAAGGATACAGATTGATGATTATAACTTGGCTGTTGGTTGCCTTTATACAACAGCACTGCAGGCTTCACTTATTCAAGCCCAGCTGTCTTCACCATCTAGCATCGATCAGTGATTGGTCCTGTTATGGACCATAACTCGCTCTTTTTACTGCTAACTGCAGTCCTTTAACAGCTTCTGACTTGGCAGACCACTCTCCCCAGCCAGTGCTATTCCAGTTACGATTCTGGGCACAGATTATGTTTCTCTGTTCTGAACGCCGTTGCTTTATTTTCCCGTTGGCTGTGCAGTAGTCTGTTCAAAGCAACAGGAGTGATTTGTGAGTTGGCATGCCATGAAATGATCAGTTATGGTGAACCTGAGCTACCTACCAAGTACAGCAATGATTTTGCCCGTTACAGCTTCTAAGAAAAGTAAGAACTAACATTCTTGGAAGGAGCAAACTGCCCATGAGAGGCTGAGAATTTTTTCTTGATGGACATTTGGAGAGTTCTCCAAACTTTTCACTATGTTATGCATTCCATTAGCATCAGTCTTGGGAAATGGGTTGAAGTATTATCATCAGGTTCCACTGTTGTATTCAGGTACTCAGTGTGAAAAACAGAGGAGTGTGCAGAATGAGAAATGTGTGTGTCCAGTCAGCCACTTGCCACCTGAATAGTTTGCTGTTCCTGCAATTCATGAAAGCTTATTTCTATTTTAAACATGCTCCCCATCCTTTTGTTTCCTGGCTCTCTTCACACTGTCATTTTCTTTCCAGTTGAGCAGGTAGCTGATGGAATATATTTTGCTTTGGCTCTGCACTCTCTGCATTTTTTTGAGCAAATGACATGCTTATTATTTATTACAATGTGGTACTTTGACTTTCAGAGATGATGTGAGGCAGCAGAGGGAGAAAAAGGATGTCCTGGGAATTGGCTACAAAAACAAAATCACATTCTTAGAGCAGAAAAAAATTGCATTGAGTCTAGCCAAAGTGTGCAAGGTTCGTGGAACATGGAACTCATTTAATTGCTTTCAGAATCTATAACACCTGCTTCAAGGCCTGCCCTCCATCTTAATTCCTTGTGCCTTTACTCCTCTTTCTTTCAGACTCCTCTTTTTGAGTCTGGCACTTAACAAGATGTATACTGTATATGTTGGTATAGTTTGTAGGTATTTTTGGAGTGCTAAAGAGGGAGTGGAGGCAAATGCATCACTAGATTTATCTGATAAAATTAAGCTTTGTATAATTCAACTTCCATCTTATTTAAAATACTGCTTGCGGACATATTTTCATTTTTCACAAAATGTGTCTTGAAACTATTAAAATGTACGTGGTGTGTACGGGCTGGTTTGGCCATTCCTGGAGTGTGCTTGGAGGCAATTTGATTCGGCAGAACTAAGGCGAGGTGAGTGGTGACAATGCAGACTTCAGCCGAAGGGGTCCAGACCCGGGCCTGAGAGTGAAGAAAGACCCGAGGTTTGATTGATTTAAGCACCGACCCGAATTGAAAAAGTGGGGAACAGACCGAATTGAGGTGGCAAGGCACCACCCCAAGTGTGTGTTGAAGCAACAGGCTCTGGGTTCGAGAGCAAGGTCAGGATAATTTAAACGCTGGGCCAGGTTGAAAAAGACAGGGTGTCGGGGCCAGAAGCGAGGTACGGGCTGGTTCAGTTCTCTGCTCTGTGAGGTTTACTCAACTCCACACTGAACTTCAATCTGTTATTCCGTGAGGTTTACTTTTCTCTGCATCGGGCTGTGGCTGTGGCCTGTAACTCTCACAGTGTGAACTCACTTTTGCGAACTTCAGCTCCGAATGCTATTTGCTTACTTTTATTGTTTGCACATTCTTTTTTTCTTTTTCTTCCTCTGCATGTTGGGTGCTTGATGGTTTTCTTTTGTTTTAGTGGGTTCTATTGGGTTTCTTTGTTTTGTAGCTGCCTATAAGAAGACGAATTTCAAGGTTGTATAAATATTTTCATAATAAATGAACTTTGACTTTTGACCCATATCTTTCAGTCTCTTATTTGTCCTCTTGGTTATTCAATTGATGTCAAGGAGACTCGTAATATTGTCAAGGGTGCCTGCCACTCTGGCCATTCCCTGTACTGCCTCTGTGAGAAGACGCAGATGCTTGAAAGCCCAGGTTTTCAGACTTAAGTATGGCTTTTTCGCCAATGCTACCAGACTTCTGAACTCGTTGTTTCTTTCACATCCCCCTTCCCAGTAGCACTGCTGCATTCTAAATTCTACCTCACTTGGTAAGTCATTATTATAATTCCCATATTTCTTTTTGCCCTGCTTCAGATTGCGCTGTCTACACCATTCTGTATTTATTGTTGTGTTTTTTTTACTACGTATAATATTTACTCTGAGATTCATGTGAGCAAAGAGTTTCATTGCACTCTTGTGTGTATAACAATAAGGTTATCAGAATCTGATGAGAGGGGTAATGAGAGGTTTAAAACTTGAACTGATTTTTATGTTTTGACCCACAGCCTGTGATAAGGAAGAAAAATATATTTTATGCAAAAGGAAAGTGCTTTCCTAAGATTGAGCTCACTGAAACTGTGAATGACTTGTACACTGCTGTGACCTTGGACAATAATTTATTCACTGTGAACTCCACAACTTAGTTCCTAATTCTTGAAAAGTTATGTGATTGCTGCCTTTGAAGCGACAAATGAGAAGCAAAGCATTTGTAGTTGGGTGAATTTGTCTTTGTAGTTTAAAAAAAAGTATCGGTTTTGTCATCATCACCTACAATCTAGAAAATACAAGTGGAATATCTCAGATCCTTTTCTGTTCTAACTGTAACAGACATGAGAGAATACTTACTTTTGCTTCGAAATTTGATCTGATGATCCAGTTTCTTTTGTCAGCATTAAGCAATTAAAGATCAATCTTTTTTTTGCTCTTGAGTGAATGTGACATTACTGTTTCTGTGTAGTTTTGTATTGCTTTGAACATGCAGCTGAGTACTTCTGGGCTTTACTCAACCTCACAGAGCTATGCAATTTCTGTCTTGAGAATCATTCCATGTGCAGAACTTCAGAAGCAATCTGAGCACAGCCGGATCTCCCCAGTATTGTTCTGGACCAGGACTCCTGAGAAGTAGCCCCACGTTTAAGCAATAATTATTCTTCTCTCTTCCGCACCATAGCCCTCAGTCTCCTGAAACTTTGATTGCTTAGTTTCCCAGTGGAGACTTTGGGAACCGACCCTGCAGCAACGGCAGGTCTAACTCAAACTAAACAAATGTTAAGGGGTCAAGCAGTTCTACTGCAAAACCTTCACTCATAAAATTGATAAGCTTCAGATCCTAGCATGCTGTGAGAAACCAATTGAACTTATAAATGAACTTTAAAATAAACTGCAAGTAGAATTGAGTGCAGGAGTATTATCCACTGGAGATACAATTGACTGACTTTATGGATACACCAACTTGGAGAGTAGTTAGAGCCAAAAAGTCACGTGGGAGTGTTTGTTTAAACTTAACCTCTGTCCTGTCTATCAAACTCCATAGTTTCATTGTCTGAGGTTCCTCTCATAGCCTTTGCTTTTGCATATGTTAATACCAACACTGCTGTTGGGATTAAACCCATTTACTGATCTTTTCAGATGACTGGTAAATCTGGAACCTGGAAACAAAACATCCAGAACAAAGGTTGTGGGTGATACTATGCTACCAGAAGTATGAAAGATTCAAGTGAACCATTTTCTGGATTTACAAATGCAGATAGATATGTGGAAGGGTATCTGAAAGCTTGTGTCAGTGAGATGTCAAGTATCTGGATTGGGTACAGAAAAAAATGTCTTTGGCAGCAAAACTAGGCAGCTTTTTAATGATTGGACTATACATGTAAGGAAAGTATATGTCTCTGGTATTAATAAACCATTAGCATTCATTAGGTTTACTGCTTTGAGAAACATGATCTGTTTTGCCTCATACTGATGGTTTTTGTTTGGATTCAAGAATGATAGTTTGAGAAGTGGCTTCAGCACCGGACTTCGAAGCGAAGGCCTCCCGAGTTTGAATCCAGTCGACTCCAATAAAACCTGGAGAGTGGTGGGCTCCGCAAGGTTTCAAATGCCCAAGACACGCCGTATGATGAGCAATCACCAGAAAGATCGGTGAAAAACTCTTGTCTTGACGGCGCCCCGACGACTCCACCAGGAGTTAAGGGCGCACATACACATACACACAGAAGAGGGCTTCAACTGCCTACTGTTTCATAAGCCCCGTTGGCCTTTGCACCTGTATTTGTTACTTGCTGTCTTAACTAAAATCATCAAGTCCTTGTGATTTCTGTTTAATTTTATATCTTTTATTTTGACTTGCATAGGTTTTCCACGTAATGTGACTATTTAAAGCTGACTCCCAATTAGCGCTGATCGCGGGGTCACTCTGTCTCTGTGTTGGAGTCTGCTATTCCTCCATATCTGGGTTCAGTCATCTGTCAGCACATTCTGTGACATACTGGTTCAATTTCCAACCCATGTTCCTCCCATTCTGCCAGTATTGAACGCATAACCACCTCTAGTCCCCAAACACAATTCTTTAAGTACCAATCTACACTAACCATATGAACTAGCCCTTGGTCTATAGTGTACAATATTCTGGCTGTTCATAGACTCACTGGACACTTCAAAAGTTCAAAGGTTGAAAGGTCCAATTTAATGTCAGAGAAATGTATACAATATACATCCTGAAATGCTTTTTCTTCACAACCATCCATGAAAACAGAGGAGTGCCTGATAGAATGAACAACAGTTAAATGTTCAAACCTCAAAGTCCCCCCCAGCTCCCCTCCCTCCTGCACGTACATGGCAGCAAGCAGCAATTCCCCCTCCCCCCACTGGGGAGAAAAGCATTGGCATCACCACTGAGCTGACAAGCATGAGCATAGCAAAGACACAGTTACCCCAAGGACTTCACATTTTACCTGGTATACGACATACCACAGGCTCTCTCTCTCTCCCAAATCAGGAAGAAGGAGGTATCTCCATTTTCCCAGCGAACCGGGAGACATAACAAATAACTCGCTGGTTTATGATGCTAAATGCCTGTTATGTCACTTTTCTTGAGCTCTGTGCCAGAAGATCTCAAAGATCTCCGGTCTCCGGGCACACAGCTGCAGATATCCTGACTCCCCTGACGACACTCTCTCCTGCCATGACACCGACCCTCGATCTTCCCAGCTCCAGAGCCCTGAGATCCTAGGTTTCCAAATCCAAGCCGGACTCTTAGGCCAAGTCCTTGGCATGCTGAACAATGGCCAGTTATGAAACCCCAAGAGCAGGTCCCATTCCCGCAAAGAACCGAAGTCAGAGTGTAATTCCAGGTCCAGGTCCTCAAAAGAACCCAGAAAGGGAAAAATAAAGAAATTAAAGATGACTATAGAGCTGTTTCCAAAGATGCAAGCAAAGGAGTTGTCATTTAGTGCCATCATTACTCCGCTCCACCTCTTCCGGAATATGTAACTATTACAGAGTACCTGCTTCCAGCTCCATTTTGAACACTCATTCCAAGTTACAACCACCGTCTGGGTGGAAAAAAATTACTTCCTCAGATACTTGCTAAACCTTTTTTCACTTCTGTCCTTAAACCTCTGTCCTTTCAGCCTCAATGTTTGTGAACAACCCACTGAGTGTCCACTTCTCTGCAGAATTTCACTCCCAATATATTTTAAGTGACTGCTTTTATTGAGACATTGAGAAGTCAATGTTGGGACCACTCACAATCTACCTTTTCTCTTGCGATGAAGTGTTTTCAGAGAAATTCTGTGCAGCTTTCTTGCTCTGTGAGTGCAAATTAACATCATTCACCAGTATGCGGACACTCAAATCTATCTAATTTGCTGTGTATTTCCCACAATTTTTATTTCTATTATACAACACACTTCAATATTTATCCTTCTAATCAATGAGATCATGAATGCTCTGTGACCTAACTTCATACACCTGTCAACATCCCATATACCTTAATATATTTGCTATATAAAGATCTGGGATTTACTCCAACTAGGGAATCAATTATGGATTAATAAAAAAACAAAAGCTGCCTCTGTTAATCCTGCACTTAAGGTCCAGGGGACTGTTACATCCAATATCACTAATTAGAATTAGTCCTTGTGCATAAATTAGGAATCATTAAGAAATGCTACTATAGTTGATTAATGCACACAACCTGCTGGAGGAACTCAACAGATCAGGCAACATCAATGGAGCTGAATAAACAATCGACGTTCAGGCCAAGACCCTTCAACGGTATAGTTGAAGTGTGCAGTGAAAAAAATGCACATTAGGTTGTCCAAAGGTCTGATCAAAGATTGGAACTTGCACAATTTTGCCTTTGACAATGTGCAGAGCATTGCTGTTTTGGTGAAGGGTATGGAGGGGTGTGATGAAGAGACAAATCAACAGTCTGTTGCCAGGGTGAAGGCTGGACCATCATTGTTTGCTGTAATGACCTCATAATCCACTCTGTTCTATATAACTGACTTGGTCACCAAAGCAAAATTTAGTTACCTTTAATATTTTAATGCCCATGCAAAATATCATCTTATTTAGCCTTTACTGTGAAAATTCTTAATTCAGTGAAGATATTGTGATGTCACAGCCAAAGAACGAGGGTTTGCAGTTGGTAGTGAAAAATCATCAGGCATTTTCTGGAAGCAAAGTCAGTTTATATTCTAGAGCATAGCAGATTGAAGGGTGATTTGATAAACATGTATATGTTCATGAGGCCTATAGACAGAATAAAGCACAAAGCATCTCCCCCCCCCCCCCCGCACCCCCGGGGAGGAACTGCTAAAAAGAAGAGGCCATAGTTTTGAGATCAGTGGCAAGAAAGGGTATTCAGCTGTAGCTTCTTCATGTGAAAGAAGAAACATATTTGGAATGAGCAACCAGAAATAATGGTTGAGGTGGATACAGATTTGTAACATTTAAAAAGACACCTGGATAAGTACATAGATTGGCCTCTAAACTTCTCCAATCACAGGCATGTAAGTAGCACAAAGCAAATGCTGGTGGAATGCAGCAGGCCAGGCGGTATCTATAGGAAGAAGTACAGTTGATGTTTCGGGCCGAGACCATTTGTCAGGACATCCTGATGAAGGGTCTCGGCCCGAAACGTCGACTGCACTTCTTCCTGTAGATGCTGCCTGGCCTGCTGCATTCCACCATTATTTTGCGTGTGTTGCTTGAATTTCCAGCATCTGCAGATTTCCTCGTACAAGCATATAAGACTATTTATGTAGGCAATGCAAGTTCAGCATGGACAAGCTGTGCCAAAGCACCAGGTTTATTGCTGTTTGACTGGATGGCAGTCTGTTGTAAACTGAGACAGGTTTATTAGTTTACCAAATGACACTTCATTGCATGACTGATGAGTGGTTGCTGGGCCGATTCAGAGTCAACTATCCTGCTGTTTAGTTGCAGTTGCACGTAGAGCAAATCAAAATAGGTGAGCAGATTTCCTTTCCTAAAGGACATGAGAGAACCTACAGATTTTTGCAGTCTTGTCAAGTTGATTGTCATGTACACTAGTACAGTGAAACACACTACAATGAAAAACTTTCTTGTAGCAGCATCGCAGACACATAGGTACAGAAATCTCATTACTTGATGGTCACTTTAACTATTATTAAGATTGCTTAATTCAAATTTTTATTTAATTAACTGAGTTTACATTCTGCACTAGCTCTGAACTATCAGGGGTTCCCCAGACTTGGTATTATTCATCCAGTAAGAAAAGAATGATGAGATTGTTTCATGGAAGATAAACACATCATTGTGGAAAACCATAGCCTTATTTTTTTCTACCTGCAACTGTCTCAGTAAAAAAAACCTTTCCTTAGTTAACTTTCCCAAATTCTCTCTCATTTCAGTAGTGTGGTTGAGCATCCTGTGGCTAAGGTAACAGTATGTTTACATGGTGCCTGAGCAAATTCTTAGGCCAACCCACAAATACTCATGCCTTGGTTTTCTAGTGAGCTGCATGAGATTTTAGGAGGCACATCTATTAACATTTACAAACTGTAATGGAGATGGTGAAACAGGAACCTGAAGGAATGGTCAAATAAGAGTTAGAAACGCCATTGCCAGAGCAGACCTGCTTGCCTTGGGGGAACACAAACAAAATGAATGGAAAATTATATGCTGGAACGAGTGGCATTTGTTACCTGATGCTGTGCTAATGATCCAGGAAAAAGAAACGTCAGCTTTCAATCAGCTTTGTTTGGAATGCATCTTGATTGTGAATTCCGATGCATTACTCATTCCCAGACAAAATTACTCATTTTGTCTCTTTCCAATGCATTTCTTCTTGAATTTCTGTTTAAATAATTAATAACTCTGAAGAGTAAGGAGCACTTGAGATGCTCTTTCCATTCACAGGAATTACAAAATATGAGGTTGACAAATTATGATTCCACTCTCAGAACCAACTCAGGGACCTTGTGTTGCCAGACCTTTCAAAAATGGGCATAATTTTACTACGTTGCATCTGAAAGAAAACTTACAAAATATGTGCATTTATTATGCCTTGAATAGCTATTAATTATCAGATTTTTAAAAAATTTTAAGAGTGGATTGATCAGTGATCCATGGGGCGGCACGGTAGCATAATGTTCATCATAATGCTTTACAGTACAGGAGAACCGGGTTCAATTTCCACTGCTGCCTATAAGGAGTTTGTATGTTCTCCCTGTAACTGCATGGATTTCCTCTGGGTGCACATGCTTCCACAAAGATGTACCGGTTGGTAGATTAGTTGGTCGTCATAAATTGTCCTTTGATTAGGTGAGGATAAAATCAGGGGTTGCTGGGCAGCATGATTCAAAGGGCTGGAAGGGCCTACTCCATTCTGTATGTCAATAAATAAACACTTTAAAATTGATGCGGAAGTATCTTTAACAGATGAGAAAGAATAATGGCCGCATGTAAAGCCTTTCAGGAAACACCGATATGTGCTCAAGCATGGCACTAAATTGAAATAACCTTTGCTCTTTGGTGCAGCATTTTTCTCACCATTATCACTTTCAATTTACTTCTGGTAGGAATTGTTATTGTTACAGAAAGTGAGCATCCTCAGTCAATGGTATTATATTTGGTCCTTCTTTTAGAAGTCAACAGAGCCTAGGCTTGAGGATCTATTACGGTACACTTGCCTTTCATGCCATGTGGACAATTTGACCGATTTCTCATACTCTCTTTTGAGTTGAGCACATTTATCTTCTATACAGGTCGTTTTTCACCAACCTTTTACATTGGAAGCCTCACTTTGACTTTAGAGTAGTTGATATATGGTATCAGGGTAGAAGATTGCAGGATACAATTAAACTGCAAGTTTTATGTCAGTTATTATGCTCCACTCCTTGTTTCCTCGCTTACTCATTACTATGAAGGAGTGAAGAATTAATTAAATGAGTGATACTCAAAAGATGTAGGTGAACTGAACAATATAGTACTTATTTAATGAAACATCAAACACATTAACATACTGAGATTTATTCAGAACCTCATCACCAGAAAATAGGTAGCATACAGCATTGCCAAATTGATGTCAAATTTATCTTACAATGACTGCCTGCTTGATATTTGAAAGAAATCTGATGCTTATTGTACAGAGACAGTAGATGCATAATTAAAATAAAGATGGAAATGTGAGGTTTCACCTACTGTTTATTTACTTTGTAAGTTTTGCAGAGCTTGTGAAGATGCATCAGGAAGTTAATATCAGGAGCAAAAATATTCAAGTGTGAATAAACTGTAGGTGGTTTGCAAAGCACATGTGCTTTTTTATTGTCTTAAAGCCTTGCAGTAATTTTTCAGGAATGAAACAATCACACTGAACTATTGCCGATGAATGTGTATCTATTTGTATATTCAGTTTGCACATAGCTTTTAATTCTTTGCTTTTTAAGGACATTTCTCATGTGAATGCTGGAGTTTCCTCATTATCCAGTGCTTAAGCTAGATTGAATCAGAATCAGGTTTAATATCACCAGCATATGCTGTGAAATTTGTTGTTATGTGGCAGTTTTACATTCCAATATATAATAATAAAAAAAGTCTTGTGAGTTTCTGAGATCCCAAGGCTGGTGCTGTTTGGAGTGTCACCGTCTGGAACTTAGCTCCTGGTAGAGTCGTCCATGGTGGTAAGTTCAAGGGGGAGATTCCAGACAACAAACAATCCAAACAAGAGCGCATCGGTTGAGTTTGTGAAAGATAACACACCACAATGACAGTGAAGGGGGAGGAAGGATGTGGCAGTGAAGGGTCCCCAGTCATCTTGGATTGCATCCTAATCGACCCGGATCCTGATCTGCTTGTGCATCATCTTCCCCACGTTAAGCAAAGACATGCGCAGGCATTCTCCATTAATGGAATCCACCCTGACATCTTGGATATGTGCATCCTGGATCAGCCTCTACAACTACCAGAGGACCCACCAATAGAGAATCCCTTAGGAGACATCGTACATAATTCAGTGGTCACACTACTATGTGTAAATTGTAACAATGCCCACTGTAGACATTGATTGAAGCTCTCCAGCCACCAGACTGCCACTCTGAGAAATGGGAGCAGATATTTTAGTTTCGAGTTAGGACAAGAGTGTATATTAGTGCCTGGTCACAGAGCCAGAAGAGAAGTGGTGAGGCTGTAACTGATATATGGGACCAGGCAGAAATGATACAGGAACTTGGAGAAACTGCAGACCATAATAATATATACAATTGCCATGGAGATTGGAGGCTAAAATAACAAGTCCTGGACACGCTATTGGGCATTTTTTAAGAGAATGAGGCAAAGGTGAAAGCTACATGGCCATTATTGTGATGGTATTGGTTTTGCTGTCTGCTAAGTTCTGAGTTCAAACAAGGGTCATAAGTCCTCTCCAATACAGATAGCAACAGCCACCCCCACTGAAGGGAGATTATACTGTCGCGACCTTCTCTTCAAAGGATAGATCACTTCCCTGTTTATCCTTCACGGTGAGTTTAGCTGCCAAGGCACACCATTTGTGTGGTGGGTCCCTACTTCCTAACATGGAGGAGATACTTCTGGCTACCAAGTCGTTTTAAACACCGTACTTTTATATTTCATCATACCCATTCAAATTTAGATATAATTCTTAATCCACATTTAAAACTCTCAGAGGATTTCAATCTTATAAAAGATTTCCAAATTAAGAAATTATTTCTGAAACACAAAGGATTTCCAAGACACAAGTGCAATTCCTATCAGCTTGTACAATTCTAATCATCTAAAAAGACATACCTACAAGTTGCAGACAAACTAGTTGCCTATAACAGAAATCAAAGTCAGAGGAATGTATTCTATTCTCCCCATCTTTCTGTCATCCTTCTTGACCATTCCTAACAAGCCTGACTACTTTCTTACATTTGTGCTGTTTTTTCTGCTACTTGGTAACTTCACAAGCTTGCAGTTTTTCTCAAATACCTTTGCTGGGAAATTTACATGGTCTAAAAGCTTTTCGGAACAGAGATCCCAGGCATGAAAAATTAATGCTATGAGGGCTGACTCTCTGAGAACACAGATCTCACAACTATTGATAGATCAGCTATTTGATGTGCTAAGTGATAGTATCAATCTATTCTGCAAGCTTCCCTTAACTAAATAATTTAAGACAGTGTTGTCTCGTTTGATGCAAGCCTAATTAACATAACCCAATTGTCTTACACTGCATTTCTTGAGCAGCCAGCCCCATGTTTGCCAGAAGCCTGTGTTCTTTCGTACTACTAGGTTGAAAAGCTGTTCTTTTAACTTCAGGTTGATCATTATTTGCAAGTTATATGAAGAACTGAAAACTGGCCTTGTTTATGAGAAGAAGTTGAGTAAGGACTGTTGGCTGGGAGTTTAATTTTCTCCAAAAAAAAAACTCGTTGACCTCAGGAAGAGCCATCTGTTGAGTTGGAAAGCTGAGATTGGTTTAAAAAAATCCCCAGGCCCTGGATAGTGAATATCCATCACACTATCCATTGTCCCCGTAGTTGTGTGACAAATCTAGAGGGAGCTGAATTAAATAGAATTATCCTTGCATTGTTGTCAGTGGACAATTGATGACTAGTGTGGACTCAGTGGGGTGAAGTGGATGTTTCTCTGCTGTGTACCTCTATGTTTAAGCCACTGAAGGGCATGTGTATAATAAAGAAGTCTGAGGAATATCATTGTTCTGAAGAAAATTACATTTGGAAAAAACAAAATAGTCTGTGATCAAGCTTCAAGCTCAAGGTACACTTTAGAAGTGATCTTTTGGGCATCAGTCACTCATATGCAGGCCACTTGGTGCTATGTATAATGAATGCTGAACTAAATTAAGGACCAAAAATCCCTTTTGGTAGAAGCAGTTATTGTGTGTGTCACGGCAGCTCTGAAATTTTTGACATTTTGAGTCAAAACACTCCATCAGGACAATTTTTTGGTTAACCCCAGTTAAAAGAATATGGTACAAGGAAAACTGGCTAAGAATGTGTTCGAAAAGGATAGGTGGGGCTAGCAAATAAACGGAGACAGGATCGGAGTCAAATAACGTTAGGGAACGTGAAATCTTTGATCTTGCTGTTAATATAAATGTTTATTAGAATGCCCATCCTGGGCCTAGATACGAGAGTTTGGTCAGGTTTCAGACAAAACTTAGTCACGGGCTGTGTTTGTGATTGGAACTGAGCTTTTAAATTATATTCTCAGGGGAAAGGGAGGCAGGAATGGCACTGAAAATGATTTGTGAAGCACACAGACATAATTACAGAATCATAGAGTCTAGGAGGACAGAAACAGGCCCTTCTGACCCCCATGGCCATGCCTAGCATCAAGTGACTGTCTATGCTTTTCCTGTTTAGTGGCACTTGGATTTTTAACCTTACATGTGATGACAACTCAGATACTCATCTTGATATTATGTAAGTACCTGTCTGACCTGTCCACACAGGCAGTGCATTACAGAGTTCAACCTTCCCTTCAATGAAGCATTCTTCATCAATCCCCTGTAAGCCTTCCCCTCCTTCAAAACGAATGGATACCCCTTCTCTGGAGAAAGACCTGTGAGGAGATTTCAGGGTTAAGTTCTTTACGCAGAGAGTGGTGAGCGCATGGAATGGGCTGCCGCCAACAGTGGTGGAGACGGATAGGATAGAATCTTTTAAGAGACTTTTGAATAGGTTCATGAAGCTTAGAAAAATAGAGGGCTATGAGTAACCCTCGTAATTTCTAAGGTAGGGAGATGTTCAGCACAACTTTGTGGGCCGAAGGGCCTGTATTGTGCTGTAGGTTTTCTATGTTTCTAGTATGCCCTTCCTGATTTTGTATCCATCCATTAAGTCGACTCCCATCTCAATGAACATGAATTGCATTGAACTGCTGCTGGAAGGTTAATAAACTTTATATTTGCTGGTGGTATTAAACCTGATTCTGAATCAATGTTTTGGAAACAGTTTCTTCTCCTCTGCCACCAGTTTTCTGACCAGACCATGAACTCATGAGCACTATCTCACTGTTCCTCTTCTGCACAGCATATTTATTCATTTACTTTTAATTATAACTAATTGTAGTTAGTTATGTTTGCACAATACTGTTGCTGCAACACAGCAAATTTCACAATTAATGTCAGTGTTAATAAATCTGATCTGGATTCTGTTTCTGAGGAATTTAAGGGACATGGAAACCGAGGATTAAAATGAATGCGGATCATACAACTTTTATATTTGGAAACATGAGAATTGTGTTGCTTGAATCTGAAGCCACAAACAGCTGGAGGAGCTCAACAAATGTGGCAAAATATGCAGATGAAAATAGACAGCCATTGTTTCAGATTAAGACCTTTCATCTGAAGTGGAAGATAGAGGGGAGAGAATAAAGTGATGAGGGAGAGGGTGAAATGGATGCATCCTTTAACCTTTCTCCTCATGTCTTTATACACATCAGGAAGGGGCTCGACCATTTCCCTCTGCATATGCTGCCTCATCCACTGTGTTCTTCCATTTGTTTATTTGTTGCAGCCTTTATACTTGGCGTAATTCCTAGTTAGTACCAATATTTAATATCATCTGAATTCAGCAAAAGAGCCAACATCTAAATGAGTATTTGCTCAAAGCAACATTAATATTCAGGGCCACCTGGCTTACTCTGTAAACTTTATGCAAGCAAATACTTTCCTTGTACCCTGGTGTCTATTTTTCAACAGACTAACCTGAATCGAGATCCACTCCTTTTGATTCATGTCCTTGAATCACCCAGAATCTTTATGATCTCAGTCAGAATGAAAACAAAGAGAATGTCCTACTCACAACAACTAGGGATAGGCAATAAATGCTGGCTTAGCCAATGACACCAACATCCCACAGATGAATAAATAAATATGCTGGTGATATTAAATCTGGTTTCAATTCTGCTTCTGAGCTCTGTTTCCTGTTTATTTTCTCATTCGCAATCCTCAGTTCTTCTCAAAATACCAAATACTTTGTGGTGTAAGAAAGACAAACTCAAAAAACTGCTCCACTACTAAAACTGGTATGTTAATGTTACGATAACAGAAGCACAGTCATTCAAACAGAATATTTAATAGATTGGCATAAGCGAATGAAGTTAGGTATTATTAATCATTGTTACGGGCATAATACAAAACAAGTAAATGTGATGGAGGGTAGCTCAGAACAGTGAGATATACGTAAGAGCACTCTATGGATAAGGATTTCTCTTAAATTACTATTTACTTTGTGCTCTTTGATTGGCTTACAGCAAGCCTTGCAATTATAATGAAAGCACATTTTCAAACTAGGAAGAATTAACAATTATGATAGTTCTGTGTGAGAAAGTGGGTTAAAAACTATTTACAGTCCAACCAACTTGGATTCAAATTCACCCTAAACTAACTGGGCAGATGCTAAGAAATGAAAAAAAATGCTTGAGTTATGATAAGTGGAAACAGTTTTAAGTCAGTCCTTGATCAACACAAGCCAATCGTCTAAATCATTTGAACAGAACATGAACTAACCTATTGCCAAGTAAATTTGCAGGGATAACTATGGTTTAACATTACCAGCATATGTCATGAAACTGACTAACTTTGCGACAGCAGTACAATGCAATACATGATAATAGAGAGAAAAACAAAATGTATTATAGTAACTGTATAAATATTATTAAATAGTTAAATAGGTAGTACAAATAATAGGAAATAAAAACGCAGTAAGGCACTGTTCATGGATTCAATGTCCATTGAGAAATCACATGGCAGAGGGGAAGAAGCTGTTGCTGAATCATTGAGTGTGTGCCTTCAGGCCTCTGATGGTAGCAATGAGAAGGTGGCATAGATGTTTGTGGTGGGGGTTCTTAACAATGGACACCACTTTTATGAAGCATCAGTCCTTGAAGATGCCCTGTATACTATGGAGGCCAGTGCCCATGATGGAGCTGACTAATTTTACAACTCTCTGCAGTGTACTTTGATCCTGTACAGTTGCTCCCCCATGCAGCCTGTGAGTGTGAGTCTTCAGGCTCCTGTATACCCTCCCTGATGGTAGCAAGGAGAAAAGGGTATATCCTCAATGGTAAGGATCCTTTATGTTGGATACCGCCTTCTTGAGTCACTTATCATCTGGACTCTGTCTACTTTCTCTGCAGGTTTTGTGTTTTAAAGTCTTTAAACAAATGCACGTTTATGGGCCAAAACGAAGATGATATTGGATTGATTAATCCCATTTTAGAGTTTTGGAATGCATTTGCCTCATTTTTGCATGGGTTTGCCTTCAAGCTCCATTTAGATCTCCTGCAGTTAGTTATCCTTATGAGTTTTTATCAGAATTCCCTGCTCCAAGTTAATCCTAGAAATGCTGCAGAAATGATTTGCATGTTATCCACTAACTCCATTTAAGCCTCCACTATCTCTTCAGATATTCTAAATATTGATGAATAGCATCAGATTTCTGCAATCTCTACAAGAGTCTTAACAATTTAAAAGCAAGAAGCTAGTATAGTTTACAAAGTTTATTTGATGTATAGTGGGCATCTGGTGTCCAGTTTGCTACATTCTATTAGAAGGTCAATTCAACTTAATTCAAAACATGATACTTCAAAGTTAAATCTTTCCCTACAGCTGGCAAAACTACTGTGGGGTGAATTGTTAAAAAGCTTGCCTGCCAGCTATGTTGATAATGACTCTAGATTGGAAATATAAATGCAATCAATCTCCTTAAAAGTAAAAATTGAGGCATTTAATCTTGTAATATTTCCCTTTTGTTTCTGAAGGAATAATTTTCATTTATTGCATTTTATATTTATAGAATCATCTTTCTCTTCTGATGCCAAGTGCACTAACAGTCAGTTGAGGGAACGCTTGTACCTTTGTCAATTATGTATATATAAATTGTGGGTGATATTCAGGCTTTAATTCAGACAATACTTTACAATTAAATGGATTTATCATGGCGGTGTTTCAGAATTGACTAGTCTAACATCCAAGTATAACAATCAATTATGTTTGGGTCGCTGGAGGGAGCTTTTAGTTGAAATCTTCTAACTTTGATTCGGGGATGATTTTCGGAGTCAATGTGAGTGGAAATGAAAAATTGATTTTAGTTTTAATGGGAAAAGACTCGTAGACCAACTGAAGGTATCCAATAAATTGAGTTAACATTTTGATGTAGAAAGATGAAAGTCCAATGTATTTTGCTTTGTCTAGATGTACATTAGGAACAAACTGAGTAACAGAATCAGATTTGTGCTATTTGCCTGAACTGGATGTAAAACCAACAAATTATAGAGCATTAATGTTCAGAAAAGATAGCTTTTGAATTTAATTTCAAAGGCATTTCACCAATAATCTTTTTGAAGCACATAAGATCTGCTGTGACACCAGATTTTTCCACTATTGGGAAAATCTTGGACAAAGAGACATTTAAAACTGAGATGTTTAGGACTTTTTTTCTGCAGAAACTGGTGAACCTCTGCAATTATCTAACCTGGAGGCTGGACCATTGCGAGTATTTAGATAATAAGATAAATTTTTGAAGGATCCAGAAATTGAGGGCTACAGTGAACTGACATAGAACAGGAGATGAGTCGTGGGGCAAATAAGGAATAATTACCTTAAACAGTAAGGTCGGTTTCAGGAGCCAAATGGCTTATTCCTGCTCTTATTTTCTTATGTTCAATGGCACAGCAATTTAGTGATGCTACATCTTCCCTGTATCTACAACACACACAAATGCTGGAGAAACTCATCAGGTCAGGTAACATCTATGGAAGTGAATAAACAGTTGATACTTTGGGCTGAGATCCTTTAAAGATATCACATGGTAACAGGCCCTTCTGGCCTAATGAGGCTGCTCTGCACAATTACACCCACATGACCAGACAACCTACTAATCTTTATGTCTTCAGAATGTGTGAGGAAACCAGAGCACCTGGAGGAATCCTACTTGGTCATGGGGAGTATATACAAACTCCTTCCAGACAGTGAACCTGGGTCACAGGTACTATAATAGCATTATGGTAATTGCTGTCTAACTGTACTGCACATACCTTTTCTAGTATTCTCCTCAAGACGTTTACATCCTGTTCTTCGACTACAGTTCAGCATTCAATACCATAATTCCATCCAGGCTTGTCAGGAAGTTCAGAGACCTCGGCCTTGATCCTGCCTTGTGCAGCTGGATCCTAGACTTCCTGTCAAATCACCGGCAAGTGGTTGGAGTGGGCTCCCTCACCTCCACCCCTCTGACTCTCCACACAGGAGCCCTTCAGGGCTGTGTACTAAATCCCCTCCTTTGCTCCCTGTATACTCATGACGGTGTCACCACCCACAGCACTAAACTGCTATTGAAATTTGGCAACGATACTACATTGATTGGCCTTACCTTAAACAATAACGAGGTGGTCAACAGGGAAAAAGTCATCTCTCTGACTGTGGTGTCAAGGAAACAACCTCTCTCTTAATCTTGCAAAAACAAAGAAGCTGGTTGTGGATGACAGGAGAAATGGAGATGGGCTAATCCCTATTGACATCAATGGATCTGGGGTTGAAAGGGTAAACAGCTTTAGGTTCCTCAGTATCCACATCACCGAGGACCTCACGTGGTCTGTACACACCAGCTGTGTGGTGAAAGAGGCACTGTTGTGCCTCTTTCACCTCAGACAGTTGAGGAAGTTTGGTATGGGCCCCCAAATCCTAAGAACCTTCTACCAGGGCACAACTGAGAACATCCTGACTAGCTGCATCACTGCCTGGTATGGGAACTGTACCTCCCTTAATTGCAGGATTCTGCAGAGAGTGGTGCAGACAGCCCAGCTCATCTGTAGTTGTGAACTTCCCATGATTCAGGACATTTAGGAAGACAGGTGTGAGAAAAGGGGCCTGAAGGATCACTGGAGACCTGCATCTCCCCCAACCACAATCTATTCCAGCTGCTATCATCCGGAAAACGGTACTGCAGTATAAAATCCAGGATTAACAGGCTCCAGAACAGCTTCTTCCACCAGGCCATCAGAGTGAATAACTCATGCTGATTTGAGTGTACTTCTATGTGTTGCATTGACTGTTCTATTTATTACAAATTACTATGATTGCACATTCCGCAATGTGTATGTGAAGGAAATAAGAAATAAAGTTAATTCTATTCAATTCCTTATTAAATTCTTGGCCGAATGTAAATCTATAAAATTAAAGGAATTCTGAAAGGGTGGGAGAAGCAGATTTGGAAAAACTTTCAGAAATAAACCAAAAGCAGCTGCTTACAGGGCACAAGGAAGCAGGTCAATTTGGTTGACTCTTTCAGCAAGCCAGTGCAGATTTGTATCAGAATCAAGTTTCTGATCATCACTGATCTATGTCATGTAGTTTGTTTTGTGGCACCAGTACAGTGCAACACATAAAAAAAATTATTATAAGATAAACTAAAAACAATAAATAGTGCAAAGGAAGAATAGTGAGGTAGTGTTCATGGATTGTTCAGAAATCTGATGACAGAGGGAAAGGGATTGTTCTTAAGTGTGTGTTTTCAGGCTCCTGTTCTCTCTCCCTAGTGATAATAATGAGAAGAGGGTATGTCCTGGGTGGCGAGGGTCCACTTCTACGACTATCTCATACTCTAATGGTTTGGCATGGCCTCTAAGTGACTCCAAATGTTCAGCTGGTTTTGTGTTTCCAAGTATGAACACGTAGACACAAGAGGTTCTGCAGATGCTGGGAATCTAGAGCAATACAAACAATGTGTTGGAAGTGCTCAGCAGGTCAGGCAGCATCCATGGTTGGAAATAAGCAGTCGACATTTCGGGCTGAGGCTCTTCATCAGGCTCAACCCCAATTTACTGCTGCAGTTCTCCTCCACCTTCACTGCTGATGTGATGTGCCGTCATTCTCCACCAGTCAGGTCCTGGTTGAATCGTTTTTGGCCTGGAACATCTCCCTTTACCTTTCCGCTATGGGTGACCCTACAATAAGCTGAGTCGATAGCTGCACACGGAGTCCATTTAAGCTGTCTACTGCAAGAGCACCTTATTCTCAGAGCAGTAATTAGTGGGGAACTTAGCCAGTCAGTTCTACACTGGCCTGGGAACCAGAGGCATGACTACATTGCAGTTTTTTTCTTTGACTGTGCAGCTGCATCAGCATTCAGTGGCTATTGTTGGATAATGTGCTGATATGCTCAGTACTGCCGGGGGTGACCTTGTGCAGTCTTTAGGAGCAGGTGCAGCTTGAGAGTGAATGCTGCAGTAAATTTGAATACAGCTTGTGATAAATATGACATTGTTCAGTGCAGAGCATTAAGTCAGTGACATTAAAATAAATCTAATCCTTTTGGCTATGGGAAGCAGCTTTAGCTGATGGCTGCAGATTTCTCCCCCTGGAAGCATTGAACATTTGCAAACAATTTCAGTCACTAAGAACCAAGGTTTAATAAATAGGAACAAATATTTGAAAGAAAATGTGCTGAACAGTTTGAGCCATTGAGGCCGGTTCTTGGGTGAATCCATTCTGCTTAACCAGCTCAGGGAAAGTTCTCCACGAACGTGCCCTGATGTCTAGATGTGATCACAGGTTTCTTGAATCCATCTCTCATCTTTACAGACTTGGCTGGCTGACAAGTCAGCACATTTTATTAAATACCATGTTTCAGTTGACACTTGGCATTTTCTCAGCCTCATGAAGTGCTGACACTTCACTGCTGTCACTTTTGCGTGCACCTCACCGCCCTCTCTAATTGGAGCGCCATTTTCCCAATCTGCTGTCCCTGTTTTTGATTATTCGTGGTAGATACTGGCTTCAGGATGGATCTCTGCCCTTGATCGGATAATGGCAGAGAGAAAGCGGTCAAATCGGTTTAAAATAACCAAAAAAAAAAAAAAACAAGGTCCTTTAAAGCTCTGACGTGATCGGTTGTATTTGATGTTTGCAATGAAGGTAGCATGCTAACTTTCTGCTGCCTATTCCTTAGCCTCCAGCAAGTGCAATTTATTGGGGGGAAGCATAAGGAGGAGCCAACGGAGTGAAGCAATAGTATAAGTTAAAGCTGTTGTATACTGCTAGATGCTTGTATTCACCTGTCAGAGGGAGATTTATAAAGGCTGGAGCAGATGTTTTGGTTGTCAACATTTTGGATTCACCACCAATCAGAACATAAGCCAATTGCAGGTAGTTTGGCTGCAAGACCAGACGAGAGGGCAGGTGTATTGCAGTGAATAATTCACTTCCTAAAACCTCATAGAAACAAGCCCTTCAGCCCATCCAGTCCATGCCAAACCACTTAAATGGCCTAGTCCTGTTGACCTGCTCCAGGATCAAAGGCCTCCATATCCCTACCATCCATGTACCTATCCAAACGTCTCTTCAATGTTTCAATCAAACTTACATGCACCACTTGCATTGGCACCTCATACTACAATCCCGTGACCCTCTGAGTGAAGGCTTTTCCCTTCATCTTCCCCTTAACCCATCACCTCTGGTTGTAGCCCTACCCAACCTCAGTGGAAAAAGCCTGCTTGCATTTACCCTGTCTAAAGTATTTACTGGTTTTTACTGGTTAAAGTCTTCACTGGTCAAGAAAGTAATGGACACAGTTCACTTGCTTGAACTAGTGCAGCCCCAACAACATTCAGAGCTATTTTGACAGAGTAGTCCATTTTCTGGCACTTCCTGCACCCAATCAAGCTTTCACTTGCACTAATATTGGCGTAATACAGCTGCTGTGTTTACCATCTGTAAAGCACACTTTGGTAACATTCATATTATTTTGAAAGCACTTCGTAAGTCAGTGACCTTTACCACCAATAAGGGCAAGGGCAGCAGGTACACATCACCAACTGGTTAGCTTCTTGTTACTCACTACAACCACTTGGGAAAATAAAATAGTTCATGAACACTAAGCCTGAAACCTGGAACAAAACTTTTTTAACACTGTGGGACTATACCATTTGGAGTACTGCAGTGGTTCAAGAAGGCAACTCACCATCTCCTTGGCAAGGGTGATATTGGAAAGGGAATAAATGATGGTCTTGCCACATATATCCTCACACTGGGAAAAGAGTGAACAGTGAAGAGTTCTACAGCATGGCAAGCTATTCGGCTGCAAGTTTTTCATATTCTGTGGGTGGGGGTGATATCTATTTCTTCAGCCTCCTTACCATGTACAAGTTCAGAAGGCAGTGTGCACAGGTAATCACTGCCACTAGTACAGGGAAGCAAGCCCTTGGATGCTCTGCTGTGCGAAGATCTAATGTGTCCTCACTAAAGTGGACAAGATCAGCGAATGTACCTTTAGCTATAATGTCACACCAATTCCATCATTAAACAAAACCTGGATTGCACAATCAACACACACAAAAGTGCTAGTGGAACGCAGCAGGCCAGGCAGAATCTATCGGAAGAAGTACAGTTGACTTTTCGGGCCGAGACTCTTCGTCAGGACTAACTGAAAGAAAAGATGGTGTAACACTTGCCCAACAGGCTGGTATATGTCTAGGGGAAAAGGAGATCCAGCCACTCACCAACCCCACCTCCCGTACACACAGGTGCTGTGAGAATCCAGTTTCTGCCTCGCGCCCGCCCACAGTATCAAACCCACAACAAATACCGTTATGAAATACACTTTAAAGAGTTTACTAAAATTAACAGAGTATTCGGCAATACAATATATATGCAAGGGAAAAAAACAAAAAGGCGCCAACTTATCAAAGTTCAGTCAGTTTAGTGCACATCGTTGGAGCTCAAACAATGAACCATTCGACCCCTCGTCACTTGCCTCCGACCTCCACTTCTTCGCACCTAGGACCATGCCCGGTGGTCTTCCAAGCAGTGCAGCGCACGTCCACCTTCCTCGACGTCTTCCTCCCGCACTCTCCCAAAAAGCCCGCGAAAACCCCTCCCCCAAGTTCCCAGCATCACAAGACAAAATAACATTCCCCATTGGTTAACAAATGAATACAATTACCATATCAACAAGTATAACGCAAAACAACTGCGAGAGAAACACTTATCAGACAAAGAAGCATTCCTACTCTTAACAAACCAAAAAACCCATTTTGAGTAACATACACAGGACATTGTACAATGGTAAGAGAGATGTTGTAGTCAGCTCGCAGTTGGTTGTGAATGGAACTAGTTTCAGGTGAAGCCCACATGCCTTAACAACAATGGAGGAAAAATGTTGCCGAGGCTAGCAGAGGACACGTTCCTCTTTGCTCTTAACATGCAGGCTCATCTGATTGAGATAATGAGAACGTTGTTAAGCATGTGCACCTTAGTTCTGCAGCCTCACGCCACCCAATAAACGCAGTAGTTGTGCCTTTCACCTTGAAGGTGCACTGCAGCTACCCCAAGGATGGGAGCAACAGTGGCTAGTGAGGGACCAAACTTTGGTCGAACCGTTCCAACAAGCAGGAGAAATAAACCGGTACTATCCTGTGTTGCATCACCTCCTGGTATGGGATCCCCAAAGTGCAGGGATGACAGAGACTGCAGAGGGTTGTAGAATCTGCCAGCTCCATCGTGGACATCTTCAAGATGTCGTGCTTTGCTGAGGATCCTCACCACCTGGGACACACCTTCTCATTACTACCATCAGGGAGGAGCTACTGGAGCTTGAAGACCCACAGTCAGTATTTTAGGAAGTGCTTCTTCCCCTCTGCCATCATATTTCTGTATTGTCCTTGTTTGCATTATTTTTTTTAATTGTAGTTTTATGGCTTGCTATGTACTAGTTGTGCGGCGTGTGGCGGTGGATAAGGCGTTGGCCTAGTGATCTGAAGGTTGCTAGTTTGAGCCTTAGCTGAGGCAACGTGTTTTGTCCTTGAGTAAGGCAATTAACCACACATTGCTCTGCGACGACACCAGTGCCAAGTTGTATGGGTCCTAATGCCCTTCCCTTGGACAACATTGGTGGCGTGGAGAGGGGAGGCTTGCAGCTTGGGCAACTGCCGGTCTCCCATACAACCCTGCCCAGGCCTCAGTCATAATCGAAAATCAATGGACAGCTGAAGGAAGGAATGTACTGGTGCCTCAAAGCAACAAATTTCATGACGTACTATATATCAGTGAGAATAAACCTGATTCTGATTGGTGGTTGATCTCTTACGTAGCTTTGGTGGTCTTGATGATTGTGGAAGCCTTCCTATTGCCATTCCAGGTGAAGAAGGGCTACCAGCTGAAGCGCAATGTTACTTGATGACAGCACTGATGTTGTGCAGGTTAGTTGTGGTTTTCTCCACATGATTCTGTTGTGCAGCAAGCTTGTCCACTGACATTGCGTGGCCAATATTCACCCCATACATATGCTGGGAAAATCATTTTGAAGGCTTGCGGGCCCCATTCCTTGCTGTTCAACCACCCTATTGTGATAACTTAAAACTGTTGCAGCATGAAGAGAAATGGATACAATTTAATGCTTGTTAAGTCACGGCCAATTAAATTACTTGTTTCAAGGGTAATTCACCAATTATCATCAGGGCATTTGAGGAATACAATGGAGTATGAAAATGAATGGAAAATCTGCTTGTGTGGCATCAGAGGGAATAAATCTACTTGAAGATTATTGTGATATTATAGCCCTAATGGATTATTTAAATGTCAGAAAATGCTGCTGTTACAGACCTTGTCTGGTCCCTTTCATTGGAGCTGAATGTGTGGCATAAAGATCTGAGCTTTGTTTCTACATGACTGTGGTCTTCCCATTGCAGTCCCAATAACAAATGATTAGTTAGTTTCCTGCCTCTGGTAGCATACGAAACAGCCTTGTCGTTTTTTCCCCCTGTACTTCCTTGTTCAATGCAAGATTTCTTTTTAAATTTCAGTATTGTATACCATGCAATAAATCCTGGTGGGTATGGTTTTTCCAAGTTAATGTCTCTATTTAAACGAGAAGAATGGTGGTGCACTCAGCAGAGTTGTTGTCTCGCAAAGTCAGTAATCTGGATCAGTCCTGTTCTTCGGTACCGCTTGAGTCAAGTTTGCATGTTGTCCTAATGACAGTGTGGTCCTGGGCGCCACAGTTTTCTTCCACATGTGTGGTCCTAACTGCTCTAAATTACCTTTATTTTAGAGGTGAATCCAGGACGAGTGGATGGGAATGAGGGAAATCAAATGGAATGAGTGAAGGGTTGGAGTGGAATAGGTTCTTGATGGACGGAGTATAAGGTGAGCCAGAGAGCTGTCTCTTGACTCGGATTCCATGAAGGACAACGGAGGCCATTTTAACACTTCACTCAGTTCCAATCTTCAATTAGAGGCTTTCATCAGATATAGTAATAGAATCAGGCCACTCACACCATCAAGTATGCTCCATCGTTCAATCATGGTTGACTTTATTTTTAAACCTACTTTCTACATTTCTCCCCCCAAACTCTTAATCCACTTGCTAATCAAGAACCTATCAACTTCCACTTTAAAAATACCCAATGACTTGGCCTCAACAGTTATCTGTGGCTGCAAACTGCACAGATTTATCAGACTCTGGCTGAAGAAGTTCCTCCTCATCTCACTTTTAAAGGGACACCCTTTAATTCTAAGGCTAAGCCCTTGATTCTAGACTCTCCTACTAATGGAAACACCCCCCCCCCCCCATGTCCAGTCTATCCAGATATTTCATTTTTTTTATGAGTTTCAATAAGATCTTCTCATTTTTTTCAACTCCATTTAATATAAAACCATAAATATGAAACACTCCTCATTCATTAAGCATTTCATTTCTGGGGCTCCTTCATGGGTCGTTCAGTTTCTGAAGTATTATTCCTTTAATAGGACATCTCTTATACTCCAGGCGTTCAATAGTTATAGAGCTTAACAGCACAGAAACAGGCCCTTCGGGCTCTCTAGTCTGTGGTGAACTATTTTTCTGCCCTCTCCTATTCACCTCACCCAGACTGTAGCCCTCTCATCCGTGTGCCTATCCTAACTTATCTGAAATGTTGCAGTTGAATCCGCGTCCGCCACTTCCACTGCCAGCTTGTTCCACATTCGCACCATGCTATGAGTGAAGAAATTCCCTCTCAGGTTTCCCTTGAGTATTTCACCTTTCACTTTAAAACTATGACCTCTATTTCTTGTCTTTCCCAATGTCAGGGGAAGAAAAGCTTGCATCTTCCATGTATTTACTCTATTTATACCCCTCGCAGTGCTGGCATTCTCGGCTCAGCTGAGAGATTAGGCTGTGTGTAGTGAGCAAACACATCCTTTTAAAAACCCTCGCCTTCCTTCTGTTTCCTAGGGCTAGGATCCACCTCTTTTCTCAGGTGTTATTTGTTCCTCTTCCTCTGCAACATAAGTGCCCTCACAACTTTACGTTAATGTCAACGATTTCAGAGCAGGAGAATGGGACTGCTGGATACATCCATTAATACTTGGCATAGACCCAATAGACCAAATGGAATTCTTTGCCAAAGCAGTGATCCCATTTGTTTTGGTGTTACTTCATATTTTAATTCCATTTGTCAGTCTTCATTCCGTATCCTTTGTCAGTCATTTTGTCTCAGCATGAAAAACATTGTGTGTGAAGGAAGTGCTGTTTGATCTCACTCTGAAGCAACTTCACTCTAACTCTAAAATCATGCTCCCTTTGTCAGGATTCCCCACAACTCATGAAGTAATTTCTCTGTCCCACCAAAACAAATGATTGTTTTTAAGGGTTTATTCAGTGACAGACTGAATACAAAGGAATACAAGTCAAGAGTAGCCTTTGTCGTCAAAATTTAACCCATAAGTTGCTTTTGAAGCTGCACCTTACTGCCCCCTAAAATTGATTTGTTCTGTCCTCGTTCCTTTGTTTCCTGCAACTTATTTTAATGCATGGTTATTTGCCTTGCTTATATCCGCTTACTAGAATTGGCGATCAACTGCTTGAGCTCTGGCTTTTTGACTTGTTTAGCTTGGATGTGGAACCAAAGGTACAACGTTTGTTGGGTTTGTTTCTAGCGGGGTGTGGTTTGAGTAAAGCCAGGTTGGACCAGCCTAGCTTAGTACTTTAAAGCATAACAGAGTGATTTGATTAGTGTCCTGTGTCCTTGATCAATATTTACTGTTTTCTCAGAAAGATCAATAGCATGTTGCAGTTCGGTACAGGAAATGCTCAGCAAAGCAGGCAGCATCTGTGGGGAGAGGAAGAATTAGTATTTTAGGTCATTGACTTTGAAATTGCATTAGGAAATGTTGGAAATCAAACAAGCTGTAAATTGCAGAGAGGAAGGATGGTGGAGGTGAAGGGGGTATGTCTAATATTTTATCCCCTCTACCCATCTCTAATTAATCTACTTTATTGATGCCACCTCCAGATGGATCACCTCTGAATGAGAAGCTTTCAACACCTTATCGTTCAGAGCTCCCATTATTCAAAATCCCACAGTCACCATCCATCACAGACATTTCTTTTGTTCTCCGACTGACAACCTTCAGTCAGAGGTTTGGCAGCATAGAGTAAAGTGGTTAGCACAGCGTAATCCAGGTTCAATTCCCACCGCTGCCTGTAAGGATTCTCTCTGTGACCGCGTGGATTTCCTCAGGGGGCCCCAGTTACATCTCACAGCCCAAAGCTGTGCTGGTTGGTAGATTAATTGGCATTGTAAACTGCTCTGTGATTAGACTAGGATTAAATTGGGGGAATGCTGGGCAGCATGACTTGAAGGACTGGAACGGCCTGTCCCACACTGTCTCTCAGTAAATAAATAAACCTGAAGCCTGTAGAGAGATGCACAAGCCAAAAAAGATGGCAGTTTTATTTTCAGCTGACTTTCTTTTCTCATAACATTTACAAATATATAATGTGATGCTCATCGGCCAACATTTATTGTAGGTCGCATAACTCTTCTGTTATAACATTTGCAGAACTCTCAAATCATAAGCAAGACATTAGTTTTCATTCCAAAACTCTATCAGTGATCAATTTCAGAAGTAATTACCCCTAGCCACTGTCAACCCAGTGAAGAGAGGGCTCGAGATTGTGGCCTTACACCCTGTAGGTCTTTGTACATCTATACCTGAGTTAGGACACCCCAAGCAAGGAGTCTCGCAAGTTACAGCTAGTGTGCAGTATTTGGTTGCATACAACAAAGACCAGTAAATTTCAAAGAAACCAAAGTGCTTTTTTTTACACCAGGTTACTGACTTTCTGGCAGCACCTTGTATTTATCTCCATTTGCACAGTCTGGAGAGTACAAATTCTGGTGCCATAAAGCTGCTCAAAATGAAATTGATCGAATAGCTTTGCATGTGTTTCTAGTCTTTGGTCAGCACATGTGCATAACAGTGCAGGGGCAGACCAAAACTTGGTGCAACTAACACAGAGGAAGGATTGCAAAGGTCCTGCTGCTACTGAAACTGAGGGACTAGGTTCTATGTAACTGCCCTGCAAACACAATGTGTATATTGACCAATGAGGAGGGCCTCCTTTCTTTGCCAGCCCAGTTGAGATTTTGCCGCTTGTTGGTGAATTCTGACAATGAGATGTTCTAACAGCAACGCACACACAGTGCTGGAGGAACTCAGCAGGTCAGGCAGAGGAGACACCTTCCCTCTCAGTCCTGAAGAAGGGTCTCAGCCCAAAGCGTTGTCTACTTTCTCTGTTCCTTCGATGCTTCCTGACCTGCTGAGTTCCTCCAGCATTTTGTTTGTGTGTTGATTTGGATATCCAGCATTTGCAAATGTTCTTGTGTTTAAGATGTTCCATCAAATGGTTCTGGTAGTCTGTTCAGAAAACCATTCCACAGCATCTGCTGTGACCTGCAGGGCTTTCCATGCTGACCTGCCTGAGGAACTTGTATCAAAGGTAGTCTACTGAAAGATTTTTGTCAGCAAAGGGCAGGTATTGTGGCAATGCCAAACTGAAAGGCCATGAGGCTATTCCTGGCCTGCAGGACACTGGGGCAGCTGGAACCTTAGTACAGAACAACACATCTGCGTCCATTTGTTCTACACACAGCTCAAGGCAGCCACAAAACTCAAAGTATCATACACAAGAGAGGCATTTGTTCTGCTGTCTGCAAAAATGCAATCTAATGCGAGGATAGTTCTGTTGGCACAATTTTGCATCTATTATGATGATGGATCAGTAAAACAGATGAGTGAAAATAGCCAAGTTGAACAGATGGTCCACAAACGTTTAGAAAAAAAGGTATCTATTTTTAATCTATGCATAAATATAATTAAAGGACATATTAAGACATTGCTTCACGTGACCCAACCTAAAAAATGATTTGAAAGCGCTTAATCAGCTATTGCCGAAATCTTGAAGGTGGGAAAGCCACACCTTGTGCAGCAATGCTCTGTTCTTTTTATGAAATTGCTGTTCCTCTGCAAAATTAATGTCATTGTTGATAAAATATTGCAGATAATGACACTGAGCTATTTCAACTGAGGTGATTTCTACAAAGCAAGGAAATATAGCTCCCTTAAAGCTCAGAATTGATGATCTTTTGTCCTTCACTTTGACATTCTTCCTTTGTAAAGAATTAGCTCACAGTGAGCTGATAAGATTGATGCTATTGTATTGGAAAATAATGTTCCTATTACAATTTAAGTGAAAAAATTGGCAGTGCACAGCAGCTTGTGCTCAGCCTGTGAAAGCAGATAGGTCTGCTTTGTTTGTGTGACAGTATTTATGGAGGATAAATGAGAAGCAATGTGAGGTAGGGACTAAGACTGCTTGTTTCAGGTGGTCCATACATGTTATCAGCTGAAATTCACTCATGCGTATTGCATTTTTTTGTTATTTTACCAGCAAATAACAACATGGATTAAACCATAAGTGCTTCCAAATTCTCACTGTGTTACTGGTGCAGCAAGCACTGTTGTGTAAAGATGCGCTACTTTCCATCTTCATTTAAAATTTTCAATGTTTTGATGAACATGGGGCTCAGTTTTCCCTTTATGATCCTGCCTTCAGTGCTTCTGTGTTGGATTAACCTATGGCATGGCAGCAAGGGACCTGGTCCAATCTCAGTGCTCCTCTCTTCTGCAGTCACTTGATTCCACTCTGGTTATGCTCAGACCTGACAGCTGGGTGCAAGGAGTCTGGCTGGAGGACCATCATCTAACCCAGGCATGGGCAAACTACGGCCCGGGGGCCATATGCTTTTTTTTAAGCTTTTTAATCCGGCCCGAACTTGATGAAATTATATTAATAAACCTTGTTAACGATTTTTCCCCGCAATTCTGGCGTTTTCCCAATAGATGACGCACTCTATATACATTTGTGGTGACCCATTTCCTGGCACATCCGAACCGGCTCACAATTAGCCAGTGTTCCGGCTAAGGGAGATAGCCTGCGGGGATTTGCGAGCACAGAGCTTTGGAGCCTCTGCGCCACGGGGGGCAGGTTGAGGGAGGCTTAAAAGTGAGGCTGGGGATTTTGAATAAAGTTTTTTCCTTCGACTGCAGTTACCGACTCCGTGTCGTAATTTTAGCGCTGCATGTAGCACACCGCTACACATTGACCTTTGTTGAGGTGCAGCGTATTACTCCACATTTGCGCTTTACTCTTTGTTCGGCTCGACCTATTTGTGTGAACAAGCGTTCAGCGTCATGAACATCAACAAAGCCAGCCACAGATCCAAGTTAACTGACCAACACCTCAGATCCATCCTGAGAATCGCCACAACAAAACTAAATCCAGACTTTGATGCGCTGGCTAAAAAGGGAGGCCAACAACACTGTTCCCACTGAAATTAAAAATAAGTTTCTTCGTTGTGTTATGTAAAAAATGCATTTGAAAATATTGTTTTCAATAAACCTTACATGTTACATGTCATTTCTGTTAAGTGATGGACATGAGTAGTGTGCAGGTGCACGTACGTTCTCAAAATAAAAAATGCGCTCCAGATCAAATAACGCGCTCCGCATACTGGCGCGCTGTCACTGTTCTCTCCTTGTGCTGGTCGTTGTTGAGTTTTGGCACAGGGGACAATTGAATAAGAAGGAGCAGGACAAGTAGACCTGCATCTCCTACCGTTTTTGAAATAAAGACAGGCAGGAGGAGAGTGATGATGATAATATCTTGAAGTATAACAGAATTTTCAGTGCTTTAAAATAATAACTGTTACTATTAAAAAAAGCTGTATTTTATTCATTTAATTTTCAGTGTTTTAAAAGTTATTTCAATAAATAGCTAAATACCATGGGACTTCAAAGACAGATATTTTGTTGTAATGCATTTGTTCATTTTCAATTGAAATTAAAGCACATGTTTTCTACATATCCCATGATATTTTATTTTCTCTTATGAGGTGTATTACCAAAACACTCCGTCCATCTGCTCCTGGTCCGGTCCCCCTGTCAAATTTTAGAACCCTTTGTGGCCCACAAGTCAAAAAGTTTGCCCACCCCTGATCTAACCTGAGAAGGTAGGATGCTGAGGCTTTGTTGGTGCATCGACAACAAGGATACTCTGTGACATGGTGGTGACTGGAGCAGGCCTCAGGAGAGCCACCAGAGAGCTAGCTGAAGAGGTAGAAAAGGGCAACTTTTGGCTGTGGTTGAGGAGCAAGAGCAGAGATTGGGGGACCGACTAACCCCATTGAATGTTGCAGGGGGTGACAGGAAGATGTCCCTGCCTGTGATCCACCACCAGGGCTAAGGCAGCAAAACATCAATGTATGGTGCTCCCCCAGCTGATGACCCTGCAGCTGACCCAAGGGCACCGTTGAGGCATGGCAGGCAGCAATTCCAAGCAGGAACCATCTTCCTCTAAATCTCTTTGTGGGACCTGAGGTAATTAATTAGGAACAGCAGGCTCTTCCACAGATGGGGCAAGGTGTGCCGATGGGGTGAGCAAGTGGATAGATTGTGAGGTGGTGACCTCCTTTTGTAACCTATGCAGCACTTCTGTGTCCCTTCCACTGTGCAGACTCAAAACCACCCTGATTGCTGTTCCTTCGCTCTGATAGGTCATATGCCCGAGATTCCCAGGGGATCAGTGGGGATGCTGCATTCCTCCAAAAAGTGTGCAAGCACATCCTTGAACCTTTTCCTCTGCTTGCTTGGCATCCACTATCCTACGACAGAGCCTGGAACGGAATGGCTAACATTGGCAGTGCACATGATGTGGTCGGTCAGCTCATCATAGGCAACTGAATGCAGCTGGATACACTGATGCTGGTTCAGTTATACCGCAATGTTCTTAGGGACAACTTCGGTGGCATCTTTGTGCCTTCTCTATGCGGTCCAGAGCCTGTCCCTTAATGAATTCTGACTAACTGGAACGACAGCCAGCCACCTACCACCTTAGTTCTGCTGAACAGTCATGGAATCTCCACAGATGTTACCTGACCAACTGAACGTTTGCTGTAGTTTCTGCTTTGTTTTCAGATTTCTAACATCCACTTTTTTTGCTTTTCCACTCATGATAATTTAAGTACGCCAATGAGGCTGGGTGGTTTGTCCTGGCTTTTCCAGACATTATTTATGTGGATAAGGCCACCCAAGCCAACATCTTGAGCAAATCTAATCATATATATTTTGGAGACCATCTGCAAGAAGATATACATCAGTCTCAAAATCTTCATCCGCCCTCTCCATAACATTATCAACAACTTAATTAAGTTAGTGAAGCACAAATTTCCTTTTGAAAATGAATGCTGCTGGTCATTTATTTGCTGGCAAGTGACAGTTTATTTTACTCTGGAATATTCTCCGAAAGCAAGTTGCTGTGTACAAGAAGGGCCAGAGTCACCTCTACTTACTGAGGAGGCTGAGGTTCTTTGGAGTGTGCAGGCTTTTCCTTCACATGTTTTACCAGTGTGTTGTCACCAGTACAATCTCCTATGCAGTGGTGTGCTGGGGCAATGACATCAACATGGGTGATGCCAACAGGCTCAATAAACTGATTAGAAAGGCTGGCTCTTTCTTAGGAGTCAAAGTGGGCTTTCTGGAGGCTGTGGTAGAAAAAGGACCCTACAGAAAATCCTGGCAATTCTAGACAATGTTCCTCACCCTCTGAAAGTCATCTTGACTGATCAGAGGAGCACTTTTAGTAACACACTAAGACAACTGTGGTGCTCCAAGGAGCACCATATGAGGTCATTCATATCCTCAACCATTAGGCTCTATAATGAGACAACCTATAGTGATGACCCCCCTCATGTTAGACTATTTGAGGTAGCTTATTTTTTTATTCTTTTTTAATTCTCTTCTAATATTTGTATACTTCTGCACTTGTAATGCTACTTTGGGACCAATAAAGTATTTATCTATTTTTGTCTTAGAATCAATCAAATTAATTTCAAAAGTTGAATAACTTCATAAAAGAACTGAGGAATGAGATATGGGTGGAATTTTTCAAGCCATTTGCAAGTGCGTCCTACTCAGTTCGGTCATGGAAGACATATTTCAGCTTCCAGTTTACAAACTTACAAGCAATGAAGATTGCTCAAGATGTGATACCAAGTCACTAGTTCTCTGTCATGGTACTTCAGTAAAACAGATCTTGTATGTGCTGCAAATTACAAACGTTTGTATTTCAAATCTCTGCAAGCAAGTTACTTTGCAGTTGATAATTCTGGTTATGAATTATTAATGAAAAGTGTAATTAGCTTGTATTTTTCATTTTTGTTTAACTCTTTGGAAATTATTCAACCCTATGCATCACTCCTTGTTAGAATTCATCCTTCAGTTCAAATTATGAGGGATATTCACTTTCTAGGACCCAAGAAGTGTATTGCTGACCTGAGTTTGCTAACTTTCCCAAATGGTCAGAGTTAAACTTCTAATATTCCTTGCAAGAATCAGAACATGGTCAGAGGTATGATCAATCAATAGTTGGGATAGTTGGGTACCCAGAGTCAACCCTCACAGCATTATTCTTGGGTGTTTCAGATATCTGTCCACAGAAGCTTTTAGACCATCTGTGTGAATTACTTCATCCCAGCAAATGTATCTGAGAAACATCTCAGTAAGCTAGTTGAAAAACAATATAAATATTTGAATGCATTGGGGTTGGAGAGATGACAAGGAGAATGACAGAAAGGAGAAGTAGAATTCAATCCTCAACTTTCTGTATCTGTATTGGATGTCTCGTTCATCTTCATCTCATTAGTATGTTATTTTAGTTTGTCAAAATAATTCCTGTGTTCGGAAATCCTTTCTAGTTTGTAAGGTCATTTGGAATTCTGAAATTTTTAATAAATCATAAATACTTTAGAGTTTTAAATACATGTTACGAGCTATTTGTCTAAATGTAAATATGTTTCACTAAAATTAAGTGTTTCACTACTTCATTAGGCGGAAATACCATCTCCTTGGTAGAGAGTGGGGGTCCACCACTCAAGTCTTGGGTATTGGCATCTAGATCTCACTGTAGCGTCTAGATAGGGAGGTAAGGTAGTCTTTGAAGATGAGATTGGTACAGTATAAGCTGCTTATAGTGAGGGTACTTGTAGATACCTTAATAGGATAGGACTTTTGAGTTTAGGGCTTTGCAGACAGTGAACCTAATACCAAAACAAAAAGCGCCAGGCATATTGCAAATGTGAAAGTCAGGTAACACCAAAGTCCAAAACCAGAACATAAGTATGACATAAAGATTCATAGTTGACTACAAACCACTTGCATTGCTTGAAAGTTACCTCCCAAATTACAGAAAACAAGTTATCTCCAGCATTCATATGTGCGAAAAATTCAGAAACATAGCAAGGTCTTTTGTCTAAATCCTTGCATTCTTATTCAACAGTCTGCAATATTTTGCACTGTTTTGTCTTTTTTAAACAATATTTCTAACTATTTTGCCACTTCAGTAAAACTTCCACAGAACATTTGAATTTTCTTGATCATTAGAGTGTCTGCAACATGCTGAATATATTTTTAAGTTTTATTTTTTCTTTTCTGCATTTATTCCCTCAACAGTTTCTGCCAGAGCGGTCTTAAGAAGAAAGTAGGAAGCTGACAAGAATAATATTTCTGGCTGCCCATAAAAGAGCATGTGAAACTATCTCAAAAAACCGGAGCCAGAGACCAGAAGTACAAGAGAGCTGGTAGAGATTTTATTGGCTAGAGAATAAGTAGGAAGTGAAGTTTGGTGTCAAAGGATGTAGCTGAAGCTTGCACTTAGTGGAAAGATGGATGAATGCATGAATCAGAAAGAAACAGGACAGAGTTCCAATGGGCTTAGTGGAGAAGGGATGAAGATAGATGATGGGGAAGGAGAAGTGATGTGTGAAGTTAGAGCATCAGGGTAGACCAGATGGGGTAAAGTTTTTTGCCATGTACATTTTGTCCATTCAAAGATACAGGCAGTGTGGTGCACTTGAACTTAGGTGCTATCAGGTGCTATAACAAGCTTATTGGCAAAGTTGAAGAGTTAGAGGGGCATTAGCAGTATGCATGTGAAGATAGCTAAGTAACAGTCAGCTGCATACCATAATGAATAGTTGGTTTTCAGACAAGGAATGTGGTTTACTCCATGATTGATGCTAAATTGTATGTGTGCGTGTGTGTGTTTTGTTTGGTCTCAATTACCTTGACTTGGAGGAAGGTCTGAGGAATCAGATTTTCTTTTGCACTTGCAATGAGTACCATATATTTCTCAAGAAGTTACAGAGGATTAAGAATGACTTTATTCAGGTCCTGTTTCAAGGGTTATGAAGTGACCAAAGAAGCCAATGTGGGAGACACATACTTTGTCATAGGTGGTACGGGAGGTGCCTGAATGAGGGCAGCTGGGTGAGCAGTTTGTGAGATGATGCATTCCTTACACAAGGCTTCTGTGTGCTTGCATTGATAACCTGAGGAGTTACCAGGAATCTGTGGGGATGTTACACTTACCCAAGGTAGTTTTGAGTACATCTTTGAATCATAGACTGGTTACATCAAAAGAGGAGGCCATTTGGCCCATCACATCTGTACTGTCTCTCTACCTGAGCAACCCATTAAGTCCACAAGCTACTTCATGTTCCATAATCTTAAACTTAACCATTGCCATATATTTGTCTAATTGCCTTTCAAAGGCCGCCAACACTGAAGCCCTACTGAGAGTGAAATATGTCCTGTTTAACCATAGCCACACCATTTGGTGAGAGTGGACAAGTTTCCACAGTTGCACTGATGGCAGAACTGTTCCAATTCACTGACATTACAGTGTGAAAATGAAGTAAATTTGACATTTGAGTATGTGGTTTAAATGCAGAAAACCTGAAAGAGTTATCGGTTGTTCAATACTGTTCTATGGCTGGCCACTGTTACTTTTTCTCCACTGTAGGATAGGAAGGCCAGCTGAGTTGGTGAAAATTTCAAGTACATATTCACCAAGTATCATGAAAATGTGGTGTTGAGTATGTGACATGGAAGTATGTTTCTAACATTATGTTACTATACAGAAAAAAAATTCTGGTCTTCAAAAAAACTTCCATTGACATAATTATTCACTGCACAGTTCAAAGACTTGTGTTACAGTTTTTGGTATCTCACTTGCACACCAATGTCTAAACCTTAGCACTGTGTAAAATGTTTAAAATATTAGCTGAAAAACTCTGCTTTCCCTCTTCCCGGCAAGTAATCTTCCATGTGTCTCCTGGGGTTACTGTTGTTGTAGGTGCTGGAATTGATGCCACCACGCCCATTGGGTCTTTGTCATCAGCTCTTTCTCACCTGTGAGTGCAAATATTTCTCCACTTGCAATAAACACAGTCATCATTTAGTCAGTTAAGTTAACAAATCTCATGACACATGCTGGTGATAATAAACCTGATTCTGATTCCCCGGAGCTTAAGTGATACTTAAGGAATTGTCATGAAACATTAAAAGCTTCAAACCAATGATGTATCTGAGAGGATTTCTCTGTTTGATGGCTGTGGTATTGAGGGAAGGAAATGTGAAAGTTAATCCAAGTCCAAATTCCTCCTCCCACTCCACAATTTCAAGGAATTTTGAATCTTTCCTGAGAAGAATCCTTGTCTTTGCAGTTGTCCAACGATATTCATCTTGATCATTCTTGTTACATTATTCTTGTCATTTCAAAAAGTATGTTGGGTAACTAGTAGCCATCTGTCTTTGCAAGTTTGTTAAACTTCACTTTGAGTTGGGTGGGAGATAGGTCCTGGTGAATAGGAGACCAGGTGCTTGAAGTAATAGGGACTCCACCTACCTCTGCTGGCTGGAAAACCATCAAGAAATTTGTTGCGCCATTCAGTGTCTGTTAATAAGAATACTGGTTCAAGGTGAGAAGGGAGAAATTTAATCGGAATCTGAGAGACAACTTTCTCACTCAGAGCTGGTCAGTGTATGGAATGAACTTCCAGATAAGTGGTTGTTCAGGTATATTAACAACATTTAAAAGGTACTTGGACAGGTACAGTACATAGACAGAGTGGATGTGAGTAGCTTAGATTGGAATCTTGTTCAGTATGGATCAGTTGGATGGAGGGCCTATTTCTGTGCTGTATGACTATATGAATAATTTTTACTACACAATCAGGCATCTGCAAGTCTAAGTTTGTAAAAGGTCAGGGGCTCTTTTTAATTTATTTTAAGCCCTAATATTGCCCAAGTTTGGACTTTATTGAGTTTGTTCATTCGCTTTATGCTGCTTCGTATGACATTGGCGATCATGGCCTTTCCATGACCATGATTGTTTAGGCAATTTTTTTCTGCAGTGGTGGTTTGCCATTGCCTTCTTCTGGGCAGTGTCTTTGCAAAATGGGTGACGCCCGCCATTATCAATACACTTCAGAGATCATCTGCCTGACATTAGTGGGTGCACAACCAAGACTTGTGATGTGTACCAACTGCTTATATATCATTCACTGCCTGCACCCGTGGCTTCACATGACCCTGATTGGGGGGGTTAAGTAGGTGCTATACCCTGTTTACGGTAACATGCAGGTTAACAGAGGGAAAGAGCGCCTTAAACTACCTTTGGAGGAGGTGTCTCCACTCTGGCACAACAAAATAAACACGCCACCAAAGATTTTCTTTTATTGATGATAAATGACATAAAGAAAATTGCAAGTATCATAACAAATGGTCTGGCTTTCAGAGTGATGCATCAGGAAGAGTGTAGTGACTGCAGTCTTGTGATAATTATCCATAAATGGGTCTACTTTTAAAATTCAACAATTAGTCATGATTTGAATTCTTATCTTGGAGACTTAAATTGTTCCATCAAAATACATCAAGTTGTGCAAAATAAATGTTGTCATGAACGAACATTGCTAAAACCAGTTTAAATAACATGGTAAACACAGGAGATTCTGCAAGAGCTGGAAATTTTGAGCAACACACACAAATGCTGGAGCAACTCAGCTGGTCTGGCAGCATCAATGGATGGGAATAAATAGTCGATGTTTCTGACCCTTCATCAAGACTAGAAAAGAAGGAGGAAGATGAAGGATTTCTGCTGGAAATATTGACTAAGAAGTGGGGGGTGGGGAGAACGGGAAGGAGTACAAGCTGGCAGGTACCAGTTAAGACCAGGTGAGGAAGAATGTAGGTGGATAAGGAGTAAGTTGGAGATAGGAGGAAGAGGGAAAACACTGAGGAAGGAATCTGATAGGAGTGGACCATGGAAGAAAGGGGAGGAGGAGGGACATCAGAGGGAGGTAATGGGCAGGTGAGAAGAGAAGGATGCGAGGGGAACTAGAATGGAGAATTGAAGAAGAGAGAAGGGCCAGGGGTGAGAAATTACCAGGTTAAATAAACTGATATTCATGCCATCGGATTGGAGGCTGCCCAGATAGAATATGACGTGATGCTGTTCCAACCTCTGAGTGTGACGACATTGAGGCAGTAGAGGAGACCATGGGCAGACATTTTGGAATGTGATTGGGAAGTCCAATTGAAATAACTGTCTCACCAGTGAAGAGGAGGCTGCAGTGGGGGCACTGGGTACAGCCGATAACTCCAACAGACTCACAGGTGCTGTGTCACCTCACCTGGTAGGAATGCTTGGGATCCTGAATGGTGGTGAGGGAGAAGGTGAAGGACCAAGCACTTGTCATGCTTGGCAGGTTAAGTTCCAGGAGGGAAATCAGTGAGTAAGGATAAGCAGACAAGGAAGTCCCATAAAAGGCAATCCCTACGGAAAGCTAACAGTCAGTGGGAGGCAATGATGTGCTTAGTACTAGGATTGAGCTGTAGATTGTGGAAGTTGTGGAGAAAGGTGTGCTGGATATGGCGGATTGTGAGGTGGTAGGCAAGGACAAGGGGAACCTTATCCCTGTAATGGCAACATGGGTATCAGGTGACAGCAGAAGTGTGGGATATGGATGAGATGTAAGTGAAGTCTGCCACTTAAAAAGCAATTTTTAAAGTGGTGACGAGACTGAGGAAGTGAAATGAGGCTTCCACAGAGAGAAAGGAGTACTTTTTGTGAAATTGTGAAAGTGCAAAATTAAAAGAAAATTTAATTTTAAAATGATAGTTTTTGAGTGAGAAACTATTAATTTGAAATAGTTATGAGTCTGTGCTCACTGAAAATTTTTCCAGTTCCTGGTTTGAAAAGTAATCTATTTCAAAACAGCTACAGAGTCATACAGCACTGCAATATGCCCTTTTGCTTAATTAGTGTATGCTGAACTCAGTTCTCATCTGAGTTCGTCCCATTTTCTTGTGTTTTTTGTCCATATCCTTCAAACGCCCTTCCAAACAGAAGACATAACACATGGCAGTAAAAGGTAAAGAGGCTGGACACCATGGACTTGGGCAGAAAAGAGGATCATTCAAAATTCCGTTTAGCAAATCATCCTTCCTGGTGAATTGACTTTGGTAAAACTCCATTTGCCTAAAGTACAATAGAAAGAGAAAATTAATTCAGGGGAATTTCTAATCCACATTGGACCCAAAATGTCCCTAAAAGTTGAGAGAGGGATATTTACAAATGACTAGCTCTCTTGCAAATAGATCATTGGAACATTGGGTGACTCGGGAAAATAATGAGTTGCTCAGTGCTCAGTCTTCTTTGTGGTTTGAGTTCCCTGACTGACTGCAGGCAAATCTGAAACTGCGAAGCCTTTCACGTGTTTGCTCTGTTTATATACAAGACCCAATTCTTCAACCCAGTGGCACGTGTCAGCTCCGGGGTTGGATCTCCCGTAAGAAATGCTGAATACGCAGCCACAAAGAATGGGCATGTGGGTGCAGACTGTAGAAATCTTAGGCAAAATAAAAGTAAATAAAATCAGCTCAGAAATATTGGCCTTTGAATTTTTTTTTTACCAGAATTTCAAACCCAGAATCTCCTTCAGATTAGTCACAATTTAACAATACATGGAGACCTGAAATATTGAATTTACAAGGTGCGCATGAACTACATAAAGTGGGCAAGGAGAAAATATTTTTGAAAGATTGTGTTCCTGCAGAAGAGTGCATCACATAAATATGCCCAGCATTGCACCCTCTGCTGTTCATGGTGCCAATGCATGCCTGCATTGCAAGGTCTATTTGGAACCCAATCATCAAGTATGCTGATGATACAATAGTGGCTGGCTTCATCAATGACAATGAGATAGCGTACAAAGAGGAGGTGAAATCAATGGTGTGAGCATAACAACTTGCGACTCAGCACCAAGGAGATGATTGTAGAATTTAGGAAGGTGCAGGCTGACCATTCCTCATTGCACATACACACAGTTCCTCTGTGGAGAGAGATAGGAGCAACAAGTTTCTGGGAGTGCACATAATGGATAATCTCATTTGGTCGCTCAACACCACATCTTTGTTCAAGAGTGTCCTAACCAGTTGTATCACCATCTGGTATGGGAATCACAAGGCATTTGACCACAAGACCCTACAAAGGATTGTGAGGACTGCTGAAAGGATCATTGGGGTCATTATTCCACCCATAAGAGATACTTATCTGGAACTCTGTGTACAATTACTCAGCATTATCAATGATCCTTCCCATCTGTCCAACAATCTCTCTGACCCCTACTATTCAACAAGAGTTACCTTAGCATTAGGAGGAGAACTGTTTGGATGAGAAACAGCTTCTTCCCCCGGGCTATAAGACCATGGAACTCTGTGCGACCACCCAGGTTTCATCACATGACGCACCATTAGTGTTGTATTGTTTACTTTTTTTAACTTGTGTTGCAAATACACTTATTACTTGTTAATTTGTTTTTGAGATTTGCAGTCTGCCCAGTATGAGGAAAGGAATTTGATTCATGGGCAAACTGTGATCCATTGCTTCTGTGAAGAACACCGTAAAACCTGTCAGTACAGCAGAATGCAGTTGCAGGTATACACTCAACTCCCAGAGAGAGGAAACGTGTATATGTGATTGCCTGTGGAGAAATTATTAAAAAGGCATTCTTGTGTGTATTATTTTGTGCCACTTCTCAATTGGATGACAAATCGGAGATGTGCTGACAAAGGGATAATTACAGGTTGACAAGTGGATGTGAATCTGAACTGGGCACTTCTCCTGGTTCTTATTTTTGGGAATTTGAAGGACTGAGAATTTGTGTGGCCTACGATTGGAATCATGATTTCTCTTGTTACATTTTATTAAATAATATTGAAATGTTGTTTAAGAATCTGTGCAACTGTTTAAGGACCGGCAGAGTTTCTTAAAAAATCAATTTCCTTCATTTTTATTGAGGAAAATGGAAGTAGTTTTTTAAAAAAATAAACAGGTAAATTGCTTGAAAATAACATACAGGTATAACACTATTCAAACCCTAGTATCTCAGAGCTTTACAGTTAATGAACTTGGAATGAAGTACAGTCATTTCTGTAACGTAAAATGGAATAACCAACTTGAGTATTGGAAGGTACCCATGAGTAGCACAGAGATCATGCCCTGATAATCTCTTTCAATGATACCTGTTTAGGAATAATATTGGCACTGAGGCTGTAGAAGTGATGCCTCCTTGTTCTTTGAATGAATGCCAATCAATGAATAATAATCAGGTGGAATTTATATCCACCTGAGTGGAGTTGATTTAATTTGACATCAAAAGGCAACACACATCCAACAATGGAGCACTGTGCACTGATTTTTGACGCTGTGGAATTCTCGTTTGGACTTATCCTCAAATCGCTGAAGTGAATCTGCAAGCATTTGACTCAAGCAATGAACGCACTGACAGATTGTAATTAGCCTGATAATTACCATGCCCTGGAAAATGAAAAGACTAGAAATAACTTGGAGGTGAATCTTCAGAAAGGGACCTCGCCGACAGATAGAAGTTAATTGCTAAGCCCCTGTTCAAGAGAGAGGACGGGGTGATGTAGAAAATGTCAGTTATTTTCTGGGATGCGTCCTAGTACTTGGTATATGTTGTGCAAAGTGTTTGCATTAATGAGTGCACGAGGGACTATCAGGATTACAGAGAGATACAAAACAGAGGCAGTAATGTAGTTACGATGCTACTTTGCTGTTCTTTAACATTATCCTGTTGCACCCCACTTTCCACCCTGTTTTGTGTATCCTTTGATTTTGTTTGTGTCTCATAACTCTGTTGGCCTCCAGTTGTGAATGTACTGAAGGACTGAACATGAGCAGCCCATGAAATCACAGAAGTACCGAAATTCATGCTCCATCTCATCTGTGAAGAAGATTTTCTTTCTCACAGACAGAAATGCTGCAGCCGTCTAGCCACAGAGGAAAGGTAGTGAAAACACACCTCTTCAAACAGGATAATAACATCCTATAATATTAGAAAATGCACTGATATGTTAAACGCTGCCCTCACCAGTTGTATGGTTGCACTCACCTTACCTATCAAGGCAATGCACACAAAATGCTGGAGGAACTTAGTAGGCCAAGCATCATCTAGGGAAAAAATGATCATTCAAGGTTTTGGGCCAAGATCCTTCATCTGGACTGGAAAGAAAGAGAAGTCGGACTAAGAAGTTTGGGGGGGGGGGGGGGTGGTGGTGAAAGAAGTACAAGGGAGTAGGGAATGGGTGAAACCGGGAGGGGGGAGGGTGAAATAAAGAGCTGGGAAGTTGTTTTTTGAAAGAGATAAAGGATGAGAGAGGGATGCATCTGATAGGAGAAGGCAGAAGAACAAGGAAGAAAAGGAAGAGGGAGGAGCACCAGAGGGATGTGATGTGCAGGTGAGGCAATAAAGTGAGAGAGGGAAACAAGAATGGGGAATAGTTAAGGGGGGGGGGAATTACCAGAACTTCCCATCTCTTCAATTCATCCCCTTACCTTCTCCAGGTTTCACCTGTCAACTACCACTTGTTTTACTTCCTCCCCTCGCTCAATCTTCTCATTCTGACTCTCTTTCTTTCTAGTCCTCATGAAGGGTTTTGACCTGAGACATTGACTCTTTACTCTTTTCCATAGATGCTGTCTGGCCTGCTGAGTTCCACCAGCATCTTGCATTTGTTGTTTCGGATTTCTGGCATCTGCAGGTTTTCTTGTGGTTTTGTTGGCTATTAAATGGCGCATGTGGAAGGGCATTCAGGAAATCACCAACTGTAGGACAACATCACCTGACTGTGCAGGGGATGCCTCCCTCTCAGGGGTGCTGAATTCAGGGGTGCACTCGTTTTTACACAGAAAATGACGTGGCGGCGAGGAAGTCCACCCCTCCTCCAAATCTACAGGTGCTGTGTCTCACCGTGGCCAATGTGAGAAGAACCCTGTGCAGGGTCAACCCACGGAAGGCTGCTGGACCGGACAATATTCCTGGTAGAGTGCTTAGAGAATGTGCAGACCAGCTAGCAGATGTTCTCACTGACATCTTCACCATCTTCCTGAGCGACGCCATCGTTCCAACGTGCTTCAAGGCTGCCACCATCATTCCCATGCTGAAGAAGTCTTCAGTGTCCTGTCTTAATGACTACCGTCCCGTTGTACTCACATCCATCATCATGAAGTGTTTTGAGAGGCTTGTCAGGAGGCATATCAAGACCCTGCTGCCCCCTTCACTGGACCCCCTGCAGTTTGCGTACCGTCCCAACCGCTCAACAGATGATGCCATTGCCATCACCCTCCACCTGGCCCTAATCCACCTGAACAAAAAAGACACGTACGTTCGAATGTTGTTCACAGACTTCAGTTCAGCATTCAACACAATCATCCCTCAGAAGCTGATTGGAAAGCTGAGCCTACTGGGCCTGAACACCTCCCTCTGCAACTGGATCCTAGACTTCCTGACTGGGAGACCTCAGTCAGTCCGGATTGAGAGCAGCATCTCCAACACCATCACACTGAGCACAGGGGCCCCCCAGGGTTGTGTGCGCAGCCCACTGCTGTTCACTCTGCTGACCACGACTGTGCTGCAACTCACAGCTCGAACCACATCATCAAGTTCGCCGATGACATGACCGTGGTGGGTCTCATCAGCAAGAACGATGAGTCAGCATAGAGAGAAGAGGTGCAGCGGCTAACAGACTGGTGCAGAACCAATAACCTGTCTCTGAATGTGGCTTCAGGAGGGCACGGAGCAACCACTCTCCCCTGAACATCGACGGTTCCTCGGTAGAGATCGTTAAGAGCACCAATTTTCTTAATGTTCACCTTTTGGAGAATCTCACCTGTTCCCTCAACACCAGCTCCATAGCAAAGAAAGCCCAGCAGCATCTCTACTTTCTGCGAAGGCTGAGGCAAGTCCATCTCCCACCCCACATCCTCATCACATTTTACAGGGGTTGTATTGAGAGCATCCTGAGCAGCTGCATCACTGCCTGGTTCAGAACTTACACCATCTCAGATCGCAAGACCCCTGCAGTGGATAGTGAGGTCAGCTGAGAAGATCATCGGGGTCTGTCTTCCCGCCATTACGGACATTTACACGACATGCTGCATCTGCAAGGCAAACAGCATTATGAAGAACCCTACGCACCCCTCATACAAATTCTTCTCCCTCCTGCCATCTGGAAAAAGGCACCGGAGCATTCGGGCTCCCACGACCAGACAATGCAACAGTTTCTTCCCCGAAGCTGTCAGATTCCTCAATACCCAGAGCCTGGACTGACACCTTACTGTCCTCCTGTCTTGTTTATTATTTGTTGTAATGCCCGCACTGTTTTGTGCACTTTATGCAGTCTCCTAGGTAGGTCTGCAGTCTAGTGTAGTTTATTTTTTCTGTGTTGTTTTCACGTATTTCAGTGTAGTTTTTGTACTGCTTCATGTAGCAACAGAGTCCTGAAAAATTTTGTCTAGTTTTTACTGTGTACTATACCAGAAGTTATGGTGGAAATGACAATAAAAAGTGACTTGATTTGACTTGACAAAGTGATTGCTTTCAAGGTTATCTGGAAATAAATAGATTTTCACTAAATTAGTAGATGCCAATTTTTATCTTTGAACTTTGCAACAGACTTATTTTTGGTAACAGGTTAACTTGTTTCTGAATTTCCAACATTAATCATGTTGTGCTTTAGACTAAGTTTCCTTACTATTTTTCCCCACTACATCGACTCAACCCTCTTTGAAGGGTGAAAATCATTAGATAGCTGATGATATGAATTATGACCTCTCAAAGTCCAAGAATTGTTTTGTCATCTTGTTGTATTCCATGTGATTCCAACTTGTGGCTGACATTAAATGATGCTTTAATACTGTGGCAACAAAGCTAGATTGACTTCAAGCGCGATGAAGAAGGAAGTGCTTAGATATGTTGCAGCAAGTTTTTAGAGTAGGCCCTTCTGGTCCTTCAAGCCGTGCTGTCCCAAATTCAACCCTAGCCTAATCATAAGACGATTTACAATGTCCATCTGGTACATCTTTGGACTTCGAGAGAAATCTGAAGCACCTGAAGGAAACCCATGCATTCCACCGAGAGGACATAACAACTCCTTACAGAGCATTAAACTGAAAAGTTCTGACTGGCAAAATACCTTTTCTCCTATTGTTTACTTTATAACTTGTTAAGTTTACTGTTCCCTCATCTGCTCAGCTGGATACCATGGTTGTGAAAGATTTGGGAGAGGACTTATTTTTCAGTAGGTTCCAGGTCAATCTGTAGAGAAGGAAAACAAATGAAAACAAAACTAATATCCCTCTGCTCCAAGCAATCAGAAATGTGAAGTAAAGGTTCATTGGTGGATACTATCTCCCTTTGGGGGTGCAGTTAGAATTCTTTCAGGAAAACACAAGAGGATAAGAATGAGTTAAGTTGTTTTTTTGTCAGTTTGTATTCCTTTATTGTTCAGTTTATATAAGTATATGTTATTGTGAGGTTTTGAATATTGTTTTGGTGTCTTGATTGTGTTGATTTTAACACCACTGCTTTTGGGCAAGTTGAGATGTAAAACTAACAGTATTTAGTACAGTGTATGTAATTAGTTCATTCAAGTATTTAAAATCATTGAAATAATTGCTTGAAAAATAATAATTTTTTAAAATTGTGTGGCCACGTATTAACTGCAAGAACTTTATATTTGTATGTTTTTTAGTGAGGTCTGTAAAATGCACATCAGAAAGATAATGTTGCTCATCTATAATTGTTGGGTATGTAATAGTTCTTTATGCAATTTGCTCTTGATGAGAGGGGTTTACTTTTGTCTCAAGCAGAAGTTGTTAATCAAATGAAGGCTGGCGACCAGTGATAAATAAAAAAACACAAAGATAAGGACTAGTTAAGTGACTAAAAAGGATGGGTTTCACCCAGATAAAATCATTGTTCATTAAGGCCAGGTACCACCAGTAATAGAATGGAATGTATCAGAATAAATTAGGTAACTTCTGAGCAAGGAAATCAGCTGGTCATGCAGCTTCAAAAACATATTACCATGTCACTGATATAAGTAAAATGCAGACATGATGGTGGAAAATGACTTGAGAAAAAACTGGCTCTGACACATCTTGTTCCCTTGGAGAGGGGTGCAAACTCATTCTGCAGCCTCCATGTCTGTGTTTCAGTATGCTTGCAACAAAAGCATCTTCCAAGTTCTTTCATTAGGTGTTTAGCTGATAGTTGGAGTAAAAGGAACAGAGCAAAGATGAAGTCAAATTAGAGTCTGAAATGAACAATGTTATTTCATCTCAGTTTGAAATAGACTCCAACTCTGCATCACTGAGACTATGGCCTGATGTTTCCAGTGCCTTTATTGCTGGTATGGAATGAAAGCCTACTAACCCTGTGATTCTTGAAGATTGGTCCTCAGAATGTTCTTAATATCTTTGAGCCTCAATATCACTTCTAGCCTCTAGCCTATGAGACAACACACTCATTATTTTGTTTAACCTGGAACTAATTCTATGTGTAACAGTGGATGAAAAGCAATATTTAGGAGACCTCTTTGATTTTTGAGATCCTATATACCACAAAGCTCTTGAGGAATCTTCCCTCCTCAGCTCACTCAGTTCTAATCTATTTTTCATGCCTTGCCATTAATTTCATCACTAAAATGCCTATTTGTCTTTGATTTTAAAGTAGAAAGGAATTAGTTTAACATCTTCTTCAGTTGAAGATTTAATACTGTCATGAATTGTGAAGTTAATCCCTATTAATAGAATTGCATATATTAATTTATTTACCAATATGTGGTTGATTATTTTATAAATAGTCCTATCCTCTCATAGAATTATGCCATATTCTATTCCTTTCATAACAAGGTAGGTCTGGTCCTCCATGGCTTGTGCCACTATGTTTCTGCTGTCAGCTGCACAATCTTAGGAGATGTTTGTTTGGCTTTTTTTTGGCCACTCCAGTTGTTTGAATGCTCACCTGATAAATCAGGCAGTTCTGGGCTCAATTCAAATCCCAGTGAATAAAACACACATATCAAGACTGACACAAAACTGAAGGAGTGGTAAATCTTTGGAAATATGATTTTACATCTGGGGAGTTTGACAAGCTGCATCAATTCCCTTGTGGTAAATAAAATTTCTGGAACCAACAGTTGACTGGCTGTGATGAACTTGGTTCTAGGACTGAACATGGACATGCTGCAAGTATGCTGGCTGGCTGCAGAGTCCATGAGAAGGGCATTATCACCCTCACAAGCAGAAAGGGAAGAATGGGAACATCATGAATTGTTGAATGGTAATTACAAGACCTGTCCAGAGTCATCACCAGTTGGATTATTTCTATTCTTGGGATCATTCTCTAAAACTTCCCCTGGACCTTCTTCAACATCCACATGTCCTTTCATAGATAACGGGATCAGAATTGCTTGCAATCTTCCAAGTGTGGCCTGATCTATGTCTTATAAAGCCTCAGCATTACATCCTTGCTTTTATATTCTCATCCGCTCGAAAGGAATGTTAAAATTACATTAGCTTCCTTACTGCCGACTCAACATGCAGGTTAACCTTTGTGGAACCCTGCACTATAGAGCTCCAAAGTCTCTTTCCAAGTCCAGTTTGTGAATTTTCTCCCCATTTAGAAAATAGTCAATCACTAACAAGAGAAAATCTGCAAATGCTGGAAATCCAAGCAGTACACACAAAATACTGGAGGAACTCAGCAGGCCAGGCAGCATCTATGGAAAAGAATACAGTCAACATTTTGGGCCAAGACCCTTTGTCAGGACTGGAGGAAAAAATAAGGAGTTTGAATTAAAAGGTGGGGGAGGAGAAGAAGAACACAGGGTGATAGGAGGGGAGGAGAAGGGTAAAGAGCTGGGAAGTTGATTGGTGAATAAATGAGATACAGTGCTGGAGAAGGTGGATCTGATGCAAGAGAACAGAAGGCGATGGAGGAAAGAAAAGGGGAAGAGAGGTGATGGCCAGGTAAGGAGATGAGGTGAGTGAAGGAAATGGGAGTGGGGACTAGTGAAATGGGAGGCATTACCACAAGTTCAAGAAGTTAATGGTCATGCCATCAGGTTGAAGGCTACCCAGATGAAATATAAGACGTTGCTCCTTCGATCTGAGTGTGGCCCCATCACAACAGTAGAGGAGGCCATGGACTGACATGTCGGAATGGGAATGGAAAGTGGAATTAAAATGGGTGGCCACTGGGAAATCCCACATTTTCTGGCAGGCAGAGCATGGGTGATCTCCAAAGCAGTCTTCCAGTCTATGTTGGGAATTGCCGATATACAGGAGGCCACACTAGGAGCACCAGATACAGTAGCTGACCTGACAGATTTACAGGTGAAGTGTCACCTCAGGAGGAGATGTAGCACTTGTTTCACTTGCAAGGAGAAGTGCCAAGAGGGAGATCAGTGGGGAAGGACAAAGGGACAATGGAATTACATAGGGAGTGATCCCTGTGGAAAGCAGAGAGTGGGGTTGGGTGGTAGTTTATTGCTTTATTCCTTCCATCAAAATGCACACTTCCCTACACTGTATTCTATCTGCCACTTCTTTGCTCATTCTCCTAAACCAACTGCTTCTGCAAACTCACTGTTTCTCAACAGTACCTGCCCTGCACCTGTTTTTGTGTCATCTGAAAACTTGGCCATAAAACCATCAATTCTTTCATCCAGGTCATTAATATATAACTTGAAAAATAGCAGACCAATCACCGACCCCTATGGAACTCACCCAGTCACCAGGAGCCAGCGAGAAAAGGTTCCCTTTATTTCCACTCTCTGCCTTCTGTTAGTCAGTGAACCTTCTGCCCATGCTAATACCTTTCAAATAATACCATATCGCCTTAATTTGCTTAGCAGCCTCCAGTCAAAGTCCTTCTGAAAATCCAAATAAACAACATCCACTGTCTGTCATTTTTCTATCCTGTCTTTTATTTCCTCAAGGAATTCCGATAGATCCGCTAGGTAAAATTTCCCCTTAAGGAAACCACATTGACTTTCACCTATTTTATCATGTGCCTCCAAGTATCCCGAAACCTCTTCCTTAATAATGGACCTGAACATCTTGCACCTCTGATGTCAGGCTAAAAGGCCATTAATTTTCTGTCTTTTGTCTTCCACCCTTTTAAAAAATTGGAGTGACATTTGCGATTTCCCATTCCTCCAGGTCCATTCTGGGAACTATTGATTCTTAAAAGTTCACAACTAATGTCTCTACAATCTCTTTAGCTATCTCTTTCAGAGCCATGGGGTATAGTGCATCTGGTCTTAGTAACCTTTCTAACTTCAGAGCTTTCAGCTACCCAAGCTTGGTTTAAAAACAAAAGGCCTATACTCACTTCTATCCCCTGTCACTCTTGAATTTCTGGCATGCTGCTGGTGTCTTCCACAGTGAGGTCTGATGCAAAGTACATTTCTTTGTTCTCCCTTGCACCAACGTCATTTTCCAGTGCCTACTGTTGCCTCTCTTTCACTCTTAATATAGCTGAAAATGTTTGCACTCCTCTTTTATGTTATTGGCTTGTCTACATACTTCACCTTTTCTCTCCTTATTCATTAGTTGTTTTTGTTGGTTACCAAGCCTCTCACTTCTCAATTTTATAATTTTTGCTATATTTTCTGCCCTGTCTTTTGCTTTTAGGCTGTCCTTACTTTCTCTTTTAGCTGTTGTTGCCTCATCTTCCCTTTCGAACCTATGGGATGAACCAATCCTGCATCAAGTTACTCCCTGAATCTTCAGCCATTGCCAGTCTACTGTCATCCCGGCTAGTGTCCTTTCCAGTCAACTTTATCCAGATCTTCTCTCATACCTCTGTAGTTTCCTTTACTCCTCTGTAATTCTGATATATTTGATTTTAGCTTCTCCCTCACTTCTGCAGGGTGAATTCCATCGTATTATGATCACTGCCTCCTAAGTGTTCCTTTATCTTAAGCTCAACGTCCAATCCAGAATTACAATGTTTAACCTAAATTTATTATCACAGTACATATGGTTGCTGGTTGGCATCTGTCTGTCTTGAAGGACAATGGGTTATGATGATCATCATCACAAGCCTGGGTGGAAGGTATGGGGATCCTGAGATGCCCATTCATCAAGATCCCCCTCTCACCCTCACCGGTGTAGTCCAAAGGAAAGCTTATGAAACAATACATTTAATACCAGCTGAGCTGCTGGATGTTCAATGATGTCCGGCCCCTTTAGGGGTTCCACTCTGGATTTGCTGTCTGGGTTTACTCCCACAGCCTTCATCTCTCAGGAAGCTGCCTACAAGACAGTGGGGCTATTCACCCATAGCTCGGGATTGAGTTCATGAGTCCATACACCGATGGGCCTGCATGCTACACGGGCAGGGTCTAGACCTCTTCCCCGTCCTCTGTAGTTCAGCCTGAGTCTGAAAAGGAGTTCATTTTCTGTGTGTCACAGTGAGGAGGTGCAACATGAGGCATGCTGTTGTAGAAGGTATGTACCGGCAGGGAGAGACTTACAAGTTCATCTTCCTTTTTCGCAAGATTGCTAGCTGGCAGTGGAAGCTGAAAGTGAGAGTGTCAAGCTCTACTGCAACGCTACCACACTAGACGTATCACAACAACCATTTTGATGAAGTACTTATGTGTCACCAAATATGTCACTGAGATTCTTTTTCTTGCAAGCATTCACAGTAGACCCTTGATGGAATGGAATTTGTCATTTGTACATGAAGTATACTAACTTGATGACACTATGAATGTACAGGCAGTCCCCACATTACGAACGTCCGACCTATGAACAATTCATACTTACGAATGGAGGGAGGAGAATGCCGTCCGCCATTTTAAGTCGTTGCCGTTGACACTGTGTTGGGTGTGTAACTTTGTATTTGGTTTAAATATTTCTCAGCAAGATTCACCCTGACCCCACCTTTTCCAGTCAGCACCAGCCCTACTTGTCCCATTTAACCTGGCTCAGTTCGGGTGGACTTTAGGACCCGGGGGTGCAGAGGACACACCGCCTGCGGCTGCTACTGAATCTGCAGTTTTCTGTTCTGTTGATGGAAGACGATCGTGACTGGAAATAATAAAACAATTGGAAAGAGGTGAAACACCATCAGTCATTGAAAAACCGTAAGGCTACAGTCGGTCAACGATCGGAGTAATTTCAAAGGATGCAGGTAAAGGATAAAGTGAGAATAACGGAGCATGTGAAAGGCCCTGCCCCGATGAAAGCTACAATTATTACTCAGCAATGCAGTGATTTAATTATTGAAATACATACATTTCTTAAATGTTTTATATGCATAGAAAGGTAAAATATATACTATATACTAAAACAAACTTTTGACTAATTGATGCTAAATAATACCGGATGTTCGTGTTCTGACTTACATACACATTCGGCTTAAAGACGGACTCAGGAACGGAACTCGTTCGTAACCTGGGGACTGCCTGTATTGACAATGTACAAAGTGGGCCACAGTCCAATTCTATGCCTTGTGGTCTTATGGCATGTCATAATAATTAACAATCCTATACTAACATTCCCTAATTGTGAGCAGGATTCCGGGAAGGTAGACTTCCTTCAAAACAGCAAACACCATCTGCTTAAACTCTCATTGTTATATTGTTATCATGGTTTCTTTATCTAATGAAACCACTTCATGTTATATAAGAGACCGAAACAAACAAACCCTACTGCTTAGGTACAGCTGGTGAGTTGCACTAATCAAGGATTTACACAATCGAGTGCCAATGTATGAAACGACTCTGGAAGAAGAGTGCTGTCCACCCACGGGCATGTGGGAGAGGTGGACTGTGGCAGTTCTGCCGTGATCATATTGAGCGGTTCAAGCTTGAGGTGCCAGAAACAATTCCTGTTCCTATTTTTATAATGTTCTTCATGAATGTTACTTAAGAAGTGTTGTGACGATTCTATAATTCCTCAGTAGTTATTAAATGTCAGAAATATCAAAGTGAATGATAATCACCATCAATGGATTTCTATTTAATATCCACCATGAATGGACTTCACTTATTTTTAGTTGAGTGGGGAAGTGTGACTACTTAAAGTATGACATCAGTGTTTGAAGTTGGATTAAAAGGGTTTGTATGTAACATTTAATTTTAATGCATGCTTAATTGCATCATTTTCCAAAGCTTAGCACCTGCAGGTCAGCTATGATGGTTAGTTGGTTAAGAAATGTAATTAACTGTTCAAACAACGTGGCTTTAATAAAGAAAAAATATAGGGCTAGTAAATGAAGATCAAAAAGTAAATAAAAAGGCTGGCAATCTGAAACAAAAAGATATCTAGAAACATTCAGTAGATCAGGCAGCAACTGTGGAAAGAAAAGTAGTTAACATTTCAGGTCCACACCATTTAGAGTGCCTGATATGCAAACTCCCAAAGCAGGCTCTACAATTGTTCCTCTTTCCACAGATGCTGTCTTAATTGGCTGAGCGTTTCTAGTAGATTCAGTTTTTTTCATGTTTAGGCCGTTCCCTGATATAACAAACATCCACCAAAGGGGAAACAGGTCCACCAATAGGTCTGGCTGCAATATCATAGAATCTATCCTTTAAAATGAGCTTTGTGTTCAAGACAACAGTAGTCTTTTATACTTCTCATTGCCGATAGCCTGTCTGAGAAAACAAATTGCCCTGCTTGCATTTAACTTGAAAAAATAAATTATTTTCTTTTGGGTTTCCACATTATGTTGATAAATGGAGCTGAGTTATTCTAATGGTAATATCAGATTTTAAAGTTCATTTGGAGCTGAGGTGATCAATTCCTTTTGCAGCAGGACAAACCTCATTAATGAGAAAGAAAGACATACTTGCCAACCTGTCAAGATAGCCAACTAGGTTTTGTTCACAACCACCACCCACTGCATTAGCCTGATTAACATACCAACATCAATTTTCAGACATGCAGTAATATGATTATATTTTGCTCCAGAGCACTCGATTATGCCTTCTGTTTTCTCTCAGAAAAGTGATGACAGATCAATTATGCATTTACAACAAAAAAAATGCATTCTGCGAGATTAGTTGTTACTCTGACTCTCTCACTTTCACGGTTGAAGAAGCAAGTGCCACAATGAAAAAAGAGGGAGTTTTTTTTAAAGCTTGTCAAAATGAATTTTATATACAGTAGTACACCACAAAAATGTTATTTCTATTAGCCTTTATCACTTACGTTTAAGTTCCTTAGACATTGGTCACAAAACAAAAAAAAACATTATTTGCATTTATAAGTAACATGAGAGGAAATAATATGTAGATTTTCTGCTATAATGCCCTAAGAACTCACTTAAGGTATTTAAGGTTGATCCTTTGGCTCCGGTCACACAATGTGGTGGACAAAGGACCATTCAACTCATTTCTTTATTACTGCTTGCTAATGAGCATTGGCAAGTCCCCAACTTCATATAGTTTTAGCATATTTATGCATGATTCATCTGTAGATTTCATCCTTACTGTCAACGAACTTACCATTTTACTGTATTTTACCACAGAAGAATTTACCCCATTATCAAACAGAAATAAAGACATAGACCTTGGTATAAGGTTAAACCTTAATACATGACCACGGAGAGCCATTGTCTTATGACTCCACCAATGTCAGGTTGCATCTTAAATTTATATGGTAAATTTTGGGCAGTAGTCAACAGCCAACTATACTTAGTCAGCGATTTCAAAAAGTGCTTTTTGTAGCCTGGGGAAAAAACACAGGCAGGACAACAGATACCTTATTGGGTCTTAAATTCCTTTATCTGTTTTAAATATTTTATTGCAGAAAAATGGTATAGAAATAAAAATGACAAAATAAATTTTATAAAACATTTCCCACTATTACAATCTCAGTTTAACTTTGGACCATAGCCTTGTTACGTATGCAGTATGAAAATAACTAAAACAAAATGTACAAAACTAAGGTGGCAATTATTTGGCACACGCGTGCTTAACTTCCAAACATATATAGGCGAGACCTTGAAATGAGTTCTCCTTGCTCACGCTAGTAGCCGATAAAGGAACTTCGCAAACTCGCAATCCAGTGCTGATCAATTTACTCACGAAAATCTAAACCACCCACATGTAAAATATGTCAAATTACAGATATTCTAGATTTACGAATAAGTATAACTGAATTTGCATGGATATTTTCAAATATTATTCATCTTTCTTCACCAAACCTTGGAAAAGCATTTGAACATCATCCTCTTTAGAACATGGCAACTCTTCGTCCTGCTCCACCTATGCAAAATTACGTCACCGTTTTCTCTTAAAAGCACAGGTAGCTAGTTTAGCATTACCAAGGTGAATACATAGGTTCACCTTAACAATAAAAAAACATAATATTCAACGGTCACCTGGTTACATTCTCCCCTGCATGCCAGTAAGCGTCCTTGATTACTCTTTAACTGCTTCTCTAAATAGAATTGAACTTAGACTAGCCAGTATCTGTGAAACTGCTGCAGGACTTATGGAGGCCACATCTAGGACTGACCTTGGTTCGTGATGAGGGTTAGAGTGCTGTCCACCATTTAAAATACTCTTTTACTCCTGCAGGTTGTTGCAGCAGGGAGACTACCAACATCTGACCCTGGATCGGCTGTCACAGGCCAGAGGTTCCAGAAGTTTTACTGTCAAGACTAGGGTCAAGATTGGGTACACCCTGTTCTGACACATCTTCTCCCAATATCACACCATACTCCGAATCCTCAGAATCTGATTCATGTCCCAGAGAAGGACTATCGTGAATTACAGGAGTTTGCAGTCTCCTTTGAGGAACTGGTATGGGAACGTTTTCACAGGGCCTAATGTCTACCCTGTTCACCCTCTTGATAGGCCCTTCCTCGAAAGGTTCCACAGTGTAAGTGTTGTCTAGCCCCTCTTCCACCCTGAAGACAGTTGATTTCCAAGCATCCTGGATCTTATTTTGACCTAATGGTCTGTTCCAGAGTACACTAGTGCATTTACATCAACCTTAGGACAATAAATTTTATCCTCCTGTAAGTGAATGTGTTCTGTAGCCTTCTGTTCAGAGTATTCTTTTGCTCTGGCATGAACATCACTCAGTTGTTTCTGGTGTATGGCTAACCAGCCATATTTCCTGTCTCCAGACTGTTCTCGTCCCAGTAATACATCCACTGGCAAGTGGGGATCAACACCAAACAGTAGGTAATAAGGGAAACATCCGGTGATTGTGTGAGGCGTCATGTTATGCACATGCATTAACTTAGGTAAATGCTCTGGCCACCGGCATTTCTTTTCTGGAGGCAACATATGCAACAAATCATGCATCGTCCTGTTGACACTCTCACGCTGAGCATTGACAATAGGATGATGGGGTGTAGTACCACCCTTTTTGACCCCATACAGTTTGCAAAGCTCAGTTATCACCTCTTTTTTGAAGTTACGGCCCTGGTCAGAATGCAACGTCTCAGGGACACCATGCTTCATAACCCATTCCCTCAAGAGCACCTTTGCTGTGGTGTCTGCCTTTTGTTCCCGGGTTGAGAATGCTTGGGTGATTTTCTAAAAACCTCTGTGACTGCTAAGATATTCTCACACCCATTAGCTGCCAGCTCAGACACAGTGAAATCTACAGTGACAACTTTGAGCGGCCTAGAAGCAAGGAATGATTTCATGGGGGGGGGGTGGAACTTAGGGTGTGGCATTTTAGTTAATACACAACATGGACAACTTTTGATCTACTGGGGCACATCCTCATGCATTCCCACCCAAAAGCAACTGCTTCTCAACAAGTGCAAAATACGCTTATGCCTTGATGGCCCATAGAGTCGTGTACATACTCAAACACTTTACTCCTCAAGCTGGCAGGTAGCAGAAGTTGATAACAATCCCAGTGTTTCTTATCCTCAACTACACAATACAGTAGCCCCTTACACTCCCTGATCCTGTCCAAGTGCTTTAACAGACACAAAGCTGGTTTAGGCAGAGCTCTACATTCCTTGCCTTTCGGCATATTTTCCTTTCCCATTAGTTTCTGAAGACACCTAACACAGGGTCTTGCTGCTAAAAAGTGTGCAAGTCCCCAGTAGAATAACCCAGGAAGATTGGGGTATTTCTTTGCATCAGATCACTTACATCACTAGTACCAGCTTCAAGAGCTGAGATTTGCTTAACATTACAGTTTTTTTAAGAACAGCTGTTAGCACTGTCGGGTCAAGAGCAATGCCACGGTTGATCAGACTACAGTTCGCCACAGACCTGTCAAACTCAGTACCCTCTGAGATAGTCTCAGGCTCCCCTACAAAGAGAGAACATCAGCCACGGTATTGCTCCAAGCTGGACGATACTGAATATCAAAGTCAAACACTGATAGTTGTGAGATCAATCGGTCCCAACCTGGCAGTTTTCAAGTGGGATAACGAATTATTGTCAGTTATTACGGTGAATTTGGAACCCAGTAAGTGTCCACGAAACTTCTCTACAACAAGCCTGGGAAAAGGGGTCGCTGACGTCTCTTGTAGAAAAGGCGATGACTTCACGGCCGCAGTTGCTATGGATCACCGTCACAGCTCTTCATTCTGGCATCAGTCCTGATGTCCCAGTCCGGTCTCAAGGCTCAAAGTGTTTCTTCCATCCTATGGGAGCAGTTGTCTTCTTCTTCACCTCTACCGTATAATGTACTGCATAAAAATATCAAAAACCTTCTAAACTGGCTTGGAATTACCCCTCTCCTGGTACTAAATTTTGTAGCCAGGGGTAACAAAGGACAACAAATACTTTTTCTGGTCTTGCAGAAAGAGAGTATCAAAATAAAAACGACAAAGTAAATTAACAAAAAGTTCCTGCTATTACAATCTCAGCTTACCTTTGGACTACCCCCTTGTTGCGTATGCATTATGAAAATAACTAAAACAAAATATACAAAACCAATATGGTAGTGGCAATTATTTGGCACACATGTGCTTAACTTCCAAACACACATAGGCTAGAGCTTGAAATGAGTTCTCACTCACGCTGGTAGGCCGATTAAGGAATTTCACAACCACGCAATCCAGTGCTGATCAATTTACTCATCACCCATATGTAAAACATGTCCAATTACCGATATGCTAGATTTACAAACAAGTATAAACAAATTTACATGGATACTAACAAATATTATTCACTTTTCCTCACCAAACCTGGTAAAGCATTCGAACGTCGTCCTTTCTAGAATATGGCAACTCTTTGTTCGATGCAACCCATGCACAATGACATCACTGTTTTCTCTTAAAGGCACAGGCAGCTATTTTAGCTTTACCAAGCTGAATACATAAGTGCATTTTAACAATAAAAAATTATATTAAACAGTCACCTGGTTACACACTTGTTAGGTGTCAGCCAGTCTATGAATGGTTCTGCACAGTACACAAAATTAGAACTGCCTGTCCACATTCATTTCACCTTTTAGCCAGTCAGACAGGCATTATTGGCATGACCTATTAATGGCTAGCACACAGAAGACAAAGTCTGCATCTTATCTTGTCACCCTCATGACCCAAATCTTGGACAATACTTAGCTAATCAAGCTTGATAACAAAATTTAATTTTCTTTCACATTACCTTCATAAGTTATAGTGTGTAATGTATGTTTTGTGTACTACTGGTTTGGAGGAACTTTGTCTCATTTCTATATACATTATATGGTTATATATGAAATATTTTACATAGTTAAATGACAATACTCTTGACTTGACTTGACACCTCTCTCACTGATCAGGCCCAGATATTACCCCAACTTGGAGAACTGGCATGGTTCACCCCATGAGATGCTGTTCTTCTCTAGGGTGAGGATCCATATCTTCATAATGTCAATCACTAATTATGTCTCCAAAGTCCTTTCTTTCATGTAATTCTTCCATCTTCCAGAATATTTGCTGAGTGTACCTCACTAAGACCAACATCATTCAAAGAACATCCATCTATAGGGTGATGTAGATAAAGGCACATATACATCATTGTTGCCATTTTGGTGTCAGGACTCAAGCACCAATGTTTAAGTGACCTTCAACACCTCACATTATTTGAATCAACAGTCAATGTTTCTTTCTTCTAAAGGACTGATACTCACAATAGAATTGGCTTCTTTTCCCATCATGTGGTAGTTGTCCCCATGATTTAAAAAGAAACACTAGCAAAAGGTGAAAAAATTCAGAAACTGAAGAGATCCAGTGTAACACACTTAAAGATCTCAGCAGGTCAGACATCTAGGAAGAGGAATAAATGTCAACTGTTTCGTTCCTCTCCATAGGTGGAAGTATTCAGGAACATTTTAAAAATTGATGATTTAAAAGTTGGAAATAAATGTGGAAAACATAGGGACATTAATCACAAAAGGTTGGTTTGCAGATGCAGCAGGCTATCAATAAGGCAAATGGGATATTGGCCTTCATTGCTAGATGGATTGAATTTAAAAGAAGGGGGATTAAGCTGCAATTGTACAGCATCCTGGTAAGGCTGCACCTGGAATACTGCATGCACTTCTAGTCTCCTTACTTGAGGAAGGATACTGGCTTTGGAGGTAATACAGAGGAGGTTCACTAGGTTGATTCCAGAGATGAGGGGTGAGACTATGAGGAGAGATTGAGTCGCCTGGGATTGTACTCATGGGAATTCAGAAGAATGAGAGGAGATCTTACAGAAATACATAAAGGAGGGCATGGAGCGACCACTCTCCACTGAACATTGATGGCTCCTTGGTAGAGATCGTTAAGAGCACCAAATTTCTTGGTGTTCACCTGGCGGAGACGCTGCACTGGTCCCTCAACACCAGCTCCATAGCAAAGAAAGCCCAGCAGCATCTCTACTTTCTGCAAAGGTTGAGGAAAGTCCATCTCCGACCCCCCATCCTCACCCCATTCTACATAGGTTGTATTGAGAGCATCCTGAGCAGCTGCATCGCTACCTGGTTTGGAAATTGCACCATCTTGGATCGCAAGACCCTGCAGCGGATAGTGAGGTCAGCTGAGAAGATCATCGGGATCTCTCTTCCCGCCATTACAGACATTTACACCGCATGCTGCATTTGCAAAGCAAACAGCATAATGAAGGACTCCATGCACCCCCTCATACAAACTCTTCTCCCTCCTGCCATCTGGGAAAAGGCAGCGAAGCATTTGGGCTCTCATGATCAGATTATGTAACAGTTTCTTTCCCCAACCTATCAGACTCCTCAATACCCAGAGTTTGGACTGACACCAACTTACTGCCCTCTACTGTGCCTATTGTCTTGTTTATTTTTTATTGTAATGCCTGCACTGTTTTGTGCACTTTATGCAGTCCTGGGTAGGTCTGTAGTCTAGTGTAGTTTTTGTGTCGTTCAGTCTAGTTTTTGTACTGTTTCATGTAGCACCATGGTCCTGAAAAATGTTGTCTTGTTTTTACTGTGTACTGTACCAGCAGTTAGGGTCAAAATTACAATAAAAAGTGACTTGACTTGAAAATTATGAAAGGGATAGATAAGATAGAGGCAGGAAAGTTGTTTCCACTGATAGGTGAGACTAGAAATAAGGGACACAGCCTTATGATCTGGGGGAGTAGATTTAGGGCAGAGATGAGGAGGAGCTACTTTCCCCAAAGGGTGGTGAATCTGTGGAATTATCTGCCCAATGAAGCGGTGTTTCCTCCTTCAGTAAATATATTTAAGACAAGGTTGGATAGATGTTTACATAGTAGGGGAATTAAGAGATATGGGGGAAAAAAGGCAGGTAGGTAGAGACGAGACAATGGCCAGGGCAGCCATGATCTTATTGAATAGTGGAACAGGTTCGACGGGCCTTATATTTCTGATGTTTTTTATGTAATGGTGTTGCCAAGAGTTAGTCATAGTATATTTAGTTACTTATTAACTGATCCAATATCATTCTGTGCTCTGTGAACTGAACTGCCAACCATACAACACATTGCATTTTTTAATGAGAAGCACAAATTTTATTTGATTAGTTTGCAATACTTGGAATGCCCTCTTATCCAATTAATTCCAGGCAATTTTGGTTTGTTAGTCTTGTTATTGCAAAATGTGTTTCTCTGAAGAGCCTTAGTTCTACCCAGGTCCTTATTTTACTTGTAATTCCATCTTTGTAATTCACTTGAAGACATATAAAAAAAAAGTATGTTCTCGCTTTTCGGATGCTCGATGCACTCCATTGACTTGTAGCTTGAAGAGAAAGTTCTTTTCTCATTAGTTCATGCTATTTTTTTCAACCCAAGCTGCTGTTGCTGGTGGAACAAAATGCAAGGTGACAGCAGACTTTGTTTCGAACAAACCTACTTAAAAACACCATTGTGTAAAGTCCAAAACTTTTAATCTCACAAAATTTAACCGGATGATACATGATTCCAAATAACAGATACAAGGCTGTTCATTACCTAGGTTCTTTGGTCTTTGTATCACAGTTGGCACAAGTCACTGTGAGGGACGTTTATTTTTATACAGAGCAGTGGGTGCTTGAATGTGCTGGTAGAGTCAGATAGATTAGGGCCTGTCAAGGGACATTTAGATAGGAACATTAATATGAGGAAAATGGACATTGTGCAGGTGGAGAAGATGAGTTGGCCATTTGATTATTAATTTAATTTGTTCAGCTCAAAGTTGAGGGCCGAAGGGCCTGTTCCTGGTCGATGCTTTTCTCTTTCTTGATATATTGATGTCAAATGGTTTGATAATTCTAGTTCCATGTTTATCTTCAGACTTCACCTTTAACAAATAATAATGTTATACAGATCTCATATGATGTTTTTCGACATTTTAGATGAATCTTTTCTAATGACTAACTCTATCCCCAGTTATTTTGTACCCATGTCTGCTCTACTTTAGTCCAAAGAAGATAGGTAAATGAGCAGGCAATCTGATCCCAAATGTTTGCCAGAAGTAGTCCAGACTAACCACGATGAAGCATGTGCAGTGATTTCTTAAAGTTTATAGAATGATTAAAAAGAATTAGTCTATTGGGTGACTAAAATGAAGAAAAGCTTATAGGAAAAAAATGAGTGGGTCTTTGCCTAGTTTGAATGATACATCTAACTTTTAGCTAGCATCCCTAACTTCGTAAGTTTGCAGACTGAGATTTTGGGGGGGGGGTGGGGGATCAAACAGCTTGCAGTGTGAGTCTTACACTTTTCTGCTTGTGTGCAGAATGGGATAGTTGCTTGGTGTCTACCCTTCTATCCAGAATGGAAGAAGTTTACCTGGCTGAAAAAGATTAGTGAAGTGAAAAGATGAGTAGTTTATGAATATTAAACACCCAGCTACTGATACCATAGGTACTACTGCTGTTATTTGGTTCAGTTGATTCCCTCCTCCTCTATATTAATTCTAAAGTACTAAACTGTACTGATGTACCATCTGAAGAACTGACTGCTCAGGGGTTGACATTTCTTTTAGTACAATTTATTTCTTTACACAAAAGGGATTTTGTTGATCAGAATATTTTATTAAGTATAATCTTGGCATTTCTCAGTTTAACTATAAGTAATAAGTTGCAGTTATAACATATTCACATTTTAATAATAAAATTGACACGTTGTAGCCGCTGACGTGACTCAAGAGACAGTACAGTCATTGATGCAGAAGTTCAAGGAGAGCTTTCGAACAAACACGCCAATTGAGATCTCCCACCTGCAGCAGGCACCACGCAGCACATCCACGGGACGAAAGAAGGGAAGGAGGAATAAAATTAGAGGTAGGATACACAACTAGTTAAGAATATTTCTAAAATACCCATTTAAGCTAAGAGGTGATGGTAAGTTGGTGATGGAGGTGGTGATTCTGGTGGTGGGCAAATGCATGCACTAACTATGAACTTACACCAATTCTAGAGGTTCTCCTGATTAAAATCTTCCTCATCCTCCCACTATTGCTTTCACCAATGCATCTATAAAATATACACTCAGACTCATTCATGTTGTTATAGGCTATTAATTGAAATATAAGGAGGTAATAGTATTCAAAATAGCAGTCTACAGGAGTTGTTTGGTGATCTACTCATCCTTTTTTACTGTTAAGCAGCACTGGTCAGTCAGAATCAACATATCTTTCTTCAACTTTGCAAAATAGTAGTTGCAGAGAGTTAGGCTGCAGAGAGTTCTAAACTCAGTCAGCTCCATCATGGGCACTAGCCTCCATAGTATCCAAGACATCTTCAAGGAGCAATGTCTCAAAAAGTTGGCACCTATCATTAAGGATCCCAATCACCCAGGACATGTCCTATTCTCATTGTTACCTTCAGGAAAGAGGTTTCGAAGCCTTAAGGCACACACTTAATGACTAAGGAGCAGTTTCTTCCCCTCTGCCATCCAATTTCTAAATGGACATAGAAACAATGAACACTATCTCACTACTTTTTTATTTCTGTTCTTCCATTACTTATTTAAGTTAACTATTTAATATATGTATTATTAATATTTACAGCAATTATATATATTTTCTGTCATTCAGTTTTTTTTCTATATTATCATGTATTGTACTGCTGCCGCAAAGTTAACAATCTTCACAACATATGTCAGTGATATGAAACCTGATTCTGATTCAGAAGTTGACTGTTTTCAAAGATAATACTGATGCCCAGAGCTGAATGGCAAATTGACATGGTATGTATAAAAATTGCAAATCATTTATACTTGGTCAACTTGCTCTGGATGAGGGAAAGGATAGACTAAGAGAACTCCAAATGTTGTGGTATAACAAAGCTTAAACAAGTGGTCTGTGATACGGATGTCTGTACAGGAATAAAAAAAGTAGAAAATGCTGGACCTGTCCTTCACTTCAAATGCTAGCTGTTTCTCTCTCCATAGATGCTACTTGACCTCTGAATGTTTCCAGCCTTTTCTGTTTCTAAGTCAAATTTCCAATACCTAAGATTCCTTTGATTTTCTGAGTCTGTTGCAGGTTGACCTTCATAAGAATGATGCTGCCAGATTTGACATAGGTTTTGTGTGAACTCAATAATAAGACAAAGTTTTGGATTGGTTCCATGTGGGACAGAACGAGGATTAAGTTACTTGGATTCTAAATTTTAGGACTGTGTGCCAGCTCAGTATTTTTTATTATGATTGAGGATTCAAGATCAAGTCTTTAGATCTGCCAACATGTTCCGTCTTTTGCTTAATTTAAGGCAAGTAGTAATAAAAAGCAGCTGGAGGTGAATTATATCTAAACCTGTGTGAAACATTTTTGTCAAGCAGGGGAATTGAAAGTGTTATGTTTATAATATTTAAATGATAAAAAAGCAAGTAACTGCTGTGTAATTAAGCAGGAGAGGATGAAGATGATGCAAATACTTACATTGGAAAAGAAATGGTTTAGTGGACTTTATAATTAGTAATAAATTAAGATAAATTGAATGAACCCAAACAAATTATTTGCTACGGTCAAAAGCTGTCTTACTGTTATCTTTCTTATGGACAAAGGATAATGAAAACATGAAATATGACAAGTGAAGATAGATAGTAATAGAATTTCTGGATCAACCTGGGTAGCTTTTAGATGGAAGGTGAACAGTCTTTTTGTTTTATACTTGGAAACCATGTATGTATATAGTTCAAAGCAACGCACAGAAAATATTGGAGGAACTCAGCAGGTCAAACAGCAACTGTAGACATGAATAATTTGTTGACGTTTCGGGCCAGAACTGAGAAGGAAAGAGGAAGATGCCAGAATTAAAAAAGGTTGGGGGAAGGGGAAGTGAGCTGGAAAGGGATAGATGAAGCCAAGTGAGTGGAAAAGGTCAACGACTGGTGAAAAAGGACACTGATAGGAAAGGTGAGCGCACTATAGGAGAAACAGAAGGAGAAGAAGACTCAGGGGGAAGTTAATAGGCAGGTGATAAGGGGTGAAAAGACAGAGTGGGGGGGTGTGGACTTGTTCACCTGAAGGAGAAATTAATATCCATACCATCAGGTTGGAGGCTACCCAGACAGAATATAAGGTGTTGCTCCCCCACCCTGAGCATGAACTTAACTTGGTATAAGAGGAAGCCATGGACCAACACATTGGAATAGGAATGGGAATCGGAATTAAAGTGTTTGGCCACTGGGAAGTCAGGTATACAGTTGTCCCTGGTATCAGTGTATTTGATGACTGGTGTGGACATAGTGGGTTGAAAGATCTGTTATTGTTCTGAATGACTGTATGACCCCACGTAAACACAGTAAAATCCAGAGTCAGTTTCATTTCGTATTTCTGGATGGCCTGATTATTACAAAGTGGCTCAGTGTTTCAAATGGCTTAGAAAATGTCATACATTCCTCTTTCAACTCTGTTTGCTGAGATAAATAATGCATTTTGCACTTTCGTATTTTCAGTGTGAAGTTTTGAATTCCAGAAGTAATTTGAAGAGACCACAAATATGTATTCCCTGTTCCCTGTCACCAAAAATAGAAAATATGTCACTTTCCTTCTGGAAGTGAAATGTAAGAAAATGTTCGATGTTTCACACAGTTCTGATGACAGTTTCAGTCATTAATCATTATGCAGTTCAGATGAAATTAATGGTTGTGTATTTTACTGTTGGTTCAATGTCAGCTAATTCTGATGAAGGCGTAGTAAAAGTAAATTAGACTAAAAAATTGAACCATTAGAAACCATACAGTCGTAAATATGTCAATCTTAGACAAAACTTCAAGCTTAACTGGAAATTAATAGGCAGGTGAGAAGAGGTAAAAGGACAGAGTGGGGGTGCAATGTAAGTTGGAAAGGCATGTATTTATGTTAAGGAGAAAGAATCATAATCATAGATGACACTTCCAATTTTCAAAGGTAGCCAACGTGGCTACCTTTGATTTACAATTCCATAAAGTGTCTCAGACTGCTACATTTTCAGGATTTCTCCAAAGCTTTGATGATAAATTGTAACATCCTCACCAACTCCTGTCATTTAGCTAGTGTCCTCTTAATGCACCTCTCTGAAATTGAGACCTCTTTTACCAAGAAGGACATAGGCTTCAGGAACACGGCAACACTATAACTTGTAGGGTTCTCGCCAAGTCACATACCAACTTGGCTTGTAAATATATTCTCTACTCTAGTGGGTTGAGGGGGCTAGATCACTGGTAGCATTTTAAAAAGAGAAAAAAAAATATTTTTGAAATATTAAAGAGCTCTGGGGAACAAGAATGAAAGGAAAGATAAGACCTGAATCAGATCATTCATGATCAAAGTTCAAAGTTAAAAATACATTTATCATCAAAATATGCATGAAGTACAAAATCCGGAAATTCATCTTCCTGCAGACAGCCACAAAAAAAAAGAAGCACCATGGAACCCGTTCAGAGAAAATATCAAATACACCAGGGTTCACCAACCTTTTTTGCACTGTGGACCGATTTAATATTGACAATATTCTTGCGGACCGGCCAAAGCCAGGGGTGGGGTGGGGGCGGTGGGGGAAGGGTGTTAATCACTGCTGGAATGCAGCGATACTCGAAGGAGGTTCCTTATGTCCAATCTATTCTGCAATTTAGTTTTCGTGACACTCAGCACTTGCTTCTGTCCTGCTTGCTCACGTTTTTTTCCTCTCAAAAAACTCAACGGGTTTGTCCTTAAGTGCAGGCTGTTTGGACTCAAGGTACTGAGGAAGTTTTGAGGGCTACGTTATTAGACAGCTTCCGGGCCCAAACTACAGCTTTCCGTCGAACACCAGATGTCTTGGCCAGGTGCGGCTGGTCGTGGGTGGGTGAGAGGACAAGGTCAGCACTGGAGGTCCCTGTGCTGGGGCCGTGGTGGTCGCGGTCCGGAGAGAGCGACCGAGCGAGGAGTGCGACAGGGTGCATGCCCACCCCCCTTGTAGGTCGGTAGGATCTATCGGCCAGCCAAAGCTTGGTTCAAGAGATAACTTTCAGTAGATGGCAGCAAGGTAGCTGCTCCACTATTTACGAAACCCTGAGCCCGAATTAGGTCGTCTGCGAATATTTTAGCACCGGGTTCACCATGAACATTCAGTGTGCTAAACAGGTTTAGAGGCGGCGCCCATCTGTCTGCGCTACAGGCCAGTAACATTGGCACTTCGCCAGCAGCACGAGGCGGCCAGTTACTAATGGCCAACCAGTGATCCCTGGCGCGAGGGTATCACTGTATTTAGGCAACTGATGACCTCGAGTGCGTTCAACAGTGGGCATGACAGGGAATGAGGAAAGGTGCAGCTGACTCACATCGTTTCATATTGCCAAATCATATAGTTTCCTCACGGCCCGGTAGCACATGCTTTGTGAGCTGGTACTGGTCCGTGGCCCAGTGGTTGGGGACCACTGAAATACACAACATGCAACTAAAAAGAATCATGCAAATGACAAAGAAACAAGCGAATAACACGCAGTATATTAAACATCTAACCACAGAGTCCTTGAAACAGTAGAGGAATTGTTAAGATTATTTCAGTATAGTTCAATTTAGTACATTTTCATTCGTTGACTGCAGGCCGCAAAGCCTGTCTGCTCTGATCAAAATCACGCAAAATAGCAACTTAAAAAAGGAGTAACCAGGAATCAGAAACACATAGGACACAAACTGCAGATTGCTCTAAAGATGAGTCCAATCCAAAAACCATGCTGATCGTACCTTCCCCGAGACCCAAGACTCCGGTACCTTCCTACAGCAGCAGCATGCAAGAGGGAGAGGGAGACTGGTCCAAAGCAGGCAGATGATGCTGAATGACTTCTCACCTTCCGCTCTATTCCTCAATGACTCTAATCTTGCTTGATGCTTTAATTGACAAGTTGGTTGAGAACTTGAGCCAATCATGGGTTTGCGTTCTGCCATTAGGCCTCACACCCCATTTCCGACCTCACTGTCAACCACGCCAAATTCCATCAGAGACAGCAAAAGTGCCAAATCACTCCAATTGTACACAAATTAGTAGTAGAAGCATATTTAAAAGGAAAGGTAGTTTCTTGAACTGTCTGCAAGATATCCCTGTTAGTTGAATTGGTTGCTAGTGCTATCTTGCCACAGATTATATTGAATAGCCGGCAGACTTGAGGACCTATGTTGTTAGATTGTATGTTCCTTCATTGTTGCTGGATCAAACGCTGACCTTCACACCCAACAGCGTTGAGAGAGAACCTATACCAGAAAAACCACCTTCTCACAGCCCATAAAGGATTGCTAATGTATGACGGCTTTCCCAACAATGCCTGGATCCTGAAAAATGAACAATTAAAAAAAAGCTGCCTGGTAGAACGTGACCATGTTGGATGAAAATGGAAAGCAACATTCACTTGGCACTGAAGAGCTCAAGGGATCAAGTGGAAAGTATGAAAAAATAATGAAAAAGTGCACAGCCTCTCACACCTGCTCCACCTAGGGCACTGCCTTTGGCTTTTAATGCTGTATAATTAAACTTATTTTTATGCATTGAATGGGAGATAAAAAAATACAAATCTGGAAGAATGTCATTAAAACTTCCCAAGTATAAAGGTAAGTTAAAGAAATTATAATTATATCATTATTAAAGATAACCCCAAATAGGTTTAATATATCACAACTTTGTGAATGTCACCTGGATGTAACTTAAAACACACAAGCCAAACAATGGTAATACAGGAGATATGAGGTATTTCCATCTGAAAGCAGCAAGACGTTGCCTCAGGTGGGCAGGTGTGAGAGGTTGTGCATTCTTTCCATTTTTATTGCACCAGATAGTTAGTGTATTTTCATTTCTTTACATTCACACTTAACTAATAAGCAATTAAAAATGACTTTCATTCACTCAAAAACATATAAAGAAATAAGAAACATTAAAATTTATTTGAAAATCTCAGAAGCTTTGTTGACCAAAGCTAAATCTTAAAAATCTTTTGCCAAAACATCAGTTGAGGATATGCTTCCACCCACCAAATGAGACACAGCCCCAGGGCACCCTGACAGCCTTAAAAAAGGCAATATTTTGTTCTTTATGTTCTCTTAAATTATGTGACTGAATTTTAACATAGTTAAACATTGACTTTCAGAGTCATTTTAAACCGTGTTTAACAAAATATTTAAATTACTCAATTTCTTTTTTGAATTATTAAAAATAAAATTACCTCATTCTCCTTCCTAATATAAACAAAAATAGTCACAAGTCATTCAGAAAATTGTTAGACAATCAAGCAAATTGAAAAAGTTTTAATAAAAGGGAAATTGTGTTTGACAGGTTTATTGGATTTCTTTGGCAATATGACACATAAGGTAGACAAAGGAAAACCAGAAGATGTAATATACTTAGATTTCTGGAAAACATTCAGTAGAGGATCACATTAAGTATTACTGTGGAAGATAAGAGTGCACAGATCTGAGAGAATATGAATAATAAATTAGCTAAATTAGAATAACGTGTCAGAATGAATGATTTATTTTTGATTTACTGATTACTTTTAAAGTAGTTTGTTCCTCAACTATTTCCAATATATCCTTGGATGAAAGGAGTAAGCAAATATGTTGATACAAAGACAGATGGGCCAGTAATTTATGAGAAGGAACAATGATTCTTAAAGTATATATCTTAAGTGAATAGGTAAAGAAATGGCAGATGAACTATGATGTAGGAAAGAGGGAAGATTTATGCAAAAAGTACAAAGTATAAAATTAGGCTGGTTTTCTTGCAACCTAAAGCGATATTGGTGAGGCCATACTTCTAATACTGTAAACAGATTTGGTGTTCACATTTCACAAAGGATAAAGTGGTGTTGGATACAATGCAGGGAAGATCCACCTTGCTGATTGCTGGGATGAAGGAGTTGATTTTTAAGAAAGGTTTGCCCTATAATCATTGCAGTACTGAAAAATGAGAGGTGATTTTGTATTCTCAGTGGGATTGACAGAAATCTGCACAGAAGGTTTTTTTTTCTTCAGTTGGGTTAGTATGGAGTTTAGAACCAGGAAAGATAGTTTTACAGTAGGTACATACATTGATGTTGAAGACGAGAAGGAATTTCTTTTCTCAGAGATAAGTGACTCTTTTGAATTCTCTATCCAGTGAGCTGCAAAGGTTGAGTCCTCGAAGATATTTAAGATGGTGATTGATAAATATTAGAACTACTGCTGAGTAAAGCAAAATGGGAAGAAAGCAGTAAAGTGGAACTGTGACCAATTTTAAATCAGCTCTGATCCCAAGTCCAGCAAGTTGAAGGTCCAAATTGATGGTGCTTCTGCTCCTCTTTCTTATATTACTATGCTGAAAATGATGGCGTCCCATTGGCTGGGGAATCCCACAAAGACCAAGCTCCATATCATTCCAGCAACCATGCTCAACAACAGATTTAGTGCTGTCTCCTACTCCAACTCTCGTCAGGTCTGCGATCTTTCTTCCAATGTAATGACACAATGCACAAAGATTCAAAATACATTATCAAAGTCAGTATGCAATATACAACCATGAGATTCTTCTTCCAATAGACAACCACAAAACAATGAAAAGCACCATGACGCCTCTTCAAAGGAATCATCAAACACCCAACGTGTAAAATAAAAACAAATCTTGCAAACGGTAAAAAAAAGGGAGATACAGGTAATAAAGCAAAAAACCATAGTGTCCTTGAAACAGTCTAGGAATGTTCAGTACAGTTCAGTTCCGTTCAGTTTAGCACTGTGTCATTCATTGACTGCAGGCTCCAGAGCCAGACGTCCCCATCCAAGTTGAACAAAATAGCAATAAAGTAACCAGAAACCAGAGACAACTGAAGTTTCCTTTAGGGCTGACAATCAAAGGGAAGGTCATCACCTATTAAACTGGTTCCCAATTGGTTTGTGCAAAACAAAAATAATAAAAGTTAGTTCAATTTAGCTCAGTATCAGTTGCCCCATTACTGAATTGTTCCAACAACCTATGGACTTCAGGGAATCTTCATCTTGTGTTTTCAATGTGTTTTGCTTATTTTATTATTTTTTTCTATTTCTTCTTGCACATTGGTTGTTATCTGTCCGGTTGGGTAAGGTCTTTCATTGATTCTGTTGTGTTTCTTATATTTACTGTGATTGCATCTCGGGGATGTACATGGTGGCATATATGTACTCAGCTAATAAATTCACTTTGAATGTTGAACTTCGATGCAATTTGCAGTTGACTGGTCAATTGTCATCAAAGTAAAAACTCTGCCGCCCTCTTCTGTTTATCTCCAGACCCATGCTAATCTGAGATTTTATGAATGTATTTTTCAGTAGTTTAAGTCATCTATGAATCTTCTGCAAGACTAATTTTTAAGGAAACAGAAGCAAACATTTCTGCAGTTTCGGATTAGCTGCAGGCATATGATAAACTGATTCTTCAATAAAGGTTTGCAATTCTATTGTTTCATTTTATATTACAGTGAAAATCTTACATCTTAAGAGCAAAATAAGCGTTTTGATAGGCTGGATTTAATATTGAGGCAAACATCAGGAAGTGTGAGGGTTAAGGTGTTAGGAAAATTTAGGAAAGTTAGGAAAATCATTAACTTGGAAACATAGAAAATAGTAAGTGGATTAGGACATTCAATCCATCAAGACTGCTTTGCTTTTTAATAAAATCATGACTGATCCTTAACACAAGAGATTCTGCAGATTCTGGAAATCTTGAGCAAGGCACACAAAACACTGGAAGAACTCAACAAGTCAGAGAGCATCTTTAGAGGAGAATAAACAGTTGACATTTCGGGCTGAGATCCATCTATTCCACTACTATATTCTTGCTGTGATCCCACACCCCTACCTCTTGTGGTGAGACTCCAGAAATCTATCTCCTTCCTATATATAAGCAGCAATTGCTACTTCACAGCCTTTTGTTGCAGTGAATTCCACAGGTTTAGCATCTTGTGAGTGAAGAAATTTCTCCTCATCCGAGACTTAAGTATTTTACCTCATGCCATGCTACTGTAAAGAAGATTTGAGCCATCGCAACCAGGGGAAACATTGCCCTAGGCTAGGATCAAGTGCATCTCACCCTTCATAATTTCTTTTGTTTTCTTCTAAACTGTGCTGAATGAAGGCTGAATTGACCCACAGTCTCATCACAAGTTAGTTTGGTCTAGTGCAGGGGTCAGCAACCTTTACCACTGAAAGAGCCACTTGGACCCGTTTCCCACAGAAAAGAAAACACTGGGAGCCGCAAGACCCGTTTGACATTTAAAATGAAATAACACTGCATACAACGTTTTTTTTTTGCCTTTATGCTATGTATAAACAAACTATAATGTGTTGCATTTATGAAATTGATGAACTCCTGCAGAGAAAACGAAATTACATTTCTGCATGCAACAAAAACATTTTGAACTCCGAAAAAAAGACATTGGGTTGAAGGTTACTTTTAAGTAAAATACTCAATGTCTATTTGAGTTCTTCTTGTATTTATGAAAAACGCTGAACTTAAATTTTCCGCCAGCAGCAAACCAAAAATAACATCAGCCAGCTGTCAACCTGAAAAATAAAAGGACTATTTCACTAAACAATGAAAAAATATGAATATTCCTAAAATAATAGGCAATTAAAATATGTATCATACTTGGTTAATGGGATTTCTGCTCCTGGACCTCAGCGCACAGCATCTGCACATCAGGGCTGTATGACGTCACCTTCATCTTTACACAGAATCGCAAGCTGTCATCTGTGAGGTGTGCACGATGTTTGTTTTTAATAAAGTTCATGTTGGAGAACACCTGCTCACATACATATGTGGATCCAAAGATCGACAGGACTCCAAGCGCATACTTTTTAATGTTTACATAAATGTCGGGGATGTTTCGAACACAAGTTTGTCCGGTTTAGGGAGGTTTTCAATATCACTCCATTTGTGATTCTGAGCAAGAACGGCCTTCTGATGGGCAACATCTTCAAGGTCTGCTGTCAAGCGTCTAAACTTGGACACCCATATGACTTTGTCGGCTATTTCGGCCAGTTCCATCTCAAGATCAGGTTTACTCACACCTGCCAATGCAGTCGTATTCAGTAGAGATGAATCGATGCTTGGGGGAGTGACCGGGAAGGATAATGTGTTTTTTTTCCTCTCTGAACTCACAGAAGCGTTTCCCAAACGATGTTTGCATTGCGATGATTGCAGAATGTAAATACTCCGAATTTATCATGTCGTGACCTTGTTTGAACTCTCTCAAATTGGGGAAGTGAGACAAAGTGCCTTTCTGTCAATCTCTGGCAAGCACTGTCAACTTGCGCTCGAATGCCAAAACATCTTCCAACATGTGTAGGGCTGTACGTCCTTTCCCCTGAAGAGCTGTGTTCAGCGTGTTCAGGTGCGCTGTCGTGTCTACCATGAAGTGTAGCTTTTCCAGCCCTTTGCTGCCCAGGAAAGTTTTCACTTCTTCCAGACACGCGACAAATCGCTTCAGCACCTCCCCTCTGGACAGCCACCGGACTTTGTTGTGCAGCAGGAGATCAGAATATGCGCTTTCCAGCTCGTCCAGTAACAAACGGAATTGACGGTGATTTAAACTTTTTGCCATTATTTTATTGACAATCTGAATGACAACATCCATTACTTCTGTGCATTCCGGAGGAAATGTTTGAGCGCACAGTGCCTCTTGGTGCAAGATGCAGTGAAAAATCAGCAGCTTTCTGTCCAGCGACTTCTGCAGAAAAGCCATAATTCCCTTGTGCGTTCCTGTCATATTCGGTGCCCCCATCAGTAGCTACTGACACCAGGTGGGTTTATTCCTTTGGCTCTTAAACAATTCAAGACAGCCTCACAGATGTCCGCCCCCCATGTTTGGTCTTTTAGAGGTATCAACTCAATCAGTTCTTCCCGTGGCCCGGCAGAGTTTACATACTGGCAGAACAACGCTATTTGTTCAATATCACCTTTGTCTTTAGACTCGTCACAGGCAATCGAGTAGGCCACAGCTGAATTGATGTCTTTAATTTGCTGTCTTGTGATGTCTTCTGCCATTTTTATGGTTCTGTCTTTGACAGTCTTTACAGAGAGGGGCATATCCCTGATTTTCTGCACAATTTCACTCTTGTTTTTAAAGTCCGTGAATAGATGTTCTGAAATCTTAATGAAAGATTCTTTTATATATTCACCATCTGTAAACTGCTTCCCGTGCCTGACTATTTCCTAAGCGGCAATATAACTAGCGTATGTCGTTGGTTTTCCGGACTTCATCCATTGCTTGAAATGATTTTTGCTCAGATCAACCTTCCGCATCAGTTCCGATACGGCTTTTTTTCTCTCATCTCCATCCGGATATTTTTGAGCAAAGGCTGCGTGTTTATTCTAGAAATGCTTTGCAACATTTGACTTTTTGTTGTTTGCTAGTTTCTCATTGCATATTAAGCATACCGGTAAACCAGTCTCGTCAGCAGTGAAAGCAAATGAATCTGTCCACGTATCATTAAACGTTCTGTTTTCTTCAGTCACTTTTCTTTTTTTTAGAATTCTCCATAGTTGGCCTACCTTGGATCAAAAAATTAAAGAAATCGCGCACTGACGGGTGTCAGGTATTGACAGTGGTGACGTATATTAATAGCGATAAAAACACGTTGTAGCGGTGTGCTCACGCAGTCAGTAAACTGCAGTCGAATAACTTTATTCGAACTAAACAGCCTTGCTTTTAAGCCTCCCTCAACCTGGCCCCCATGGGCGCGGATGCTGCAAAAGACCAATTATTTCCCAAAGCAACAGAGAGCCGCAGCACAGAGGTAAAAGAACCGCATGTGGCTCCGGAGCCGCGGGTTGCCGACCCCCGGTCTAGTGAGTCGGTTTCCTCGTCTTTATTTGTTATACAATTTACAGTCATTCTCATTTTGCTAGAAAAAGTAACTGCCTAATAGAAACACGTCTACATGTAGTGATCAGTAAAATGAGAATTATACAACAACAGTGATAAGCGTTCAGATTTTTATTTGTATTTTTCACATGGTGGTTACAACGCTAACCAATGTTGAGGATTCTGTGGAAGTCCTGGACCACCTATTTCTGGTAACTTTTCACACTGTCTTGTTCATAAGTAGTTTTGCTAATACAGGGCTCCAACTTCAAATGACCTGAGATTCATAAATCATGGGTTATTAGTGCTGAACTACTTTGCCTATAGTTTCAGATTGACCTTGTTTGAAATAATAAGCTTTATTCCTATACACAAGACCAAAGTATTTCTAGGGCAGAAGTTGATAGATTCTTGATTACTCAGAACATGAAGGGATATGGGGAAGAAGGCAGGTGACTGCAGCTGAGAGGGAAATGGATCAGTCACGGTGAAATGGCAGAGCAGACTTGATGGACCAAATGGCCTAGTTCTGCTCCTACATGGTCATATGTTATACACAGTGAGTAAATTAGTGGGTGAGAGAAGATGTCATCCTTAGAATTAAGCTGTCCACTAGGATATAAGAAAATGGAACAAAATCCAGAAATATTAGTACTTTCTAATGATTAAGATAATGGCAACAGTATCTGTTGTAAAGCAAGATTGTATGGACATTTTAACTTTGTGAACTGGGAAGCATGCAGTCTCAACAATGATAGACGGTGCCAAACAAAACATTCCAATGTGCGTGATCCATCTACATAACATGTGTTTCACACGTTGGGGCAAAATACTTGGAGTAAATTCAGGCTTCAGAAATAGATTTGGTGCTTTCTTAAGACTGGCTCAGTTCTGAAAACTGATCTGTCCACCATTCTGGATGTTGAGATATATGTTTTCATTCAACATTTTTAAAAATTAAAATCTTCTGGCGTGGGTGCTATGCCATTCTCTTATCATGTCTTTAAACCTGAAGATGTAGCTAGCTAGTGAGTCAGCAGGATCTACATGATAGCAGCACAGGAGCTAGGCTTGCCCATTCAGCCCAGTGAGTCTGTTCTTCAGTTGACTAAGCTTATGGGTTGATCGGTGACAACACTTCATAAGCCTTTTTATTCTCACACACTCTCAATAACAGAGATTAACAACTATTTTAAAAGTTACCTGATTTTACATCAGTGGTCATTCTCAAAAGAATACTCCAACTCGGAAACAGACTTCTATATTTTCACTCCCCATGACAACTTGGACATTATCATCAGATCTCACTTAAACTTTCTAAATACCAGGTGTATGACATTGATTATGTAATCACCATATTTTAACTTTAGGAATGAAGTTCTCATCCCACAACCCATAAGACCAGTACAAGACAATAATATATTTAGGACTGTTTTGAGTACCTCATGTGTAAACTAAACATGGTTTTGAGGAGATGAAAGCTAACTTCAATCCTTTTGTACTCCAATATAAACTTGAACATTTCATTAATTACTTGAGTGTCCTTTGCACTTGTCCTTCTCAATGATGTATGCACTTTACCCCCAAGAGACTTGTTTTGATTCTTGCTGCTCACTATACATGAAGTACTTTAATCTCTCCTTGCGCATGTGATCTTGTGGACTTTATTTGTCTTCAGTGTATTCCATTTACCCTACATTTGCCCATTTTTTTAATCAATTAAATTCTCCATTGTAACATAATCCCACCCCAACTACACTGTTTTTGTTCAGCTCCAGTCTGTGACTTTCGCCCCCGTCTTAATAAATATATTTTTAAAAATGTGAGATCAAATAAATGAATGGAGTCAGTATAGGAAAGGAGATGGACTGGAAATTGAGCCAGAGACTGACCTTCCAAATTTGCCACATATTTAGCCAAGGTCCTCTGCACGTCTACAATACCAACATCTACATTCTTGACAATGTAAAAACTTCCCTGATGTGCCCTGTCAATAAAAACCAGGATGAATACAATCCAGCTAATTACTGTCCCATCAGTTTATATTTAGTCACCAGCAATCAAATTCCAGCAGAGCAATCACGGTACACTTCCTCGCCAGTGATCTGCTCAGTAGTGCTGTTCAAATCCTTTGAGAATGAATCTTCTTCAAATTTAATTACATCTGCAGATCAACATGGGCAAAGGTGCCATATTCTTGAGATGAGCTGCACTTGACTTCAACACCAAGGCTTCAGTCTTTGTCCTCACTTTTCCACTTCCCTGGATGAATGCAGCTCTAAGAATAACCAAGAAATGTGACATTATCTGCATCAAAATAGCCCATTTGATTGGCTGTCCTTCTATCACCCTGAATATTATCTTTCTTTATCATTGGTGTATTGTTGCTTTGCTGTGTCTGCCTACAAAATGCACAACAGGATTTCACCAGGGCAGGTTCTGCCCCCACAGGAACAAGGACAGCCAGTGCAAGGGAACACCAGCACCCGCAATTTCCCCTCCAGCACAAACGTATTACCTTGATAATTGCACTGTCCAAGTATCTTCTCAGGAACAGTTGGAGGGGCTCAAATAGACTGTTCACCTTGAGGCCAATGACTTAAATGACACCTACCTCAGAATCAGAATTGGAATCCAGTCTAATATCACCAATATATGTCATGAAATTTGTTGTCTTTGCAGCAGCTATACAGTGCAACACATCATAATAGACTTAAACATGAATTGTAGTAGGGATATATATAAACCAATTAAATCGAATAAGTAAAAATAGAAATAAAAAAGTAGTGAGATAGTGCTCATGGGTTCAACGTCCATTCAGAAATACAATGGCAGAAGTGAAAAAACTATTCCTGAATCATTGAGTGTGTGCCTTCAGGCTTTTGTGCCTCTTTCCTGATGTAGCAATGAGTAAAAGGCATGTCTTGGGTAATGGGGGTCCTTAATGATGAATGCTGCCTTTCTGAGGCATTTACTCCTTGAAGATGTTCTGGCTGGTGCACATAATGAAGCTGACTAAGTTTACAATTCTCTGCTGCTTATTTTGATCCTGTGGAGTAGATCCCACCCCCCCCCACCTCCTCCATACCAGACAGTTATTAAAAAGATATTTATCTATTTTAAATTGATATTTTCAGATTCCAGAATTAATTCTTGCAGCACAGACACACCAGTGTGTGCTGGTCATGCAATGTCAGGCGTGAGAATTAATTATAGTTGACAAATTGGTCGTCTTAAGCAGACAGACAAATGAATCATTAAAGAGTGGAAAAGGAGCTTGGTGGTAATGTTGATAATAAAGTTTTGCCCATTAATTTACTGAGGTACCAAGACAATAGCCTTATCTTCATATAATCAACCTTATTTAAGTTGGTATCAGGAGAGTGTCCATATTTTGCAGTGTATTATCTACTTGTCTGAAAGCATCACTATTCATTACATTACATAATGAGTCACTGGCTTGCCAAATATTAAGGTTTGTCAGGCTAATTAACCCTCAGATAAATGATGTGCACAATACTAGCATCTTTGCTGTTGTACTGTGCTTATTATTTTCTTCCGCCTGTATCCATGCGATAAGAACAGGCAAGATAAAAAAGGCTTCATTTATGCATTGGAGGTAATCTAACTATTTGTTATCAATCATATAAAAAGACAAAATAAAAGTTAAAGCACAGCGAATTAATAAATCCTTTAATCCAACCGTTAAGGGTGTTCTGTGACGCATGATTAATTAACATAAAGTATGACCCTTGTGCGGCGCAGTTAACTCTTTGCAAATACTATCAGGAGTTGGAAGAAGAGGTTGTATGGAACATTATTAATTTATCAGACATGGAGAGGTGATCGGAGAGACAAAATGATTGAAAAGTAAGAGGATGGATGTGAAGAATATGAAGGACCATTTTTAAAGGATGCTTATTTAGTGGAAAAAGCCCCCAGCCGTGATGTAGTTAATATCCAAGACCTGTGCTCCTTGCAGCTCTCAGGTGTGGTAAAGATTGGTATAGGTGATGTTGAATGAACTTTGTTGATCGTTTGCACTTTTCTGTGCTTGCCCAGCAGTCCTTTCATTAGTGCATAACACAGTTTGGTAAAGGCTAAACGCTAAATCTATGTTTTGGCTGCTGTGGTATGTCATATGTACAACTAATATATTTGATTGTATAACATGAGGAAAAATGCCACTCAACAACTCTTTTGAAGTGTTTGAAATGATTTTAAAGGGAAAACAATTTTCTTCATGATTAGAGGGGCAAGCATTTTTCGATTAGGAACCAGTTCAATTAATAATATTGTTGCATCCATGGAAGGTAAATTAGAAGTTTACAGTTACTTGCAAAGCACCCATAGTGAGAAATGTAACAATGAATAAAATTAAACATTTTGAATGCCATTAGTTGATTTAGTGAAGTTATTTTTCAAGATATTAAATGAAATGATGGAAAGGAAATTGAAAAAATATTTTTGCTGGTTGGGATGTTTAGAATAAGACTGTTCAGCCCATAATACAACCAGACCTTTCAGGTGTTCATCTACAGAAGATTTCTCCATGAAAAAGTGATGAATTTGAAGCTTTTGTGGCCACAAGCTGCAATTAAGAATTGCTAAGTAAATTATGGCTAGACTTTTATTAGAAAAATAGAGACTAGACTCTTGGCAGCATGGAGGATCAGAGGGATTGGGGTCCACGTCCATAGGCCACTGAAAACTGCTACGCAGGTTGCCTCTGTGGTTAAGAAGGCATACAGTGCATTGGCCTTCAATAACTGTGGGAGCTTGGAATTGGAGGGATGGGTTAGTAAATTTGTTGATGACACAAAGGTTGGGGGTGTTGTGGATAGTGTGGAGGGCTGTCAAAGGTTACAGCAGGACATTGATAGGATGCAAAACTGGACTGAGAAGTGGCAGATGGAGTTCAACCCAGATAAGTGTGAGGTGGTTCATTTTGGTAGGTCAAATATGATGGTAGAATATAGTATTAATGGTAAGACTCCTGGCAGTGTGGAGGATCAGATGGATCTTAGGGTCCAAGTCCATAGGATACTCAAAACTGCTACGCAGGTTGCCTCTGTGGTTAAGAAGGCATATGGTACATTGGCCTTCAATGACTGTGGGAGCTTTAAGAGCCAAGAGGTAATGTCACAGCTGTGTAGGACCTGGTCAGACCCCACTTGCAGTGCTGTGCTCAGTTTTAGTGACCTCACTACAGAAAGGATATGGAAACTATAGAAAGGGCGCAGAGTAGATTTACAAGAATGCCTTACGAGAATAGGTTGAGTGAATTTGGCCTTTTCTCCTTGGAGCGACAGAGGATGAGGTATGATCTGATAGGGGTGTATAATATGATGAGAGGCATTAATCGTGTGGATAGTCAGAGGCTTTTTCCAAGGCTGAAATAGCTAACACGAGAGGGCATCATTTTAAGCTGCTTGAAAATAGGTGCAGAGGGGATGTCAGGGGTAATTTTTTTACACCGAGAGTGATAAGTACGTGGAATGGGCTGCTGCCAACAGTGGTGGAGGTGGATACGACAGGGTCTTTTAAGAGACTCCTGGATAGGTACATGGAGCTTAGAAAAATAGAGGGCTATGGGTAACCCTAGGTAATTTCTAAATTAAGTGTTTGATCGGCGGAAGGGCCTGTATTGTGTTGTAGGTTTTCTATGTTTTTGTGAAAGGTGGTTTATGTGATTATTCCACAATCACATGGAATAGAGCAAAGAACTCATCGTTCTCAATTAATGGAAGTAAAAATATGTTCAGAGAATCAATCAGTTCGTGATGGATTGCTGAAATGAACTTAATTGTGAAACACAAGGGTTATGGGTGTGTTATGCTAGCCAAAAGATTTGACACTTAATTTGATTTAGACATGGGAATCTGTGAGGCCCTGGGCTACATTTTGGGTGTTTATGATTGTTTAAGATTTGATATGAAACAGAAGCAGTGTTTGAGTCTTGAATTCTGGTAATAGAGGTTGACTGGCTCATTGTCTCTTCCACCTGCTATTCATCCTTAGTGTTCATAACCTTCAGCTCAAAATAATTACCTCACTCCCTCTCACTGTTTCACACTCACTTATTTTGGGAGGAAAATAGTTCAATTTGGAATGAGGAATCTGAGTTAATCTCCCATTCTCTCAAGCAGGAGGTGGATCATATCCCTCAGCAGTTCATTTATCCTGAGTTAAATCACATTTCAGCTGAAGCCACAGTATTCTACTCATTCAGTGAACTAAGACATAGTCAAAGTGTGTAGTCACTCACACAGGAACATTAGTATAGCCAGACTAAAATTTTGAGCAAAATATTCAGATTAGAATACAAGTGTTAACCTAATTTCAGCACCGCAATCTAGAATTTGTTATAATGCCCAGAATCTCATAAGAGTTTCATTGCCAAAGAAATATCTCCATAAAAAGTACGCTCTGATTTTATACATTGGCTTTGATTCAGTGGGAGAATCCTTTCCTGAGAAATAGAATTGAACCTTCATGGAGCCTCCCTTTATGCATTGTAATAAAAGTTTCACCCAGCAATAACATTCATTGGTGCACATTTCAAAGCTCAAAGTAAATTTATTATCAAGAAAGCATATGTCACTATATGCTACCTGAGATTCATTTTCTTGCAGGCATTTACAGTAGAACAAATTTCTACAATAGAATCAATGAAAAACTACAAAGACTGACAAACAACTAATGTGCAAAAGAAAACAAACTACAAACTTTTGTAGAACTAAATTAGAAAATTATATATATATATATATATAAAACACGAGTTGTAGAGTGTTTGAAAGTGAGTCCATAGTTGTGTAATCAGTGCAGTGTTGAGGTGCGTGAAATTATCCGGAGCCCAATGGTTAAAGGCTAATAACTGTTCCTTAACCCGATGATGTGGGACCTAAGGCTCCTGTACCACCTCACCGATGACAATCGTGAAAAGACAACATGGTTTTACAATCTCTCATTACCTCCCTTTTTAAAAGACCTGTGTGAATTCTGATGAACAACAGCTGCAACAGTTTTATGATGGGTAATTATCAGTGGCTGTTGTCAAAGATTGGTGTAGAATTTTTATAAACTTGCTGCTGCCAAATCATCTTAAACTACTGAGTGAAGCAGAAGCAGTTGAGAAGCACCAGGAAATAAACAATTATCTTATATTTATCGGATGTAACCTACTCTTATTTAAGTTGAACCATCATAAATTGGGGGACCACTTTGTTGAGCACCTCTGCACCATCCACCACACCATCTTCCCTGTGGCCAGTTCCCATTCCCATTCCGATGTGTGTTCACCTCCTCGTATTGTGCTTAGACGAGGCCACCCTCAGGGTGCAGAAGCAACACCTTGTATTCTATCTGAGTGCCCTCTAACTTGATAGCATGAATATTGATTTCTCCTTCTAGCAAATAATTCCCACCCACCCCACCCTTCCATACCCCACTCTGACTGTTTACCTTTTCTCAGCTGCCTATTATTTCCTTTTGGGTCCCTTACTTTTCCCTTTCCCAAGTATGGTCCACTCTCCTCTTCAACAGATTGTTACTTCTCCAGCCCTTGAACTTCCCGCCCTCCTAGCTTCAACTATCACCTTCCAGTTAGCCTCATTCCCCTTCTTTCTGAGTCTTGTAGAATAGTCTCAGCCCAGAACATCAACTGTTTATTCATTGCCATAGATGCTGCCTGACCTGCTGAGTTCCTTCGGCATTTTGTGTGTGTTAAGTTTACCTTGTTAATTTAATAATGTACATGAATCTATGTATGCATGTACTGTATCTATGCACGGTGTGAATGAATTGCAACAAATTTAGTTATTATCAATTTGTACATGGTCATTGAGGCAACACAGGTTTTGCCTCCTGATGCACCATCAATAACTCACACTGAGACATAAGGCGAGATATCGGCTTTTATTGACTGGAAGAAGGAACCAGGAGTGAGTGTCTATCATACTTTCTCCTGGAGACTGAGGCCTCAGTTCGCCTTTATACAGGGGCCTGTGGGAGGAGCCACAGGAGCAGTCAGCAGGGGGCGTGTCCCGACAGGCACATAGTTCACCACATTCACCCCCCCTTTGTTTGAAAGAGTCCCCATGTGGCGAAGTTTCTTACAAGTCCAGGCTATCAGGTGATCGAATCTGTCGCTGCAATCTACGTAGCACCGGCTGTGATCGCATGGATGCCGACGACATTGGTGATTGCACAGGGGATGGAGGTTGCGCTTGTTCCTGCCCACTAGGCGCCGGTGATCCCTCACGCATGTGCGAGGCGCCTGGTATAAATGCGTACGAAACGCCCGGTATACAAGTGTCGTGAGGAGTCTGTGTAGGGCCTGGTGAGCACGGTGTCACCTCTGGTGCAGGGTTCATAGTTACCGGAGAGCCTTCAGGGTAGTGGTCTGCTGCACCTGCGGGTGCCAGGTCGCGGATGGAGACCGTGTCCTCCCGCCCATCAGGTAAGACCACGTAAGCATACTGGGGGTTCGCATGTAGAAGGTGAACCCTCTCTACCAGCGGGGAGTATTTATTGCTCCTCACATGTTTCCGGAGCAGCACTGGCCCCGGGGACGTCAGCCAAACTGGTAGGGTGGTCCCAGTGACAGACTTCCTGGGAAAAGAGAATAGGCGTTCGTGAGGGGTGGCATTGGTGGACGTACATAACAGAGAGCGGATAGAGTGCAGTGCCTCAGGGAGGACCTCCTGCCATCGAGAGACCGGCAACCCTTTTGACTTAAGGGCTAAAAGTGTGGCCTTCCACACTGTGGCATTCTCCCGCTCCACCTGGCCATTACTGCGGGGATTATAACTCGTGGTCCGACTGGTAGCAATGCCCCTAGCTAGCAAGTACTGGCGCAGCTCCTCACTCATAAAGGAGGACCCTCTATCGCTGTGGATATAGCAGGGATACCCGAACAGAGTGAAGAGCTGGCACAGGGCTTTTATGACGGATGTGGCAGTGGTGTCGGGGCAGGGGATGGCAAAGGGGAACCGTGAGTGTTGATAACACTGAGAAAATAGACATTGCGGTCAGTGGAGGGAAGGGGGCCCTTAAAGTCAATACTCAGTCGTTCAAAAGGGCGGGTGGCCTTGACAAGTTGTGCCGTGTCAGGACGGTAGAAGTGCGGTTTGCACTCAGCGCAAATTTGGCAGTCCCTGGCCATCGTCCTGATGTCCTCCAGGGAGTATGGCATGTTCTGAGCTTTCACAAAATGGTAAAATCGGGTGACCCCCGGATGGCAAAGTTGTGCATGAAGGGTGTACAGCTGGTCGAGCTGTGTGCTAGCACATGTTCCCCGGGATAGGGCATCAGGGGGCTCATTGAGTCTGCCAGGCCGGTACAGGATATCATAGGTGTAGGTGGAGAGTTCTATTCTCCACCGCAAAATCTTATCATTTTTGATTTTGCCCCGCTGTTGGTTGCTGAACAGGAACACAACCGAGCGCTGGTCGGTCAGCAAGGTGAACCTTTTGCCAGCAAGATAGTGCCTCCAGCGCCTAACAGCCTCCACTATGGCCTGGGCTTCTTTCTCCACCGCGGAGTGCCGAATTTCGGAGCCTTGGAGGGTGCGAGAAAAGAATGCTATTGGTCTGCCTTCCTGATTGAGGGTAGCAGCCAGAGCAAAATCGGAGGCATCACACTCCACTTGGAAGGGAGCGGTCTCGTCCACTGCATGCATCGTAGCTTTAGCAATGTCCTCTTTAATGCAGCTAAAGGCCGCGTGGGCCTCAGCAGAGAGGGGAAACGAGGTAGACTTGACCAGGGGGCGTGCCTTGTCTGCGTAATGGGGGACCCATTGGGCGTAATAGGAAAAAAAACCCAGGCACCGTCTAGGGGCCTTGAGAGTGGTGGGAAGAGGGAGTTCTAACAGGGGGCGCATACGTTCGGGATCAGGGCCAATAACCCCATTTTCCACGACATACCCAAGTATAGCAAGGCGGTTGGTTCCAAACACACACTTATCCCTGTTATAAGTAAGGTTCAGAGCTGCGGCCACTTGGAGAAATCGTTGGAGGTTGGCGTCGTGATCTGGCCTGTCGTGACCACAGATGGTGATGTTATCCAGATAGGGAAATGTGGCCTGCAGTTGGTACTGGTCCACCATCCGGTCCATTTCCCTCTGGAAGACAGAGACACCATTCGTGACTCCGAAAGGGACGTGCAGGAAGTGATAGAGCCTGCCGCCCGCCTCGAAGGCGGTGTAGGGGCGGTCCTCTGGGCAGATGGGGAGTTGGTGATAAGCGGATTTCAGATCTATTGTCGAGTACACCTTGTACTGAGCAATCTGTTTTTTTTTAAACTTTTTTTATTGCATTTTTAAATGATTACAAAGTAAAGTATGAAAAAACAATGTTTATAACCCTTACCCCCTCCCCTTAACCCCTCCCCCCTAACTGCCCTATAGAAAAAAAAAGAGAAAGAAAGAAAGAATGCCTGGTTGTTGGAAGATCTCCACATGCTCCATGGAATTCGTAATAACTTTAATATGTATATTTATTTCTTTCCCCTAATAACCAATTGTTTCATCTTCAGAGCATCTATATATTTAATCCTGTCTTTTGTAAATAAGAGCTCCAAGTTTTCAGAAATGTTTCATATTTATCTCTTAAATTATAAGTAATTTTTTCTAATGGAATACAACCATAGATTTCTTTCTTCCAAGAGTCTATACTTAAATGTGTATCCGATTTCCAAGTAACTGCAATAGCTTTTTTGGCTACTGCCAGTGCAATTTTTATAAATTCTTTCTGATACTTACTTAGTTTGAGTTTCGGTTTTATCCCTTCAATATCGCCTAGTAAAAATAATATTGGATTATGAGGAAATTGTGTTCCTGTAATTTGTTCCAGTAAAAGTCTTAAATTTGTCTGAGCAATCTGGTTGACCATATCCGCGATGCGGGGTAGGGGGTACACGTCAAGCTGCATGAACCTATTGATGGTTTGACTATAGTCCACCACCATCCTATTTTTCTGCCCAGTCCGAACAACAACCACCTGGGCCCTCCAAGGACTTGAGCTTGGCTCAATGATCCCCTCCCTGAGCAGCTGCTGCACTTCCGACTGAATGAAGGCCCTGTCCCCCGCGCTGTACCTCCTGCTTTTAGTTGCCACAGGCTTACAGTCAGGGGTCAGGTTAGCGAACAGCGGTGGGGGACTGACCTTGAGAGTGGAGAGGCTGCAAGTGGTGTCGGTAGCGCAGCTGTCGGCCTGGTTCTGGATGGGATGTGATGGGATGGGATGTGTGTGTGGTCAGTAGCGGGGTATGTGAAGAAGTCCCACAAAACTGAGGATTCCTGACAGTGAGTGGTGGGAGGGGCCCGTCATATACCATAGTCACACTTTCGAGATGGCTCTGGAAGTCCAGCCCCAATAGCACAGGTGCGCACAGATTAGGCATGACCAGCAGCTCAAAGTTCCGATATTCTGTGCCTTGCACCACCAAAGTCGCTACACAACCCGCCCGGATGTCTGCGGACTGCGACCCAGAAGCCAAATGGAACCTCCGACTTACCGGCCGCGTTGCAAGTCCGCAGCGTTGCACTGTGTCCGGGTGAATAAAACTCCCAGTGCTGCCCGTGTCAAACAGGCATCTAGTCCTTTGCCCCTCCACCCAGATGTCCATTATGGACCTTGCAAGCTGGTGTGGGGCGCTTTGGTCGAGAGTTACAGTGGCCAGAGTTGAATCGCCATCAGGGTACCCGGTAAGCATCGGAGGGCCGGGGGCGGGGCATGCTGACATCGACAAAGATATCCGCCCACATCCGGGGTACCCGGTAAGCATCGGAGGGTCGGGGGCGTGGCGTGCTGATGCCAACAAAGATGGCCGCCCACATCCGGGCATGTAAGATGGCGGCCCCCACGTTTCACCCGCAGCGCTGCACTCCGCTCAACTTACAGACCTTGGCGAAATGGCCCCGCTTTCCGCAGCTGGAGCAGATCACGTTGTCAGCGTTGTCGAGGGTGTTTTTTTATGGCCGCAGAAATAACAAAGCACAGGCATCTGACGGGCTGCCGCTGTGGTCGGGTTCGAGGAGCTCGTGGAATCGTGACTGGCAGCGGCATTGGCGAATTCGCTCCCGGGAGCCGGCGGGGAATCGCGCGACTGGACAGCGTCAGCATTATGCAAAGCAGCTTCCAGAGCGTTGGCCTTCTCGATCGCCGAGCGTAAGGTAAGGTCGGCATTTTCCAGCAGTCGCTGGCGCATGTACACTGACCTCAGTCCCGTCACAAAGGCGTCTCGCACTAGCAGCTCCGCATGCTGTTCTGCCATGAGCATCTTGCAGTCACAAGCTCGGACGAGTGTCTGTAGTGCTCGGAGAAACTCAGCGCACGATTCGCCAGGCCGCTGTTGCCGGGTAGCTAAACGATGTCTTGCGTAGACGGTGTTCACCGGCCGCAGGTACTGTCTTTTGAGGGCGTCCAGTGCCCCATCGTAGGTCGGCAGGTCCCGGATAATGGAGTAAACTTTGGGGGTGACCCTCGAGAGTAGAATTCTGTGCATAACGGCGGGTTCAGTTGCACAAACCTCCTCCAAGTACAATTGGAAGCATGCAAGCCAGAGTTCAAAAGTGAGAGCTGCGTCAGGGTCTTGAGGGTCCAAATCCAACCTTTCCGGACGCAAAACGGTTTCCATGTTTTAAAACTTCCAGTCAATAAAATTGATGCACCATCAATAACTCACACTGAGATGTAAGGCGAGATATCGGCTTTTATTGACTGGAAGAAGGAACCAGGAGTGAGTGTCCATCATACTATGACCTGGAGACTGAGGCCGAGCGTCAGGCCTCAGATCGCCTTTATACAGGGGCCTGTGGGAGGAGCCACAGGAGCAGTCAGCAGGGGGCGTGTCCAGACAGGCACATAGTTCACCACACCTCCCTCTTCAAATGAGACTCAATTTCTAATGCAGAACTTAAGTCTTTTTATCTGTACTGATCTCCATGCATAGTTGCACTGTCAGTCCTCGGTCAGAGAGAATTCACTGAAGGCTCATTTGCCTGTTCGTAAGCAGCAGCGAGTTTATTAAAATTCTCACCCACCCACCTTCCCCCCTCACCTGGTCTCACCTATCACCTGCCGGCTTGCACTCCTTCCCCTCTCCCCATGTTATTTTGGCTTCTGTCTGCTTCCTTTCCAGTCCTGGTAAATGGTCTCAGCCTGGAAATTTGACTGCTTATCCCCTCTATAGATGTTGCCGGACTTTCTGAGTTCCTCCAGCATTTCATGTGGTGTCGCTCTAGATTTCAGCATCTACAGAATCTCTCTTGTTTATGAACATTAAGGTCTACCTGTCTATCTGTTTCATTTGAACACCATTACCAAAAGTGGATGGACAGCTTTGCTGTCACTGGGACGATTAGACTACCTGTTCACTATGAAGCTCCTGAAACATTTCTTGAAAGTTTTTTTGAAGGCTATCACACCAGAGATGTAGATTATTTTAGAAAGGAATGATTAAATATTATAATGTATTGCTATTGTCAATAGCAATATTGGAAAACCGTTGCTTCACAGCTCCAATAATCGAAGTTCAGTCTGGACCTCTTGCGCTGTCCTTGCAGAATTTGCGGACATGGTCCTGTGATTGTAGGATTCTGTCTGATGCTTTAGTTTTTTTCCACCTTAGGCATATAATATGGTATCTTATTTGGCCATTTTAAATTGTCTTCAGTTTTTAGGTAAGTGGTGGAATTGAGGAGGGGGGAGTAGTGTGAGCTGATAGTGAATGTAATAAAATGGGGATCAGTGTCGGATCCGTGGCATGGATTTAGTGGGCCGAAGGTCCTGTTTCCAAGCAATATGCACTTCGAGTGGTGATAACACCTGTAAGTTGCAAAAAATGTCAAGGAGATTCTGGGACAACTGACTAATGCTGGGGACAACAGCCAAGCAATTCATAGGTGCCTTGAAGGAGAGAAAGAATTTCAGGGAGGAAATTCTAATGATTGGTACTTTAGCAATCTTAGGCTTGGAGCCAACTGTTGGGAGTTCACATCTAGGGATGAACAAGAAGAGGTCAGATATAGTCAAGTATTTTAAAGCCCAGTGGGCTGCAAAGGAAAGAGATTATGCAAGTTTTACAAAAATGAATGTTTTGAAAGCTAAACTTGGCTTAAATGTGGCCCATTGGCAAGAAGTCAATGGTAGGTATAATGGTGAATTTAAGGCACACTGATAGAGTTCTTTATAAATATAAGTTTACAGACTGAATAACGATGAAGACCAGATCAGAATGCATTTGGGTAACTGTGTCTAGAGATAACAAAAGCATGGGTAAAGGCTACAGCAACAGTTAATTTGAAGTATGTGGTGGCAACCGTTAGTCTCGCGAGATCATCGATCTGCACCTGGAATGGTTTCCAGTGTGCAGGCCTGGGTAAGGTTGTATGGGAGACTGGCAATTGCCCTGCAGCAAGTCTCCCCTCTCCATGACACTGATGTTGTCCAAGGGGGAGTGGCAAGGGTTGATACAGCTTGGCACCCATGATGTCGCAGGAGTTGCCAGAACGAGTTTGAAGGCCAGAACGTCGGACTGCCTTAGGGACTCCAGCTCCGGATTTGTCCTCCGGGTTTACCTCTAAAGCATTTCCCATGAGTGGTTATGGCTGCAAGGCAGCGGAGGTTTGAAATCAGAGTTTTCCCTCTCTTAGATGGACTGCCTTCCCAGGCTGACGAGCTCCATCTGAAGGATGTAGCAAATAAACAAATGGTAGATGGAATATAACGTGGTCTGAAGCTCAGGTCTCAGTTAAACACAACTTCAAGGTTATGAGATTGTTTTCTGGATAATTACCAGGGAGAAAGGTAAAGCAGTGGCAGAATTTGTGATGGAAGCCAAAATCTTGGCTTTGCTTACACAATGCGCAATATCAGCGAAGAAGCCTGGCAAGTTGGAGACAATGGCACAACTTGCAGCTGATCTACAGCTCCAGCAACCTGGTCTCGATCCTGACCTTGGGATCATTCCATGGGGAGTTTGTACATTCTCTGTGCAACTAAATGGTATCCTTTTTGTGTTCTGGTTTCCTCCTAAATTCCAAACTTGCTCAGGTTGGTTAGTTAATTAACAAGTATCAATGGTTCACAGTGTGTGTGTGAGTGGTACATGCTGGGGGGAGTTGAAGATGTGGAGAATATTTAAAGATATGATTAATTTCGGATTAGTGTTTGAAGATCAGTGCAGGTTTGATGGGCGGTAAGGCCGATGCTATCTGAATCTATGACGTTATATAATCGTATCATATAATGGGGAACCAAATAGCAAAAGTAAGAGAATTAATACCTAGCAAAAACAATTTCTTCATTTTATTTAAGACTGAATTTGGTGACTAAAAGGTATTTGAGATTTTAAGTGCTTCATTTTGCACTGAATATCCCAAGAGAGTTTACCAAAAACATTTCTTCAAAGATATCCACCAGGCATTTACTTAGCTGTCTGATTCAAATGTATTTCATTATTTTCCAAATGAAGGACAGAAAATATGAACGTACTGTATTAACATTTGTTATCTATAATTGAAACCTACTTTCTTAAATGTTGCCTTCATGGCACATTTTCCACAACATATTTTATCTAGTAAACACTAAAACTATCTAGCACTCTATTTTGCACCATTATTGCCTTTAAAATCAAAGCTATTTGTTATCTGGTTTTGAAGGAGGTGGTTACCTCAGGTTTTCGATATCCAGGCACATGTATGCAAGTACAGGTAGTCCCCGAGTTAAGAACATCCGACTTATGGACAACTCGTACTTATGAACCGAGGAAAGAGAACGCTGTCCGTCATTTTAAGTCAGATCACGACGTTGTCGGCCATTTTAAGTTGGATCGCAACGCCGTCTGCCATTTTAAGTCATTGCTGTTGACACTGTGTTGAGTGTTTAACTTTGTATTTTTTTTTAAATTTTTCTTAGTAAGATTCACCCTGACCCTGCCCCCTCCCCCCCCCCCCCTTTCCGGTCGGCTGGTGGTGCAGTGAGATCAGTGCCGGGCTGGAGAACGGATGTTCTCGAGTTCGATCTAGAGAGAGACTGCTCCCATGCTGGGTTGATGTCAATCCAGTGACTCCCGTACCATCCGTGCCAGGTTGATGTCGAGCTCGCAACTCGACCTCGTAAAAAAAACACTGCCACCTCCAGTTTAAATTCCCATGCGGAATATTGTGGAGGTTTACGTATCAAGTACAGTCCCCTTTTGTCCCATTTAGCCTGTCTCAGTGTGGTGGTCCTTAGGACCCAGCGGAGCTCGGGACCCGCTGCCCGCAGTGTTTCTGTTCCATTGGCGGGAAGTAATCATGATTGAAAATAAAGTGGAAATAATAAAGTGTTTGGAAAGAGGTGAAACGCCATCGGTCATTGGAAAATCGTTAGGCTACAGTCGGTCAACGATCGGAACAATTTTAAAGTATAACAGATAAAGTGAGAATAATGGAGCATGTGAAAGGCCCTGCCCCGATGAAAGCTACAATTATTACTAAGCAGTGCAGTGGTTTAATTATTGGAACACATATGTTTCTTAAGTGTTATATATGCATGGAAAGTTAAAATATGTACTATATACTAAGACAAACGTTTGACTAACTGATGCTAAATAATACCGGATGTACTTGTTCTGACTTACGTACAAATCCGACTTAAAAACGGACTCAGGAACGGAACTCGTACGTAACCTGGGGACTGCCTGTATTTATAACTACTCTCTCTCTACTGAGGAGAAATTGCATCTGGTGTAAAACTCAAGACACCTCTGTTGCTGGTGGAGGTGGATGAATGGATTCTGTGACTCCAAGCAATGTGGGGTGCCAAGCTTCGAATATAAATATGCCTTTCATTAAGCTCGTTCAGAGGAATAAATTTCAACTGCAGGATGGATATGTTATCTGATCACGTAGGGTTCTGTTGGTGTGTGGGTGTTTTACTGAGTTTTTGTATATGGTGTATTACTGAGTGAAACGGTGTGCAGGTACACATTGTATTAAAGTGTTTTAGTATATCATTGAGGAATGTCTGTAGTGACATAAAACCTATGCTAGTCTGCTATGAAGTGCTGATCTTGCATGGTACTGTGGTTACATTGTATTCTGCGGTGTATATATGGTAGAGGAGTAGATATCTGTTCACATTGACAGTTGTCCTTCAGAATGCTGAGAGCTCAATTTCCCACTTTGGGAAGCCAAACCAAGTGAGATAATGGAGACGTAAGAGACTGCAGATGCTGGAAATCCAAGGCAACTCACAAAGCACTGGAGGAACCCAGAGTGCCAGGTGGCATCCATGCAGGGAAATGGACAATCAACCTTCACCTGGACCAGGACATTCAGTTGTTGCCTGAACTAGTCTGCAGTGAGTTGCAAAGTACACAGCAAATAATAAATCCAGATGAAGGGTCTCAAATCGAAACATCGACTGTTAGTTTCCCACCATAGATGCTGCCTTTTCCACTTGGTGCTTTGTGCGTTGCTCTGCATTGATATCGTGACAATGTCTGCCCACCGGCCACACCAAAACAACTTTTGCAAGAGCATGGACATAAATTTCTCTGCTTCATTAGTCTTGAATAATTTTTACACATATTGTGACAAATCTCAGGGTATGATTTTCTGTGATGCACCTTAAAGCGGGAGTTAATAAAATAACCCTAAATAAATAACCAGTTAAATATGTGATTGTGTGCCACTCTGTCTTCTCAATGTTCATGGCTGGTGACTGATGCCCAACAAATTTAAATATGAAGTAAAACTCATTCATTGAATCAACATCTCAGGAAAAGAACACTAATATGGGAGTATTAAATTTTCATTTCAAATACCATGATTAGCATTGGGTGGCGGGGTGGAGATATGTCCCTGCCAAAGCAGGTAAATGTGTTCCTTTCCTCTGCACCTGCTTAGCCCCCACCCCACCCCCCACTGATCAGAGTCACATGAAGCCATGAGATTAGGTGCTGGATGATCGTATGAGCAGCTGGTGCATACCATGTCCTGGTTATGAAACTGCTGACGCCAGGCAGATAGTCTCTGAATATTATTGATAATGGCTGGGGTCACCTGTCTTGCAAAGACACTGCCCAGAAGAAGGCAATGTCAAACCATGTCTGTAGAGGAGGTTGATAAGAACAATCATGGTCGAAAGGCCGTGTTCGCTATGTCATATGACGTGGCACATAATGATGATGATAATTAACATTTGTTTGAAACTCCTGTAAAAGAAGCTAATATATTTTAGCTTATAATCTCCAATGATTGTGGTATTGTTAAAATACCAAAATGTCTTTTGAATGATCTGGCCAGTGATGGTGAGGTGCTTTATTTGTAAAGAATCATGGAGCATGGAAAGAGCCCTTCAGCCTACAAGTACACACCAACAATTAACCACCCTTTTACACTAATCTTGCATTAACCCCATTTATTTTTCTTGCTTTCTCATCAACCTGCCCCAGATTTTATCACACCCAGACACAAGGGTCATTTAATAGTTGCCCATAACCTACCAACCTGCAGATCTTTGGGATGTGGGAGGAAACATGGGCAGGTGGAGGAAACCCACGTGGACAGAAAGAAAATTTAGGAACTCCATACAGTATCCAAAGTCAGAATTGAACTTGGGTCTCAGCTACTATGAGCCAGCTGTTCAACAACATTTTCTACAAAATAAGATTGTTAGTTACCATCTACTTGAAATTTATTCTTTAAACATCCTTGTCCTCTACATTACTGAGACACGTCTCAAATTGAGAGATCGCTTCGTCAAGAACCTCCGCTTCATCCACCAAAAGTGGAACACCCTGGTGGACAAATATTTTAATTCTGATTCCCATTCTCATTCTGACGTGTCGCTCCATGGCCTCCACGTGCCGGGGAAAGAACACCTTATATTCCGTCTGGGTAGGCTTGAATCAGGCAGCATGAATATTGATTTTGCCTGTTAAAAAAGAATCCTTCCCACTCCCCTCTTCTGCTATTCCTCACTCTGTCCGCTTACCTCCTTTCACTTGCCTATCACATCCCCTTAGGGCCTCTCGTCCTTCCCTTTCTCCGGTGGTCCACTCTCCTCTTCTATCAGATTCCTTTTCCCCCAGCCCTTTATGCTCCCAACCCACCTGGCTTCATCTGCCACCTTCCAGAGAGCTTCTTGCCCCTCCCCTCACCTTTTTTTTTTATCCTGGTGTCCCTGTACAGAACTGAAGAAGGATCTTGGGCTGAAACGTCAACTGTTTACTCTTTTCTGTTGAAGCTGCCTGACCTACTGATTTCCTCCAGCATTTTGTGTATGTTGGTTTAGGTTTCCAGCATCTGCAGAATTTCTCATGTTTATCCGGGTCCTTCATTGCAAGTTGTATAACTTCTCCAGAGTCAGAACATTGTCATCTGTCTGAGCACAATGAGAAGATAGACAGCTCACTGAATATAACAGTAAGTTGTCTTGATGCAGCTGTTGCTCTTTGTTTCATGAATTTTACAAAAGCTACGATGACCATATTTGATTGGCATGTCTGGATGAAGAGTCAACGTCCATTATGCAAAACCTCACTTTGATTGAATGGAAGATGTTGAATGGAAGATGAATAATGATTAGACAAGGAATGTTTGGAACGTTGAACCTTCAGATTGTAGGAGAAAAGCATAAGAAGAGTTGCAATATTTTTAATGAAGAGTTACTTTTATACACTCAGTGGCCGCTTCATTAGGTACACCTGTTCACTAATGCATATATCTAATCAGCTAATCATGTGGCAGCAATTCAATGCATAAAAGAATGCAGACATGGTCTGGAACAGAGATTCCTTATGGGGCTGTACCATCCCCCAAGGGGGCGGTTATGTGTCCTAAGGGATGTTAGGTGAAATAAAAGTTACTGTGGGGGGGGGGGAGGGCGTCATTCAAGATTCTTGTGGGAGGCAGTAAGTGGCTCCCTACCCTGAGGCATAAGGTCTGACCAGCCATGTCAACTCACTGCTGTCAGCAACATCTGATAGGTATTCCAAGTTTGGTTTAATTTTTTTATTTTAATTTATCCCAATTAATGATGGATAAATACATACGGTGTGATCTCTGTGAGTCTGAAGTCAGTGCAGTTTTGCATTCTAATCCTGCTGAGAAACAGAAACTACAGAAAATGCATTAATACAGTATTATATGCCAGGGATATGGTTTTACGCCACTGTATTCAGATCAGTGACACCCTATGTGTCTTATTCATAATACTGTACTATCTAATGAAGCCAGGTTCCAGGAACATTTCCATAAAAGACCCCTGAAAAGGCCACCTGTGGCATTACTCAGTTCCAGGAGATGAAAGAAGCATTTGAAAAGCATTTCACACTTGAGTCATTTGCCAAGGAAGCCAAAATGACCTTGATGGTGGTCTCATTGCTTCTTATAACATTACCAAAGTATGGAAAATCTCATACAATTGATGGAAGATTAATAATGCCTGCTGTAGCAGAAGTGCTCAGAACTGTTCTCAAAATGATACCAGTATTTTAAAATCAATTCCTCTGAATAATATCTCTGTAGCTGGTTGTATTGACGAAATGAGTGAAGACATTAAATATCAATGCTGCACAGAGCTACAAAAAGCAGAATTTTGGATACAACTGGATGAGTCAACTGTGCAAGACAACAAGGCATTGCTAATGACATATGTACGGTTTATCAAAAATGGAAAATTTATGAAGAGAGTCTATTTTGTAAAATGTTAAAAGCAAATATCAACAGAGAATCAATCTACAATGATCTCAAGATATATATTGAGGATAAAAGTATTCTGATTAGGAAAATGGTTTCTTGTGCATCAGGTGGAGCACCTTATATAACAGGTCACCATGCTGCCTTAGTGGTATTTTTGAAAAGAAATTCCTACTCTATTTTCAATCCATTCATCATCAACACCTCACAGCCGGAAACCTCAGTTTTGAATTTTTTCAAGCATGGCTCTTGTAATATCTGATATCAACAAAATTAAAGTTCATTTACTAAATAGCAGAATATTTCACCAGATATGCTCAGATAACGATGATGAGTTTGAACATTTACTTCTTCACACTGATGTGTGTTGGCTGTCGAAAGGCTGTTGTTTAAGATGTTTATTTGCTCTTTTTGACACAGTGGTTGAATTTGTTCTCAAAGTTGACAGGAGCTTGGGAAACAAAATTGAACTTCTATATGGAGATTTGGCTTCCATAGCCCATTGTTATGATAAAATGAATATCCTAAATATGAAACTACAGGGTGAGAATTTCAGTTTAATCCAGGCAAAAAGTGATGTTCGCTTTTATTGGAAAATTGGAAATATATATGCAAAACATTGGTTGAGGAATATTCTGACAGTTCCCCTGCATGGAAACTATGGCACTCTCTTTCACAGATGGTGATTTGCAGGAGTACTGCTTACACCTGCAGTCACCAAAGAAAGGTTTTCAGAATCAGCTCAAGAAGTTGAACAATCTGGAAATTCTGGACACATTCCTTTGCATGGTGAACGAACAGGAAGAGAGCTTGCTAGAAGAAATTATCGAAATTCAGAATGATTTAGAAACAAAAAAGCTTCTCAAAATTGTCAACTTCACTGCATTTCCATCCTCCTACCTTGTTGAAAGAAGCTTCAGTGCATTGAACTATGTGCTCACAAAAAAAAAACAAAAAACACTTGGACATTGTTTCACATGGGGACTTAGGGCTTTTGCTGTCACAAATTGAACCAGATATTTCAAATCTTGCTAAAAGCCATCAAGCTCAATGATCACACTGATATCGAAGCTACTATACAGTGCACAGATACTATGTAAGCTAGGTTTAAAGACTAATAACAATTTTAAGCAGAATCATTTTTTCTCATGTCAGCATATGGTTAACATATTTTTTTTACATTATGGGGTGCCAGGTGTGCCCTGTGCCTAATAGGGGCATTGGCAAGTATGAAGGTGCTTTGGGGGGCATTAACAAGTATGAAATGCTTTAGGGGGGACATTGGGCAAAAAAAATTGAAAAACACTGATTGAGAAGTTTAGTTGTTGTTCAGACCAACCACCAGAATGGGAAGTAATGTGATCCAAGTGATTTTGACTGTGAAATCATCGTTGGTGCCAGACGGGATGGTTTGAGTATCTCAGGAACTGCTGATCTCCTAGGATTTTAATGCACAACAGTCTCTAGAGTTTACAGAGAATAGTGTGAAAAACAAAAAAAAGCATCCAGTGAGCAGCAGTTCTGAGGTTGAAAATGTCTTGTTAATGAGAGAGATCAGAGCATGGCCAGACTGATAGGAAGGCGATAGAAAACTGACAGAAGAGCATCACGGCATGTTGAAAGTTGAAGTGGTTGGGTTACAGCAGCAGAAGACCACAAACATACACTCAATGCCAATTTGTTAGGTACAGGACGTACCCAATTAAGTGGCTTCTGAGTGTATAGCATCTTTGATATCAGCATATTGTAACTTATTTTAAAGGTAATGAAGAAATTCCAAAATATAGTAATTGTTCTAGTGCAGTACATTACTGCACAGAACAAGTCCTTTGGCCCACGATGTTGTGCTGACCTTTAAGCATACTCTAATAATAATGTATCCTTTCCCTCATACAGAGCCCTCCAGTTTTCTATCATCTGTGTCCCTTTATAAGAGTTTCCTTAGTCCTTAATGTATCCACCTCAAACGCTACCCCTGGCAGGATGTTTCAGGCACCCACCATTCTCTGTACTTAAAAAAAAAGCTTAATTCTGATTTCTCCTCGGTGCTCTCCTTATTTTTATACTTTGATACTTCTATACTTGAACCATCTTAAAATTATGCCCCCTTTATTAGCCATTTTTGGTTTCTCTATTTTATTCACAATGATCCATGACCAACATGGATCATTGACCAGATAATCTACTTCTAGACTGCCGGTCTAAGAATATAAATTGGCAGTATATCCTTCCAAGCCATTTCATGGGAATTATTATGTCTCTCCGAGTGACCAAGTACATCACTACTTCTGCTTGTCATTACAAAGCTGCACAAGAATGGCCACCTGGATTTGGTGTACACACCCCTGGTTTGAGACTAAAATCATAATCCTTTCTTGTACAGGTGAGAATGTTGTGCTTTACTAATATGTTAAAATTGAGACCCTGTGAAGGAGTGAATTAAATTTTAAAATTAATAGTATTTCAGCACCAATGAGAACTGAGAAGCAGTATAACAGTACAACAATAAGAGACTCCCATTCAGTCATAGCATCAAGGTAATGCAAGTCAAGAAACATCATTATTCAAAGAGGTTTGAAGAACTAAGTAATGGTCACATATTTTTAAAATACTGTATGTGTGTGTGTGTGTGTGTGTAATCAATGAGTTCAAGGGAACTCTGACAGGAATTTCCCCAGAGGCTGAAGCAATGTAGCTGCTTTAGACAAATGTGTGCATTTGGAGAACCAAAAGCAATTTTTCTTTATAAAAAGTAATTAAATTTTAGCTCAGTAATTGCAGTTAGTCTGTTATTAACTTTTCTTTCAATTTGCTTTGTTCTAGATTTGTCATAGGTTCATAATGCTTTTCCTGACAATAGAATATCAGAGCTCATTTTCCACCCAGAAACATACAGAAAATAAAACTGAGGCAATTAACTCCTTTTTAAAATCGTAACATACATATCAGTCTCATTATTCACCTGAGAATATGGCAAAGTATAACTTTCTCATAATTTTATCACAAGCAGAGTACCGTGGCAGCTCAGGTAGTCAGAAGGAGACAGACTATCATCAGATTAAGTAAAATATTGTGTAGCTTGGGTTAGTGAGATAGCTAAAAGAGTGAATGCAATGACGAAACCCTCAGAATTTAGATTAGATGAAAGAATTGCAATCTTAGAAACTTCAGAAAACTTTAAGTGCTGATTAGTGAGCAAGTTAATTTCTTACAGTATGCATTAAAACTGGTTGCCTTCATGGAAGTCAATAATGTCAGCTTGCATTTACTTCCCAGCAGTCTAGTGTTAAATGAACGATCACAGGCCAATGCTGAGACCCTTTCCTCTCTCAATGCTGCATCATAAACTGATTCTTCTACTTCCTTCTGTCTTTATTTCTGTGCTGCCATCTGCAATATACCCCTTTTCATTTTTAACTCATTGCTGTTTGCAACCAATATAAATCAAAATGTTAAAGAAAACATGTGATTTTAATCATTCTATCTGGAGTGTCAGAAGACATGGGAATGTTTCCTGAAGAGAATGAAATCATTGAAACTTTGTACAAAATGAGAGCATCACCTTTCTTCTTGTGCTGCTTTGTGTCGAGGACAGATCAGAGATCAGGATTCTGTTAGTAGCACTGCAAATTCACCCTGTTGGTGAAGATGTCAAATTGCTTCTGAACACTCCTGCCGAGTCTAATTCTACCACCAGTTGACATAGTGAATTCCAAAGACAGTCTCCACATTTCCATTCATTTTCCAGTCCATGATCTCTTGTTACCACGGATTCCAGTGACCCAGTTGCTGCTAAAGCTCTCTCACACTGCTTTGTTTATTATGGGCCCAAGAAGCTGAACACTTTTAAAGGCCATCCCAGGGATAAGAATGTCCAACTTACTGACACCTGTATATACCGTTGTACACCCATGAAATTATGAAATTCAAAAGTTCTATATGCATACATAAGTTCCTATGAAAGGCAGAACAAGTTTCCTTGCTCTCTCTGCATTTGGTAACTATTTTTTTCAAATCAGTCTTAGGTGTGTTTGCTGCCACTTCTTGCACTACTGAGAAGGTTTAGCTCCCACCCTCCTACCACCAAATTGCTTGATATTTGTGTATATTCTGAATCTGGGCATAGTTGGATAATTACAGTACCTATAAACAATATTCCAGCAATACACACAAAATGCGGGTGGAACACAGCAGGCTGGGCAGCATCTATAAGAAGAAGTACCATCGACGTTTCAGGCTGAGATCCTTCATCAGGACTAACTGAAAGAAAAGAAAATCTCTTACTATCTTTTCTTTTCTATTTTATAACAAATACAGCCTTGAGTCTGTGGATAGGTCTCTATCATCTTTGCACATCTGGACACTGCAATTTTCCCCCATGTTTCTTTACCAAACTTTCCCTGTATTTTGCTGCAATCATTTTACCCTCTACCTTCGCAAACCTTCCAGAGTCTGGTGTAGTGAAGCAGCCCCACAGCACGATGCAGCCAGCACCATGCTTCACGATAAGGATAATGTGTGGTGTTTGGCTTACACCAAACACAGCGTTTAGTCTGATGGCCAAAAAACTCCATTTTGGTTTCATCAGACCATAGGACATTTTTCCAGCTGACTTCAGAGTCTGTCACATGCCTTCTGGCAAGTTCTAGCTGAGATTTCATAGAAACATAGAAAACCTACGGCACAGTATAGGCCCTTCAACCCACAATGCTGTGCCGATCATGTACTTACTTTAGAAATTACCTACGATTACCCATAGCCCTCTAATTTTCTAAGGTCTATGTACCTATCCAGGAATCTCTTAAAAGACCCTATTGTATCTGCTTCCACCTCTGTTGCCAGCAGCCCATTCTACGGATTTGCCACTCTGTGTAAAAACTTACCCCCGACATCGCCTCTGTATCTACTTCCAAGCACCTTAAAACTGTGCCCTCTCATCTTAGCCATTTCACCCCTGGGAAAAAGCCTCTGACTATCCACACAATCAATGCCTCTCATCATCTTATACACCTCTATCAGTTCACCTCTCATCCTCCGTTGCTTCAAGGAGAAAAGGCCAAGTTCAATCAACCTATTCTCGTAAGTCATGCTCCCCAATACAGGCAACATCCTTGTAAATCTCCTCTGCACCCTTTCTATAGATTCCATATTCTTCCTGTAGTGAGGTGACCAGAACTGAGCACAGTACTGCAAGTGGGGTCTGACCAGGATCCTGTACAGCTGTAACATTACCTTTCGGCTCTTAAAGCTCCCACAGTTGTTGAAGGCCAATGCACTGTAAGCCTTCTTAACCACAGAGTCAACCTGAGCAGCAGTTTTCAGTGGTCTATGGACTCAGACCCCAATATCCCTCTAATCCTCCACACTGTCAAGAGTCCTACCATTAATACTATATTCTGCCATCATATTTGACCTATCAAAATGAAGCACCTCACACTTATCTGGGTTGAGCTCCACCTGCCACTTCTTAGTCCAGTTTTGCATCCTATCAATGTCCCACTGTAACCTCTGACAGCCTTCCACACTATCCACAGCACCCCCAACCTTTGTGTCATCAGCAAATTTACTAACACATCCCTCATCCAGGTCATTTATAAAAATTACAAGGGGTCCCAGAACAGATCCGTGAGTCACACCATTGGTCACCAAACTCCATGTAGAATATGACCCGCCTACAACCACTCTTTGCCTTTTGTGGGCAAGCCAATTCAGGATCCACAAAGCAATGGCCCCTTGGATCCCATGCCTCCTTACTTTCTCAATAAGCCTTGCATGGAGTACCTTATCAAATGCCTTGCTGAAATCCATATATACTACATCTACTGCTCTACCTATGTTTGTCACATCCTCAGAAAATTCAATCAGACTCATAAGGCATGACCTGCCTTTGACAAAGCCATGCTGACTATGCCTAATCATATTATCCCTCTCCAATTTCATACATTCTGCCTCTCAGGATCTTCTCCATCAGCTTATCAACCATTGAAGTAAGACTCACTGGTCTATAATTTCCTGGGCTATTTCTACTCCCTTGAATAAGGAAACAATATCTGCAACTGCTCAATCCTCTAAAACCTCTCCTGTCCCCATTGATGATCATTGATTGATGATTGTCAGAGGCTCAGCAATCTTCCTTGCCTCCCACAGTAGCCTGGGGTATATCTCATCCGGTCCTGGAGACTTATCCAACTTGATGCTTTCCAAAATCTCCAGCACATCCTCTTTCTTAGTGTACATATGCTCAAGCTTTTCAATCCACTGTAAGTCATTCCTACAATTGCCAAGATTCTTTTCTGTAGTGGATATTGAAGCAAAGTACTCATTAAGTGTCTTTGCTTTCTCCTCTGGTTCCATACGCACTTTTCCACTGTCACACTTGATTGGTCCTTTTCTCTCGTGTCTTATCCTCTTGCTCTTCACATACTTGCAGAATGCTTTGAGATTTTCCTTAATCCTGCTCGCCAAGGCCTTCTCATGGCCCCTTCTGGCTCTCCTAATTTCATTCTTAAGCTTCTTCCTACTAGCCTTTAATCTTCTAGATCTCTATCATTACCTAGTTTTTTGAACCTTTCGTAAGCTGTTCTTCTTGACTAGATTTTCAACAGTCTTTGTACACCACAGTTCCTGTACCCTACCATCCTTTCCCTGTCTCATTAGAAAGTCCCTATGCAGAACGCCACACGAATATCCCCTAAACATAGTCACATTCTTGCAGTACTTTTCCCTGAGAACATCTGTTCACCCTTTATGCTTACAAGTTCCTGCCTGCTAACTTCATATTTCGCCTTACTCCAATTAAATGCCTTCCCAACTTGCCTGTTCCTATCCCTCTCCAATGCTATGGTAAAGGAGCTAAAATATTGATCACTATCTCCAAAATGCTCTCTCATTGAGAGACCTGACACCCGACCAGGATCAAGTTCAGCCTCTTCTCTGCAGATTGTGTTATGAAACCGTCCTGAACACACCTAACAAACTCCACCCCATCTAAACCTCTTGCTCTAGACAGATGCCAATCAATTTTTGGAAAATTAAAATCTCCCACAACGGCAACCTTGTTATTATTACACCTTTCCAGAATCTGTCTCCCTATCTGGTCCTCAATGTCCCTTTTACTATTCGGTGGTCTATGAAAAACACCCAGCAGTGTTATTGACCCCTTCCTGTTTCTAACTTCCACCAACAGAGAGCCAATAGACAATCTCTCCATGACTTCCTCCTTTTCTGCAGCCATGACACTCTCTCTGATCAGCAGTGCCATGCCCCACCTCTTTTGCCTCCCTCCCTGTCCTTTCTGAAACATCTAAAGCCTGGCACTCTAAAGTAACCATTCCTGCCCCTGAGCCATCCAAGTCTCTGTAATGGCCACAACATCGTAGCTCCAAGTACTGATCCACACTCTAAGCTCATCCGCTTTGCTCATGATGGTCCTTGCATTAAAATAGACACATCTCAAACCATCAGTCTGAGCACATCCCTTTTCTATCACCTGTCTATCGTTCCTATCACATTATCTCCAAGCTTTCTTTATTTGCGAGCCAACAACCCCTTCTTCTGTTTCTTCAGTTTGGTCCCCCCACCCCCCCCAGCAATTCTAGTTTAAACTCTTCCCAATAGCCTTAGCAAACCTCCCCACCAGGATTTTGGTCCCCCACAAATTCAAGTGCAACCCGTCCTTTTTGTACAAGCCACACTTGCCCCAAAAGAGGTTCCAATGATCCAGAAATCTGAATCCCTGCCCCCACTCCAATCCTCCAGCCATGCATTTATCCTCCATCTCACTCTATTCCTATACTCACTGTCACGTGGCATGAGCAGTAATCCTGAGATTACTACCTTTGAGGTCCTGCTTCTCAACTTCCTTCCTAGCTCCCTGTTTCCATGACCTCTTCCTTTTTCCTACCTATGTCAAGGTACCAAAATGTCCTACGACCTCTGGCTGTTTGCGTTCCCACTTCAGGATATCATGGATGCAATCAGAAACATCCCGGACCCTGGGACTTGGGAGGCAAATTACCATCCACGTTTCTTTCCTGTGTCCACAGAATCACCTGCCCGACCCCCTAACTATACAGATTCATATTACTGCAGCCTTCTTCCTTTCCCTACCCTTCTGAGTCACAGGACCAGACTCGGTGCAAGAGGCACGGTCACTGTTTCTTCCCCCCACCAACAGTACTCAAACAGGAGTACTTATTGTTAAAGGGGACAGCCACAGGGGTACTCTCTAGTACTTGACTCTTGCCCTTGCCTCTGCTTACCCACTTATCTGTCTCTCGAGGCTCTGGTGTGACTACTTGCCTATAGCCCCTCTCTATCACCACCTCATGTGAGATTTTTCAGAATTGGCTTTCTTTTTGCCTCTCTTTCATAAAGCTACAATTGGTGAAGCACCCGGTCAACAGTTGTATGCAGTCTCTCCCATTTCAGCCATTGAAGCTTGTAACTCCTTTAAAGTTGTCTTAAGTCTTTTGGTGGCCTCTCTCACTAGTCCCCTTCTTGCATGGTCACTCAGTTTTAGAGGAATGCCTGTGCAGATGCAGATTTACAGCTGTGTCATATTCTTTCCATTTCTGGATGACTGACTTAACTGTACTCCAATGGATGTTCAATGACTTGGAAATTATCTTGTATGCATCTCCTGACTTGTGCTTTTCAATAACCTTTTCACGTAGTTGCTTGAATGTTCTTTTGTCTTCATGGTGCAGTTTTTGCCAGGATACTAACTCATCAGCAGTTGAACCTTTTGTATACAGGTATATTTTTACTATAAGCTATTGAAACACCTTGAATGCACACAGGTTTATATATATCTAGGACATCTTAACTAATTATGTGACTTCTAAAACTAATTGACTGCACCAGTGATGATTTGGTGTGTCACATTAAAGGGGGGTGTGAATATTTATGTAATCAATTATTTGCATTTTATATTTGTAATTAATTTACATCACTTTGTAGAGATCTGTTTTCACTTTGACACAAATGAGTCTTTTTTTTTTGATCAGTGTCAAAAAGGCCATATTAAATCCACTGTGATTCAATGTTGTAAAACAAAAAAAAACATGAAAGCTTCCAAGGGGATAAATACTTCTACTAGGGACTGTATAATGGTTAAGATACATTTGTTTTGTCCTGTATATTCTACCCCTCATTTACGATGCTTGGCATTTATTAACATCCGGATTATTTCATTCTGACCTGCAAATTGGAACTTTATTTGAATCTGGATTATAATGCTATTGACCCTAAATTGAATTAGCACACTCACATGTATTGATTTGATTCTGCCCTTGTAAGAGATGAAGACCACTTGAAACATGCTTTGACCCTAACGGCAACAAGGGCCCTTTTGTTAAAGACTTAGAAATGGCAGCCCACATAAACAAGTTCTGGCTAACAAGTAGAAAGAGACTTGAGAGGCAGCTTACACAGCAAAAGCATTGTGCAAGAACAGGACAGATGGAATATTTTGCAGGAAAGTCTGATCTCATCACCAGAAAGTAAAGCAATGTTTTTTTAAATCAATGGATGATTGAAATATATTGATGTTTGGAGAGTATAATTTATTTTTAAAAACAGCATGAAAAACTGTGCTTCTGAAATAAACACAATGTGAGAAGTTCTCATGAAAAGAAGAAAGGAGGTTAATAAATAGTCTTGTGACAGTGTAATTACTTGTGACTTTACTGTATTATTTCATTAAAAAAATGAGTTTCAGATGTTTATTGTTCGGTGCAATTTCAAAATTGACATTCTGATCTCTTCAAGTAACTCAATTCTCTTCATAGAAGAATTTTGGGACATGATCGATACCATCAATGCATTAATGATATGTTTGAGTTCATTACAATATGAGATTGTTCTCAGAACATTCGGATATGGTCCAAGTGTGGAGCGACACTGACGTGGGTCAACAGTTCACTGACTGTTACAGAATTTAAAGAAAAGTAGAAGAATGAACGCTAGACCAACAGGATCATTAAGTAAAGCTCTCCAACTGAAAATTAAAAGCCAACACTGCGGCTGGAAAGAATAATTAATACTAAATGAATACCACTCTTTGACCGTGTCAGTTGAAACGGTAGTCTTCTTTCCCAGGCAAGGAAGAGGATAAGCAGGGAGCGCAATGTTGCTGTGTTTTTGGTCAAGTCTTGTCAAGACTAAAGCAAGAAGAAGAGAGTTAAATACCGCTGTAATTACCGCTGTAATGAGACAGTAATTAGCTGGAACATGCATACTCACGAGCACTGAGCCAAACCTGACACATTACACATAGACCCCACAGTAAAGCCCGTGGTTTTGACAACTATGTTTAGATTTTTAAGGCATATTAAGTTTATAATGAAACCTTGTATTTTCAACAATAGATCCAATCAGTCCAGGTGAAGGGTCTCAAGATAAAATGTTGACTCCCCACTTCCCTTCATAGATGCTACCTGACACACTGAGTTTTTCTTGTGTTTTTTTTTACTGCTCCTGACACCTGTATCTATAATCTCTTGTGTCTCCATATAGCAAATTATAGTGTTTTAACAGAATTAGTTTCTACACAAGAACTTGTAATCACTTTTCTCAGCAGGTGTACCTCCATATTTCTTAATAATGTCATTCTTGCCTCAAATACCAACATAAATTGAAAAGTTGAACTCCTCAATCTGAGCATTCATCAAATCTATGAGAGATCAATAGACTGCAAGGAGGAAGATGAACTCACAAATCATTGAAGAGTAAACCAGGTGAGATCTGTCGTTTGGAGAATATGTTACTGAATGTGTCAGACAATTTTTCTGACATTGAAGAAGCATCCTCTGCTAATGTCACCTTGGATGATGAAAGAATTGAAAGATTTAGCAATTGGTTAGGGGAGTAGATTTAAACTTTTGAGTAGCCTATGGCCATTGAATGATAGATTGGCCTGAATCAATTCCTGTTTATTTTGAATGTTCTTGTCAGAAACATGGATTATATCATGAAATTCCTGGAAATGTTCATGATTTTGGTTGTTGTCTTTCATTGCAGATATATGGCTGTTATGTCTTTAGGGTTGTGTTATGCAACACTTTTCTTTCTGCTCTACAACAACGTTTGTAGGTAGTTCCTGTGAAGTAATGTGAAGAGCTTTTGAATATAGAGGGAACAATTTCTTTGGAGCCCATAAACCTCAAAACCTTCCCTATCTAGGTATCTGTCTAAATGTTTTTTTGTAAATTCCTGCAATTCTACTTACCTCTACAGTTACATATGTCCACTTCCCAGTGTGTGTAAAAAGTTGCCCCTTGGGACTCTTTTAAATCTTCCCCCTTTTATTTTTTGTAATTTATTGTTTTTATTTAAGTTCATCAAACAAACATTTCCATAAGATGTATTTCAGACATTGTACATTTATATAACAAAATCTCCACAAAGTATTTATCTGGGGTATAATTGACCATATTGTTCCAAGGTAAAGAGTATGTTGGTTGCCCTAGATAGATCTAAATGTCATCCGCATAACAAGCCAATTTATGCTCTGTCCCTTTAATAGTAATTTCCCTGATATCTTCATTTTGTCTGATGTATTAAGCTAATGGTTCCAGATATAACGCAAAGAGTAGTGGTGACCATGCACAACCCTGTCTGGTGCCCCTTTCTAGGGTAAGACTATTTGATAAATATCCATTGATTTTAATCCTAGCAGTAGGATTGTCATATCGTGTCTTTTAATAATTGTGTCTTGGAAACTAAATCTATGTAAAACTCTGTAAAGAAAATTCCAATTAACTGAATCAAATGCTTTTTCAGCGTCCACGCTTATCACTATTGCTTTGATTTTTTTTTTGTACATGATCCATAATATGAAGTGTCCTTGGTATATTGTCTTGAGTCTGGCGTTGTCGTATAAAACCTGTCTGATCATTACGTATCAGTATGGGTAGAAACTCCTCTAATCGTTTGGCCATGATGGAGGTACATAACCTATAATCTTCATTAAGAACGGATATTGGTCTAAATGACCCGCATTCCATTTTATCCTTGCCTTCTTTCGGTATAGCTGAGATTATCGCTTCCTACCAACTGGGTGGTATTTGTGCCTTTTTCAGAGCCCAGTTCAGTGTGGGGAGTAAAACAGGAATTAACTCATTTTTAAATTCTTTGTACCACTCTGCCGTATACCCATCTGATCCTGGTGACTTGCTTAATTTAAGCCTACTATTTGCAGCTTTTAATTCAACTTCAGTTAGGTCAGCAGTCATCCTTCTATTTTGTTCTTCTCTGAAAGTGGGTAACTCTAGAAAATTCAAGGTGTCAATTTGGGTTATGCTTCCCCCTGGAACTTTGGAATATAGCATATTGTCAAACACTTCAAAAGCCTCTTGAATTTCACTTAGCTTATTTTTTTATCATTTTCGTTCTTGGGTCCCTAATTCTATGAATTGTATTTTCTGCTATCTTTTTTTTCAGTTTCCAGACCGGTATTTTCATAGATTTTGATCCACTTTCATAATGCCTCTGTTTCAGAAACATTAAGTTTTTCCTGATTTCTTGCATAGCCAAATTATTTATTTCATTCCTAATTCTTTTAATTTCCCCTAATGTATCCTGTGCCAAATTCAATTTGTATTTTTTCTCCAGTTCCTTCAGCCTATTTTGTAATTTCTCTAATGTTTTATTCCTTCTTTTTTTCTTATATGAAGATATCGCTATAATTTTCCCTCTTAAGACCGCCTTCATAGTATCCCATAAAATGGGAGGTGAAACCTCTCCATTATCATTAAATTTTAAGTAGAGACCAATTTCTTTTTTAATTTGTTCCTTATAGTACAGATCATTGAGTAGTCTTGATTTTAGTTTCCAAATAGTATTCTTTGATTGTAGGTCAAAATCAACAGATAAATATATAGGTGCATGGTCATTGGGATATCTATTGTCCCAATTTCACAGGTGTTTATTTTGTCTTTGTCTTTTCCAAATGTTATGAAATAGTCTATTCTTGTATATACCGAATGTGGAGCAGAATAATGAGTGTAATCCCTTCTGTCAGGGAAAAGGTCCCTCCATATATCAATTAAACCAACATCCTCAAAAAGTGTATTAGCTTTCTTATGTAAAGATTTTGTTTCATAGGTTTTTCTATTGGAAGAGTTTAAGTTTGGTTGTAATTGTAAATGTAAGTCTCCCCCACATATCAGGAGACCTGTTTCAATTACCATAATATCAGTAATTTTCTGAAAGAAACCAATATCACTTCCCGGGGGTGCGTATATATTCAATAGAGTAACTGAATTGCCACCTATATTCCCCCTTACCAGAATATATCTGCCTTCTTTATCTCACATTTAAAATATTTTTTCAAAATTTAGCTTATTTGAGATAAGAATAGCAACTCCTCTCCTATGCCCTGATTTATATGAAGAGAAAAACAGATTAGTGAAGCCCATGCTCTTTAGTTTTTTATGCTCATTATCACTTAAATGAGTTTCCTGTAAATATACTACATGGGCTTGTTCTTTTTTCATTTTGCATAAAATTCTCTTACATTTGATTGGATTTAGTAGCCCATTGACATTAAAAGAAATGAATTTTACCTTGTCCTTAAGCCATCTGTATTTATCTGTCAATGTATCATTGAAATTAGAATAATGCTTACTCGATCTACTCCCTGAACAAATAAGAAGCAAGAAACTCAAATAATAACAAAAAGGGCAATGAACATGTGATTTCAAGGCTGAGGTCTCTAGTAAATGACCCTGCGTTGAGCTAGAGGAAATGCCTAGCTGTGGGGGATAATGCCTCCTACTTGTGAGTTGCGGACCCCCATTGCAGTATTCATAAATGTCAGTGAACAAATCCATTACACATAAAAGATTTCCCTGTGTAGTCCTATATATACACACACACACACACACACACACACACACACACACACACATATATATATATATATATATATATATATATACATACACACATATAGATATATTCCCCCTTTTATTTTAAATCTATACCCTCTAGTTTAAACTATCCAAACTGATTAAAAAATCTTGTAACCATTCATCTTATCTCTGCTCCTCATGATTTTATATACATTTGTGAGGTCACCATCTAAGCTCTGGGGGGGTGGGGAGGAGAATGTTCCCTGTGTATCTAGCTTCTCCTGACAATTTAAACCATCAACTCCTGGTAACGTCACCATGAAAAGGACAGAGATATTTTTCTAGGTGAATAATATGATTGAAGTAAAGCTGTAATGTGTGCAATGAGACTCCACAAGAGTGCAGAATACAATCAAAATAGAACCAGACACTTATGGGATATACTCAGACCTCTAACAATAGGGAAATTGATAACCAACAAAAATAAAGAGAAGTTGTAAAAACCATTTCAGTGAAAGCAACCAGAAATTATGGGGATGTGCGTTTAGAACATGGATTCCGAGGTCAACGGAGGCCATTAGTGATGACATAGTTGTTAACTTGCTGCATTTTAGCTTAGTTCAGGAGTGGGCAGATAGTTCCAGTCCAATTTACTTGATTTGAAAGATCTAATATTTCATGAGGAATAGATAGGTCTACGGAATTACCTGTAATATGTAAAACTCAACATGTTAATGAAATTACACTAACAATGTTCTCCAACATAGAGTCTGAATACCTTGATCATAAGTCACATAATAAGCAGCCTTGGCATGAAACTCTGCAATTGTTGCCATGGGAGCCATTGAGTTCATGCCTAAGTAAAACTGCAAACCATTTAAAGGGTACAAATCCTCCCTATGCACAGTTGGTCAGAAAGTACCATACCAGAGAAGTAGCCAGCAGCAAATATATACCAAACAGAAACATATATGGTTGAAAACCATAAAATGGAGGTTTGAATTAGGTTGAAAAAGATTGTGTAAAATATTATTCGAATATTATATGCATCACCACCAGTAATAAAGAAGTGATTGAAATTTAAAGGAAGTAATGAGATTGAAGATGGTTTTGTCACAGTTATATTTTGATCAAAATTTTAGTTGGATGGAAAAGATGAGAAGCTTTTAAAATGAAGTGAGATCTTGAGAACATCAAGGCAAATGCACCGCATGTTCCTTCAAAATTAACAGAACGCAAGACAACCGATAGTAGTAGCTGATTATACAGGTCCACAATCCCTTATCTGAAATTCTGAAATCCAAAAAAAACCAAAGTTTTTTTTTGCAAACAGCTGACATCACTCAGGTGTGACGTGGCAGCACTAGCAGAGGCCGCCAGACGTCAGTTGTGGCTCAGCACTCGTACTGGTTACACGTGCATTTGCTGCTTCCTGATATTTTGTGTTCACTGTTGACTTTGTGTTTAATTTCACTGTGAAAATGTCAAAAAGAGCTACAGATACCCCTATGGGTAACAATGAGAAAACGAGAAGGAAGCATATACCATTATCAATAACGCAGTAAGTGGAGTTATTGCAGAAGCTTGATCATGGTGTGTCTGTGCAGCATCTTACTGAAGAATATGGTGTCGGAACTACCACTGTATATGATTTAAAGAAACAGAAAGACAAGTTACTGAAGTTTTACAGTGACATTCTACATTTATTCCAATAAGTCATTTACCATGTGTTTAATTCAGTTCGTTTGAAGCTGTATATTTTTATGTTTTATTTAATTTTTTGTTGGAAATAAAATAATTTTCTTGTCATTATTCCCCAAACAATACAGTATAACAACTACTTACCTGGCATTTACATTGTGTTAGGTATTATAAGTAATCTGGAGATGATATAAAATATACGGGAGGATGTGCGTAGATCTGGAGCTCCACTGGGTCTAAAGTCCACCACACACTGAGACAGGTTAAATAAGGGACCTGAGCATATGTTTTTTGGTATCCATGGTGGGGGGGGGGGGGGGGGGAGGGCGCATCCCGGAACTAATAAGGAGGGATTCTGAAATCCGAAAAATTCTGAATTCCGAAATGCAACTTTATTGTGGACCTGCATTAACAGAAAGCTCTTCTTGGAAGTTGCTACTATGAATCAATGTAAACATGTTACAAGCAGGTCTGAGCATGTTTCTGAAATAATATGCAGGCATGACTAAAGATTGATACAGAAGCATTGTGGGCATAAAGCCTGGTGCAATATAAAGCTATTATATACATTATTTTATACATATTTAGTCAATATGTTATAAATCCCAAGTGATATGAGTGCAGGTAGGTAAAAAATGAAACCTCAGCTGCTTGGGGTGCTGGTTAAAGTACCATATAGTGAGTGGGTGATGCTCAGCACTCTGGCCCTGAAAGCTGTCCAAAACATCCAGTTCTAGTTAATTGCAAAAATGTTCTTAATGAAACTGAGGTGAGGATCAATGCATCTACCTATATGCTAAGATGAGTACGTGGCATTAATAGAAGCAAAAAATCATGAATCTGGATACAGTTCCAGTTTAATACAAATGAAGGAAATGTGCCTTTCTTCACAGCTAATACCCGAAACGGTTGTACTTAAATATCAAGCTGCTGTGTTGGGTAAAATTAGTATTAAAATATTCCACATAACATGCTGGAGGATCGAAGCAACTCTTCATTTGCACTTCCCCTCCACCCACCTTTTCCCTCACCTGGTCTCACTGAGTCCCTCCAGCATTTTGTATGTGTTGCTCAAGATTTCCAGCATCTGCAGAACCCCTTGTGTTTAAAATGCACCAGACAGCCAAGGATAAAAGGCTGCAGGGGATCCAACATTCTTTGTGCAGTCACGATGATATTCTAATTGCAACCCCAATAGAGATAGAGAAGTTTCATATGCTGAGTGTTTGGAAGATTGCTTTAGCATAATGTTAAACTTCAGAAAAACATATAGCTTCATCCAAGGGCATTGTTGGGCAGTTAGTTTACAGGAGTTAATGGTCACAGATATCTGCTAACCAGACCAGATCCAAGATTTTTAAATGAAACTTAAGGCCATATTCAAAACTGAGAAAAACAAAGCTGGAAGTTTAAACCTTCCTCAATAGAATCCAGTACCGTGTCCGGTTCTGGATTAATCCTCCCATACCATGGCACAATTTAGTATTAGCTAAAGATGCAAAACATCACAGCAATAAGAATCAACACAAAGCTAGAGCAGTGAGCATTTTGTGTTCCATTGGCATGGCAATTGTGAATTAAAACCGGCTGGAGACACTTACAGTTATGGAGCAGTAGTGTTTTCAAGTCAAGTCAACTTTTCTTGTCATTTTGACCATAACTGCTGGTACAGTGCATAGTAAAAATGAGACAACGTTTTTCAAGACCATGGTTTACGTGACACAGTACAAAAACTAGACTGAACTACGTAATAACAAAAACAGAGAAAGCTATATTGGACTACAGACCTACACTGGTCTGCATAAAGTGCACAAAAACAGTGCAGGCATTACAATAAATAATAAACAGGACAGTAGGACAAGGTGTCAGTCCAGGCTTCGGGTTTTGAGGAGTCTGATAGCCTGGGGGAAGAAACTGTTACATAGTCTGGTTGTAAGAGCCTGAATGCTTTGGAGCCTTTTCCCTACGGCAGGAGGGAGAAAGGATTGTATGACAGGTGCATGGGGTCCTTCATAATGCTGTTTCCTTTGCTGATGCAGCGGGTAGTGTAAGTGTCCATGATGGCGGGAAGAGAGACCCTGATGATCTTCTCAGCTGACCTCACTATCCGCTGCAGGGTCTTGCGATCCGAGCTGGTACAATTTCCGAACCAGGCAGTTGCTCAGGACGCTCTCAATACAACCCCTGTAGAATGTAATGAGGATGGGGGTGGGAGATGGACTTTCCACAGCCTTCGCAAAAAGTAGAGATGCTGCTGGACTTTCTTTGCTATGGAGCTGGTGTTAAAGGATCAGATGAGATTCTCCGTCAGGTGAACACCAAGAAATTTGGTGCTCTTTATGATCTCTGCTGAGGAGCTGTCGATGTTCAGTGGGGAGTGGTCGCTCTGTGCCCTCCTGAAGTCAACAACCATCTCTTTTTTTTTTGTTTGCATTCAGAGACAGGTTGTTGGTTCTGCATCAGTCCGTTAGCCGCTGCACCTCCTCTCTGTAAGCTGACTCGTCGTTCTTACTGATGAGACCCACCATGGTGGTGTCATCGGTGAACTTGATGATGTGGTTCGAGCTGTGTGTTGCTGCACAGTCGTGGGTCAGCAGAGTGAACAGCAGTGGACTGAGCAGGCAACCCTGGGGAGCCTCTGTGCTCAGTGTGATGGTGTTGGAGATGCTGCTCCCAATCTGGACTGGGTCAGGTCTCCCAGTCAGGAAGTCTAGTATCCAGTTGCAGAGGGAGGTGTTCAGGCCCAGTAGGCTCAGCTTTCCAATCAGTTTCTGAGGGATGATTGTGCTGAATGCTGAACTAAAGTCTATGAACAGCATCTGAACATATGTGTCTTTTTTGTCCAGGTGGGTTAGGGCCAGGTGGAGGATGGTGGCAATGGCATCATCTGTTGAGTGGTTGGGACGGTACGCAAACTGCAGGAGGTCCAGTGAGGGGGGCAGCAGGGTCCTGATATGCCTCATAATGAGCCTCTCGAAACACTTCATGATGGTGGATGTAAGTGCAATGAGACGGTAGTCATTTAGGCAGGACACTGAAGACTTCTCCGGCACAGGGCCGATGGTGGTGGCCTTGAAGCACATTGGAATGGTGGCGCTGCTCAGGGAGATGTTGAAGATGTCAGTGAGAACATCTGCTAGCTGGTCTGCACATCCTCTGAGCACTCTACCAGGAATGTTGTCTGGTCCAGCAGCCTTCCATGGGTTGACCCTGCACAGGGTTCTTCTCACGTCGGCCACGGTGAGACACAGCACCTGGTCATTCGCAGGAGGGGTGGACTTCCTCGCCACCACGTCATTTTCTGCCTCAAACCGGCCGTAGAAGTTATTCAGTGCATTTGGGAGGGAGGCATCACCTGCACAGCCAGGTGATGTTGTCTTGTAATTGGTGATGTCCTGGATGCCCTTCCACATGCGCCGCGTGTCACCGCTGTCCTGGAAGTAACTGTGGACTAGCTGGGCATGTGCACACTTTGCCCTTCTGATAACTCGGAACAGTTTGGCCCTTGCTGTTGTTAAAGCTGCCTTGTCGCCTGCTCTGAAGGCGGAGTCGCGGGACCTCAGCAGCGCACGCACCTCTACGGTCATCCATGGCTTCTGGTTGGCACTTATAGTGATGGTCTTGGACAGAGTAACATCATCAATGCACTTGCTGATGTAGCTGGTCACTGATGCTGTGTACTCCTCTAAGTTGGTAGAGTCGCCATCGGTTGCAGCCTCCCTGAACATGTGCCAGTCAGTGTTCTCAAAGTAGTCTTGAAGAGCAAAGATGGCTCCTGCTGGCCAGGTTTTCACCTGCTTCTGAACTGGTTTGGAGCACCTGGCGAGCAGTCTGTATGCTGGGATTAGCATAGCAGAGATGTAGTCTGCGTATCCGAGGTGGGGACGGGGCTCTGCACGGTACGCGTCGGAAATGTTTGTGTAAACCAGGCCAGATATAATTTATCAGTTATATTATGGTATAATATTCCATACTTTTCCAACAACCTGTCCTGTCATGAAAGAAATCATGTATTGATCAAGGCAAAGAAGTCGGGGTTAATAGTTATGGTGGCAAAGTTTCTATAGTTTTGCAGGGCAGATAGTTCACATTCATTAATGTTCACAGATACCTGCTGGCTATCCTGTATCCATGACCTGCTGCTTCTCGTGATGGCTGCGTCACAGATGTTGAGACATGAGTGTGTAACTCCCTCATTGCAGCTACAACGTAGACTACGGAATGTCAGGACAAGACGTGACATTTCAATCTATTTTCCTTGTTGAGATTTTCCTATTCGGAGGCCACAAGAAATAAAGAGAACAAAGAGAATGACAGTTTTCTTGCTCTGGCAGCACAGTACAAAATGAGCCTAAATTGAGGCAGGTGCATGAAGAGACATTCATTGCATGTGCAGATAAAGATACAAGATTGGTTTCATTACTTACACTGTAACTTACCTGTCAACCAGGTTGTATTAAATTGATAGTCATTCCAAAAAAATAGTTATTGAAGTTGGTGGAAAAGTTTAAGAGCACAATACTTAAATGGTATTAGTTTGAAGGCAGTGGTCATTTTTTTTAACTGGTCTGGCTCTGCCAAAGGTTTCAAAGATACATTTAATGTCAGAGAAATGTATACAATATACATCATGAAATTGTTTTTCTTCACAAACATCCACAAAAACAGAGGAGTGCCCAAAGAATGAATGACAGTTAAATGTTAGAACCCTAAATCTCCCCCCACCAAGCTTCCATCCACCCATGCATAGCAGCAGCAAAACAACGGTATACACGAGTTAGCCGGAATATTCCTTGAGGTCAACTTCAGATCTTTCCCATGTTGTGTTAAAGAGTGGACCATTTGTGGTTTTAATTGACATTCATTCTGTGTTGTGAAAAGTCAAAAGTGTAGATTTGTGCACAGCTACAGACCTTGTTTTAGGCAATTACAATCTGTATCATTGCCACACCTGGTCTTCCTGAAGACGTTTTCTTTTAACACAGTTTAGATCATTTCATTTATAACAACTGAATAATTAAATAAAGAATTGCTTTATCTCTCCTTAGTCACAAGGCAAATTGAAAGATATGTTAAAGTAACATCGTTGATCAAGTACGATCATGAAAAATTGGCTTGTAATTTTGTTTAAATAAGTGTGGAATGGCATCTCAATCTACAATCAACTACTGAAATATTAATGAATCAGAAGCCGAGAATGCAGTTAATTATTGCTCAATCCAATTCTGAATGGGAAAATGAAGGAGGGGAAGTGTAAGTAACCTAGGTATCATCATTAAAGCTGCAAGAAGCAGAGTTTCAGAGTGCAAAATAGTATTTGTGTATGAAGACCTTCAGGAAGGTCAGAAATGTAGAGATGGCATGTCAGAGTGGAGATGTGACAAGATTATGAATTACCTAGTGAAGGTCGGCAGTAGATGCCACTATATCAAAATGGACTGCTGGACTTTGAACACACAATATATGCTAAAATATAAAATGAAATCTCTGAAGTATTTCTTATAATTGCTTAACAGAAGTTAAATTGTGATATTGCTAGTGAATATAGCAATATCATATAATACACACACACACACACACAGACACACACAGACACACACAGACACACACAGACACACACAGACACACACAGACACACACACACGCACACACACACACGCACACACACACACACACACACACACACACACTCCTTATCCACGGGTTCCCCATGCATGGATTCAACCAACCGCGGATTGGGAAAGCCCGGAATTTCTCTCTCCAGCACTTGTGTGAGCATGTACAGACTTTTTAATCTTGACATTATTCCCTAAACAATACAGTATAACAACTACTTACATAGCATTTATGTTGTATTAAGTATTATAAGTAATCTAGAGATGATTTAAAGCATACAGGAGGATGTGCATAGGTTACCATGGACTGGGAATCGAAAAAAAACCCAGAAGCTGTCTAAGTCGGAACAGATACATCCGGTATTATTTAGCGTCAGTTAGTCAAATTTTTGTCTTAGTATATAGTATATATTTTACCTTTCTATGCATATAAAACACAAGAAATGTATGTATTTCAATAATTAAACAACTGTGTTGCTTAATAATAATTGTAGCTTTCATTGGGGCAGGGCCTTCACGTGCTCCTTTATTCTCACTTTATCCTTTGAAATGGTTCCGGTCGTTGACCGACTGTGGCCGAACACTTTTACAATGTCCAATGGTGCTTCACCTCTTTCTGATTGCTTTATTATTTCCACTTTATTTTCGATCGGGATCGTTTTCCGGAACAGAAACACTGCGGATGGTGGGTCCCGAGCTCCGCCGGCTTGAGCTTCTGCAGTTTTTGGTATTTGCGGGGAATCCTCACTGGCTCTCCACTTAGCCTTGGATCAAATGGGCAATAGTAATACCTGCGTCAGGCTGCTGTTTAGTGATTACAGCTAATCTTTCAACGCACGCAGACCACAGTTCAACACACCTTTCAGTTTAATCAACAAGATCTAATACCTGGATGTCTGTACCTTCCTCTGCAACTGGATCCTTGACCTCCTCACCAGGAGACCACAGTCTCTGTAGACCAGAGATAACATCTCCTCTTTGCTGATAATTGACACTGGTGTACTTCAAGGATGTGTGCTTAGCCCAGTAATCTTATCGTCTCTACATCCACAATTCTGTGGCTGGGCACATCTCAAACACCATTTATAAATTTTTCAAAGACACAACGATTGTTGGCACAATTTTAGATGGTGACAAGGAGGCATTTAGGCGCGGGTTAGGTTGAGTGATGTTACAAAAACAACCCTGCACGCAACATAACTAAGACCAAATAATTGATTATGGACTTCAGAGAGGCAAAGCAATGGAGAGGGTGAGCAGTTTCAAGTTCCTGGGTGATAATTTCTCTGAAAATCTATCCTTGGTCCAACATGTTGATTCAATTACTAAGAAGGCATGCCAGTGGTTATACTTCATGAAGAGATTGAGGAGACTCTCGCAAACTTTATGCAAGTGTGCCGTGGATACATTCTAACTGGCTGCATCACCAACTAGTATGGAGGGACCACTGCCCTAGATTGGAAAAAGCTGCAGAAAGTTGTAGTCACTCACTTAATGTTTTTTTACATATATTTCTTGTATTTTATAGTTTTTTATTATTACATATTGCAATGTATTGCTGCCACAAAAAAATATAATTTCAAATGCCGGTGATACTAAACCTGATTCTGATTTAGAGTTCATTTTCCATTCAGAGATCTGGTGATGGTTAGGAAGCAGCTGTTTCTAAATTTGTTGAGTGCATGTCTTCAGGCTCCTGTGCCTTTCCCCAGAAGAGGGCATGTCCTGGGTGATGGTGGGTCCTTAATGACAGATTCCGCCTTTTTGAGGCATCACCTTTTGAAGATGTCCTCAGTATTATGAGGGTTGTGTCTGTGATGGAGCTGACTGAGTTTACAGCTGTCTGCAGCTTATGTAGGTCCTGTGTAGTGGCCCCTCCGTACATTGATTCAACCAGTTAAAGTGCACTTCACGATACATCTGTAGACATTTGCGATAGTCCTATGTGACATACCCAGTCTCCTCAAACTCCTAATCAAATATAGCTGCTGTAGTGCCTTCTTTGTAATTACATCAAAGTGTTCGCCTGGGATAGATCTTCAGAGATGTTGCCATCTTGGAATATTATGCAATTGTTCACCCTTTCCACTGCAGGTCCCTGCTGGTCCCTTGACTTACCCATCCTGAAGTCCACAATCAGTTCCTTGGTCTTAATCATGCAGAGTACAAAGTATTCTTACTTTCAGGAATATGATGATGTCTCAACTTCAACAGAATTGAAATAAAGTTCAAACTAGGTGATATATAAGAAGTCCTTAAATGTTAATTTCGATCTCCTGTATTTGCCTGCATATTCTGCAAAGGGTTGTCATTTGCACAGGTATATTTGTCAGAGGTGCAATGAGAAAGGCAAAGATCAAACAGCTTGATCAAATTAGGAGAGTTATTTTACAACCCAATGCAAGACTTGGTCAACAATTATAATTATGCAATATTCCAGTTTTTTAATTATCATTTTTCAGAGATATATAAAACGTTTCAATTTCTCTTTTTTGTTGTCAGCTTCCAGTACAAATTTTATCAACATTTAATTTTACCTATAGATAAAATTAAGGGGTAGTCTAAAAGAAGAAAAGACATTGCTTTGGAATGAATGTCTCTGTTTAAAACTGCTTTCTGTTTCTTCAGTGAGTTAAGTCCTTGAATTTCCTTTTGTTTATATTCATAAAGCTCTTAGCAGGTGAAATAATATTTTGTGGTGATTACATCTCTGATGCCTGCTCACAGGCGGAAAATTACTTCTGAGCAGGTCAGTGAACTCTTAGGAAAGAGAGGCAAACAGCTTCTTCAGTGTACTAAACAGGAGATAGATTAACTTCTTGTCTCAGGATTATCTCCCATTGCAAAAAAATATTCACTAGAGCAATGAGCATCTGTAAAGAAGGAGCCAAAGAACTGAGTATCCTCGAGCTCAAGTCCTGCTATAAGCTTTAAGTATAAATAATTATATATTGCCCTGTGTTTGGACCTTACCCTCGGTATTTCTTCTTGGTGTTTTAATTAAGAATCTAAGAAAGAGTGAGTGTACTTTTGAACTGATTTGTAGCACTTTTTTATTTTAGTAACTTCGCCTTCATATTTCTAATCCAGAAAGTCGATTGCCTTTCACACAGTAAACAGGTTAAAACTGCCCATTTCCTTTTGGTTGAAGGTTTATAGAATCAGGGAATAAAACATCACACAGCGTGTCCATCCAGAAAGACCATGCCCCTAAATGCATAGACGCACCCACCATCAGCTTCCTGTGGATGATAATTGTCCAGAAGCTGAGTTGGTCCAACTTGTGATACCTGTACCAGATTAGCGACTGGCAGTACTGCAGTGAATGATTTTCCCTCTGACATGACAGCATTTCTCCATTATCTACAAGGCACTATTCAGCGATGTGATGGAATACTTCAATCTGCCTGGATGAATTCACCTTCAATACCCCTGAGGTGGTTCATCACCACCAAGGACAAGACAGCCAGTTGATTGGGTACCTACTGTACTGCTTCAAGTCAAGTCAAGTCACTTTTTATTGTCATCTTGATCGTAACTGCTGGTACAGTACACAGTAAAAACGAGACAATGTTTTTTCAGGACCATGGTATTACATGACACGGTACAAAAACTGGACTGAACTATGTAAAAAACAACACAGAAAGAAACTACACTAGACTACAGACCTACCCAGGACTGCAGAAAGTGCACAAAACAGTGCAGGTATTACAATAAATAACAAACAAGACAGTAGGACAGTAAGGTGTCAGTCCAGGCTCTGGGTATTGAGGAGTCTGATTGCTTGGGGGAAGAAACTGTTATATAGTCTGGTCGTGAGAGCCTGAATGCTTTGGTGCCTTTTCCCAGACAGCAGGAGGGAGAAGAGTTTGTATGAGGGGTGCGTGGGGTCCTTCGTAATGCTGTTTGCTTTGTGGATGCAGCATGTAGTGCAAATGTCCGTGATGGCGGGAAAAGAGACCCCAATGATTTTCTCAGCTGACCTCACTATCCACTGCAGGGTCTTGCAATCCGAGATGGTGCAATTTCCGAACCAGGCAGTGATGCAGCTGCACAGGATGCTCACAATACAACCTCTGTAGAATGTGATGAGGATGGGGGGTGGGAGATGGACTTCCCTCAGCCTTTGCAGAAAGTAGAGATGCTGCTGGGCTTTCTTTGCAGTGGAGCTGGTGTTGAGGGACCACGTGAACACCAAGAGATTTGGTGCTCTTAACGACCACTACTGAGGAACCGTCGATGTTCAGGGGGGAGTGGTCGCTCCGTGCCCTCCTGAAGTCAACAGCCATCTCTTTTGTTTTGTTCACATTCAGAGACAGGTTATTGGCTCTGCAAGTGTCCGTTAGCCGCTGCACCTCCTCTCTGTAAGCTGACTCGTCGTTGTTGCTGATGCGATCCACCATGGTCATGTCATCGGCAAACTTGATGATATGGTTCGAGCTGTGAGTTGCAGCACAGTCGTGGGTCAGCAGAGTGAACAGCAGTGGATTGACCACACAGCCCTGGAGGGCCCCCGTGCTCAGTGTGATGGTGTTGGAGATGTTGCTCCTGATTTGGACTGACTGAGGTCTCCCCGTCAAGAAGTCAAGGATCCGTTTGCAGAGGGAGGTGTTCAGGCCCAGTAGGCTCAGCTTTCCAATCAGTTTCTGAGGGATGATTGTGTTTAATGCTGAACTAAAGTCTATGAACAGCATCTGAACATAAGTGTTTTTTATCCAGGTGGAGGGTGATGGCAATGGCATCATCTGTTGAGCAGTTGGGATAGTACGCAAACTGCAAGGGGTCCAGTGAGGGGGATAGCAGGGTCTTGATATGCCTCATGACGAGCCTCTCGAAACACTTCATGATGATGGATGTGAGTGCAATGGGATATTTGTCATTTAGGCAGGACACTGTAGACTTCTTCGGCACGGGGACAATGGTGGCGGCCTTGAAGCACATTGCAATGCTGGAGCTGCTCAGGGAGACGTTGATGATCTGAAACATGCACTCCCTCCACCATTAGTGCAGAATTGTAGCAATGTGTAAGATCTACAAAATGCACTGCAATTACTGTCATGGGCAACTCCAATATGAAATAAATAACAAAACAAATAAATAAGGAGCATTTCCAATACCTAACCCCATGATCTTCAACACCAGGAAGGTCAAGGGTTGCATGGGAAGACCCGCAAGTTCCTCTCCATGCCACAAGCTATCTTAATTTGCTGGTCCTTCACTGCCTCTGTATCTACATCTTGGAATACCCACACCAAGAGTAATGCAGGGGTATTTTCACCAGAAGGCCTGCAGCAGTTCAAAATCTTGAGAAGTCACCACCTTCTTGGGAAGAGTTTGTGATGCGTAATGAATGTTGGGCCTGGCAGCATGCAAATTCTGAGAAGTCCGTAGTTTTAAAAGCCACCATCTATTATCGGATGCTTGCTTCACATCTGCTTTAATATGATTCTCTGTTCAGACAAATAATTGCCTTTAAGATTATTTATAAACTCGGCACCAGCCCCTATTTTCAGGATGGAATTACATATTCCTACCATCTGCTGTTTACATTTTTGTAAATAACATCTTTTTTCTCATTTTAGTTCTTCGTGCAATTATTTTCTCAATTTATGCACTTGTTATCAGCTTGCTCATCACTGGAGCAGGCTTTCTCTAGGTTGCTTTGGTCAACCACCTCATGCTGTGCTGCAGAATCCTGTCATGCTATCATTCATCTGAAGTTTGAAGATAATTAAGAAGAACATTGCTTCGCTCCTTCAGTGTAATTTCCCATGTCCCAGTCTCTTGCAACATCTTGATCCTGTTTCTTATGGTGAATATTTGCTTGTAATAATGATACATTCTTCCCATAATACATATCATTATAAACTACACCCACACTTAATTTCACTCCTTCTGACAAAGGGTCAAAGGTTCAAAGATTAAAAATACGTTTATTATCAAAGTACGTATGCAGTATACAACTTTGAGATACGTCTTGCCACAGACAGGAATGGAGCCCATTCAAATGATGGCTGATTCTTCACTTACGAAGATCAGGAGGGAAGAAGGGTCCTCAGGAGTGATGGCATAATTGTTGGTGACTGTAGAGGCAAATTCTGGGTCTGCAGACTCTGGAGCAATAGGGGTATGGAAACAGCTGAAATGTGAAAGCTTGGGTATTAGGATCCTTCCTGTGTCTCCACTTCAGCTGTCACTCTTCTGAATTCCTCAAAGTTCTTAGCTGCTCCGTTGCAAGCACTCAACGAAAAAGAACAAATCACTCAAGTGGCAAAAAAAAAGTGAAAAACGCAAAATATAAAACATCAGACCACAGAGCAATTTAAACAGTCCAGGAAAGTTCATGTTCATTTTAGCGCTTTGTCGTTCGTTGACAACAGACTCCAGAGCCGGTCCACCCTGATCAAAATAACACAAAATAGCAATAAAAAAGGATCAACCAGAAACACATATAACATGAACTGCAGAGCCCAATCCACAAACTGCATCTTTGGCCTTGCATAATGAGGGATAAACTTGGTGATTAAGGCCATTTATCAAGTGTTACAAGTGCACAAAAAGAACAAAAGCACATTTGTCTCATACTCAAACTTGAGACAAAACTGCATGTGGTGAACTATGTGCCTGTCTGGACACGCCCCCTGCTGACTGCTCCTGTGGCTCCTCCCACAGGCCCCTGTATAAAGGCGATCTGAGGCCTGACGCTCGGCCTCAGTCTCCAGGTCATAGTATGATGGACACTCACTCCTGGTTCCTTCTTCCAGTCAATAAAAGCCGATATCACGCCTTACGTCTCAGTGTGAGTTATTGATGGTGCATCACTGCATTCCCTTGTGAACAATCAATTTATAAAATAGCCAGATTCAAGAGGTGTGACGCTAACTGAAGAACATGGAAAAGCTTCTGGAAAATACAGAATCAGCTATACTATAATTACTAGAAAATTTACAAAATAATTACATGCATATAGGCGAACATATGAACATTATAAGTGAGCATAGGAAAGTTAAACCTCTAAGAGGATACAATAAAAATAACAATTCTGCATCCTGACGCAACAACCTGAATTTTAAACATTGTTTTGCTTTCCATAGATGCTGCTTGACCTTCTGAGTGTTTCCTACATCTTTTGTTTTTCTTCAAAAATTCCATAACTTACTAGCACTCCTCAAACTCTTCCCAAGTAATATACTCATGTTAAATGCTTTGTGTGTGTATGTGTGTGCATGTTTAAGAGAGACAGACAGACATCATCACACGTAATATAAGTAAATGTTTTGGATGCTGATCTGTATTAAAGTGCAAGCGAGTTCTCAGTCTGTTGGTGCATTGAGAAATCATTCTAAATATTCCTGTCAGACTCAGGAGGAGGTCCTATGGTCAAGGGCACAAACCTCAGAACAGCAATTCACTTATCACCTTCCAATTCACCTCCTTCCCCTCCCCCCCCCACACCCCACCTTCTTATTCTGGCATCTTCCCCCTTCCTTCTCAGTCCTGAAGAAGGGTCTCTGAAATGCCGACTGTTTATTTATTTCCATAAATGCTGCCCGACCTGCTGAGTTCCTCCGGCATTTTCTGTGTTGCTTTGGATTTCCAGCATTTGTAGGCTTGCTCATGTTCAAGTTCCTTTCTTTGTATTCTCCATCTTTAATAGCCTTCATTAGTCCCTTAACAGGATGGAACATGGAACATAGAATAGTACAGTACCGGCCCTTCAGCCACAATGGTGTGCTGACTCTTAAACCCTGCCTCGCATATAAACCCCCACTGATGATCTCAAAACCTTATCCTCCTGATATTCCTAACCTCTCCCATTCATCCCTATTCCCCCATCTATCTCATTCATCCCTTACCCCACCTTATCTGCAGCTTGAATCGAACTTTATCTTCTCTTTCCCGATCCTAACAAAGGATCTTCTATATGAATAGTTAATTCTTTTTCTCTTCACAGATGGTGCCTGACCTGAGTGTTTGCTGTGTGTTCTGTTTTTAATCCCAAAGGTCCTTAAGAAACTAAAACTGTTTTTGACCTGCCAATGTAGCTTGTGTTTGTGTGTGCATGTTAGGCATAATGGCTCATCAAATATGTGATGTTATTCAACATGTTTTGTTCATAGTGTGCATTGAAGTGTTTCTGAGCTGTTCGTGCCTCTGAACATTGCTATAAGTGATATTAACCAACAGTGCAGCCCACCCAGTATAGTGAAACCCATTACAAGGCTAGTCACAGGTGTGAAAAGGCTCCCAAAGAGATTCTGTGTCACTGGCACTCACCACAGGACCTCAAAATTCCATAGACAGGGAAGAGAAGATGGCCCGGGTGGGAAGATCTGCAAAGTGAACTGTGAATCAATAAACTTACATCAAAAGGAGGAACTAAAAGGACAAAGAACAGTGAGCAGCATCACATTGTGTTTCTTCCTCACCTCCCCTACCGTCTAACTCTAACTCATCATCTTTTTTTCATCAATCCTGAGGAAGGACCTCGGCACAAAATGTTGAGTGTCGTCTTTTCCATAGATGCTGCCTGGCCCGCTGAGTTCCTCCAGCATTTTGTGTGTGTTGCTTGGATTTGCACCATCTGCAGATCTTCTCTTGTTAATGACTGCAATTATCTGTAAGATTGTAAGAAACATCTAGAAGACACATTAAACACAGAGCTTTTCCTGGTGAAAAGAAGCCTTGAGAACAGCAAAGCACTCAAAAGTTGTGATGAATCAACATGTAGGAGGAAGATTGAAAATCTGGCTGAGTGGTGCCACAACAGCAACCTCTCACTCAATGTCAGCAAGACCACGGAGCTGATTACTGACTTCAGGAAGAGGAAACTGAAGATCCATAAGCCAGTCCATGTCAGGGGATCAGAAGTGGAGAGGGTCAGCAACTTTAAAGTTCTCAGTGTTAACTTCACAGAGGACCTGTCCTGTGCTTAGCAGGTAAGTGCAACTTTGAAAAAGGAACAGCAGCACCCCTACTTGCTTAGGAGTTTGCAAGGATTCAGCATGACATCTGCAATTTTGACAAACTTCCATAGATATGTGGCAGTCAGTATATTGAATGGCTAAAGCACAGCCTGGTATGGAGACACCAATGCCTTTGTACTGAAAGGCCTACAAAAGTTAATGGATACGGACATCATGGGTAAAACATTCACAGGGCTCTTTCATAGGAAAGCGGTATCCATCATAAAGGACCCTTACCACTCAGATCATGCTCTCTTCCCACTGCTGGCATCAGGAGGAAGGTACAGGAAGGATTCTCATAGGTCACATCACCAGGTTGATAAACAGGAATTACCCCTCATCCATCAGGCTCCTGAACCAGATAGGGTAACAATTAAATTTCACTTGCCCTATCACTGAACTGTTCCCACAACATATGAACTCACTTTCATGGACTCTTCATCTCATGTTCTTGATAATAATTGCTTATTTATTTATAATTATATATTTTAAAAATTTATTTTTGTATTAGCACAGTTCGTTGTATTTTGCACGTTGATTGTCTGCCCTGTTGGTGCAGTCTTTCATTGATTCTATTGTGGTTATGGATTTATTGAGTATGCCTGCAAGGAAGTGAATCACCGGGCTGCATATGGTGACGTATATGTACTTCGATAATTACTTTGAACTTTGACAATTGTGGAATTTGTTGCCAGAAGTGGCTGTGGAGGCCAAGTCTTTATATATATTTGATGGATTCTTGATTGGTCAGGGGATGAAGGGATACGGGGAGAAGGTAGGAGATTAAAGTGAAAGGAGAAATGGATCAGCCATGATGAAATGGCAGAGCAGGCTCGGATGGTCACACGTCTTAATTTTGCGCCTATATCTTATGTTCTTATATCTTTCTGTTTGAATGTGGCAGAATAAATGATTAAACAGTGCAGGGAGGTTATATATGCAGTCTGGGTGTGTACATTGTGCACAGAGAGAACGGAAATATTATTGCTAATATGTTACTTTTCAGTAAATGTATAATCTCATTAAAATGTGCAATGCTTACACTGCCATAAATGAGCAAAGAAGGTTATTTTGTTGATAGAATCATGTTTTGTATTTACTAATCTGACGTGCTTACAAAATACCGAAAACTTCAGAGCAGTACAGAAATTGATCGTTAGTTTCAGACCCCAGAATTGTGGATCAACAGAGCTACAGGTTTAACATTGTGAATCAGAATTGGAGAGAATCAGCAGCTATGTTATTAAATTAAAAGGTTTATCCAATCATTACAACTTTGGTGAACGTTTAAACTTGTGAAATAGATGTGTGTGTCGGTTAAGTGGTGAATGGGTTTAGCCCTATCTGAGAAATATGCAGACTTATCTTTCAACAAGTTTGTAAAGTAAAGGTTTGATGGAAATGTCAGCGAAAAATCTTAATAAATACATCACTAAACAAGACCACAGCTTCTTAAATGAAAGCAGTAGTGAATGCTCCATCAACATCACGTGATCCAATTGATGTGAATTCTGCAATAAATGTAATGGTTGCTATTTATAAACAATGCAAAATCTGCAGATGCTGGAAATCCAAGCAACACCCACATTCATCACAGGTCTGGTCCTTTAAGAAGAGCAAATGTTGTAGGTGTCAGAAGAAGGGTTATAGTAACTGCAGGTAAGTATAAGACTTCATTAATGACTGGAGCTCTTGCCAATGTGATGCTGCACATTGGATGATGTTGGGCAAAGACTGAATATTAAGGAAAATAATAACCTTGTTATATGGGCCGATATCTTATTAATTGATTTTCAAATAACAGCTAACATGATCCAGTAAGGACAAAACTGCTCATAAGTGCAAAATAACAATGACAGATATATGTAGGTGGGTTCCATTACTTGTCATTGTGAGGATATTGCAGGGCAACAAGTCGTCTCCTTTCTGCTGCGTCTGAAGGAGCCACCCCTTTGTGACTTTTTCGACTGAGCATCTCCATTCTCAACTCCTTGCAGTTCAGATAAAAGTCTGCATGTTCTTCCCTCACTGCTGTGGATTGGAGTGCTCGCTTAGGCTCAGCATTGTCACTTTGCTTGAGGCAAGTCGTATCGCCATTGTCAATTTAATGTGAAACATGCTTCCCTAATTTAGTTTCCAACCAAGCGGAAGTATGAGATTAAGTCAAAATTCTGCTTTCCCCTTGTCTGTGATAATTGTAGGTTAATGTAGAAATTCACTCAACGGCTCTGACATCTTAATTATGCTGTTATAATTTGCCCGAGGCATGTTAAACGTTTAGTTTGAAAGCAAAATATTGCAGCCACTGACGATCTGAAATTAAGAATGAAATGCCAGCAGGTCAGACTGGGTATGCAGACAGAAAAACATATGGATAACGTTACAGATCATTGACCATTCACCTCAAACATTAATTGTTTCTCTTCCATGGATACTACCTCACCTGCACATGTCAGATTTGGAATCCAAATAAAAATTAAGGTTGTTTCTTCCACTCCTCTTAGCAGATTAAAAATATGCAAGAGTTACAGTCCAGGTATTTTGAATAATTTACCATAGGAAAGGAGACTTTGATGTTCATTCACTTGTTTAAAAGTTGGAGAGGAGTATCTCATTGCTTGACGAGAAGTTGGCTATTTTTTCTTGCTTTCCATAATAATTGGAATTTCTTGGGTTCAGTACACATTGCATAAAGTTGCATTCTTTAATGAATGGATAAGGCCTGTTGGTCCTTTGTCACCTCTTTGTGCATATGTAGGTCGAGATTTAATTGGGATGATTATGTTTGACCTTATTTTCCATATTCTGCAAGATAATTTGTATTTCTGTGTGTCTCCAGTAAACACTACACAACTTACCTGACAGTGGAGAGTAATTGCTGGATTTAATTTGAAATCTTAGCCACAAAAGTGATTACTATTTCTCATTAGCAATTTTCATGGGAGACTGCCTCTAATAATGAAAGCTCTAGGGCATGAGGTGAGGAAATTTATCACTGCTGTCAGTAGCGGTGAACAAAAATAAACAATGCATTAATTCTTAAGAGTAGTAATTCTAATGTTCCTCCAAAACATGGTACTTTTTTGTTTCAAGAGCTGCAATGGAAGTATAGGTTGTTACAGCACAGTCCAATCCAACAATAGTAGCTCAATGATTCAAAGTACATTTGTTATCAAAGAATGTATAAACTATACAACCTTGAGATTTGTTTGCTCACAGGTAGACACAAGGCAAGAAATCAGAAAGAACCCAATTAAAGAAAAAAAATAAAAGATCAACAGCCAATGCACAAGAAAAAGAAAAAAAAATACACAAATCATGCAAACAGTTGAAGCGAACAATAATGTTCCGAACCAAACTGAATCTTCGGATCTGAACCCTGGAGCAGTTTGGAGGAGACCCAAAGCCTCACATCAGTTCGTCATGTGCACGGAGCACAGCAGCCGGACAGACTTCATTGCCCTAGCGCCTTGAAAAGAGTGACCATCGTGGAGAATGAACAATATCAGCCCTCACCTCAGATCACAACAGCTCATTCTAATATTGAGCAATATGTCCAAAAGCTCATCATGAGAATACTCAAAATGAGTGCTTGGTTAAAGTAGAGAATTTTAAAGAAAGGTTTAAGAAGGAAGAGAGGTGAAAAGTTGGAGCATTTTAGAGTTTCAGGCCCTGACCTTTAGGTCACTGAGGTGGTGCAATGATTTTCATGGATGACAATCTGTGAGAATTTAAAAGTGAAGCTGTCGGAAATGAGAGATTGGAAGTGGCTATGACCTTGAAAAAAAAAGCTGTGTATTTTAACATTGAGATATATAGAAAAAGAAGAAGCTGTCAACAGCAACTGTTGAGGTGATTTGGGTCCAAGGTAAGAGACAGTGTTTTGGAGCATGTAAATTTCACAGATGGATGATTGCATATATTAGAATACTAGTGGCTGGATGGAATAAAAGGTGAAGCTGAAGATTTCAGCAGTGGATGAGTTGAGGCAAGAATGAAGTCACACAATGTTATGGAGTTGGAATTGAGCAGTCCTGAGGATTCAGAACTTCTTCAAAAGACAACGAAAGCCGAGTCTTTGAATACATTTAAGGAAGAAGTGCACAGATTCTTAACAAGCAAGAGAGTGAAAGGCAGAAATATTTAAAATGTCGATATCCACGGGTCAGGTGCCGAAGGATTGGCAGATTGGAGGATAGCTCATGTAGTTCCGTTGTTTAAAAAAGGCTCAAAAAGTAAGCCGGGAAATTATAGGCCGGTACGTTTGACATTGGTGGAAGATAAATTATTGGAAGGAATGCTAAGAGATAGGATCTACATGTATTTGGATAGATAGGGATTTATTAGAAAAAGTCAGCATGGCGTTTTGCATGATAGGTCATGTTTAACCAATCATTAGATTTTTTCAAGTAAGTTACCAGGAAAGTAGATGAAGGGAAGGCAGTGGATGTTGTATACATGGACTTCAGTAAGGCCTTTGACAAGGTCCCATGTGGGAGGTTTGTTAGGAAGATTCAGTCGCTAGGTATACATGGAGAGGTAGTAAATTGGATTAGACATTGGCTCAGTGGAAGAAGCCAGAGAGTGGTAGTGGAGGATTGCTACTCTGAGTGGAGGCCTAGTGACTAGTGGTATGCCACAGAGATCAGTGCTGGGTCCATTATTATTTGTCATCTATATCAATGATCTAAATGATAATGTGGCAAATTGGATCAGCAAATTTGCTGATGATACAAAGGTTGGAGGTGTAATGGATAGTGAAGAAGGTTTTCAAAGCTTGCAGAGGGATTTGGACCAGTTGGAGGAATGGCCTGAAAAATGGCAGATGGAGTTTAATGCAGACAAGTGTGAGGTATTGCACTTTGGAAGGTCAAACCAAGGTAGAACATACAAGGTAAATGGTAGGGCACTGAGGAGTGCAGTAGAACAGAGGGACCTGGGAGTACAGATCCACAATTCCCTAAAAGTGGTGTCACAAGTGGATAGGGAGAGCTTTTGGTACAATGGCCTTTATAAATCAAAATATTAAGTATAAGAGTTGGAAAGTAATGGTGAGGTTGTATAAGACATTGGTGAGGCCGAATTTGGAGTATTGTGAGCAGTTTTGGTCACCTAGTTACAGGAAGGATATTAATAAGGTTGAAAGAGTGCAGAGAAGGTTTACAAGGATGTTGCCAGGACTTGAGAAACTGTGTTACAGAGAAAGGTTGAATAGGTTAGGATTTTATTCCCTGGAGCACAGGAGAATGAGGGGTGATTTGATAGAGGTGTATAAAATTATGATGGGTATAGATAGAGTGAATGCAAGCAGGCTTTTTCCACTGAGGCCAGAGGAGAAAAAAACTAGAGGTCATGGGTTAAGGGTGAAGGGGGAAAAGTTTAAAGGGAACATTGCGGGGGATTCATCACGCAGAGAGTGGTGGGAGTGTGGAATGTGTTGCAAGATGAAGTGGTGAATGCGGGCTCACTTTTGAAATTTAAGAAAAACTTGGACAGGTATTTGGATGAGGGGGATTTGGAGGGATATGGCCCAGGTGCAGATCAGTGGGACTAGGCAGAAAAATGGTTCAGCACAGCCAAGAAGGGTCAAAAGGTCTGTTTCTGTGCTGTAATGTTCTATGGTTGCTAGTGGTAAATGAGAATTCAGAGTTAAGACTTCCATCATAATCTTATTAAACGGTGGTGCAGACTTGAGGAGTGGCCTTCTGCTGTTCTGTTTTGATGTGTTTATCTGCAAGTTAGTGAAGGCTCTGATCCAGTCTTAGAGGTTGCATTTGAAAGGGATGGAGTTAGAGGTTAAGAAATGCAGTCCCTTGCAGATGCTGAGCACAATAGTTTAGGTCTTCATATTATTAGTTCCACATTCAAGACCTCAAGCAAAATGAACCCAAATCACAGTGAAGCTTCGCATAATTATCTCAGATTTTGCACAGAAAGTTACGCTAAGTGAATTCCATTGCTCAGAAATGCAAAGGGAGAGAGGGATGTGTAACCTGCAATTCTCTTACAGAGTGTTTCTGTGAAGTTATATTAAGAGGAAACAGAGGGAGTAGTCTGAATCCACCAGCTAATCCTTGGTGTTGAGAGTAGCATAAAAAGGAAGTTTCCTTTCTGTTTTGAAAAAAAATAAACTCTCCTGACTGCACTTCATTGATATTGATTTCCATACTTGACTTCTTGAACAAAGCATGTTAGATTCATTCTTTTCCCAATGAGAATTTACCTGAGGGAATATTTCCTTTAATCGTATTCTTGTGGCAAGTTGTCTCAAGGGAAAGTCACTGCTTTTCCTAAAATTCTGTTTTTACTAACCTTGAGGGAAGAGTTCCAAGTCATTGAGGCTGCTTAAATCCACTTCCATGAAGTAGTGTGATTAACAAGAGGAGACTGGTGGTGTGTGCTGTTCCAGTATGCCTTTCTGGTTGTAATGCCCACCATCGGCAGGCTATCTGTGCAATATAGGTTCTTCAGAATCAGGTTTTATATCACTGTCCAACGTCAGTTTTGTTTTGCAGCAGAAGTACATTGCAATATATAATAATAAAATATAAATTACAATAAGTATATACAGTATATTAAAATAAATTAAATAAATGGTGCAAAAAGAGAGGAAGGTAGTGTTTATGAGTCCATTTTCCATTGAGAAATCTGATGTCAGCGAGGAAGAAGCTGTTCCTAAAATGCTGAGTACGTGTCTTCAGGCTCCTGTCCTTCCTCCTTAATAGCAGCAATGAGAAGAGGTCATGTCTTGAATGATAAGGGACAGTTTCCCTGCCATCGGTCTCGCCAATAAACCAGTGAAATGGACTTGCAGTATTCTATGTTACCAGTAGCCAACAGTGCCTCATGATAACAATAAAAATGTTGAAGATGGCACTGTGCATTGTCCAACAATATTTAGCAAATCCAGGTGACAATACAGCAACGATGCACAATAGGTCTAGCTCAATCGCTTTCAAGCAACTCACTGATGGGATAGTCCTGTAGTACATCATGTTTTAGTATCCAGCAGTGACTTGCAATCATAAAAAATACAATAAGACTATCAAATACACCTTAGATTGGACCCGGTGTGGCTGCTGCATCTGAGTGTGCCGCTATCTTACCACCATCAAGCATGCTTACCATGCCATCCAATGTCCGCACCTTGGAAAGTCAGATCACCAGGCTGTACTTCTACTTCTGACGAACAGGCAGAGACTGAGGACCACAGCTGCAGTGGTGAAGATCATGAAGGTATAGTCAAGGGACGCTTAGGAGCACTTGCGGTACTACTTTGAATCTTTGGACAATTTGTACTACTTTGGACAATATTCATCTTCAAATCTAAATGAATATTCCACAGTTGTCACTGACTACATCTAAACCTGTGTTGATGAGTGTGTACCTTTGAGAACATACTGGACTTACCCAAACCAACAGCTGTGGATGAACCAGGAGATATTCATAGTCTGCTGAGAGTTAGATCTGTGGCATTCAAGACCGGTGATCCAGACATAGAATATAGAAATCCAGATACAAACTAAGGAAGGCTATTTTAAGAATAATAAAACAATTCTGATTGAAGTTGGAGATGGATTCTGATGCACGCTGGCTCCGGTAAGGTTTGCAGGCCATTACTTCCTACAAGGCAAAGTAAAATAAAATACAGATAAAGATGGAAGAACTCCAGGAGAAATTTCATTAGATTGTCTCAAACCCTGTTCATCAGATGCCACTGACTTGATTTCACTGTCCCTGAGATTTGCCTCAGTTTGAAACAAATTGTTTGCAACTGTGTCATCCAGTATGACCCAAAGTTGAGTTATTAATTTGTGTGCACTCTCCCTCATATGGACCCACTGCCATTTACTCTGTGTTCCATGTTTGTGACATTTATGTCACCGTATACAATGCTGAATTTCATTTTCATTTCACATTAAATTAAAAAAACAGAAGGATGAATGAAAACTATACATGAGGCAAACAACCAATGTGCAAAAGGCAGAAGTGTGCAAATACAAAATTAAAAGTAACCATAATAAATAAATAAACAATAAATATCAAGAATATGAGATGTAGAGTTCTTGAAAGTGAGTCCATAGGTTTTGGGAACAGTTCAGTATCAGGATGAGAGTCGTTGAGTGATGTTATCCCCACTGGTTCTGGAACCCAATGTTTGAGGGGTAATAACTGTTCTTGAACCTGGTGGTTTGGGTCCTGAGGTTCCTGTTCTTTCTTCCTGATGGCAGCAGTGAGAAGAGCACATGGCCTATACGGTGGGGATCCCTGATGATAGATGCTTCTTTCCTGTGACAGCACTCCTTGTAGATATGCTTAATGATGGTGAGATCTTGATCCATGATGGAGTGGGTTGTATCCACTACTTTGAAGTATAATTGGAGCCTGCTTGAGAAGGTGAATACCTCGGACTGCCAAAGCAAGAGGTTAAAGATATCAATAAATACTCCAGCCCTGTGTATTGAGTCCCATACTCTACTCCCTCTTCACTTACAACTGTATACCTGCAATTGACATCAATACCATTGTCAAATTTGCAGATGGCTCAACAGTGATCGGGTTGATCTCCAAAAGAGATGAATCAGCATATAGAGCGGAAGTACAGAACTTAGTCTCAGAGAACAGCAAAGACTAAGGAGCTAATTGTCAACTTTGGAAAGTCACAGGATGACGAGTACGCTCCAGTCTACATTAACGGAGACATAGTGGAGAGAGTGTCAAGTTTCAGGTTTCTTGGAATACACAGCTCAGACGACCTTACATGGTCCACTAACAGCACAACAATAGTTAAGAAAGCACAGCTCAGGACACTGAAGAAAGCTGGTCTACCTGAACAGATGCTGGTGACCCTTTACCGCTGCACCACAGAGAGCATCTTAACATACCGCATCTCTGTGTGCTATCTCAGTTGTACAGCAGCTGAGAGGAAAGCACTTCAGCGGGTCGTCTCTAGCGCACAGAAGATCATCGGGACACAGTTCCCAGCCCTGGAGGACACCTACAGCTCTCACTACCTAAGGAAAGCTACAAGCATCTGTAAGGACAGTACACACCCATGCAGTCATCTGTTTGAACTTCTTCCATCTGGCAGACGTTACAAGATTTTCTATGCTCGCACTTCCAGACTAAAAAATAGCTTTCTCCCCCAGAGCTATAATTGATCTGAACCAATTGATCAAGCATCATCCATAAATTTGTTATATTGCTACTTTTAGTTCTGGTTTTATGGCTGTCATGCATCTGAGTTACACTGTTGTACTGCTGACATTGCTTGTACTGGCTGGTTACTTGATTTTATTTATTTATTTTATTTGTTGTGTTATAGCATTGAGTACGAGTGTTGCAAACTCATTTTCGCTGTATTGGTGTGTGACAGATTGTACTATGCAATGACAATGAAGATATTTCATTTCATTTCATTACAGTTGATCAACACATGTCTTCAGTACATGTGGCCAGGTACCTACTATGTGCCAGATGCATTCCATTGAGTCACCCTCCTGAAATTGGCCTCGGAAACTGAAATCACATGGTTGTCAGGGACTTTTCAAAGTTGCCTGCATTTTTTTCAGTCAAAACGAACAGAAAAGGCATTGAACTCACCTGGGAGCAAAACCATGCTGTCACATATGTCACTTGGTTTTACTTTGGTGATAACATTCAAACTGTGCCACAGTTGTTCAGTATCCTACCGTGATGCCAGTTTGGTCTGGATTTGCCACTTCGCCATGGGATGGCTTTCCGGAGGTTGCACCTGAACCTCTCGTATTTTATTTGGTTGCCAGACCTGAATGCCACTAATATGGCCCTCAGCAGATTTTCTGTCTCATGTTTCATTCAGGTTTGTTGTTGGGGAAGACTCTATCAAGAAACACAAGCTCCCGTTTTTTGCCCTTTTTGACTTAGCAGTCTGGTCCACCCAGTGGAATGAGAAGGCCTTGGGTCTGACCAACATATCTGAGGTGAGCCACATCTCTGTGAAACAGAGAACACAGCAATCATTTGATTTCCTCTGATACAGCAATCTTGCCCTTAGTTCTTCAGTCTTCTTCTCCAGAGACTGTACATTTGCTAACAAGATTGTGGGTAAAGGAAGGTTTACACCCTGCCATTTTTGTCCGGCCTGGAGTCCTTCCCTCCTTCCTCATCTACCAGCCATAGTGACTTACCTTCATCCTCTTATAGTTGCTGTACCTGCATTCCTGAGCATTGAGTCCACCAAGTCCTTCAGGATGTTGTAAAATCACTAGTTCATTAAGACATTTTGACAAGGACCCCACTTAAAGGGAAAATACAGGCCGCAGATTGTAATGCTGGTAGATCAGAAGAGGTATATCTAGAGTATTGTGAGCAACCCGCAAAATGTCACGGTGTGTCGCTGCCACTATCATGAGTTTGGCACAGTGTCATGTGTGAAAGCGCCTGTTCCTGTGCTGCGCTATTGCATATTTCTGGAGAACTGGCAATCTTCAGATTCCCTACTCTTGTTTCCCTTCTGTACCTTTCTCAAATGCCCAGTCTTCATACCTCTCATGAGGCACCAACACCTTCCCAGCAACTTGCACTGTACTGTGCCCTGTTTCTGAACTACCGCAGTGCCCTTATCAACCAAAATGTTAGCACCACAGGTCATATGCTGTGGTCATTGACTGATTTTGCAAATTTCCTCCATAATTCTATTTTTTTTCAGAATCTTACTTGTTCCTTCTTCCACCAGCTGCATTTCTGAAATGTTCACTATTTAAGGTCTCTGGCAGAACCTATATTTTCACATTTCTTTTATTCTGGCTTCTTTCTTCTTTCCAGTCCTGATGAAGGGTCTCAGCCTGAAATGTCAACTGCTTATTCCCCTCCATAGGTGATGCCTAAACTGCTGAGTTTTTCAAGCATTTTGGGGTGTGGTGCCCTATATTATTACAGTATGGACGAGAGCAACTAACAGGGAATGGAAGAGATACTGATACCAACCTGGTACATCATAGGAATGATAAGGAGCAATAAAAGGTTCACAACAGTGTTGTATTGTGAGGCAGAACATAGCAAACTTGTAACTACTGCACCCACTGTCACGGTTCCGACCGTTAATTCCCCATTTTCTCCTAATTCCGTTTGAGGCAGCATACCTGGTTTTCATCAAGACCTGCAATATAAGAACCCCAGCTTTGTACCCACTATTTGCCAGATTGTTGGTTTTGCCAGTGTGGTAATTAACGTTTCCTCGCCACTTAGGATTGTGTGTTCTAAGTTTTGCTTCAGTACCGAGATTTACCCGTGCAACTCAGTCTCTCTGAGTCAAAATAATTTTTCTAAGTTCAACTCCAGTTCTGGGGTTTACCTGTGTAACTGTCTCTCCGTGCCAAGATAAGGATTCCAAGTTTACTCCAGTACTGAGGTTTACCTGTGTAACTCCGTCTCTCCGAGCTAAGAAAAGTTTTGTCCGCAGCTTCCCTTTCTACGCTCTATGTCAAGATAAGTTCTGCCTGTCTCCTGCTTTCCTGCACTCCCTCCTGTTTGCCGTTCAACGCTCACGCCCACGTCTGCATCCTAACTCAGTCTCCGTGCCTGTGTCCTGCATTTGGGTTCACCTCGTTCATTGCACCACTCACTGTTAAATCTGTCTGAAACATGCTTTGTTCGTATTCAGCCATCTTAAGGAGCCAGATCAGGCTTGTGGATAGCCCTAAGGCAATCTCATTCATATTTGTTCCCTGTGTTAGACAGCCACAAATTTTGTGACCCTGACTGATCTTCTGAGATTGTTTTACAAGCACTTCAGAGGGAACTTTGCACTAAATCTCTGCTGATGTGGCAGGCAGGACTGTAGTTGACAATATATTTCTACATTGTAATGGCATCTGTTTGAACAAACCATAAAAGCTGTCCCGATTCTGGAAGAGATTTTGTTTCCAGTGTTTCACCCTGCAGGGAAGGCAATATAATGTTAATACTTAACAATTAATCATTTTTGTATTGAAGTGTCCAGGGGGCTTGTTTGGACTGCTAAAAATGCTTGTTTTAAGGCATTTAAAGCAGACTGCATCCAAATGTCTCTGTGATGCCTGAGGCAGAGATAAGTTAAACTTGACACTTTAAAAACAGCAGACTGTGAGCAGCCATCACTTATTAGCTCCTTTGCTAAGTTCCCTGCATAGCAAACATGATGACTATTAAATCCTTCCTATTTCTGCAAATAATTACCATTAATTGGTAATATTAACTGCATGCACTGAAACCTGATTTGCTGGCATGTCAAACGCTCCATGAAAATTGCAAATGTCCAATTAATAATACGTTTTGACTTTCAAATCAGTTTTGCATTGCAAATCGGTTCATGATTTTTCAATCATCCTTGAGGCTACAAAACAAATGTGAAGTGATCAGATTGCAACGAAACCTTGCCAATCTAAATTTAATTCAGAAATAATTAATCATGTATAATTTGTATGATCTTAGCTGCAGCATTGAAATTACATTTTTGGAGAAGCAGTTTTGCTTTGCTAGTTCTTCAGTTCTTTCAGTTTGCTCTGTGATTAATTGTTAAGTGTGTCAGTATGGATCAGTTCACTGTTCTTTTTCTCTGTTTCGCAGGAGAGCATTTTTTTGATATCTGTGTAATATTGGGATAAAGTCACAAGTCATAAACTGGTAATTTTCTGACTGTAGATCCCCCTCCAGCACTGCACCCATCCCCGACCTCCAATCCTCGGGATAGAGAATGAGGAAGGAGTTGAGCATTTAAGAGTGATTAGATTACAGGAGAATGAGACTATTCCAAGTGCTAGCAGATTCAGATTAATTTATTTATCACAGATACATTGAAACATATAGTAAAGTGTGTCGTTTATCAGCCAACTCAAACCACGGATGTGTTGGGGGCAGCCCCACACACTCTCGTGCCAACCTAGCATGGCCAAGGGTTCATCAGCACAACAGCAATACAACCAGCCCCTTTCCTTCCACCCAGCATAGACTTGATGGCCCAGAAAACCTTCTGTATCTGAAAAAGGGACAAGAAATTGCTAGAAGCATCTTTCGTTGTCCCATTTCCCTTTTTAATACAACACCCAGTTGACAATTCTTTGATTAACTTAAATCTTTGTTTTCAATCCTGAGGCAGTGCTCTTCAAGGGAGGTGATTTGCCATCCTTTTCATCACAAGGTACAAGAAAAATCAAGAAGTGTGTGCTCCTCTGATTCTCGCCTCAAGCCAGAGAGCCAAGGAAAAGACTCAGAGAGATCCAATTTTGAAAATAAATGCCACATGGATTCTGCTGTAGAGTCTTGTACCTTAAATAATCAGCTTTTCTTTTTCCAGAGATGTTCCTTAGTATGCTAGGTTTTCCAGTATTTTTGGTTTTTATTTAAAATATTGGCCAAGTACTGGCATTCTGTTTCGTTGGCGGGTCGCTTTTCATTTCGCAAGAATAAACTTTCCATATGGCAGCTTTTCCCAAACTGTTACATGGCAGAATTAATTGTTGGTCAGCTTCTGTGGTGTGTGCTTGCTAACCTTTAGTTGATTTCATCATGAGCTTGATTCAAATATCAGTGGCAATTTAAGAAACACTTGTAGAGGAACTGTTATTTAAATGGGTGCCTTGAAAGACCTGCACTCTCGCTTCCTTATGTGTGGAATTGTGAAAGATGTCATTATTCAGCTAGCAAACAGTTAAAAGAAGATTGCTGCCATCTTTGTTGTTCCAGCTGAAAGAATATTCCTTTCCTCCTGCAGCGTGTTCAACAAGACACTTAGGGACTAGGCTTTGACTGTTCGTAGATATGACAAGATAATGAGACAGCAAGAACATTTTGGATCTCACTGAGAAAACATCTTACTCACTCCATTACACTGCACAGTTGAAACCTTCCAGGTTTGTAGTGTAGTACATCAGGGTGAGAAATGGACCCAGTATTTTTGCACTTTGCATGGAAGTACCAGTTACCAGTTACCAGTACCAGTTACCTCTCGGTATCACAGTAGACTGCAGAAAAATAAGTAGAAACTCCGAGACCCACTGTTTCAGTTTATAAATTAGTATACTGTATAGCTTCTTCAGAGTTAGTGAAAATGCATTCAGATTAAACCTTACTCCATTATTTAATTTTCATTTCAAATTAAAGGTGCTCCATTCACCATGCTGGCTCGTAGAACTTGCCTAACTCAGAGTGATGGGGTTGAGGATGGGACGGTTGGTAAAAAGGGAGATGCAAAGTGTAATGAGACTGTGAGAAAGGACAGGCAGGTGACAGGGGATAATTGAGTTAAAGTGTAACAGGGGGCCAACATTGAAAAAGGTGATGAATGCAGGACTGAAGTGTTATATTTGAATGCGTGCAGTTTATGGAATAAAGTAAATGATCTTATAGCACAGTTAGATATTGGCAGGTGTGTTGTTGTTGGTATGGCTGAATCGTGGCTGAAAGAAGATCATAGTTGGGAGCTTCTTATCTAAGGATACATATTGTATCAAAAGGATAGTCAGGTAGGCATAGGGGATGGGGTAGCTCTTTTGGTAAAAAATGAAATCAAATCCTTATGAAGAGGGTGACATAGGATCAGAAGACTAGAATCATTGTGGGTAGAGTCAGGAAATAGCAAGTTTAAAAAAACCCTGGTGGGAGTTATATTCAGGCTTGTCAACAGTAACTAGAATGTGAGCTGCAAATTACAATGGGAGATAGAAAAGATAGAAAAGTTGTGGACAGACTGGGAAAATTAGGTTGGTGCTTGATCTCAAGAGGGGGAACTCGTAGAATATCTATGAGATGGCTTTTTAAAGCAGCTCATGGTTGAGCCTACTGGGGGACAGCAATTCTGGGCTAGGGATTATGTAATGACACAGATTTAATTAGGGAGCATAAACTAAAGGAACCCACAGGAGGCAGTGGTCATAATATGATAGATTTCACCCTGTTGTCTGAGACAGAGTAGCTAAAATTGGATGTATTAGTATTACAGTGAATTGCAGTGGCATTAGAGAGGAGCTGGCCAAAATTAATTGTACTGGGACACTGGCAAGGATGATAGCAGAACAGCAACGGCTGGAATAAAGAGAGTTACAGAGGCATGAGAGAAGAGCTGGGAAGCATTGATTGAAATAGGACACAGGCAGGGATGATGACAGAATAGCAATGGCTGGAGATCTTGAGGTCAATTTGGAAGATGCAGGAAAGGTATATCCCAAAGATGAAGATATAATTCCAAAGGTTGACAAGATAAATCAAAGACAGAATAAAAGCAAAAGAGAGGGAACACAATATAGCAAGAATTAGTGGGAAGATAGAGGAGTGGGAAAGTTTAAAAAATTAACAGAGGCAACTAAAAAAGCCATAAATAGAGAAAAGGTGAACTATGAAGGTAACCTCATCACTAATATAAAAGAGGATACAAAAACATTTTGAGATATATAAATATAAGAACATAAAAAATAGGAGCAGGAGTAGGCCATCCAGTACATTGAGCTTGCCCCGTCATTCAATAAGATCATGGCTGATCTATCTGTTAAACTCCATTTACCTGCCTTTTTCCCATAACCCTTAATTCCCTTACTATGTAACAACCTATCTAATTGTTTCTTCAATATATTTAGTGAAGAAGCCTCAACTGCTTCCCTGGGCAGAGAATTCCACAGATTTCTGGGAAAAACAGTTTCTCCTTATCTCCCTCTTAAATCTTCTCCCCTGAATCTTGAGCCAATGTTCCCTAGTTCTGGTCTCACCTACCAATGGAAACAACTTTCCTACTTCTATCTTATCTATCCCTTTCAAAATGTGTGTTTCTATAAGATCCCCTCTCATTCTTCTGAAGTTCAGAGAGTATAGTCCCAGGCGACTCAATCTCTCCTCATAGGTTAACCCCTTCATCCCTGGTATCAACCTGCACTGCACTGCCTCCAAAGCCAGTGTCTCCTTCCTCAAGTATGGAGACCAGAACTGCACACAGTACTCCAGGTGTGGTCTCACCAGTACCCTGTATAGTTGCAACATGACCTCCCTGCTCTTGAATTCAATCCCTCTAGCAATGAAGGCCAATATTCCGTTTGCCATTTTAATAACCTGTTGTACCTGCAAGCCATCTTTTTGTGATTCATGACCAAGCACTCCCAAGTCCCTCTGTACTACAGCATGCTGCAATTTTTCACCATTTAAATAATAAGATTAAGCGACCGATGAGAGTGGCTATCGGACCACTGGAAAATAATACTAGAGATGTAGTAATGGGGGACAAAATAATGGCGGGTAAACTGAATAAGTATTTTGCAGCAAAGGGAGTGCAGTTTTACTGGGTGTTGTCAGCAATGGGCATCATCCTCATACAATCCTCATCACACTGCTTAAAGGAAGGTTTCTCTCGTCAAATCATTTGGGGGAGTTTCTGCTTATTGTACTCAGTGACTATTGACTCCCAGCTTAGATGGCTGTACTAAGATTCTAAGAACAGAAAAGTGAAAAATCAGCTGACAGGTGAAGCTGCTTTGAGACATTACCTGAGTGATGTGTTTGGCTGGATTTGAGGCAGTTTCCTTTGCTATCTGCCTGTGCCATATCTGAGAACTGAAGTTGACATTAGATTATGTACTCTGCCAACAGGCATCATGTACCTTCTGAATCATAAGGGAATATTGAAAAAGTTATAATGTACTGATTTTTGGAAGGTCACTTCCTTCTGTTTCATTCACTGTGTGCAAATGAAAATACTTTCCATACCAGTTAATGCTTTTTCTATCAATCAGCTCTTCTATATATAATCAACACTCCAAAAATCTGCTTCCTTATCTCCCTCTGATTTATTTTCTACCTTGAACTTGTGCTGGTGTGATAGAGCTCAAACTTTTTGCTGGATTTCTGGTCTTTTGAACAATGACACAACGTCCACTGCAATTAAAGCAGATTTGGTTTTACTTTCTAGGCGGGAGTGGAATTCTCAGAGCAGAAGAGGATTCTGGTACAGAAGCAGATGATGAAACCCACCTCACCTTCTACTCCGAGCACAGGGGGAGGCGAAGGAGCAAAGGTAAAGGGATTTTTGATATGTCTCGGCAGTCTCACCATCGGAAATGCGAATGACAGTCAGATTTGAGGTTTTGGTTTGTTTTAGCTGGAATAAGAAACCAGCAATTTTTCATATCGAGCTTATGCCTTTGGCAACTTCCTGCTATGAAATGAATTGATAGTGTGAATCTCTGATCTAACCCAGTGTGGGATATGAACCTGCTGACTGTAACTCATCTTTAAATTATAGCTATTTGACTTTAGTGGATTCCAGAACTGTCCTGTCATTTCCATGAAATGCACAGTAGCTGATTTGCTTGAAGTGATAAATGCGCACAAGTTCAGGCATCTTTGACAGCTTATACTATAATTTACACAATATTGATAGAGTTGATATTTATACAGATGATGGACTGCTAATATTTTCAAAGTTGGATTAAGCACATTTTAAAGTGCATTCCCACTCCATGCTGTTAATTTTACAAACAATGTTGCAAATTTACTGGGATCAAAAGATCTGCAGCCCGGCTCAAAGAAAAATCTTGTGAGAAATAGAAAGAGAGAAATAAAACTGTACAGGTTAGTGAAGAACAATTGCATAGAGATTAACTGTGACTTCTTGATGCATATTTTTCAATGCTCCCATTAACCAGTCTCTTACTAATTGGTGGAATGAAAATTTCCACATCAGGTCTGTATTAACAAAGGCTTAATCATTTGATGAACTGAGCCATTTTGCTCAAGCTTGTTTTTTCTGGTGTTCCTTACAGATGAGGGGTGAAATGTAGCTACTGTCTCACAGCTCTTGTGACCAGATCTTCTGTGTTATCTGCATGGAGTATGCATACACTCTCTGAGATGGCAAGGGTTTCTTTCCACACCAAACGGCTGTGAGTCAGTAGGTTACCAGATTGATTCCTGGGATGGCAGAACTTTCATATGAAGAAAGACTGGATCGACTAGGCTTATACTCACTGGAATTTAGAAGATTGAGGGGGGATCTTAGTGAAACGCATAAAATTCTAAAAGGATTGGACAGGCTAGATGTAGATGCAGGAAGATTGTTTCCGATGTTGGGGAAGTCCAGAACGAGGGGTCACAGTTTAAGGATAAAGGGGAAGCCTTTTAGGACCGAGATGAGGAAAAACTTCTTCACACAGAGAGTGGTGAATCTGTGGAATTCTCTGCCACAGGAAACAGTTGAGGCCGGTTCATTGGCTATATTTAAGAGGAAGTTAGATATGGCCCTTGTGGCTAAAGGGATCGGGGGTATGGAGAGAAAGCAGGTACAGGGTTCTGAGTTGGATCATCAGCCATGATCATACTGAATGGCGGTGTAGGCTCGAAGGGCCGAATGGCCTGCTCCTGCACCTATTTTCTATGTTTCTATGTTAATTTGGATTGGTAGGATCTATTGGTGGCAAAGGAAAATTAATGGAAATGCAGTAAGTGTATTTGGAATAGGAACTAGCAAGGAAGGTGGTTCACTCTGTGAGTAGGTGTAGCCAATTTAAGCCACAATGATCTTAGGGTCTTTGTTTTACAGCACCGAAGCAGGCCCCTGAGCCCCACCTAGATGAACCATCAAGCACCCATTTTCACATCCCATTTATTTTCCCCTCATTTCTCCCAGATTTTGTCCCCCACCAACAGAGCAGGAACAATTTACTGTGACCAGTTAGCCTACCTAACTACAAGTCGTTGGAATGTTGGAGGAAACCCACACAGCCGAAGGTAGAACATGGAAACTCCACACCAACAGCATCAGAGGTCAGGATTGAAGTCAGATTGCAGGGGCTGTGAAACATCGTTTTTTTTTATTGGCTGTGTCATTGAGCCACCTTCTTTGATTACATAAGGAATTATGGAACTTCCTTCCATACAGCATGAATGAGAATCAGAAATTGTGCCTTTAAGTTCCAAGATTTGTTGAGACTTGCTGTCTTCCTGAGAATATGACTGATCTTCTACAAAGCTCCAGTAATTTAGTATTTATTAAGCGTCAGTCACAAAGCCAAGGGTTATATTTTTTATTGACTGAGAATAAAATCCGTAACCTTTTTTGGCAAACCTTGGTTGGCTATACATATTGAACTCACTGAGTAACTGGAATTATTTTATAAAAATAAATCTAGTTTTGGGTTTGGTTTGCTCTTTGTACAACAATGTGATTCTGAAATAATTGTCTTTGGCAAAATTTCTTGGTGTCATGACAAACTGTGCTCTGCTTGTAGAATTTCAGGTCTTAATTGATGGCAATTGGCTTTACACTGACACATACCTTGCCATGACATACAATAATATAAGGTCAAAGTTAACCTCAAATCTGTTGCAAGCAATTAGAATGTGATTTGCTTTTCGGTTAATTCTTGGGCAAAGTGATATGGATGTACAATTCCTTCGTCCAAGTATAGCCAACTGCCTTTTCTCACTCAGCGTCCACAAAACCAAAGCGATGATAGTTGATTTCAGGAAAGGGAAGGAGGGTAAACATGTGCTAGTATACAATGGATGAATCGGTGCTGGAGAGAGTCAGCTGCTTTAAATTTTAGGACATTAACAAGCCCTTTATCCTACCCAAAGATGAAATTATGAAGAAAGCATGGCTGCACTTATACTTTCTCAGGAGGTTAAGGAGGATCAGCTTGTCACTAAAAACTCAAACAAACTTTGACTTCTGATGTAATCCTTTGGGATTGAGGATGACTTGCTTCCTCTCTGGTTTTGTGTGTCCTGATGTGGCAAACGAGGCCAATGTGGAAACAACAGACTTTTCCATTAGAGAACAGGAGGTAACTGGCTTGGAGGGTAGTTCATAACATGGTAAACTTCTTCCACTATTTATGCACAAACTTTGTGTGCTCTTGACACTTAGAGGCAAGGTCCTCAATACAATCCTGCTTATTCCATTATTCCATGTTCCATTGTACAAAAAGGGAACAAGGACCAGTTAGTTTCACTTCAGTGGTAGGGATGTTACTGTAGAGAGTTTTGCAGGATAGGATTTATTAGCATCTGGAAAACCATAGCCTAATCAGGGACAGCTAGCATGGTTTTGTGGAGAGCTAGCATGGTTTTGTGCAGAGCAAGTCTTAACTTCCCAACTTGAATGAGTTTTTTGATAAGATAACTGATGAAGGTAGAACTGTGGTTGTTGTCTGCATGGATTTTAATAAGACTTTAGACATGCGAGGCTCATCCAGTAGATTAAGATGCATGGGATCCATGGTGAATCAGCTGTTTGGATTAAGAACTAGCTTGCTTATAGAAGACAGAGGGTATTAGTCAAAGGGACTGACTCTAGCTGGAAGTTTGACATCAGGATCTGTACTGGGATCTCTGCTGTTTGAATGTTATGTAAGTGACCTGGATAAAAATGTAGATGGATGGGTTGGTAAGTTTGTGGATGATATGAAGATTGGTGGTGTTGTCAATAGCATAAAAGACGGACGTAGAATTCAATAGGCTACAGATCACTTGCAGATATGGGAGAACAGATGGCAGATGGTGGTGGTTGAGACAGAAACATCAGGTCCTTTTAAGGGATGTTTAGATAGGCACATAAGTGTGAGGAAAATGGAAGCATATGGACTGTGCAGGCAGGAGAGATTAGTTTAGTTGACCATTTGATTACTAACTTAATTGGTTCGGCATAACATTGTGGGCTGAAGGGTCTTTTCCTGTGCTGTGTTGCTCTGTGTTCTGTGGTTGTTCCTCCGCTAGTTGGAGTGAACATGGGCCGCAGCTTCCCAGGATTCATGGTCAGTGAAAGAAACTTCAAGTACTTCCTAGAACCTTTTCCTCAGGTTCTCTGCTGTTTGTCCCAACAGCCAAGCTCAGAGCAGAGTCTTCTGAGAATCTAGAATCATTGTAGTTAACTGAGTGTGACCATGGCCTCAATACTGCAGAAAAATGGATTTTCCTTTGGACACTGATAATGATGTTCTAATGTTTCCAGTGAATTTGGAGAGTTTTGTGGAGATATTGTTTGTGTAACATGTATTCAGCAGGGATTCCTTATCAAAATGCTAACTAGTCCTTTGATTGTTTCACTCTGAGATCTCATTAAATCAACCATTTTCGGAGTAGCACAATGTGAACTGTTTGGCAGTAACACCAACACATTTAATGTTATTGTGAATTGTTTGTGGAAATTACGGTGGTTGAAGCACTGTTCAAGATGATGTGAATTAAATTTTAAATTTTGCATTCTTCAATTCTTGGAAATGTACTTTAATGTGCAAAATTAAATATTATTGTAACAAAAAGCCGTGGATTTGTGCTTAACATCCCGAAGCAATCCATAAAAAGGAGCAAACCATGTATTTATAAATGAGTCAGATCCCAGTTAGATTTTTGTGCATGAAAAGATGGAGAGAAAAATTCATTCATTGTCACAAAGGTTTTTTTCCTCCCCCTTTCATTTATGAGTTTTCCTAAGATGATGACCATGTTCATTATTGCCATATAGTTTGTTCATGTTCTTTGAAACAGCTTGGCATGGTGCAGATATTCCGTGCATCCACATGGAAATATTCATGATTGCATTTGTCCTGCTGCTTACTTGATGAATTTCATTCAAAGTCAATATGCATCTCAATTACTTAACTCTAGTTATTACCATATTAACAGTGTCAAAATTGTTTCAGCTGCTTTTCCAGTGTTTCTTCCACACAGAGGAGAAATCTTTTTTGAAATGTGTCCACGTATCTAAGGGCATAAATTATGACCCTCCTCAAGTTACCTGAGAAGAGAGAGGTTTGCTTTCTTCTCAAACCGCTAACCCCAGGCAATATTTGCTTCTCCTCAACTTTGTCCCATAGGAACTTTCAGAATGTTCAATTAATTTAACTAATGGAACACTTCTTGTATGTATTAATGAGGAGTGCTGTGTGAGCTTGAGGGGAGCATGGGGGGCATTGATGATTTCCCTATGTTCTGAAGAAGCCTTAGTCATAGAGAAGAGCTGTTTGTCATTTAAGTGTCGTATGGCACAGAAGCAGGCCACTCAGCCCACTAAGTCCACTCTGACTATCAAATGCTATTTGTACTAACCCATCACTTATATCTTGCTGTAGAACGACAAACACCACACATGAAAGAAGGGGTAAACCTTTAATATAGGACATGTACTCTCAATCAAGTGCTCTGGTTGAATCGACTTTTTTAAAAAAATTTATTTCAACTATGCCCATCCTAAAAAAGTGAGCAGTATTCCTGACCTACACTTCATAATTGATAGAGATATTAAACATTGAACGCTTGCCACTGAGTCCCCAAGCTCTGAACTGCTTGTGCAACTGCTGCTGTTGTCATGTTGGCTCAGCGGGGAACTGAAAATACAACAAAAAGCTCTGGAAACCCAGGGAGTTTCGATCGAGAGAGAAACAATTCATGTATCAGTTCCAGAACCTATCATCAGTCCCTTTTGTGTGTAAGGTTGGCATCTGCCAGTTACTTGTAATATTTTTTACCCAGGCTTTGTTTATGATGAAGAACTCACTGTATGTTCAGTTATTATCAACACTGAGACTTCAACATAAGGAGAAAGCATGGAAAAATTGAGTTTATTTCTGGTTCAGCCCTCATCTTATTAAATAATGGAAAAGGCTGATTGCTGAAACAGTTCATATGAGCTTTTATTCACTGGGGGCTTTGGAGTGTGGAGCATTAGCTGTCTCCTGACAGTCACCAGCCCCATTAGTATCTGCATACTCAGCCAATTCCCCAACAGGTATTGCAGCAGCATCTGTGATAAGTAGAGTCATTCTGTCAGCATAGACAACCAACTTGGTCAGGGCAACAGGGAACTCATTTGATGTTCTTCACAGTAGTATCACAGGATTCAAATGTCCACATGAGGGAGAAGGATCTGCAGGACAGTGAATTTGACAGTGCACAATCTCTTTGAACTGCACTAGGTTGTTGACCTGAGGTATCTGTTGCCTCAGTTTAAGGACAATGCCAGTGAACTGCAGCTGACCCTGCAGTGTACGTCGAAGGTGATGGTGATATTATCAGTTGTACATGATACCATGTCTGCTGTTGCTTAATATTCATGTATGTGGCATTTACAAGTCTGTATGTTAGTTCAATAAGTTTAACAAGTCAGTTTTAATGACTGTTGAAGCTAGGACCAGGTGGGATGAGAGACAGAGGTATACTGTTCCGTTCCTCACCCAAAACTGCTGGATTGTCTCAAACCACTGTTGACTGAAATGGAGGTTGTCACTTCCTGGTTCTCAGTATTTCATCTGAGAAAGTATTTCAAAATCGCTTCCGATTCTCAACTGGATAGATCACATAAAAGTTCTGTTTATAAAAGCCATTTAGAGGCTGGGTATTCGGGATGCACAACACCAAAAGTCTTTTCACCATTTACAAGGCACCAGTTAGGAACCAGATGCCTGGGTGAGGACAACTTGAATGAAGTTTGAGAAGTTCAACTCCATCCACAACGAAGCAACTATTCATTGGCACACACCCTAGATGTGCAACACATGCAAATTCTGGAAGAACTCAGCAGCTCATACAGCATCTATGGAGGGAAATGAACAGCTGATTTTTGAATGAACAAGTCTGGACCCAAAAAGTCAGCTGTTCATTTCTCTCTATAGGTGCTACCTGACCTACTGAGTTCCTCCAATATTTTATGTGCGTTCCTCGGGATTTACAGTATTTGCAGAATCTCTTGTGTGACCCTATATGTGCATTTTCCCTTGCAGCTGGTGCACTGTGGGTGTAAAGGGTGCAACACACACAACGCATAGCATAACTTGTTGGGTGGATCCAGCAGTTCCTGTCAAAACTACAGCCAACAAGAAGGACAAGGTTAACAGGTGCTTGAGAACATCTTTTGCTGCTAGTTCCCCTCCTGCTTGCACACCATCCTAACTTGAAAATAAATCTTCGTCCCTTCATCATGTCTGATTCAACCCACCCAAAAATATTATGGAAAGACCCTCAAGAAAAGTTCCTTTGAAGTTCTTAACAAAGGAGAGTCACTAGCAATTGCTCAAGGGCAATTAAGGATGGGGAATAAATGCTGGCCTTTTCAATGATATTTGCATGCTGAAAACATTTAGTACAATGTACTTAGAAATATAAAAGTGTTCTCTTTTTCTATCTATCTTCCAACAATCTGCCGTGTTGTCAGTTAGACTCTTGTTAGGAAGATTTCTAAGGAGTGTAGGTTTGCAAATACACCTTTAACAAATGTTTGCCCAATGCTTTGTGAGGATCCATCAGAACTGTCCCCTTGGTCACTTCAGAAGTCATTGAGCAAACTACCATTCAAGAAAGAGGATTTACTTTCATGAATGTACATCTGGAATGTCCAGATGGAAAATCATGAATAATGCAGTCATAAATCCACAGCAGAAATTAATGCAAATGCTAAGAACTTCAACCATGCATTTTATGGGGATGAAACTGTTCATTTACATAATCCAGTAGGCAAGTTAGTTCTGTGGATACTGTTGTTGCACATCTGGTACAAACATATTAACTGAATAACTGCTAGGCATTATTCCCTTTTATTAAATTAAATTAATTTATTTTTATTAAATAAATTTAATAACACTTAACTTAGCAATTTCCAGAAACAGTGTGTAACCTTACTCGTTTACCAACATTATTATGCTTTAGCTAATCAAGACTAATTGCAGGATTATTCTGGATACCAACAGACACACTTCGGTGACCACATAGCTAACATTTAATTTTAGCTGACAAAGTTTACAGAAGGATATTTGGGGTGGACTTGGCCTGGTCCAGGTCCAACCATGATGATGACAATTCCGATATAATGTCTGAAGACCTGCTGTTCAACTCCAGGACAGTCTGATGAATTTAAGTTTATGGGTGCCACACAGGAAAAGCTATCACATTGCTTTATGGGTTCATCTCTCCAAACTGCGCCCATAAAACAGAAATGCAATTTTTTAAGAAAACACAGAGAACGAAAATTCTGGATAAGCTGGGATATAGTGTGCAAGGATTGAGATATGTCAATAATTCTCAAACTAGTGCATGATGTTTGGTGAATTAATGCTGACCATTCACCTTGTGTGCAGGTAGGTTCCATTATCTTGACAGCACTTAAAATTAACTTGCACTATTTCAGTCAGACTGTAATTCTAAAGGTACGTGTGCATTGTGATGTTAGGGGTAAATTCAGGTTCTTAATAGAGTAGTAGTAGTTCGATCACTCGAGTTGAATATAATGTTCTCCTAAGGGGTTGCCTGTTGGTGGGTGTTGTAATGTCAGTATTATTAAAAGCAAGTTAATACTAACCGGCAAGCTGTTGGTAATAAGAAGCTGGTTCCAAGGTCAGCGGGGCTTTACTTCCGGTGTGCATTGTATGGAGTTCCACCACCCATGCCGTATGAGGTACCTGGAAACCTCTGTACTGTAAATACCAAATAAAGATGTTCTTTTGGCCATAAAGTTGTCGAGTGGTCCTTTTGTAAAGTAGAAGTTACCACATATTTTTGGAGATGAGGTGAACTGGTTTTGTGGACGTGTCAGCCTGTTTTGAACCAGAGCTGTGAGCGGGCAAGGGGCCTTGCGTTTCAGATGGTTGCGTTCGGGACTGTCAGTGAATTTGGGGAGGGAATCGAGGACTGGCTGGAGTATGAGGAAAGGTCGGGACACTTTTTCCTGTGCTAGTGGAGTTACTGAGGAGGCTAAGAAGCGCTCTATTCTCCTGAGTGTGTGTGGGGCAAAGACTTACAAGTTGATAAGGAACTTAGCCACACTGTGGAAACCGGGAGAAATTCCACACGACGAACTGGTCAAGCTCGTGGGGAACCACCACAATCCGAAACCTTTGGTGATAGTTCAACGGTTCAAGTTTCACAGCCATTTCTGGAAGCCAGGTCAGTCTGTGGGTGATTTTGTGGCGGAGCTTCGGCAGCTGTCGGAGCTTTGTGATTTCGGAGCAGGGTTGGATGATATGCTCCATGATAGATTAGTATACAGCAGTAATAATGACGCCGTACAATGCCACTTGTTGGGGGAAACCCCACTGTTGACTTTCAAGACAGCCCTAGAGATTGCCCAAGGCATGGAGGTGGCTGCTAATAATGCTGAGGATTTCCAGAAAGGACATGGGAGGTAGCAGTCGGCGGCAGTGCACCAAGTCAGGAGGGAGACAGGTAAACAGGTGAAGCGGGTGAAATGTCTTTGATGTGGAGGGATGCACTATGCAAATGTTTGCAAATTCAAAGATACTGTCTGCCATGCTTGTAGCAAAAAGGGACATTTAGCTAAAAAGTGCAGAAGCATAAAGGGTCAGGTTAAGCCTGGGCAGGGGAAAGCTCAACAGACTCAGGCAGCCACACACCACCTAGGAGAAGCAGACGAGGAGGCAGCGTGAGCCTACAACATGTTTGGAGTGGAAACGGATGAGGAAAAACCTGAACCATATTATGCCACAGTTACTGTCAGTGGAAAGGACATTAAGTTCGAATTGATTCAGGGGCTACTGCATCGATCATTAGTGAAGAGGACAGGAGGACATGGGGGTCCAACCTGCCTCCCATCAAACAGTCTAAGCTCAAGCTCAGGACCTATATGGGGCAGCCCATACCTCATTTAGGGGTGTTACATGTGGATATTTCAGCCTGGGGCAGAAGGCTGAAACCAGGCTGGTGATAGCTAAGGGCAGTGGGCCCAGTCTTTTGAGCCGCGATTGGCTTTGCAAAATCCGTCTCAACTAGCATGAAATTAAGTATGCACACACGATGGAGGACATTCTGCAGTAGTATAGTGACGTTTTCAGGGACGAGCCGGGCACACTGAGGGCATGACTGTGAAACTCCATGTCGACCCTCAGGCCACACCATGTTTTTTTACCCCAGGTCAGTGCCCTATGCCGTGAAAGGCAAGGTTGAGGAGGAGCTGGAACGTTTACAGGGGCTGGGCATCATTGAACCCGTCCAATTTTCAATGTGGGCGGCTCCCATTGTTCCAGTTTTGAAGGAAGGTAAAACGGTGAGGATATGTGGGAACTACAAGCTTACAGTGAATTGGGTCTCTAAGCTGGAGGAATACCCATTGCCACAGGGGGATGACCTGTTTGCAACCCTGTCAGGGGGTAAGCTGTTCACAAAGCTAGACATGAGCCACACCTACCAACAGCTGCTGCTGGACGAGGATTCAAGGGAGTATGTCACAATCAATACGCACAAGGAATTACTCAAATGCAGTCGCCTGGTGTTTGGAGTGGTGTCTTGCCCCGCCATTTTCCAAAGCACAATGGACCCTTTGTTGCAGGGGATTCCGCACGTAGCAGTATAACTTCATGATATTTTGATCACAGGAGCCACGGGGGGGGGGTAGCATCGGGCTAATTTAGAACAGGTGCTGAAGAGTCTCTCAGATGCAGGGCTGCAAGTGAAAAGTGGAGAATGTGTGTTCCTGCAAGTTGTGGTGAACTACATATACCTGTCTGGACACGCCCCTCTGCTGACTGCTCCTGTGGCCCCCTCCCACAGACCCCTGTATAAAAGCGATTGGAGGCACTGCTCCTCCCTCAGTCTCCAGGATGTTGTGCGGTGGTCTTTTGCTACTAATCGTGGTTTCTTGCAGCTAATAAAAGCCTATCGTTCGCCTCCCGTCTCCGAGAGTTATTGATGGTGCATCACAAGGGTGACCTACCTAGGACACAAGTTTACAGCTGAGGGGCTTTGCCCAGTGGAGGACAAAGTGAGAGCTATCAAGGAGGCCCCAAGCCCCAAGAGTGTCACTGAACTCAGATCATTTTTGAGCACGGTGAATTATTATGGCAAATTTCTTCCGGACCGCTCAAAGGTTTTGGCCCCACTGTGTAAGCTGCTTCACAATGACACTAAGTGGCAGTGGGATGAAGAACAGGAGGAAGCTTTCAAGGAAGTGAAAGGTCTCCTCCACTCAGCGAAACTGCTCGTTCACTATAACCCAGACAAGGAGATCACCCTTCCATGCGACACTTCGCCCTATGGAGTCGGGGCAATTCTCTCCCACGTAATGGAGGACCGTTCCGAGAAGCCTATTGGCTTTGCTCACGTAGCCTGATGGCTGTTGAGAAGGGATATTCACAGCTAGATAAAGAAAGTCTGGCCATTGTTTATGCAGTCAAACACTTTCATCAGTACCTCTATGGACGTGTATTCACAATTTATATGGACCATAAGCCACTGATGAGCTTTTTTAGTGAGGCCAGATGCATCTCACCGCTAGCCTCAGCCAGGATATAGCGTTGGGCTCTCACATTGTCAGCCTACCAGTATACCATAGTGTACAGAGCAGGTGGGGATAATGGAAACGCTGATGCGCTGAGTCGACTCCCTTTACCTGAGACGCCTGTTATGTGCCTCCAGACACTGTGTTTTCATTGGAGAGGCTGTCCTCGACACCTGTAAAGGCGACCCAGATCAAGCAATGGACAGGGAGGGACCCAGTCCTGTCTCAGGTCAAGACTTTCCTTTTACAAGGTTGACCCAGAGTCGTGGAAGGAGAGGAACTGAGGCCTTATGCTAAATGCAAGATGGATCTGTGTCTGCAGAATGGTTGCATTTTCTGGGGGGTGAGGGTCATCGTGCCTCCCCCTGGCCATTCGCAAATTGTGGAGGAAATTCATGAGACTCATCCAGGGGTGTCGTGAATGAAAATCTTGCAAGATCCTACGTCTCGTGGCCAAGAATGGATCAGGATCTGGAGAACAAGGTAAAATCATGCACGCAATGTCAGACCAATCAGAACATGCCACCACCAGCTCCTTTGCATGCATGTATACCCAGTATACCCCTGCTCTCGCTACATTTGGACTTTGCTGGCCCCTTTATGGGGCAGATGTTCACTCCAAAGGTTAGAAGCTCACATCATGAGCAACATCACAGCCCCCTCAACCATAGACAAGCTCAGGAAAGTGTTTGCAGTCCACGGGTTGTCTGACATTCTGGTCACTGATAATGGCCTAACGTTCACCAGTGAGCTGTTCAGTGAGTTCATGCAGCAGAATGGCATTCATCACATTCGGACGGCCCCTTTCCACCCGGCCTCAAATGGTTTGGCTGAGCAGGCTGTTCAGACAGTGAAGGAAGGCCTGAAGTGGATGGCAGGGGACTCTGTTAGTACACAGCTTTCACGTTTCCTGTTTAAATACCACCTCACACCACAGACTACGACTGCACGCACTCCAGCAGAGATGCTGATGGGGCATAGGCCCAAGTCCAAATTGGACCTGCTGCGCCCGGACATGAAGGCAAAAGCGGAGAGAAAGCAGGAAAAGCAGGAGGGACATGATCAACATGCAAAAGAGAGACAGTTAAAACCGGATGACAATGTCAATGTGAGAAACTTCAGCAGTAGCAATAATCAGCAATGGCTACCTGGGGTTATTCTTAAGCAGAGTGGTCCAGTTTCCTATGTTGATAAGCTGAATGATGGGCATGTTTTCCGCAGACATCAGGATCATGTGTACCTGCGTCATGATTCCGGCTCAGAGGTAGACAGTTCCATGGAGTTTCCAGTGGTGAGACAGACTACTGGGGAAACATGCCAGAGATAGAGAGAGACACTGGCAGAGGAGGCAGAGTCCCCTGAAGAGGATGGACATTCTCACGTGGACACACGGACCCCTCTCATGCCCCCAACACCAGATCCACCCAAAACATCCTCACCAGCGGTGCCTGCTGGGTCACCGGGGGTAGTGTGTAGATCGCAGCGCCCTCACAACCCTCCTCACAGACTGAATCTTTGTTTGGATAGTTTTTTTTTGTTTTTTATATTGAATGTTGAATTTGCCACATTTTTTAGGTGTTTTGTATCGGTAACCTGTTGCTAATGATACCACTGTTTTTATTTCCCAGTTCTTCTACATTTGGGGAATGTTGGATTTTAAAGGGGGAGAAATGTTGTAACGTGAGTATTATTAAAAGTAAGTTAATACCAATCGGGAAGCTTTTGGTAGCAAGAGGCGGGATCCGGGATTGGCAGGGTTTTACTCCTGGTGTGCATTGTATGTAGTTCCACCACCTATGCCGTATGAGGTACCTGGAAGCCTCTGTATTGTAAATATCAGTTGTTGTCCCAGATAAAGATGTTCTTTTGACCATAAAATTGTTGAGCGGTCCTTTTGTAAAGTAGAAGTTACCACAGTGGGTGAAAGGCTTCCAGTTCTTCCAATCCTGCCACATTGACCAGTTGCTGATTGTTATAGGACTTAGTCTAGGATGTTAGGGTTGATTCCCTTAATAGAGACAGCTTGTGCATGACTTTGTCTGACAACAGGAGGACGATGCCTGGTTTTAATAAAGACGTTGATCTGGGAAATGTTTTCAGATTCTCTGTTGGTTGCCAAAGTACGAAATTTCACCTTTGGTGCTCTCTTTGTGGAGTTTGTGAGCTCTCTTGGTGACCGTGTGAGTTTTGTCTGGATCCACAACTGAAAGATATGGTGTTTGATAGGTTAATTAGCTTGTGTAACTTGCTGCAGATGTAGCTGCCTGAAAGGTTTCTGGGAATGTAAAAAAGAACAGATTATGGGAAAATAAATTAAGGCACCATGGTAGTTTAATAGTTAGTGCAACACAATTGCAGCTTGCGTTGGAGTTCAGAGTTCATTTCTGGGGACCTCTGTAAAAAAGTCTGTGCGTTCTTTCCTATGTGCACATGGGTTTCCTCCGGGTGGTCCAGTTTCCTCCCGTAGTCCAAAGAAATACCGCTTAGTATGTTAATTGGTCTTGTAAATAATACTGTGATTAGACTAGGGTTAAATCGGTGGGTTGCAAGGTGGCATGGCTCGAAGGGCCTATTCCACGTTGTATTTCTAAACAAATAATAAATAAGAGAATAGGATTGATGGAACTGGCATAAACTTGATGGGTCAAATTAGCCTTCTCCTACATCACAGAAAAATATAAAATTGGAAGGACAGAAAGGAAGACTTATCTGGTATCCATGGGGGACCGGTCAGGCTGGCAAATCTACCTACCAATGGAAGAGAAAGATGATAACTGTATTGTTGACTATAAGAGCCAAGTTCTTGGATCTGCATGTGGAGCTCCATAAAATTCATGATCTAACATCAAGTTCAGCATGTGCATCTCAAAATGTCAAGGTTTCCCCATCGACATGTACTACTTGCCCCATAGCAGAGGCATTGCGATATCGCTGATCAGCTGTTCCAACAGTGTCAATGTAAAGGATATTTGAAATTCTTTGGACGTCAAGGCCTAGTTGAGCTACTGATTGTCAAACTGAAGCTATCCTTTTTTTTGATGCCCACCAGCTCCTTAATACTTTGATGTGCTTGACTCATCAGTCTTCCAAGTTTCCATCCTCCCTTTGGACTAGTCCAAGCCAATTTAGTGGAGGCTATGTCCGTGGTCCTGCCACCACAATATTTTTTATGTAGGGCAGACCAGTCCTTGTCCAAAATTCAAGTTGAACACATACAACAGTGGTGCACCTTTTTCATTCATTCATTGAGTGTGAAACTATTTTCTTAACACCCTAAGACAGAAGCAGAATTAGATAATTTATTTTAGACTGATTTAATTTTCCCTCTCAACCCCATTCTCCTCTCTTTTCCCCATAACCATTGACACTCTTACTAAAGAACCTATCAATCTCCACTTCAAATTTATCTAATGACATGGCTTTCATAGCCATCTTTTGAATGAATTCCACAGATTCACTACTCACTATCTGAAGCAATTCCATAGATTTACCACCAGTTGACTGAAGAAGTTTCTCTGCATTTCTGTTCTGAAGGAGCGTCCTTTTATTTTGAGGCTGTCCCCTCTGGTGCTAGACTATCCTACTGCTGGATACGTTCTCTCCACGTCCACTCTATTCAGGTCTTTCAAAGCATCATATGCCAGTACACATTTGCTCTTATCAGCATTGTACAGATGAGGATTTTACTTTTATACATAGAGAAAGTAGCTTCATCTTAAGGGGAAAAAAATTGAGACCACTGCATCTTCTTCCATGTGGAACATAAGCTGGTTTTCTTCAGCTATCTCACATTGCCACAATATGTGAACTAATCCTCAATGAGCTACGCCCACATAAGATCATTTCTGCTTGCAAATTTAACAAGCAGCCTGTTGTTGAATCTGTTGAGTTTTATGTAGGTTTTAGATTTTTTTGTCATCTGCAGCTTTAAAAACAGCAAAACCTCTATGTTCCGAAGTCTTCAGATGTCAGATCCAAAACTTTAAAAATGAGACTCCCACAGTTCTCCACTCTGCACAAATAAAAGTGCCAAATGTAAAGCTGAAACCACTCCAAATCCAGAAAAGTAGAATTTCTTCTGCACATTCCAACCATTGAACGGCAGACTTATGACTTCCATTGGGAAGAATTCATCAAGAGGAGTATCCTCATATGTAATTTTTCTTAGATATTTCCTGTACCAAGAGTAAATGGGGCAATTCATCATTTCCATGCTTAGTTGGTCTCTTGAATTTGATCTTGCAATTGGGTCCTCCCAGAAATAGAACCTATCTCTGCATACATGCTGCTGTTAGTCGAACTGTGGATTGAAAATGTACATGAATAGTTAATGATCAGTAAGGAAGGTGAACTCTTTCCCAAAGAAGTACTGATTGGAACGTTTTAAAACCCAGTCCAGATTCAATCTGTGAGGAATTTGTTCAGTTTTGGTCTCCAAATTTGAGGAAGAACATTCTCGCTATTGAGGGAGGGCAGCGTAGGTTCACGAGTTTGATTTCCGGGCTGGTGGGACTATCATATGTTGAAAGGTTGGAGCGACTGGGCTTGTATACACTGAAATTTAGAAGGATGAGAGGGGATCTGATTGAAACATATAAGATTATTAAGGGACTGGACACGCTAGAGGCAGGAAACATGTTCCCGATGTTGGGGGAGTCCAGAACCAGAGGCCACAATTTCAGAATAAGGGGTAGGCCATTTAGAACAGAGTTCAGGAAAAACATTCTCACCCAGAGAGTTGTGGATCTATGGAATGCTCTGCTTCAGAAGGCAGTGGAGGCCAATTCTCTGGATGCTTTCAAGAAAGAGTTAGGTAGAGCTCTTAAAGATAGCGGGGTCAAGGGATATGGGGAGAAGGCAGGAATGGGGTACTGATTGTGGATCATCAGCCATGATCACATTGAATGGTGGTGCTGGCTCAAAGGGCTGAATGGCCTACTCCTGCTTTGATGCATTTTCTGCAAGTTTCGCCTTTAAACCTCCATTAGTTTGGTGTATGTGAGCTCCTGCCACAACAGTAACACTATTTGTTTGGCCTTAATGGTTTTGTTCAGACATTGCAATTCTGTTCAGGCTCACTTTCATTCCTGATTGCAACTCAATTGTGTCTCTATCCGATGTTTCTATTGATACAGCGATTTCAACTGCTTCATTAAATATGAGTTTTGTTTTAGGTAGGAGTCATTTTTGAATGCTTTCTTGTATGATTCCACAAACGAACAATCATTCTGTGCATCAATAAGCTCACAATGAAATTACAATGTTCAGATAACTTCTTCAATTCAGCCATGTATGCTTTCCAAGATGGTGGCTCGATGCAGCTTGCAGCGGCCACTCCAGAGCTGATTATCTGTTATTTGTGAAGCGGGGTGCTGTGCGCAATCATAATTAAATGAAAAATGAATGGGAGCACAGAGGAACATCTGAAAATCTCCAGGAAGACCTTCGTTGCTGCTGCTTATGTGAGGTCCGGGTCTCTGCTGGGAAGAACAAGCCCCCAGTCCTTGGAGTCACGTTGCCGATGGCTGTTGGCAGGGCCGTCCTAATATGCTTGGCAGAGGATGGTGCTTGGAGAAGCTGTGCCGGAGGGGATGGCCGGAGGTTCGACGGCTTGGAATCCGCTGCGGTCAGGTCACTTTCACTGTGTGCTGTGTCTGCGAGGCTGGGTTTGATGGAGCTTTCATTGTGTGCTGCTTTTGCGAGGCTGAGTCAGGCGGTGCCGTGGGAGTCCATAGTGGGGGTATTCCCTTCTGCCGCCGGCGTGGGATGATGAGTCAATCGGGGACCCTGAGGACTTGTGGAAACTGTGTGGTGGTTTCTTTTGAACTTACAGTCTTTTAACATCTTTGGACTATTTTTACTGTGCCCATGGTCTGTTTTTTTTATCAATTATGCTATTCTTTGCACTGTTGTAACTATATGTTGTAAATATGTGGTTTTGTGCAGGTCTTGTAGCTTTAGTTTTTGGTCTTGTTTGTCTGGCGGAATTGGAGCTCCTTTCCGGGGAACGTGCTAAGATGCTCGCGTGATATTAATACGCAGCGGCCTCTCCGGACTCTGGATTGGGAATTGCCAAACGTTATGTGGATTTTCTGGTGCAGTCTGTTTTGTCATGTGCTTTTGTGATATCATTCTGGAGGAAAGTTGTCACATTTTTTAACTGCATTTCATTTGTGGTTTTTAAATGACAATAAACTGAATCTGAATCTGAAGTAGACTCCCTTTTGATTCCACCTATGAAACCTAAAGTGTTCTGCAATCAACAATGGTTTTGGTTCTAACTGTTCCTGGAGTCCTTTCACAATGTTAGCAAAGCTCAGTTCAGCAGGTTTGATTGGAGCATTTAAACTTCTATGTAAACTGCATGCTTCCCTGCCTATTACACTCAGTAAATCTGGCAGCCGCTTCTCATTTGCTATTTTATTTACTTCAAGATACTGCTCAATTTGCCCACTAAACATCAGCTATTTAAAAGTTGTGCAATTGAATATGTCAATCTTCCTGATGCAGCCAACCATTTCTTCTTTTCTTTTACTTTTGTTTATTATCACCCAGTATTCACTGTTTATGAACCCATGAATTTCATCTGTTTTCTACTTTTTGTTAACTCCAATGGCCCTTCCAAAACAAGACATGCTCCAATTAATTTTTTTTAAGTTCAAACGTCTCATTGCTCTTCAACAGTTAGGTGTCATCTTGGGTTCTTTTTAAAACTTACTCATTGCCACTTATGCACTGTAACTCTAAAACATAAAACCATGGAGTGGGAGATGTGCATCTTACATTCATTTTACTTTTAGCGAGGCACCCACTTACGACGTGGTGACATAATGATGTATGTCATTCACATACTTTTACATATAATCCATGATGAAATATGTAATCAACAAAGAAATGCTTAATCAAGCAATATCTACAATATTGTTACTGAAATAGTAAATACACAACATCAAACACAGAAATTTTCCCAGCGGCATCAGATTTATATTTATATCTTTCCAAAGAGCTTTTTTTCTCACTGTGAAGTCAAGTCACTTTTTATTGTCATTTCAACCATAACTCCTGGTACAGTACACAGTAAAAACGAGACAACATCCCTAGAATTCAGCAAGAATAGGGATTTTACTGGCTGACCTTTTCAATGTTTGGGCATCAGCATGAGCGTAATGTAAGGAGAATTTTGGAGCAATTTGGCCAGATTGAGATCACTTGTTCATGAGTTTAATGTAGTTGAAAAGCATGGTCTGTACTCCTGATTCTTCTACTTCTGCTGCAGCATGCACTCTGAATAATGAGGGAAATCCGTGAATGGACTGGCTTATCACCGTCAGAAACTGAGGAATCCTTTCAGTTCAGTGAGGAATGGAAAATGTTTTATTTACATCACATGTTTATTTAATGAATGTATAATTCACTTCTGGTGGCCATCTGATAATTGAGTGCAATGCTGGAGTGGAGACAACAGCATTTTAATGAGAAATGTTTTTGCTTCCTGTATTATGTGAACAATTTAGCCGGTATAGGAGCAACTTCAGTGCTCCCTGCTTAAGACAGGATTTTTAATCAGATGAATTTCATTTGAAAATAAAAAAAATCAATACAATACATCTGAGATACAAATCAGCAAAAAATGTATAAGAAAGGCTTCTGAATCAAGTACATTTTTTGTGCATTCAATTTCAAATCTATTTGGCAAGGAAGGAGAGGATAAGATATTTAGCTCCTCAACCCATAATGTCATTCCATTAAATCAAAGCTTACACAAAACACCTTTCCCCATAGCCTTTGCTAAGGGTATTTTTAAACTAAACATCAACTCCGATTGTGGAAGAGTGGTTCAAATCCATCCAACTGTATGATACAGAGATCCATTTCATAACTTCAGTCCTAAAACTCCTTGCTAAGTTTTAGGAAATGACTTTATCATTATAAGTCTCACTAGCTAGAAATGGTTACCTAGAAATACATCTCCATTAGTAATCACCTTAGCCTTTAAATGTGAATTTTGGATGCACTATCAGTGCAGTTTATGAATTGCTGTTCACCAGTTTTCTCTCTGTTCTATCCTTTCTCACTAATATCTTGAAATTATAAGCAAATCATCTCATCACCCTCAAAATTACGGAGAATGCATTTGTGTAATCTTTAGTACTTTGGCCTACGTCCATGCATTTTCTTTCCACTCTACCTATGTTGCACTCTGTATAGGAAATTTCATTTTTCTGAATGTTGAAATCCACAATAGCTCATTCTGTTATGGATGACCTAACCAATTGTGTCAGAAAGTTTACCTACTCAGAAATGTAAGACACAATTGCAAATGATGAGAATACTTTTGTTTTCTGCTTGACCATTCACACACAACGCTTAGTCCATATCACAAATCTTGATCTTGAGGGTTTTTGTTCCAACCTGTCCTGGACTGTCCAATACAACACTTAACACCAGGGAGAAAGATGTGACTAGTGATTGACTAAGCTTCCTTGCAAGTGAATGTCAAACTTTAAACTCTCCAAGGCAACTATCTGGAACAACTTTTTAAAATGAAATTTAGCAATATAGATGCATTTAATAGTTAATTAAGCTCCCTGTATTTGCAATTCTGGTTGGCAGTAGAAAGACCATTCCGTGCTGTTCAGCTTTAAATTTATCAATGAACCAGTAACAAAGTGCTGTTTTTTTTACTGGTTGCTGAATTCCAAATAATTAACTGAGATAGACTCAGCACAATTCCAGTGCATTACTTCTGGAAGGACAGAGGCATTGACAGAACAGTCAACATGCTCTTTGTCACTGTTGTTTCTGGAGAGGTTGGGTGGAACTCGGAGAATATTCATTCTTTATTGAAAGGAAGAAATGTTTGATGTTGGTGCAGATGGACACTTCTGATAATCAGTTAGACTCAAATAAGGAGAACAAATTTGTTTCCTGTATATATTGCTGAGGTTGACTTTCATTGTAAGATGGCTGGTTATGATGTATGATCCTCCTCTCCTCATCTGAATATAACATGGTTTTTAAGCTGTGAGTCAGATTAGTACAGTTCACATAACAGTGATGTCATCACAGGCATCATAGATGTTTTTAAGTGCACAACACTTAAACTTACATTTTAACTGATAAAGAATTTTGTTAGGTAGGTACTCAGTTCAGTTCAGTTTCAGTTTATTGTCATTTAGAAACCACAACTGCAATGCAGTTAACAAATGAGACAATGTTCTCCAGAATGATATCACAAAAGCACATGACAAAACAGACTACACCAGAAAATCCACATAACGTTTGATAATCCCCAAATCCAGAGTCCGGAGAGGCTGCTGCATATAAATATCATGCTACCATCTTAGCGTGTTCCTCAGAAAGGAGCTCCAAATCCACCAGACAAAACAAGACTACCCAGATACACCAAGTCAGGAGACAAACTCTACCACCCAACAAACCAAAAACTAAAGCTACAAGACCTACACAAAACCATGTAGTTACATATAGTTATAGTTAACATATAGTTACAACAGTGCAGAAAATACCATAATATATAAAAAAAAGACAATGGGCACAGTAAAAATAGTCCAAAGATGTTAATAGACTGTAAGTTTGAAAGAAACCACCACACAGTTTCCACAAGTCCACGATAGACTCATCATCCCACGTAGGTGGCAGAAGAGAATACCCCTGCTATCAACTTGCACGGTGCCACCCAACTCAGCCTCGCAGACGCAGCACACAATGAAAGCTCTGTCGAACCCAGCCTCGCAGATGCACATGCAGTGAAAGCGCCCCGATCACAGCGGACTCCGAGTCTGTCGAACCTCCGTGCCTCTGACCATTCCCTCTGGCACAGCCTCTCTGAGCACCATCCTCTGCCGAGTGCACTACGACACCCCCACCAACGGTCATCAGCAACGCGACCCCAAGGACTGGGGACCTGTTCTCAGCAGAGACCTGGACCTCACAACAGCAGCGGCAATGAAGAAGGCCTTCCTAGATCTTTCCAGATGTTCCTCTGTGCTGCCACATCTGTTTTTCATCAGATTAGGATTGTGCACAGCACCCCGCTTAACAAATAACAGATATCAACTCTGGAGTGGCCGCTGCAAACTGCGTCGCACCGCCATCTTGGTCATACTGAACAGGCATCCAGAACTTTTTTCTCAAACCTAGTGTGGCTGGATAAATTAAGTCTCTGACTGAAGTTTATTGTGTAGCCATTAGGGACTTTATTTTGATTGTGGCACATTTTGATATATTTTACCATAAATATCAAATGTTTGAAGGTTGACAATTTTATAATTGATAGTTTCAATTGTTAAGATTGAGCTTTCCAGGTTACTGTTCTTCTAGCCAATCAGTACTTATTAGTTAGTAAATTGTGCACCACTATTATTTCCTGTAAATATATTGGCATGTTTCCAACAGGACCTCATCCATGATCATATCAGAATTGCAATTGCAATATTTCTACCCTATGCAATGGAAAAATTACTGAACTATAGTATAATTCTGATAATCTGGTAATCCTGGGAATTTGATGGTGCTGGATTGTCAGAAGTTAAATACTAATGGATATTACTCCCATTAGTATATCAATGCACTTTTAACACATTTTAGGCTTTACAAAAAAAAATAGACTTTCAAATGATCTTTGTGAGCTTAAAGGGACTTGGGATCTACAGCCACTGTGACATCTAAAGGAGCATGGGAATGGGGCCCCTGCGAAGTTAAAAGCAATTTGGGAATATGTTTTAGTGAGTTTGAAGTGTTCGAATAGGGGCTTCAGTGAGCTTGAAAGGAGCACAGGAGTGGTAGCATAATCATTTAAAAACAAAGCGTCTGAACAGGGGCACTTGCAGATTCAAACGGAGCATGGAAAAGGGGCCCTGTTGAGTTTAACGAGAGTACCAGCAAACCAGATTATCAAACCTTGGGATTTCCAAGCAATAGGAAAGCAGAATCTGGGAGCTTTACTGTATATTGATTAGTAATACATATATAACACCATACAGCAAAGATCAAGTTGCCAACCTTGTAATAAAGCTTTCACCTGAATAATAAAAAAAGATCAATTGAATTAAAAATGAGTTTTTTTTTGTACCACACAGTTGATCTTACCCATATTAACATTGATTCTCTTTGCCTTCAGCCTTCCTTCATCCATTAAACATTACCAAGATTTTCTTCAAGCATATCTTTCTGTTTTTATTTATTTAGTGGAGTAGGCCCCTCCGGCCCTTTGAGCTGCGCCAACTATCAACCCCTTACAACACGGATTTAACCCTAACCTAATCATAGGGCAATTGGCAATGGCCATTTCATCTTCCTGGTACATCTTTGGACTGTGGGAGGAAACCAGAGCACCCAGGGAAAAACAACACATTCCACTGGAAGGATGTACCAAGACTCCTGACAGAAAATGCTGGAATGTGACTGTGAACTCTGACTTTCTGAACTGCAATAGCATCGGACTAACTGCTACGCCACAAGGAATGCAAAACACTCCTTCACTTGAATTTAACTGAGAATATATTCACAATACCATTCATTACTTCTGTAAACTGACCCTTTGGAAGTATAGTGTAGTCACTAGAATTGGAAACATATCTCTCAAGGTGAACAGGAACTGACAGAAAATTTGAATATAGTTGATATCTGAAAATTGCCCTGAGCAATTTCATTGTGAATCTTTCATTAGGGGGTTCAAAGGACAGGAGAGTGAGCAGTAAAGATTGAGCTGGGCTCTTCCATGCTGTTGGAGACTGACTGGCAGCTTTGTATATCAGCCTGGATTTTGCCAGTAAATGCCAATAGGTCTGGAATGAAACAGATGCTGGAGTCAAACATGGGAAGTCACAAATGTTACTGATAATTGGTGCTGTGCATTTTAATAACTGCTGCTGGTCTCCCTAGATATGGAGCTCCTCCTTACTGAGATTCCCCAACATTTCTCTTGAGGAATTGATCCTATGACGTGGAAGCCACAACCACAGTGAATGTAATGGTGATTATAAAGCTGTGGAGAAGAAAAGTAAGGTGCAGCTTTGTTCTTCTTTTCCATAACTATTTTTGTTTTGTTTTAAAAGGATTTATGCTGATTAATTCAGAAAAAAACTTTAAAATATTGTTTTATTATTTATAACATTATTTTTCATACTTCTTAGAGGTTTCTGACAGCTTTGATAGCTGCCCGTCAAATATTTTTGGACCAGAGCTTCTCCAGTGTATTGCTTGAGACACAGCTGCCTTCTAGACCAATTACTTGAGTGTAGGAAACTACATCACCAACATGGACCCTTAAAATATAGATCAAGTCAATACAGAATGCTGAAATGTAGGAAATCAGAAATAAAAATAGAAGATGCTGGAAACATTTAGCAGGTCAGGTAGAATTAGTAGAAAGAAACATAGAGTTAACATTTTAGATCAAAAACCAGCTCTGACAGAGCACCCATTTAAACAGTCCAAGGGCCTGTTTCTGCTTTTGCTCTATGTTGGACATCTTTGACAATACTTCCAGCTTTCCTGAAGTGCTCATGAGGATTATAGACAACATGAAGAAAAGCACAGAGGGAACATATACAGATCATCTTTTTTATCTGTGCAATGCACCATAAATATTACTTCTAAAATAATATTGATTAATGTTAATTGAGCACCTCACGATATTCGAGACTAGAGCAGATTGCAACCTTGGCTTGTTTATTAGGACAGCCAATGGCCCATGATTAACTTTACTTCTCAGCCTTATTGTTTTCTTTGCAATAAGAAAAATTTATAATAAATTATAGTAAATTTATTTTCTGTTTTGGATCACATGAGTTCTAATGTGTAAAGCAAACTCATCAACTGTTAAGATCAAATGAACAAACAACCCTTCAGGATCCTGCAAGAGATAAGATATATTGATGTACCTGGGTGGGAGGGGGCAGGAGCAGAGAGAGAATTGAATTGCAGTAGGAGCTTGATCATTCGAATCAGCTATCATGTTCTCACTAAGCATTATTCCCTTAATGGAGAATGCCTGTTTGTGACTTGCTTTAATTGGGAGAGGCCAATGCATGTACAGCCACCACATCGTCCTTGGTAAATCGGGGTCAGGGTCTAGTGGCATGGAATGCAAGATGACTGGGGACCCCTCCCTGCTGCTGCTTTTCTCTGCCTTCACTGACATTGTGATCTGTCATCACCTGCTACCAGCTCTGCCCTTTGAGGTCTTGGTTGGATTGTCCTTTGTCTGGAACCTCCCCCTTGACCTTCCTGCCAGAGATGACACCACCAGGATCCGGGTGCCAGATGGCTAACCTCCAGGCGAAGTTGCTGTCGGGATCTCAGGAACTCACAAGCCTCTCCACCTCGACAAGGTGACAATCCTCAGAGAAGTAGGAAGTAGGAAAAATGAAGTGGGACAATAGGAGAGCATACATTGTCACTAATGAACTTACTGAGTTGCGTCATCTACACTTTCATTAAGTTTTCCATGCTTCTTGGAAACTTGAGGTTTGGGCTTTTTGGTTCTGTGTACAGTGTCTCACACAAATGTCAAATTGCAAGTCATAATAGAAAAACATAAAAATGGGACTTTATCTCTTTAAAAATTCTTTACTCCTTTAATAGAATTAAAACATAACCTGTGTGTGCCACAGCTGACAGCTGTGTGGCAAAGACGCAGACTCGACATCTTCTGCAAACTAGCCCCTGGGAAGCAGGTCAGTACTTTTAAAGATCTATCTCAATAGCAACCTGTCCAGAGAAGTCTTGATCTTCAAAGGGGCATGCTGGCACTGATTTATTTTCTAATAAAACATTCTTGAGAGACTGATTCATCCTAACAACAGTATTCCACTTGGAGAATTTTGGGAGGGACACTTTAAATCGCACATCATTCATTATTTTCAGCATGATGACATGTCCTTCACAGTTTATTGCAAGTTAGTTATGATAGTTGAACGGTGCAATATTTTCATCCATTTACTGTGGCTAACTAATTAAAACAAGCTGTGTGTATTGATAGCATCATCAAATGTGAGAAGTTCAGGTGGGGAATGAACCGTAAGTTAAGGTGAATTGTATTAGGCGTTGCCCAATCTAATTTCCTAAGAGGAAATGGATGCAAAATTTCAAAATTGGTATAGCATGCTTTTTCAATCCATGAATAACACTTAAACAAGCAAACATAAGTCTGTCAAACTTCAAAGCATTTAAGTTTTAATTTCTATTGGTATAAAATATTTGCTGAAGGATTACAAGCATTTCTTGAAGTGGTTGTTTAAAGTGAAGATGGAAAGGAAATGTGTCCAAATGACACAATGATGTCACTCACATGTAGTGCTGCTCCCTCTTGAACAGATTTCTTCCCGGTGCTTCTATTGAGTGCTATTTCTTTCCAGTTTTTAGATGAAATATGGAATTTTTAAAGCTGATTTTGATGTTATCTTTGCCGCATTTCCATTGCCCACCAGAAGCTCGCTGACCTTCATTCAAATGGGAGTAAGGGATCTGGTTGGGGGACATGAGTTAAGCATCCAAACGACATGACCTATCCATAGGAGTTTGTGCTGCTTATCATGGTGGAAATACTGTTCATATTGACCTCTTCCAGTATGCTGGTGTTACAATGTCTGTCCATCCTGCTGATCCTCAAAATCTTTCATAAAGCACTGTGGTGGTATTGTTCCAGAGCTTTCAGGTGTCCACTATAGGTGGCCCATGATTCAGTCCCGTACACTAATGTAGGAAGGACCGTACACCAACTCGGCCGATGAGGTGTGCAGATCTTCTTTGGGCGCCGTGCGGATGCCGAGTAGGACTCAGGGAATCTCATCCACCCAGTTAGCTCCTCGCAGGCGGGCCATGAGAGCCGACTTTAGGTGACGGTGGAAACGCTCCACCAGGCCGTTTGACTGTGGGTGGTAGGCAGTTGTGTGGTGCAGCTGTGTCCCCAAAAGGCTGGCCATAGCTGACCATAGGCTGGAGGTGAACTGGGCTCCTCTGTCGGAGGTAATGTGGGCCAGTACACCAAAGCGGGACCCCCAGGTGGTGATCAGTGCCCGGGCGCAAGATTCGGAGGTGGTGTCGGTGAGCGGGATCACCTCTGGCCATCTGGTGAACCGGTCCACGATAGTGAGGAGGTGCCGTGCTCTGCGCGACACTGGCAGGGGGCCCACGATATCCACATGAATGTGGTCGAAACGCCGGTGGGTGGGGTGGAACTGTTGCGGCAGAGCTTTGGTGTGCCGCTGCACCTTGGCCGTCTGGCAGTGCATGCAAGTTCTGGCCCATTCACTGACCTGCTTGCGGAAACTGCCAAACGAACCTGCTGGAGACCATCCGGACGGTTGTCCTGATGGAGGGGTGCGCTAAGTTATGAATGGAGTCGAAAACGCATCGCCGCCAATTTGCCGGGACCACGGGACGGGGTTGGCCGATGGTGACGTCACAGAGTAGGGTCCTCTCACCTGGGCCTACGGGGAGGTCCTGGAGCTGCAAACCGGAGACTGCAGTTCTGTAACTAGAGATCTCCTCGTCTGCCTGCTGCGCCTCTGCCAGCGCCTCAAAGTCTACCCCTTGGGAAAGGGCATGAATGTTAGGGCGAGAGAGCACGTCCGCCACAACATTGTCCTTACCCGAGACGTGCCGGACATCTGTCGTGTATTCAGAGATGTAGGACAGATGGCGCTGCTGGCGGGACGACCAGGGATCGGACACCTTCGTGAACGCAAAGGTAAGCGGCTTGAGGTCCGTGAACACGGTGAAGGGCCTACCTTCTAAGAAGTACCTGAAATGCCGGATTGCCAGGTATAGCGCCAACAGTTCCCAGTCGAAAGCACTGTATTTGAGCTCGGGTGGCCGCAGGTGTTTGCTGAAAAACGCCAGGGGTTGCCAGCGACCCGCGATGAGTTGCTCCAGCACCCCACCGACTGCCGTGTTTGATGCGTCCACTGTGAGGGCGGTAGGGACGTCGGTTCTGGGTTGCACTAGCATCGCAGCATTTGCCAAGGCTTCTTTCGTTTTAATGAAAGCGGTGGCGGACTCCTCGTCCCAGGTAACGTCCTTGCCCGGACCTGACATCAGGGCGAACAGGGGGCGCATAATTCGGGCAGCTGAAGGGAGGAAGCGGTGGTAGAAATTTACCACACCCACGAATTCCTGAAGGCCTTTGATTGTGGTGGGTCGGGGAAAATGGTGGACTGTGTCTACCATAGCGGGCAGAGGGGTCGCCCCCTCTTTAGTAATCCTGTGGCCCAGGAAGTCGATGGTGTCGAGCCTGAACTGGCATTTGGCGGGGTTGATTGTTAGACCGTACTCACTCAGTCGGGCGTAGAGTTGATGGAGGTGGGACAGATGCTCCTGACGACTGCTGCTTGCTATGAGGATGTCATCCAAATAGATGAATGCGAAGTCCAGGTCGCGTCCACCGCGTCCATTAACCACTGGAACGTCTGTGCGGCATTCTTCAGACCGAACGGCATGCAGAGGAACTCAAAATGGCCGAACGGGGTGATGAGTGCCGTTTTGGGGACGTCGTCCGGATGCATCGGGATTTGATGGTATCCCCGAACAATGTCTACCTTGGAGAAGATCCGTGCGCCCTACAGGTTTGCTGCAAAGTCCTGAATGTGTGGCACAGGGTAGAGGTCCGGTGTAGCTTCGTTCAGCCTGCAGTAGTCGCTGCATGTTCTCCTGCCCCCTGTCGCTTTGGGCACCATGTGCAGGGGGGAGGCCCATGGGCTGTCGGACCTCCGTATGATCCCCAAATTCCTCCATCCTCTTGAACTCCTCCTTCGCCAGTCGGAGCTTGTCTGGGGGAAGCCTTCGAGGACGGGCGTGAAGGGGTGGTCCCTGGGTCGGGATGTGGTGCTGTATGCCATGTCTGGGCATGGCTGCCGTGAACTGTGGTGCCAGAATCGATGGGAAATCCGCCAGGACCCTGGTGAAGTCATTGTCGGACAGCGTGATGGAGTCTAGGTGTGGGGCTGGCAACTGGGCTTCACCCAGGGAGAACGTCTGAAAGGTCTCGGCGTGGACCAGTCTCTTCCTGGGCAGGTCGATCAGTAGGCTGTGAGCCCGCAAAAAATCCGCACCCAGAAGCGGTTGGGCTACGGCGGCCAGTGTGAAGTCCCATGTGAACTGGCTGGAGCCGAACTGTAGCCGCACCGTACGGGTGCCATAGGTCGTTACTGTGCTGCTGTTCATGGCCCTCAGGGGGGGACCCGGTGCCCTGTTGTGGGTGTCATAACTAGTCGGAGCTAAGACGCTGATCTCAGCACTGGTGTCGACCAAAAAATGGCATCCCGACCGCTTGTCTCACACATACAGGAGACTATCCTGCTGGCCAGCCGCCGTAGCCATCAGCGGCGGCTGGCCCTGGCATTTCCCGGGAACTTGCAGGGCGGGCTACAGCGGCGGGCTTCTGCGCCCCACTGCTGGTGGTAGAAGCACCATTGTTCATTGGGCTCCCCACCCCTGCCTCTGGGGTTAGCGGGCTCTGTGGCCGGGCCTGGTCTGGTTTGCTGCTGGGAGCATGGCCTGGTGATCTGTGCGACGGATGCCCCACTCACCTTCTTAGCATTCCACAGCAAGTCCGCCTGGGCTGCCACCTTCCGGGGGTCGCTGAAATCCACGTCGGACAGCAGCAGGCGTATGTCCTCGGGCATCTGCTCCAGGAATGCCTGCTCAAACATGAGGGAGGGCTTGTGTCCTCCAGCCAGAAACAACATCTCATTCATTAAAGCTGATGGAGGTCTGTCCCCCAAACCATCCAGGTGCAGTAAACGGGCAGCCTACTCGCGCCGTGAGAGTCCGAAAGTCCTTATGAGGCTTTGAATTCCGTGTACTTGCCGTCTGCTGGGGGAGACTGTATGAACTCCTCAACCTGGGCCGCTGTGTCCTGGTCGAGGGAGCTCACCACGTAGTAGTAACGTGTGTCCTCTGAGGTTATCCGCCGAACGTGGAATTGGGCTTCTGCTTGCTGGAACCACAGGTGAGGTCGCAGCATCCTGAAGCTTGGCAGTTTCAACGAAACCGCATGAACAGATGCGGCATCATTCATCTCCAGTCCAAACATCGTTTGGACTGTCAGAGTCACCAATTGTAGCGGTGTGCTACACGCAGCGCAGAAATAATGACACGGAGTCAGTAAACTGCAGTTAAAGATTTTATTCGAATTTCACAGCTTCGCTTTAAAGCCTCCCTGATCCCGCCCTCCCCGGGTGCGGATGCTGTAGGGGGCACGTATTCACAGTCCCGCGGGAGCTTTTCCCTTTGTTGGTGAAGCAGACCTGGTGCCCTTTTGGGACTGGCCTTTATGCCGGCGCGCTGGCTATTTGTGAGCCGGTTCAAGTGTGCTAGGAAGTGGGTCACCACAATATTGTCAACTTTTATGAGGGGTGGATAAATGGCCAGTTGGGCAGTGACTGATATAGGATCTATAACTTTTTTTTAATATATTCAGAACCTCGGGCTTTATATGCCTTGACAAAGGCATTCAGGATACATTGGATTTCTTCTTCGGTGTGTTCTGTGATGACATTGTTATCTGTACACTGAAGCTCCATGATAGTGGTAGTGCTGACCTTGTTCTTGGCCTTGAACCAGTTGAGACTGGAAAGTCTGTTGTTTATTCTGTATTGTACTGGGATTCTCTGTGACAGGTCTTGGCCTATGAGGTGAAGGATGGCAGCAATAAAGATGGCAAATATAGTGGATGCAATGATGCAGACCTGTTTGACTCCTGTCTTGTCTGATTCAGCCCCACGATAGCTGAGCATTGTGGCTGACGTGCCATCATGTGGTATCCTCAGTATTTGTAAGTACTTGTCGGGGAAGCCATGTCTTGATAATGTACAGTGGGCTGGAGAGCTTTGTGGTTTACTGCATCAAATGCATTTGTCAAATTTATGAAAGCCAAGTACAAGGGTTGCCTTTGTTCACATTTTATCTGTAAGTGGCGTGCTGTGGAGATCATGTCTGCAGTACCTCTAGATGGGTGGAAACCTCACTGTGATTTAGGGCGTACTCTTTCAGATAACGAAAGGAGTTGGTTGACAAGGATATGGGCAAGTACTTCGCCTGTTGTAGAAAGGAGGGAGATGCTTCTATAATTGCCACAATTGCCTTGTCTCCCTTCTTGAATATGGTGACTATGAGAGCATCCCGTAGTTTTAAGGGCAGTTGTTCCTTTTCCCAGACCTTCCGGAGCAAGGCATGTATGTGGAGCAGGGGTGCTGTTTCACCTTCCCTAAGGATCTCTGCAGGGATTCCATCAGGAATGTGGATTTGCTGCTTTTCAGGCTTCAGATGGAATCATGGACCTTTGTCATACTGGGATGTTCCCCATGTCTTCTCTCCAAGGATTTTGGTGAATTTGGTTAATAGCCTCTGGTTCAGAAGTGTTGTCATGATTAAGAAGTTCTTGAAAGTGCTCTCTACATTGATCATTGGTGTCCTTCCAATCCTTTAGCAAGTTCATCCCATCATTTGAGTGCAGGAGTTTCATCCAAAGTAACTCGGACCTGGGACTACTTTGATGGCACTGAAGAAGCTTTTCACTTTGCCAGAATCTGCCAGTCTCTGGATTTCCAGGGCTTTCTCAGCCCACCAAAAATTCTTTAGTTTCCTCACCCTCTGATGGATGTGTGCCATGGCTCTGGAGTAAGCTTATCCTTTGGCCTTGTCATTCTGTCAGGCACAATAAGCTCTCCTTTTCTTGGAGATAAGTTATTCTGTCGCATTGGAGTTTCAAGATGGCGACATAAGCATCTGCCTTTTAGGCGCTCTTTTCTTTTTCAACTATAATCACCCTTTAATCAAATCTTTTTGAACCTAATCATATGAGTTGATACTTCTGATTAACTTTTTTTTTCCTAAAACAATATTTGATTTAATCTTGTCAAACTTAAAATGGCTACAAGCAAGAAATTGTCTAAGGATCCTTTATCCATCGACGCTATTTCTCATCTTCTGGACGCTAAACTTGCAACTCTGGAAAGCAGGCTAGAAAGTAAATTGGAAAGTAAACTGGCAAGTTTGGAAAATAAGCTTACCACGAAAATATCTGAACTCGAAGGAGTTGTTAGATCGCTTGATACTAAGCTTTAATCGCAGGCATCAGATATTCAGCGGCATGAAGATAAGATCACGGCTCTTGAAAAATTAATTTGCGAAAAAGTACGTACAATTGAAGCGCTGGAGAAGAAGGTACATTTGACTGTTAAAACATTAGATCAGTATAAGTTTAAAATTACTGATCTTGAAAACCGATCTCGCAGACAGAATTTGCGAATTATCGGGTTCCCCGAAAAAGTTGAGTCCGGTAATTTAACTGAATTTTTCTCTAAATTATTGTGGGAAATTTTCGGTGCTGAAGGTTTGCATACTAAACCTGTTATCGACCTCGCTCACCGAGTTGCGAGGTTTTCGGCTGCGAGTGGCAAACTACGAGCTGTGATTGTTCGCCTTCATTATCCTCAGGAGAAAGAGCTTTTAATTCGATTAGCTCGTAAAAAAGGTATGATTTCTCACAACAGCAACACATTTCGAATTGTTGAGGATTATTCATTCGAAGTAATGAGAGCGAGAATCGCTTTTAAGCCAGTGATGGCAGAGATTCATTCGATTGGACTTAAACAAGCTTTAAGATATCCAGAATTACGTTGAACGGCAACAGTCAGCAATTTTTTAATACTCCGGAAGAAGCGAAGAAATTCGTTGAAGAATATCGATCTTCTAGTGCAAGTTGAACTATGTGTTATGCTGAAAATTTTTTGGAGAGAAGATGCCATTTCATTTTAAGTTTTAACCTATGAAGCTGGGTTATAACTTCTTATCCTGATCTACGGGTCTGGTTTCTTTTTTTTACTATCACCATTGTTTATAGATGCTCTTTTAATTTTTTATAATATCTCTTTTTTTTATTATTCTTTTTTCTGTTTCGGATATACACGTATATATTTTGTAATAAGGATTTACTTTTTTTAAGATGTCGTTTCTTCTTCCCATAAGACTTTGCTTTCTGTAAGCATTTATTTGTTTGCCTGCACTTGGAAATGGGACGAATGTTTTGGATTTTTTGGTCTTTTTTTTATTATATATTGTAGTGTCTATTAAATCTTTTTTTAATCCTATTTTGATAACTTTTTGTTATTAAATTTTTTAATAGATCGTTGAACTTCCATTTATATTTTGTAATATGGCTTTTTCAAAATGTCGTTTCTTCTTCCCATAAGTCTTTGCTTTTGAAACGTCATTTTTCTTGTATTTGAACATGGAATTTTTTTAAAGGTATATTACACTTTCAAATTTTAATGTTTATACTTTTTTTATTAATAATCGTTTGTTTTATTATATTTTTTTTCATTCTGATTGATATACATTTTCTCTTTGCAACCCTATATTTAAATCTGGGTGTTATATAGTTTTTTAAAATCTTTTCATGGAGCTGCCATCTTGAAATGGGGGTAATATTAGTGTTAGTTTATGCGCCTGCCGCTTGGCTTTCTTTCGAGGGGTGGGGGGAGGGGGTAGGGATCTTTTTTCACGCTTTTGCTTTTTATTTTTTTGCTTTTAGTTCATGGGCCGACTTCAAATTATTAATATTGGTGAGGTGTCATGTTCTCCGGTTGCTCCTGTACCATTTTTCCTTCTTCCTGAATTATGGGTTATGTGTTTTTTTCAACCTTTCATGGTATATACAATTAATATTAACATGACGGATAAGTCTATTAATTTTATTTCTTGGAATACTAATGGTTTAAATCATCCGATTAAACATAAAAAAATATTTAAAGTATTCCATAGACTAAATGCTAATATTATCTTTGTACAGGAGACCCATATTAGGAGGGAGGATAATCAATGATTTTTTTGGTTCTGGAAGGGTCAACAATTTCATTCGAATTGTACTGCTAAAATTAGGGGTGTGTCTATTTTTATAGACCCCTCAATCTCGTTTATACATCATGAAATTATATCTGATCCACAGGGCAGATTTTTGTTGATTACTGGTTCACTTTTTAACCGAAAAGTGGTTTTAGTTAATATTTACGCTCCAAATTTTGACTGCCCTGATTTTTTTAAACGTTTATTTACTACCCTTCCTAATCTAAATGAATATATGTTGATAATGGGTCGAGATTTCAATTGTTGTTTGAATCCTTTGATGGATAGATCTAAACCTATTCGAACTCTTCCGAATAGATCAGCTTTACTTATTAACTCTTTTATGGTCGATTCGGGAATTACTGAAATATGGCGGTTTTTGAACCCTAAAGATAAAGAATTTTCGTTTTTTTCACATGTATATCATAGTTATTCTAGAATTGATTATTTTCTTATTGATCTTCGTTTATTAGCAGATGTTATTGACTGTAAACATGATTCTATTGCTATTTCGGATCATGCACCTTTGAAGTTATCTATCAAGATTTCGGACTCTTTCATTAATACTAGATCTTGGAGACTCAATGCTACTTTGTTTTAAGATCCAGAATTTATTACCTTCATAAAACAGCAAATTGACTTATTTTTTTCAACAAACTATACCGAAGAGATTGACAGAGGAATACTTTGGGACTCTTTTAAGGCTTTTATTCGTGGACAAATTATCTCATATTCTGCTGGTAAAAGAAAACAAAGATATTTAGATATAGCTTTATTGGTGGATAAAATTAAAGAAATTGATAAGATTTATTCCGTTACTCCTACCAAAGAACTTTATAAGAAGAGAGTTGAACTGCAAATGGAACATAGCTTACTGTTATCTTCTTCAATTGAGAATCAATTAATTAGGACCAGGGCTCAATTTTATATCAAACTGGTAAATTGTTAGCTAATCAATTAAAAGCTATTTTGACTAAGCGACAAATTATTAAAATTTGTAAACAAGATGGTAATCTGACTACGGATCATAAAGAAATTAATAATACTTTCCAAGATTTTTATAAATCTTTATATCAATCAGAATTTGGTGGTGATCTGTCTATGATGGATAATTTTTTTAACAATTTGAATATTCCCAAATTGACAGATGAAGATCGAAGTTTATTTGATGCTCCTATTTCTATGGCTGAGGTAGGAGAGGCTATTTCATCGATGAATTCAGGGAAAGTTCCTGGCCCTGATGGTTATATTATAGAATTTTTAAAAACTTTTCCTTCTTTGCTTTCCCCTTGGCTATGTGAAATCTTTAATGATGCATTTATTAAGAAGAGACTACCCCAGTCCTTTTATGAAGCTACTATCTCTTTAATTCTTAAAAAAGATAAAGACCCTACTTTACGTGCATCTTATCGCCCTATATCATTATTAAATGTAGACTCTAAGATTCTTACAAAAATTTTAGCTATTAGGTTAGAAAAGGTACTATCACAGATTATTTCAGGAGGTCAAACTGGTTTCATTAGGAACTGATACTCCTTTTTTAATTTTAGAAAATTGATTAATATAATTTACACTTCCTCACCCACAACCCCAGAATGTGTTATTTCATTAGATGCTGAAAAAGCTTTTGATAGAGTTGAATGGACATACTTATTTAATGCCTTGAAGAATTTTAATTTTAGTTCTAATTTTATATCATGGATTAAATTATTATATTATAAACCTGTTGCTTCTGTTCTTACGAATAATTATAGATCCTCTTTTTTTCAATTATCTCGTGGTACGAGACAAGGTTGTTCCTTAAGTCCTTTATTATTTAATATTGCATTAGAACCTTTAGCCATTGCCATTTATGAATCCCCTAATATTTCTGGTATTACCCGTAATGAGAAATTACATAAGTTATCGCTCTATGCTGATGACTTGCTGTTATATATTTCTGATCCTGATAATTCTATTCCCGCTATTCTATCCTTGTTGGTTCAATTGGTAGTTTTTCTGGTTACAAATTAAATTTGGATAAGAGTGAACTCTTCCCTTTAAATGCACAAACTTTACTGAATGACAGGATACCATTTAAAATTGTTACTGATAATTTTATTTATTTAGGTATAAAAATTACCAAGAAATATAAAGATTTATTCAGATTGAATTTTTTTACCTATGCTTCATCAAATTCAACAACTTACTACTAGATGGTCTCCTTTATCCTTATCATTGGTTGGTCGGATCAATGCTGTTAAAATGATGATTTTACCGAAATCTTTATATTTATTTCAAGCCTTACCAATTTTTATTCCTAAGTCTTTTTTTTGATAGCATTGATTCAAAAATTTCCTCATTTGTGTGGCAAAATAAAAACCCCAGATTAAGTAAAAGACAGTTACAGAAATCTAAAAAAGATGGTGGTTTAGCTTTACCCAATTTTAGATTTTACTATTGGGCGAATAATATTCAGAATTTATTATACTGGAAATTAGATTTAGATTTACCATTGTGCCCACAGTGGGTAAATTTAGAATGTAACGGTACACAAGGATATTCTTTATTTTCTGTTCTTGGCTCTTCTCTCCCTGGTGATTTAGCTAAACTTAATAAACAGATATCTAACCCTATTGTCAAACATACATTACGAATTTGGTTTCAATTTCGTAAATTTTTTACTCTAAAAAACTTCGTTCTTGATAGCCCTATCTTACTTAATTTTTTCTTTAAACCCTCTTTAACAGATCAAGCTTTTAGTATATGGAAAAGGAAAGGTATAATATGTTTTCGCGATCTTTTTTCTGAAGGTAGTTTGATGTCTTTTGATCAACTTTCTAACAAATTTAAATTACCTAAATCTAATTTTTTTAGATTCTTACAAATTAGAAACTTTTTGTATAAAGTTTTACCATCCTTTCCTAATTCAACTTTGATAGATTTTTCAGATATGATTTTTACATTAAATCCCTGTCAGAAGAGATTAGTGGCTCTTATTTATAATATGATTATGAAGATACAACCAGAGATATCAGACAGAATTAAACAGGAATGGGAAAAAGAACTTCAATACAATATTTCAACGGAAAAATGGGAAAAAATTTTACAAATGGTTAATTCTTCTTCTATATGTGCTAAACATGCTTTAATACAATTTAAGGTTGTACATAGAGCTCATATGTCTAAAGATAAGCTTGCTCAGTTTTATTCTCATGTTAATCCTCAATGTGACAGATGTCATTTAGATGTGGCTTCATTGACCCACATGTTTTGGTCATGTCCTACTTTACATAATTATTGGAAGGACATATTTGCTACCATTTCCTCAATTTGGAATATTGATTTACAACCTCATTTTATCACTGCAATTTTTGGTATACCAAATGAAGATGATAGTCGATTCTCTCCTTCAATTAGACGAATGATTGCCTTTGTAACATTAATGGCCAGGAGATCTATATTACAAAATTGGAAAGAAGTAAATCCTCCTACTACATTTCAATGGTTCTCTCAAACTATTTCTTGCTTAAGTTTAGAAAAAATTAGAAGTACTATTTTTGATTCATCAATTAAATTTGAAGAAACTTGGGGACCGTTCATTCGACACTTTCATATGAATTAATTTGACTTCTTCCAGACCTTTACTCTTATTATTCTTGTTCTGGTATGGAGTTCCGGAGTTTTTTGACACTATCATATACTTATAAACTATTATTATTGCCCATGTTAGGTTAGGTTTATTTTTATTATTATTTCTTTAAATATACATTTTTCCTTATATTTTACATTTTTTTTTCTTTTGATGATTATTTTTAATCTTTTCATGTATAATCAATATAGATTAGATTGATATTGTATGATCTTTTTTTGCTGATAGTTTAATAAGATATTGTTATCTTGTTATCAACTCAATTTCAAATCTATTGTATTCATAACATATGTAATATAATATTATGTTATGTTTTTTTTAAAAAACTAATAAAAAGATTGAAAAAGTAAAAAAGTAAGTTATTCTGTCTCCATATCATTAACATTAAACCAATCCTGAAACTTTCTGGACTTCTATCCAAGAATGTTTTTTCAAGTATCAAGAATAATGAATATAAGGAGACCCCAGTGTTCTTTGATACCTTTCAGATATTCCTGTTGGTGGTTTACCATGATCATTGGCAGAGAACTGAGGAGGTACCAGACCTAACTGCTCTATTTGAAATCTGGTAGACAAAGGGCAACTGAAGGAGGAAAAGGATGGCACCTTCTTCTGGAAAGGGAAGGCAGCTGATGAGCCCAGGATCCATGGTGCTGGATTTGCAATAAAGAACAAGCTTGTCAGCCAGCTTTCTGAACATCCTGTAGAGATGAGTGAAAGTCTCATGATGATCCATTTGGTGCTTGCCAACAACCAGATGGCAACTATCATGAGTGCTTATGTTCCAATTCTGGACTTCCATGAGTACAAAAAAGAGGCCTTCTGTGCTTGCCTAGGCACAACACTATTGAGCACTTCCAAGGAGGATAAGATAATTCTTTTAGGGGACATCAGTGCCAATGTCAGTTTGGACCTCAGTCTTTGGAAAGGTAGCATTGGAAAGGGAGGCATTGGCAACATCAACTCAAATTGAGTACCGCTTCTCACTACAGACTTATCATAATGAACCCTCTCTTCTACCAGAAAAGTGAATTCAAGACATCTTGACGGCACCCCCAATATAACCAGTAGCATCTCATTGAAAATGTTATTCTATGAGCTATGAACCACTGTAACGTGATTATCAGAAAGGCCATGATTGGTACAGATGTCCTCTAGAAAGATTCTCACCTGATTTGCTCCACCATGTCCATCAAGTTCATGAAAAAGAAATGGATTCATAAGAAGCAGACCAGCCCAAGTTTAAACCTCGAGAGCCTCCTTGACACTATCACCCAAACTGAGGTCGTGTACATGGGTTCACTCTCCATTTACAAATGTGATGACAGAGGGAACAAAGCTGTTTCTGCAATATTGGGTATATGTTTTCAGGCTCCTGTACTTCTTATTTGATGATAGCAATGAGAAAAGGGCATGTCCTGAGTAATAATAGCCCTTGATGATAGATGCAGTCTTTTTGAGACATCACTTTTTGAATATGTCCTCTGCTGGGGTGGAATCAAATTCCACAGGATGAAACACAATCCCAGTTTTGATGATCAGAATTCGAGCAATTTTTGGCAACCCCAAGGATAGTTTTTATCTTTTCCGGAACAAAGCCAGTAACAAAGTTGCCCTGCATCTAAGTGTACTTTTGTTTCCATTCTGGAGCATTGTTTCAGGAATATCATTGATCCCAGCTTGCAAAAATGTCAATAATATTGTTGGTGACAACAGGGGAAACCACAGACTTTGACTGAGTCTTGATATACCAATAGATTCTTCACATTTTTCAGAGGGAATAAGATGTCCTTGTATGTGAATCATGGGAACAATCACACGCAATCAGTCTATTTATATAACAGTTACTTGTAGTTGTGTTGTATAGGATTGCTTTTATATATATATATATATTGTGTATTTTTTATGTACTGTTGCTTATGCTTGTTGTGTTTTTTTTTATGCTGCATCGGATCCAGATTAACAATCATTTCAATCTCCGATTCTCTCCTGTACTGACAATAACCAATCTTAAATCATGAACTTTTAGCTGTTAATTTTTATATCATTTAAACAAATATCCTCATGAATTCACAGAAGCCAAGATTCCTCACAGAAAAATTTTCACAGAATCCTCATGAAATCTTACCATGTAGTACTGTGAACAAAAATAAAATCATGCCATTAAGATATGAGAAATATGACCTTTTATGAATGTTAAATAACACTGGAACATTTCTTCTCTGCAATATACTGGCATGGCCAAAGTTTTATCTTCAGCTTTTTGCAAGGACCATTGGATTCCATTAAGAATGTGCTTCTGATTAAATCTAGTCTTTCTCTTCATTTAGTGGAAATTTTATTTGAGAGAAGGTTAAGAAGTTCTGAGAATTCACCTAAGTGATCATCTTTCAAGTGCTGATGTCCCAGAGATGAGAATAGTCATCAAATCTTCCATTTATTTATATTTCTGTTCTATTATTCCTGAAGTTGGCTGTTGCAATAAAAGGATTTTGTGGTTATTTTCTGTTACATATGTTCTGTGACTTTAAAATAAATTGCAATTCTGTATGCTTAGCCACATGTGAGAGCTTGCTGGGGGAGAACCAGGGGCTAAAGTTCTAAGGTGATAATTGTGACTTATTCCATATGTAGTTCCAGAATACTGACATTACCTCAATGAGCTGCCATGCATATCTGACAGGTTGTTCAGCTGAAACACTGGTTATGCTGAAAAGCCAAGAGTGTGAAGTACAAGACAATACACAGTGGCATCGGAAAGACGAAGGTAAAAATGAGGACATGCTCTGTAAGGTTTGATGGTTCTGTCAGTCAAAGAAGGTGATAATCTTCCATTTTAAAAGTGACTTGAATTGTCATTACTGTTGGATTATCATCGAAAAACTACCTTCAGCAGCTGTTCCATTGACATTGAATTACTGTATATCCATAAAAAGGAAGTTTAATTTTTAGGGAATTCATTCTGAATACACTGTTTTGGTCAGTGCCATGAGCAAGATGTACTTCACTAGATTTCCTGCTGTTTCATTGTAGTCTTCAGCATTGGAGCTTTGGTTTTGAATTCAGCCCAAGGTTAGTGGATTAAGATTTGCTTTTATTGATGGATTTGAGTTGTTTAGATAGTATCTGCTTGATACTAAAATGGGAAAATTACTACACTCATTGTTTTCATTTGTTTCCAAGTTCATTGTTGAGTTTGTATAGTTAGTAACTTTTACTGTGTCTTTCTACACTGTCATCAGATGAGTTTAGCAGATTAAACTTGTCACTAACATGAATTAAACTCAGATTAGCAACTGTAAACAACAAGCAAAGGAGAACAAAAGAACGATGATATTTTTGCACTGTGTTAAAAAGGCAAAAAAAAACTTGACAATAAGTTTGTCTTTGATACTGCCAGCAATTTTTAAAAGGTTGCATTATTGTCCTTTCTAAAAGCACACTAATGAAAATTTTGAGAGTGTACGAGAGGATCTAGAACTTTGTGCACAAGTTTTTTTTCTGAAATTGAATTGCATTGTGTTTTTTTTGGTTATTGTGATTCCAAACTGATTTTCACGAGTGAAACATGGCAAAGACCATTCACAAATTAGGTAATATTTCACGGAAAATTAAACCTGGCTCATTCAGGGATGAGTTACTTTTGTGTCCCCAAAGTGATTCCCATGTAAGGGGAACACAGGATGGCAGTGTCGTCTGTATAGCACTTCTTTCTAAATGTGGTTGGAACTGAGATGGCTCTTCATTAACAGCAGATGAGCTTTGCTGGGACAACTTAATCCTCCCATAGGCGCGTTAGAAAAGAAGCAACCCAAAGTCAGGAGGTGCCAACATTATCTCTCACTATTCTGCTCCCTCACAATCAACACTGCACTGATCATTTCCACAAAACTCTTTGTGCTGCAGCTGACCCTTCCAGTTGCCAGCACTTCATTTACTCCCAACTCCCTATGTTATGTCCCTCACTACCCTGATCTTCTGATCATGCAGTCACTCCAGAGCTGATACTTCACACATCAATTTGCATTGTTGATTCTGGGCCCTTATTGTTGTGAAGCCCAGTGCCATTCTCTCTAGAGTTTTGACCAATGACAGGTGATCACACTGAAACTTTTAAAAAAATTCTTGAAACTTTAAAAAAAATTCTTCAGTTTGATTAGGTAGCTGTTTCATGGCTGTGTCTGGAAGTAAGTTTCACTGTCTCAGAATTGGTATTCGCTTATTATTGTAACATTTACTGAGATTATTACTTGGAATTGGTAGAGGTTTATCATTGTAGCATGTGCTGAGATACAGGATTATGTGAAAAGCTTGCCTTGCATAAGCTGGGCCATTTAGAACTGTGATGAGGAGACTTCATTTGTCTAGCTGTAAATATATGCAATTCTTCCTTAAAGGGCTGTGGCAGCTTAATCATGGATTATATCCAAGAAGGATTTGTAGAATTAAATTGTAATGGGAAAGTGGAGTTCAGGTGAAAGACCGGCCCTGATTTCAGTGGATGCTGAATCAAGGTCAAAGGCTGAATGATTCTGCCCAGAATTGTGCACTGGCATTCAGTACTTTTTGAATTATAATTCTGCTTTTCATGTAGGATGAAAATAGCAGGAACATGCTACAATACAACTCTGTAACAGCACAAGACTGATGGCCTTGCAAGTTGCACCCGTGCTATTCAGCTCAACAGACTGAACTTAAATAAAGCTCAGCACACACTGAGTGGTTTCCTTCTAGGTATGGTGCATCTTTGCAAGTTTGGACTCTCCCTTTGTGTTAGTTGACATTCTCAGAGTAGAATAAGACAATTTTTGTGACATTTCAACAGTAATAGCACAGCTGAAATAATTATTTAACTATAAAGTGTTTTCTGATAGCCTGAGATTTTCAAAAGTGTCAGAGAAACAGTGTTCACACAACAGAGAACAAGGCTATTTAGTCAATTAAGGTTATTGTAGAGCAATAGTCTGTCCAGTTTCTTTGCTCTATCACTGTAGCTCTTTTTTTTCCCTTCATGAACCTATACAAATTTCTTTTTTCATTATTGATTGTCCCGTTGTTCACCTGGTAGTAACTCTTGATGCTTATAAGAAGTTCTTCCTTGTTAGCCCTGTATCTCTAACCAAGAACCAGAAATCTGTTATGTAAACCTTGATGAGATTTTGTTTTGGTTATCTTATCTAATCTTGCTCATCGTTAGTCCAGTAAGAAACAGGCCCATCTGCTCAGGGTGTTCTGTCAAACAAATGACACCCAATTAAGCTAACCGCATCTGTTGCACGGAGCTGCTGAGGAGAACTCAAGTGCAGGACACAGGCACGGAGATTGAGTTGGGAATGCTGGTGCAGACGTGAATGTTGAACAGCAAACAGGAGGATTCTTGACACAGAGCTCTGATATGAAGTCTTGACACAGAGATGGGGTTTTCATGGAATATCTTGAAACTGGAGCTGAACTGAGAACTAAGGGTTCTAAGCGGTCAGGAAATAAAGTTATCACATGGGAATAGACCAACAAACTGGCAACCAGTGGTTGTGATGCCAGGGTTCTTGTACTACAGTTCTTGATGGAGACCAGGTGTGCTGTCATCAAGCAAATTAGCAGTGAATGGTTAACAATTGGGACCATGACAGCATTTGCCTGCACCAGGTCCATATGTGCAAATTCACATCCTTATTTAACAGCTTCTTAAGTGCTTAAATTGTACCTGCCTCCACCACTGCCCCCACCAATGCATTCAAGGCACCCACAATTTCTGTAAAATACATCTCCTTTGAATTATCCCCCTCACATCCTAAATGCATGCATTAATCTCAAGCAAGTATTTACCAAGGAGAAAAACTCCAACTTGTCCAACCTAAGCTTGAAGCAAAGCACCCTAGGTCCATGGTATTCAATCATATCATTTCAGTCCTACCCCCCCCCCAACCCTAATTTCTTTCAAAATAGGTGGTCAGCTGCTCCATCAATTCTATGCTGGCCCCCTTTACCTCCTTCTGAAATGTGGTGAACTGAAGTGGGTTCAGTGCACCAGCTCTGACATAATCTGAGATATCGAGAGATTCTACAGCGCCTCCCTCTATTTGTACTCTGTATCTCAATTAATAAAAGTTAGTATCCTGTGTTGGTCGGCAGGGTGGAAGTACGTCTCTACCAAAGGAGGTGTAATGTGCTTCTTCTGTCCACTAGCCTACAGGTCACCCTTCAGCAAGATGTAGTACCTTCTTAGCACTACCCCCCCCCCCATCAGAGTCACGTGAAGCCATAGGAGCAGGTAGTAGATCATTGTTTGAGCAGCTGGTGCATATCACAAGTCCAAGTTATGTGATGCCAGGCAGACAATCTCTGAAGAGTATTGATAATGGCTGGGGTCACCTGTCTTGTAAAGACACTGCCCAGAAGAAGGCAAAGGCAAACCACTTCTGAGGAAAAATTGGGCAAGAACAATCATGGTCATGGATAGACCATGATGACTCAAGCCTACGACACAGCATGTAATGATGATGATGATGAACATCCTGTATGCTCTGCCAGCTAACCCCTTAAAGATCCACTCACAGTTTTTCCTCCTCCTCCGAAGAGATCATTTAAAAGATCATTTCATTATCACTCTTAACTACATTTGAATCAGTCTCAGGGGGTTAGTTTTGTGATTAATGGAGCATTTTCCCCTCATCTTCTTCTGTTGATTCTTTGTTACAGCTCAGTCATTGAAGCCCCCAGAGCTTATCAGGACATTGCCCTAAAGCTAGCTACCTTCAGTCAAAAATTACCCATCCTCTAAGATAAACACACTATTGAAGATATTCATTAATAATTGCACATCATTCAGTTCTGATTACAGTTCCTACCAGAGGAAACAAGCCTCAAATAACATTCTGCCTTAGCTCATAAAGCTAATAGCATTTTTGCAACACAATGTCCCGGAAATGCCTTCACCATTAAGAGCTTTTAACTTTATCCCTTGATGTTCGATGGATGTATGGTTGAAAGATTCCCTTATCATTAGTAACCAAAGTGTCGTTGTTGGTTTCTGTATCAGCCAGGATCAAAATTGTGACTGACAAGTGAGGTCAGAAGCTGGATATCTTGGGGTATGTGCTACGCAAACCTTCCTGCTATCATCAAGGTATTGATTGGAATTATTTTAGAGTTTTTATTTTTGTTTTCCAGATGATTGCAACTTCAAATTCATGTAGTTTATCCTGGACAAAGTAACCCAATTGATTGGCAGACCAACGGATCTTTATATATTCACTTCTTCTTCCAGCATTAAGTCCACAAACTAGATTCTGGGGTCTTGAATCCTGGATCCAGGGTGACTTTGATGGCACCTCACAAAGCCAAGTAGAACTCTGTAAATCCAACAAGCTTGGGACTTTGGATATCTAACCCTTACATACTGTCTGGGTCAAATTTGACCCGTTTTGACATTTGACAGCAGTAAAAGCACCCTAAGCGCCATTTTTTTAGCCAAAATTTGATGATTTTTCCCAATGTGACCCAAAATGCACAAAAATGAAAATATTTTAAAAATTTTTATAGTTTTATACAGGGGCTACAATTTTTTGTACATTGAGGCTGTTCCGGGTCAAATTTGACCTGTATCTATTGAAATGGAATTTAGATCTATGAAATATTAATTAAGGATTAACGTACATTGAGGCTGTTCTGGGTCAAATTTGGCCCATGTCTGTTGAAATGGATTTTAGATCTCTGAAACAATAAAATTATATTTTATCACCCATTTATTAATGTCAGATAGGCTATTTATACATTCTAAATAGATCTGTGGTTCAAAATTTGGCATAGACACTTGTTATGAGGGGATTCTTGGGGTGAGTCAAAATTGACCCGGACCATGCTGTGAAGGTATAGAATACGAATAGTACGTAAGGGCTAACTAGCAAATTTTCAGGATCATTGGATATTATTCTCAATTAATACCTCAGCAAATCTATTATTCACATCTTTATTTTAACAGATTTTCCAGTGATCCTGTGAGTGTAAAGAGCGGAATGTGGCCTTGGTCAACTTAGGAGAGCACAGGACCCAGAGGCCTAATCAGTTGAAAGGTGCTAGGGTACCAAAACCTAAATGTGTCAAAAGACAGCGCAGCAAACTTAATTGTGGTATAAAAGTTAAAATCCTATAAATTACTGTTAAATTGGGCAGAAATCCCAATGGTTTGACATTTGGCTCGTTCAGTGAGTAGACAAGTGGTAGAAGCAGCATGTCCTAGCCACCTTCTACTCTCTGTAAAAAATGCTTGTCACACACGTTGCCTTTAAACTTTCCCCCTTTCATCTTATGCTTGTATCATACAGTATGATAGCAAAACTTACGACCCATTCAGCCAGACACATGAATAGCCAGGTTATAGAGGGAAATGGGCCTTATGCAGGCACTTGGGATTTGTTTGGATTGACATCATGATCGGTGTATGCATTGTGAACTGAAAGGCCTGATGCTGCGCTGTACTGTCCCTTGTTCTGTGCACATTACACTAGTTTATTCATTATCAGTGGGCCTAAAGTTCTCCATCGAACAGTAATTTCATCACAATATCTTCAATTCTGAATGCTTACTTTCATTGTTTGCACATTGGGTGTTTGACGAAATTTCACTTTAATGAGTTCTGTTGGGCTTCTTTTGTGGCTGCCTCTAAGGAGATGAATCTCAAGATTTTATATCGTATACATACTTTGATAATAAATGTGCTTTGAACTTTGAGCAACAGTTCATGAAGGTAAATCACCTCCACACCTTGAGAGCAATTAGAAATGAGAACTAAGTATTGTCCCTGTTAGTGATACCAGCACTTAGAGATGAATAAGAAAATACATGTGGTATCATTGGTATACCGTAAAATGTCTACTCATACGGTTGTATAACCTAGAAGTGCTAATTTTTTTAAACACTGTAAGTAATGTAAATATTAAAAGCTAATTTTTATCCAATTATGTTTCAATTAGGGTGACAGATAACATAGTTCAGAATATTTATGCTGTTCATGTCTACACCTTGATTTTTGATAGGCTTTCCGATACATGATATATTGTACCTCCTTTCATGGCCTAAATTAAAGTTAAATCAGGTTTGAAAATTCAGCATGATTCTACATTTTGAAGTGCAACCTTTATGCAATAGACAAACACATCAATCATGAGAAATGGTGTACTGTTATTTCCATGAATCTAAGATGCTCTTATAAAGCATAAGCACTACCATTGATCATTTGGGTTGAATGGTCTGTGTTGGCTTCATTGGTGCAATGTAACTGCTTGAAAATCTTTGGCTGGGGTTAAAACTATAGCCTTACTGTTAACAAGGAGCTGTGACTGAAAGTGTATTAAATTCATGGCTTCACTTAAATGGAAAATTCTATATATCACCTCCTCCTCCCTGTTTCTTTCCAAGCTTAACTAATTCCCAGAAGCCAGGACCCAAACTAGATTTTATTCAACTCTTTGACCTTAGTTACTGCCAATGCAAGTACAATCATAGACTGAACAAGGCTAGACAGATTACATGCAGCTTGTGTAAGCACTATGAACTATTGATTAATGGTGGCTTGTATAAAATATATTTATGAAATGTAGACTGTGGAAAGCTTAGATAAAAATGTATGCATTTCAGTGGTGAACGTGGGAAAACAACTCCACCTTGTGACTAACACCTTGGAGGTTATTTTAATTAAACCTGCCAGGCATGAAGCTGACAGCAGCAGATCAGGCACCTATTTTAGGCTCTTTCTGCTTCTATTTACCATTCAGTTCAATGGACAATAAAATCAAACAGAGGACAAAATGTTATTCAATCCAGTCCCATCACTTTCCTGCTGGTAAGATTCAGATGAAATAACCCGTTTTGGGGCCCGTGCAATATGATTTTTGCAACTTCACTGATTGCCGATTGGAGCTCTTGTGAAGATGGATATAGACTAACACATTTCACATTACATCAGAAATTGTACATCCACAATCCTAATTTGCATAGAGTATTCAAAGAATATCAAGCACGTCTTATTTTTTTTCTAAATGGTACACCTTGGAGAATTGGATTGCAATTTGAAATTCATTTTTGTGTTTTATACATTGTCAAAGTTAGCTTAGTTTTAAATGTCTTACATAATCTAATCACAGTGGTTGTATTAGTTGTACAACCCATATCAATCATGACAGAATCATGGTATGACACCAAGCTGAAATATTATTAGAGAATACGTACACGACGCTGGAAGAACTCAGCAGGTCAGGCAGCATCCATGAAAAAAGAGTAGCCAACGTTTCGGGCTGAGACCCTTCATCAGGAATGACCCATTCCTGACAGAGAAATAGACAGTGAGTGTATGTACACAGGGTAGGAGTGTCATTAAAATTAGCTTTTTGCAGCAGAACTGCAGTACAGTACAAACATGACATTTTAAGTTTATCTAACTTGTGCTTAACATAAATTACACATGACAAAATAAGCATGACTCCATTGTAAGGTGAGTGAGAGAAAAGTGAAGATTCTCTGAGGAAGTGTGAGGATTTTTCAGGTTGGTTTAAGGATCTGATGGCAGTGAGGAAGAAGCTGAGGCGTGGGTATTCAGTGCCTTGTACCTCTGTGTGATGGTAGCATTGAGAAGAGGGCATGACTTGGATTGTGGAGTCTACTATCAGGGTAGATATTGCCTTCCTGAGACGTTGCCGCTTATGGATGGTGGGGTGGAGTTGTACTGGATCTGGCCAACTCCATTGCACCCTCTATAGGTATGAGAGTGGGGTAGTGCCTAGTACATACTCCGTCAGCATTTTCAGCTGATCTCTTGCATCACATCTTTTACTGTTTTGAGTTCTCTTGCTTTCAGTTCAGTGGATGGATGATAGTCTCTTTGATCATAGTAGAAAGGATTTGTTAATGTTTTTTTATTTTGTCAATTTTTTAAATTCCATCTTGTTACAAATAGATTGAAGCAATGAAATGATTTCTCAAGTTCATGCTTAATTATCATTAAATCATACACTTACAGCCAGCAAAACAACACAGTGTTCCTCTGGGGACAAAGTGCATAAAAAATATATACATTCACACACAAGACAACATGTACTATTGTTTTTGTTTATATCTGCTGGTACATGTTGCCCTTCAAAATTAGACATGATTGCCCTGGGCAAAGTAAAACTGTTCCCATCTTGCATTGATTGTCATCACATTCTTGCAAGTTGCCTAGTAATGGTTTTGTACTGTGTGACTATCTGTCTGGTGGGAATTCAGTTGGATGTTGTCCAAAAAGAAAACTTCTTCTTATCTGTGCAAACTGGATTGAAAAACTCAATCCTCAGTGTGAGGCAGCGAAATTCTGATATTTAATTTCTGCATTAATGAAGCGGCTTGTGACTGTTGAAGTAATAATCAGCAAGACCAGACAGTGACAGCAATCCATCAATTACTTTTCAGCAATAAATGCCATTTTGGTATCATTGGTAGGTACAAGAAATAGGTGGGTCAGATACAGTGGGCTAAGGGACCTTCATTTTTTACTGCATTAATTTATAACTATCATTACAAAAATAATTCTCCTAGTCATTATTTTACTATGGCTATTTTGTGCTCACTTCTTGTGCATTAACCAGTTGTTATATTTTCAGCGACATAGATGTATTTCAGAGTGTAGAACATTATAGCGCAGAACTGGGCCTTCGGGCATATGGTCCTGAACAGTTGGGTTAAAGTAGAAGATTGGAAGACTTGAACTGAAATTTAATTTTTCTTTGTATGACCTACTAATCAGCAAATATTGTCTGTGAAAATCATATGAAGTTAATGCAAGAAGAATTATTGACATAAAATATAGTGTCAGCAATTTTCAGCGGTTGTGATGCTATTGTGACAGATTGTCAGCAGCTATGCTATGCAGTGGACTGAAATTTGACCACATTTGAGGAGCACAGTAAACACATGTATTATACAACTATATGCATGTGGACTTGTTTTAATGTGTTTCGTGATCATGAACTGACAAAGGGACACAAGCTCTCCACATGTTCATTCATTACTGATCATGCCTGTCATTAGATAATTTGATTTTCTTTGACCCTTAGTCACAAATATTTGTGGAAGTTTTTTATCCTTTTCAAGTGATGACAAATTTGTGCATTCGTGTTTTCCTCTCTCAGGATTTAATTTGACTTAAATTCACCTCTTTTCCTTCATTGTCATTCTTTCTTTTCTTTATCCTCAGATCTCATTTATTAAGGACGAAAATTATTGTTCTATAGGGATTCAGATCTCCATTACTTCTTGTATCAATGGCAATCTTTGGCAATTTGCAACTCAAGTTCTCCTTATGCTGAAAGGTGACTTGAAATTAATGTCTCTTATAGAGGAATGGCACAAACTGGGCAACACATCCATTGCTTGGGCAACAGGTGACCAGACTCTGAACTCTGGTGTGAATGTACAGAGGCAAAAGTCTTGCCCTATTTTGCATTTCCATTCTCTTTTGAGTACACTTGGCTATTCCATGGTACAGCATTTAAAAGACCAACAGTTTGCATGCAGAAGCTCCATTTTCCTGTAGGTTGTAACTTAATATTGATCCAAGCTTTCAAGTTTCAGGATTTGATTTAGATGAAATATATGTTAACACATTGGTTAATAGGATTCAACTTTTCTTTGTTGGAATTTAGTAATTTGAAAGAGAAGGCAGGCTCACCTCTGGAGAGAGCAAACTTAATGCATCATAACTGTGCAGCTAAAAGCTTGACACTTGACTATTTAAGGAAGCCTGATTTAATGAAAGCTTGTAGACCAAATCTTTATAAAGACACATTGTGAAGGTTAATTACAGCAGACATTTTGTGGAATATCAGAGAGGGGAAATTTGGTCATAGCATATCATTTAAAATAAAATACATATTTGTAAATCTTTGTATTGAATAATATGGCAACACATAAATTTTGGTTATAGGTAGTAAAACCAGCAGACAAGTGAATATTTATACTGATTTTGGTTCAGTACATCAATAAAGAGTTTCTGATTTACAGATGGCATGCATGTATCTCTCAAGATTAATTTTATTAATTTTATAATGGTTTGAATGGCAACTGAATGTGACTGCAGAGGGAATTGGTAAGCCTTGATGCTTAGATGTATAGGGTAGAAGAAAATGTACCAAATTTGGGAAATTCATGGAGAGATTTTGGAGTTGGTGGCATTGAACTAGTTGAATGTTTGGGGTTCAGTAAAAAGAGAGGAGAAAGCAGAAGATTAAATTTTTAGACCTTATAAAGAAGGACACATTGTCTATGCTTTGGAATGGTAGAATTTGATCTGGCAGCTTAGTTTGTATTCAGAAATAACCAAAGGGTTGCATGATTTAATATTTTACTTGAATAATATTCCTTTGAAATTCTTAATTACAGTTAAGTCATTGTTTAAACGAATCAGCCATATATACCCTCTCTCAACACCAAACCTATTTTTGTTTAAAGACTTATAGATTTGTTTTCCTGAGATAAGCAAAAATAATCTTAGGTTCATGCTCCACAACCTTTTAGAATAATTTAGCAAGCAAACTGAAATGGGATTATATCCAAAGAAGAATTCAGCTTAAATACTGTATCTGTATGGAATTGCAAACCATTAATTGCATATGACATCTCAATCATAAGTGGTCCAATCATTTCCCTTCTTTGTTTGGTAAAGGCTTTGAATAAAACACATTAAGTCTGAAACTGAAACTGGAAAATTTTTTATAAGTTCCTCCTGAAGGTTCTTCATCAATAACTTTAAAGAAAGGCTCCTTAAATAATACTACAATGTAACAAATTGGTCTAAGATGCAGGTTAGAGTCCATGCCAGTGTTGAAAATTGGGGCTTCCCTTTGGAGGGTGTGTTGGTGGACATGGTCAGATGTCTCAAGCTCATATTTAATACTACCCTTAGGGCAAGTCTTCTAAACAAATGTTTCAAAACTTTGCTATCTTCCAGCATACCCTGTGCAGATTTTACATGATTCCACTGTCATACAAGCTATATTTAGCTTCCCATTAAATGAAATGAAGCTTCCTTGCATAGTTAACTAATAAAGGAAGACTTGGTGTGGGATGGTTGATTTGAACTTGTGAAAGAAGATATCGTGTCTTCACCTCCTTCTCCCACTTAGCATGTCCACAAAATGGCCAGATGGTAAAATCATCTGGTTGTTAAGATTAGCAGAATGAAATCAGCTCTGATGTTTCAAGCATTCTTGGGTCAAAGAGGACCTGAGATGCATTGAAATCATCTCCGTCAACTTTACAAGGAAATGTAATTGGAAAAAAAAACAATATGCTGACACCTGAATTTCTAATATAGAAACTGAAACTGCTGGTGATTTTCAGCAGGTTTAGCAATATCTTAAGAGAGAAAAACGGGACCATTGATTTGAATTAATGAATTTCAGCAGAATGACAGGTCATTGACCTTTACGATCTATTTTACTTTTCCTTCCATGGATGCTGCCTGATTTGCTGAGTATTAGATTATCTGTTTTTATTCCACAAGGAACGTGTTTAAATCATGCAGGAGCACATTGAATGTCTAAGACTGTGTTAATTGAAAAAATAGAAATAAATTCCAGTTTCTATAGCCCAGAAGTAATATCTGGCCCTATTGATAGTAAATTGAGTTGGCAATTTCAGGAATGCCACCAAACTTGTATTATTTCTCAGTCTTGACAGTTCTGCTCAGAAATAATGGGAAGAGCTATTGAATAAATGCCATGTTTGTTCTTGGCTTTGAATGTAAGGAATATCATTGTGAACAAAAGTGAAATGACTCTCTTGAGAAATGGGGATGAGTGTGCAGTGTTGTTTTGCAGGGGTTCACCATGTGAACTCTCAATGGAATTGTGCAGATGACTGATCTCCCAGTTCTTTTTGCTTCCATTGATTAATTTTAACACTTATATTTTAAAAAGTTTCCAACCTTTTATTACTAAAATTTGAGGAGGTTGGAGAGAGGATGTCAGAGGCAACTTGAACTTGCCAATCTACTCAAATGTTGGTTCAGTTAAAATGGGGGAATCGAATCCAAATTCTGCCACAATCTACCTGCTGAATTCAAGTTTCCGTCAGGGTGAGTAATATATTTAAATAATTGGGTCAGGTTCTTACTCACTTCAGATTTGCTTATTATTGTTTGGGCAGTCATTTTCCTGAAATTCAGAATATTTTCAGACTTGTTTGATGAAGAGGAATTGTGATGTTAAGACATAGATGAGTATAAGGGTTCTGTCATTCCTGGTTTCAGCCCCAACACTGGTTATAATCCTGCTAATTGATTCTCTGTTGATCGGAAGAGATGGGTCTATAATTGCTGGCTGTATTTTGAGTACTTGTTTTTACTTCAGGCCTTTGAAATCTTTTTTTTTAAATTAGGATTTTATGCATATCTCAGATGGGAAAAGCACAAGCACACCCTTACAATGAGGATTTGCATCAGAAGGGAACATCCGAACAATCTAGGTGTTACTGAGAAGAAGAGATTATAGAATGTCACTTAATATCCTGGAGATTACCATTGACCACAAACCAAACTGTAGTAGCCATATACACAATGCAGCAGGTCAGAGGACAGGAATCCTGTGATCAAGAACCCATCTGCAAATCACCCTAAGCCTAAACACAAAGGACACTGCAGATGCTGTGGTCAAATCAACACGTACAAACAAGCTGGAGGAACTCAGCAGGTCAGGCAGCATCCTAAGATCCTCAGCCTGTCTGCCAACTACAAGGCTCAAGTCCAGACTGTGATAGAATACTCTACACTTGTCTGGATTAGTACAACTCTAATAACACTCAAGAAGCTCAAAGGCATACAGGGCATTAGCATCACATTCACAGCTATTCACTCAGTCCTGTACTGTGTACTTCACCACCATGTACGGTAACTGCAGTTTGTACCATCCACAGGATGCAATAGAGTAACACTAGGACTCCTTAGACAGCTCCAGTCAAGCTCACATCCTCCACCATCTAGGACTAGAGCAGCCAAGACATTGAGAGCACCACAACCTGCAATTTGCCCTCCAAGCCACATACTATCCTGACTTAAGAATATATTGCCATTCCTTCAGAATCAGATCAGTCAAGTTTATTATCACCGGCATGTGTCATGAAATTTATTAACTTAGGAACAGCAGTTCAATGCAATACATAATGTGTGTAGGCCTCTGTTAGCCTCGATAGACCATGGATTTGTGCCTTGGAAAGTTTCTAGGGCGTAAGCCTGGGCAAGGTTGTATGGAAGGCCGGCAGTTGCCCATGCTGCAAGTCTCCCCTCTCCACACCACGGATGTTGCCCAAGGAAAGGGCATTAGGACCCATACAACTTGCACTGTCGTCGTCGCAGAGCAATGTGTGGTTAAGTGCCTTGCTCAAGGACAGACATGCAGCCTCAGCCGAGCCTCGAACTAGCGACCTTCAGATCACTAGACGAGCGCCTTAACCACTTGGCCATGCGCCAACACACAATACATTATATAGAAGAAGAAAAAGAATATAAGTTAAAATAATAAATAAATAAATTCCAGTATATGTATAATGAATAGATTCAAAATCTTGCAAAAACAGAATTAATATAAATTAAAATGTGAGGTACTGTTCAGGGGATCAATATCCATTTAGGAATCGGATGGCAGAGGGGAAGAAGCTGTTCATGAGTTGCTGAGTGTGTACCTTCAGGCTTCTGTACCTCCTTCCTGATGGTAACAATGAGAAAAGGGCATGCCCTGGGTGCTGGTGTTCCTTAATAATGGATACTGCCTTTCTGAGATATCGTTCCTTGAAAGTGTCCTGCGTACTTTGTAGGCTAGTACCCAAGAAGGGGCCATCTAAATTTATGACCCTCTGCAGCTTCTTTTGGTCCTATGTTGTAGCCCCCTCCCCATACCATACAATGATGCAGCCTGTCAGAATGCTCTCCATGATACATCGAGAAGTTTTTGAGTGTTTTTGTTGACGTACCAAATCTCTAAAAACTCCTAATGAAGTAAAGACACTGTCTTTCCCTCTTTGTAACTGCATTGATATGTTGGGACTAGATCACCAGGTCAAAATCCTGGAATGGCATTATGGGTATACCCATACCACAACAACTGCAGAGGTTCAAGAAGGCAATTCACCACACTTAGGGCAATTAAGTTTTGGCTTAGCCTATGAAGCCCACATCTTTTGAATGAATAATCACAAAGAAACAAAGAACACTGCCCAAACCAGGAATGTAGTCTCATCTGCTCTCCTTCACATGTAAGTAAGCAATCTCTCTAAAAAGAGAAGGGCTATGTGGAAAGACAAATCCAACATGATGTTTCAGTCCTGAAACCAAGCCATCACATAAAGGGCCCAACATCGTAGATTGAATACAGTGGTGTTGGGAAGACAAAGTATCAATACACAGCACAAAAGTAGAACTATGTGACACACACAAAACGCTGGGGCAACTCAGCAGGCCAGGCAGTACTTTTTACTACAGATGCTGCCTGACCTGCTGAGTTCCTCCAGCATTTTGTGTGTGTTGCTTGGATTTACAGCATCTGCAGATTTTCTCTTCTTTGTCTTTGACTATGTGGGTTGTTTTGGAGCTAAGAATTTTATCAACTTTATATAATGTTTTTAAAAAATGTGAACAAAGTCAATCAAACTCAATGGCTGGGGTTTTTTCATCTTAGAAGGAAGATGTCACATTATAACTCCATTTGGGCAGGAAGTCAAATTATAAGTGGAAAAGATGAAAGGGGAGAAAGAAAATTGAAGTAGGAAGGTTGGAATAGTGTGTACCTGGTATAGGTGATTTCTTCTAACCAGTGCCCTGGTTCAATTCTAACCTCAAGTACACTCTAGAAAGTGTTTGCCTTTCTCCCTGTGACCCCATAGGCTTCCTTTGGTGCTTTGGATTGCAAAGATTGCACTGAATGAAAAGGTGAGAGAAGGAGTTCAAGAGCGTTAATGGGAATGTTAGGAAATAGAAACATAGGATTAGTATATATGTTGCTGAATGGTCATTGTGGACTCAGTAGTTTGAAACCCTGTTTCTGTGCTCCAGAAAACCAAATTAGCTAAGATGGACTAAAAGAAATATGGGGCTAGAATTATTCCCTAGTGGTAAAATACGGGATGACTCTGACAAAATGCATGTATTTCTGGGACATATCTAATGGTGTGGACTTCATATTGAACACTAAAGTTTCCTCAATCTGATATTCAAGTATTGAATGTTGTATAGTGTTCGGCAGGAAAAAAATTACCTGTAGGGATTTAGACAGCTCCTGGCATCAAACTTGAGAAAATAATTCAATTTCAGCATATTCAAATATTCATACATCTGCAGTAAGAAAAGTTAAAAAAAATCAAACTTTTTAAATACTACTGTAAATAAATAGCAAGTCCTATGAATTGACAATCAAACTGACCAAGTTCACCATAGTTTCAGACTAAGCATGCTATTTGCAGTTATTGTGGATGTTTTCAACCGGAAAACAAGCAACTGTGCATTGCTGTCAATAGCAGCATTTATGATTCATGGCAATTTAAAGAGTGCATACAAGATGGACAGAATTTGAACAAAATCTCTACCATGAAACAAGATACACAAGTAAATTCAAAATAAAAACTAAAAATCCTGAAAGCATTTAGCAGGTGAGGCAGCATCTGTGAAATGGGAAGCAGTAAGCATTTCATATCCCGAACTTCAATGCAGAACTGTTCTGAATGATTGATGTAGTGATCTCTCAGAAGGTTTTGTTTTCAATGTGGCAAGTAATAAGTTTGTTAGCAGGTTAAACCCAGTGGAATGGTAGAACCTGTGGGAGCAAATACAGAATTTGCCAAGGGGCTGATATTAATTGAATGTTTGTTAATCAGACAAGAGAGAAATGTACAGTGGGGCTCTCCAGGGTTAGTTTTGGCACAAGTACTCTTCATGACCTACACTAATAATCTGAATTAATGTCTGCAGAGGACAATTTCATTTGATAATTTGATTACAAGTAACACAATTTTCAATTACATACTATACTGTAAGAATGATAGAGAATGACTTCAGTCTGATAAAGACAAATTTATTCTTTTAGTATACAATGGATGAAGTTTATCAAGTGACAGCTGTGAGAATTATGATAGTTAACTAAAACAAGACAGCATGGTTTTTACAGGAGCAAAGTGTTTGGGGTTTCACATAGACATATCTTCAATAGTAACAGAATAAGAAGATGCTATTACTTAATAAGACGATGCTTCGTCAGTAGAGGGGTAGTATAAAGAGGGAAATTAGTAATGATATGTACTTGTATACTAGTTAGCTTCATGTTGGGGTAATTCAGGGCAGCCTATTTAAGAAAGGATATATGCAGAGGAAATTCATCAGAGTGGTATCACATGATATGCATGAACAGGCTGAAGGAGATGCATGAACACACATCTTTATAAATAGCAGATCAGGTTCAGGCATTTGGGATGTGGCATTATTAGTAAATGCTAAATCTTTACAAATGCATTGTGGTCTCAGCTGAAGTGTGACATTCAGTTCTGGTCAGTATCACCTTTGAGAGGACAAAAGTGCACTCACTGCAGAAGAGACCATAGATGAGAAGCTTCCATTACTCAGAAATCAAACAAACTGTGTTTCTCCTTGGCTTGGAAACAATTATTTTGTTACAGATTTTCTAATGGTGAATAGTTTAGATCATGTGAGTTTTCCAGCAGTTTCGTAATCATAGGAATTAGCATCAAAGGTGGCCTGCGGCTGTATATGTAAATGTATTTTAATCTGGAATAATCTGTGCTGAAAACTGGCAAAATAAAAATCATTGAAAAGTGTGATTTGATGTCTTACTTATTTTTCAGGATGTGAGAGTACTGATCAGACCTGTAATCTTTTTCCTTCCTCATTTGCCTTTGGGAAGGTGGCCCACCATCACATTTCACAATCTTCTGCAGTTGTTTGGCGAAGGACCTTCTGCAAATCTATTGGATTGGGTTTAGAACAAGTGAAAAAAATCACTTTTTTCCAAGTCAGCGTCGAAATCCAATGGTATGGCGCATGTGTATCTAAGATGGTAGATGATATACCAACCTCTTGGGTTTCTTTATTTTGGATTGGATTGAGTTTCTTGAGATTTTATGGAAAATGAGAATTAAAGGAAGAAATGTCTTTGGTGGATGCATGTATGGTGTGATTTTGTTGATCTTGTTATGAGCACTTCATAATTTTGTTTCAGGATTTACTTGATGCCATTCAAAGGTAGCTTCTTTGATAATACCTTTTGGGTTCAATGATCTTTCAAACCATGAATTTTCTTCCCATTTACTGGAGGGATGCCACTGATCTTCATTTATATGCCTCCTAGAGATGTTACCCTCAGTTCAGTGGAGCATTCTGAGATTAAAGACATATGATTTTCCTGCCTTAAAACTTGAACTTATGGCCTAAACTGACACTACACAGAGGCACCAAGGAAATGCTACATTAACCTTATTAAGTACATTTAGAGCTGGTCCCATGGCACTGTTTAAGAAGAACAGTTTTTATTATTTCTTGCATTTTTATTAACATCACAGAAATGGACTGTCTGTCATGAAATCATTTTTTTGAGATCTTGGACACCAATCAGATGCCACATTTTTTATTTGCAATGGTGACAAACACTTCAAAAAATGCTTAATTGCTGAAAAAATGCTTTGGAATTCTTAAAAGTTACCAAGGTGTCTGTTCTTTAATCCACTGAACAATGTCATCAGTAATATTGGGAAATAATGAATTTTGCACTCACATTCCACATATCATTCTCTCTGGTTTTATAATTGTCTAGCTTGGTATATTGCTGTTGATAGAGTTTACCTGACCAAGCATCATCCCAATTTAAGTCTTGTTTTGATAACATTCTCCATTGCCTTTCCTTGTGAGGAACATAGATACTCATAATCTAGTATTAGGTGCATATCCTTAATTCAGTAGCTGACACTAGTTTAGTCTTGTTGGTAGAGAATCTGATAGGACAGTCACTAATTGAGATTGCATGGAAACCAAGGCAAACTAAAGCAAGAAAATAAGTTTAATATTAATTCATAATTATGCTGTTTCAGACACCCATTGATACTCCAGATTTTCCAATAAGAAAACTTATAATTTTCTTGGGAAATGTGCTCTGTTCTGACATACTGACCTCCCTTTCTGCTGCTTGCCAATAGTATCATTACTGTATGATGTAGGATTCCAGATGGTGAGACTCTTCTGGGCTCGCCTCTGCATTAGTGTCATTATACGTCCTTTTGTGAGCATGGTGGCCAGTGCTGATGGCAGCACTTACTTTTATCGTTTCATATGTTGCAAGTTTAATTAATAAATTTCTTTGCTAGTACCTCTGTTCTGCATTATCTATGCTGTGTGCTAATGTCTTTGATTATTAAATGTATTTCATTAGTTTGACAAGGAAAGGTAAAATAAAGCATCATTTAAGTTTTAATAGAATTACGAGGAATTTTGGGGATATCTAAATTAATTTCATTGACTAAAGAATTATTAGGGCGGTTTCAAACTCTGAAAAAAGGTGACTGAATGTTAAAATTTTAGATGCAAGTTCAAGAGTAATTTATATAAAATTATTAAATTTTATATAATGGAACATTGCTGAACCAATATCAAGACAAAGTAGTTTTAAACCAATTAAAGTTGATGGAACTGACAGGAAGTTCTCTCTGAATAAAAATTAATCATTAGAAACATTAGATTTAGGGGAGAGTATGATGACAAACATCCTTGTGGAGTATTCGGGAGTAATGTGAATATAGCAGATATTGATTCAAACAAGAACCAGTCTTCAGTTCTTTATGTGGATTGTAAACTGAAAGCAGTAAAGTGAAGTTAAAAGCACACGTTTGCAATGACTGTGGAGCAGAGGCCGGGTCATACACTAAAGAGTTATGGTTTGCAAAATGGTGACCGTGAGACATTTGCACATGTGTCCGCTAAATGCTAAAACAATATAATTACATTAATTGGCCTGCATCAAGCGAGGGAGCATGACTAAGTTATTTGCATCATGGTGACTTGAGTTCAGTCTGGCAGATCAGATAGAGGTTTTCACTTGGCATACCAAACTTGATCTCAGGTATAGACAATCATTTTTTTTGTGTACTCAGGATAATTGTGTACATGGAGACAGTCCTGAGAACATTAATTTTGGGTGTCTGGGAATTCTTGTCCCAGAAGCTTTTAGACTATGTATTTGTATTAATTACTTTTTGACAAAGGTGTTTGAACATTCAGTGGTGTGTCCCGCTATAGATTTGTAATTCGAAGGAAACATTGTCAACTCAAAATACTGAAGTAAATGATCTAATTATAACAATTGAAATTGTATTGAATCATCCACTATTAACTTTGTTCCTCAAGGGTATAAAAATGTGATGAACTTTTAGTTTGTGAGACTCTACCATCAATGACTCCACAAGAATGCCTGCTTGTTGTGATGAATAACGACTTCCATATCACCAGCTTCAGTGTCTCTCCAGTGAATTCAATCACACTCAAAATGCAAGCTATACAACTTAGTAATTCAATAGATGTCCTAAATGGGACATCTATACATCTTTCCAATCAACCTCTTGGTCATTACTAACCTCATTCCAGTGGAGTGCACAGGGATATTTATAACCTCTCACCACAAATATGTCTTGGAGTACAATCTGTGTTTCTTGCAACAGAACCTTTCCATGCCTGGCTGGAGAAGGCTTCTGGCCTTTTGTAGTGGAGGACTTATAAAACCCATCCCAAGAAATCTGGACTCATGGAATTTGAGACCTGGTGAATCTAGTGCTGGTGAAATTGGCAGAAGGTGGGTTTGGAAACTGTTTGAACTCTTTGAAGACCATTGCATGGAGACAGCTGATTGGCATCAAAGTGAGTAATGGTTATTGGCAGAATTTGGAAACATTCGCTGAGTGAGATAAGAACATTGTCTTCAAGCAGCTGGCAAAAGCAAGTTGTACAGCAGTAATCAACCATCTTCTTCCCTCTAGATTTTTGGGTTATTATTTTGTATTCAGGATCAGTTGTCACCTTTGGTACAAAACTTGGACTACAGCTGGCAGTTGTTTTGTATGTGTGATTATTATTTTAATATAATTGTTTATGGGAACTTAGATTTGCTTTCTATTTATACAAAAAAATTCTAAAAAATGATGCCATTCCAATTTATAACAAGCTTTAAGCAAAATCACTGTAGCCTGCTCTGGTTTTGCTTCCTTATCCATAATTTTTTTCTCTGCAGCAATTTTGATTTAATGTAATTAAGTTTGACAGGGTAGATATGGCTTTCGATATAAGCTTTCCTGTTCTATTTTCAACGCATTTTCCTTTTCCATTCATTCGTTTTTTTTTCCTTACTCTAACCTTGTTCTAAGCAATTCCAGTACAAGAATCACTTCAATTATTTCTACAGGAGTTCTGCTTTGGGAAAACACGCAAATCTTTTTGCACTGATTGGAGCTCTGTCATCGAGTTAACGAGCACAGAAACATGCCCTTCAGTGTTCATTTTCCAGCAATCAGGGTCTGTAGCCTTCTATCCGTTGACAAGTCAAATGCTCAGTGCATTACTTGTTAAATGCTGTGAGAGTATCTCTCTCACAACTCTCTCAGGCAGTATATTTCAGATTTCAACCAAAAAGAATATTTGTTCCCTCTAATCTCCTATACCTAACCTTGAGTCCAAGCCTGCTGATTCTGCAACTTCCTATACTCCACAGAAAACAAAATCACCTCTGATTTCAAGCTTCCAAATGCCATCAACCATCATTCCCTGCTTCATATCGTCAAGCCTATCATCAAGTTCCAAATTCCATAATCTTTTACCAGTTGGACCTGCCTCCTAATGGGAGCATATCTTTGTGAATTCCATGTGATACCCTCATTGACACCTCCATGAAACTTTAATCAAATTAGCAGATAGTATTTCTCCCTAGCAATGCTATGTTGTATGCTCTTCATTAATCATTGCCTCTTCTAGTGGCCATTAATATTTCTCTCAATGGTTTTTCTTTCTAATTTCCTTGCAGCCAATTGTTTCATTACTGGCCATGAAGTTAGATATGGCCCTTGTGGCTAAAGGGATCGGGGGTATGGAGAGAAAGCAGGTACAGGGAGCTGAGTTGGATGATCAGCCGTGATCATACTGAATGGCGGTGCAGGCTCAATGGGCTGAATGGCCTACTGCTGCACCTATTTTCTATGTTTCTATGAAGTGCCTGGCTTATTCCTTATACCTTCTTGAATAAAGGTACTGCAGTAATTGTCTTACTACCATCTGGCATCTCTTCTATGGCCAGAGGTGCTTTGAAAATTTTTGTCAGTGCCCCTGTAATCTCTTCCCTTGAAAACCTCTTCCATAGCAGCCTGAGGAAAAAAAAAATCACAAGGCCTAGAGGAATTATCCACCTTTAAGCTGCTTTGACTTATAAAACATCTTCCATTTTAATGAAAACATACTCTAAAATTACACCTGCATCTCTGATTCTGGCAACATAATGCTCTTCTCCATTATGAAATCAGACAAATACTGATTGAAATCCTCACTCCAAAGTTTATTGTTGGACCCTTAATGGGCTCTACTCTTTCATTGGTTATGTTCTTGCCCTTATTATACTTTTTTTTTAAAATTTAGATCTTTCCTACATCTTGCCTGCTAGTCTAATCTCATGACCCTCTTCAACTTTCCAATTACTTTTTACAAATGCTCACTTCTCCTTCTCCTCACACCTCCCCACCCTCACCCCCAGCCCAGCACATCCACTTTCTATGTTCCTGCAGGGATCTGCTTTTTGTTCATTAAATACCTGACAATTCAATAATTGAAAATCAAAAAGTGGCAGGCATTGTAAGTCTGAAATAAAAACAAAGCATTGGAGACCTGCAGTACATCCGTCGGCAACTGTCAGCAATACAGTAAGTGTTTCGTGATGTAATCCTTTATCAGAATAGAGGGAAAAACAGATCTCTGAATAGCAGAGAAGATTGGGAAAGATGGAGAGCACAAAGGGAAACTCTGGGGTGAGCTCAGAGTTGATAACATTTAAGTTGTAGATGTCACAAGGTTAGCGGATTACAAAAATGGCACCGCCTACAGGGCCGTGTTGTGAGCTTCGTTCCAAATCTAGAGTATACTACCAATTTCTGTGAGTTTCTTCGCATTTTCTGTCCAAGTAGCTGATAGTTGCATGAGGTACTGTAGACTGACCCTTCTGAACTTCAGAAAGATGGCATTTACCCACTATGTGCCGCCTTTCCTACACTGGGATCCCCTGCTTGCACGATCCATGGGAGACTTATCTCTTACACCATCACTACCTTGGAGGAAGCACAAGGAGGCAAGGGAGAAGGGCCAGCATCCTGGTGAGGCTGAGACAGCATGCAAATGGACCACCGCTCCCTACAATACTCCTGGCTAACGTTCAGTACCTGGATAACAAGCTTTGTGAACTGAGAGCCAAAATCTCCTATCAGCGGGAAAGGAAGCAATGTTTCGTGCTTTGTGGAGACAAGATACCGGATCGTGCAATCAAGCCCACTGGATTCTCTCTGTTCCGGGCAGACAGGTCAAAAAACCTCACAGGAAGAATAAAGGAGGAGGGATATGCTTAATGGTCAACAATGCTTGGTGCAACCCCCAGAATGTGCATTCAACCAAATCCTTTTGTTCCCGAGACCTAGAATACCTAGTGCTGCTGTGCAGACCCTACTGACTACCTAGGGAGTTCACGGCTGTTATCATCACAGAGGTGTACATTCTGCCGTAGGCTCTCAAGGAACTGTATGAGCCCATCAACACGCTGGAGACTGCAAACCCAGAGGCTGCCTTCATCGTCACCGGTGACTTTAATCAAGCATCGCTGACAGAAGTCTCTCTAAAATTTTGTCAGCACATCCAGGTGAACACTCGTGGAGATAACATACTTGACCACCGCTAAACTCCCTTCTGCAAAGCGTACAAAGCTCTCCTTCGACCAGCTTTTGGAAAATCAGATCAGTCTTTGATCCTGCTTTTGCCAACATACAGACAGAAGCTGAAGTAACAAGCGGCCATAGTTAATACTGTCAACTGTTGGTCCAACTGAACAGCCACCATGCTGCAGAACTGCTTCGATGATGTTGACTGGAATGATTTCCGTGATGAGGATTCCTCCAAGTTCACTGATTGAGTCACGTGCTTCATCCAGAAGTGCAGCGATGATGTTGTCCCCCAGCAGTCGGTCAGGGTCTTCCCGAGCCAGAAACCCTGGATCAATAGTTCCATGCAAGCAGTATTTACTGGGCCACAAAGAGCTTACATTGCCAGCAATCAGCAAGAGCTCCAGAAAAGCAGCTACAACCTGCACAAAGCTGTCAAGCCTGTGAAACAACTATATAGGGACAAAAATTGATTCAAGATTCACAACAAATAGCATACCTGACTTGTGGCGAGGGCTGCGTACCATCGCAGACTTCAAAGCCAAATGTTGTGATGCCACCAACATCGCGGCCCTTTCCCAAATGAGCCCAGTCACTTTTATGCTCAGTTTGGTGTCGGTAACTCTGAGCCTCCAAGAAATGCCACCGCTACAACCTGCAACCTGGTCACCTCTGAGGCTGAGGTATGCAAATGTTTCCAACAAGTGGACAGTCGCAAGTTTGCAGGACCAGATGGCATCCCAGGGCGAGTACTCAGGATGTGCACAACACATCTGGCAGGTGTGCTTCCAGACATTTTTAATCTCTCCCTCTCCCAGTGTAGAGTGCCCTTCTGCTTCCAATTATCCACCATTGTCCTTGTACCAGGAAAGACCAACGTAACATGTACGACTGGCATCCTGTCTCACTCACTTCAATAATAAGCAAATGCCTAAGAGACTGGTCAAGGATTACATCTGCAGCTTGCTACCAGCCAAACTGGACCCCCTACAATTTGCCTACCGACACAACCAATCAACAGATGATGCAATAGCCACTGCTGTACATCCTGTCCTTACACACCTGGAGAAGAAGGATGGTTATATGAGAATGCTCTTCTTGGAATACAGTATAGCATTCAACAACATAGTTCCATCCAGGCTTGACAAGAAGCTCAGAGACCTCAGCCTTAACCCTGCCTTGTGCAGCTGGATCCTGGACTTCCTGTCAGATTGCCAGCAGGTTGTAAGAGGGGGCTCCCTCACCTTCAAACCTCTGACTCTCAAAACAGGAACCCCTCAAGACTGCTTACTGAGTCCCCTCCTTTACTCCCTGTATACCCATGACTGTATCATCACCCATAGCTCCAAACTGCTAATTAAATTTGCCGACGACACTACATTGATTGGCCTTATCACAATAATAATGAGGTGGCCTACAGGGAAGAAGTCGTCACCCTGACACAGTGGTGTCAAGAAAACAACCCCTTCCTCAATGTCGCAAAAGCAAAGGAGCTGGTTGTGGATGACAGGGGGATTGGAGACGGGCTAATCCCTATTGACATCAATGGATCTGGAGTTACTCGCCATCCACTTCACCGTGGACCTCGCGGTCTTTACACACCAGATGTGTGGTGAAAAAGGCATAACAGTGCCTCTTTCATCTCAGACAGTTGAGGAAGTTTGGTACGGGCCCCCAAGTCCTAAGAACTTTCTACCAGGGCACAATTGAAAGCATCCTGACTGGCTGCATCACTGCCTGATATGAGAACTGTACCACTCTTAGTTGCTGGGCTCTGCAGACAGTGGTACAGACAGCCTAGTGCATTTGTAGTTGTGAACTTCCCATGATTCAGGACATTTACAAGGACAGATGTGTAAAAAGGGCCGTAGGATCATTGGGGACCTGAGTTACCCCATCCAGGAAGTGGTACCACAGCATAAAAGCCAGGACCGTCAGGCTCCAGGCCAGCTTCTTCCACCAGGTCATCAGACTGATGAACTCATGCTGATTTGAGTGTACTCTATATTACATTGACTGTTCTATTTATTATAAATTATTAACTACTATGTTTGCACTTTGCACATTTAGATGGAGACGTAACATAAAGATTTTTACTCCTCTTGTATGTGAAGAATGTAAGATATAAAGTCAATTCAATTATTGGGGCTATTAGTTCCCAATGTGGAATGTTTCTAGCATTTCTGTGTTGCAATATTTTCTGGGTGCCTCTTGTGAAAAAGTAATATCTTTATATGAAACCAGGGCATGAAATTCACTTTCAAAATAATCTGATTAAGGCAAACGCAGTATCAACATTTAATATTAGTTTAGATCAGTCGTTCCTGACCTTTAATGGGTTACCATCCCTTGGCTCCCAGACCACATTCCCAATGCCCCCTCCCTCCTCTTCTGGTCTTTACATAAGAAACACTGTAAAGAATTTGATTTATGATGCACAGTGATAGAAAATAGGAACTGAAAATTCAAAGCAGTGACAAATAATTTCAGAAATTATTCAAATCTATTTCAAACTACAAATAAAATTCTTTATTTAATTACAGTAAAAACAATTTTCATCAGCAATTTTAGAGCATACATTAGGAGTCCAACTATTCACTACTTCATTGCTTTTTCACTTTTCAATGGGATGGATGGGCTTGGCAACAGCTCCTCAACATCAGGCTGAATGTCATTCAGGAGTCTCAGATCCCCATGTTCAGTAATTTGCAGTCTGCTTTGTTTCTTTGAAAGAATTTGAGCATCTGTACTGAAACTGTGCTTCGGCAAATATAATGTTTGAAAGGCAATATAGAACATCTTAACTTTGTTTCCACAGTCAAGGGTAGTGTTCAGAGATTTCTTTCTGCAACTGTAAATCTTGATATGATTCTTTGAACCTCAACTTCAGCTCAAAGTTATTTTGTAGCGAGATCAGCTCTTCCTCCATTCTTCCTGTTAATTCTTCATTACAAGTATTCAGGAATGGATTTATTACCCAGTCTGGAAGTTGGATCAAGAGAAGATCCTGAAATCTCTCTGACATGTCTTTATGCATCCCACCCAGCTGGCACAGAATACTTGAAGATCATCATCTGGTATTTTTTCTTGCATTCCCACCCCAGAGAGGCTCAGAAACTGAAAAAGGTCATGACAGCCAGTGTTGCACTTAATCAAAATTAACTTGGACGGAAATGTCGAAATGACTGATTTAACTTTGATATAATTCACACTATTTCTTTGCAATTGATGATTGCTCTCATTAAACTTTGCGAATAATTCTGACAAATAAGCAATGTCATAACAAATTTCCAATGAGATGGCAGCACACTAGTCACAACGACTTATAGGGGCCAACTAAAGGTGTTACTGTCTTTTTTGAACATATTTTTATGATCACAGAACCATGCTGGACATTAAGAAAATAAAGGCCTGCAGGTCTTTCCCATCAGTAAGTTGCTTGTCGGTGGAGAAATGGTAGGAGCTAGATTTGGTGTGGATGATGCTGCTGCTTGTGTTGGTGGGGCCTCAGTGTGCATGAAGTGGTGTACAGTCTAGCAGCAAATGATCATCTTAGTGACATTTCTTGTGACCACAAGAGCAAGTTGGGTATTGTTAATGTGGAATATTGCAAGTCGGATTCACTGATTTATTGGCAAAGAGCAGCAGTGGCTACAGCAGAACTGCGTGGCCTCAGTCATAATAAGAACAAGGCCTCAAGCAGCAGTGTCACCTGTTTACAGCTGCCCAGGAAAGAGCATTGGAATCAGTGCACCAGGGGTCGTGTGGTGCAGTGTTCAAGCTGGAGTTGGTGCTGCTCCCAGTGTTCACTTTTCAGTAGACAAATAATACTAAGTTCGAATGCAGACTACTGCAACATTCATGAATACAGGGTCTTGGAAAGCATTTTTATGTATACTTTTTGTGTAACTGTATTTTACTAATACCTTATATGTACTTGCTATCTTAAATGTGCTATGTGTGTCTTGTGCTGTGTGTGACTGTTGGTTCTGTGTTTTGCATCTTGGCTGTTTTGTCTGACTGCATTTATGGGTATTCATGTATTGTTGAATGACAATTAAACTTGAACTTTAACAATATTCTTGACTTGATGAATGAATGAAGCATTTGAGTCTTCAAAGAATGTTATCACAGTTTCAAACAGTGCATAAAAGCATCTCAGGCCATTTCCTTTGAGAGCTATCTGACTTCAGTTCGTCATTCTCAATCCAAAGCTCTCAAAATAGTTGAGAATTGAGAGCATGGGACTTCATTTTATTTACCACTGTGATAAGAGTATTTAATGATTTGTGCAGTCACTTGGGGTTTTTGTGACAATACGTCTGTAAATTACTCAGTGAATGGTAAGTATGTTAGGTACAGTTTATTTTCAGGGAAGTAATAACGCCCATGGTGGCATTCAGTCATTGATGGTGCCCCATCTCTTGTCCAAGCAAGAATGTTGGTTAGCGGAATGTCCTTCTCTTTGAAACCTTGCTCAACAACCCAAAATATTGACTCCCCCTTCATATCTATCTGTAGTTCCCTTGCAACTAACAATTCTTGAACCATGTTTTCATTATTTTTGAAGTAAACATGACCAAGAAACAGAGATTTGTTGCGTAGTAAAGTTGAATCATCTCACTCCAGAGCAAATTATATGGTCCTAGATATATGGCACAAAATGTCTTCTGCATTCTCAGACATTTCATCTATTCATCTTTGAACAGAGTTGTTGCTGAGCAGAAATGCTTCAATTATTTGGTCTGATGACTTATACAAAACTGTTCACAGAACCTCCCTTACTGCTGGCAGAATCAGTTCTTCTCCAATTGTATGGAACTTTACAAATTTAGCAATGAACAATGAAATGTTGTACGATGCACACACAAACAAACACTGTTCTGTCATGAAGTGCTGGCAAATATGTTTTAAAGTATTTTTCATTCCTGCAAGTGTTTCATTCCACAAAGTGTTTGAAAGTAAACCAAGATCTTGTTTATTATTAGAGTGTATTGTTCTTCTTATTATTGATCTTATTAGAGTGTATTCTCTTCAAATGTTCAAGAAACCTGGTCAGTTTCATTGCTTCATCTGAAGAAAACTTTTTCACATAACAGAGATGTTGGCTGCTGTTGGTTGCTTAGTGCTGGTACAAATCCATATTTCAGGCACTCCACACTATACTATCTACACTCCTTTTTTCATCTCATCTGCTTCTTTCATTTTCCTTATTGTCAACCATGGTTCATTGCCTATTGCTTAAGTCCAACCACAAATGCTGCAATCAATAAAGGGGAAAGTTACACTGCCATTATAGCTTAGACAACACCCGAATCTCTCTGAAGATATTGAGACAGCAACATCTTGGTTAAGCCTTGGGCCATAGAAATTTAGTCAAGACCATTCAAAAGGGCAAATTCCAAACTTTACACCCATTGAATGTTATACCCTAATTCACAGAAATTGCTTCACTGCATGATTAGAGAATGGGGACCAATCTAGCTAACACTGTACTAATGTAGTGATTAGCAATAATTTGTGGTCAAGGCCCAGAAAAACGTAATTTCTTCAGTCCAGATTTCTCATGAAATGCCAAATATGGAAGTGTCACGTAGCTTTTCAACAACTATAATGCACTTTGAGCAAAGTCTAAGACAATGGCGGGTTAGCAAAAGCGGTGATTATGTGATCATTGTAATTAGTTATGAGGCACTGAGGATCAAATGTCTGTAATAAGTAATTCATTTCTTAAATTAAGCCTGTAATCCCTCAGATGCCCCTCTCCTTGGTACCAAGCACCTCCACCACCCCATTTATCTCTATCACCCCTTGGAAACTTCCATTGCCCCCAGGGAGGAGGCAACAATGTCCACTCTGGGAACCACTAGTTTAAATAAGGAGCAAAATCAGGAGTATTGGCACATTGGTTAATATGCTTAGGGCTTGCATGAATAATAAAGATTGTATTTAATTATGTTCTTTATTGAAATTCTGAAGTATAAATGAGATATAATATTTACAGAAGTCTGGTAATGCAATATTGAATTGTAAGTAATGTTATCAGATAAGTTGCTCATTGTAACGTTGCTGGAAAATACTGTTTGAATGTGTACTGAGCAATGTGGATTCACTTGAATTGTCTTCACATATTAGCTCCATTAAGTGCTGATTTTTAACATTGCATGAAGATGCTTTGTATATTTTACTAATGTTTCTTGGTTGCATTTTACCAATACTCTGACTTGTGAGATCTCATTTTAATCTTTCCCTTCAATATCCAGAAAGAGGTGAAAATCTTTTGAGATCTACCAGTTGAGAGGACTGTGGTCCTTACTGAAGTATCTGCATCACATGCTGTCTATTTGTTGTTTTTGTTTTTGTCATGGTGAAGCCAAGCAGTCGTACATGAAGGAAATATTCCTTTTAGCCCACTATTCTATGCCATTTTCTTATTTAAGCTCTCTCCTGGTCACAGCATGTCTTTTTCTTTCCACACTATTTACTGTCACACATGCCTCGCTCTGATTATCTGTAATACTTCTGTTGTCTTCATTATTTCCTCATAACTGAACTCTAAAATCAACCTTGACACACTTTGCATTGCTTCAAAAGCTTCAAATGACCCTGTACGTTACTGAACAGAACAGAACATGGAGTATGTTTTGCCCATATTACTGTAGAGCTTGATCATGTCTTCCTTTGACATCGAGTCATAATAAATTCAGTAATAGTTTTGCAATGTTTAGCAGATTTGAGGTTGAAAATTGTACTGAAGATACAGTATTCAATATTTAAGTGCGGCCATACATATAACAAGAATTTATATGACTTGACTCTCCTTTTTAAATATGTTGGCTACACACTTGATAAATTTGTTACAACACTCGAGATTTTAGGCAATTTATAAACATTCCACTGTTGCATGAGAAGTATAGAAAGAATGAAACTAAAAACAACATAGTACAGTAAATAATTGTAGCACATTCAGAAGAATTTCTCATATCCTTTGTAAACCAGTTCTGAGAAATCAGCTTACAGATTTATGCAGTGATTGAAGGTGACTCCTTGTCCATTTATTTACATCTGGATCTGGGACCACAACAGCTAAAAAATAATGCAAGATGGAAAACTTGCAAAAGAAGTTTAAAATGATTTTTCTTAATATTTAGTTTATATTTTTGTCATCAATGGAAAATATCAATTTTATCTTTCTTAATAAAATATGAGAGCTTTATTTTGAAAAAAAAACTGGTATGAAACTAATAATCAGCAGGCTCATTATTGATGGCTTATTCAGATCAATTGCATTACATAGTACCTGGTGTATAGGTAGTAATTATGCAGAATTGGTTCTTTTTGGAATATTTCTGTGTGATTGCAAAAACAGACTGGGCAATTTCAAACATGTTGTTCTTCAGTTTGCCTTACTTATTCCCGGTGTCAAATGCAAAACCTGATGTCGACATTTTTTGCACAATAACTGTGTCTATGATAGCTCCAACTCCCACTTATAAATTGGAGCAAAGAAGTTCCACACTACAATCATTGTCAAACAGTATCAATAGAATTAGGAGTGTGCTCTACTAGTATATTGTTTTTCTTAAATAGGACAGACTGCTGATGTTGGATTACCTAACTGAACAACTTCAGAACTGACTGTTCAAACACCACCACGGTCCACAGAGTGTACTACAGTTAATGGGACAATATCAGCCTGATTGCTTCAGCAATGACCTTTGCTGCAACAGTCTGCTACAAGAGACTGAATCCTCACAAATAGATCCTTGATTTCTTCACCAGGAGGCACAGTTTGTGCAGATCGCAAACAACATCTCCTCCTTGCTGACTCTCAACATTGCTGCACCTAAAGGATACGTGCTTAGCCCACTGCTCTATTCTCTCTACACCAATGACTGTGTGGCTAGGCACAGCTCAAATGCCATCTATAAATTTGCTGATCTCACAAATATCATTGGCAGTATTTCAGATCTTGATGAGGAAGCACGCAGGTGCAAGTTAGATCTATTGGTTGAGTGGCATTGCAACAACAACCTTGCACTCAACATCAGTAAGACCAAGTAATTGACTGTGGACATCAGGAAGGGTAAATTGAGGAAACACACACCAGTCCTCATGGAGGGATCAGCAATGGAAAGCGTGAGCAGTTTCAAGTTCCTTGGTGTCAACATCTCTGAGGAACTATCCTAGGATGAACACAGTGAAGCAATTATAAAGAAGGCATGACAACAGCTATATTTCAGTAGGAGTTTGTGGAGAATTGGTATGTCACTAAAGGTGCTTGCAAATTACTACTGATGTACCATGGAAAACATTTTAACTGGATGCATCACTGTCTGGTATGGAGGGGCCAGTGCACAGGATCAGAAATAGCTGCAGAATGTTGTAAACTCAGCCAGATGCATCATGGGAACTAGCCTCCCCAGCATCCAGGACACCTTCAAAAGGAGATGCCTCAAAAGATGACATCCGTCATTAAGAACCCCCATCACTCAGGACGTGCCCTCTTCTCAGTGATACTATCAAGGAGGGGATATAGGAACCTGAAGACACACACTCAACATTTCAAGAACAGTTTTTTCCCCTCCTCCATCATATTTCTGAATGAACAATGAACCAATGAGCTCTACCTCAGTATTTTTTCCTCTCTTTTTGTAGTATTTATTTGTTATCAATATACCAATGTTTGTATATATATTTTATTGCAATGTATATACCATTGATATTAAATCTGATTCTGATTCCAAGACATTGCTTTTGCCAAGACTGGCCAAGTCATGGTGAATCGGTGACCTTGGAGGAGGGGACAAGTACAGAAAGTGAATTTGTAATATGGCTTCAGAGCTATCGCACGAGAACTTTGATAAATGAGATTCAGATTTTTCAAGGCTGTCCCCACTGAAATATGTGACACTTGGTGGGAAGACCTTTGGTCACCCTCGCATAACTAGACTGCTCTTCCTGTGGAGCTCACAGTTGCTTTCATGGTGTTATGGTCATAGAGCGAGGAAACAGATCCTTCAGCCCACTGAGATATGATGATCAAGAACCCAATCACAATAATTCAACACTAATCTCATAATATTTACCTCACATTCCCCTCAAAGCCTAACTTCCTGCCCCCCCCCCCCCATTCACACACCCCAATAGTTTATCTGCACATGAAGGCCAGTTTGTAGTGGCTAATTAATCTTCTAACCCACACATCTTGGGAATATCGGAGGAAATCGTTGCAACTCAGAGAAGTCCAAACGTTCACAGAGAGAACATGCAAACTCCACATAGACAGCTCTGAAAGTCACTGCCTGTGTTGCCCACAAACTGCTTAGGGCTGTGGATGGCAGACACTCAGACTAACCTTCGTGAGCCTTACTATGAAACTTGAAAGCCTGAAACCTTCTGGGAAATATACTTCTCAAGTTACCTGGCTGCAAGAACCCAGATCACCACATACTTTGGACCAGCTTCCTTCGGGTTAGTCAGTTCTGTAGGTGTGAACATTAGAATGCAGATCACCTACTGTCTCTTGTGAGATCATGAGATTTCTTTCTGCTATGTTCTGTTGTTTGGGGGTTCATACCACTGGAGAACAAAAGTGAGGAGAAGTCCTAACAGGCTCAAATGGAGAAACTTGCAGGTCCCTGTCTTCCATTCAACTCCCTTTTTCCATTGCAGAGAGCCTTACTTCTAGGATGCACATCTCATTCGCTGAGGCTTACAGGAGTTGCCTTTCACTCCTCTGCAACCTCTGTCTGCTCCAAGGCAAATATAACATCTGTCAATACTGTGTAGCTTCTATTTGGGGGTGTGCCTTGAAATGCTGATGCTCCCTGTTGGTTGTTGTGCAAGGTGTATCAGTTAATTGTGCTGACTAGAGTGAAGTTCTCCTGCCAGTAGTCACTCCATTTCTGGTTTAATACTTGGTTACTGGGTTAAATCTCCCTTTTGTCGCATTCTGTTGGATTTTGGCCAATTTCTTTACTTGTGGCAAACTCTATTTGGCATTGGGTCTAAATCAATTCTGTGTTTGTGCACAAAAAAGTAGTTTCAAAACAATTTCTTTATAGCCATTAGCTATACCTTTTCAGCCTCTTCATAGAATTCACTGTTAGTCATATAGGAAATTCATTTTGAAGATATCTCTCTTCACTTCTGATGTTTTCCTATTATGCTATAATAATATATTCCGTTATTCAGCCTTTTCTCTTTCTGAACACTGTAAGCATCTCATTTACTCTCCACCATTCCTCTGCCACTATTCCCTGTTATAACAGGTACCACTTCAGCTGAGCCTTAACCAAATAATTTAAAATTTTATCCTTACTGTGACTGCATTAATTTGTTACTCAATTTCCTCCTGACCTCACTTCTGTCTCACATATCTGGATAAGATATTCAAATTGTACTGTAATTTTCTATGGCTCTATAAATTCTTCTTGTCATACTTTGCACGTTAGATAGTAAACAATGAGGCAAGTTAGTTATCTAATATATTGTTATTTATAATTTCTTCATGAATCTGTCATCTATGTCCCTTGCTTGCCTGTTCTTTCTTTAATTTCTTTTATTGTTGTCATGCTTGCAATATACTTCGCTATTTATATTCTTTGATAACATGATTTAGAGTTACTTTCTGATTGTCCAATTTTATATTCCTTGTTTTTATTCTCTTTCTTCATTATCTATGTGGATTAAGCTGTTCCTCTTAATATCTATTCTTTATTCATCTACTATCTTGTTTAGTGAGATATAATTCTTTCAACATGGATCCCATTTTAAATATTTTGCATTATTGTTCAAATTCTTTCTTAGTCATTCTCACCTGTATTTAAATTTTTGTATTGCCATTTCACTACTTTGGTTATCATTTCACATTTCCCCCTTCCCCCACTACTTTCAAATCTCTTAGTATCTCTCCTTCTAGTTAGTCCTGACGAAGGGTCTCGGCCCGAAACGTTGACAGTGCTTCTCCTTATAGATGCTGCCTGGCCTGCTGTGTTCCACCAGCATTTTGTGTCTGTTTGAATTTCCAGCATCTGCAGATTTCCTCGTGTTTGTTGTCACTACTTTGGCTATTAGGTTACTGACCTTCTTTAGATCATAATCATTATTGCTTGCTTACTATCATCAAGATATTACATAGAAACATAGAAAACTACAGCACAATATGGGCCCTTTGGCCCACAAGTTTGTGCCAAACATGTCCCTACCCTAGAAATTACTAGGCTTACCTATAGCCCTGTATTTTTCTAAGCTCCACGTACCTAACCAAAAGTCTCTTAAGAGACCCTATCATATCCGCCTCCACCACCGTTGCCGGCCGCCCATTCCATGCATTCATCACTCTCTGATTACAAAACTTACCCCTGACGTCTCCTCTGTACCTACTCCCCAGCACCTTAAACCTGTGTCCTCTTGAGGCAACCATTTCAGCCCTGGGAAAAAGCCCCTGACTATCCACATGATCAACACCTCTCAACATCTTATACACCTCTATCAGGTCACCTCTGTCGCTGCAAGAAGAAAAGGCCGCTTTCACTCAAGCTATCCTCATAAGACATGCTCCCCAAACCAGGCACCATCCTTGTAAATCTCCCCTGCACCCTTTCTATGGCTTCCACATCCTTCCTGTAGTGAGGCGACCAGAACTGAACACAGTACTCCACATGGGGTCTGACCACGGTCCTATATAGCTGCAACATTACCTCTCAGCTCCTAAATTCAATTCCTCGATTGATGAAGGCCAATGAAGGCCAATACACCGTATGCATTTTTAACCACTGCGTCAACCTGCGCAGCTGCTTTGAGCATCCTATGGACTCGGACCCCAAGATCCCTCTGATCCTTTCTCTAATTTCTTCCCATTTATACTTCTTCATTTCCCAATATATGATCTAGTCATCTTCTTCTTGTTGGGCTTTTTTAACTAACGCCTATCCAAACGGGATCTATCCTGGGCCCAGCATTTCAATGCAGCTACAAAGAAGGCATGACAGTGGCTCTATTGCATCAGGAGTTTGAGGAGATGTTGGCATGTCATCAGAGATGTGTGCAGATTTTTACAGAGGTACTATGGAGAGAGCATTCTAACTGGCTGCAGCACCATCTGGTATGTGCTACTGCACAGGATCAAAATAAACTGCAGTGAGTTGCAAACATAAGCTCCATCATGGCATCCAGGACGTCTTCAAGGAGCAATGCCTCAAGATGGCAGCATCCAATCTTAAGGACCTCCATCACCCAGGACATTGCCCTCTTCTCATTGCTACCATCAGGGAGGAGGTACAGGAGTCTGAAGATTCAAGAACATTTCCTTCCCCTCTGCCATGAGATATCTGAATGTACATTGAACCCATGAAGACTACCTCACTACTTATTTTTTCATTTTTGCGCTACACATTTAATTTAACATTTACTTATTTGTTTCTTTCTTTATTTACTGGAATGCTTAAATGTTCAATGCTTCAATTTAATATCAGCGAATGTATACAGTATACAACCTAAATTTCGTACTCTTCACAGACATCCATGAAACAGAAGGAAAGTAACAGAGAATGAATGACAGAAAACAGAACCCAAATGCCCCTCCCCCTCCCCCTCCCCCACACTAGTAGCATCAAAAGCATCAACTTTCCCCCTCCCCCAGCTGCCTCAGTAAAAGAATATCAGCCACACACCCCCACCACCACCCACCATGCAAGGAATAGCAAACTCAAAAAGAGACCATCATCTGGAGTCCATTAAAGACTACAGTTCACTCCAACAGTTTGACGTGCCACAGGTTCTCTCCTTCCCTAATGTGGGAGAGAGAGAGAGAGATTGGTCCTGGCCCAGTGAGAGGAAGACCAACAGTTTATTGTTTTGATGTTTCAGGCTTTTTTTCTATTATGTACTTCATTGTACTGCTGCCGCAAAGACGTAAAATTTCACGATGTATGCTGGTGATAGGGTTTTGGTCACCTAATCTGAGGAAAGACATTCTTGCCATAGAGGGAGTACAAAGAAGGCTCACCAGATTGATTCCTGGGATGGCAGGACTTTCATATGAAGAAAGACTGGATCGACTAGGCTTATACTCACTGGAATTTAGAAGATTGATGGGTGATCTTATTGAAATGTATAAAATTCTAAAGGGATTGGACAAGCTAGATGCAGGAAGATTGTTTCTGATGTTGGGGAAGTCCAGAACGAGGGGTCATAGTTTAAGGATGAAGGGGAAGCCTTTTAGGACCGAGAAGAGGATAAAGTTCTTCACACAGAGAGTGGTGAATCTGTGGAATTCTCTGCCACAGGAAACAGTTGAGGCCGGTTCATTGGCTATATTTAAGAGGAAGTTAGATATGGCCCTTGTGGCTAAAGGGATCAGAGGGTATGGAGAGAAAGCAGGTACAGGGTTCTGAGTTGGATGCTCAGCCATGATCATACTGAATGGTGGTGCAGGCTCGAAGGGCTGAGTGGCCTACTCCTGCACCTATTTTTTATGTTTCTATGATATTAAATATGATTATGATTCTGACAGGCATTTCCCAGTATCCGGGGTGATGCTTTTCTCTTGCATTCTGTGTGGAGGTAGTTAAATCTCGTGATCATCATCCCACATTCTGACTCATTTCACATGATTTGGCTTCAGATTTCCTCCACTTCTAAAATGAGATGCAAGCTCAATTGAAAATTTTAAATATCGTCCTGACAGATCTGTGATACATTTTAACGGGGTACAATACACCAATGAGCCAATTTTTATCAACAAATTTAGGAATAGGAGCTTTTGGAATAGGAACTTCAAAGACTGAATAGTTTATTTCTATTTCACTGTTTTCACAAAAACGATGGTATCATCAAGGTCTGTGTAGGAGCATTTCAAGATTAAATCTAAGATGACAATTTTATGATAGTTAAATAAGCAAAGTGCTGTTTTCATTAGATAAAATTCTGAGGTTATTTTAACTGATATTTTATAGTTGACATTCCATAATACTACCCGTTATTCATGAAAATTTACAAATAATATGCTTTGGGGCATTTTTATACTTTTTATATTTTATATTTTTATACTCCTCCCCACCTCCCACCCACACACAACTCTCTCACTTAAGGGGTCAACTAGTATTCTTCCTCAGCTATTACAAAATAGTCCAAGTATTGCGGGGAACATTATTTTGAACACGAGGACACATCTTTCTTTCATTCAGCAGACTGAGGGAATTGTTTTTGCTCTCTTATTATTAATTTTCAGTGTTAAGTGAAAGTTGGCAACACTTCCACAGAAACTGTCAGTTCATAATTATCCGACTGGCACAACAGCGCATCATTAAGTATCATTCAGATTTTGACCCAATTGCATGTTTGTGTTCTTTGAAGGAAGAAGCAGCTCACAGCTGTTGAGAATACTATACTGATGCATTATTGCCATGCATCACTGGTAGCACAATGCAAATGCCAATTGTGTCATAAGATGCATGAAGGAGTTCAGAGCTAGAATAATAATTCAGCCAAGATAACTAAATTGTCAGCGATTCACCCTGAGAAGGTTATCTCAAGGAAATATCGAGGAGAAAGTAGCCAAGTAACAGATCATTTATTCAAACCTAAATTGGAAGTAAAAAGAAAATCTACTGAATCTGTTCAGGCAGACAGAGATATTTTAATCCCAGTGAGTGTGACTCTGCCTGAAGTGGCCATTTTGTGCGTAATTGGTCTGTGATGTTGAATAAGAATTATTCTGTTTTAATACATCTTGGCTTAATGTCATTCAAGTCTTTCTGCCAGTCTGTCTGTCTGCCTCTGTTTAACTTTCTCTCTTTCCCTCTTTCTCTCTCTCTCTCTCTCTCTCTCTCTCTCTCTCTCTCTCTCTCTCTCTCTCTCTCACTCTCTCACTCTCTCACTCTCTCACTCTCTCACTCTCACTCACTCTCTCACTCTCTCACTCTCTCACTCTCTCACTCTCTCACTCTCTCTCTTCTCTCTCCTCTCTTGACTCCCTCCCCCTTCTCGCTCTCTCCCTCCCTCTCTCTCTCTCTCCTCTTCAAAAAGGAATGCAGAAAAATATTTTCAGGTAACTGTAAATGTAGAAATCAATAAGCAACCTGTGTCAATGAAAATTACTGCAACGTGTATCATTTCACTCAGAGAATCACAGAAAGGTTGCGACATTAAGACAGCTGTTTGAACCATTGAACTCCACTCTGGGCTCAGCAAGACTCTTCGATCCATCCTCTCCCATAGCCCTGCTTATGTTTTTCTTTGCATCAATCCAGCCAGTGGCTTTGTGACATCTGATTTTCCCCACATGTTTGCCCACTACGTGTCCATTAATATTGCCACATGTCCTAATCTTTGTACTCAGTGACAAAGTTTTTTAATGCCGTATTGATGACCAAGTGGTTTTGGTTCAGTCAATGAACAAGTAAATTTATAAAATCATCTTTCCATGTAGTGTAATACTGAGGGAGATTATGATTAAAGTCTAATTTGAACTTTTAGCTTTTGCTTTCTAGTTCTTTTTAATTGCTGGAGATTATCTTTCTTCACGTCCATTGTCATTGAATATGTCCATTCCAATTTATCATCCGACTTGGTCTTTGATCCTTTGTTTGTCTTGAATCTCATTAGTTCAAGGAATCCTCTGTTGGTGCCTGCTTCCCTTGTTCTCATCACACAATTGGAATTATGGACTATGCTTTTGGGTATATTCATTCATTCACACTCTATCCTGTCTGTTTATGTAATCTCTCAAACACCATCAAGTGGTTACTACAATTTATTTTTTGGGGCACTTGCACTGGTCATGTGGACAGATGGACACTTCTTGTGATCAAGTATAGTAAATCAAACACAACTTAACCAACGTCAGTGAGAGAAGCAGTTACAGGTAACATCAATCTTCACTATAGTTTCATCTAATAAAAAGCTTTCTTTCATGTTATCATGAACACCTTGCTTATCACCCCATTTTTGCATGTAGTCTTTTACAGCAGAATGGTGTTTCCCTCTAACAGTTCTGAATTGTCTCGCTGCTTATTTCTCACCAAACATCAATGACAAAAATCGCTGCTTTTTGAACGCAAATACATACAATTGATGCTATTTTAATATCATTCACTCAAAATATGGTGTTGCATCTTATAGCCACACAAGTGTGCACAACTGGTACTAGTTAGAAACTAATTAAGCAGTATAGTGTCCAAAATATATGATGAGGTGTCTAGTTTCTCGATTAGTTTTTCTTCCTTAACCCCGATTAACTGTTGGTCCAATTAACTGAAATGCACTATATATTGCTGGTAAGGGATTTTTATTGGTCAGAAAAGAGAAAAATAATTAATTTAGGAAATTAGAGTTTAGTTTTACTTATTTTTTATCAGAACTTAAAAATTCAAGGATCCTTTCTGAAGTATTTTGTCATATTTCTGCCCTCAAATGAAGACATGAGTTTGGTCATTGGTAACTAGTTTACTATCACATGTACGAAGATACAGTAAAAAGCTTGTCATGCTATTCTTACATATCAGATGATGATACCGTGCATTGAGGCAGAGCAAGTTAAAACTGTAAAAATGAAGAATAGTGCATAACAGCTTCAGAAAAAGTGCAGTGCAGGTAAATAATGAGGGGCAAGAAGATAACACTGATCAAGAAGATCAAGAGTCCAACTATTGTCCAAGTTTCATTCCCACAGTCATAGGTGGAAAATTCAATTCAATGCAAGTTTAATTGTAATTCAACCCTACATGAATAGCCATGAACATAGCCAATGAGACAGCTTTATTCCGGATCCAAAGTGAAAAATTCTGTACCAATGGCTACACACAGCACAAAGCACACTTAGCACATACAAGATAACAAGCACAATAAAATACAGCAACAAGTAAAATACAGCCTTGCAAACAAACACAGTCCTGACCCTGAGGGCATGACTGCCACAGGTATCTGAAGTCGACAACACATTGAATGCATTTGGAATAGAGAGCTCGGATGAATAATGGTAATCTATTTGATGGCTGTAAGTACTCCCCTGATTCTCTTAAATCCTTGAAACTTGCCATCCTTACTGGTCAGGTCTGTATATGATTCCAGGCCCACCAATGTTATTGACTTTTAACCACTATCTAAAATGGTCCATAAAATGGTGCTCGGGGAAATCAGGAAAGGACAGCAAACATTTGCCTTGATATCGAAACATTGGGTAAACTTAAAATATATCCACTTGTTTAGACCAAGAATTAGCCTTTGATGTGTTTTCAACTTGACAAATAATGAATAGAAGAATTGATCCATCTTTGTTCAATGATCTGATGAAACCAAAATTGAGCTTTTTGGCCATCAGACTAAACACTACCCGTCAGCAAAGACATATCATCCCTACTGTGAAGCATGGTGATGGCTGCATCATGCTGTGTGGTTTCTTCACTGCAGTAGGCCCTGGAAAGCTTGTGAAGATAAAGGGTAAAATGAATGCAACAAAGTACAGGAAAATCCTGAATCATTCTGCAGGAGAACAGAGACATAGGAGAAGTTCTGTTTTCCAGCAAGACCATGACCCCAAGCATAAAGCCAACATTACAAAGGAATGGCTTAAAAACAACAAAATTAATGTCATGGAGCGGCCAAGTCAGAGTCCTGACATCAATCCAATAGAGTGTTTGTGTTTGGACTTGAAAAAGGTTGTTCCTTGACGATCCCTATGCAATCTGACAGAGATTGAGCAGTTTTGTAAAGAATGGGGAAACAGTACAGTGACCAGATGTGCAAAGTTGATAGAGACCTATCCACACAGACTCAAGGCTGTAATTGCTGCCAAAATTGCATCTACTAAGCACTGACATGAATGGGGGAGGTAATTATGCAATGAATTGTTTTGTGTTTAATAATTGTAATAAATTTAGACCACTTTGTAGAAATTTGTTTTTACTTTGGCACAAAAGAGTCTTTTGTTGATTAGTGGCAACAAAGCCAAAATAAATCCACTGTGATTCAGTGTCGAAAACAATAAAAGGAGAAGGATATTGAATTGTCTAAGGTAAGGGAAACAAGTAGGGAAGTTATGGAAACTATGACAATTAAAGAGGAGGTGCTTTTAAGGAATATAAAAGTGGATAAATCTCTGGATCCTGACAGGATATTCCCTAGGACCTTGAGGGAAGTTGGTGTAGAAATAGCAGGGGCTCTGACAGAAATATTTTGGAGAATTGGTGTATTGCTCATGTGGTTCCATTGTTTAAAAAGGGTTCTAAGAGTAAACCTAGCAATTATAGGCCTGTCAGTTTGACGTCAGTGGTGGGTAAATTAATGGAAAGTATTCTTAGAGATGGTATATATAATTATCTGGATAGACAGGGTCTGATTAGGAATAGTCAGTATGGATTTGTGCATGGAAGGTCATGTTTGACAAATCTTACTGAATTTTTTGAAGAGCTTATGAGGGAAGTTGACAAGGGTAAAGCACTGGATGTTGTCTATATGGACTTCAGTAAGGCCGTTGACAAGGTTCCGCACTGAAGGTTCAATCGCTAGGTATTAATATTGAAGTAGTAAAAGTAGCAGTGGCTGGATGGGAATTGCCAGAGAGTAGTGGTGGATAACTGTCAGGTTGGAGGCCGGTGACTCTGCCTGTAGGACAGATGGTTTTAAACTCCCTTTCTGTTCAAAAGCTACCGATAAATATGTGATAATCCACATTTTTATTATTTGATTAGAAAACATCCCTACTAAATGGTCAGCTGTACATATATTCAAAACTCCTGTATTTGTAAATTTCTGATTGCAATTTACAGTCTCCCTCTCCAAGGATCTGTATTGGGTCCAATGTTATTTGTGATATACATTAATGATCTGGATGATGGGGTGGTAAATTGGATTAGTAAGTATGCAGATGATACTATGGTAGGTGGCATTGTGGATAATGAAGTAGGTTTTCAAAGTTTGCAGAGAGATTTAGGCCAGTTAGAAGAGTGGGCTGAATGATGGCAGATGGAGTTTAATGCTGATAAGTGTGAGGTGCTACATTTTAGTAGGAATAATCCAAACAGGACATACATGGTAAATGGTAGGGCATTGAGGAATGCAGTAGAACAGAGTGATCTAGGAATAATGGTGCATAGTTGCTTGAAGGTGGAATCTCATGTGGATAGGGTGGTGAAGAAAGCTTTTGTTATGCTGGCCTTTATAAATCAGAGCATTGAGTATAGGAGTTGTGATGTAATGTTAAAATTGTACAAGGCATTGGTAAGGCAGAATTTGGAGTATTGTGTACAGTTCTGGTCACCGAATTATGGGAAAGATATCAACAAAATAGAGTACAGAGAAGATTTACTAGAACGTTACCTGGCTTTCAGCAGCTAAGTTACAGGGAAAGGTTGAACAAGTTAGATCTTTATTCTTTGGAGCATAGAAGGTTGAGGGGGAACTTGATAGAGGTATTTAAAATAATGAGGGGGATAGATCAAGTTGATGTGGATAGGCTTTTTCCATTGAGAGTAGGAGAGATTCAACAAAGAGGGGATGATTTGAGAGTTGGGGGGCAAAAGTTTAAGGGGGAATTTCTTTACTCAGAGAGTGGTAGCTGTGTGGAACGAGCTTCCAGTAGGAGTGGTAGAAGCAGGTTCGGTATTGTCATTTAAAGTAAAATTGGATAGGTATATGGACAGGAAAGGAATGGAGAGTTATGGGCTGAGTGCGGGCCAGTGGGACTAGGTGAAAGTAAGCGTCGACACAGACTAGAAGGGCCGAGATGGCCTGTTTCTGTGCTGTAATTGTTATATGGTTATATGGCTTATAAAACATGAAAACTTCTGGGGGAGTGGGGAATGGATACTTTTTATAGGCACTGTATTTCTTAGTGCAATTAATAGATTTTTATTATTGTGTATTGCAATGTACTGTTGCCACAAAACAGTAATTTTCACAACACGCTGTTGAACCTGATCCTTATTCTGATTTCCAAAATCCAGAAATTGCACCTAATTTGCAAAGGAACAGGTAACATTATGGGAATTTCCATACATTTTGGCTACCAAGTTCCAAAATAAAAATAAAGTTGACTAAATACTGCAAAAAGGCACCATTGTTATCGCTGCATCCTTGAGTTGCAGCTGTGATGAATATCTGGCAAGGATTAGATGAAATTACTGGTCTTTGCTGACTGTGGTCTCCCAACATAGAAGTCAAGCATCTAATTGCTGGATGTCCATAAATTTTCCTTCCCTACGCTCTTAGTAGAAGTTCACAACTTCAAACGTACATCACATTTTTATACCCTTAAGATTCCTTACAATAGTTACAATGACATAATTTACTTCGGTTCTTTGGGTTGACAATGCTTCCTTTAAATTGCATATTTACAGTGGGAGACTCCTCTGAATGTTCAAATTCACTTGCTGATTGAAAGCTTCCCCGAATTATTTAGAATGGTGCAAATCACTTAAGCCCATTGTTGCCTGGCTTGATGTAAGCCTGTTAACGCAACCCCCTTGTCTTAGCGTTTGATTCATATATATGCAAACATCTCATGGTCACCATTTTCCAAACCATAATATCTTAGTCTGTGGGCTTTTTACCTCAGTTTACTGCTTACAATTTACAATGAAATCTGAAGACTGCTCTTTGCTTGAATACATATCTTCAGAATACTCCCTCCTCTTGGCACCTGGACCAAAATCTGTCCCAGGAAGGCCAAACATCAATTACAGTGAGCAGCAAAAATGCCCTTCACTTTGGATCCCTTCTGTAATTACGGTATTAACCTATCATATCGCGATGTGCATCTATATCTACACCAGCATTCCCAACTGGCTGTCTACAAGATTAAATAGAGATGGAAATAAAGCATTCCATAAATTTGATCCCATCCTCTTCTTACATACTTCTGTCCTCTCAGTGCCAACCTGTCTTGAAGGTGAAGCTTTCTCATTTGTGCGTTGATACTTCCTTCCCTGCTGACCCTTTGCGGTATATAAATATATATATATGTGTGTGTGTATATCCTTCTCCTCCCTCTTTCATTATCTAACAATTCAAACTAAGCAGTGGCTGTCAGTAGTTACTCTATGGGCATGAGGACAGGAAGGTAACTGTGTCAGGTTCATAGGCAACAGTTCAGAGTCAAAGGGCCCAGCTTATTTGTGCTCGCTCCCATTCAAGCTAGGGAGGTTGCCTTCACATAACTCTGGAATACTCCCTACAGTTCTTAAGGTCTAGGTTTTTTTGTAAATTACCTTCTTTATTTTTAGTTTACATGTGACTCCTCAATGTGCACTAAATGTTTATGTATGACAATAAAAAAAATAGATTAGAGACACTCACAGACTATTTTCTTTGAAGAAGAGATGACTAACAAGAGATTTATGTACACTTGGAGATCTGTACGGAGTAAATAGGGAAAAATGTTCCCTTTAGTGGAGGTGTCAAGGATGAAATACCACAGTTATAAAGCAAAGGAGAAGAATTAAGTGTGGCATGAGGAAAATACTTTTTATTTATAAAGTTGGTGACTGGAATCTGAATGCATTGCCTGCAAATGTGGAGAGGTAGGTGCCGTTGGACCTTCAAGGGAGAAATGGAGAAATGAATGGTAGAGAGGGGAAAAAATGCAAGTCTAAGAACACGAACCAGTAAACGGAGCTAGGGAATTACCCTGGTAGAGAACCAGCATGATTATGATGGGTGAGGGGCTGAATGGCCTTCTGTGCTGTAGCCATTCTATGATTCCAGTGCAATTTAGATCACTTAAATATAATGCTATCTGCCCATAATTAATTAACCTTGTTATTTTGGTATATTTTCTGTATTTCTTTTATTTAAAGTACAGCATTAAGTTCACTCCCTCACCATTGTTACTCTGTTCGGTTCATTGAACATATCAGTGGATGTGGTTAAAAGTTGTATTCTAAATCTAATGGATAGTGAAAGAACTGTGCAGGCACAATGGGCAGAGTTGGAGAGGGATATTGTAAATTGCAATCAAGAATTTACAAATACAGGAGTTTTGAATATATGTACAGCTGACCATTTAGTAGGGATGTTTTCTAATCAATTAATAAAAATGTGGATTTTCACATATTTATCAGTAGCTTTTGAACAGAAAGGGAGTTTAAAACCATTTGTCCTACAGGCAGAGTCAAATACCTAAGGCATGAACAATAATAGTTCAAGTTAAAGGTTCAAGTTCAGGTTTAATTATCATTCAACCATGCATGAATATAGCCAAACAAAACAGTGTTTTTCCGGGGCCAAAGTGCAAATCACTTTTCCAACAGCACGCAATACATTGCACATAACGCATAGCACAAATAGCACGTATGGCTACAATTTCAGGAAAAAAACCATGGAGTCACAAAGAGGAAAAAGTAATAATATAATCCAAGTTTCTGTGTGGCATGACTAGATTTATGGTAAATTGTCGTGATCCAGCTTGTTCTTCCACTGAGCAGACACTGGCGGCAGCACCAAGTGAACACCAGAGGGCAACACTACCTAGACCTAGTCACACCAAACCAAGGTAACTCAGCTGCCCTACCAATGAACCGGACGCAGTATTCTCCATAACCAATGTCCAACAGGGTCTTGCGATCAGAAGGAAAACATCCAAGACAAACGGTCACTCTGTTTGTTGGGTCGCTGATGCACCATCAATAACTCACTCTGAGACGTAAGGCGAGATATCGGCTTTTATTGACTGGAAGAAGGAACAAGCAGTGAGTGACCACCATACTACATCCTGGAGACTGAGAGGCTGGGCTCAGGCCTCGATCGCCTTTATACAGGGGTCTGTGGGAGGAGCCACAGGAGCAGTCAGCAGGGGGCGTGTCCAGACAGGTATATGTAGTTCACCACATTCACCCCCCCCCCCCTTTGTTTTAAAAGAGTCCCCATGTGGCAAAGTTTCTTACAGGTTAAGTCTATCAGGTGGTTGAATCTGTCGCAGCGATCTACGTAGCACCTGCTGTGATTGGACAGATGCCGGTGGTGGTGATTGTACAGGAGACGGAGGTTGTGCTGTTCCGGCCTAACTGGAGGTGTCAGCAACTAGGCGTTAGTGATCCCTCACGCATGTGCGAGGCGCCTGGTATATATGCGTATGAAACGCCCGGTATATGAGTGTCGTGAGGAGTCTGTGTAGGGCCTGGTGTGTGCAGTGTCACCTCGGGTACAGGGTTCATAGTTACCGGAGAATGTTCAGGGTAGTGGTCTGCTACACCTGCGGGCGCCAGGTCGCGGATGGAGACCGTGTCCTCCCGCCCATCAGGTAAGACCACGTAGGCATACTGGGGGTTTGCATGTCAAAGGTGAACCCTCTCGACCAGCAGGGAGTATTTAGTACTCCTCACAGTCTCCGGTGCAGCACTGGTCCTGAGGACGTCAACCAAACTGGTAGGGTGGTCCCAGTGACAGACTTACTGGGAAAAGAGAAAAGGCGTTCGAGAGGGGTGGCATTGGTGGACGTACATAACAGAGAGCGGATAGAGTGGAGTGCCTCAGGGAGGGCTGCCTGCCATCGAGAGACCGGCAACCCTTTTGACTTAAGGGCTAAAAGTGTGGCCTTCCACACTGTGGCATTCTCCTTCTCCACCTGTCCATTTCCCCGGGGATTATAACTCGTGGTCAACTAGTAGCAATGCCCCTAGCTAGCAGGTACTGGCACAGCTCGTCACTCATAAAGGAGGACCCTTTATCACTGTGGATATAGCAGGGATATCCGAACAGAGTGAAGAGCTGGCACAGAGCTTTCATGACGGACGTGGTAGTGGTGTCGGGGCAGGGAATGGCAAAGGGGAACTGCGAGTACTCGTCGATAATATTGAGAAAATAGACATTGCGGTCAGTGGAGGGAAGGGGGCCCTTAAAGTCAACACACAGTCGCTCAAAAGGGCGGGTGGCCTTGACAAGTTGCGCCATGTCAGGACGGTAGAAGTGCAGTTTGCACTCAACGCAGATTTCCCTGGTCATCGTCCTGATGTCCTCCAGGGAGTACGGCAGGTTCCGGGATTTCACAAAATGGTAAAATCGGGTGACGCCCGGATGGCAAAGATGTGCATGAAGGGTGTATAGCTGGTCGAGCTGTGTGCTAGCACACGTTCCCCGGGATAGGGCATCAGGGGGCTCATTGAGTCTGCCAGGCCGGTACAGGATATCATAGGTGTAAGTGGAGAGTTCTATTCTCCACTGCAAAATCTTATCATTTTTGATTTTGCCCCGCTGTTTGTTGCTGAACATGAACGCAACCGAGTGCTGGTCGGTCAGCAAGGTGAACCTCTTGCCAGCGAGATAGTGCCTCCAGTGCCTAATAGCCTCCACTATGGCCTGGGCTTCTTTCTCCACCGCGGAGTGCCAAATTTCAGAGCCTTGAAGGGTACGAGAAAAGAATGCTACTGGCCTGCCTTCCTGATAGAGGGTAGCAGCCAGTGTGAAATCGGAGGCGTCACACTCTACTTGGAAGGAAATGGTCTCGTCCACCAAATGTGGTGAACTACATATACCTGTCTGGACACGCCCCTTGCTGACTGCTCTTGTGGCTCCTCCCACAGACCCCTGTATAAAAGCGATCGAGGCCTGAGCCCAGCCTCTCAGTCTCCAGGATGTAGTATGGTGGTCACTCACTGCTTGTTCCTTCTTCCAGTCAATAAAAGCCGATATCTCATACTAGCAGCTCCACTTGCTGTTCTGCCATGAGCGTTTTGCAGTCACAAGTTTGGACGAGTGTCTGTAGGGCTCGGAGAAACTCGGCGCTCGATTCTCCAGGCCACTGTCGCCGGGTAGCTAAACGATGTCTTGCGTAGATGGTGTTCAACGGCCGCAGGTACTGTCTTTTGAGGGCGTCCAGTGCCCCTTCGTAGGTCGGCAGGTCTCTGATAAATGAATAAACTTTTGGGGCAACTCTCGAGAGGAGAATTCTGCGCAGAACGGCGGGTTCAGTTGCACGAACCTCCTCCAAGTATGATTGGAAGCATGCAAGCCAGAGTTCAAAAGCAAGAGCTACTTCAGGGTCTTGGGGGTCCAAATCCAATGGCCGCCATCTTGCATGCCCGGATGTGGGCGGCCATCTTTGTCGGCGTCAACAAGCCCCGCACCTGACCCGTGTGAGACGTAAGGCGAGATATCGGCTTTTATTGACTGGAAGAAGGAACAAGCAGTGAGTGACCACCATACTACATCCTGGAGACTGAGAGGCTGGGCTCAGGCCTCGATCGCCTTTATACAGGGGTCTGTGGGAGGAGCCACAAGAGCAGTCAGCAGGGGGCGTGTCCAGACAGGTATATGTAGTTCACCACAGTCGCACACCCTCTTGGCACAAAAATGTGCAGCAAGTCCAGGTAACAACATAACAATGGTATGCAGTAAGTCCGGCTCTATCGCTATCGTGCAATTCACCGATAGAGTAGTCCTGCAGTACCTGATGTTCTTCGCATCCAAAAGTGACTTTCAATTGTAAAAAAGTCTTCCAAGCTGAACCTTTGATTGGGCCTGGAGTGGCTGGTGCTTCTGAGTGTGCTGCCATCTTACAAGGGAAAACTTCATACAAGATAGCCTTCTTGAAAGAGATTAAGATAATGCCTAAATGTATTTCACGGTTTAATTCCAAGTCACACAGATTATAGGAAACCATTGGTCACATCTATCATCAGGGGTGGACATAGTGCACAAGTAAGTTGCAGTAAAAGTAGTCTTTAAAGATTAAAGTAAAAATTATTTTCCCCATACATCATCAATGTGCTCTGAGAAAGTTAACTACATGCACCTGTGAATTGGCTGCAGCACAGGGAGCATCAACATGGTGGGGAAAGTTACCTGAAGGACAGGGGTCTCAATTTCAATGTTGTCTTTCTGAGATCTATTTTCTTGGTAAAGCAACAAAAGTTTTTTTCTGTGATGAGTCCAACACAATTCACTTACTGAAAGAAATTAGATTGCTTCAGCTTGCTGTCTGCAAGTTGATTGTCAAAATGAGCAGATAGTTGAGCAGACAATCAATGCTGTCAGAAGAAGGAAATTGCAGGCAGATTTCAGTGAATGCTCTGACTCAGAAGCTGAAGATTACAAGTATGCTTACTTTCACGCTGTGGAATAAAATGGCTTGTGCTGCGCTTAGATTAAAGGCTGTTAGATCTTCAGCACTGAGATGCGAGGCATGGGTTCAATCAGCTGCTAAACTTATTCTCAAGCATTTTGTGAAAATCGACAAAAGCCCCAAACTGCACTTAAGCAATATTTATTTGCCCTTGCTTGTGGTTTTGTTTCTAAATTGCCAATGAATTCTGCAGGGGTACCAGTGACTTTGATATTCCTGTTGGACGGTGGGCAGGAAAATAATTGCTGTTAGTCCCTGGTTTAATGCTATTGTCTTTGATTCATTTTAAAGCCAATTATTAACAGCTTGCTTTTGAAGTTTTGAAAGAAAAAAAATCCACAGGTTCTCTTTCACAAAGAACTAATTTGTGCATTGGACTTGAACACTGCCCTTCTATTTTCTGGATTTGATTTCTAAACCCATTGAAATTAATTGGATGAACAACTTCCCTTTGGCAGTGAAAGTGTGGTTTTTGCAGTCACAATGCAGTTCCAATTGAGTAGAGGCTCATAATAAAAACACTCTAGGTGGACTTCTCTTCATTAACTTTGAGGTTCTACTAGCTTAATGTTCATGCTATTATCAGCCTTCAACCATGAGCCAGAATAATGTCATGGTTGGGTATTTCTAAACGGCTATCAAGCTGACTAGATTGGCATGCTTTAATTTCCCCCCCGCCCCATGGGGATTTTTTAGCAATGATGACAAAGTCCTGGCAGATAAATTATTTTCCATATCATACATGCATTGTCTCCGGTTAAAACATCCAATGGTCTCTATGCTTATGCGCTAATAGGTGGAATTGTTCACTGTGTCTGCTATGGCCAGTATGACCACTTCGATCTTTCACATTAATATCAACGTTGTGTGATATTTTTCTCTGATTGTACTTTCTTGTGTGTATGATTTGTTACATTTATGTTTCTCTTGCTAATTCCACTACATGATGCTCCGTGCCTGTGATGTTGCTGTAAGTAGGTTTTCCATTGTACTTGCACATGCGTGTACTTGCGCATAGGACAATAAACTCAACTTTGATGTTAATTCATCAGGGTAACCCTGACAGACTTTGAGAATTTATTCTTTGATTTGTGTATTTTTTTATATTGTTTGAGAACTGAGTTGGCCAACTGAAAACTATCTTTTTTACTTTGACGACTACGTGAAGATATACGAAACCAAGACTGCTAAATGTAATTAGGTTACAAATCAGACAAGACTGGAGTGAATAGAATACTGAATTGTCTGCCTTCCTAACAACCGCCATTGATTTTGAATAAGTGGCGACAGTTCCCATCTTCTTTACTGCTTTTTGCCAACTCTGGTACCTTGTCACTTTCTGGGTGGAGTTATTCAAAAAACATAAAATTCCGTCAGATTGCATTCTACAAGGAATGAGAATGTTTAAAGAAAGAAAGAAAGCTGAAGCCCAGAAGAGATTGAATTGTTATAATCATAGAAATGTATGCCAGAAAAAGAGGCTATTCAGTCCAATCTGTCCATCCAAGCAAAAATAGCATTTCTCTCTCTACTTTCACACCACAGTCTTTGAACCATACACAGCAATTGACAGCTCTTGAAGTAACCATTCGGGAACTTGTTAAATATGGTGAGGGATTCTGCTGCCATTAGCCTTTCATGTTATTACAGCCATGGAGGAGATACAGGAGCCTGAAGATTCACACTCAATAATTCAGAAACAAATTCTTCCCTTCTGCCATCATTTTTAAATGGTCTATGAACACATTGATATTCCTGTTTTTTGCTCTATTTATTTATTTTATAATTTATGGTAATGCTATTTCTTTGCATTGAACTGCTGCCAGCAAGCAACAAAATTCATGTCATGGAAGACAGTTGATAATAAAGCTGATTCTGATTCTGAGGTATTGTGTTTGTTGAGTGGGAAATGTTTACTTAACCTTTTCCTACTATAATTGTCCCACTAATTAACTTAATACTGTACCTCAAGTAATTATCTTCTTTGCAAAGGGAATAGCTCTTTCAGTTTTGCCTTCCTTGGGATAGAATCTGAGCCCCTGACAGGCAGTTACTGATGCATCTACCAGCAACTGCTTATATTTCTGGGCTCAACTTGACCACTTAGCTGGAATCCAGCAGAGAAGCAAGCATTGTGTCCTCTATGCTACATTACCTTCCTATCCTGCTACTTCCAGCGATTGCTTGATATAAGCGCCAATGTTCCATCATTCACAGAAGATAGAATGTAGAGCAGGACAACACAGGCCCTTTGGCCTGCACTGTCTGTGCAGAACTGAATTCAACTAAAACCCCTCTGCCTGTACATGATCCATATCTCTCCATTCTCTGCACATTCATGGGCTATGTAAAAACCTCTATCATATCTTCTTCTGCTACACTTATTGCTGCAGAACTTTACAGCAAAGGAGGTGGCCGTTTCTCAAGAAGGAAAAGAATGAGGTGGGGCATTGGGAGATGAGGGCAAGGATGTAAAGTTGTGAGCAATTGGATACTAGATGCTCATATAGGCACATGCATATCAGAACAGAACATGAAACAATGCAGCACAGGATCAAGCCATTTGGCTTGATGTTGTGCTGAACTAATTAAACTAGTCATTAAAAATCTCACTAAATTAATCCTTTTGCATATAAAATATCCATATCCCTTCATGTTCTGCACATTTAAACAGCTTTTAAACAGCTCTATCATATTTCCCTCTATTGCCACCGCTGGCAGTGCATTCCAGCACCCACCACTCTCTCTGTAAAATAACTTGTTCTGTACTTCTCCTCTGAATTTACCACATTCATGTTCTCTAGTATAAGACATTCAACTTGGCAAGACAACAAAATACCAGCTGTCTCGTCTGTTATTTCCTCTCAGAATTTTATAGTGTCCTCTCAGTCTCCCCTCAGCCTGGGCTACTCAAGAGAAAGCAACCAAAATCTGCCCAATCTCTCCCTACAGTGCACGCTCTCTAATCCAGGCTGCAATCCTGTAAAATATCCTCTGTGCCTTCTCCAAAGTTTCCATATCTTCCCTGTAAACAGATGACTAGAACTGAATGTAATACTTCAGATGCAGCCTAACCACACTTCATTAAACTTCCTGACTCAATGGCTTGGCTAATAAAAGCAAACATACCATATGCCTTCTTTACCATTCCATCAGTTCAGGAAGCTTTGGACTTGGACCTCAAGATCCCGCTGTACATCACCACTGTTAACAGTTCTTCCAATATTTGTATACTGACTCTTTACATTTGAATAATGATAGTAGACCCAAAGACTTCAATTTCACATATTGCAGACCCACCGAGTAAACACAAAGTATTTTCTTGGATTTAACGTCATCACATTTTTACATTAACCTAAAGGAACTGCAATCCTTGTAGTTTGGAAGCTGGGTTGTGCACAGTATGGCCTCCAATCCATTTATGCCAACAAATGTATCTGAGAAACAATGAGGGACCAGAGTTATAGGGGTTTTCAGCTGGAACCACTGGTCTTTGGGATTGTTCTGAACATGGGGGCACCAATCTGGTTCATTGTCAGATGTGGAAAAAACATCGGCATCATCCGTGCGACATTCCATCAACAACACCACTCTAGACTAGAGGTTCCGAACCTTGTAAATGCTTTGGACCAGTACTATTACGCAAAGACCCCAGGGTGGGAACCCTTGACCTAGACTGTAGGTTCAGATTATGTTCTCACATTGTGCAGTGCAGTCAAGCTCAATCTTAGAATCGTAGAACACTACAGCACAGAAAACAGGCCATTCAGCCCTTCTAGTCTGTGCCAAAACTTTATTCCGCTAGTCCCATTGACCCACACCCCGTCCATAACCCCCCAGACCTTTCCCACTCATGTATCTATCCAATGTATTCTTAAAACCTAAGAGTGAGCCCACATCTACCATGTCAGATGGCAGCCCGTTCCACACTCCCACCACTCTCTGTAAAGATATTCCCCCTAAACCTTTCTATTTTCACCCTAAAGTCATGTCCTCTCGTATCATCTCTCTTAGTCTAAATGGAAAGAACCTACTCACATTTACTCTGTCTCCACCCCTCATAATTTTGTAAACCTCTTTCAAATCCCCCCCATTCTTCTACGCTCCAAGGAATAAAGTCCTAACCTGTTCAATCTTTCCTTGTAACTCAACTCCTGAAGACCCAGCAACATCCTAGTAAATCTTCTCTGCACTCTTTCAATCTTACTGATATCCTTCCTGTAGTTAGGTGACCAGAACTGCACACAATACTCCAAGTTTGACCTCACCAATGTCTTATACAACCTCACCATAACATCCCAACTCCTATACTCAATACTTTGATTTATCAATGCCAGGATGCCAAAAGCCTTCTTTACAGCTCTGTCTACCTGTGATGCCACTTTCAGGGAATTATGTATCTGAACTCCCAGATCCCTTTGTTCCTCCACGCTCCTCATTTCCCTACCATTTACTGTGTATGTCCTACCTTGATTTGTCCTTCCAAAACACAACACCTCACACTTGTCTGCATTAAGTTCCATGTGCCATTTTCTGGCCCATTTTTCCAGTTGGTCCAGATCTTTCTGCAAGCTTTGAAAGCCTTCCTCACTGTCCACAACGCCTCTAAGTTTAGTGTCATCAGCAAACTTGCTGATCCAATTTACCACATTATCATCCAGATCTCTGATAGAGACAACAATCAACAATGGTCCCGGCACACCACTAGTCATAGGCCTCCAGTCTGAGAAGCAATCATCCACTACCACTCTCTGTCTTCTCCCACGCAGCCAATTTCGAATCCAGTTTACAACCTCTCCATGGATATCTAGTGTCTGAACCTTCTGAACTAACCTCCCATGTGGGACCTTGTCAACGGCTTTACTAAAGTCAATATAGGCAACATCCACAGCCTTTCCTTCATCTACTTTCTTGGTGACCTGCTCAAAAAAGTCTATAAGATTCATTAAATACAATCTACCATGCACAAAGCCATGCTGACTATCCTTAATCAGCCTTTGGCTGTCCAAGTACTTGTATATCTGATCTCTCAGAACACCTTCCAATAATTTACCTACTACTGATGTCAGGCTCACTGGCTTGTAATTACCTGGTTTACTTTTGGAGCCTTTTTTAAATAACGGAACAGCATGAGCAACCCACCAATCCTCCGACATTGCACCCATGGCTAAAAACATTTTAAGTATTTCTGCCAGGGCCCCTGCAATTTCTAAACTAGTCTCTCTCAAGGTCTGAGGAAATTCAGATGTATTAAGTTGAGAATGTCAGTAACTTAGCTCAGCATTAACTGTGCACCTAGGATAAACTCAGCAGAATCTCCTTCTTCATGCTTTCTAGATTAATTGTCTTCAAAGAGGTAGATTCTCTGGAGTTTTTTTCTCTCCAATTAGGAACATTATCAAAAAACAACTTGGCTTTTGTTCAAGTTACCTTGTACTCATCAAAAGCTCTTTCTGGCTCTTTGAGGATTTCCTGGAACTGCCTGCTGTAAAAACTATATAATTTTATAGTTCATATGTCTCTTTAAGGCTGTAAGGCATCTGTGCAGTCTGCCAAGTTCTTGCTGCCTGACTATTCTATCCTATTCTCTACTCCTCTTGTCCATAACCCATTCTCCCTTCCCGTATTATTGATGCTGCACTCTCTTGCATCTCCTCCATTTCCTGAACATCTGCACTCTTCCCTTCTTCCTGCTGCTTTAACAGTTAGAGTTTCTTTTGTCCTTACCTACACCCCATTAGCCTCCACATCCAACACATCATTCTCTGCAACTTCTGCCATGTCCAAAGGGATCCTGCCACCAAACGTATCTTAACCTCTCCTCTCCTTTCCACTTTCTGCAGGCATCACTCCCTCTGTGACTCCTTTGTCCATGCATCCCTCCCCACTAATCTTCCTTTCCACACTTATCCTTGCAGGTGGCCAAAGTGCCAAACCGCTCAACCCCCATTTACCTCCTCCCTTTCTTCCATTCAGGGTCCCAAGCATTTCTTCCATGTGAGTCAACACTTCACTTGCGAATCTTTTGAGGACCACTATCATATGCTGTGCTCCCAATGTGGCCTTGTAAACCATGGGGAAACCCATCGTGAATTATGAAACCACTTCATCAAGCACCTCCATTTCATCGGCCAGAAGCAAAATTTCCCAGTGGCCAAACATTTTAATTCCGATTCACTTTCCTGTTCCAACATGTTGTTCCGTGGCCTCCTCTTGTGTCACAGTGAGACCACCTTCATGTTGGATGAGCAACTTCTTATATTCTGTCTGTGTAGCCTCCAACCTGGTGGTATGAAAATCAATTTCTCTCTCAGGTAAACAAACTCCATCTCCCCTTCTTCTTGAATACCACACTTTGACTTCTTATGTCTTCTCACCAGCTGATCACCTCCCCTGGGTCCCCTCCTCTTTCCCTTTCTCCAGTGGTCCACTCTCCTGTCAGATTCCTTCCTCCCCAGTCCTGTACCTTTCGCATTCGCCTGGCTTCACCTATCACCTTCTAGCTATCCTTCTTCATCTCCGTCTTATTCTGGCATTTTCTTTCCTTTCCTATCCTGAAGAAGGGTCTTCACCCAAAACATTGTCAGAATAATAATTTTCATAGATGCTACCTAACCCAACAAGTTCCTCCATCATGTTGTGTGTGTTGCTTTGTATTTCCAGCACCTGCAGAATTTCTTGTGTTTACGATTTGCTCCCACATTCTTATAAGTTCTGCCACTCACTCGCATGCTAAGGGACATATATATTAGACAATTAACTCTCCAGCCCCCTTGATAGGGCAACATTTAATCTGCAATTCTTGTAAAATGGAAGTAATATGTACACAGTATAATCCCAAACCCAGTTATTGAGCTCGCTAAATTGAGTCTGAGGAATGGCAGTCCATGCACACCTCTGGCAAAATTTCCCAGGAATCTTCCCACAGTGGGAACTTGTAGTCCAGAGCTGTCTTGACCAAACTGTGATACCATAACTGGTGATGGAGTTCAACAGGCCATGAAGGCTCATGTTGGATAAAAGAGCTCCTGGTTTAGTCGGCTGTCAAGGTTATCAAAGGCACTAAATATCTCCAGAATTCAAAAATATTCAGAAACATACAAATCTGTGAAAAAATATTAATATTTTTAATTACAAAAGTACATCAAGTACTTTGTATTTTAAGTATTTAAAAATATAAATGTGTTTTTTCTTAAATAGCATTTGACACGTAGCTGCCTGTTAGACAACTCCTACCCCATCCATAGAAGAACCTGCAATTCCCATATTGGCCCAGTTTGGCATCTGAGAACCCACACAACTGGAGGGGAAGCAAGTCATCCTCATTCTGGAATATTTCCTCAGATAATAACTCATGCTTGAATGATTGGGTTAATCTATGTTATTCTTTGATCTTGGTCAAGCTTATCCAGACTTGGAGCCTTGAGGACAAAGGTTACAGTGTTTGTTTTATTGGGTGGTTATCTAAAGATGCTAATTAAATAACTTCATGGTATTTCAATTTCCTGCAATATTAGATTTAAAATTCTATCCCATCATCTCTCATTGAGCAGGATGGAATAAAGCCAAATAAAATTTGACTTTGGGGAGATGCTGATGGTGAAGATTTTTTGATAGGGTTGTTTCAGAAGCCAGGGGATCATTTTGATTATGTATGGACAATATATTTTAATGAGAGCAGAGTGCAGCTGCAGTGGTGCATAAATGCTAGAGTTATGATGTAGAGAAATTTGATAATGTTTGTTGCTGATTTATTGACCACTGATCATTGGTTGTTTTTGCTACTCTCCAGTATTATCAGAGGGACAACTGGGACCTGGTGTGAGATCAAATGTTATGAATTTAAAAATATATTCTCATTTGAAAACATTTGATGCTATTGAAAAGCTGTTTTGCTTTGCATTCAACTGTAAAATATTTCCATGCTGCAATATTGAGAAAGTGGGGTGACAGAAATTCTGTCCGTTAGCAAAGCAGTCCTGCCATGCTTGACCATAAGACCATAAGACATAGGAGAAGAATTGAGCCATTTGACCCATCATGCCTGCTCTGTCATTCAATCATGGCTGATCATTTTTCCCCTCCTTAGACTTCTCTCCGTAATCTTTAATGCCGTGGCCTATCAAGAACCTATCAATCTCTGCCTTAAATACTCCCAATGATCTGGCCTCCACAGCTGCCTGTGATAACAGATTCCATAGATTCACCACCCTCTGGCTAAAGAAATTTGTCTGCATCTCTGTTTTAAATGAATGCCCCTCTATCCTGAGGCTGTACCCTCTTGTCCTAGACTCCCCCACCATGGGATACATCCTTTCGACATCTACTCTTTCTAGGCCTTTCAATATTTGAAAGGTTTCAATGAGATTCCCCCCCCCCCCCACCATCCTTCTAAATTCCAGCAAGCAGAGACTCAGAGCCATTGAATGTTCCTCGTATGACAACTCTTTCATTCCTGGAACCTTATATACCGCCTGGGTAGCCTCCAACCTGATGGCATGAACATTGACTTCTCTAACTTCCGTTAATGCCCCTCCTCCCCTTCTTACCCCATTCCTGACATATTTAGTTGCCTGTTCTCCATCTCCCTCTGGTGCTTCCCCCCACCTTTCTTTCTCCTGAGGCCTCCCGTCCCATGATCCTTTCCCTTCTCCAGCTCTGTATCACTTTCGCCAATAACCTTTCCAGCTCTTAGCTTCATCCCACCCCCTCCAGTCTACTATCATTTCGCATTTCCCCCTCCCCCCCTCTACTTTCAAATCTCTTACTATCTTTCCTTTCGGTTAGTCCTGACGAAAGGTCTCGACCCGAAACATCGTTATCGCTTCTCCCTATGGATGCTGCCTTGCCTGCTGTGTTCTACCAGCATTTTGTATGTGTTGTTACTTCAGAAAAGGTGTTATTAATAATGTTTTTAGTCGAATTCCTTTGCTTTTGAACCACCAGTAAGCTGCTGCTTGTCTTAAACCATCTTAAACCAGAAGTCGTACAGGAGTGAGATATATCAGCTAGTTAAGTGATCCTGAAGAAGGGTCTTGGCCCAAAACATTGGCTGTTTACTCTTTTCCATAGATGCTGCCTGACCTGCTGAGTTCCTCCAGTGTTTTGTGTGTGTTGCATTAGATTTCCAGCACCTACAGACTTTCTATTGTTTTGATTAACTATCTTTTGGATTTTGTTTTTTTTTTCCCTTGTGTGCAATATTGTGCACTTGCGTATGGAATGAACTCATTGGATGGAATGCAACCAAAAGCTTTTCATTGTCTCTCGGTGTGTGTGACAATAATGAACAAATTGCCAGTTTTTAGAAAACGGGTGCAAGCCCAACTTCCTGATTAGTAAAGTTACATTGTTCTTACTTTCATAGATGATGCATTTGAAAATTAAGGAGGAAAAAAAAGATAGAGTGGGTATTTTGAGATTCCACACACTTGGTGAGGAAGCCTGCTGCCTGTTCAAGCCACTTTGACTGCTGACTAATGTTGCTCCCGGGGTGGGGAGGGAGTCACTTCAGCTGCACTGGAATGCTGCATGAAAGGCTTCCTTATTAAGTTTGTTTTAAAGACCATTTGTATCTCATCAGCAAGGCATTGCATTAAAACTCAATGGTGTTTGGAAAGTAAGTATGCAGTCTGTGTGTTTTTACATTTTTGCAGATTTAGAATTTGCATTTGCACCTTTGATCATAGAGTACCATGGAAACAGGCCCTTTGGCTCACCATTAACAAGCAATTTTCACCAATCTCATATTATTCTCCCCAGATTTTCCTCAGATTCAACCACTCAGCTGCGCAAGGTGGAACCAATTAATCGAATGGGTCTTTGGGATGTGGGAAGAAATTGGATTATGCAGAGGAAAGAGAGAGTGTGCCAACTCCACATATTTAATGGGATCATGCAGCAATATAGCAGTGGCTCTACTAGCTGTACAATTGTGCCACAATTGGTGTGTGAAGTCGTTTAATCAAAATTTGTTATCATATGGGATAGGAATTCCTAATGCACACCAGGAAATGATGGGATCACAAACATGCTCAACTGATATCAGTGCTGAGGTTTTCAGAAACCTAGATAGCTTAAATGTTCCTTCATTGGAGCAGAGGAATTTTAAATATGATTGAATCATTCTGCCTCAAACATTCAAAGTATTTTGTGTTGGAAGTATTCCTATTGCAAGAGTTCAGTGTCTACATTGCTTCTAAATTAAAATAGGTAGCCAACAACCAGGGATCGGATGATGTTTTCTTTTGCCATAGGGATGTACAGTCCAAAGGAAAAGTGGGAGCAGATTTAGTTTTAACTTTGGGAATGAAGTCAGATCTGTACAGAAAAAGGAAAATTCTCCAGGATAATTTTCAATGCCCAGAAATCTGGGATTAATTGGGAACAGTTTCAAACACAGACCATTCTTAGTACCACATGAATGAATGCTTAGTTACGACATTACTCCAGTTCACACAGCCTTTCAGGGGAGTATTAAAACTTATACCTGAGTAATGGGGACATAATCGTTGTAATCAACTGGCACAGGATGAAGGGCATTCCTGTAGTAAACTCAGTTACCAGTTACCACAGGAAATTCTTAAAAGTATGGAAGCAACATGCTGATGCAGCTAATAGGAATGTTACCTCACAGCTCCTGCATCCCAGGTACATTCCCAACCTCTGGCATTGTCTGTGTGGAGTTTGCATGTTCTCCCTACAGCAATGTGGAATTTATTTGGGTGCTTGGTTTCTTCCTATATCCTAAAGACATTGATAGGTTAATTAACCATAGCCAACTTCGCCTAGTGTGTAGACAATTAGTAGTATATGTGCAATTCGGACAGAATAAAATAGGATTTGTGGAAATAGATGTTTGATGGTTAACCTGGATTTGGTGATCTGATGGGTCTGTTTCCATGCTAAAACCATATCATATGCCTGGAGGTTTCATCTTGCCATGTGTCTCCAAACTGCTGCATACCCACATTCTCATCTTTGGTTATGTGATAACATAAGAAGCAGGCCAAGGAGGAGGCCATTTGCCCCTTCTAGCTTCTTCCTTAATTCGATAAGATCATGCCCACCTGACCCAATTTTGGCCAATAAGATATGAATTTGTATATTTTATAACTGTCAATAGATTTTTACTCCCTTTCTCTCCTATTTTTTGTAACTAGAAAAGGGAAACATTTAAATGCTTAAAAATGCATGTTTGTTTCATTATTCCTCCCTCCCCAATTATATTTCCCCAGTTAATTTTCACCAATGTTCTGGCAGTTTGACTAATTCCAGACATTTCAGACAAAACTGAAGGTTTGCAATGTTGTCCAGAGCCAGGGCAGATACCACTGAAAGGCAGTAGGATCAATTTAGTTTTGATAAATCCTGGATTGAGAGAAAATAAGAGTTTGAGATCTGAAAATTACACTGTGTAATGTGCAATGTTGCAGTCATTTCTAAGTGAGTTAAAGGACATACCTTATAAGACATAGGTGTCAAACTCAAGGCCCGCGGGCCATATCCGGCCCGGCGTACAATTATATCCGGCCCGCGAGATCATTTTAGATGGATCTAATATTTTAATTATTAATGGCCCGGCGATATGAAGCCTATGATTGTAAGTTAATACCAATCATAAAAATAATGCTTGCTCAGCGGTCTTCTTCATAAGAAACAGAATTTGTGAAGTGAAACACTTTGTATTTATAGCAGAGACTGAGACACATGAGAACAGGCTGAAAAAACGGAGGCAATGAAAGCTGCGTTCGCACGCGCCCGACTGATCCGGCCCGCATTAAGCTGCATTTTGCCCAATCCGGCCCGTGACCTAAAATGAGTTTGACACCCCTGTTATAAGGAATGGACTTCATAGTGTGAGAATTTTGCGTACCCACCACTCTTTTCCAATGGCACAATTTCAGAAATAATTTTTGGTGGTCTTTTTAGTCAAGAAGAGTGAGAGTTAAGTTATACAGATAAAAGCAGGCCTTTAGCCCATATTGGCCATTTATAATTGTTACATGGTGATGATATTGGGTTTGTTGACTGCAAATTTCTAAATTCAAATGAAGACCTTAAACCCTATTGGATATAAATAGCTATGAGTACCCTCACTAAATGGAGGTTATACCGTAGCTACCTAATCTTCAAAGGCTAATTCTCTTCCCCATTTTCCACAGAAGTTTATCTGTCAATATCCACTATTTAAGCTGCGAGCTCTATCTCCCTACCAAGGAGTAGAAAGCTAACAAAGTAGTTTAAAGTACAGTCCATTTACAATGAGTGATACACATTTAAAACTCGAGGAGTTCTATCTTGTATAAGATTTATAAATTACAAACTACTTCTAAAACACAAAGGACTTCCAAAATACTATACAATTCCTACAAGCTAAAAAGACATGCCAGTGATACAGATGAACCAGTCATTCATCAAAGAAATTGAAGGCAGTGGAATGAACTCTATTTTATTCCACGTTTCTTTCATGTTTCTTAATGTTCCTAACCTTATTCCTAATAAATCTGAACTGCTGTCTACATTTATAGGGTTTCTTTGCCACTTCTGTGACTTCACATATATGTGATACTGCTTCAGATACATTTAGTACAAACAGACTAAAAGCTTCTTGGAGAGAGAGGTATCCACAATGAATGCTGTGAAGCTAACTTCCCTGAATTCATAAGCCTTCCAACTTATTAATTGATCAAGTATTGATGTGTAAAGTGATTGTCTCCATATGGTCTGTAAGCTTCCTTGAACTAAACAATTTAGCCAGCATTATCCAATTGAAACAAGCCAAATTAAATAACCCATTGTCTTATATTCCATCTTGTCAGCAGTTAGAAAGGTGCCATGGCCAGCATTCAGTGCTATAAACAATGTGTCTGCTTGCAAAGCTGTATTTTTCAACTTCAAGCTGATTACTACTTACCATTTAGATTAAGAACTGAAGACTGGCTCCCACTTATGTCCGATGATAAACAATTAATATCAGTTTATATGAATAATGAATATTGCTAAACAATTATTACTAGAATATTAGTTGGAAGCTTAACTTACAACTATTTGATCTTTACAAGTGGCAGCTGCTGTGCATAGAAGGCTAAACTTGACAGAAAAACAAGGCCCAGGAAGCAAATATCCATCACAACAATAATTACACGTAACAGCAGTTGGCTCATAGCCCTCTATACATCTAGAGTTCAAATGCTTGCATAAAGGTTGTTCTGACCTCCATACTTCATGCAGTGCATTCCAGGTTTTAATTGTGCTCTGAATGGAAAAATTCTTCCTCAGATCACCTTTAAAGCCATACCCTAAACCTATGCTCCCTAATTTTAGACATCTCTAAAAAGACTTTCTCTCTCATACCCTCTAATATGCCCCTGATAATCTTGTATGCATGCCAGATCCCCCCTCAGTCTTCTCCATTTCAAGAAAACTAACCTGGTGCATCTAGTTAATTATTTTAAAGCCACAGGATCAGCACAAACTGCTTTTGGGCCATAATATTGGACAAAATGTGTTTGAAGATGAGATCTATGTATGTTGCCTATTTTCCCCTGTTGTGTCCTGAGTGAGGTACCTAGGTTTTATCACAAGCTGCTTCGATTTGTATTTAAGTTACTCCTGACATCACAATTGAAGTCATGACACAGATTTTCCTGCACTCCAGGAGCTGGAAGTCAATAATATAAAAGTTATTCTCCCAAACTATAATCAAAAGGTTCAAGATAATTGTGCTTCCATCTGTGGTAAAATCAGTTCAAAGTGCTTACTTGTTTTGACACTGAGAAAAGTTATATTGCCTCTGCCAGCTCCCAATACTGCATTCCCATTATTCCCTTTTCCCACTGAAGAGAGACCTTATTCAATCCCGCCATTTCATATACATTATTCAATCCCATTATTTCCTTTGCCTATCCTTAATTTTTCCCTATTATAGCAAAGTACTGTCTCTGTCATATGCACATCAACTCCTCTTTGAGTCTTTTGCACTAACTATGCATACAGGTAATCTGCATAAGCTAACTAACACATCAGTACATCCTTGGGACATGGGCATAGAAAATGGGTGCACATGGGGAAACCACATGATCATCGGGAGAATGTGTAAGATCCACATAAATACCACCTACTGTCAGGATTGAACCAGCATCTCTGGAGTTGTGAGCCAGCAGCATTAACAGCTGTGCCAATGTTCCACCTTAAGATCCAAACTGGGATATGGACTCAGGTTTCTAGATTTCAAATTTATTAACTTAATCATCATGCCACTGATGTAGTCCATTAATTTCAATGACCTTTGGAGATGGTCCATTTTATGCACAAGTCTTGAATGTCATTTCACATTTCATCACTTAACTATATCATTTAAAATTTATACTTTTTTTATTTGAACTCCCTGGGCTGCTTACTGATGAGAATTGAGAAATAGTATAAAACATTTTCCCATGTCGTAGAACCAATGTAGAGATTATGATAGGAAGGCTTCTGCTATCAACCAATTGATACCCTATAGCACTTACACAAACAGCTGGATTTATTGATATTGAAATATCAGACTTGGAGTGTAGAATTTAAACTATGACACCACTTTAACCTTCAAAGGACTAGGGAAAGATTTGGTGTTTTGGAAAGTTGAGCAGAATTGCAAGGAAGTGTCTGGTTCTCCTGAAGTTTGGAGAAGTCTGAACTCTGGTGAAAAGAAATGACAGTAGAGACGTTGATGTCTTGGAATCAATAAAAATTGCTTTTTGGTTATTGGAGGACTGCAGGACCTTTGGTTATTAAGGGGGCAAAGGCAGGAAAATCTGAACAAGTCCTAATGAAAAACTTTGTATTTATTTTACATCAGTGGGTTCCCTGCACCTTCCTAAACCTGCCACCCTGTAAGACCCTGGCACCTGTATGACTTCAGCACAAGACTACTGTAGTTATGGATTGTGCACTTGCTCCATAATTATCACAGCAATAATTAATTCAAATATTTATAGTTGGTTGCACAGTTGATATAATTAGTTTCATGGAATAAAAAGAAAATATAAACAAATAGAGATTTAATTAACTTCTTCCAGTCAGCTGAAAAAATTTCAGAACCAAATCTGATTTCTAATGAATTATAAAGTTCACTACTAAGCTTTTTAGTAAAATTAAGACAAAAGCTTAAATCATAATAATGTGTTTAGATCTGTGTGGTGTTCTTCAGTAATATCTGTGTGTCCATTTGAAGCCTATAAGCTTGCCACTGCAACCTTTCTCGTTCTAATTCCAGTACCCATTCCCATTCCAACATAACGGCCCATGGCCTCCTCTACTCTCATGATGAGGCTGTTCTCAGGTTGAAGGAGCAACACCTCATATTCCAGCTGGGTAGTCTCCAACCTGATGGCATGAACATCGAATTCTCTAACTTCTGGTAACTCCTTCCTTTCCCCTGCCCTCATCTTCCATTCCTCAGTCTGGCTTCCCTCTTACCTCTTAACTTCTCCTGAATTGCCTATAACCACCCCCTGGTGGCCCCCCTCCTTCTCTTTCTTTCCTGGTCTACTTTCCTGTCCAATTGATTATTTTTACTTCCTCCCTTTACCTTTTCCATCTAACACTTCCCAGCTTGTCATTTCATTCAACCTCCCCACCTGCCTGACTTCCCCCTCACTGGCTTCACCATATCACTTTCTAACTTGTACTCCTTTCCCTCTCCCTGTGTGCTTAATCTGGTTTCTTCCCCTTTCATTGTTTTATAGATGCTGCCTGATCTGCAGAGTTCCTCCTGCATTTTCCATGTGTTACTCTAGATTTCCAGCAGCTGCTGAATCTCTTGTGCTTATAGATTCTGGTGCTCCTTTTTTTGGTGTGACTGTCTAAGAACAGAGGAGGCAGCCTTAGAATTGAGGGGCATCCTTTTAAAATGGAAATGAGGTGGAAATTTTTTAGCCAGAAAATAGTGAATCTGTAAAATTTGTTGCTACAGGCAGCTGTGGAGGCAAGTCTTTATAAATATTTAAGGCAGTTGTTGATAGCTTCTTGATTGGTCAGGGCATGAAGGGATATGGGGGGAAAGTGGGAGATTGGGGCTGAGAGGAAAAATGGATCAGTCATGATAAAATGGTGGAACAGACTCGATGGGCCAAATGGCCTAATTCTGCTCCTGTATTTTATGGTCTTGTGGTCTAAGTGGAATTCAGGTAATTTTCAAAGCAGAGGTTGGTAATTTCTTGATTAGTAAAGGCATTAAGTGTCACAGAGTGAAGGCTGGAGAATGGTGTTGAGAGGGATAATAAGTCAGCTATGATGGATCGTGGAGCAGACTTGATGGCTTAATGGTCTAATTCTGTTCCTGTGTCTTAGGACCAAAAGAAGCTACAGAAAGAACTTAAATTTGTCAGCTCCATCTTGGGTACTGGCCTCCCTAGTATCCAAGACATATTCAAGAGTGGTGTTTCAAAAAGGTGGTGTCCATCATTAAGGACCTCCTCCTCCATCACCTAGGTCATGCCCTCTTTTCGTTGTTACTCCCACCACCCAGGATGTCCTCTCTTCTCACTGCTGCTATCAGGAAGAAGGTACAGGAGCCTCAGGATTCGCATCAGCAGATTCGGGAACATTTATTACCCCTCAGCCATTAGGGTCTTAAACCAAAGGGGATACCTTCACTTGCCCCATCATTAGAATGTTCCCATAACCTATAGGCTCACGTTCAAGGACTCTTTACCTCAATGTTTCAATACTTATTGCTTATTTGTTTATTTATTATTATTAGTTGGTTGTCTGTTGCACATTGGTTGAATGCCCAAGTTGGTGCAGTCTTTTATTGATTCTATTATGGTTATTATTCTGCTATGAAAATTTTAAGTACACCTGCAAGAAAGTGAATCTCGGGGTTGTATATGTGACAATATGTACATTGATATTTAATTTACTTTGAACTTTTTCCCAGAGTTGGGAAGTAGAAAACTAGAGGACATAGTTTGAAATTGAGAGGGGAAAGATTTAATAGGCATTGGGGGGGGGGGCAACTATCTTAACAAATGGTGGTATGTATGTAGAATGACATGCCAGAGAAATTGTTTAAGGCAAGTATAAAACCGACTTTTAACAGCTGGACCAGTACATGGATTGGAAAGCTTTAGAAGGTTATGGATCAAAATTCTGGCTAAAGGGTTTTGCTTCTGTGGTGCTACATCCCTTTAAACATAGGCTGAAAAAAATGACATACACTGAGAATATGGATGGGCATTTGGTTGCCAAGGACCATTTGGGCTGATGGTTCTGTTTTTCTGCTTCATGACTCGGCAATTTTATGACTTTTAACTGCTGCTGCAAAATCTTACAATAGCCCTTTTATAGGACTGCACGAACCTAATTTAAAAAGATTACTGAAATGTTGTATATCTGCATGGATTACTTATTTTGCGTTTTATAATATTTTTCCCTTTCCAATGTACCGCTGCTGCAATCAACAAATTTCACATTATGTGAGAAAGTGGTAGTAATTCTGATTCTGATTCACTGCCCTCTTTTTTGACATATAATCTTTTCTACCCATCACAAAATTTTGTCTCAATGTTATTCCACAATTTTCCTTCGACGTTCGAACAAGGTTGTGAAACTGTTTCGCAGTGGGCATAGAGATCAAGAACTTCAGTTGCGAGGGTCAGAGAGTATCTTAGCTTGGTTTCTCCAAAACTAACATTGTAGGTTTCAGAGAGGCATCCCTGATTGATTTGTTATTGGCTCCTTCTATTCTTGGCGCAAGCAATCTTTTCAGCCTATGTTTAAAGGGATAAAGCACAACAGAAGCAAAATTCTTCCAGCTGTAATTCAATGCTGTTACTCAAGGACAGAATACAGGATTGGTTAGAAAGATTTCGGAGAGTGCTCACAGGGGTTGGAGAGATTGAGGCAGTCTGATGCAAGAGAGTTCCTTCAATGTTACAGTCAGATGCCCATTGAAGGAGGCATTGGAAACCTCGCAAGTTTATGAGCATTTGTAATTTGGAAGAACTTACAATACAGACAACCACCTTTGCTTGTTCTTCCTGCTTTTCCTCTCTGTTGCAGTAGATGAGATCTCTTCTTGAGTATGGAATTTTTTTTCTCTTTCCTGTGTCACTGCAGGCTGTGACTGGGATCAGTACCAGCAGGCTAAAATCATCCTGAGACTGAGCAATTGAGTGTGATCATTAACCTCACAATCTTAGGCAAACCATTTCAGGCCCTACTTTGCATCGTGTGAGATTGTGTAACATCACAGATCTCAGATCAAAGAGCATTGAGTGTGCTTTTTTTTCGGGGAGATTGGGGAGGAAGGCCTGAGTGTTCTGCAAATATGGTAAGAGCTGTTATTTGCACACCAGACTTTGAAGATCTCACTCCAGACTGTTCATTTTTATAGCAGCATTACTGAACTGTTCATTATTTGGGGAATTTTACAATGAAAAAGATGTGTTGTGGCAACTGGAAACCCCACTGAAAAAAAAACATACAGCATTACAGCACGATACAGACTTTCAGCCCACAATATTGTGCTGGCCTTTTAACCTAACTAAGATCAATCTAACCCTTCCTTCGTAAATAGCTCTCTGTTTTACTATCATCTATGAGTTTTTATTAATTCTCCGAATGTATCTGTCTCTACTACCGCTCCTGGAAGGGAGTTCCACGCACTCACCACTCTCTGCATTAAAAAAAATCCATCTCTGTCAGCCCCATGCATCCTCTTCCAATCACCTTAAAATTATACCCTTTTGTATTAGCCGTTGCTGCCCTGGAAAAAAAGATGCTGGCTGTCCACTCTACGTGTCTCATATCCTATTGAACTTTATCAAATCACCTCTCATTCTCTGTGACTCCAAGAAGTGTGGACCGCTATGGTAGCGTTAATAAGACGCTATTGGAGCTCGGGGCATTCAGAGTTCAGTTCCGGCATTGTTTTATGAGGATTCCTCCCCAAGGAATGCATAGGTTTTCTCCGGGTCCTCCAGAGAACCGGGTACTGGGCAGTTCAATTGGTCATTGTAAATTGGCCTTGGATTAGGTTAGGGTTAATCGGGGTTGTGAGGTTGCTGGAATGGCAAAGCTAGAAGGGCTGGAAGAGCCTACTCCATGCTGTATCATTGTATAAATAAAACATGCTCAAGCTCCCTCCAATCCTTCCTCATAATAATGCTCTCTAATCTGGGCAGCATCCTGGTAAATCTCCTCTGCACCCTTTATAAAGCTTCTACATCCTTCCTATAATGAGGTGACCAGAACTGAACACAATATTCCAAGAGTAGTCTGACTAGATATTTTAGAGTTACATTACCTTGCGACTCCTGAAATGAAACGTCTGACCAATGAAGTCTAACGTACCATACACCTTCTTAATAACTTAATCAACTTGCACAGTAACTTTGAGGGATCGATCTATGGATGTAGCTTCCAATATCCCTCTAATCCTCCACACTGCTAAGAATTCTGCCATTAGTCCTGTATTCTGCCTGCAAATTCGACCTTCCAATATGAATCACTTCACACTTTTCTGGGTCTATCTATGGATGTAGCTTCCAATATCCCTCTAGTCCTCCACACTGCTAAGAATTCTGCCATTAGTCCTGTACTCTGCCTGCAAATTTGACCTTCTAACATGAATCACTTCACACTTTTCTGGGTTGAACTCCAACAAAAGGAAAAGCTGAGCATAAATGTTCCCTGATGGGCAAAAGGCAGCCAGAAATGTGCCCAGAGAGATATTTGCTGTTTTGAACTAACTCCCAATAGCATAGACCTGGAGTCATGATATGAAAACAGGCCCTTCAGCCCATCAAGTTCTCACTGACTATCAAGCATCCATTCATACTAACCGTACATGAATACTCTTTTGTAGAATCCTTCATGCATTCCCATTGACTGTCCCCAAATTCTATCACACATCAACATTTTTGTTCAGTTTGTGTGAATGAACTTATTTTCTTTTGTCGTTCCCAATATTTTCCCTTTGTCTGCATCTCAGTGCTTGTCAAACCTTGGAGCATTTTACATTTCTGATGAAATAGCACCAACTTAAAGATGTAAAGTCTTTCTACCACTAGCACAATGGAATGGAACGGAATTTTGGAAAGAGTTCACAAGTATCACAATTATAATACGTGCTTTTATTGCAAGTCAGCAGGAGCAAAGTTCTACCTCTACCTCTCTTCACACATGATGCCTGACCTTGTTGGCTTTGAAATAGGATCATCAGTTTACCATTTCCACACTGACTATCAATCACCTATTTATACTAATTCTATTTTTGTTCCCCTCACATTCCTCTCCATTCTACCTAGATTTTAACTTTAATCTGCACAATATGGGCAATTTACCATGGCCAGCGAACCCACCAACTAGCACATTTTTGAGGTGTGAGTGGAAAACTGAAACTCCTGGAGGAATTCGCACATAATCGCAAGACATGACTGGACATTAAGAACTTCAAGTACTGCAGGTCTGCCCCGACCCCAGGAGGAGCTCGAGGAGCTGGTTGGTGTGGACCATTTTTCTGCTAGCCGCAGAAAGATGTTGAAGTCACTCTGCAAAGGCGGGTGTGCAGTCTAACAGCAAATGTTTGTCTTGAATGTTATTCTGGTGATCACAATGACCTACTGGACACTGGTAGCATAGAATAAGTGGGGCCTCCATTAGTCAGAATCAACCATGGATGTTGTGTCCTAGCTGCCTAGATATGGAACCCTGGGAGTAGGATACAGAGCGCAAGCTGATGCCTATGTAGCAGGCTCCCCCTCTCCACATATCTGATGAACCCAAAGGAGCAGTAAAGCCCAATACAGTTCGGTATCACCAGCATCACAAGAGTTGCCAATCAGCACTGAACTCAACGTAGGATTGCCTTAGGGACTCCAGCTCCGGAATTTTTTCTCTGGGTTTACTCCCAAAGCTTTCCCAATGAGTGAGTATAGCCGCAAGACAGCGGAGGTTTGAGATCAGAGTTTTCCTTCTCCTAGACGAGCTGCCAACCACGGCTGATGAGCCCCATCTGCCTAAAGTGTCTAGTTTTAAGGCATCATTAACCTGCCTTTTCCCCCTCCCCTGTCAGTAGAAATGGTTCCAGCAGGCTTAGTAGTTAAGCCACATGTGAAGGCCTGGATCTAGAGGCCATTTGAGGTGCACACCTTTTAGAGTATTTAGTAGGTGGTGGAAGCTTGTCCCTATTACCACCCTTGGCTATAACAACCTTAAGGAGCCAAGTGTAAAATACTTTAGGTCCAATGCACTGATTTATGAGGCCAACAGTGGGGAATCTTGTGGCTTTGTTTGTAGTGTGGACTTAGTGTTGCCTGTTGCAGCCACCTAGGATAGGTGACAGCGGAAGATGTGCGGTGTGGCATCCATGCTGGATTGAGGGGCTAGCCCCTCCCATCGGTGCTGCTCTTTAGTGTTCGTTCGGTGGAAGATGAGCAGGTTTACATTCATCTGCAGACTTGTTCTTGCCAAAAACATTAATAGACTCAGAGACTGGGACTATTTTATTTTGTGTGACTAGATCTTTACTGCTATCTTATGTGTGATGTGTATCACTGCTGATATTGTGTTCTGCACCTTGGTCCCTGAGGAACACTCTGCCATTTGGCTGTATTCATGGGTATTCATGTATTAGTTGAATGGCAATTAAACTTGAACTTGAAACATTGGAGGAAGACAACAGGTCAGGTAGCATCTATGGAAAAGAATAAACAGTTGACATTTTGGACTGAGACCCTTCAACAGGATTGGAAAGGAAGAGGGAAGAAGCCAGAATAAGAAGGTGGGGGAAGGGGAAGGAGTACAAGCTAGAAGGTGATAGGTGAAGCTAGGCAGAATGGGGGGGGGGGGGTATATAAAATAAGAAACTGGGAGGTGGAAGGTGGAAAAGGTAAAGGACTGGAGAAGAAGGAATCTGATAGGACAGGACAGTGGACCATGGGAGGAGGGTAAGGAGGAAGGGCACCAGGGTGAGGTGATAGGCTGGTAAGGAGAATGAGGTTAGAGGGGGCCAGAGTAAGGAAATGAAGAAGATTGAAGAGGAAGGGGGATGGGGGGAAATTACCGGAAGTTGGAGAAATTAACATCCATGCCACCAGGTTGGAAGCTACCCAGACGAATGTAAGGAGTTGCTCCTCCAACATGAGAATGGCCTCATTATGGCAGTAGAAGAGGCCACAGACTGACATGTCAGAATATGAGTAAGGAGTGGTATTAAATTGGTCGGTCACCAAGAAAATGTTTTTGCTGGTGGAGCAAACGTGCTTGATTAAGCGGTCCCCCAATCTGCATCAGCTCTCACCAATGTAGTTGAGGTAGTTGAGGTCGCATTGGGAGCACCTGGAGGAAACAAATGCCACTGCAGTGAGAAAGTGCAAACCCCACACAGACCGCAGCTGAGGACAAGACTGAACCCAAACTGACGGTGCTGTGACACAGTAATTCTACTAACTGTGTCACCCCTGCTGTGTATTTTCAGGTTTTATAATCCAGTGGGGAAAAACAAAGCTGGAATACTAATAGCCTGCAAAATGTTCCATTATCGTTTCAGAAAGAAGTTTGTTTTTGATTTATGTTATAGCACTGCCTTAGCAAGTCCCAGAGCAATCCCTCACCTTAAGTGAGACAAGCAGCATTGTCACAAGTGCCCTTATATTTAAAATGCATTGTAATGTCAGTCACTGGGCTGTATGAGTGCCTCTCTAGTGCTGCTGTGTACAACCGCAGGTAAACCTCCGTGGGTTACAAAGGCTACTTGCTACAAAAGCTTACTTTCAGCTACGTTTCATGGTCACCAGTCATTTTGCATCTGCTGAACAAGAGCAAGCCACAATCTCTTGAGAAAATCCGTGGGTCAGGCAGCATCTGATGAAGGAAATGGACAGTTGGCGTTTTGGGCCAAAACCCACCAGCTCTGATTGACTGACATCTCTCTCTCTCTCGCTCTCTCTCTCTCTCTCTCTCATATATATACACACACAACTCTTTTTACATAGAATCAGCAGGTGTGTAAGGAAAAAAAGCTTTCTTCATCAGTATCTAATCTTAACGATGTTCATTGAACACAGAGACAAAACATTGGTCTGTAAAGGGGAAGGAAACCAGGCCACTGGCTCATTCCAAGCTGACACCATTTTGCTTTACATGTATCATTTTGTTTTAGCATGTATGAAGAAGGAATCAAATTTAACTCTTTGTATACAATTGACAGGGATGTCACCTGATTTGTCTGCTTCAGCAAAATGAATATGAAGCATATTCATATGTATTAGCTTCCCAGACTCCACATTTGATCATCCTTTGCTGAATCCACTTCCAATATAAGCAGGATGAATTTAGCACAAAGTACTGTAAGTGGATCTAAAAGGGATATTCACTGAAACTATCGGAAAAATATACTGTTCGTGCTCAAGATCTGAAACAATATAAAATTTAAATAAGCCTTGCCCAGGTGTTAAGTTTTACATTATAAAGGCAGCCTTTAATAAACGAAGGAGAAATTTAAGGAGGAAATAATGAATAAGGACAGAAGCAGCTGAAGTCTGTGATGCAGTTACTGTTTTATCCAGCTGGAAATAGTAAGTCGAGAAGCCATGCACAGTTGAATGAACACTGATTGTAACATAGAGAATTGGTATCCTGGGGCTTCCAGAAAAAGTGCTGATGTGCCAATGAAGGTAGCTGCCAGAAACACAGCAGGAACAGTTCTTCTTTGTGAGACTGGTTGTTCAAATTGAGAAGAGAATGAGGGACGATGGTATGTATCTCAGGTGGCCTTTCTAACATCTTCACAAGTGCAAATGAAATTGCCCTTTTCGTTACCTTTTCTGGATTTAATTGGAAACAAATTGGCTCAGACTATGTTGGCTTCTGCATATTATTTGCTTGTTAGCCGTCATATTCCCATCTTCATTTGTGCTGCATGGAACACTTTAGAGGAACTGGCACCAGGTTGCAGAATGATAAGTACTAAGGAGGCAGCAAAGCAAGGTGGAGTTCAGCCAGAGCTTCACAGCTTGCAGACCTAGGGAATGGTTGAAGTTAATGCATCAATACTTAGCGTCAACTTTAATGCAGCCTTTATGTTTGTGATTCTCCATTTGGGCTCTTCCTGCTTTTGGCATCTGACTAAAAGAAGGCTGCAAATGAAAAGCGGCCACACGTTTGCCCAGTGGTTTGATTCTCTGCCATTCTCATTCTCTGAGTTAAAGGAAAAATATCATGCTTCCCTATTGGGACATGATATTTGGTCTCTGTGCCAGCTGAAAGATCCAGCCAGTATTCCTACATCTGAGGTTTGAGCATGTAATCCAGGCAGCACCCTATTAAACCTCCATTCTCTGAGGTTCCACTTTACAGATGAGGCACTACATCAAAGCTGCAGTCACCTCCTTGAGCAAAAGTAGAAGTTCCAAAGGCATTGTTGGAAAGAGACAGGAATAGGTCTGGTGTTTTGTCTCATATTTACCTCTTCACCAGAATCCTAAAGGAGAAGATCACATTTCTGTAACTTGTTGTGGTTTGAGGGATCTGGTTGTGTATGTGATGCACCATCAATAACTCACACTGAGACGTAGGCGAGATATCGGCTTTTATTGACTGGAAGAAGGAACCAGGAGTGAGTGTCTATCATACAAGGTCCTGGAGAATGAGGCCGATCTTCAGGCCGCAGGTCTCCTTTATACAGGGGCCTGTGGGAGGAGCCACAGGAGCAGTCAGCAGGGGCGTGTCCCAACAGGCACATAGTTCACCACATTCACCCCCCCTTCGTTTGAAAAAGTCCTCATGTAGCGAAGGTTCTTACAAGTCAAGCCGATCAGGCGGTCGAATCTGTCGCTGCGATCTACGTAGCACCGGCTGTGACCGCATAGGTGCCGGCAACATTGGCGATTGCACAGGGGACGGGGGTTGCGCGTGTTCTTGCCCACTAGGCGCCGGTGATCCCTCATGCATGTGCGAGGCGCCTGGTATAAATGCGTACGAAACGCCCGGTATACAAGTGTCGTGAGGAGTCTGTGTAGGGCCTGGTGAGTACGGTGTCACCTCTGGTGCAGGGTTCACAGTTACCGGAGAGCCTTCAGGGTAGTGGTCTGCTGCACCTGCGGGTGCCAGGTCGCGGATGGAGACCGTGTCCTCCCGCCCATCAGGTAAGACCACGTAAGCATACTGGGGGTTCGCATGGAGAAGGTGAACCCTCTCTACCAGCGGGGAGTATTTATTGCTCCTCACATGTTTCCGGAGCAGCACTGGCCCCGGGGACGTCAGCCAAACTGGTAGGGTGGTCCCAGTGACAGACTTCCTGGGAAAAGAGAATAGGCGTTCGTGAGGGGTGGCATTGGTGGACGTACATAACAGAGAGCGGATAGAGTGCAGTGCCTCAGGGAGGACCTCCTGCCATCGAGAGACCGGCAACCCTTTGGACTTGAGGGCTAAAAGTGTGGCCTTCCACACTGTGGCATTCTCCCGCTCTACCTGGCCATTACCCCGGGGATTATAACTCGTGGTCCGACTGGTAGCAATGCCCCTAGCTAGCAAGTACTGGCGCAGCTCTTCACTCATAAAGGAGGACCCTCTATCACTGTGGATATAGCAGGGATACCCGAACAGAGTGAAGAGCTGGCGCAGGGCTTTTATGACGGACGTGGCAGTGGTGTCGGGGCAGGGGATGGCAAAGGGGAACCGTGAGAACTCGTCAATAACACTGAGAAAATAGACATTGCGGTCAGTGGAGGGAAGGGGGCCCTTAAAGTCAACACTCAGGCGTTCAAAAGGGCGGGTGGCCTTGACAAGTTGTGCCGTGTCAGGACAGTAGAAGTGCGGTTTGCACTCGGCACAAATTTGGCAGTCCCTGGTCATCGTCCTGATGTCCTCCAGGGAGTACGGCAGGTTCCGAGCTTTCACAAAATGGTAAAATCGGGTGACCCCCGGATGGCAAAGTTGAGCATGAAGGGCGTACAGCTGGTCGAGCTGTGTGCTAGCACATGTTCCCCGGGATAGGGCATCAGGGGGCTCATTGAGTCTGCCAGGCCGGTACAGGATATCATAGGTGTAGGTGGAGAGTTCTATCCTCCACCGCAAAATCTTATCATTTTTGATCTTGCCCCGCTGTTGGTTGCTGAACAGGAACGCAACCGAGCGCTGGTCAGTCAGCACAGTGAATCTTTTGCCAGCAAGATAGTGCCTCCAGTGCCTAACAGCCTCCACTATGGCCTGGGCTTCTTTCTCCACCGCGGAGTGCCGAATTTCAGAGCCTTGGAGGGTGCGAGAAAAGAATGCTACTGGTCTGCCTTCCTGATTAAGGGTAGCAGCCAGAGCGAAATCGGAGGCATCACACTCCACTTGGAAGGGAGCGGTCTCGTCCACTGCATGCATCGTAGCTTTGGCAATGTCCGCTTTAATGCAGTTGAAGGCCGCGCAGGCCTCAGCAGAGAGGGGAAACGAGGTAGACTTGACCAGGGGGCGAGCCTTGTCTGCGTAATGGGGGACCCATTGGGCGTAATAGGAAAAAAACCCCAGGCACCGTCTGAGGGCCTTGAGAGTGGTGGGAAGAGGGAGCTCTAACAGGGGGCGCATACGTTCGGGATCAGGCCCAATAACCCCGTTTTCCACGACATACCCAAGTATAGCAAGGCGGGTGGTACCAAAAACACACTTGTCCCTGTTATAAGTAAGGTTCAGAGCTGCGGCCACTTGGAGAAACCGTTGGAGGTTGGCGTCGTGATCTGGCCTGTCATGACCACAGATGGTGATGTTATCCAGATAGGGAAATGTGGCCTGCAGTTGGTACTGGTCCACCATCCGGTCCATTTCCCTCTGGAAGACAGAGACACCATTCGTGACACCGAAAGGGACGCGCAGGAAGTGATAGAGCCGGCCGCCCGCCTCGAAGGCGGTGTAGGGGCGGTCCGCTGGGCAGATGGGGAGCTGGTGATAAGCGGATTTCAGATCTATTGTCGAGTACACCTTATACTGAGCAATCTGGTTGACCATATCCGCGATGCGGGGTAGGGGGTATGCGTCAAGCTGCGTAAACCTATTGATGGTTTGACTATAGTCCACCACCATCCTATTTTTCTGCCCAGTCCGAACAACAACCACCTGGGCCCTCCAAGGGCTTGTGCTCGGCTCAATGATCCCCTCCCTGAGCAGCCGCTACACCTCCGACCGAATGAAGGCCCGGTCCCCCGCGCTGTACCTCCTGCTTTTGGTTGCCACAGGTTTACAGTCGGGGGTCAGGTTGGCGAACAGCGGTGGGGGAGGGATCTTGAGAGTGGAGAGGCTGCAAGTGTCGGTAGCGCAGCTGTTGGCCTGGTTCTGGATGGGATGTGTGTGTCCGTGTGTGTGTGTGGTCAGTAGCGGGGTATGTGAAGAAGTCCCACAAAACTGAGGATTCTTGACAGTGAGTGGTGGGAGGGGCCCGTCGTATACCATAGTCACACTTTCGAGATGGCTCTGGAAGTCCAGCCCCAATAGCACAGGTGCACACAGATTAGGCATGACCAGCAGTTCAAAGTCCCGATATACTGTGCCTTGCACCACCAAAGTCGCTACACAACCCGCCCGGATGTCTGCGGACTGCGACCCAGAGGCCAAATGGAACCTCCGACTGACCGGCCGCGTTGCAAGTCCGCAGCGTTGCACTGTGTCCGGGTGAATAAAACTCCCAGTGCTGCCCGTGTCAAACAGGCATCCAGTCCAATGCCCCTGCACCTGGATGTCCATCATGGACCTTGCAAGCTGGTGTGGGGCGCTTTGGTCGAGAGTCACAGTGGCCAGAGTTGGATCGCCGTCGGGGTACCCGGTCAGCATCGGAGGGTCGGGGGCGGGGCGTGCTGACGTCGACAAAGATGGCCGCTCACATCCGGGGTACCCGGTCAGCATCCGAGGATCGGGGGCGGGGCGTGCTGACGTCGACAAAGATGGCCGCCCACATCCCGGCATGCAAGATGGCGGCCCCCACGTTTCACCCGCAGCGCTGCACTCCGCCCGAGGTTGAGACTTACAGACCTTGGCGAAGTGGCCCCGCTTTCCGCAGCTGGAGCAGGTCGCTTCTCGCGCTGGACAGCGTCGTCGAGGATGTTTCTTTTGGCCACAGAAATAACAAAGCACGAGTTTCTTGGTCTGGGTCGGGGAGCTCGTGGAATGGCGACTGGCGGCGGCGTTGGCGAATTCGCTCCCGGGAGCCGGCGGTGGCGGGGTCTGAGGCGTCCACGAAACCGGCGGGGAATCGCGCGACTGGACAGCGTCGGCGTTATGCCGCGCAGCTTCTAGAGCGTTGGCCTTCTCTATCGCCGAGCTTAAGGTAAGATCCGAGTTCTCCAGCAGTCGCTGGCGCATGTACACTGACCTCAGTCCCGTCACAAAGGCGTCCCGCACCAGCAGCTCCGCATGCTGTTCTGCCGTGAGCGTCTTGCAGTCACAAGCTCGGACGAGTGTCTGTAGTGCTCGGAGAAACTCAGCGCACGATTCGCCAGGCCGCTGTTGCCGGGTAGCTAAACGATGTCTTGCGTAGACGGTGTTCACCGGCCGCAGGTACTGTCGTTTGAGGGCGTCCAGTGCCCCTTCGTAGGTCGGCAGGTCCCGGATAAAGGAGTAAACTTTGGAGGAGACCCTCGAGAGTAGGATTCTGTGCATAACGGCGGGTTCAGTCGCACGAAGCTCCGCCAAGTACGATTGGAAGCATGCAAGCCAGTGTTCAAAAGCGAGAGCTGCGTCAGGGTCTTGAGGGTCCAAATCCAACCGGTCCGGACGCAAAACGGGTTCCATGTTTTAAAACTTCCAGTCAATAAAATTGATGCACCATCAATAACTCACACTGAGACGTAGGCGAGATATCGGCTTTTATTGACTGGAAGAAGGAACCAGGAGTGAGTGTCTATCATACAAGGTCCTGGAGAATGAGGCCGATCTTCAGGCCGCAGGTCTCCTTTATACAGGGGCCTGTGGGAGGAGCCACAGGAGCAGTCAGCAGGGGCGTGTCCCAACAGGCACATAGTTCACCACAGTATGTATCAGCAGGTACATATTTGAAGTGTCATTTGGACAGGTCACCAGGTTATGAAAGCTAGTGCACAAATGCAGATTGGTTATTAGTTCCCTAATATATTTGTGAAGGTCAATAGCAAATCTCCAAGTTGTTCTTCAAAGGCTCTGAGTCATGGATTCATTGAGCAATAGAGTCTTCGGCCCAATGGATCTATGCTGGCCACTGTTACGAACCCCGTAACTGGGTCACTTACCAGCAAAGGTAGAGAGGTCCATTGAAGTCTGATGGTACTATTTTTAACAGTATTTATTAGTAAAATTACACAAAAATAATATCAATGCAAACATACAGATAATATACGTCGTCAATACTATATCTAAAAGTGTGGGTATAATAATAATCAATAAGAAATAAGCTCTATCGTTGTCTGGGGGATAATGTATTGTCCGATGGAAATATAGAAGTCACTCAGTTCATTCAGGCTGCAGCCTTTGGTTGGAGAGAGACAGATTTTAGAAATTTCCCCGCTTTCCTTTATCCGATCTTGATCCGTGTTCGTCCTTTAGCGAGGCCGTTCCGTGGAAGACTTGTCATCCGGGCAAGGATGGACGCACACACAAGTCCCCACCGATCTCATACGTTTCTCCTGGTGCGTCTGAAGGGGTTGTTCCCCAGACCCTCTTTTATCCTTACTCACGGTGTCTCAGATGTCAATCAGGTTGGGATGATGCAATCCCTCAACCAGTCCACTCTGGTCATCCCCTGAGGGCTTCAATGAATACTACAGTACTGAATACACAATTCCGTCTCCAAGAGACAATAGCCATTATCAGTGGTTCCATCTTGCTGAGGCCAGGACACATTCCAAACCCTGTGTATTCTGGATGTCTCTCTCTCATTTCCAGGGTCCCAGACCCGAATTAATAGCGATCTTGCGATTCTCAAGAAGGAGGGGGCTACTTTGTACCCTTCGGCCCCTCAGAGTTGTGGCACATTCATAACACCACATTGTACACCCAGAGAGACCTATATTTCTGTGTTCTGCCCATATCTCTCTGGTCCTCTCCATGTGCTTCTTAAATCATACTATAGCAACTGCCTGAACCACATCCTCTTACACTCACCACCCTCTGTATAAAATAGTTGCCTCTCAATTTCCTTTTAAATCTTTCTGCTTGTATGACAACTGGTTTTGGAATCAGCTACCCGAAAGAAAAGACTGTTATGACCGACCATCCACCTTTGATAAATTTACCCCTCATTTTCCTACATTTCAAGGAATAAAGAAATCATCGGTCCCCCATATCTCAGGCCTGGCAAGATGATTGTAAATTTTTCTGAACTTCTTCCAGTTTAACCACATCTTTTGTAGAATAGTGCGACCAGTGCTGCACAGAACTTCAAATGCAATTACAACTTAATATTCCAGCACCTACATTCAAAACCCTAATTGATAAAAAAAATATACAATATGCTAAACACCTACTGTTTTAATGAATTCTGTGCTTGTACTTCCAGGCTCCTTTGTTCCATTGCATACCCTAGTAAAAGTCCTGCACCAGTTTGACTTTACAAAATACATTACCTTGCTCTTATTGCTATTGAAATCTATTTGCAACACTGCAGCCCGTTCACTAACTCATCACAATCTCCTGATTATCCATGATAACCTTTTTCACCATCAACAATATCTCCTAATTTTGTGTCATCTGTAAGCTGCTGATCAAGCCTTGTATATTCACATCTAATTCACAAGGGTTCTAACACTAAACCCTGTGGCACATCTCTAGTCACAAGTCTGCAAGCTTCTCAAATACTATTTTTGAGAATAAAAACTGTTTATTCAGAAGTGAACGAAGTTCAAAGTAAATTTATTGTCAAAGTACATATATTATATGTAACCATATACAATCTTGAGATTCATTTTCTCATAGGCATGGTCAATAAATCCATTATAGAATAATAACCAGAATAGAATCGGAGAAAGACTGCACCAGCTTTGCCACAACAAGGAGTGCAAATACAAAAAGAAGTTAAAAATAAATACAGAAATAATAATAACCATTCAATTATAATAATGCAGGATTAACAAGCAAGAACGGCCTACTTAATAGATATAGCCATTCCAGATGCACATAAAACACAGAAATCAATAAGTCAAAAACACCAGAAATATGCTGAATTAATGAGGAAGTTGAAAGACTATGGAACATGAACAGGGTATACATTGCCCCAAAGGTAACGTCTACAACTAGTATCATTTGAAAGGCACTACACAAAAGCATTAAACAATTTGAGCCACACAGCAATATCTTTGTAAATCTTCAGATAGGCACAATACTAAACACCACTAGAATAGTCCAAAAGCTCCTAGCAATTGAGAATTGACCATGCTTGGCTATTGCTGTACCTCAGGTTTTCTCAACCTTGCTGAGAAAAAATAAATAACAGCAATATCAACAAGCAAAGAAAATAGATCATTGTGTAATAAAGGGGAAATATCTGACAAAATTTACTTCAAGGCTTAAGAAAATCTGCCAGAGTTCACAGTAAAAATAGAACAAAGGCAATGCACACTTTTGCTATACACTCATTAGCATATTTTGGCTTAATATCGTAGTGCAAAACTGATCTGGAAAACTTAGAAAGTAAAATAAGAACTGAAATGACAAATTTTAGAAAATACTATGTTCACTTGAGTGAACTTAGATTGACACTACCTAGGACAGAAGGAGAAAGAAGTAAGACAGGCATTAAAGGTTTACCCAACAGTCAGATAAAACTTTTAAGCATCTACTTTCATTAATGAAAACAGGATTCAGCACTTCAAGCGAGCATATGAGATTCTGATAAGAAGTATATGCCACTAAACCTAAATGAGAGCATGGCCCAGAAAAATGAAGAAACTATCACTATTGAAGAAGCAGTTAACCAAAAGAAGAGCATGACCTTCCATTGAAGACATTCCCATGATTTGAGCAGGCTAGCTGTTGACAAGGAAGCGTTAAGTGCCTGGCTCAGAGTTGGAGACCTCTTCCTAGAAACAGAAGGGTTCCTTGTGGCAATACAGGATCAGGTAATGAACACAAAAAAAATTATCAAAGATACACAGTAAAAAAAAAACCAAGAAATTCAAGATGGCAAATGCAGAAAAGGACAAAAGATACCGGAAACAATCCAACATATTACAGGATTCTGAAGCAGGTTTACTCAATCTGATTGCCTACATAGGCACAATCAAGCAACAAACATCATTAATGAAATCTAGCTTTAAAGTATAAACTCATAAAAGAAACCATACCTTCATATAAATACATGCCTGGTCCAGTTTTAGAATCAGAGTCCCACAAATTAGGTTATCACTGATCCGTTATCACAGATAGGACAATCCGTAATAACCATCACGATATGATAATACATAATAAACAGGCAAGAATAACTTACTTAATACTGTAGGTAGAGCTATTCCAAACATATATAACATACAGAAATCAGTAAATAAAAAAAACACCAGAAATATGCTGAATTAAAAGAGGAAATTGAAAGACTAGGGATCATGAACAGGGTATACAATGCCCCAATAGTACTATCTACAGCTAGTATCATTCCAAAGGTACTGCACAATAGCATTAAACAATAAGGGCTACACATAAATATCTATGTAAATCTTCAGAAAGACACAATACTAAATGTCACTAGAATAGCCTAAAAGTTATTAGCAATTGAGAAATCAGTGTGGTTGTCCAGGCCCGTGCCTCAGGTTTTACCAGCTTGAGCTGAGAAAAAAAATAAAGAAAAAAATAATAATAATAAATAAGTAACAAATATCAAGAACATCAGATGAATGATCCTTGAATGCAAGTCCGTAGGTTGTGGGAACAGTTGAGTGATCGGGTGAGTGAAGTTGTTCAAGAGGGGTTGAGGGGTAATAACTCTTCTTGAACCCTGTGGTGTGAGTCTTGAGGCATCTGTATCTTCCTCCTGAAGCATGACCTGGGTGGTGGTGGTAACTGATGACTGATGCTTCTTTCCGATGACAACACTCCTTGTAGATGTGCTCAATGGTGGGGAGGGTTGTACCCATAATAGACTGGGTTATATCCAGTACTTTTCGTAAGATTTTTCTATTCAGAGGCATTGTTGTTTCCATACCAGGCTATGATACAGCCAGACCAAAATATATTTCCTTCCACACATCTATAGAAGTTAGTCAAAGTTATAGTTGTTATGCCGAATCTTTGCAAACTCCTAAGGAAGTAGAGATGATACCATTCTTTTTTCAATATCTTTTGTACAATATAAATGACTCCTTATCTCTTTCCTCTGTAAATACATTGCTGTTGTACATACTTGAGTTTGAAAAATGACATACTCTAGATCAAATCTGCAATAAATTCTAGAATACAAATGGACAAATTTATAAATTCTCAGCATATATTCAGTGAGAACAAGAAAAATTTGTATTAACCTTTCAAGCAAATATTTGGAATGTTTTTTTCCAATAATTAGAATGCTTTTTTTCTTCTTGAGTTTGTGGAGAATGTTTTAGTTTGATTTACAATACTGTGAGGTAGTATCGTTATTCATGTCACAGAAAAAGTTGGAGTTGAGGAGGCCTTCAAAGTGTTCTCTCCAAAATACTTTGACCACTTTTCTGCCGCTGAGTTCTGCCACCCCTGACTAACAAGTCAAAAAAGTCATATCCCATCTCTCAAATCCACAATTTCATCATGACAAGTGTATGATATATCAGCCAAACTCAGACATTACTGTGCTCATAACCATCTTCAATATATATCAACCAACCTCCGAAATACTGTGATCATAGCCATCTTCAAGAAAAGAGGCAAGTCCAGGAGTGGTGTCCACAGAAATGGCCATTACCAGGGTCTTTCTCAAGATTCTCCTTCATGTAAGATTAGGCGCCAGATATTGTTCTTTTTTAACTGTTGTTTTAGCTGTCAGGTTTGACTGCTTGTTTGTAAACTTTTAGTAAGTTGCCTTATATTTGGTTCTGATGCACCATCAATAACTCACACTGAGACGTAAGGCGAGATATCGGCTTTTATTGACTGGAAGAAGGAACCAGGAGTGAGTGTCCATCATACTATGACCTGGAGACTGAGGCCGAACGTCAGGCCTCAGATCGCCTTTATACAGGGGCCTGTGGGAGGAGCCACAGGAGCAGTCAGCAGGGGGCGTGTCCAGACAGGCACATAGTTCACCACAGGTTCTATACTTTTGTAGTTTTTCTGTCTAGTTCCCGTTCACGGGTTTCTTAACTAAACTGGTTCAGGCCAGTTTGCAGTGTAAAAAGGAAACAAGTTCTCGAGTGCTTTAGTTACTTCTTGCTCCCCTTGCTTGCTGGTACAGGCTGACTCTGCCTATCCTGTACTAGGATGAACATCTCATTAAATGTCTGTAAAGATGAAATTTACAACTTATTCTTGACTTCTGAAGAACCATGACCAGATCTAACATCCCGGTAGCTGAAGGGATGCTCCTCAAATCACAGTGTGGATTCCACCCATCAAGAGGCTCCTCTTCACTAGATGACAACTCTAATAAAAATGCAACTGGCAGCACAGCACATAACTTCTAACAAACACACGAAAACCTTTTAGTTCATCATTCAGAAGGGATTGTGGAATACTCTTATAAAATTTGACAGTGCTCATAAATTCTTCTTCATTTTACATTTGCTCAAAGATGACATGCAGCTATGATAGTAACCAGTGGGTCTACAACAGAATCAATCTCAGTGAAGACTGATGTCAAAGGAGCCTTCATCAGTGCCCCAAATACTTATCTCAATCTTTCTTGTCACAAGGTTGTATTCCATAGCCAACAAGCTCCCTGTGGGGGTGGAGCAGACCTTCTAAACAAAGGGAAACTGGTCAACGTCAAGAACCAAGCTCAAAAGAACTTCAGATGTCAAGGCTGCAGTATGCAGATACTGCTTGATTCTGCATATCATTGGGTCTAAGTTCTAATATACTATTGATTTATTCACTGATCCAAAACGAGGGTCCTCTATCAACCCACCTCCACTCCACCAATCTGTCATCTGGCAATAAAGGCTTTCAGAAAGAAAATGTGAGCCAGTTGCAATACTGTATTCTGGGAGCCTCGTTTCAAACAACATTGATGAAATATGTTACTGTCTTTAATAGATTAATACTGTCTTTAGCTAATTAAAGAAAAAAGGAATCTGTCATCAAGATGATAGGGCTCACGCAAAACACATTTATTTATCAGACAGCAGTAATCCCTGCCACATATCGGACAAAAGCTGATATGTAGATTTTTCTGCCCATTTTGATTTTCAGAAGATACTAAAAGCTGCAGAGTGGAATTGTGGGTGCAAGAGCATGAAATGTACTTTTTAATGTTTGAGTGATTTGTTCTCAATCTACTGGGAAACTCAGAACTGTATTTCATTCCAACTAAAACTTAGCTTTTGAGTATTTTAAAGTTATTTTCAAACTTTTAAATTCAGGATTGTTACAGATGGTGAGGAGGTGTTAAAATTTCTTATGCTTTTTGAAATACACTTCTATTCAGCAGGAATAATCAGACTTAAGGAAGACATCAGCCTTAACAATTTAGAGAAATAACTTTTAAGCAATGAACAATATTTGGGAAAAAATGCTGCCCAGTTCTGCAGGTTTATGCAGAGTTTGGATTTGGTGATAGGAAAATAATGTTAAGTAAAAAATGAGGAAATGGAGAATGAAACCATTCTTACATGTGTTTCAAAGACATTACAGCTTCAGTCTTTGAGCTGTTGTAGTCAGATGATACATCTAGATGCCTACTTTCAGAGCTCCAAGTCTTCATCAACTTGTTCACTGAAGAGCAAGAGAGAATGAGCCTTATGCTGATTCTCCACACAGCAAAATTCCTTTACCTACCCATTCTCATTACAGAATATTGGCCCCAAATCCATGGTGCATAAAACCCTGGAAAATATGAACTGCCTTTCAAGAACCATCTCCCAACAAAGGTCAATGTCAGAGATGAAATTTATCTGTACTCTCATTGACCCAGCAGTGCTTTAGACCATCTGGAGTGTGTCCAAAGATTCAGACCTTGAACCAAAAATGAAGCTTGCACCAGGATGTGTTTTGGAAATGTATCGAATCACAAGGAAAATACCGTTGGTGTCAACATCACAAAATCCTCCAATCCTCCAGCTGTGGTTAGTGAACCAGCAGCTGCATCTTCTCCTGGGCTATTATCGCCATCTCAGCCAGCTCCGATGGGTGTGCACAACCACAGCCACCAAAAACAGCCTCTGCATTCTCAGCTATGTTAGAGCAAGATTGCCTCCATTTCCTGTTTAAATCAGGGTGGCATGTTAGTGTAATGGTCCGCATAACCAGTGAACCAGGTTCAATTCTGCCACAGTCTATAAGGAGTTCGTATGTTCTCCCCATGACCACGTGGTTTTCTTCTGGGCACTCCAGTTTCATTTCACTTTCCAAAGTACAGACTAGTAGCTTAATTGGTCACAATTGGGCAGTGTGGCTCATTGGGCTAGAAGGACCTTTTACTGTCTGTTTCCCTAAGTAGGGGTTTTTTTAGAAGAAAAAATGCCAGCAGAAAGTCAGAGAAAATACCTCACGTATAATTTTATAGTGCTGCTGGAAAATATGGCATCCTCACTGATTCTTGGGAATCATGACCTCGTGTTAGAAATGGCTTCAGATGGAACTGAGAACCACGAGTCTTGTCAGTGAAACCGTGTGAAGCCCAGTGAAAATAGCAGAAGGAGCCCATCACTTCTTGTACCATACAAGCACACGCCCTGGTAGCTGTAGTAAAGTCCCACAATGAATTCATAAGCCACAGTACTGGTGTGGAAGCAGGTTATCCTTGGCCCAGAGACATAGCCTAAGAAGAAGAGAGATAGCTAAAATCAGAATTGATACTGAGGGAAAAAAATGTTGCCTCACATTTGAGAGACTTTACAACACAAGCAGAGGCCATTTAGCACAGTCGGTCCATACAGTTATTTATCCCACTCATTGTTCTCTGTTATGGAAGTGCATTATTGCAATATTTATTACTTTCTCCTGCATGCATCATCTTCATTTTGCAATGATCAGGTGATGCACTTAGCGCAGCACAGTATAATTCCCTCCATTTCACTGGTTATTTTGTAAAAAAATGTTATTGCTAAAGTTAGCAGCTATTGTCTATCTCTCATAGCTCATGCATAATATATCACTTCCCCACTATACAGGTAAAGGTTAAGAAACCAATGAGGAGTCCAATTATTGTTGAGTTTTATAAGGACTCTTTTGCACCACTTGTAGGAAAGCTGCTTTGATTTTAAGAGCAATCACCCTCCACTCAGCCCTGGAATTCAGCATGTCCAAGCTTGGATGAAGAGTACAAAGAGATTGTGAGATACAAGCAGACTGTCAGTGGTGAACTTTTGTCATTGCTGCTTGACAGTCAAGTGGAGGTTTGCTGAAGATTGCAGTCCTTATTTACATACAGCAAGAGTGGGACATCATAATAAGCGGTAATCACTGATGAAATCCAACCAAAAAAATTCTTCTCTTTACACTAAATGTGAAGTGGCATTTCCATTGCCAAGACCCCCCCTTTCTATAGCCAGACATTACACTGAACAGGATCAGCCCTATTAATACCATTGCTGCAAGAGATCAGAGCTTCGTATCCTATTCCAAGTGACTCACATCCTGACTCTCTAAAGATTTTCCATCAGCTGTCAGGCATAGGTCAGGAGTCTGATGGAAATCTATTTGCTATCCAATGCAGTCACTCACTGCTGTCTATTGTATCTTGTTTTTGTTGTTCAGTGAGCAAACAACCATGTGTGGAATTCTCTGCCACAGGAAACAGTTGAGGCCAGTTCATTGGCTGTATTTAAGAGGGAGTTAGATATGGCCCTTGTGGCTAAAGGGATCAGGGGGTATGGAGAGAAAGCAGGTACAGGGTTCTGAGTTGGATGATTAGCCATGATCATACTGAATGGCAGTGCAGGGTCAAAGGGCCAAATGGCCTACTCCTGCACCTATTTTCTATGTTTCTATGCTGTATAGCAGGGGTTCCCAACTTTTTTAAGCCAAGGACCAATGTCTTTAAGCTAAGGGTCCATGAATCGCATATTGGGAACTCATGCTTGATAGCCTCAACAAGTCGGCAGGCAATTTCAAATATAACTTAATCTTGCCTTACATGATTTTCTTTGCACAGAACGGAACTGAGGTTGATTTAACAGCATTGGAATGAGGAATAATCTTACACATGTTTGTGGTGATGTTTAAGACTAGTGCTCATGGCATCTTCTTGATTAGTTAATTCAGCTGATAGATTAATTTGTCTGGAAAATGTATCAAACAGCATCAGTTTTTTTTCCAGTGCTGTGTTATAAAGTATTTCATTTAACCTTGAGGGTTTACAATCATTCTTGGATGGAAGCATGCTATGAATATTGACCAGACACTTGCTGCTACAGTAACTCTTTCCACATTAGACCTAAATGCAATGAAGCCACTTCTTATATGGTGTATTGTCTTTCCAGCTGAACTTAGACAAAGTTGTTCTGGGAGCTCCCATCCTTAAGGATACCCTGGACAGCGTGGTCTTCCCTAACAACAGCCTGGGAGGTTGCAAGTTCAATAAAATGTTTACCCACAACCATAGGGTTTTCAGTTCTATCAGTAAAACCCTGCCTTCAAATCAACCCCGTCACTCTGATCACCACATCTGCCTTCTTAAACTGAATAACCTTCCACTCAGTCGACATGGAAACACAACAGGTTCCTTCCCAAAGCATCGCTTAGATATGGAATGCTTTTTCCCTCATCACATATCTAATTAAAGGTGTCAGCTTCTGCCCCCCGATCTGCAGGAAGCAGTCCTGGGTTGGTCATCTTCATCCCAATGCCCTTCGAACTCCACGGGAGCTTATGTCCAACCTTCTGAGCCTCTCCTGGGTTTGGGCATCACGCATGAAAATGTGCAATGCTTGGTCAAAGCTCCAGCTACTGAATATTAAAAGATCAGATGAAAACTAAAATTGTTAATGGTCCACCACATCTACACAATTCCTGAATATCTCAATAATTATAATTTAATGGTTTTATATTGTGCTCACAAATGTCTGACAACTATTTTAAACTTTTTTCTTCAGCATTGGCACAAGATTATCAGCCAGGTTTGATCGTCTAAGTGGAAATGTAATAAATAGCATTAACTTATTTAAATTAATTCATCTTTAACAAATTTTGGAGTTAATCTGGACTGACATACAGTTTCTCTTACAATATATGAAACATTTTAATAGGCTTAAAGCTGTCATATTTAACAGGTTTGTATATATAAATTACCACAAGGATAATTGGCACAGCTGGCCAACCTGGAAACTGTTTTAACTTTTACAGTTTTTTTCTGTTAATGTCAAGCATTTGGTTAAGTTTTTAGATAGTTTTAAATGGATTATCATGGAACATACACTTATCCTAAATACGTTCAAAATTGGTACAATCTGTAAATATCAGAAGTGATGCATTTAAAGTTAAGAACAAGCCAATTGCATTTCCAACACCTAATCAATTTGTTGGCAATGAAATTAAACTCTTCTGATCCTGACAAGATCTAGGTTATCTCTAAATCTTTGTACCATGTCTTGGAAATTACAGGATCTTCAAATTATCAACAAGGAATATTTTTGAAGTATTGTCAAACATACAATCAGTCACTTTTCCCATATAACATTCATTCTAACATCCTTCTTCAGAATCAGTATATAAGAAGAGACAGTAACATTTCTATTGTGCAACTATGAAGATTTATGAAGACACGGGTAGCAGATATTTATTGGGATCTGGGTATGGCATTTGACAAGGGCCAACATGGTACTTAGTCCATAAGGGAAAGGGCCATGGAATCAATACCAATCTGGCTAACTGGTTCCAAAATTGACTTGCTGATAGAAAGCAGAGGAGAGTGGTAGAAGGATGTTTTATTTTACTTGAAGATTCTGATCACAGGGATCAGTGTCTGTGACCTTTGTTGTATGTGATATATATTAAATGTTGCGACATGTATGTAGGAGGCATGACAAGTAAGTTTGCAGGTGGCCAAGACTTGGTTGGTGATTTGAGAACTTGGTAGGTGGTGTGGATAGCAGGGAAGGTTATCTAAGGTTACAGATCAGATGGACAGTTGAGTGGAGTTTTGCAGATACAATTTATCCCTGACAAATGTGAGGTATTGCATTCGGGAATGATTGGGACACATAGAGTAAATAGTAGGATGTTGAGTGGTACTGATAGAAACGTAGTAACATAGAAAGCCTACAGCACAATACAGACCTTTTGGCCCACAATGCTGTGCCAAACATGTACTTAATTTAGAAATTACCTACGGTTATCCATAGCCCTCTGTTTACCATGTTGTTTATTCAGAGAGGCTGTTCTGCAGACCACTGTTGTCCCGCATGGCTATTTGAGTTTCTTTTACCTTTCTGGTAGCTGGAGTCAGTATGGCCATTCTCTTCTGACCCCTGGACCATGCCTGCATGCTTTTATGCATTGTGTTGCTGCCGTATGATTGGCTGATTAGATATTTTCCTTAACGACCTGGTGCACCTAATAAAGTCAAGTGACCCAAGAGTTTATATTCTACATTCTGTAATGATTTTTCCTTCTATCACTTCAATGTACTTATGACTGTCAAAGCCATGTTAATGATCATATGTGCAAGTTTATGTTTGCAAAGGGCAATGTAAAACTTACTTGCAACAGGATGAATAGAGACATGGGGTTTAAGTCCACAGTTCTTGAAAGTGGCAACAGTGATATACAGGAGAGTGAAAAGACATGTGGAATACTTGTCTTCATGGATCAGGATACAGAAAATGAAAATCGGGATGTAATGTCACAATTTTACAAAACCCTGATGAGATTGCATTGTATGCTCTTCTGATCACCACACTTTTGGAAGGAAGTGGTTATATTGAAGAGAGTGCAGAGATGATTTGTTGGGGTGTTGCCTGGATTGGACGCTGGGTGTGTTTTCCCTGGAGAGAATGGGTAACCTCAGTAGTAAATAAAAGACACAAAGTAGGTAGATAGAAAATTTTCCCCCGTGGGAGTCAGAAAGGGGTTTATGGTGAGAGGAAGGTGTTTTAAAAGGAGTTTGCAAGGAAGATTGTTTTACACAAAGTGGTTGATATCTGGAACACATTACTGGAGGAGGTGGTGGAACTAGATGCAGTCACTATGTTTAAGATGCAATCACTGTGTCCTGAGAACGGATCTCAACCTAAAATGTTGATTGTTTATTTCCATGGATGCTATCTGACCTGCTGAGTTCCTCCAGTGTTTTGTGTAGGGCGCTATGTTTAAGAGACAGATGATTGGATAGGCACTGTGGGCAAATAGAATTAGAGTAGATGCACAAAACATTGGCATGCACACCATGGGCCGAAGAGCCCATTTCTCTGCTCTGACATCAAAGTTAGTCTAGCTTTGATCCCATACCTGGGACCAATTACTCCTCGAATAACTATGATTTATATTTTGGGTTATAACAGTATAATTATGATTTATGTATGGTTGAGAGAACAATGACTAAACAGACTTCAACTTTTCCACCAAACCTGTGCAATCTGTAATACTGTCAAGGTATGATAAGAACTGTGCAATCACCTTTAGTAAGAAACTGTTTTGTTCCCTAGGATCTCCAAGGAGCCCCTTGAACAGAACAGCCCTCACACTAATCACTGTGAGCAGCTGTGTCCTAACTGTGGTGTATGGAGGCCACTTGACATGCCCTTTGATGGTGAAGGTGACTCTGCATGTCCCTGAGCACTTCATTGCCGATGGTGAGTTTTTCCATTATAGATATTTGCAGAGCAGAAGAGTTATGTGATTGATGGCAGTAATGTGTGTGTGTGTGTGTGTGTGTGTGTGTGTGTGTGTGAGAGTGTGTGTGTGTTTGAAGTCTTTTTTAATAACTCTGATCTATATCTTTTGATTGTGAACATCAGCTAAATTGATTCCCATCAAATATTTTATCTTTATATTTGATATGATTCAATTAACAAAGCTAACAGCATTATAAAACTACAAAAATGTTTATGTCAGAATTTTAAAATTAGTTAATTTCTTGCTTATTCTGCTCTTACAGGAGCTCCCCCTGAGTTTTGATGAAGCTCTTGAAGCACAGTTTGCCCAAAATTGGCACAACTCATGCATAAAATTACAGAATTTTAATTGCAAATCACTACAAGCATAACTAAAGTTCCTGCAGTTTTGTGTGTTATCTTCCTGGAAACCAGACAGCCTCCAAAATTGGTCATGGCCCCAGGGTAGAACGTCCCCCTTGGGAATTTATGCTAACAGGTATTTGGGGAACTGCTAAAAATTAGGGGAGTCATTTCTGAGTGCCTTGTCATTCACTGACTATTTTAAGCCAATTGATATTTTATTATTTTCTAAGAAACCATCCATTAATATAACTTGGGAATATTTTGGGAAACATCTTCAGTCTTTAAGAAGAAACAGGGTATTAATTAATGGTTGATTAAAATGGCTATATTTCATAATAAACATAGTTTTGACTATATTAATCAAAATATACCCATATATCACTCATACACATATTACTAAATCATTTCAAGGAAAAGGCTTTATAATTTCCTCTTCTTGGGAGATTTTGTCAGAATCAGAATCAAGTTTAATATCATCAGCATATGTTGAGAAATATGTTAACTTTGTGGCAGCAGTACAATGCAATACATAATAATGGAGAACAATCTGAATTGCGGTAAATATATTAAATTAAATAAGAAGTGCAAACAATAGAAATAAAAAAGTAGTGAAGTGGTGCTCATGGGTTCAATGTCTATTCAGAAATTGGATGTTTTTTTGTAGCAATATGTTTTTGATTGAAACTTTCAGAAAGCAAAAATAAACATTTTTTTTAAACTAGATGGGCTCAAAGGAAAACCGCTTCACATGCACAGTATTTGCAGAACATTATAGAGAACAGTTCATCCTTGTTTCTATCTTTCTGCATAATATGTTTCTGGTTTTAATGGTCTTTGTACTTTAAATGAATAACATTGAACACTCAAAGAGTGAGCAATTTTTTAAGTTCCTGGGTGTCAATATCTCTGAGTATCTACTGTGGAGCTAAGATATTGATACAGCTACAAAGAAGGCACAACAGCAGCAGTATTTCAACAGGAGTTTGAGGAGATTTGGTATGTCACCAAAGACACTCACAAGTTTCTACAGATGTACCGTAGAGGGTATTCTAACTGCGTGCATCTCTGTCTGGTATGGTGGGGGGGGGGGGGGGTGCACATCGGTGGCTACTGTCCAGGATTGAAATCAGCTGCAGAGGGTTGTAAACTCAGTCAGCTCCATCATGGGCACTAGCCACTGTAGTATCCAAGACATCTTCAAGGAGCATTGCCTCAGAAAGGCAGCATCCAACTTAAAGGCCCACCCCATCCCCCATCACTCAGGTTATGCCATGTTCTCATTGCTGCCATCAGGAAGGAGTTACAGAAGCCTGAAGGCACACACTTGTTACGTACCCCGTAACTGGGTCACTTACCAGCAAAGATAGAGAGGTCCGTTGAAGTCTGATGGTAATATTTTTAACAGTATTTATTGATAAAAATACACAAAAATAATATCAATGCAAACATACAGATAATATACGTCATCAATACTAAATCTAAAAGTGTGGGTATAATAATGATCAATAAGGAATAGCTCTATCTTTGTCTAGGGGATAATGTATTGTCCGATGGAAATATAAAAGTCACTTTCATTCAAGCTGCAGCTTTCTGGTTGGAGAGAAAGACGGGTTAAAACTTGCCCATTCCTTTTATGATGTCAATCCTTCGAGAGTCGTTGAGAGTTGATTTCCCCGTTGTTAGCTAAAAACCGTTCTTCCGTGGTAAAGGCCCACCGATTCCAGGGCAAATGGAAACGGACGCACGTGGCCTTCCCGCCGGCTTTCTTCTGGTTTCTAGCGTTTCTTCTGGTGCGTCTGAGGGGCTGTTCCCACAGACCTTCTTTTATCCTGACTCACAGGGTCTCAGATGTCAATCAGGTTGGGATGATGCAATCCCTCCACCAACCTCCCCCTTGGTTCATTGCCTGAGGGCTTCGATGCATCGTACAGGATTCAATACACAATTCCGTCTCCAAAAGACAATAGCCAGTATCAATGGTTCCGCCTTTCGGAGGCCAGGACACATTACAAATTCTTTGTGGATTCTGCATGTCTTTCTCTCATTTCCTGGGTCTCCTGACTTGAATCAATAGCGATCCTGCGATTCTCAAAAAGGAGGGGGCCACGGGCATAACACACTCAAAGATTCAGGACCAGCTTCTTCCCCTCTGCCATCTGATTTCTGAATCAACATTGAATCCATGAATATTAACTCACTGCTTTTTTACTTCTATATTTGCACTACTTATTTAATTTAACAATTTAATATTCACATACTGTTTTTTCTATTATTGGGCCATAAGACATAAGAGCAGTATTAGGCTATTCAGCCCATGGAGTCTGCACTGCCATTTAATCATTGCTGATCTGCGATCAAACTCAACCCCATACACCTGCCCTCTCACCATATCCTTTGATGCCCTAACCAATCTGGAAACTATCAATTTCTGCCTTAAGTATACCCACGGACTTGGCTCCACCGCAGTCTGTGGCTAAGCATTCCACAGATTCACTGCTCTCTGTATAAAAGGATTCCATCTTACCTCTGTTCTCAAAGGTCGTCCCTCAATTTTGAGGCTGTGCCCTCTTGTTTTGGATACCCCCACCATAGGGAACATCCTCTCCACATCCACCCTATCTAGTCCTTTCAACATTCAGTAGGTTTCAATGAGATCCCCCAGCATTCTTCTGAATTCCAGTGAGTTCAGGCCCAAAGCTGCCAAATGTTCCTCATATGTTAACCCCTTCATTCCCAGAATCATCCTTGTGAACCTCCTCTGGATTCTCTCCAAATGACAACACATCCTTTCTGAGATACAGGGCACAAAACTGTTGACAATATTCCAAGTGTGGTCTGGCTAGTGTCTTATACGGCCACAACATTATCTCCTTGCTTTTATTTTCTATTGCCATTGAAATAATCGCAACATTGCATTTTCCTTCTTTACAACAGACTCAGCCTGTAAATTAACCTTCTGGGATTCTGGCACGAAGACTCCTAAGTCCCTCTGCACCTCTGATGTTTGAACCTTCTCCCCATTTAGATAATAGTCCGCTCTATTGATCCTTTTACTAATATGCATTATCATGTATTTCCCAACACTATTCCATCTGCCAATTTTTTGCCCATTGTTCCAATTTGTCTTAGCCCTGCTGCATTCTCATTGCTTCCTTAGCATTACCTACCTCTCCACCTATCTTTGTATCATCAGCAAACCTCGCCACAAAGCCATCAACTCCATTCTCTAAATCATTGACAAATGTGAAAAGAAGCTGTTCCAATACTGACCCCTGAGGAACACCACAAGTCACTGGCGGCCAACCAGAAAAGGCCCCTTTTATTCCCACTCACTGTCTTCTACCTGTCAAATATTCCTCAGTGCATACCAGTATCTATCCTGTAACCCCAAGATTTTATCTTGTTAAGCAGCCTCATGTGTAGCAACTTAGCAAATCCCTTCAGGAAATCCAAGGAAATGATATCCACTGCCTCTCCCTTGTCCACCCTGCTTGTTACTTCCTCGGAGAATTCTAACAGATTTGTCAGGCAAGATTTCCCTTCATAGAAACCATGCTGACTTTGAATTATTTTATTTACTCTCCCAGTACCCCAATACCTCTTCCTTAATAATGGACTCCAACGCTTTCCCAGCCACTGAGGTTAGGCTAACTGGCCAATAATTTGCTTTATGTTGCCTTCCTCCCTTCTTAAAGAGTGGAGTGACATTTGCAATCTTTCAGACCTCCGGGACCATGCCAGAATCAAGGGGTTCTTGAAAGGTCATGACCAACGCATCCGTTATCTCTTCAGCAACCTCTCTCAGGACTCTGGGATGTAGTCCATCTCGTCCAGTTGACTTATCCACCTTATGATCTTTGAGGATGCCTAGCACTTTTTCCTTGGTAATAGCAATGGCATTCACTTCAGCTCCCTGACACTCAAAGACCTCTGGCACACTGCTAGTGTCTTTAACAGTGAAGACTGATGCAAAATACTTACTAAATTTATCTGCCGTTTCTTTGTCCCCTATTACTACTTCACCAGTACCATTTTCCAGTGGTCCCATATCAACTCTCACCTCCCTTTTCCTCTTCATATAACTGAAAAATCTTTTAGCATGCTGCTTTATATTATTGGCTAGTCTGCCCTCATATTTCATCTTTTCCCTGCTTATAGCTTTTTTAGTTGCTTTTTGTTGGATTGTCAAAGCTTCCCAGGCATCCAACTTCCCACTCACAGTTGTTACCTTATATGCCCTTTCCTTGGCCTTTGTGCACCCTTAACTTCTCTTCTCGGCCATATTTGCCTACCTCTGTCATTTGAGAATTTCTTCGTCTGTGGGACATATCCATCCTGCGCCTTGTGAACTATTCCCAGAAACTTCAGTCAACTCTGCTCTGTCAATTTCCCCGCCAGTATTCTCTTCAAATCGACCTGGCAAACTCCTCTCTCATGCCTCTGTAATTCCCTTTATTCCATTGTGATATTGATACGTGTGACTTACGTTTCTCCCTCTCAGATTTCAGCATAAAGTCAATCATATTGTGATCACAGCTTCCCGAGGGTTCCTTTACATTAAGCTCCCTAGTAAGATCCGAATTATTACACAACACCCAATCTAAGACAGCCTTTCCCCGAGTGGGCTCAAACACAGCTGCTCTAAAAAGCTATCCTGTCAGCATTCAATAAATTCCCCCTCTTGCCATCCGACACCAACCTGATTTTCCCAATCCCCTTGCGTGTTGAAGTTCCCGTTACAATTGAGACTTTACTCTTGTTACATGCCTTTTCCAGCTCCCTTTGTAATCTCAACCCCACATCTTGGCTACTATTTAGAGGCCTATATATGATTCTCATAATGTTTTTTTTTCACCCGTGCTGTTTCTTAACTCCACCCTCAAAGATTCAACATTCTCTGACCCTATGTCACCTCTTTCTAAACATGTAATTCTATCTCTTACAAACAGAGCCACACCACCACCTATGTCTTCCTTCCTGTCTTTACAATAGAAATTATATCCTTTGATGTTAAGCTGCCAACAATGGCCTTCTTTCAGCCATGATTCAGTGATGCCCATAACATCATACTGACGAATCTCTAATCGCGCCACAAATTTGACCCCCTTACTCTGAATGGCAAGTTCATTTAAGTACAGCACCTTCACTTCTCCATTCCTTGCCCTTTTAAATTTTGCCTCTGTGACACAACTTAACTCTTTGCTGTCTGAATTATGTATTGCATTGCACTGCTGCCACAAAGAGAAGGTATGCCGGTGATACTAAACCTGGTTCTGATACTGATTGTGAACAGGTTGGCCTATTCCATGTTGTATCTCAATAAATAAATAAAGAAATAGTCCTTCCACCTTAGTGAAATGGGGAGTACCTGTGTTCCTTTGGGTAGGTGAAACTGACTTCTGTTAATGAAAGGATATGGGGAAAAGCCAGGCATAAGGAGTTAAAGTGACACATTTTCCTGATTTTGAATGCAAGAACAGGCTCAAGAGGCTGAAACACCATCTGTTCTATGGGTTCTAGCAAGTAAACAATCAAGATATTTCCATCTAATGTAGAAGCATGTAATAAATCTTTCTAAAAGTTACATGGTACAAGTTACCTTTAGGACATTGCACTGAAACAATGCATAAAATCAAAATGCTACAAACACATTATTATCATAACTTACTTTGTATAATTTATAATTTTTCCTTGAATTCACACAGTCAGGCTACATAATAAAATATAATTATTTTTCCCTTGAAGTGGTAGACTGATTTTATTGCTATACCTTAAAATGCATTCATCGCCAGTAATAAACATTGTTAAGGGATCATCCAGTCCTTTACCAGTGTGTAATCAGAATCAGGTTTATTATCACTGGCATATGTTATGAAATTTGTTGTCTTTGTAACAGTACATTGCAATACATAAAAAAATTATTATAAGTTACAATAAAATAAATAAATAGTGTGCAAAGGAGGAATAGTGAGGAAATGTTCACGAACAGTTGAGAAATCTGATGACCAAGGGGAAGAAGCTGTTCCCAAAAACTTTGAGTGAGGGTCCTCAAGCTCCTGTGTGTCCTTCCTGGTGATAGTAATGAGAAGAGGATATGTCTCAGATGGAGATTGTCCCCTAATGCTGGATGCTGCAATCTTGAAACACTGACTCTTGAAGATATCCTCAGTGGAGGGGAGGGGTATGCCTGTGATGGAGCTGGCCGAGTCTACTGGCATCTGTGGCCTTTTTTGATCCTGTGCATTAGATCTTCCATACCAAATGGTGATGCAACCAGCCAAAAGTTCAAAAGGGTCAATGGTTCATTTTATTATTGAAGTAAGCTTGTACAATACAGCTCTAATATTTGTCTACACGTTAGCCATTGAATAGAGAAAGACCATGAGGGTCGATGAAAGAAAAGATATCAACTCCACCCCCCTGCCAACATGAAAATGAAAAGAAACAAGGGACAAAACTCGCAGACCCCAAAATCTCCCTCTCCCCCGCAGCAAAAAATCCGTGACAATAGCAGGCCCCTACCCCCTCGCTTGCAGAAAGAACAGCCACAGTAGCACCAAACCACCAACCCCACCCTACACACAAAAAAATTAACAGATCACCCACTAGCCAATCGGCCACAAGAAAGAAAACACCAAGAAACTGATATGACATACAGTCTAATAATCATATAAATCTCAGTATCAGAAACATATTTTAGTCTGCATATGAGGTGAGCAGCCACATGAACTCAGTCCTTCTGTGAAGAGTAACTGCCGTCCTGGGTCCAAACATGCCGATCTGTTAGTCAGAATACTCTGCACCGTACATCTGTATAGACTTGCTAGAGTCTTGAATGTCATTCCAAATCTCTAAAGACTCCTAATGAGGTATAGCCATCGGCGTCCTTCTTTATAATTGCATCAAAAGATTAGCTTTATTAAAAATATATATGATTAGCATTTGCTTTATTAGCCACATTCATCACATGCAAATCAAAACACACAGTAAAGTGTGATATAAACAGGAAAAATTCTGCAGATTCTGGGCGTTGGTCCGAGTCAATGACCAACACAGTTCAAAGATTGTGCTGGAAGCAGCCATATATATCAATGTGTTGGGCCAGATTAAAATCTCAATACTGTACACTAGACATAAATAAATGTAATTTCAATCTCTTACCTTTATCAACAATTGATGTGCTTCAATATACTGCTGAGCAGAATATTAGGGGAACAATCAGCTTGTTGGAAAGCGGATATAATTCCAATTCAGTAACCTTTTGGGGGCAAAAAACAGTTATCATTACTGAAGGTATGCTCCTTATATTCTTGGTTTAAACAAATTGCTTCAATCAGCTTAAAGATGACACATAGGTAAAAGAGCATTCTCTTGAACGTTCTCTTAAAAAATCTTGAGAATATGTTGTTCATCTCTTGTAGGGCACTTAACTTTAAACCAGCTAGCCACTGTAAATGTGTTGTTAGTTTTCCTGTCTTAGACTCAACTTAGAGTGATTAATTTCATGATAACATAGGCTTGAATGGACAAAAAAAGATAAATACTCTGATTAGTTACCACAGAATGCACACAATCTAACTCTTCTGTATGGCTCACAACCTGGGAAAAAGTGTTTCAAATTTTTTTCATGAGTATAAACAAAGAGCAAGGCGAATAATGAGGGAAGGCAGGAGGAAAAAGCTTGCTGTGAGAGGAAAACCAAGGTGCAAACTAAGTGTGATAGTCCTCAGTGGTGCTGTCCCAGCTACTCATGTTCAATTCTGACTTCTAATGTTGCCTGCATGGAGTTTGCACATTTTCCATGTGGTCTTCCCCTGGGCGTTTTGACCCATGTCCCAAGTATGGCTGTTGCGATTAACTCTGATGTGGCTGACTGGTGGGAAAATCAGGAAATGTTTTTGGACTTATGTGGGAAACACTAAGTTCCAGAGGAGTAAGTCAGGGAATGTAGTACTCTAAGAGCTGGTGTAGACCTGATACTCTGAATAGCATCCAGTAATGTCATAAGTGTATATGATTGATGAATTTCATGCTTTGTAAGGGCAGCAAAGCAGTGATGCCGAGGGAGATATTATTTTAATGATTGAAGGAGCAAGCATAGATCATTGTGTGAAGAACAGCACAAGAAATGTTTGACTATGCTCAGAGAACTGGAAGATGATTGTGTAATTTGAATACATAAGTGATGTAGGAAAGAACGGAGCTAAGGTTTAGGTTTTGTGGAAGGGGTGAAACTTGAAAAAAGGATTTTGAATCAACTGTTAACATGGGGTGACTTAAGTCAGAGGCAAATTGAGAACATTTTCAAGGGTGATGATTATCTTTTCATTAAATGTTGTATCTTTGAACGATGTTGAAAGCATATTGTTATGTGAGCTCGACCAGTTCTCCAGCTGAAAACAGACTGTGTAAAAGAAGTGGAAGTTAAATCGGTTTTTAATTATCTCAAAAGGAAGATTGTGTTTGTTTCTATTCCATAAATTTATTTCAGAATAGCTGGAAGTGGTACATCTTGTATGGGCACTATAGCTATAGCTATTCACCAGCACAAAGCAGCAGATTTCAACTTCAAGTTTATTGTCATTTAGCTGCATGCATGTATGTCGCCAAATGAAACAACTTTCCTCTGGAGCAAGATACACAACACATATGTATAACTCACACGCAATGTATAAAGTTGAGAGAGAGTTCAATAGTCTCACAGCCAGGGGAAGGAAGCTGTTCCCCATTCTAATAATCCTTTTCGTAATGCTATGGTACCTTCTTGCCTAGCTGATAGCGTAGTGGCATCAGTGCTGGACTTCGGGGTGAGAGGTCTAGAGTTCAAATCCGACCTGCTCCCTTGCACGTTCTTTGCACGTGATCTCTTAAAAAATAAATTCACCTGGTCGAAGGCAAAGGCAAACCATTCCTGTAACTTGCCACGTACTGTACATGATTTCCCAATATGTCAGAGCAGCGTGGAGGGAAATCATCCGCCAACTGGAAGTTCCAGATGCAACCTACCTTCTGCCTGATGGTAGGGAGTCAAATAAATCATGGGGTGGATGGGAGGGACCCTTGACAATCCTAGGGCCCTGTGTATGCAGCACTCCTGATAAATATCTCGATATGTGGAAGGGAGATCCCAATGATCCTCTTAGTGGTCCTCATAATATTTTGTAGGGCCTTGTGGACAGATGCCTTGCAATTCCCATACGAGACAGTGATATCCTCATAATCAATGGTGCTCCTGTAGACATTGGTTAGAATTGGGGGTGCAGGGGAGCTTCGCTCACTTCGTTCTCCTCAAGACGTGGAGAGAGTGCTGTGCTTTCTTAACTAAAGAGGTGGTATTGTTCTTCTAAGTGCTCCCAGAAACTTGGTACTCCTAAGTCTCTACATGGAGGAGCTGCTTCTGTGCAGTGAGGAGTGGTCAGTCAGCACCCTCCTAAAGTCCACAATATCTCTTCAGTATTGTCAACATTGAGCCTCAAGTCGTTTTGCTTGTAGCATTCTACAAGTCGGTCTGCCTCTTCTCTGTATGCTGCCTCATCATTATTGTTATGAGGCCAGCTACTGCGGTGTTATTAGCCGACTTGATGATTTGGCTTGAGCTAGATCAAGTCGAACAATCACGCGTCAGCAGCGTGAACAGCAGTGGGCTGAGCAAGCTGACTGGTGCTCAACGTGATGGAGCTAGCCAACATGAACTGCGTGCAGTCTTTCTGGTAAGAAGTCCAAGATCTAGTCACAAAGAGAGCTGTTGAGTACCCAACGAGTACAGCTTCTGAGGGATAAAATGCTGAGCTAAAGTTGATGAACAACATCTCGGTGTATGATGCACCATTTTTCAGATGGGACAAGATGGAGAGGAGGGCAGAGGTTAAGGCATCATCTGTGGACTGATTTGAGCCATAAGCAAACTGGAAAGGGTCAAGTGCAGCAGAAAAATGGAACTTAATGTGGTCCATAATCAGCCACTGAAAGATGCTTCATTAGTATTGAGGTCAGTGTCACTGGATGGAAGTCATTAAAACAGGTTTCTATTGACTTCTTGGACACCGGGATGATAGTGGCTGCCTTGAAGCCTGCGGGGACAGTGGACTGTTCCAGTGAATTGTTGATGATTTCCATTAGAACCTCTGTTAACTGAACTGCTCTGTCTCCCAGCACCCAACCACGTATGTTATCATGCCCCACAGCTTTATGTGGGTTGACCATGGCTAGGGTCTTCCTCACATCAGTTACAGCCAGACACAGTGCCTGCTCCTTAGGGGTCAAGGGGGCAGTTTCCTTGCCAGCACATCATTCTGTGCATCAAGTATGCATAAAAGACATTTGACCTAGCAGGAAGAGAAGTGTCACTGTCAATGACTCACAGGATGGACTTGCATTTGGATACCCAGCCACATGCAATTTGTGTCTCTGGTGTCACAGAAATTACAGTGAATTCTCTGTGAAAACTAGAGCTATGCAGAGGAAGATGTGAGAGGGCAGATTGTCTGGGGCTTTTTACTGTGACAATCATTTAAAATTGGTCTAAATTTGAACAACTTTGGACAAACAAAGAGGGGGACCATCATAAAGATCTGATTTGTAAATAAGGACAACAAAATCAATGTGATGGTCATCTGGATGAATGGAAGAAATGTTTTAAAATCTTGAGAATCCTAAGAGAAGCAGCTGATTTGGAGCATGCATGGTGTTAGTTTTGAGTATCGCTCAGGGTTGAAGTAGATATGTTTCTTGTGAATCAAAAAGATTTAAATTAATTGTCTGATTGCTGAGAGTAGCAGAAGTAGTGGATATCTCACTGATGAAAGATGTGTGCATGAACATTAAGTGCCTTACGAAAATGTGGTGATTTGCAATCATATCCCAGAAGGAAATGGATATCAGACCATTTCTGACCCATAGCAGCACAAATGTTTAAGCAATTTTATTCCAATTATATTTTCCATTTTTATGCAGAGGTTGTTAAGATGCAGCAATGAAAGCAATATATTTCAATGTGTTCTTAGCAAAGATTATCTTGAAATGTCAACTATCCTCCATCAGAAATTGTGCTCAATGTGTGTCTTAATATATTTATGCACATCTTTGTCCATCATAGAGTGAGAGGTGACCTCACTGAAACCAATTGAATTTTGAAAAGCCTTGGTAGAATGGACATGGAGAGGATATTTCCTTGCTGGGGAATCTAAGACCACAGGACGCTGCCTCAGAATAGAGGAGTCTCCTTTTAGATCAGAGTTGAGGACGAATTTCTTTAGCCAGTGGGTAGTGAGCTCTAGAGACCAAGTCCTTGGATATATTTGAGGGAGAGGATGGTAGTTTCTTTATTAGAAAGGGCAGGAAGGGATACAGGGAGAACGAGGGAGATTGGGGCTGAGAAGGGAAAATGGATCAGCCATGATGAAATGATGGAATAGTCTCAATGGACCAAATGGCCTAGTTCTGCTCTTATATCTAATGGTCTTATCAGTTGTGGCTATCTGACATGATTTGAGCATGTGTTTCAATTTTTTTTTAAACTGGTTGAATGAATATCACTCCAATGGATTTAACTTTCAATTTTTGCATTGTTCAGGGAGCAGCTTTGTTGTCAGTGAAGGAAGCTTTCTGGATGTTTCAGACTGGTTGAATCCTGCCAAATTATCACTGTTTTACCAAATCAATGCCACGTCTGCATGGACAAGAGACCTTTGTGGGCAAAAGACACTAGAGCCTTGTGAACATCTCTGTGATGAAGAAACTGGTAGGTTGTGAATTCTTGAGTTTTTGGCTTCTGAGATTGTCGCCCATGGAATTTATGCAAATCTTTCTTTGTTTATTCACTTTATTTCTATTTTTGGAGTTTATTTTAGCAATTATTTCAGTTAGACCCAATGCAGGTTCTAAATATAGAAAGGAAAACGTCCTCAGTTTATTCATCCTCAGACAATTTGCGTTGCAGTTTAGCTGATAAAATTAATGCTTTCAAGTTGAGAGTGTCGATGAAAACAAAACAAGATTTTACAAAACAGTGCTTGCATGAATACTCCATGAAGAGTTAAGCTTCATCAAGCAAATGTGGATCTGGTTTTGATTCTGTGTTTTTCATGTTCAATAATGTTTATTTTCAGTTATTAATTTCAATCCTCATCTCATAGAAGAGAACTTCGGAAACTTAAGCTATTAACAACTTTTTGTAATGGGTCATGGTTTTGCTGAACAATTACATAAAAATCATGTTATATCTCAAGAATTACGCAGATCTCAGGCCCAAGAACTGAAAAAGCCTCTCCCTCGTTCAGTTCAGGGGAATGTGGAATTCATGTCTGATTTTTTTTAAATGCATAGAGGTTTGACCAAATTAGAGGCATTTACCTTGATTCAATTTTTGCTGCCAAATCAAGTACCAGTTGAAATCTAACTCCAGAAACTTGAACACAAATCCCAGCTGTATTCTAGTGCAGTACCAAGAGATTGTGGCCTTGCTGAATATTCCACCCCTGAGATAATACAATAGATTCCAGGAAGATTTTCAAACAGGAGGCAGGGAATACTTCTCAGACAACACTTATGCATCAATTGACAATTTTCTAATTACTTAATGGCTTTTGTTTATGTAATTTGGACTATTGTCCATGTCCATTCTATCCACGACTTTTAGTAGATTTCAATGAGAGCTCCCTCTCCTCCCCCCCCCCTTCTTTTGAACTCCAGTGAATACAGCCCAGAGGCATCAAATGCTCCTCATACATTAACCCTTCCCTTCTGTGATAATTTTCATAAACCTCCTCTGCACCCTTTCCAGTGCCAGCCACTTTGTTTCTTAGATTTGGGGCACAAAACTGCCCACAATACTCCAAATGTGATCTTACCATTGCCTTATGAAGGCTCAGCATTACATCCTTGATTTCTTTTCCAGTCCTCCCAACGTCAATGTTAACATTGCATTTGCCTTCTTTACTGCAAGTTAACCTTTAGTGAATCCTGCACTAGCAATCCCATTTCATTTGCACTTTTGATTTCTGAATTTAATCCGTATTTAAAAAATATTCTGTACCTTTATTCATTCTATCCAAGTGTATGACCATGCACTTCCTTGCACTGAACATCACCAGTCAATTGCTTGCTCATTCTCCCAATCTGTCCAAGTCCTTTTTCAGACTCCCTGCTTCCTGAATACTGCCTGCCCCTCCAGCTATCTTTGCATTATCCACAAATGTAGCTTCAAATCCATCAAATCCATTATTCAGATCATTAACATGTACTATGAAAAGCAGTCAATCTGACATAGACCCCCTACAGAACACCACTAGTCACCAAATGCCAACCAGAAAGGGTCCCTTTATTCCCATTTTTTGCCTTCTGCTCATCAGCCGATCTTTGATCCACACTAGCAACTTTCCTGTAATGTGGTCTCCTATGTTGTTTAGAACCTCATATGTGGCACCTTATTGAGGATTTTCTGAAAATCTAAGTACGCAACATCCACTGTTATTTCCTCAAAGAATTGCAACAAATATGTCAGGCAAAGGGTGAGGAAATCAAGGATCCAGTTGAAAATGAAGGTAGAAAGACCTAGGGTTTGGAACGTGCTGATTAGAACTGACGGTATGATTGCATTGAATGCTGAGATGTATTGAGTAAACAGCGGCCCAACATAGGTATTGCTATTGTCCAGGTGATCCTCTTTTCTATTATTCTCTAGGTCACCTTCGTAATTTATTTTTTGTTTCCTTTTTGCTTTATTAGCTGCTTTCTGGTGTTTTTTAAAAGCTTCCCGCTCCTCAAGCTTCCCACTATTTTTTTTTGCTATCTTGTTTCCCTTTCCTGTTGCTCTAAAGCAGTCTTTGTCTCATCCTCTCTTTAGAATGCTGCTTCTGCATGGGGATGGATCAATCACGTGACAGTTATTGCTACATTACTGCTACTCCCCTATTCCAATCAACTTTGGCCAGCTCCTCTCCTGCTTCTATAGTTACTTTTACTCCACTACGATACCAATACATCTGATTTTAGCTGCTTCTCCTCAAACTGCAGGGCTGAGTTCTATCTCATTATGATCACTGTCTCTTAAATGTCCCTTTACCTTAAGCTCTCTAAAACATAGTATTTGGAGCACAGATTTATGCTGGGGATAGGGAATGGGTTAGCATATAATAGAGGGCTGAATCAATTTCTCTGGAATGATGGAAAGAGCTCCGTTCCAACTTTATAGTATTCTGTTAATTTCTGTGAGTTCCTTCACATTTCTTGTTCAAGTAACTGATAGTCACAACAGATGTAATAGACTGACTCTACTGAACTTCAGGAAGATGGCTCTTATCCACTACGTGGCACCTCTTCTACAGTGGGAACCCCTGCTTGCGTGATCAATGGGAGGATCATCTACTACACCACCACTACCTCGGAAGCAGCATCAAAGTCAAGGGAGAAGCACAGGCATCCTGGTGAGGTCGAGACGGTGCGCTAATCGGCTACCGCTCCCTCGCATACTCCCGGCTAACGTTCACTCCCTGGCCAATAAGCTGTGTGAACTGAGAGCCAGAATCTCCTATCAGTGGGAAACGGAGGAATGTAATGCTTTCTGCTTCATGGAGATCTGGATGTTGAAGGAGATACCGGATCACGCCGTCGAGCCCTCTGGTTTCTCACTGATGTGGGCAGACAGGCCAACAAAACTCTCTGGGAAGAGTAAGGAGGTGGGGTATGCTTCATGGTCGATAATGCTTGGTGCAACCCTCAGAACGTGCATGCCCTCAAATCCTTTTGCTCCCCAGATCTGGAGTACCTTGGGCTGCTGTGTAGACCTTTCTAGCTGCCCAGGGACTTCACGGCTGTTAATATCACAGCTGTGTATATTCCACTGCAGGCTAATACTGACCTGGCTCTCAAGGAACTATACGAGACCATCAGCATTCTAGAGACTGCATGCACACAGGCTACCTTCTTCGTTGTTGGGGATTTTAATAGAGCGTCACTGCTTAAAGACTCTACAAATTTTTGTTGACACATCCAGGTGAGCACATGGGGAGATAACATACTTAACCATTTCTAATCTCCCTTCGGCAATGCTTACAAAGCACTCCTTCGCCTGCTGTTTGGAAAATCAGATCATTCCTCACTGCTGCCGAGGTACAGGTAAAGCTGAAACAAAAGTTGGCCATAGTTAAAACTGTCCACTGTTGGTCGATCAATCAGTCTCCATGCTACAGGACTGCTTTGATGACGTCAACTGGAATGTCTTCCATGACAAGGATATCTCTGAGTTCAAGGAACGCGTCACGAATTTCATCCGGAAGTGCATCGAAGATGTCCCCCAGAAATAGGTCAGGGTCTATCCAAACCAGAAGCCCTGGGTCAACGTTTCCATATGAGCAGCACTGACTGCACGACACAGAACTTGCATTGTCAGTAACCAACAGGAACTCAAAAAATGCAGCTACGATCTGCGCAAAGTCATCAAGGCAGTGAAGTAACAATATAGGGACAAGATCCAGATGCAACCCTCCACCAACAGCACACGCAGCTTACGGCAAGGCCTGCACACCGTCGCAGACTTCAAAGTCAAACACAGTGGGATTTCCAACATTGCTGCCTCTCTCCCACATCAGATAAATCTTTTTTACGCTCGGTTTAATGTTGCCAGCACTGAATCCCTGAGGGGAGCTACAGAAGAGACCGGCAGCTTGGTCATCTCTGAGGCCGAAGTACGCAGGTGTTTCCAACAGATGGCCAGTCGCAAGGCTGCGGGACCGGATGGCATCCCAGGGCAGGTACTCAGAGTGTGCACAGCACAACTGACAGGAGTGTTTATAGACATTTTTAATCTCTCCCTCTCCCAGTGTAGAGTCCCCTCCTGCTTCAAATTATCCACCTTTGTTCCTGTACCTATAAAAAAAAGGTAACATGTCTGAATGGCTGGCGTCCTGTCGCACTCACCTCAATAATAAGCAAATGCTTTGAGAGGCTGGTCAAGGACTACATCTGAAGCTTGCTACCTCCCACACTGGACCCCCTACAGTTCACCTATTGACACAACCGATCAACAGACGATGCAATAGCCACAGCTCTACACACCATCCTTACATATCTGGAGAAGAAGGATGCTTATGTGAGAATGCAGTTCTTGGATTACAGTTCAATGTTCAACAGCATAATTCCCTCCAGGCTCTACAAGAAAATCAGAGACCTCATCCTTCACCCTGCCTTGCGTAGCTGGATCCTGCTCTTCCTGTCAGATCACCAGCAGGTGGTAAGAATGGGCTTCCTCACCTCTGCCCCTCTGACCCTCAACACAGGAGTCCACCAGGGCTGTGTCTTAAGCTCCCTCCACTCTCTGTATACCCATGACTGGGTCACCACCCTCAGTTCCAATCTGCTAATTAAATTTGCTGATGACACCACACTGATTGGCCTAATCTCAAATAATAACGAGCTCGCCTACAGAGAAGAAGTCATCACCCTGACACAGTGGTGTCGAGAAAACAACCTCTCCCTCAATGTCAAAAAAAGCAAGGCAGCTGGTTGTGGATTTCAGGAGCAATGGAGATGGGTAAGCCCAGTTGACATCAATGGATCTGGGAACTTAAAGGAGCTTTAAATTCCTTGGCATAAACATCACTGAGGATCTCACATGGTCTGTACATACCGGCTGTGTGGTGTAAAAGGCACAACAGCATCTCTTTCACCTCAGACTGTTGAAGAAGTTTGATATGGGCCCCCAAATCCTAAGAACTTTCTACAGGGGCGTAATTGAGAGCATCCTGACAGGCTGCATCACTGCCTGGTATGGAAACTGTATTTCCCTCAATTGCAGGACTCTGCAGAGTGTGATGCAGACTGCCCAGCGCATCTGTAGATGTGAACTTCCCACTATTCAGGACACTTACAAAGACAGGTGTGTGAAAAGTGCCCGAAGGATCACTGGGGACTCAATTCACCCCAACCTCAAACTGTTACAGCTTCTACCATGCTCCTCCTCATTGCTGAACCTCCTCATTGCATAAAGCTCTCATATCCTGGCAGTAGAATTGATGGCATTTATTTTCCTGGCCCTTGAGCTGACCTGTCTCCAAAAATGAGTAAGAAGGCCCACTTGCGTCACTTGCTTAATCTGTCTGCTCTGCTGATACACATACAGAGTTACTTATAAAGTTAGCTATCGTGTACAGTTGCCAAATCTCAATAAGTACTTCCAGAGAGAGAAAGATACAAGCACACTCATAACTCAAGGGTGTATCAGTAGCATGATTAGAAGAGCTGCTGTGTCATAGGATCAGCGACCTGGGTTCAATCATACCATCTGCACTCTCTGTGTGGATTTTACATTTTACCCTGTGAACTGTCTGGGTTTCCTCAGGGTGCTCCTTTTATAAATTCCCATCACAGAACTTAGACAGGAGAAGGGGACAGTCACTCCACTGGAGATAAAACGTAGAAACAAGAAAAGGTGGGTCATGCTAGTGGAGTATATTGTAGGCTGCTGGTTAGTAGGATAATTGGCTACAGCTTTCCCCCAGAGTGCAGGTGAGTGTTTGAACCTGGACGGGCTGATGAGAATAATAAAAGAATTGATGTCAATAGGTGGTTGTTGGTCAGTACGGACTTAGTGGGCCTAAGGCCTGTTTCCATGCTGTTTGACTATGACTCATAGATGGAGCTCACCAATGAAATTCAAATGTGACCTGACCATATGGTAGTTTAGGTCCCATTGATAATGGTGAGTGCATGAGGTTGGCACCTGGACCACCCACAGGCTGAAAGGCATCTAAGAATGAAATTCAAGCTCCCTTTTATTTTGAATAGCCTGAAAGCCTTGTTTTTCATAGGGTTAACACAATCTGCTGAAATGTCAAATTGAAGTGAGTTAATGAAATTTAGTCGGCTTCAAATGCTTCTTTAATTAAAGGTAAATTGGATTCTGAGGGACAAGGAATTTTTAATTTCCATTATCATGCAATATCTTTCCTGATTTTATCAATTTTTTTCACCAGCGTAATATAATGGCCTTTCTAAAGAAAATGCCAACCCTATGTTGATTGGAAGCATTATAATGGTTTGCTCTTATTCCATCTGGTTCATGAGCTTGACATTTCCACAGCTGTTTGCGTTGAAAAGTCTGAAAATAGCACATTTTTGGACACTCAGGGGGTTAGAGACAGAGAGCATGTTTAATGGGAGCATACATTTTACAAGGATTATTATCAAGTAATGCACTTAAATCAATAGAAATGAGTTTCACTTAATGAGCAAAATTTCATAATCAGACAATTTTATTTTCAAGGGTTATCTCAACTGATAGATTTCTGCTTCAGTGGTTTTAGTTCAAATTGCCAGGCTAGAGTGGAGCAATTGACATAAAATCAATAATATTTTATCAGTGAATATTAATAAATGAATACTTCACTCAATCACAGTATTTCTCATCTATGTAATGAGATGAAGCAACAGCTAAAATCAATCTTCCAACTGGATCAGTAATAGGAACGCAAAGTTTTGGAAACACTTGGCAGCATCAGTGGAGAGGAATGAGAGTTGATGACTGACCCTCAAACTGAAACATTAATTCTATTTCACTCTTCATAGATGTTTCCTGTCCTGCTGGGCATTTACACCACTATATATTCATTTCAGATTTCCTTTGATTTTTTTTTATGTTCAATTCTAATTTTATTTTCCAGCTGCAACACTAATGCAAGTCCTTTGATCAAAGAATTACCAATCCCTGCTATTTTCTTGTTGTAACAACTGTTTTAACAACTTGGGTTTTGATATGATTGTGTGGTTATTTTTATGTCCAGGTTATTCCAGATCAGAATCAGAATGAGGTTTACTATCAAAGACTCAAGGTTCAAAAGATTCAAAGTACGTTTATTATCAAAGATAGAATTCTGAGATTTGCCTTCCTCACAGACAACCACAAAACAAAGAGGAACCATGGAACTTGTTCAAAGAGAAAAATATCAATACCCACCCCCCATGCACAAAAAAAAACACATATTGTGCAAACAGTAACAAAAAAAAACAAGCAAAAACACAAACTATAAAATACAAAATACAAAATAACCATGTAAGCATATTCAGTTCAGCTCAGTGTTATCTGCAGGCTATCCTGATTAAACCAGCAACAAAAATAAGAGAGACCAGAAAAACTAGAAACACGTCATACATGAATTGGGGTCCACAATTTACAGGGCATGTCGGTTAAACCTTGTTCCAGCACCGTCCTCTGACAGCATCAAGGGAGGGAGAGAGTAAGAGAGAGATCACTTCAATCACAAGGACCTTTCCTCCAGAGAAGCGAGGCAGAGAGAAAGAGACGGACTGACTTACATCATGAAATACATTGCTTTATGGCAGCAGTAAAAAGCAAGACAAAAAATGCTATAAATTACCTTTGTTTTTAAAGAATAAAAAAATGCAAAAGAGGAATAGTGAGGTAGTGTCTGTGGGTTTGTAAACCATTCAGAAATCTGGTGGTAGAAGGGGAGAAACTGGTCTTAAAACATTGAGTGTGGGCCTTCAGGCTTCTGCACATCCTTCTTGAAGGTAGTCAGGAGAAGTCTTGCTCTGAGTGGTGAGGTTCTCAATGATGGATGCTACCAATTGAGGCACTGTCTTTTGAAAGTTTTATTTATCCATTTACCTATATTGCTAACTAAGTTTCCCTGTCATATTTACCTTTGTGTTATCAAGTACATACATTAAATAACATTGTCATTTGTTTTGTTTACCTATCTTCTACACACACTCATTAAAAGTTTCCCATTGTTGGCCTCACCACATACATTCTGTGAAATGAAAAAGTCCACATTTGGTGTTGGCAAGTGTTGATCAAACTCGTTACATACACCCCTCCCCCAAAAAGATGGATAATTATTATCATTAGCTTTTTAATTATTTTAAACACTTTCGCAGAACCAATATAGGTTTTTTCCCCCAAAGGAAATTAAGTGGAGTATAATTGCATAAATTTTATAAGGTGGTATCAGAATCTTACATGGAAGCAATCCTGTCATCTTTTGATTTCAGTCTCGGATTTTTCTAATGGGCATAATAATAAATAACTAAGCCAGCATTTCACAAGGCATAAGTAAATCGTTTAAGCAGTTTGAATGATTTCATGACGCCACCCAAGTCACCTCCCCTCTCACTGCTGCCATCAGGTGGTCGGTACAAGAGCCTCAGGACTCACACCACCACGTTCAAGAGCAGTTACTCCCATTCATCCATCAGGCTCTTGAAGAGAAGATCCCACAACTAATGATCTCACCTTCAAGAACTCTTTATCTCATTAATTCACATTTTCATTATTTATTGCTGGTTATTTATTTGCACAGTGTATTGTCTTCTGCACTCTGGTTGATCTTTCAGTGATCCTGGTATATCGGTAATATTCTATAGATTTGCCAAGTATGCCCACAAGAAAAGTGAATCTGAGGGTTGTATATGGTGACATATATGTACTTTTATACTAAAATTTACTCTGAACTTTGTTCATTTATGATGGGCTTGGGGATGATATAGCAATTAAATTCTGCTGAACTTTAATGCAGAAGTATATGTTCAATTTGCGCTGTGGCAGCTATGAAATTTGCATTGAAGTAATTTACTGAAACACACATTATAACCTAGTGTCTGTAATGGTGATGATGAAACTACAGGAGTTATGTAAAAAATTAGTATTCTGATACAGTGTTGTTTGTCTTCAGACCCACAGCAGCGAGGTTGACTCTCAGCTTAGTAAAGCACTCAGAGCAGAGACAACTTGTGGTTTAATAACTGAAAAATAAAGTTAGTGGTTATTCATCTGGTCCCTGAACGTCAGCTCAGCAATCTCAGTATATCCCATCCCAGCATCTATTTTTTTCTCCAAGTCCTTGCATTAAACTCCATTTCAGTAGTGAGTGCACTGAATTAAATGATCTCATGTGGGTAGCGGGATGTAATTTCACATCCTGTTTCCTGTGCATAGCTGTTTGTTTGCCCACACCGCCAAGTCCTTTCTTGTTTGCACCTATGGATTTGAAGGCAGGATGGAGCTAAATTGCAAAAATCTTCCACTGGTAAATAAGGTCAGGGCTGTCACATGGCACATCATTGTCATTGAGAGTAATGCCAGAAGAGCTAGCTGGAATAAGAACCCACCACAGGATATTGTCAATATGTCTTTGAAATGAATAATCTGTACCAGTTACAAATGGGTTTTCCCACCTCACACCTCCTCTTTCTTTTAAACGTCTCCTTTCCTAAATCTCAGCTGATGGGTGACAACTGGCTGTTATCTCTGCTTCCCATCCCTGCATCCGTCGAGTGAATGAGGTCCCCAATTCCTGCTTGCAGTGGAGGCATAAAGCAGGGAAGATTAGAATCTGTTAGAACAGAATTCAAAGCTATCCTTGCAAAATGAGAACATACTTCACACAAGACACAAACTTTATTAGTCGAAGGAATGAAATTCCTTGACAGTGCGTGCATGAAGGATGGCATCTGGTTTTAATTGATGATACTGGGAAAGTAATAACTCATGATGCCTGCGAGCATGAATGACTTGCCCTCCCCCCACTCCTTTTCCGTGGTTGAATGAAGACTGCAATTCATACATCATCTCTGCAACCTTCTATTTATTTTATTTTATTCTGAGTCATACTTAACATTCCGATACATTTTAATGATGCTATTTGTTTTCCACTTGTCATGATGTGTGATTGAGCTCTGCATGTCGTACGATTTTGATTGAGGAATTTTAAATATGTTAGCATGTGCATGCTTGTTCAAAATATTGGTTCTGTTGGCAGAGACATCAGATACTCACTGCATTTCCTATTTTTACCTTTCCTCTTCATTTTAACTTGTATGAGTAATGTTATTTATTCAGTCTGAAGGACGCAGGTAACCCATTCAGAAATACTTAGCAGAACGCGGTTGAGATTTTTAACAAAAGGCATCAAGCAAGGTACAAGGAACAACAATTATCTCATCAGCGTGTGAACAGCAAGGTGTTAGCCAATCAGAATCTATTATAAATCAGAGCACTGGTGTGAAATAATTTTTCAAAATTAAGCAGTTAAATATGCCTCTGTGTGTTCTCGTTGAAGCTGACATTTTCCTCTAAGTGTGTGGGATGCTTAAAGAAGACTGCTACAATGCTGATGTGCATTCTTTGCATATATATTTTTTGACTACTCAGGTCACTTACCCGACACAAAATCTATAGCTGTTACTGTGGGGCAGAAGATTCTATGTGCTTGAGAATCCATTATCACTATTGCAGTTAAAACTGACCAACAATCTGAAAGCAAAATATTACAGTTGTTGAATGTCTGAAATAAAAATAGAGCTGCAACAAATACTCAGTAATTCAGATGCAATCAATGGTAAAAGGAAAATGCAGAGGACATTTTTATTTCTTCATCAGAATCCTGTTTCCTTTTTACACAGATCCTTGGAGATTTCCTGATTATTTCTAGCACTTTGTCTTTCAGTATCTTGAACTCTGTTTCTTTAGCTGACAATATAACCTTTCACTGTCAGTGGGGTGGGGAAGATAAGATTCCACGTTCCCTATTCTGTACCAAAATTTGCAAATATTTATAAGTCTAACCTGAAAGTACAATCATCATGACTAATAAGTTGTAAAATTGCAGGAGATTCAGGAGTATCTGTTTGGGCCTCACTCATGGTGTGGGATGGTAGTTTAGTGGTTAACACAATGCTTTACAGTCCCAGCAACCTGGGGTTCAATTTCTGCAGTTGTCTGTAAGGAGTTTGCACATTTTCTCCATGACCATGTGGGTTTCCTCTGGGTGCTTTGGTATCATCCCACACACCAAAGATGTACTGTTTGGTAGGTTAATTGATCATTGTAAATTGTCCCCTGGTTGGGCTAGCGTTAAATTGGGGGATTGCTGGGTGGCATGGATCAAAGAACCAGAAGGACCTATTCTGCGCTGTATCTTAATAAAATAAATTTTTAAATGATATGGAGACACTTTCTTACTTTCTGAATGGGCTATGCAAACCACTCAGTACAAGTTAAATAGTAATGAACCAATAATGGCAACACTGCTGGTGGGGCAAGTTTTGTAAAGACATCACAAAATACTCTCTTTCTTTTCTGCTGCGAAGGAAAATCCCATAGGAAAATGGATGCAAAGATCTATTTTTATTGATATCTTACATGTGCTTGGGTCCCTAAGTGTGCTATATGTGCCTTGAGCTGTGTGTGACTGCTGGAACTGTGTTTTGTACCTTAGCCCTGGAGTAGCACTGTTTCATTTAGCTGCAATCCTGGGCAGTGCTGTATGGTTGACTGACTATTAAACTTGAACTTGATTCTTTTAACAAGACAATTATGTTTTCATATGAATATAATTAATTGCCTTTGTGTAACTGTTTTTGGCTAAGTGTGTGTGTGGTCCACATGAGCACGTGGACGGTGTCTGCCACTGACAGTGGAACGGCAGGGGGTTAGGGGATGGGAGAACTTAATGCGCCGTTGCTTCAGTGGTTGCATCATTACAAAATATTTCAGGTGCTAAATTGGTATGTCTGGAAAATGGACATCAGAATTACAAAGCACGCTTAGATGATGCCGTTTTAATCTCACAATGGGTGCACATAAAATTTGTTCCATCAACTGATTTTGTGCCAATCCTGTGCTTATTGACTGAGCATGCATAATAACCCCAGCTACTGGAAGGGTTTATAATTCTTGAAGGGAAGTGTGTGGCTATAACTCTTCACAGATGCAATTATAGAAGCCTCAACCGTTTAGAGCCATAGCCATATTGAATTGGAGACAGCTCCTTCAGAACTCCATTTCTATGCTTAAGATCAACAGTTTTCTATACCATTACCTTTACTAGAACTCAGTCTCTCTTCTATACATTACCCGAGAGCTCTTCTCATAACTTTTTAAAAATGTTAATGTACCCACCCAAGTGTTGAGTTGCAGATTCAAACTGTTTGTTTTAATTTTGTAGAATGTATACAGTATACTACCTGAAATTCTTACTGTTCAGAGACATTCACAAAACAAGAAACCCCAAAGAATGGGTGACAGAAACATCAGAACCGCAAAGCTCCCCTTCCCCCCCCACATACAAGCGTCAGCAGTCTCATCGACCGCTCCTCTCCCCCTACTTGCCCCAGCAGAAGCGCAAAACCCCTCCGCCAGCTATGCAAGCAACAGCAAAAACCCCACAGCCCAAAGAGACCTGATCTAGAGTCTTTTGAAAACTACAGTCCATAACCCAGCACTTCGGTATCTCAGACTGGCTCTCTCTCTCTCCAGCAAGGGAGGGAGAAATCACTCTCGCAACAACAAGAATGGAGACCAGCAACTTGCTGTTCCAACGTTACCTTCTTCCACATTGCTTATCAAAGTCTCCCCGCCAACTCCCCGGCCCAAGGACCAACAGTTCTCACTCTTTATCAAAAGAGATCGATAGATAGATAGATAGAGAAGGAGAGGGAGGGAGATGGAGAGGGGAAAGGAGGGAGTGAGAGGGAGGGAGGGAAGGAAGGAGACAGAAAGAGAGGGCAGAAGAGAGAGAGAGAGAGAGAGAGAGAGAGAGAGAGAGAGAGAAAACAAATGAACAAAGATCAGGGGTCTTCTTCAAACAGCAGCAAAACTTGCCTGCTGTCTAACTACGTGTTAGGTGTGGAATTGATCACTCATGCCCCCAGTAAATCTTGCACTCCGTACCTTAAAATGATACCATTCCGTCATCAAATTCCTCTAGTGAGGAAGATTTCTCAATGTCTCTTCGTAATATTGTTTATCTAAGTCAGATATCCCCATCCCTCATGCTTCTGCACTCTTAAAAAACACAGACCCAACCCATTCAGTCTCACCTCATAGATGAAAGGCTCTAGTGCAGGCAGCATCTGAGTGAATCCCTTCTGCAAACCCTCCAGTGCAATCTTCACTTTCATACGGTGTGGTGATTACACATAGTTATCCCAATATGGCCGAGTCAATGTTGTACAGATTTGTAACATAATTTCCTTGCTCTTTTATTCAGTGCCACAGCTGATGAAGGCAAGTATCCTGCATGCCTTCTCATCCGTCTTATCTACCCAATCTGGTGGCTTCAGAGATCTTTGGATTTATACATCAAGTTTCTTAATATTCCGTAGAGCTGTATCATGTTTACAGAAAATCAAAATCATATCCTCATGGCTGCTTGAAATATGAAAGAGAAACGAAATACAGAACCACTGGAGGCCAGGTAGTATCTGTGGGAAGAACAGTTTGGGATTTAGGGTCCTATATTGGGAAAGAGAAAAAAACGAGTTAATTTAAGTAGCAGTGAAGTTGGGAGTGGATAGACAGAACAAAGAGAATTTCTGAAAAGTTGAGACCCAATGAGTTAATGTGGCAGCTAAGATCAGATGATGTGCTCAACAAATTGGGCAGGAGGAGAAAAGACAAAGGAGTCAAAAAAGAAGACAGGAAACGGCCACTTCAGATTACAAAGAGTATCACTACAATGGAGAATTCATTATTGAGTCCTCCATGCATCAATATGTCCAAAAGGAACTCAGCGGGTCAAGCAGTGACCATGAGAGGCAAGAAATTTTTGATATTTTGGGTCAAAACTCGACATCAGCACTCATCCCTCCCAAAGATGCTGCTGAGTCCGCTGAGTCCTTTCAGTAGATCTTCCATTGCTCCATATTCCACCATTTACTGTCTCACATCTCCTGTGTGCCCAGAAAGAAGATGAGATATTGTTCCTTAAGCTTGCACAGGGCCTTATTTATAACAACAGTACAGGAGGTCACAGACAGAAAGATCAGAGTTGGAGTTGGGTATTGAAGTAAGTTGACAAATATTGACTTCCTGCACTGTAGCCAACTGTTCCAGTTTGGTTTCCAGTTGTAAATAAGTGTTAGACTTGGTCAAAGTCACTGATAATGAGAATAATTGCCATAAAATACAGTATTATGAATTTGCCCTTGAGTGGTACTTAAAGGATTGTTCCTTCATTATGTGCTGTGTTGTATGACCCAGGCAAACATGGTCTTTCCGTGACCATAATTTTTCTCAGCAAATTCCTCTGCAGAAGTGGTTTGCCATTGCCTTCTTCTGGACAGGTGGTCCCAGACATTATCAATACACTTAAGAGATTGTCTGCCTGACATCAGTGGTCGCATAACCAGCACTTGTGATTTGCCCCAGCTGCTTATACAGCCATCCACAACCTGCTCCCCTTGGCTTCATGTGACCATGATCGGTGGGGGCTATGTAGGTGCTACATCTTGCTCAAGGATGACCTGCAAGCTAGTGAAGGGCAGGGACACCTTACACCTCTTTTGATAGAGTCATATCTCCACCCCACCAGTCAATGGACAGGTGATCTAAAAATATTTGTAAGCCATTATTCCTTGCTCAGTCATTCTATATCACTGTTGTTTAAGCTTGCTGTGAGGAAATGCTAATTATTCCACATATATTTTGCCACCTGCAGTTTTATGATTCTTTTTAAACTTCAAAGCTCATGTTTGTTTACAGCACATCATTAATACTGAGCTATCTTTTGGTATGCTTTATAATTGATTTTGATTCATGGGTTAATGAACAGTAGGATCAATTTTCATTTTGGATATGGTTTCAGCTGAATATCTGAAGATCCCAATGAAGTCCTGATTGAGTTTGGTCTTGGGTATGAAGTTATAAGAAGCAGCACATCTCCTGCAGCTTACCCCTTTTATCTGGGTGATAGACTTCTGTAGCTTTAGAGCTGAGTGGAGCATTAGGAGAATATTTTAAGGTGATGCAAGTCAACAAGGAAAGTTGACTTTATACAAAGTTTGATTGATAGACAGTGCGCTTTGTATGCTCAACACACACAAATGCTGGAGGAGGCCAGGCAACATCGATGGAAAAGAGCACAACTGACATTTCAGGCCAAGACCCTTCATCAGATCTAGAGAAATAAAAAACGAGGAGTCAAAGAAAGAAGGTGGGGAAAGAGGGGAAGCACAAGTTGATAGGTGGAACTGAGAAAAGGGGAGGGATGAAGTAAAGAGCTGGGAAGTTGACTGGTGAAAGATATACAGGGGCTGGAGAAGGGGGAATCTGACAGGAGAGGACAGAAGGCCACGGATGAAAGAATTGGGAGGAGCACCAAAGGGAGGTGATGGACAGGTAAGGAAATAAGATGAGAGAGGGAAATGGGAATGAGAAATGGTGAAGGGTGGGGCGTTACCAGAAGTTCAAAAAATCGATGCTTTATATGATACTACTTATGCAGAAAATCTATTTTTAAAGCCTATTGGAACATTGGAATTCTGCTGGTTGGATGAGGTCTTTATAATCTCATTGACTATTACAATGACATGATTTTAGGGCTGTGGCATCATGCACCAGAACGTTAAGATGATACTGAGCCTGTCCAAAGAGAACCAACAGATATCTATCTGATTGCTCTCCTGTGCACTAAATCAAGGTCAAGTTGATTATCATGTGCACAGGTACATGTACGCACAGGTGCAATGAGAAACTTACTTGCAACAGCAACCCCAGAACATACTAGAATTCAAAATAAAAATATAAAATAAGTATAAAGTATGCATAATTTTTCAAAAAAAAACACAATTAGATCAAAACCGTGGTCATGGTGTTTATATACTGAGGTAGTGATGAGGGTCGTGCAGGACTGAAGCATCTGTTCTTGAACCTAGTGGGGTGTGACTTCAGCCTTCTGTACCTTCTGCCTGATGGTAGCTGCCAGAAGATGGGACATCAAATAGGATTTTAATTTTCCTATTGCCTGATTCACACAGAAAACAGAAACAAAGGATAAAGTAAATCATCTTCATCTTTGTTGTGTCCTTCTGGGTCTGCTCCCAGTACTCTGCACAGCTAACTGCTCCTGCTTTGTACTGTTGCCAAATCTAGTGCCCTGTACTATAATGCGGCAGGGCATCTCAGGAGGCGATCCATGGTTAGCTCAGCATACAATGTATTCGACTGAGTGGAACTTGCATGCTTTTGTGTAAAAGTTGCACTTGCCTTCTTTCCACCTTTTGCAAATTCGTGCTTCACCTTGTCTCCAAGTTCTACAGGTTCCAACATGTGATTAGTTCACTGGGACTAGTTTCTGACTTGCTCTGTTCAATAACTTTGGCATCTACTTTCTGCCTTTCATGTTGGGGGTTCACCCAGTTGATTTGAATAATGGACTCACTGGTAAAGCGAAGACATATCCATAAAGTTACCAGTGATCACTTGGTCCTTGTGCATCCTGGTCATTGTCACCAGTCATATTCTCCCTGATGTAAGGAAGTTATGTGCCAGATCATGCAATAGGCAGTGCACAGGAGTGACTTCAAGGATTCTGCTCTCCATAAGTGCAGGATCTTCTCAACTCATGGACACTCGATACATACTGGACTAGTGGGATAGACGGGATCAAGCCGAGTTCCAGCAAACTCACTCATTCACTGAATCAGTGAGGCCGGCTGGTGGCTGCTTGCTCACTTGTGTCTGCTTTTACTGTGATCCTCTACGGCACACTCCTTTTGTTCATTTCTGACTTGAGAATAACTCGGGTTACAAAGAATTCACAGGAATCAAGCCCCCCTCTCGTAACCTGGGCACTCCCAGTGATGCTTCCTGGGCATGGTTTTTGGGTCCTCAGAAAGGCCAATTTCATTAGCTTCTCTAAGCTACAAACCCAATTTTTCAATATTACATAGTTGAAATGAAATTCACCTTGATTAGCATTTATACAACCTGAAAATTGGTGCATCTATGTAAATATAAGAACTTGAATTAGATTTCACAGGTTCCCTTAGTTATTTTGAACAATAATTGGTAGTTCTAGCTTTATGTCTTTTTACTGATTGTTGAATAGACTAAGGCTCAAACCTTGCAAGAGAGCAATATTATTGTGGGGCCATGGTAGCATAGTGTTTGGGGTTAGAAATCAGAGTTCATTTCCACTGCCATCTGTAAGGAGTTCATACGTTCTCCCTGTGACTCTGTGGGTTTCATGCAGGTCCTCCAGTTTCCTCCCACAGTCCAAAGATATACCAGTGAGTAGCTTGATTAGTCATTGAAAATAGTCCTGTGATCAGTTTAGAGTTAAATAGGTTGGTCGCTGGGCTATTCAGCTCATTGGGCCAGAAGGGTTGTTCCACAATGTATGAAGAGTCAAATTAAATTTAAATTAAATTTGCTTGCCCTTTCAACAATGTACACCCATGGTGAAGCCTGGCAAAATTGGAAGAGTTTTAGCCCATACTTGAAAGAGTGTACTTAAGTCTTTGACTTGGAAATGTTGAATACAGAATACATGGAAAACACGCAGTCCGTCACGCAGGAAGCATCTATTGAGAGAAGCAAAATTAGTATTCAGGTTGGTGACCTCTTATTAGGTTTGCCTTTGATGTTATGTTCTTCCTCTGGCTTATTCAGTGTTTCAAAAGGATCAATGCTTTGATTCCAATTGGTTTAGGCACAACCCTCCCCAGCTGAAACCAGACAATTTAAGTCAATGGACTAGCATTTTCAAAGGATAACAGATAGCAGTAGTTACATGGTAAAAACAACACAATTTCTATTTAAATCCATGTTTTTTTTCTTTCTTCGGGGCAAATCTGTAAATTGCACTCAATATTTTGAAATGTGATACAATGATTTTATCTTTCTGAAGCTAGATAAAAATCTGCTTTGGTTAAGCAACTGGTGAACAATGAATAAAGCAATACTTACTGTTGCTCAAAGCAAATTGATGCATGTAATTGGTATAAAAGCAGATGAGAACCATGCAGGAAGCCCAACTGAATACCCAAACACATGAGCAAATAAGCACCGTGCTTCATTCTCTTTCCCCCTGTATAGTAAAGGCCTCTGCAAGGCGATCCCGTGGAATTATCCTGTAACTTTCTTTTTGCGCTTTGAAGAAAGCAGTTAGTGCAGCATTGAGCATCTTGTGTTTATAAGACACAACAGCATAGCGGTTAGCGCAGTGCTCTACCTCACCAGCTTGGGGCGGCACGATAATGTAGTGGTTATTTCAGCACACCATAATGCAAGCTGGAAGACTGGGGTTCAGTTCCCGCTGCTGGCTATAAGGAGTTTTTGCATTTTCCCCATGAATACATGGATTTCCTCCAGTTTTCTCCCACATTCCAATGATGTTTTGTTCGGATCAGTGAGTTGTGGGCATGCTACATTGCCACCAGAAGCATGGCGACACATGCAGGCTGCTCAGCGCAATCCTTACCCACTTGATTTGATGCAAATGACGCCTTTCACTTTGTGACTATGTGTACGTGACAAATAAAGCTAATCTCTCTTTATTTTCTTCTTTAAAATTAAAGCTAAGAGATTATGGGGTGATAACAAGAAGCAATATTTTATTCAATGCATAAAAAGTATAACGAAAGGATTGAAGATTAGCAGACTTATACACTTGGTGGCTGCTTTATTCGGTGCGTCCTCTTCATGGTCGCCCACTGCTGTAGCCCATAAACTTCACAGACCGATATGTTGTGGATTCAGAGATGCTCTTCTGCAAACTACAGTTGTAGCGCTCGTTACTTGAGTTACTGTTGACATCTTGTCAGCTTGAGCCGGTTATGCCATACTCTGACCACTCTCATTAACAAGGCATTTTCACCAACAGGTCTGCCTCTCACTGGATGTTGTTTGTTTTTCACATCCTTCTCTGTAAACTCTAGAAAACTGTTGTGTATGAAAATCCCAGACAGATCAGCAGTTACTGAGATATTCAAACCACCCCGTCTGACACCAACAATCATTCCACAATCAAAGTCACTTAGATCATATTTCTACCCATTCTCATGTTTGGTCTGAACAACAACTGAACCTCTTGACCGAGCCTGTATACTTCTGTGGCGATATTGATTTGCTGCCACACGATTGGCTGATCAGGTACTTGCATTAATAAGCAGGTCTACAGATGAACAATAATAAAGTGGTCTCTGAGTGTAAGCTCGTTTTAAAAAGAACGTGTGGAATAATTCTGCAGTTCACCCCAGCTGATTGCAGCAGTGTAATCAATTGTACAGTGGAGACCGGAAAGCTGTCATCAGGAGATGGGCCCATGTCCATAAAGTAGTTTGTGATTACCAGAATCTTGTATATGCTGGCCGTCGTCACTCGTCATTTTCTTCCCGATGAACCTGTTAACACAAAAAGGGCTGCCAGATGCCATCATTCTTTCAAAGATAATCGTACAGGCAGCTAGATGAAAGAAAACTGGGGGATGGCGGAGGGGTGGGAAAGCTGATTATTTGACATATTTTTCTCAATCAGTGAGCTGAAACAACCAGAGGGAATCCTTCTATAATATAGAAGTTTCAAGGTAAATTAGGCTTTAATAATTCCCCTGAAAATAAACTGTTGCAGCATAATCAACAAAAACTGTTAAAACTGACATTGATAGCTTTTTTCTGTATGACACAAGATCACTAAGAGATTTGAGGGTTATTTTTCCATAACCTTGAGCCTTTCAGGATGTATATTATATAGATTTCTCTGACATTAAATGCACTTTTCAAACCATTGAAACATTGTGCATATATTTGAGTTTTGTTAGCACTGTCTCTCTTCTGCCACAACTTCTTTCTGCTCTTTTGGGTCTGACTTTGGAGAATTCTGAAGGGTTTTTCCAATGTGTTTAGTCTTGTGGATTTGGTCCAAATGACCTTTCTGTCACTGCGGCAATAATTAGTTAACAAATTACTGCTATTAGCTTTGTGACCAGGAATTGAGGAGCATTGTTGTGTGGAATACTCATTGCCTTATAAATAATCAAATTACCTTGTACATAATTTAATGTTATGTACTCTACTTATGAATTTCTATTCAGTGTATTTTGCTGTAACTTCAGGATTGATAACATGACTTTTTCTTGGGGACACTCAACAAAACATAGTACTGTTCCATTTTCCCTTCCCTCCTACTCACTGAGCAATTTTATCTAACAATGCTTTTTAACCCTTGATAGTCTCAGCCACTTTCCTCTATATTCACCTGAAGGACTCCCACTATGTTGACCCACCAATAAATAAGCTATATCCTGCCTTTGTCCTTTCCCTATACTTGTGCATTTTCATACTAAAAAGATAGAAGCTAATTGATGTACTTTTAATTGCCACAAGCGGCTAAAGAGAGAGAAAAGAACAAAGTCAAATTATATTCTATCTCATTTTAGTTTGAGTTCTTAAAATGTGGAGGCTTAGCAAAATTCAAAGTATATTTATTATCAAAATATAAATACTATTTACTACCTTGAGATTAATCGCCTTAAGGGCAGCCACAAAACAAAGAAAGCCAGTAGAACCCATTACAAGAAGACTATCAAATGCCCAATAGGCAGAAAACAAACAAATTGTGCAAACAATAAAAATAAGCAAATAACATTCAGAACTGAAGCCTTTGGAAGTGAGTTCACAGCCGCGAAGCAAGTCATAGTGGATCCAGGAGCCCATTAGTTGCAGACCACAGCTTCAGTTCAGTGCAGAGACGAGTAACCTTCGTGGAGCAGTGAGATGAACATCAGCACATCCATCGCTGCAGGTCCCACACCATGACCTTTTCAATCTGGTCTGGTGTTTAAATTGGCCAAACCTCATGATGTACCTTGCTTTTGGACCCATGCCCTGCCACTTCAATGCAGGCTCATTTTGGCCTGTACCTGACTTTTCCAATTTGGTCTGGTGCTCAAACTGCAGGAAGTTTCTCACTGTGAACATTAAACATGCTAAGACACATACCAGTGGTCTTGTTTGTACTTAATATCACCACAAATACGTAGCCACATTTAAATTACTATTCATGATGCCACTAGTCACTTTCTATTTCACCACAAACCAATTTCCACTTCATAAAGTTTTCTGCATTCAAGCGCTTCGTGAGTGCAAATTTACAAGCATCCACCTTCACTAATTACTTCTCAGCTTTTGCGCAGTATTATTTCATAGCACAATACTGCAAGAACCTGAAATAACATTGTAAAAATGTTTATAATGCTGGATTCAGATACTCAAGTCAAGATTTTCACAGGCATTATTTTCAAACTGTTCCAGGGAACAAAGGATCATATGCAGTTTGCTTGTATCATGTTGTTCTCCATTGTAATTCACATGAGATAATTCTAGTCACTTGGCAGTGAAGCTCATGCATAATTTATGTTTGTGGTGCCTCTGGCTGCCTCAGCAACCCTACAGTAGTAAGCACTGCTTTGAATGAATCTTTGTTTTGATTCAATTATGTCCTGCGTCTGGGCTGCTATGAATCAATGTCCCTCCTGACTGACAAAGTGAAGTTGAAAAAGCCTGTGTATAATGGCTCGTATTGCTGCCTGTGTTTTTTAAGAGAGGAGGTGCATAGTGAAGATCATGTTGCAGTTCAGATCATAGCTCTTTGTCTATTAAGGGGAGGCAATTAAGGATGACCTTGCTTTTGACAGAGAGCATGAAAGCTCCTCTCTAGTTATTATCATTAGATTTGTCTCCTTTATGACCACAATTATGAACCTAAGAGATTCTGCAAATGCTGAAAATCTTGAGGAATATGCACAAAATGCTCCATCTATGGAGGGGAATGAGCAATCAACATTTTAGGTTGAGACCCTTCATCAGGACTAAAAGTGATTCTGGCTTCTGCTCCCTTCCTTTCCAGTCCTGATGAAGGGTCTCAGCCTGAAACATTGAATGTTTATTCCTCTCCATAGATGCTGCCTGACTTGCTGAGTCCTTCCATCTTTTAGTATGCGTTACAATAATGATGGTTCACTGAGGTCATCTAGCATATCTTCCTCTTCCCTGAAATGGGAGATAAACTCATGGATTTGTGAATGAAGTCCTTCTGTGTCAAGTGTTAGACTTTAATGACGGTTACCATCTGCTCCTGAGGCATTGTTGTTATTCTTCCAGTTTGGCAATAGCCTTATTTTTTTCATTTCTTGTCAGTCAGAAGTGACTGAGAAAGCAAGTACAAATAGTTAGCTTTGGGATGGAGCCAAGGTGCCCATATCAAGGAGAGAGCCATCCAGTCAATGCTGATCCCTTCATTGATGCTTGACAGAGGATGGTCCTCTACCAACAACCCCCTATTTTCTGGCACCATCCTGACACTAATGGACATATTATTAGACCCTGAAAAATGGGAAGTACTTCCCAAATTATCGAAGATACCTCTCAACAAAGGGAGGTGTTGATGAGAAAATATACCATTAAATTCAGTGTATCAGTGCAGTCTTTGACCATTTGAGGAAATGGCTGATTGAACATCAAGATACCAAACCTGGAATGAGTTCTTGTTCTATTGCATAGCGATGATTTGTGCTTTCATATGTCCTTTTGAGATCAACATCACACAGGAGCTGCGTTCAAGCACAGGAGACACCAGCAATGTTCCAGCCACAAACAATTCTTCAGATCTACCGGAATGATTATGGAATCAACATCAGTGTCCTCCACCATGCCATCATTCCCAGTAATGAGCTTCTAACTACGTTCACTCAATGTTGGGCAGGACGTACCATTCATGTGTTCAAAGCCAAATTCCTCTATTCTCAGCTCAGTCTGGGATGGTATTGCGTCAGCTGTCTGCAAAATCTAAACTCAAGAGAAGCCCTATACAATGTAAGTATCTATGAGCAGCCTCACTTTAGGGAGATTATATTGTATCAGTCTTCACTTCAAGGACTAGTTTATTTCCCTGTTTAATCTCCATGGTGAGGTTTAGCTTTCAATAATCACTATTTGCTTGGTGGGTCACCACTCCATACTAAGGAAGAGATACTTCCAAAGAAATAGTTTTAAACACAATTTATTTTTAGTGATACACATTTAATTTAGATGGATAATTCTTGACATAGACTTAAAACTCAAGGAGGATTTTTAACTTACAAAAGAATAAAAAACATTTCTAGATTACAAAGGATTTCCAAACTATTCATATAAACTATAAAGTCATATCAGTGTGCTTGAGATGAATGAGTCATCTGTCACGAAAACTGGAGGCTGCAGAATGAAGCCCAGGTCTTCTTTCTGTTACCTCATTTCTCTGTCATTCCAAACAATCCTGACTGCTTTCTAACGTTTATGCTGTTTTGCTACTCGTTGACATCATTGGCATGTGATGACTTCATTTATATTTGTCAGGTCAGGAGATTGTAATGTTTAATTAGGCAAATGTAGACATTAGTGTTTCTCTTGATTAAATCATTGGATAATGGGAACCTCATTGTTCTTTTGCTTATGACAAAAGGCTTAACAAGCAGTATTGATTAGAAATTAAACTTTAGTCAAAAACAAATTCTTTGACTCTTGGAAGTGTCATACTGCTGTGCAAGAAAGCTGGATTTACCTAGCAAGAAATATCGGTAAGAAACAAGAGCAAATCTGCAGATGCTGGAAATCCAAGCAATGGACACAAACTGCTGGAGGGACTCAACAGGCCAGGCAGCAACTTTGAAAAAGATTACAGTCGACGTTTCATGCACAGACCATTCATCAGATCCTGATGAAGGGTCTCAGCCCAAAACATTGACTGTACTCTTTTCCATAGATGCTGCCTGGCCTGCTGAGTTTCTCAAGCATTTTGTGTATAATATTGGTTAGAAGTTAAAGTTAGACAAAAACAATTCTTTGACCCTTGGGAGGACCAGGCTGCTGTGCGAGAAAGCTGTTGTTAGCAATAAACCTCTTGGGCCCTGAGAAATAAATATCCATCACGGAAAGTCATGGGAGGAGGTTACTAGATAGACAGAAGAAAAGATTCAAGGATGTTCACTGAAGCCTCTTGGAAAAGCTGCTTCATCTCTACTAGCTCCTAGGAATACCTGTCCTAGGACCACTCAAAATGGAGAAGGAGTAGTTAGGATAGCTCTGAGAACCTAAAATGTGTAGGTGATGATTGGCACAGACTCAAGAGGTTCTGTGTTGTGTTTCTTTATTACACTACAAAATATTGTAAGAAGAAAATTAAGGAAGCGGTGAAGAACAGGAGAAAGGACCAATAAAATGGCGTGCCCCTTGAGAAAGGATGTGATTTGAAATTCTGCCTGATTTGTCACAGGCAGAAAAGCTCCAAGGTCTGCATTATCAGCAGAAATATCAGGAGTGATTATTTAGTTTAGTTTATTGTCATATAACCAGTGTGCAATGAAATAACTTGCTGGGAAGGGAAAATGAAAGTGTGATTGATTTAGAAATCCGATAGCTGTGGGGAAAACATTGTTCTGGAGTCAGATCCTGTAGTTTCTTATTCTTTCAAACTCCTGTAGATTCTGATTCTTGCGATGAGGAAGAAACTCTATTTACATCTCTTAGACCATTGGCCAAACAACAAGCTGGAAGTCATCTAAATAAATACAAAAAAATGCTGAAAACAGACAGCAGATCATGCAGCATCTGTAAAGAGAGAAAAACAGTTTGAAGACCCTTCACTGGAGAATCATGTGGAGCTTTTTTTTTCCCTCATTTCAATTACTGTGGAAGAAACTGGGTTTCTTTTAGAAACACAATTAGATAAGGGATTAAGGAAGATTTACATTAATATATTTCATAATGGGAGCATATCAAGGGTTTTGGGGACTATTCTGATGTCTGTTTAAGTTGTAAATGTCGGAAATAGGTCAGCTGGTTTATATTTATGAGCATGGCCTGACTGGTCATTTCTTGGTGAATTTGGATGAGGAATAATAGGTGTCATGTTATCACAGATGTCAGGGACACTAGTGAACTCGCGTGCAGGAATCACTGAGACTTTGGCAATTCAAACAACACAAAAGATTTATTACCAAAATTAACCAGTGAAACTAACAGGAACACACAAACTGTACAGAATCTTGAAGAGCTGAAGTCACTCATGATACACATTAGGACTACGTCAAAGTTTCACCAGACAAGGACCGAGCAAAGAGGGCTTGGCATGGTTCCCTGAAATGCACCATGAAGCACAAAGGAATTCAGGACCAATCAGACAACCCAGGTGTCCAGACAAAGCAATAACCCCCCCCCCCCCAAAGACAAACACAATACAAAACATTGAAAATCCCATGTAAGTTTTATTACCCCAAATGAATAATAGTGATAACTACAAAGACAGCTTAAAAATCCCCATGATACCAAATGAGACATCTGCAAGGCAAAGCGAAAATCCAGAACTTGCCCAACGATAAATGATTAGACATAAAAGGTAAGCAATTATCAGAACTCTGCATACCCACAAGGTTATACCAAGAAAATACAAACTGAGGTCAGCAGGAGACGCTCATGGAGTGAGCACTGTTTCAGATTCGCTCCATAACCTTTACTTGTTTTAACTTATGATCACCCTTATTTAACTTACTTTTACCTACACCAAAAGATTCTTGCTACTTTTTTGGACTTATCTTTAAGAGTTTATTGTGAATTTTGAAGAAATGAGTACAGAAATGGCTTTGAGATCTAAAGGGCGCGACCCTGGGAAAGATTCTAATGGGAATGGGAAGAAGAAAAAGACCGATCCTAAGTGCACTGAATTGACTTATGAAATGTTATTGGAGGTTTTAAATGAAAAATTTGAAGAACAACGACAAATTTTCAAACAAGATATAAAGGCTTTTCAAGATTATATGGATAAAACTGATTCAGTAGTTAACCAGCAGCAAGCTCTAATCGCAACTTTGCAAGAGGATGCTCGGAAGTGAGACTTGATAATCGAAAAACTGGAGCAGAAATTATCTTCGACGATTAAACAGGTGGAATCACTTAAAGCCAAGAGTGTCGACTTTGAAAATCGGTCCAGAAGACAGAACTTACACATACTTGGTCTCCCAGAAGGGGACCCCTCGAAGTATTTTGCTCAACTTTTAAAGGATGCATTCCCTTCTGTATTCGCAGACAGTCCTCCATTACTTGATCACGCTCACAGGATTATGCATCAACCACCAAGTGCTTCAGCTAAACCACCGGTTGTAATTGTCCGATTTCACTATGTGCATGTTAAAGAGCAGCTTATTCGTGTGGCTCGGCATGTAGGGATGGTCAAATTCCAAGAATTCGATTTTCGATTAGTGGAGGATTTTAGACCAGAAGTAATGAAGGCAAGGCTTCTTTTTAAAGCTCTGATGTCCGAATGTTATGAGAAAAATCTAAAACCTGCGCTCTTATACCCTGCGAAGCTCAGAATCTCGCCTCCCAATGCATCACGGCGTGTTTTCCTTTCTACGTCTGAAGCTAGAAGCTTTCTGAATGAGAACTTCCCTACTGCTGCGGATTCTCATCTCTAATAAATGAGTGATTTTGATCGTGCAAGATGGTTTTTGTTTCCAAAACCAGATTTTGTTTCTGGCTATTGGTGTAGGTTTACTCGATATTTTATACTCTAGTTAAAGTTTTTTTTTTGACGTACTAATCTTTTTATTTTACTTACTTCAATCACTGTACTTTATCTTTGGTCATTATTATTAATCCTTTGAAGGCGAATTTTTTTTACTAAGTTGGTGGTTTCTTCTCTAAAATATTTTTGGCTTTTTTTAATTTCGCCTTTTTTTCTCTCGTCTTCTTCCTATAATGCATTTCTTATCACAGATTAAATTTTTTTTTGGTTTGTTTGGGTTTTAACCCAATTTATAAGTTACTAGTGATTATATTCTTTTTGTTTTTTTTTACTAGCAATTATATTAAGAAGTTTGGTTTTAGTATAGTGATCATTATTTCTTTAGAGTTTGGGTGGATCTTTTTTTTTCCTTTATATACGGAATTGCCTTCTGCTGATACGGGGGTAGATTTATTTTCCCATCCTTCCCCAATTCAACTTCAACAGACCTTTTAGGTATGATTTTTACCTTAAATCCCTATCAGAAGGGATTAGTGACTTTTATTTATAATATGATTATGAAGATACAACCAGAAATATCAGGTAGAATTAAACAAGAATGGGAAAAAGAAGTTCAATATAATATATCAATAGAAAAATGGGAAAAAATTTTACAAATGGTTAATTCTTCTTCTATATGTGCTAAACATGCTTTAATACAATTTAAAATTGTACATAGAGCTCATATGTCTAAAGATAAGCTTGCTCGATTCTGTTCTCATATTAACCCTCAATGTGACAGATGTCATTCAGATGTGGCTTCATTGACCCATATGTTTTGGTCATGTCCCACTTTACATAACTATTGGAAGGACATATTTGCTACTATTTCCTCAATTTGGAATATCGATTTACAACCTCATTTTATTACTGCAATTTTTGGTATACCAAATGAGGATGATAATCATTTTTCCCCTTCAATCAGACGAATGATTGCTTTTGTAACATTAATGGCCAGAAGGTCTATATTACAAAATTGGAAAGAAGTAAATCCTCCTACCACATTCCAGTGGTTTTCTCAAACTATTTCTTTTCTGAGCTTGGAAAAAATTAGAAGCACTATTTTTGACTCATCAATTAAATTTGAAGAAACTTGGGGACCGTTCATACAACATTTTCATATGAATTAATTTGGCCTTTTCCAGACCTTCTCTTTACTTATTCTTGTTCAGGTATGGAGTTCTGGAGTTTTTGGCACTATCATATACAAATAAACTGTTATTATTGCCCATGTTAGTTTAGTTTAGTATTTTTTTATATTTTTGCCTGTACTTTTATAATTTTTTCTATTTCTTTTGATTAGTTTTATTTTTTTTCATATAATTATTATAGACTTGATTGATAATGTACTATGTTTTTCTGTTGATATTTTAATAGGATATTGTTATCCTACTATTAATTCAATTTCAAGTCTTATGTATTTATAACCTATTTATTATTATACTATGTTTTTTTATATATGAAATTCAATAAAAAGATTGAAAAAGAAAAGAAAAAAAGATTTATTTTCATTTCTCTTTCTTCCCAGCCTTCTCCTGGCTGGAGAGGGGCATTCTCCTCTTGGGTGGAGGGTGGGTTTTTTTTTCTCTAAATCTTATGTCCTTTATATCAGCTTTTTTTTTTTAACTTTTTCATTTGGGCTGATTTTAAACTACTAAAATGTCCACAATGTCATCATTTCCGGTCTGCCCCTAATTTTTGTTCCTCTTCTGGGTGCATGAGTTCATAATTTGGTTAACCCTTTATATACCAAAGGGTTGATTTCAGAAATATGGCTCAGACCATTTATTTTGTCTCTTGGAATACTAATGGCTCAAACCATCCGATTAAACAGAAAAAGATTTTCAAAGTATTCCAAAGACTGAATGCACATATTACTTTTGTACAAGAAACTCATGTGAGGAAAGAGGATAATCATTGTTTTTTTAGGTTTGGGAAGGGTCAACAGTACCATTCGAATTTGAATGCTAAAGTAAAGGGAGTTTCAATTTTTATTGACTCCTCTATTGCATTTGTCCAACACGATATTTTTTCAGATCCGAATGGTAGATTTTTGTTAATTGCTGGGTTACTTTTTAACAAAAAGGGTGCTATGGCTAATGTTTATGCTCCAAATATGGATTATCCTGATTTTTTTTAAATCCTTATTTACTTCTCTACCTAATCTAAATGAATATAGGTTAACAATGGCTGGTGACTTTAATTGTTGTTTAAATCCTTTGTTGGACAGATCTATATCTACTCAGACTTTACCTAATAAGTTGGCCACTTATTTTAACTCTTTTTTGACTGATAACGGAATTTTTGATATTTGGAGATTTCGGCAATCTAAGGACAAAGAGTTTTCATTTTTCTCACATGTTTATAATTCTTACTTGAGAATTGATTATTTGTTTTATTCCATCGGTAATTGGTTGTAATTATGATATTATAGCCATCTCTGACCATGCTTCATTAAAACTTCCTATTTACGGATACAGCTTCTAGTGCCAGACAATGGTGATTTGATTCTACCTTACTGCAAGATCCAGATTTTATTAAATTTATGAAGGAACAGATCGATTTCTTCTTTTCAACTAATTCCACGGCTGATATTTCTTGCGGAACACTTTGGGACACTTTAAAGCATATATACATGGACAGATTATCTCCTACTCCGTTGGTTTGAGAAAACGCATAAAGAAGGAAACTCTTTTATTGGTTGATAAAATTAAAGAGATTGACAAGAAATATTCGACAGCTTCTAGTAAGCAGCTTTACAAACAAAGGGTTGAACTTCAAATGGAACATAGTTTATTACTTACATCTTCAATTGAAAATCAATTAATGAAAACCAGATCTGATTTTTATATACATAGTGATAAATCGGGTAAACTGTTACCTAGTCAATTGAAGAATGCTTTGGTTAAATGCCAAATTATTAAGATTCATCAGCAGAATGGGGATCTGACAGTTAACCATGATGAGATAAACAAATCTTTTCAAGGTTTTTATACCTCCCTGTATCATTCTGAATTCCCTCATGATTATAATACCATGTGTGGTTTTCTTGGGAAATTGAATTTTCCAAAATTATCATCAGATGATCTTTCAATATTAGAAACTCCTATTACGGATGCAGAAATTAAAGGGGTTATTTCCTCTATGAATACTGGGAAAGCACCAGATCCAGATGGGTATACAGTAGAATTTTTGAAATGTTTTTCCTCTACTCTTTCTTCTTGGTTATGCAGGGTTTTTGAAGAAGCAATTAGATTGGGTAATCTGCCACAATCTTTTTATAGAGCTTCTGTTTCTTTAATATTGAAGAAAGATAAAGACCCAACTGACTGTGCATCCTATAGACCAATATCCTTATTGAATATAGATTCCAAAATCTTTTCCAAGTTACTGGCATCCAGGCTGGAGAAGGTATTACTTCAAATTATCTCAGAAGATCAAACTGGTTTTATTAAAAATCGCTATTCTTTTTTCAATGTTAGGAGATTATTGAATATTGTTTATACTTCTTCACACAGCACTTCAGAATGTGTCATTTCATTAGATGCGGAGAAAGCATTTGATAGAATTGAATGGCCATACTTATTTACTGTGCTTGAGAAGTTTAATTTTAGTCCAACATTCATTTCCTGGATTAAACTGATATATCATACTCCAGTAGCCTCGGTGCTTACTAACAATCAAAGATCTCCCTTTTTTCATTTATTTCGGGGTACAAAACAAGGCTGTCCTCTTAGTCCATTATTATTTGATATTGCATTAGAACCCTTGGCAATTGCTATCAGAGAATCACAGAACATTTTTGGCATTAATCGTAGGACGGATAGACATAAGCTATCATTATATGCAGATAATTTATTATTAATTATTTCTGATCCTGAGAAATCCATTCCTGCAGTTATATCATTGTTGGCTCAATTTAGTAATTTTTCCAGGTATAAATTAAATCTTAATAAGAGTGAATTGTTTCCTTTAAATAGACAGGTTCCAATTTATGGAAATTTACCTTTTAAATTAGTTAATGACTCTTTTATTTACTTATGGATTAAAATCACAAAAAATTATAAGGACTTATTTAAGGTTAATTTTTTACCCCTTATCGATCAGATTAAATGTTTGTTTACTAAATGGTCACCAGTATCTTTATCTCTGATAGGTTGGATTAATGCTATTAAGATGGTTATTTTAACCAAGTTTTTATATATATTTCAAGCGGTACCAATTTTTATTCCGAAATCTTTTTTTGCTAATGTTGATTCAAAAATTTCCTCATGTATATGGCAGAATAAAAATCCTAGATTAGGTAAAAAATATTTACAGAAGGCAAGGAAGGAAGGTGGATTGGCATTGCCTAATTTTAGATTTTATTATATCCGATATTTGATATGTTGGTTAAAGGATTGGGATTTATCTTTTAGCCCTCATTGGGTGAACCTGGAAATTAAATCTGTACAAGGATTTTCATTGGGTTCTATTTTAGGGTCTTCTCTTCCCTTTGCTCTTTCTAAATTGCAGAAACGAATTGACAATCTGATAGTTAAACATACTTTACGTTTATGGTTTCAATTTCAGAAATTTTTTGGGTTGACTCAGTTTGTTTTAAATATTCCTATTGTATCCAATTGCTTTTTTTATCCTTCTATTATAGACCAAGCTTATTCAGCTTGGAAGACTAAAGGATTACTACGATTTTCCGATTTATTTTTAGATAATTGTTTTATGTCTTTTGAACAATTATCTAATAAATATAATTTGCCTAGATTTCATTTTTTTAGATATTTACAGATTAGGAATTTCTTAAATACTGTACTTCCTACCTTTCCAAATCTTGTGTCTTCAGGTATTTTGGAGAATTTGTTTGAATTAAATCCTTCTCAGAAAGGGCTATTATCAAAACTCTATAATATAATTATGAAGATACATTCAGAGCCCTTCTATAAGATTAAAAATGATTGGGAAAGAGAACTTAACCTTACTATCCCTATTGAGAATTGGTATAAAATTCTTCAATTAGTTATTTCATCATCTACAGGTGCTAAACGTTCATTAATATAGTTTAAGGTTGTGCATCGGGCTGATATGTCCAAGGATAAATTGACTCATTTTTATTCCTATATAAATCCTATTTGTGACAGATGTCATTCTGAGATAGCATCTTTAACTCATATGTTTTGGTCTTGTCCGCTTTTGAAAAAATACTGGAAAGACATTTTTGATATTATTTCCATGGTACTGAACATTGATTTACAACCTCATCCTATTACTGCAATTTTTGGTTTACCAATGATGGACTCAGTCCATTTTCCTCTTCTGCTTGTCGAATGATTACATTTCTTACATTAATGGCTAGAAGATCTATTTTGTTGAATTGGAAAGAAATTAATCCTCCTACCGTATTTCATTGGTTTTCTCAAACTATGTTATGTCTAAATTTAGAAAAAATTAGAAGTGTTGTATTTGATACTTCTATTAAATTTGAAAAGATATGGAGACCATTTGTTCAATATTTTCATATGATGTAATGTGACCCTGTTCCAAGCCTTTTTGTTTTTCCAATTTTGATTTTACATATGTTGAGAGGATCGGAGTTGATGACACTGATGATTTTGTATTTTTGTTAGATATTATAAACAGCCCTTTTTTTTCTTTTTTTCCCCCTTTTTTTCTTTTTTCGTTTTTTTCCTTATTAGTTATTAGATTGTTGGATTAGTTTTTCTTGCATAATTTTTTTTTCTTTTTCTCTTTTCTTTTTTTAATATATATTATGATATACCTAGGTTTGCTTTGTTTATATGTTACTTGTATTGTCCATGATTTGGGAAGACTCATTTATATTGTAACTATTGCTTATGTATTCTTTCATGTTCAGTTGAAATGTGTATGTTTGTAATCCCATTATCTATGTATTTATCTTATTATGTTGATATTAATAATAATAATAAAAAGATTGAAAAAGAAAATACAAACCACATGCAAACTACAAAAAATATATCTTGTTTTTAAACCAACCCCTGGTTGTGATAACAGATAACTCCATTGTTGTTCAAGATACTTTTGCGGGATCTTTTGGGCCATCCTGAGAGAGCAGGTAATAATTGTCAGCAGGCCCATGTAACATCTGGAGACACAAGAGACTGCAGGTGCTGCAATATGGAGCATAAACAACAAGCTGCTGCAGGAACTCAACAGTACAGACACTGATGCAGCGTCTCAATCCAAAATGCTGACTGTCCCTCTGCCTCCTCAGCTGCTGCCTGACCTGCTGAGTTTCTTCAACAGTTTGTCTATTTGATGCATGTAGCAACTGGACTATAATAAGAACTTAATTAAAGCTGTAGTTTATTTTTCAGGGGAAAAAAGCTGATTTCCTCACCTGACTGCATATAAGTCACTGTATGGTTTACTCATAACTTCCTTTTAAAATGGCAAAAAAATACATACTGTTCTTAGAAATATTATAGATGGACATTAAATGTTGGACCGGCTAGTGCAAATTAATAAAAAGGCTTTACTTCCTTACGTGGGGAATTGCAGGACAATTGTCGAGACCCATGGCTTTTAAAGAAATGCAAGTTTAAAGAAGCCATGATTATCGAGTTTCATTGCATCAGTGGGGGTGTCCAACTATCAAGTTTGATGTGTTTTTTTCTGTCCTACAATATCGGTATCATCCCAATTCTGAGGAATGTGCTTCAAGGATAGTATTAACTCTAGAGTTTTGAGTTCCATTTTACTGACCGAGGACGGGTTGTTTCTTTGATGTCATTTTTGCTTTCAATTCAATACATTAAATGTTGGTTTAACCTCAGCATATACCAGTAGCATGCAATGTCAGACAACCCTGATGGTTGTCACTTTACCTTTATAATGCCTTCATCTATTACAACCGAAGGAAATCACGGCTAAACTGACAACAACTGGACAGTGACGTAATACAGTAACTTAGCAGTTAGCACAGTGCTTTACAGTACCAGCAACCCTGGGTCAGTTCCTGCCACTGCCCATATGAAGTTTATACAATCTTCCTGTGACCATGTGAATTTCATCCGGGTGGGACAGTTCCTTCCCACAGTCTGAAGATGTTCTGGTTGGTAGGATAATTTGGTTATTGTAAATTGTCCTGTGACTAGGTAGGGTTGCGGGCAGCATGGCCGGAATGGCATACTCCATCCTGTTAATCAGTAAATGGATACCAAGAGGAAGGGCATGTGCTTTGCTGTTTTGTAGTGACACTACAGCCCTTGGTATTGTCAATGACAAGAAAAAGAAAAGTCCTCTTTCCATCAAAGGTTCCCCAGACCACCAAGCTCGAAGATAGGTTCCGTCCTGCTCTTATAAGGTTATTGAATGGATATCTTCATGATAAGATGGACTTGTGACCTCACAATCTATCTTAACATGGCTTTGCACCTTGCTGTCTACCTGCACTGCATTTTTCTCGAGCACTGGAATACTATATTCTGCATTCTGTAATTGCTTATACTACTCCATTACTGATATGGTCCTAATAGATGGCAGCAAAAGAAACCCTTTCACTGAACCTCGGGACATGTGACAATAGTAAACCCATTATTAATTACACAGCTGGAAGTAGAAAGATGTGCTGTGGGTCTGGAGAAACCCTTACTGAAATGCAGATGCGTTCCACTGTTGCTTGTTCAGGTTCTGCTTGGATAATTTCTCCACTGGATGAAGAAGGACTCCACTCCCTCTTCTGTTCTGCTTTGCAAGCATTCTGCAGTCTCTCCCAGCCTTACTGTTATGCAGGAAAGGCCTGTGCCTCTCACCACTCTCACCACTTGCCTCCTCCCCAACCCGGCGTCCAAAGCCAACTTTAAGCCAACTTTAAGCTTTAAGAGCTTAAAGCTGAGGTGTCCTCAAGCTTCTGGCAAACATACTGTGCTGAATTCAGTAACTACAAGGAACAACGAAATCAGATGGGCAATTGACTATTCTTTCCATTCATGTTAACCTAATTTGTGAGTGGTTGTTGATTCTTTTGAGTGCCCTTCCTACTGCTGTGGAACATTAATGCAAACAATTATTTAGCAATATAGAGTAGAATAGAATAGAACTTTATTGCCATTGCTCAAGACAATAAGATTGCGGCGCTTCTCCAGTTTGTGCAAAGAAGATGTTTACAATAGATATGGGTATGGCTAAAAGTCCCATATTTACATGCAACGTGACTTTCATAGTCTGTAACACTCAAAGGGCATTGAAAGCCAGAATGTAGCATTATTCAGTTGCACAAAAGCCCCCAGGAAGAAGCTGTTTCTCAGTCTTACTGTATTGACGAAGTATGTGCATGATTGATACTGTAATCTGCTAATTCTCCATATTTCAGACATTATCATCACCCACATACTAATGTAGGTGAAAATAATCTCTGAAATATGCAGAGTTGGTATGCGCACTAATATCCTTACTAATAAGGGGATTGCTACTTGCAATGAAAATTTGCTTGTGTCTATATTGGCTGACTACTTAAGCCAATGTAATGTCTCTAGCAGCAAAACTCTGTGAGCTATAGAACTGAAATTCACAGCAAAATTTAAAGTTCAAAGGAAATTTTATTATCAAAGTACTGTACATATACAATCCTGAGGTTCATTTTCTTGTGGGCATACCCAAGAAACCTATTGAATAGTAACTAAATCAGTGAAAGATCACCCAACTTAATGATGGGATTGACTGAAGGATCATCCTGGAAAAAGGAAGTTGCTTTGACCTTCATTGTCCTCCTTGACTAGTTCATTTTTTTCTGTAGCTTGTTTATTTAAAAAGCCGCGTATTTGTTGACAAATTTCATGCTTCACACTTTAATTGCTTTTTTAAAGTGATTTAAAATAATCTTCTGTAGAATAAGCTGGCTCAGGGGTCAGTGATTGGTCAGTAAAACAGACCAGTCTACATGAGAAGCGTGTTTATTACTTGGATTTCCTTCTGCCCTATTCTGCTTGGGTCTGCATTCAGGAGAATGATGAAATTTGGGTTGTAAATTACTCTTGTCAAGTCTTGAAATGAATCAATTAGCTATGATAGCCTCAGTAACTTTTTTTCCCTATTTTGTTTGGACATTACTAACAATTTAAACGCGGGGAGAACTGCTGCCTCACCGCTCCGGTGCCCCATCTTAAAAACTGACTTCTGGTTTGCATGCTTTCCCAGTAGGTCTCTGCAACACACCAATGACATTTATTTAGAAAGTAATAGGCCCTTGCTGCCCCATTAGCCCAATATGCACATTTACATCCATGTGACCAATTAACCTGCAAACCCATATGTCTTTGGAATGTGGGAGGAAACCACACAGTCACTTGGAGAACATACAAACACCTTGCAGACAACAGCAGAAATAAAACTGGGTTGCGAGAGCTTACATAGACTTGTGATAACCACCGTGCTGCAGTGTGGCTGATGAATTTAACTCTTAAAGCTACACTGGCAGGATATGAACTTGGGTATCTGGATTGATAATCGATACCTCCTGAGTTCTGAGTGATGTAATCACTCTGCCACCACTTTATCCATACAGATTAGTAAATTATTTGGGTGCTGCAAGTTGCCCCTAATGTGTAAGTGAGTGGAGGGAGCTAGTGGAAATGAGGGAGAATGACATTATACTTGTGCAAGATTAGTGTAAGTGGGTGCTTGATTGTCCAATCACACACGAGAGAAGTTCTGCAGAGGCTGGACATCCAAGCAACATACACAAAATGTTGGAGGAACTTTGTGTGTGTTGCTTGATTGTCCACACTATTTTTGGTACTATTTTTGTGTTATATGATTTTATAACCTCGGGAAAATCACACGCACAGGACAACAAATACTTTTTTGGGTCTTTTAATTCCTTTATCTGTTTTAGATAGTTTAATGCAGAAGAAGGGTATTGAAATATAAACAACAAAATGAATTTAAAAGGAGCACAGTTCCTGCTGGTACAATCTCAGTTTAATTTCGGAACACACCCTTGTTACATATGCGGTATGAAAATAACTAAAACAAAATATACAAAACCAATATGGTAGTGGCAATTCTAAAAAAATTAAAACAACATTAGAATATCATCAACACTGTACCTTATTCACAAAATGACAATATGAATAAGTATATCTCATCTTAACTAAGAGGTATACGTGCTTAACTTCCAAACACATATAGGCTGGACCTTGAAATGAGTTCTCCTTGCTCACACTACGTGAACAGAGATGAACACATTCACATTACTCTGTTACATTCACATTCAGTCATAAAACAATAAAGAAGGACAAAAATAAACTTTTACAAGAACTTTTACATTATATTGCCATGTAGTTGGATTACTAAAAAGACTAACCTATTAGGCTGATAAGGAACTTTGCACAACTCTATTCCAGCACTGATCAATTTACTCACAAAAATCTAGAGCATCCGCATGTAAAATGTCAAATTACCGATATGCTAGATTTACAAACAAGTATAAACAAATTTACATGGATATTATCAAATATTATTCACCTTTCCTCACCAAACCTGAGAAAAGCACTCGAACATCATTTTCTCTAGAACATAGCAACTCTTCGTTCTACTCCACTGACGTTACCGTTTTCTCTTTTTGGCATTACCAGGGTGAATACATAAGTGCACTTTAACAATAAAAATAATATTCAACAGTCACCTGGTTACATGATATTAAAGATTAAGAATTAATCTCATTGAAACCTAAACAATTCCGAAAGATATCAACAAGTAAATGCTGAAAGCTTTCTTATGTTAATTGTTTATTCATCCATCCTCGGGGATGTGGATGTTGCTGACAAAATAGTTTACCAGCATAGATTGCTTATTCCTAAACAACATTGAGAAAGTGAGTCTGAGTCCAAGACCAAGTCCATCACCCATCTCTCTCTTGTTATAACCATATAACCATATAACAATCACAGCACGGAAACAGGCCATCTCGGCCCTCCTAGTCCGTGCCGAACTTTTAATCTCACCTAGTCCCACCTACCCGCACTCAGCCCATAACCCTCCACTCCTTTCCTGTCCATATACCTATCCAATTTTACCTTAAATGACACAACTGAATTGGCCTGTACTACTTCTACAGGAAGCTCATTCCACACAGCTATCACTCTCTGAGTAAAGAAATACCCCCTCGTGTTTCCCTTAAACTTCTGCCCCCTAACTCTCAAATCATGTCCTCTCGTTTGAATCTCCCCTACTCTGAATGGAAACATTGAAACATTAATACTGCTGAGTATAGGGAATCCAAGGATATAGACCTAGATACAACCTATTTCTCCAAAGGAGGTTGCTGTGCCAGTTGTAGCAGAGCTTGCAAATGCTAATTCCCTTTTCCTTATTAGTGTTAGAGATTGTGGGTTTGGGAAGCTGGAAAGCCCAGAACTTGAGGACCTTGTTATAAAATAAGATGTTGGCCATTTAGAACTTCGGTGTAGAAAAGAAGTCTTTACATTGAATATTGTATACCTTTGGATTTCTGCTTCTCAGAGCGCTGTGAACATTTCATGTAGTCAAGGCTGATTTGTAGAAGCAGAGGGCATCCAGAATCTGAAAGGCTTGTTTGTGATCAAAGAGAGATCTGTAGGATTAATTTTTGGAGGAACATCAGCAAAGTACTGTAATTTTGGTCTCCCTGTAGAAAGAAAATTACGTTAATCTCAGTGTTATGAATTTGATGGATTGATTTGTGGGGATTGAGTAGATCATCCTCCGAGAAGAGATTAAGATGAGATTGTATTCTGTGGAACAAAGAAGAATGGGAACTTAGTAAAATTAAGTTTTTGATAAATTGTCTGTGGCATGTCTTTTCTATTGGAAATCTTAAGCACTGGATGTATTGGAAAGTTGTATGAAGATTGGCAAAATGAAGGACAAAACTCTGACCCAATCAGCCTCAAGTGCTTAATATATTGTGACAAAAATCTGAAAAATTTTTCATTACTGAAAAATTCTGTTTTATTACTTCATGCTGCTCAAGAACAAGTTTATTCACACAAAACGTACAATGGATCAATATTTTATCTTTTGCATGGGTGGAATGAGGGAAGGCGGACAGATTTGTGGATTTGGGAGCCAACATTAGGTTGGGATTTATACTTCTTTTCTGACGTTGATTGTATTTTTGAGTATAACTCCATTGGACCACAGGAGATGCTTACATTTCCTTTGTGCCTGTCAAATTTTAATCAGCAGTTATGCTTCTCTTGTTCCAATTGAGATGCTTGCCTGAAGCCATGAGACAGTCATCGTTAGACCATAGAGAGTCTGATCTACAGAAAACTGCCATGTATGAGTGGGAAATTGTATCTAGACTAGTGTACATTTCAATTTAATGTGACACCTCTGAATGTTTGTTCATCTTTTATCTTCCTAGAAATGATGGTTAAAAGTCTGCAGTATGTAATTGCTCTATTTACTTAACCATTTAATGTTTAATAAGACTTTTTTCTAGTTTATTTCCTAAACCATGAGCAAATGAAGTGTTTAATCCACTCCTATGGAAGTTGATAAAGCTTTGGTGGAGGGGCATTTTCAAACCCAGTCATCTAGTGATGAGAGTAATTTAGAAATAGGACAGGTAAATTCATATGCTGAGAAAAATGAATTTGGGAGCTACATGAGAAACTGAGCCTTAATAAACATTTACATTAAAAGCCTGCAAATGTGACTGTCATGTAAAGATTTTCAGCTGTAATATCCATTAATAAAGCAGTTTGAAACTTAAGGCTTTGAAAACCTCACATCAACTCAGGCAGCGGTATCAACATTTTCTGCAGAGTTCAAAGGTAAGGGGTCGTGTATTTGAAGATCCTTCACTGAAAATGAGGAATCAATACGATGTATCAATGATGTGCTAGTGAAACACCAAAACTGTCTTGCAGGCCCTTTTAGTATAGACAGACATTAAATTGTTGATTAGGTAAGGATTGAGCTTCATTTAATAAATGCCCTTAAAATTATTTAATCTTATTTTAAAAATCTTGTTAGCCTAAATTCTATTTCAAATATCCTTTAATTTTCAGTAATCAGTCTGTTGCATCCAACATTTGTCTGACCAGTTGTTCTGAACTCAAATGTCAAGGAGCTTTGGGATTAGTCATTTGTTATCTAAATCTATCTTTCAGTGTTTGATCTGTAAAGAAGGCACAATAGATTAAATAACAACCATTTCAATATTTTCAACAAAGAAATGTTGAGTCCACTTAAAGCTGATTATTTTTTCACGTGTCAGTTTTAGCAATATCGCTTTGAGTTACAGGCCAAATTTTCCTCTGTAGATTGTGTGCAGATAAATGAGTGATGTATCAATGCAACATTGAGCAAGTATTAAAATATCTCTCAGCTGAGGTATTTAATATATTACAGGAGAAGGTCAATAAGCCATGCTGCTTCCCAAAAGAGCAATCCCATTCCTTCCCTTCATATGTCCTTGTAATTTTGTCCTCCTGCAACATTCTCTTTGACATGGCTTTTTGCTGCTTTTGCCAGTCACCTACAGTAGTGGGTTAACTTCATTTTGGTAGGCGAGTCACATATTTGAAGCTCCTTCACTGAAAATGAAAAATCGATGTCAGAAACAAGCAATGTGCTGGTTAAGCATCGCAACTTACCAACCGAATATCGAAGTGAACCAACCTCACTTGCAGACCCCAGTCAGTACAGATTAGCAACAACAGCTCCTCCACAGTCACCGTCAGCATAGGAGCACCACAGGTTGTGTGGTGAGCCGCCTGCGCTATTGGCTTCATACAATTGACTGTGAGGCCAAGTACAGCTCTGATATTTTAAAGTTTGCTCATGACACCACTGTTTTCAGCCAAATCAGAATCAGAATCAGGTTTATTATCACCGGCATGTGTCAAGAAATTTGTTAACTTAGCAGCAGCAGTTCAATGCAATACATAATCTGGCAGAGAAAAAAAGTAAATAAATAAGTAAATCAATTACACTATATGTATGTTGAATAGATTAAAATTTGGGCAAAAACAGAAATAATATATATTAAAAAGTAAGGGAGTTTTCATGGGTTCAATGTCAATTTAGGAATCAGATTACAGAAGGGGGGAAGCTGTTCCAGGATCGCTGAGTATGTGCCTTCAGACACCTGTATCTCCTCACTAGTGGTAACAATGAGAAAAGAGCATTCCCTGGGTGCTGAGGGTCTTTAATAATCGATGCTGTATTTCTGAGACACTATTCCCTGATGATGTCCTGGGTACTTTGTAGACTAGTACCCAAGATGGAACTGACTAAATTTACAACCCTCTGCAGCTTCTTTCAGTCCTGTGCAGTAGCCCTTCCATACCAGACAGTGATGCAACCTGTCAGAATGCTCTCCACGGCATATCAATACAAACTTTTGAGTGTTTTTCTTGACACACCAAATCTCTTAAAAACTCATAAATGAAGAATAGTTGCTGTCTTGCCTTCTTTATAGCTGCATTGATATGTTGGGACCAGGTTAGATCCTCAGAGAACTTGATGCGCAGGAACTTGAAATTGCTCACTCTCTCCACTTCTGATCCCTCTATGCGATTGGTATGTGTTCCTTCGACTTACCCTTCCTGAAGTCCACAATCAGCTCTTTCATCTTACTGATGCTTAGTGCAAGGTTATTGCTGCGACACAACTCCACAAGTTGGTATATCTCCCTGCTAAATGCGCTCTCATCTCCAATTGAGATTTTACCACCAGTGATTGTACTGTCAGCAAATTAATAGATGGTGTTTGAGCTGTGCCTAGCCACACTGTCATGGGTATATAGAGAGAGTAGAGCAGTGGGCTAAGCACACACCCCTGAGGTGCACCGGTGTTGATCGTCAGCGAGGAGGTGATGTTATCACCAATCCGCACAGATTGTGATCTTCCAGTTAGGAATTCAAGGATCGAATTGCAGAGGGAGGTACAGAGGCCCATGTTCTGTAACTTATCAGTCAGGATTGTCGGAATGATGGTGTTAAATGCTGAGCTATCGTCAATGAACAGCATCCTGACATAGGTATTTGTATTGTCCAGGTAGTCTAATGCCGTGTGAAGAGCCATTGAGATTGCATCTGCTGTTGACCTTTTGTGGTGATAGGCAAAATGCAATGGGTCCAGGTCTTTGGTGAGGCTGGAGTTCAGTCCAGTCCTGACCAACCTCTCAAAGCATTTCATCACTGCAGATGGGAGTACTACTGGGTGACAGTCATTAAGGCAGCATACATTATCCTTCTTAAGCACTGGTATAATTTTTGCCTTTTTGAAGCAAGTGGGAACTTCTGCCCACAGCAGTGAGAGATTGAAAATGTCCTTGAATACACGCGCCAGTTGATTGGCACAAGTTTTCAGTGCCTTACCAGGTACTCCATCAGAGCCTTCTGCCTTGAGAGGGTTCAGCCTCTTTAAAGACAGCCTAACATTGGCCTCTGAGACAGAGGTCACAGGGTCACCAAGTGCAGCAGGGATCTTCACAGCTGTAGTTGTGTTCTCCCTTTCAAAACATGCATAGAAGTTGTTGAGTTCATCTGGTAGTGAGGCACCACTGCCATTCATGCTACAGGGTTTTGCTTTGTAGGGAGTAATGTCATGCAAACCCTGCCAGGGTTGCCGTGCATCCAATGTCGCCTCCAACCTTGTTCAAAATTGTTTCTTCACCCTTGAAATAGTCCTCCACAAATCATACTTGGTTTTCTGGTACAGGCCTGGGTCACCAAACTTGAATGCCACTGATCTGGCCTTCAGCAGATGATGTATCTCCTCGTTCATCCACTGCTTTTGGTTTGGGAATGTACAGAAACTCTTTGTAGGCACACACTCATCCACACAGGTTTTAATGAAGTCAGTAACAACTGCAGCATACTCATCCAGGTTCGAAGATGAATCCCTGAGTACAGTCCAGTCCACCAATTCAAAACAGTCCTCTAGGCGCTCCTGTGCTTCCCTTGTCCATACCTTCTTGGTCCTGACCACTAGAGTAGAAGTACAGCTAGGTGATCAAATTTCCTGAAGTGAAGACATGGAATAGCACGGTAGGCATTCTTGATGGTGGTGTAGCAATGGTCCAGTGTGTTGTTTCCTCTGGTATTGCAAGTGATCTGTTGATGGTAGTTATTTAGTGATTTTTTTCAGACTGGCCTGGTTAAAATTCGCCAGAACAATGGTGAAGGTGTTAGGGTGTGCTGTTTTGTGCATGTTGATCCCATTGCTTATAGATCATCTAAAGCCTGATTGACATTGGCCTGAGGTGGAATGTATACCAAAGGTGGTGATGAATCAGCACCTAGAAGGGAGATTGAAAATCTGGTTAAATGATTACACTACAACAAATTCTCACAACATCAATAAAACCAAGGAACTGATTATTATTACTACAGGAGGAGGAAACCAGTGGTCCATGAGCTGTCCTCAGTGGGGGATTTTGGACAGTAACTTTAAATTCCTTGGCATTATCATATCAGAGGAACTGTCCTGGGACCAGCGTGTAATTGCCATTTCACTAATCTGACCCTGACCCATTTTATTCTCTCCACATTCCCATTGCCACCCTTCCAGGTTATTCAACTCACCTCTGCACTCGAGACAGTTTACAGTGGTCAGTAGACCTACTGATCTGTAAGCGTGAGGTAGGTGGGAAGAAACCAGAGTATCAGTTAGACATCCACATGGGGAAGCTGTGCAAACCCCTCACAGACAGTGCCAGAGGTCAGAATTGAACCTGGGTCAATGGGACTGAGAAACAGTAACACTACTTGCCATGCCATTGCACCACCAATATTAGTCATAAATATGGAATTGTCCTTCAAGTGAAAGGAAGAAATTTAGATCTCAGATTTACAGAATCTGTAAATTGATAATTTGTTATGTGACACATGGGCATTGAGAATCTTTAACACCAGTAATTTATTCAGTTTTGCATCTGAAGGGGTGAGTTTATTCTCTTGTGGGGCCTGAAATGAAACCGCTGGATTTTTATTCAGATAAATTGTATATGCTTTTCTCACAATTATGCCACTGACAACATTAATTGATCATGATCGCTGTGTGTCTAACATAATAGTCAAACCATTCTTGCATACATTGTTTCTATCTGTGCAGTCAATTCACTCAAATGGAAGTGTCAAGTGTATCCCTGCCTGCTCTCACAATTCAATGGCCATACTAACAGTGACATTTCTATGAAATACTGTCCAATGTAGCAAAATAATCAAAAAAAAAAAATTCCCTCAGTGGACTAACACATTGAAACGGCTACATGTGGTTCCCGGTGACAGCTTTCCCCTTCAGTTCCTGCATACTGTACAAGTAATTTTAAAATCTCTGCAACCTGTTAAAGGCTGGCCAGGTAGATGGGAACCCACAATAGCCTGGAAATTCATCTCCAGTTGCTACAGTTAAGTGTACAACATAGTAGAGATGTTGTCTTAAAAGCTGTTCACCAAATTCACTCAACACACAAAAAATGCTTGAGGAACTCAGCAGGTCAAGCAGCATTTACGAGAACGAATGAACAGTCGATGTTTCGGGTTCAGACCCTTTAACAGGATTGGAGAAAAAAAAAGATGAGAATTCAGAATAAGAAGGTGAGGGGAAGAGGGGAAGAAGTACAAGGAAGCTAGGGCTTTACTCTTTGGAGAGAAGGAGGATGAGAGGAGACATGATAGAGGTGTACAAGATATTAAGAGGAATAGACAGAGTGGACAGCCAGCGCCTCTTCCCCAGGGCACCATTGCTCAGTATAAGAGGACATGGCTTTAAGATAAGGGGAGGGAAGTTCAAGGGGGATATTAGAGGAAGGTTTTTCACTCAGAGGGTGGTTGGTGCGTGGAATGCACTGCCTGAGTCAGTGGTGGAGGCAGATACACTAGTGAAATTTAAGAGACTACTAGACAGGTATATGGAGGAATTTAAGGTGGGCGGGGGTTATATGGGAGGCAGGGTTTGAGGGTCAGCACAACATTGTGGGCCAAAGGGCCTGTAATGTGCTGTACTATTCTATGTTCTGTGTTCTATGTGACGGGTGATAGGTGAAACCAGGAGAGGGGGACGGCTGAAGTAGAAAGCTAGGAAGTTGATTGGTGAAAAAGATAAAGGGCTGGAGAAGGGAGAACCTGATAGGAGAGGACAGAAAGCCAGGGAAGTAAGGAGTAAGTTGAGAGTGGGAAATGGGAATGGAGAATGGTGAAGCGGGGGGTGGGTGGGGGGAAATGGCAGGGATTACCGAAGTTATGCCATCAGGTTGAAGGCTTTCCAGAAGGGATATAAGGTGCTGCTCTTCCAACCTCAGTATGAATTCATCACAGCAATAGAGGAGGCCAGAGACTGACATGTCAGAATGGGAAGTAGAATTAAAATAGTTGGCTACCAGAGGGCCTCGGCCCAAAACATCGACTATACACTTTTCCACAGATGCTGCCTGGCCGGCTGACCTCCTCCAGCATTTTGTGTGCATTGCTTGGATTTGCAGAATCTGCAGATTTACTCATTTTTTTGACCAGAAGAACCCGCTTTCTCTAGCAGATGGAGCATAGGTGCTTAGTAAAGTGGTCTCCCAACCTACGTTGGGTCTCACCGATATACAGGAGGCCACACCGGTAGCACCAGATACAGAAGCTGTTCCTGAATCATTAAGTATGTGCCTTCAGGCTACTGTACCTACTTCCTGATGAGAAGAGGGCATGTCCTTGGTGGTGGAGTTCCTTAGTTATAGTTACAGTTGCTCCATGGATCTTTAACTTGTTGGCCAAGTGTTTTTTTCTCCATTGTAATAATTGCTTGTAATCAATGGCGCTAACTTTCTTTTACAAGATTTGTGAGAATTTGTTATGTTTCATAACAAAATTCATGTTAGTTTCCTCTTTCAGCACTTGCTACTGAGCTGGAAAGCAACAAATCGATGGAGTTGCTGGCTGTCAGACTAATATTCAAAGCATGCCTGTGCAAACATGCTGTTCCTTTACCTAAAATGCAATTGTCAGTGATGAATGGGTAGCTTGCAAATATGTACCAGTGATCAGATTCATCTCCATAGAGAAAGGGAAAAGCTATTGGTAGGCTTGTATTCCCTGTTCTTCAGCTCAGTGAGAGCTTGCATATTGTATTAGCATAATGTCAAAAGTGCAGATATCAAAAATGTTCTGTTCTGTCTCACTTGAAGCTATTATGAGAAGTTGTTTTATTGCTTTTAGCTTTGTCCCATGTGCATTTTATTCTTCTTGTTATCAATTGCAATGTTTGCACTAAATGACAAGTCATAAATCACTGCTTCCAGGTTTTAATTTTTAACATAAGATTGCATTTAAGGTGTGAATATTTCATGGCTCAGTCTTTGCTGTGAATCTATCATTTCATGTTCTTTGTGAAACAGGAAGGCAGGAATTCAGTTTTCTTGTGTCAAATAAGAAAACAGTAACTCATAATAACTCTTGACTGGGAAGAAACGGTGTCTGACTTTTTACAAAGTCTAATCTTCCTGAGATTAGGTTGTGTCGTATTACATTAGGGAACTGGATGTCTAAGTGCTTTATGGTATCTTTAAAGTCCGCAGACTTTCCATGTTGTGCCTCTGTTTGAATCCTGCTCAGACAGAAAAGATGATGGTCTCCATCTGTTACTTGTTAAGGGTCACAAGGGAAATAAATTCTGCCAGCTTCAATTTCATTCTCAGCCAAAGAGATCCCAATTGTAAAATGTCCATGAAGCCAACACTAATTGGCAGTAGCAGTGCAAGAGGTCATTGAGAGAGTTCAGGTGTACAACCATCATGATGGTGCAGTGGGATGGTGAAGATTTAAGACTCATAGTTTAGCTTCAAGACAGTTATGTGCAATCTGGCATTATTCCCTTCAAGGTCAGTTTACATGCCACGGGTTGAAAGAGGTTACAAATGAAACAATATTCAATCAAAAGCTAGGGATATAATCTGGGACCTTTGTGGAGTATATGTTTCAGTTAATAATGGAATGAGTCATTTTCTGGAAGCAAAATCCATCACTTTAATGAAAGCTTGTTGAAAACATTGATACAGTCTACAAAGCGCTCTGCTGTAAGCAATTGAAAATAGTTATACCTGGCGATTGAATCTATCTCAATTCTTCAATCAGACAATTGGTAATTGCCGAAACATTACAAATTTGGTAATTTAGTCCTGTCATGAATGGGTTAATAGTTGCAAAATAAATTGAAATGGAGAATGTGTTACTCATATAATTGTATGTAGCCCCAAAAGCCTCTTGAATTACCTTAGTATAGGGAATGAGAAAAGATGTATATAATGTATTTCTTTAAAGAGATGAAACAGAAAATAGATGTGTGATTTTCTAATTAAATGTAAATGAAAGCCAAAGTCAGAGTTGGAATGATATTGACTTGAAAAGAAATCTTGTGTTTGTGTTTTGGAATGAGGCTATGCAGAGTGATCACATTTGTAGGTTATTTCCTCCAGGGAAACAGAGCAGTATGTGAACTTTTCTTGAATCTCAATTAAATTTCTGTCTTTTATTTTCAGGTGAATGTGGCTGTCATGATGGTTACAGTCCAGATCCAATCCACAAGCATCTCTGTGTGAGAAGTGACTGGGGACAAAATGAAGGGTTAGTTCGGTAAATGAAAACCTGTGCTTATGTATAACAATGTTAACAGCAACACCTCATTATCATGTAGCACCTATAACATTACAACTCCCTAGGTGCTTCACAGGAGACTTATCGACAAAATTGGATACTACGGCATGTCCTAAGCTAATAAACTGAAGCCTGGTCTACTGTAAAGTGTTTAAGGTACATTGAGTGAGAGAAGGATGGAATAACAACGTGTAGGAATTTGACACCGAAATGATGATGAAGTTGGAGGTCACCAGAATTGACAAAGAAGCATAGCACTTCAGAGGAAACAGAATATAACAGTAACTGAAAAGGGAAAAATGAACCATTAGCCATTTGCAGTACCACATGATTGGAGAAGTGAAAACTGATCAGTTATTTTAAAAGTTAAGAAACATATAGGCCAACTGAGCTTTACACTAACAAGAGATTGTGCAGATGCTGAAGATCTAGAGTAACACACACAAAATGCTGGAGGAATTCAGCAGAGCAGGCAGCGTCTATGGAAAGGAGTAAAGAGTTGACATTTCAGGGTGAGACCATAAGACCATAAGATAAAGGAGCAGAATTAGGCCACGTGGCCCATCGAATCTGTTCCACCATTTCATCATGGCTGAACCAATTTTCCAATCAGACCCAATCTCCTGTCTTCTCTGCATTTCCCTTCATGCCCTAACCAATCAAGAATCTGTCAACCCTTGCCTTAAATATACATAAAGATTTGGCTTCTGCAGCTGCCATGGCAAAGAATTCCATAGATTCACCACTCTGGCTAAAAAAAATCCTTTGCATCAACCAACAACAGAAAATCTACAGATTCTGGAAATCTAAGCAAAACAATCTGCAGATGCTGGCAATCCTGGCGAAGGGTCTTCACCAGAAACGCTGACTGTACATTTTTCCTTCACATCTACATTCTAAAAGGATGCCCCTCTGTGTCCTCTGGTCTTAGATTCCCTCACACCCTTTCCACATCCACTCTATCAAGGCCTTTCACCATTCAATATGTTTAAATGAGGTCACCCCTCATTCTTCCAAATTCAGTGAATACAAGCCCAGAGCCATCAAATGCACTGCATATGACAAAGCATTCAATCCTGGAATTATTTTCGTGAACTTCCTTTGAACCCTCTCCAGTTTAAGCACATCCTTTCTAAGATAAGAGACCCTTCATCAGGAGCTTTACACTATTGGTCAGAGGGGGGGAAGAACAAGTCATAATATTAAGAGAAGTTTTGGGAGTCATATTTATGAGCTAAATGCACACAAAGGAAGAAAATGAGCAAACAAGAGAGCATTGGTGAAGGTTCTCATGTCAAAACATGGCTTAATATGGTTAGCTGCATGCTATGTATTCAATAATGGGTCAAGTACAGTTTTTGTTGATACCTTCACATTTTTAAATCAGATTTGAGTCTGTACTATGGAAAACTAGAATCCAGTTACCAGAATGGAAAGGAGGGCCTTTATATAAGTGCGGTAATTTGTATTATGAAAGTGTAATTCAATAACTGTTATTTTCTATCTTTCTCCCACTTAAAGTTTAAAGTGTACTGTCTGCCTGTGTTGTGTTTCTTACAAGAAAAAGAAATTACACAGCACTTCAGAACAATCCACTACACCGGAGCTGAAAGAATCAGAGAGTCATAGATGAGTACAACACAGAAACAAGCCCTTTGGCCCATCTAGCCCATGGCGAACTATTTGCACTGCCTACTCCCATAGACCTGCACCAGGACCATAGCTCTCCACACCTCTACTATCAGTGTATCAAGCCAAACTTTGTTTAAACGTTGAAATAGAGCTGACATGCACCACTTGTGCTGGCCGTTCATTCCACGCTGATGTCCATGTTCCACACCACCCTCATCCCACCTTACCTTATCTCATTCTTCCAGTAGATCATTCTATTTCTACCCCTCAGTTCCTTTTTTAATTTCCATTTAAATGCATGCACCTAGTTTGCTCTGATTGCCACGCAGTGTGATATAAAATTTGAACAAACGTTTGTATCTTCTCCAGCTGGTAACCACCTTCAAATCTGGAGATTGGTCTCTCCATTGCAGAAACAATACCAGCAGCTTCAGCACAATCAGGAGAAAGCTCCCTGCATGATTTGTCACCAAGTCAATCAGGCTGACTTCTGTCAGGAAAAAAGACTATAGAATTAGAACTCCACAAAATGCAGGTTCAACTCAAACTCCGCGCAGGTTGCGGGAGGAAAGTCAGTCGCAGTCATCTGCTGTCTCTCCAATTCGTCCTTGTGCAAAGTATTCATTAACTCTCCTTTAATATTATGCCCTTCTTCTAATTGTGCAGTGTAAATATTGAACAATGTTAGTATGTGACAACCATGCCACTCATTATGTTTGGAAAATGATCAAACCTTTCTTGTTGTTAAATTTCCTAACTGTATTTAATTCTTCCTATATGTAGACCATGGCCATATACAACACTGGAAAGAGGTTATGACCTTGTGACAGGGGAACAGGCTCCAGAGAAGATATTCAGGTAACAAAGAAGTTTCTTTCACCATCTTCCTTTTTTGTTTTGATAATATTATGTCTTATTTGATTTCAGTCAGTACTCTTGAAACTGACAACATGGTTTTTGCAGGACTGTAGCCCAAACATCAAAGGCACAATCCTACTGAGAGCCAAGAAGAGAGGTGAATTTATCAAGAGTACAGAAGTTGTTAACACTGACTGGAAAGTTTGGAGATTTGATTTAGTTGTCACATCTGCATAAAAACATTGAAACATACAAGGAAATATGTCATTTGTATCAAAGCAAACCAGTAGGGATTGTGCTGGGCTGCCTGCAAGAGTCTTTGCACTTCCAGCACCAACATAACATGCCCACAACTCACCAACTCTAACCCTGCTTCATTGGAATGTGGGAGGGAACTGAAACACTCAAAGGGAACCCATGTGGTTGTGGGGAAAACATACAAACTCCTTACAGAGTGCGGCAGGAATCAAAAGCCAGTCTTATAGCTGAAATTGTAAAGTGATTGTGTTAACTGCTACGCAGGCATGCCAATCTTCAGAAGTTCTGAGGTCTTCTCAACCATGGGTTAATCACTTCCTGTGAGTGCCCTTGACCCCATCCCACAGTAATTTACCTGGTCCATCCTTGCCAACTCTCCGAACCAATAAAAAGTTGAAAGGGCTCTATACCAACTAAAGTTATAGCAAGGCTTTTAGAGCAGGTGGTGACTCATTGGTGAAGAACTTAAGTCATGAACCTGCATTGTCATTGTCCACATCGCAACATGCACAAAATGCTGCAGGAACTTAGCAGGACTGCCAACATCTGGGGAAGAGTGAACAGTTGATGTTTTGAGCCAAGACCATTCATCAGGACAAGAAAGGAAGGAGAGAAGACAGAATAAGAAGATGGGGGAAGGGGAGGAGGAATTACAAGATGGCAGGTGATAGGTGAAACCAGGAGGGGGAAAGGGGTGAAGGTGGGAAGTTGATTGATGAAAGAGATAAAGGGCTGGGGAGGGGGAAATCTGATAGAGAGGACAGAAGACCACGGAAGAAAGGGAAGAGGGAGGAGCACCAGAGGGAGATAATGGGCAGATAAGAAGAGAAGGTGTGAGAGGAAAACAAGAATGGGGAATGATAAAGGACAGGAGGGTGGGCAGTTACTAGAAGTTCAAAAAATTGATGTATATGCCATCAGATTGCAGGGTACCCAAACAGAATATAAGGTGTTGCTCCTCCAACTCTGAGTGTGGCCTCATCGTGGCAGTAGAGGAGGCCCTGTTCTGATACATCAGAACGGGAATGGGAAGTAGAATTGAAATAGGAGGCCACCAGAAAATCCCACATTTTCTGGAGGACAGATTGAAGGTGCTAGACAAAGCAGTCTCCCAATCTGCATCAGGTCTCACCAATATTAAGGAATTAAGGAAATAGCAGGATTAAGGAAAACCCCAAAACATACTACAAGAATGTGAAGAGCAAGACAATAAGGTGTGAAAGAATAGGACCTATCAAGTGTAACAGTGAGAAAGTATGTATGGAACCGGAGCAAATAGCAGAGGTACTTAATGAATACTTTACTTCAGTATTCACTGTGGAAAAGGATCTTGGTGATTATAGTGATGACTTGCAGCAGACTGAAAAGCTTGAGCATGTAGAAATTAAGAAAGAGGATGTGCTGGAGCTTTTGGAAAGCATCAAGTTGGATAAGTCGCCGGGACTGGATGAGATGTACCCCAGGCTATTGTGGGAGGAGAGGGAGGAGATTGCTGAGCCTCTGGCAATGATAATTGCTTCATCAATGGACACGGGAGAGGTTCCGGCGGATTGGAGGGTTGCAGATGTTGTTGCTTTATTTAAGAAAAGGAGTAGAGATAGCCCAGGAAATTGTAGACCAGTGAGTCTTACCTCAGTGGTTGGTAAGTCGATGGAGAAGATCCTGAGAAGCAGGATTTATGAATATTTGGAGAGGTATAATATGATTAAGAATAGTCAGTATGGCTTTGTCAAGGGCAGGTCGTGCCTTACGAGCCTGATTGAATTTTTTGAAGATGTGACTAAACGCATTGTTGACGGAAGAGCAGTAGATGTAGTGTATATGGATTTCAGCAAGGCATTTGATAAGGTAACCCATGCAAGGCTTATTGAGAAAGTAAGGAGGCATAGGATCCAAGGGTATATTGCTTTGTGGATCCAGAACTAGCTTGCCCACAGAAGGCAAAGAGTGGTTGTAGACGGGTCATATTCTGCATGGAGGTTGGTCACCAGTGTCGTGCCTCAGGGATCTGTTCAGGGACCCTTACTCTTCATGATTTTTATAAGTGACCTAGATGAGGAAGTGGAGGGATGGGTTGGTAAGTTTGCTGATGACCCAAAGGTTGGGGGTGTTGTGGATAGTGTGGAGGGCTGTCAGAGTTTACAACAGGACATTGATAGGATGCAAAACTGGGATGAGAAGTGGCAGATGGAGTTCAACCCAGATAAGTGTGAAGTGGCTCATTTTCGTCGGTCAAATATGATGGCAGAATAGAGTATTAATGGTAAGACTCTTGGCAATGTGAAGGATCAGAGGGATCTTGGAGTCTGAGTTCATAGGACGCTGAAAGCAGCTGCACAGGTTGACTCTGTGGTTAAGAAGGCTTATGGTGTATTGGCCTTTATCAATCATGGAATTGAATTTAGGAGACAAGAGGTAATGTTGCAGCTATATAGGACTCTGGTCAGACCCCACTTGGAGCTCTGTGTTCAGTTCTGGTCGCCTCACTATAGTAAGGATGTGGAAGGCATAGAAATAGAGGAGATTTATAAGGATGTTGCCTGGATTAGGGAGCTTGCCTTATGAGAATAGGTTGAGTGAACTTGGTCTTTTCTCCTTGGAGCGCCGGAAGATGAGAGGTGACCTGATGGAGGTGTATAAGATGATGAGAGGCATTGATTATGTGGATGGTCAAAGGCTTTTTCCCAGGGCTGAAATGGTTGCCACATGAGGACACAGGTTTAAGGTGCTGGGGAGTAGGTACAGAGGAGATGTCAGGGTAAGTTTTTTACTCAGAGAGTGGTGAGTGCATGGAATGGGCTGTCAGCAATGGTGGTGGAGGCAGATAAGATAGGGTCTTTTAAGAGACTTTTGGACAGGTACGTGGAGCTTAGAAAAATAGAGGTCTATGGGTAAGCCTGGTAATTTCTAAGGTAGGGACATGTTCGGCACAACTTTGTGGGCCGAAGGGCCTGTATTGTGCTGTAGGTTTTCTATGTTTCTATGATATACAAGAGGCCACACCAAGAGCACCAGATAGTGTAGATGACCCCAACAGACTCACAGGTCGAGTGTCACCTCACCTAGAAGGACAATTTGGGCCCCTGAATGGTAGTGAGGGAGGAGATGTAGGGGCAAGTGTGGCACTTGTACTGCTTGCAAGGATAAGTACCAGGAAGAAGGTCACTGGGAGGGATGAGTGGACAAGGGAATCACGTACAGAGAGATCCCTTGTGGAAAGCAGAAATTGGGTCATTGTGAAGGTGTGCTTGATGGTAGAATCCTGTTGGAGATGGCAGAAGTTACAGAGAATTATGTGCTAGATGCAGAGGCTTGTGGAGTGGTAGGTGAGCAAAGAGGAACCCTATCTCTGATGGGGTGAGGGTAGATCTGCGAGAAATGGAAGAGATGCAGGAGAGGGCACCATTGATGGTAGAGGAAGTGAAGCCACTTTCTTTGAGGACACCTCATTAGTTCTGGAAAGAAAAGCCTTATCCTGAGAGCAGATATGGTGGAGGTAAAGAACTGAAAAAAGGGATTGGCCATTTTACAAGTGACAGAAAAGGTATTATCCAGATAGCTGTGAGAGTCAGTGGGTTTATAAAAGTTATCAGTAGATAGACTGTCTCCAGAGATGGAGACAGAGAGATTGAGAAAGGAGAGAGAAGTGTCAGAAGTGGACCAAATGATTTTTGATGACAGGGTGGAAGTTGGAGACAAACTTGATGAAATTGATGAGGTCAATGTGTGTGGATGCATGAAGCAGCACCAATGCAGTCATCATTGTAGCATAGGAAGAGTTGGGAAGCAATGCTGGTGTAGCTTTGGAACATAGACTTTTCCACTTAACTGACATAAGACAGGCAAAGGTGGGACTACACCTTAGGTTTGAAGTAATGGGGAGAAGAAATTCTTGAGGGTGAGGACTTGTTCTGCCAGATGGAGGAGAGTGGAGGTAGAGGGGAACTACTTGAGTCTGTTGTCTAGAAATAAATGGAGACCTTAAAGGCCTACCTGATTGGGGATAGAAGTGTATGGAGACTGGACATGCATAGTGAAAATGAGACAATCGGGGCCAGGGAACTTAAAGTCATTGAAAATATCATGAGTGTGTGAAGTTTTACAGAGGTAGGTAGGAAGGGATTGAACTCTGGGGGAAAAAGCAGATTCGAGGTATGCAGACACGAGTTCAGTGGGGCAGGAGTAGGCAGAAACAATAGGTCTACCTGGACAGTTAGCTTTGTGGAAGTCGGAGGTAGAAATGGGAAGTGTGGGGTAAAGGAAATGCGAAGTCGGTGGCAGTGGATAGGAGATCCCCAGAGTCGATGAGGTCTATGACGCTGCAGTAGAGAAAGGCCTGATGCTCCTTAGTGGGGCCCTGTTAACAGGGTAAGAAAGAGGAAGTATCTGAGAGTTGTCGTCTGGCCACAGACCACTAGCTCACCAGAACACTACCACACCCCCTTTATCTGTAGGTTTGATGGTGAGGTTGAGATTAGGGTAAAGAGAGCAGAGAGCAGCGTGTTCCGAGGGAGTGAGGTTTGAATTGGAGAGAGGACTGTTGATGTCTTGTCAGCAGTTAGTGATAAAAAGATCTAGAGCAGGCAGAAGACCAGGGCAGAGTGTCAAAGAAGAGAAGGATAGTTGAAGACAGGAGAAGGGGTCATTGATGTGGATAGAGAGTGCTTGTCAAAGAAGTAGGCATAGATACGAGGCAACAGAAGAGGAGCTTGGATTCGTGGCAGGCATGGAACTCACTGAGGATAAAGTCAAGGCCCCTACTGAGGACAAAGCATTCTGCCTCAGAGTCAATTGTGATGGGAGATGGGGTCGGTGGTGGGGGGAGGGGAAGAGGGTAGGTACCGTCTGAGGAGAGAGGAGGATTGGGGTGATCAGAGAAGGTGGTGTGGGAGGAAGATGGAGCTTCCAAGGACCCAAGAGCTGAAGGTGGGGCCTGAGAGACATTGGATTGGAGAGTGGTGGTTGGGGAAGTGGAGGCTGGGGTCTGGTGGCAGCAGTTTAAGTCTCGGCCTGGAGATGCTGTCGGTCAAAGTCCTGCCTGGAACTGGAGTTCGAGGCTGTGCAATTAGTAGTTGAATGGTGTAATTGTAATCATGACAAGCCATTGACTTCATCAATGGGGAAAGGCGCTGGAAGATTTATCTTAAGTTAGGCTGCAGATAGAAATTCATCTCCAGCTTGTACTTGCTTCATGATGGCAAGAAAGCCATGATCGTAACCAACAGGTCTGTAACAGAGCAAATCTTAGTGAAGACTAAGTCCTGGCACTTTTCTCAACCTTTCATGATGCAGCGTTGCTTCTCACCTTCACTTTCCTGTGGGAGTGGAACTCATCCACAGAATTAGTGAGAAACTATTCAAGCTGTGACAACCATACTCAGTCCTCTGTGCCTGTGCCTGAGCCGATGTTGACATGCTTACTGAAGCGCAACACAATAAGTGACTGCTTCCAGGTTGTTTAGTCTTATTTCTCAGTTGTTTAGTGTTAATTCTCAAGACACCTGCTGTTACCAGACACTCTTTCGATCTCAGTGGAATTTACAGGACAACATCATTGCATTTGTGATTCCTGTTACAGCAGCACACCACGCTCCCCATTCCAAAACTAGCCGCCAAACCCCTCTCCTCTCACCCCCACTACACCCAAAGCTGAGTTCCTTTGCAAATTCCTTCATCTTGAATGCACTCAAAATTACATCACACCAAAGCCTTCAGCAATGTAATCATGGCAGAATTTCTTGGCTCCTGTCTGCCCCTGTTCTGTTCTTTGTCTGTTCCCGTTCATCAGCTTTTCATTGACTTGTACATCACTTAATGAAACAAATTAGTGCACAATGAAAAACATGCTGTTCACCTGTTGTAGTCCAGAGGGTAGTAGGTGCAGCCATGAAATCCTCTTCAGTGGAGGTGATGATAACACTTCAACCATGTCACATCTGTGCAGGAATCAAAATGATTTTCGGTGAATTTGGTGGATTCTGACAAACTAAGATTTCCAGCTGTTGCATCAGAGCAGATTTGCCAACTGGCCTGACTTATCATTATGTTTAGATGCCCATGGATGGTAAAGTTATGCAATAGTAGAAATAAGTGAAATGTTTACTGCAAAAAGTTTCAGATGCAAGAGATTCTACAGATGCTCGAAGTCTTGAGCAGCACACACAAAATGCTGAAGGTACTCAGCATGTCAGAAAGCATCGAAGGAGGGAAATAAACAGTTACTATTTTAGACCAAGACCCTTCAATGTTCAAAATTCAAAGTAAGTTTTTAATCAAAGTATACATATCAACCCTGAGATTAATTTTCTTGTGGACATGCACTGTAACTACAAGAAACACAACAGGATCAATGAAAGACCTCACCCAAAAGGACAGACAACAAGCAATGTGCAGGAAAAAAACTGTGCAAATACAAAAACAAAGGGAAAAATAATAATATGAAAATAAATAAGTAATAGATACAGAGAACATGAGATGAAAAGACCTTGAAAGTGAGTCTATATTGTGTGGGAACAGTTCGGTGATGGGATAAGTGAAGCTATGCCCTCAGGTTCAAGAGCCTGATGGCTGAGGGGTAATAACTGTTTCTGAATCTGGTGGTGTGGGTCCTGAGGCTCCTGTGCCTTCTTCCTGATGACAGGAATGAGAAGGGAGCATGACCTGGATTTTGTGGTCCTTGATAATGGGTGCTACTTTCCCAGGTCAGCACTCTGGATAAATGTGCTCAGTGGTGAAGAGGGCCTAATCTTGGCCCAGAACGTAGATGGTTTATTTTCCTACATAGATGCCGTCTGATTTGCTGAGTTCCTCCAACATTTTGTGTGTGTTACCGCAGAAAAAATCGCCGGTCATAGCTTCCTTGCCTTTAATGGACGCAGCTCACTGCTGATAACGTAAGAGATTTTCACTGTTACTGTTTTCAAAAGGAAAGAGATTAGAAAGGGTGAAACATTATTCTGTCCTCAAATGCACTACTTATTTATTTATGTAACTGCTAGTAATTTTCTTTATGACTTGAACTGTATTGCTGCTGGGAAACAGCAAATTTCACAACATATGTCAGTGATAATAAATCTGACACTGATTCTGACTCTTAAAGCAGTGCTGTTTGAGGGAACTCTGCACTTTCTGTGTTGTCCTCCCTCTTCCCCACTGCAGTGATTTTCTGTCTGGCACAAGGCCCAAACCATCATTCATGTTGACCAAGGGAGCACACAATCGCGAAAGCTTCAGGGGCCAAGTACAGGCAGTGGGGGAGGGAGCGGGGAGTGAAAGTCTGTTAGAGGCACAGTGGTCTATGATCTTGTGGGAGGGTGAGAGGGTAAACTGTCTCTCTTTAAAACAAAAAACAAGTCTTAAATACCCTGTGAAGATCCTCTGCATAAGTGATTTACAGCATTCAAAGGACACACATTTGCAAATCAGCATGTCAGCAATGGCATCAAAGCACGCATTGGCATTTTGATGCAGCTATGCAAATTTAACAGTTCCTGGTGTCTACTAGCATAAGCTAAGATCGGAAACCCTTGCAGTGTTTGAATTTTTGCTTGGAACCAGTTGTGGAGCACAAAAAACCATTATACCACACAAAATAATTTCTGTATCCATTCCTTTTTATAAAACTTACTAATTACATTGTTTGGTGAAATTTGGTTGGAGGCTGTGCAGTCCACATGATGTAAACAGACATGTGATTAAATCCACAAGGGGCTAATAATACTCTTTGGACTGGTAGTGGCAAGAAGTGGTGGCATTTTTTTCAGCCCAGGAATTTTCTTGAAATATTCATGTTTTAAATCTGACAAACACTTTTTGACAGACTTGGCTAAAGCAAAGAAGTGTGAGCAAGATGGAATAAATGTTTCAGGACAAAGTCTTTCACAAGAGTTGTTGATTTTGAGCTGAAGAGAATTCTTGCTCATCTAATCTGCTCAATGTCTCTAATGTCAAAAGTCATACTTGATGAAGCTTATACAGTTTTTTTTTAAAAGAGGTAACCAGAATAGTAGAACAGTGGTTGTTTTCTATTGAGATTTACAGAAGACCTTTGACAAGGTCCTACACGGCAGAGGTTAGGTGCTATGGAACCCAGGGAGATCTAGTTAGGTGGATTCAAAATTGGATCACAGGTAGGAAGCAGAGAGTGGTGGTTGAAGGTTGTTTGTTGGAGTGGAGGCTGTGTCTATGGTGTGCCTCAGGGATTGGTGTTGTGACCTCTGATTATTACATATCAAGCTCGTTTATTGTCATTCGTGTACCATGCACGTGTACATGTACACTGCCAAACAGCAGGATACTTGGTAGTGTGGAGGAGCAGAGGGATCTGAGGGTACATGTCCATTGATCCCTAAAAGTTGCCTCACAGGTAGATAGGGTATTTAAGAAAGCTTATGGAGTGTTAGCTTTCATAAGTAGAGGGATAGAGTTCAAGAGTCACAAGGTAATGAAGCAGCTCTATAAAACTCTGGTTCGGCCACACTTGGAGTACTGTGTCCAGTTCTGGTTCCCTCACTATAGGAAGGATGTGGAAGCATTGGAAAGGGTACAGAGGAGATTTACCAGGATGCTGTCTGGTTTAGAGAGTATGCATTATCATCAGAGATTAAGGGAGCTAGGTCTTTACTCTTTGGAGAGAAGGATGAGAGAAGGCATGATAGAGGTATACAATATGTTAAGAGGAATAGATAGAGTGGACAGCCAGCGCCTCTAACCCAGGGCACCACTGCTCAGTACAAGAGGACATGGCTTTAAGGTAAGGGGTGGGAAGTTCGAGGGGGATATTAGAGGAAGGCATTTTACTCAGAGAATGATTGGTGAGTAGAATGCACTGCCTGAATCAGTGGTGGAGGCAGATACACTAGTGAAGTTTAAGAGACTACTAGACAGGTATACAGAGGAATTTAAGGTGGGGGGGAGTTATATGGGAGGCAGGGTTTAAGGGTCAGCACAACATTGTGGGCTGAAGGGCCTGTACTGTGCTGTACTATTCCATGTTCTATATTAAAACAATATTCCTCTGGACTAAGGTGCAGAACACAGCACAAACATCAATATTACTGCAAATAAATTAACAAATCGTAAAGTGCATTTACAATGCAAGTCAAAATGTAAACGGTATAATGCTGCATTTGCTTCATATGTGATGAGAGCTGGGTGGTGGCAGAGAGTTCAGTAGTCTGGGAGAAGAAGTTGTTTCCCATCTGAATGCTATTATCAATTATTTGGATACAAGTGTGAAAGTCTTGATTAGTAAGTTTGTAGATGACACAAATTAGGTTTTGTCAATAGCAAAGAAGGTTATCATAGATTGCAAGGAGATTTGATCAATTAGGAAAGTGAGCTGAGGAATAGTAAATGGATTTCAATACAGTTAAGTGTGAGGTGATGCATTCTGGTGTCAAACCAGCATAGAACTTCTACAATGAACGGTGGGGCACTAATGCATGCAATAGAACAGAGGTATCTAGGAATATAGCTGCATGGTCACTGATGGTGGCATCACCGGTGGACTGGGTGGTGGAAAAGGAATTTAGCACTCCAGGCAATGAGAATAGAAGTTGGATGTTATTATACAGTTTTATAAGTTATTGGTAAGGCCACACTTGGTATACTGTGTACAGCTTGTGCCTCCCTTCCATAGGACAGATATGGGTAAACTGTGGAAAGGGTGGAGAAAAGATTTCTGAAGATTTTGTCATTCTAGAGGCTCTGAATGTTCTGGAGAAGTTGGCCAGGCTTGATCTTTATTCCTATGAGCATTGGAGAATGAGGCCTGACTGTATAGAGATTTATAAAGTCAGGAGGGACAGAGTCCACTCCACATGGCCGGGAAATCATAAACCAGCTGGCATAGACTTGGGATGAGAAGGAAACTAGGGCCTTGAGGGATGGTGAGCATATGAAACGAGCTGCCAGGGGAAGTGGTTGAAGCAAGTACAATCGTATCGTTTAAGGAACACTTAAATAATTACATGCAGGGATGGGGCTTTGAGGGATATAGGCCAAGCACAACAATATATGGAGAAATATATACTAATTTCTCAAATTATGAAAGGGATTTTTTTTACCCTGGAAAGCAGTTTATTTTGTGTAACTTTATAACCAGAAAAACGCTGGGTAAAATGCATGATGGCCATTTTGAGAGAATGCATTCCTATTGGTATAGACTGGAATGTTACTCATTATGGTGAAAACAGATTTGTAAATCAAAGACACTTAAACCAAAGAGTCAACTTGCATTATAGTGCAGATTTTAAATCAAATGTTTGTAAATTGATGAATCCCTGTACTGGCTTCATTGGACTGGATAGAAACTGGGATAAGTTCTTGGTAACGACTTAGAAGCTAAACAAAGTGTAATGGAGAGAAATAGATGATAAATTGGAAGATGTGTCGGATTTAAACACTTTGAAGAGAGATTATTGGTTCTGCTGGTAACCGGAGGGGCTGAGGATGATGATTTGAATGAGGAGCATTTATTCTAGTGAAAATAGTTGACAAACTAAATTTCCTCAAACTGTAAATGAAATTTAGCTGCTGTCTTGCTTTCTTTATAGCTGCATCAATATGTTGCATCCAGGTGAGTTTCTCAGAGATATTGATACCCAGGAACTGTAAATTGCTCACTCTCTCCACTACTGATCCCTCTATGATGAGGATCGCTTTGTGTTCCTTCATCTTACCCTCTCTGAAGTCCACAATCAGCACCTTGGTCTTGCTGACAATGGGTGCAAGGTAGTTGCTGCAACACCACTCAATTAACTGGTATACCTCACTTCTGTACGCCCTTTTATCATCATCTGAAATTCTGTCAACAATGGTTGTATCATCGGGAAATTTATAGATGACATTTATGCTGTACGAACTCACACAGTCATATGTCACACAGTCACATTTCAACATCCCTAAATAGCTTAGAATTGATTGCTCATCTCAAGTTGTTCTTGAAATTGAGTTGTCTGTCTGGAGCACCATAATGTACATGATTAAGCCATTTCCATTGTGATATTGGGTTAGAGCTCCAGGCTGCAGGAAAATTGTGCAGTTGATATTTGACAGAAAAGCTTTGGAGTGAATATGGGAAATGGTCATCTCCTTCCATCACTTTTGAATGGTTTGCATGTTCTTTTGTCAATAAAAGAGACTGAAAACTGCCTTATGGGAATTCCTGGCCACAGTCAGTCAAAGCAGAGAAAGAGCAGCTTGAAACATTTCAAAAGAACACATTGAATCATTAGAACAAAAAAGACATCAAGATATTTCTTATGAAGCACTGAGAATGATGTCTACTTAATTCCAGTGCAGGAATGACTAAGCTGGTTCCAGAGTGGAGATGAATGGAGATTGAATGGCTTTCTATTCATCCTCAAGAATGATTCCAGTTCAACAGGTAGTTTATCAGAGGTGTGGTACAGGATTGTGGCAAGCAGAATAGCCAAGAGTGTTGCAGTGAATACACATCCCTGCTTGACTTCATTCAGTACCCTTTTACCCCAACCAAAATAAACTTTATTCCCAGGAAAAAGTACAAAAACCACAATGCATGGCTCTCTTTACATCCATAATGCCATTGAATCGATGCATTCTTATTGGATAAATTGAATGAGTGGTAAGTAAAATACAGATATCACAGGGAATATAAGAAGTTTAGATTCTTTGACCAGCAGCTTAAATGTTAGTAAATGTGAATTATATTGACTTGAAAAATGTAATGCTTTTTATTTTGTGCACTCAGTAACTTCTTAGTTTTGACAGATTTAGCATCCCTTTTTTTGCAGTCTAGAAACGCAAGAGTGATCAGCTGTCCCAGCATATTGTGCTCATCCATGGTTCAACTGAAACATCCATTATGACCACATCCAGGCTGCACTGAGTGCTGCGATGCCCTCTTGCTTCAGCAGCACTCTCTATATGATGCAGTTACTCTCCAAGCCATCTTGAAGTCCTCGTACTAGGAACTATAAGTGCCAGAAAAAATATGTCACTGGATTGAGCTCTTTCTGAAATAGCTTCAATTTATGTGAAAATATTTTGTGTACAAGAAGCTGACTGCAATATTACTGTTAACTGTTGAACTGTTGTCTTTCTGTTCATAGGTCTACCTACAGCCTAAGTCAAGGTTTGTGGCTACCAGTCAGTAAGAGTTTTGTCGTGCCTCCAGTGGAGCTATCCATCAGCCCGTTGGCCAGCTGCAAGACTGATGTCCTGGTCACTGAGGACACAGGGGAGGTTAGGTAAGAGACCAGTTGTAGAGGCAAAGAGGAGAGTTAAGGTTGTTTTCACTGTGATAATGATGCAGAGAGGTGGTTTATCTGCACAGGGACTGATAGAATTAGGAGACATGGTTAACAGAGACCATTTAAATCGAGGGAAATTTCTTCACACGGAGTGTCCTAAATCTTTTCCTTACGTGGAGGTTGAGACACTTAATGTTCCTTTGACCGAGAAAAATGGAGGTAAGGGGCATTCATACCCAGAAAGGAAATTTGAACTGAGGCCACAATCAGAGTATCTGTGGTCCAATTCAATGCTGAAGCCAGGACTGAGGACCTGGCGGCCTACTGCTGTTCCTGTTTACAATGTTCTTATGCTTATATTATGCAGAAATCAAATTAGGGAAGCACTTGCCAGCTGTTACTTCTAAATCATCAAATTCATTGAGTAGTCTGAAATATGATGTATCTTATTTTATCTGTTTATTCAGTGTTCTGATTTGGCACACCATTGTTTTCTGTGACGTGCATATAAAATTAGAGCATTATTTATATTTCCTGGATGGATTATTGTATCTGCATTCAGTTGAGTCCCAGAAAGCCATCTGGAAACCTTCTCTTCTTTTTTCCCCTTTGTTAGCTGAGTCTGTCTTTATTGTTGAGTTTGTATAAATTACTGATTTTTAAATCTTTTGTTGTATTTAATTAAAACTTGCAGTAAACAAGTGTCAGTAACTTCCCAATCTTGTAATATCTCAGACTTCTATGGTAAGTGCCAGTAACTTCAAAACATCTTGGGAAGTGTTAAACTTTGCCCAGATTCTGGGTGCATTTATGACATGCTTGGGACAACAGATGCCACTTTATTCCTTGAATCATAGGCCTACGTAACAGAAGAGCTATGTTTATCCCATTGCCTCCTGCCTGGTTGTCAAAAAGATACTCAGCCTTACTACTACTTTACAGCACAAACTCCATTGTCTTGTAGATCACATCTCCAATTATTGCTGAAATGCCTTGAGTTTGTCAATTTCAATTGCACCTTCAAGCAGTGAGTTCCAACCCACTAGTACTCTCTGAGTGAAAATCTCTTTACTTACCATCTCTTAAGTCCTGCTATGAAGAGCTTTACATCAACACACCCAGCTTTGGTTTAGTTACTGATAGAAACATAGAAAATAGGTGCAGGAGTAGGCCATTCGGCCCTTCGAGCCTGCACCGCCATTCAGTATGATCATGGCTGATCATCCAACTCAGAACCCTGTACCTGCTTTCTCTCCATACCCCTGATCCCTTTAGCCATAAGGGCCATATCTAACTTCCTCTTAAATATAGCCAATGAACTGGCCTCAGCTGTTTCCTGTGGCAGAGAATTCCACAGATTCACCGTTTTCTGTATGAAGAAGTTTTTCCTCATCTCGGTCCTAAAAGGCTTCCCCTTTATCCTTAAACTGCGACCCCTCGTTTTGGACTTCCCCAACATCAGAAACAATCTTCCTGCATCTAGCCTGTCCAATCCCTTTAGAATTTTATACATTTCAATAAGATCCCCCCTCAATTTTCTAAATTCCAGCAAGTATAAGCCTAGTCAATCCAGTCTTTCTTCATACGAAAGTCCTGCCATCCCAGGAATCAATCTGGTGAACCTTCTTTGTACTTCCTCTATGGCAAGAATATCTTTCCTCAGATTAGGAGACCAAAACTGCACACAATACTCTAGGTGCAGTCTCACCAAGGCCTTGTACAACTGCAGTAAAACCTCCCTGCTCCTATACTTGAATCCTTTTGCTATGAATGCCAACATACCATTTGCCTTTTTCACCGCCTGCTGTACCTGCATGCCCACTTTCAATGACTGGTGTACAATGACACCCAGATCTCGTTGCACCTCCCCTTTCCCTAATAGGCCACCATTCAGATAATAATCTGTTTTCCTGTTCTTGCAACCAAAATGGATAACCTCACATTTATCTGTATTAAATTGCATCTGCCATGTATTTGCTCATTCACCTAACCTATCCAAGTCACCCTGCATCCTCTTAGCATCCTCCTCACAGCTAACACCGCCGCCCAGCTTCGTGCCATCCACAAACTTGGAGATGCTGTATTTAATTCCCTCGTCTAAATCATTAATATATATTGTAAACAACTGGGGTCCCAGCAGTGAGCCTTGCGATACCCCACTAGTCACTATCTAATATCTCTAGTATATCTAATATCTCTACATATTTCTAAGAAGAAACAAAAACGCAGAGCACGAAAAATGGTTTAAGTTTTTAATTGTCATTTGTTGCTGCTCAATTAACTAAGAAGGGAATGAACATTGCCCTTTTGGTGTGTCTTAACACTTCAACAAAAAATGGACTGCAGACTTTTGGGAAATTAGTATTCCAGACCCAAATTGTAGCACCTGTTTCTAGCAAATATTTAATAGTTTATGTTTCTGTTTAAACTTTCTGAATAATTGCAAAAGTATCACTGGCAAATTGGAAGAATTGGCAAACTGGCTAGTTGGAAGGATTTTAGATGCTAAAGAAAAATAAATTGAATTAAAATTTATTCCTTGATACAACGAAGAACATCTGGTGCAATTTTGCAAATACATCTGAAAACTGAGTTTGCATAAAAGATATTTCTATCAGTATGACAGTTTATCATCTGTGAGTAAAATTATGCAGTGAAACTGTCTTTAAAAGTTCAAGAAAGCAATTTCTTGATGTTAAATGTCCTAGTGCATTAAATATATTTAATTTTAAACTATTTTTGGAAGGCACATTTTAATATCCTTGTAACTGAAAATATTTTAAATGCTTCTTTGAAGTTCCACAGATGAGCTCAGTTAATCAGAAACCTATGATAATGATGATTAGATACATCTAGGCCAATAGCCAGTATATGAATAAATGCTAATTTTAGACAAGCAGGTGAGATTATGGAAGCTCAATTTGATCTGCTACATATGTAAAGTGCAGTGCTTTGCTATCTTTTATATTGATTTAACTCACCTACAATGGCATGCACAAGAGCAATTCTCATTGAGAATGTGTTCAAATTACCTTTGTTCATAGTCAACAGGGCTGTAGAAATTTGTCCCGTTACATATGCTTCATGCACAATATCTTAAATGCAACTCTGCTTCTGAAATTCGATTCAGAATTCATTTCAGTCAAACCAGATTTCACAAGAAAAATGTGATAAGCCTATGTAACCACATTGTGCATGTTGTATATATTACAGGGGACATATTGCCTGAATTAACTGTTTGAAAAGCTCCAGAAATTTAAATCCATTCCTCTAAAGAGTTACTCGTGTCAATTCAGTGACAGTCTCCCAACTGGCAGAAGCAGAAATATTGTACCCAGCAAGGAATTTTTGGGAACCAGTATTCCACAAGAGATCAGGTTGCAAGGAAATCTCCTCTGACCCGCAAGACAGTTGTCTATCCTACCAGTTGGTGGCTTCTGCCATAACTCAGACAGGACTGCCCATAACGTAGTGTATATGTTTCCGTCAGAGGAAAGTGAAAACACTTGGCCTTGGTTTTGCACTTTTATGACAGGCTCTCCATTTGTCTCAGCTTGAAGCTTGACAGAACTGAAAAGGCCAAGGGCAGAAGCAGAATGAACTGAAACAACACGCCCACCATTCTGCTGCGGGTCAGGAGAAGCAATTTGATCTCTTGAGGAATGTTGGCTCCCAAAAATTCCTTGCTGGGTCCAATATTCCTGCTTCTACCAGATGAGAGACTGCCACAAAATTGACACTAGTAACTATTTGGAGGAGTGGATTTAAGACTGGCCACAAATCACCATGCCTAAATTGCATGTGGCCATGAGGCCAATCTCAAAAGTAACCAGATTCTGCTGGGTTTCAAGAGGAAGCAGCTTAGATAGTTTTCTAAAAATAGTCTTCTATTATAAAAAAAACAGATGATATTATTCAGTACCATGAAGGTGTGAGAGGTAATGAAGCAAGCAGCAAGACATGGGTCAAGTTCGAGTTGGCTAAGATGGTGAGATTTTTTTTCTGAAAGTTTAAAATGTCAGACCTTGATTTCCAGGCTATTCGCTGAGCAAAACACTGCATATTGTTATGGTTTATTGCTCTTGCCCTGTGCAGTTAATTATCTCTTAGTTTTCGCAAACTTTTGTAAATGATTATATCATTATCTTGACTAGTGGTGACCCGCTGCTGCCTCGTTTGCAATCTGCTCTTTTCTCTTAATGAGATTGTGCTTTCTAAGTGAAAATAACTACCAAATTGTAATTATGCACAGACATTGAAAACTAGTTTGTCCTGTCCAATGTGTTTTTACAAACCTAACCTTCCCAGACTTTTGGCCCTTTAAGAATATGCTAAAACATTCATTATCTATGTGTTAAGCGGCTTGGAACATTTAACTGCATTTGTCTTTGGAATACAGTCACATTTGTAACCTAAGCAATGCAATAGCTTGGATGTGTGCTGCAAGATACCACATATAGCAATCAGCTATTTATCACAGAATCAGAATCAGGTTTAATATCACTGGCAAGTCGTGGAATTTGTTAACTTTGCAGCTGCAGAACAATGGAATACATGATGATATAATATATATCAAAAATCTGTAAATTACAGTAACTATATATGTATATTAAATAGTTAAATTAAGTAATTAGTGCAAAACTAGAAATAAAAAGTAGTGATTTAGTGTTCATGGGATCAATATTCATTCAGAAATCAGATGACAAAGGGATCAAAGTGATTCCTGAGTTGCTGATTATGTGCCTTCAGGCCTCTGTACCTCCTTCCTGACGGTAACAATGTGAAGAATGCATGTCCTGGTTGGTGTGGATCCTTAATGATGGACGGCACCTTTTTGAGGCACTGCTCCTTGAAGACGTCCTGGATGCCACAGAAGCCAGTACCCATGTTGGAGCCAACTCGTTTTACAATTCTCTGCAGTTTTCTTCGGTCCCGTGCAGTTGCACCCCCCCCCCCCCGCCCCACCCATACCAGATGGTGATACAGCTGATCAGAATGCTTTTCATGGTCCATCTGTAGAAATTCTCGAGTGTTTTAGCTGACATGCCAAATCTCCTCAAACTCCGAATGAAATATAGCTGCTGTCTTGCTATATTACTGTATCATAGAATTGTATTGCATAAAAATGGGCCTTTTTAGCCCAACCGTGATACCTATCAAGACTAATCCCATTTTCTTGCATTAGGGCCACATCCCTCTCTACCTTTCCTATCTGAATAACTGTCCAAATACACTTTAAATGTTGTAATTCTATCTGCTTCTCCACCTGTTCTGTCAGATTGTTCCATATAAGCACCATTCCCTGTGGAAAAACATAGACCCTTACTGTATGCTCAGGAAGAAGAATGCCTTCTTAACCTGTAACTAATGAGGAGTCCAAGCAATTAGGTCCACAAACAATTCCTGCCGCTGCCTGTAGAAGTTTGTAGAGCATGGGTTTGCTCGGGAGCTCCAGTTTCCTCCCACAGTGCAAAGACGTACTAGTTGGTATGTTAATTGTCCTCTGATTAGGCTAGGGTTAAGTTGGGAGTTGCTGAAGAGATTGGCTCGAAGTGCTAGAATAACCTATTCCATGCTGTATCTCAATAAAATAAAATATTGTGAAAATAAACGTCAACGAGATGTGCCGTTGGGCAAGCTGCAGTTTGCACGATGGTGTAGTTGTCAGTTTCTACTGAGTGACACTGATGTACTGTGTTTTGTACAATGCTCACTAACTTCAGCTATCTGGTTCGCAATCTGAAGTGTATCATCAAATCCTGCACTTGATCAAAAGGTAAACAAAACATCACTTTAAACTTAGAGAGATTTACATACCTATTGTTGAATCTGCTTGAATGAACTGGTATGCAGACAATCAAATACTAAAAGATGGAATCCATTCTGCTATGATGCTTGATGTTCCTTCAAAGATAAATTAGTCCTTGGAAAAAGCACTGCTCTTGCACTAGGGTACAGTATAAAGGAGGCTATAATTTACCACAATCACACTACAGATCTTAGGTCACCGAGATTAATTTCTTTTCTGTTTAGCTCTTCAAGACGTTAGTGTCTCCTTTTATGGCAAATAAAACAGGATAAGAAGCTTGTATCTGTACCAACATTTCTGCTAAATTATTGATGGGAGGAATATTAAAAATTTAATCTGGTATTATAATGTTTGTAATTAGAACCCTTAGGATAAATAAATTGCCAAATATCATTTTCACCTATTTTTGTACTGCTGTCTGCCTAAGCCAGTAAGTGGGAGCTCAAGAGTAAGAGGCCTTGCATATTATAAACAAATGAACAACAAGATCTTTGGACCATGCCACTATGGAGTATTTGCTTCAAACTGGAGGAAGAAGTTGCGCTACGATGTTGTATCTATTTACATTCTGTGAAAATTCAGGTCATTAAAGAACATAAAGGAAATAATGGTCACAAAGCTGTGATATACAAAGCTGAAAGTGGGTAAGTTGTTATAATGAGTAGCAGGCTGTGATCAGAGGTGTGTCAAAATCTGAATGCTTGTTACATTATTATGAAGTGCACTGAAATGTGGTTTTGCCCTTTGCCAGTCCTGTTTCTTAAAATTGCATCTTGTGTACAGGGATTGTACAATGTCTCAATTTGCCTTTATACATGGATTAAAACAATCAGACAGACATTTAATTCAACGCTTCCAATACTTCATTGAACTGTTGTCATGCACCATATTATTTAAGCTAAAAACTAATGATGGAAATTGTTTGTATCGTGAAAAGGAGAACGACAGCCACGTCAAGAGACTCAAACCGGAGGGAAAATAAAATCAACAAATATATCCAATTGTTCAGCTTTATCATTCACTTATTTGAAAGATATATTTTGGAAAATAAAGTTGTTGAAATAAAATAAATTAAAAGAATATTTTCTTTTGTTCAATAATCATAATTACCTTTACGATTACTAACCCTCATTAAGAAGGGTAATTGAATAATTGAGTAGTGTTGCATTGATTGCTTGTAACCTTAGAATATGAATGTTGAATCAGTCAATTAACTTGTACTTGAAATAATCATATTATTGCAAAGAAGCCAATCTTTTATGCACCATCACCATGTATCAAGACAGCAGCAACAAAATATGTCTGACAGGCCGATAGTCTAAATACTCTGGGTGCCAAATCATTTACAGTGTGGTATCCAAAGTACATGAGGAATCGCCTTGCTCTGGCCATCATTTTGTAACATTGGTGACATTAACACGTCAGATTCTGCTGTCAGTCACGAACCAAGCTTGTTTGTGCCAGAAGAAGCAGATTGGGACCCACCAGTATTACTAGTTCATGTGTTAACCTCATGCACTTCAAAATACTTTCAGCAGCAAAAAGGATTCTCTCAGCTCTTCTCAAGTCAGATGGCAATATTTAAAGAAATCAGCAGCTACTTATAAGTCAGTTGTAACCTGTTTTCTACTAGTGTTTGCTTCATCAAGACTGCAAGGATGTGGTGTGCTGGAATGGAGCAGTTTATTTAAGTTTTGCGGATTCTGAAATAGCCATTTTCTCCAGGCCCAGTCAAGAAGGCAGCTGTTTTCCAATGTAAGTGAAATCAGGCACACACAAGGCATGTTAAGCTGATGTGGCATGAGAGAGAAGCGTTCAGCAATAGGCCATGTCAGCTCAGAATCTTCTGCAAATACTGCTGTCTGCATCTGAGCAAGCAACAGTCTGCAAGGCTTAGTGCCTTCGTTGGAATGTGCATCAGTCAAAATGCACTTTTTGAGCACGAGAATAGTAGAAAGCCACAGGCAATGCTCTCCAAGCTGTTCCAGAATAGCATTACCAGTGGCTTTGGTCAGGAATGTCATTGGTTATGGGCTAGAGATATCTGCACCATAGTGAAGTAAGCCACACACTGTTATGTAAGGGACATCACACCCAGTCCTCTTTCAAGTAACAGAGAACAGGCTTCATCAGCTTGTACAATGACTGGTCCAAAATGCATAGGGGAGTGAAAATGTGGCCCTGGTTATATTGCCAAAAATTATGAGATTGTATATGGATGTTGTTGACTGTAGATCAGATCTCCCATGTACAGAATGTAGTAGGCACATTGAGAATCTATAGAATGAGAATAAAACTCACATTTTATTTTTCATGAGAACAAACTTAAACATCGTAAACAAAGAAATGGTTCAATATTATTCAATTTCTAGGCAAGTGATTCTTCATTGTAATTCCTTCTCTGTCCAGTGCGTGTGTAATGTTACTTTAGAATGGTGCTGACAACACTGACATTTATACCCCTATGTGAAGCAGTGCTATTCAGAAATATTTCCGGAAACCTCCTCTCATGACCTTGGGAAACAGTGTAACATTAAATATTTTGTTAGCTTTGCAAATCTGGAAGATCTGTATTCCTCAGCACTGGAGAGGCCAAATTCAGATTGGATGATCACTTTGCAGGAGGCCAGCCCTGAGCTTCCAGTGGCCAGTCACCATTATCCTTTACCTCACCCCTTGTGAACAAGATTCTAATGTTCAAACAAAGCTTATTGTTAGAATCAGAATCTGGTTTAATATCAGTGGCACATGTGGTGAAATTTGTTAACTTTGTGGCAGCAGTAGTGCAATACATGATAATCGAGAGAAAAAGAAGTGTAATACAGTAAATATATGTAATTATATATATATATATAAAACCTCCACAGTGTATGCTTAGCCCACTGCTCTACTCTCTCTATACCCACAACTGTGTGGCTAGTCACAGCTCAGATACCATCTGTAAATTTGCAGATGAATATAACCATTGTTGGTAGAATCTCAGATGGAGACGAGAGAGCATAGAGGAGTGAGATATACCAACTAGTGGAGTGGCGTGGCAGCAACAACCTGGCACTCAACATCAGTAAGATGAAGGAGCTGGTTGCAGACTTCAGGAAAGGTAAGGTGAAGAAACACATGCCAATCCTCATACAGGGATCAGAAGTGGAGAGAGTGAGCAGTTTCAAGTTCTTGGGTGTCAAAATCTCTGAGGACCTAACTTGGTCCCAACATATCAATGCAGCTGCAAAGAAGGCAAGACAGCGACTATACTTCATCAGGAGTTTGAAGAGATTTAGTATGTCAGCAAAAATATTCAAGAAGTTTTACCATGGAAAGCATTCTGATAGGCTGCATCACCGTCTGGGATGGGGGTGGGCTACTGCATAGGACTGTGAGAAGCTTCAGAAGGTCATAAATTTAGTCAGCTCTACCTTAGGTACTAGCCTACAAAGTACCCAGGACATCTGCAAAGAGCAGTGTCGCAGAAAGGCACCGTCCATTATTAAGGTCCTTCAGCATCCAGAGTATGCCCTTTACTCACTGTCACCATCACGTAAGAGGTACAGAAGCCTAAAGGCACACACTCATTGTTTCAGAAACAGCTTCTTCCCCTCTGCCATCCAATTCCTAAATAGACATTGAACCTATGTCCATAACCTCACTTTTTAAAAATATATTATTTCTGTTCTTGCATGATTTTTAATCTATTCAATATACATATACTGTAATTGATTGACTTATTTATTTCTTCCTTATATATTGTGTATTGCATTGAACTACTCCTGCTAAGTTAACAAATTTCACTACACATGCTAGTGATAATAAACCTGATTCTGATATACATATAATAGTTAAATTAATTAAACAAGCAGTCCAAAAAATAGGATATAAAAAAGTAGTGAGCTCGTGTCCATTCAGAAATCGGCAGAAGAGAAAAAGCTATTCCTGAATCATTGACTGTGTGCCTTCAGGCTTCTGTACCTCCTCCCTGATGGTAACAATGAGATGAGGGCACGTCTGGGTGCTGGAGTCCTTAATGATGGACACCACCTTTCTGAGGCACCACCCCTTGAAGATGTACTGGATACTATGGAGGCTGGTGTCCATGACGGAGCTGACTAATTTTACAACTCTCTGCAGCTTACTTCAATCCTGTGCAGTAGTACCTCTCCCAACCCCCTTCCCCCCCAGACAGTGATGCAGCCGGTTAGAATACTATGCATGATACACCTGTAGACATTTGTGAATGTTTTTGGTAACATACCAAATCTCCTCAAACTCCTAATGAAACATAGCCACTGCCTGGCTTTCTTTATAGCTGCATTGATATGTTGAGTCCAGGTTTTGTCCTTAGAGATATTGACACCACAAGAACTTGAAATTGCTCACTGCCTCCACTTCTGATCCTTCTTTGAGGAGTGGTATGTGTTCTCTTGCCTTACCCTTTCTGAAGTCCACTACAGTCTTCGAGACCCAACAGTGAATTCAACATCTTCAGCTAATCACCTTCTACTACTGTTTTTATTTCATATTTATTCCACATTCCTCACGTAATTCCATTTTCTGCATTTTCCCATCCTTTCTATTGTTCTCATACTCCAATTTACACAATCACTCCCTTCTCGTTGAACTTCTTCTATCCTGGCCACTTCTCTCTACTTCCCCAATTCCCCATCTCTGCATCTTAAAAACTATGGATCTCTGGCTGTTAATGATTGTGATGAAAGGTCATCAATTTGAATAGTTAAGTCTGTTACTCCAGCCACAGAAGGAGCCTTACCTGCAGAGCATTTCCAGTATTTTTCAGTTATTATTTAGTATTAACAATACCATCTCAGTTTGAAATTACTCCCTCAATGTGGTCATAGTCCAGCAGCCAACATTTGATTAGTCGCTAAGATCAGCTACTTCAAAGTGCCTTTGCACACAACGGTAGTTATTGGATGAAAGAACTGCATCTGGGCCAATACTTCAGAGACCTCCTGCTCCTATATTTGACACAGTTTGACCCATTAGTCTCAGCATGGCTCAGGGATCAAGCATGGAGCTTGCATTATCTTCACAGCACTAATTCCGATTTGACGGCCTGTGTCTATTAATTAAATCATTAGAAGCACAAAGTCCAACTTTTTTGCCGTGACAAATGCTGTGTGGATTTATTTGACAGCAACTTCAGCAAAGAACGAATAAATCTATTAAAAGTTACATGCTGAAAGTGTGCATATGTATAGAATTAGTTTTTTTGAGAGAGTATAGATTAAACGGTGACCCCTGCTGTAACCCCATTATAAGGAAAAGTTCCCTTCAGTGACCTTCCTGTGGCATGAGTTCTCAGTATCCCAGCCTCCCACTCTGAAGAACTGCAGTGGAAAAACTTAGGTTATCTCAGACAATCGTTGCCTTATTATATTTCCAGCTTCTGAAATCAGCACCATTCAAGAGGTTCAGTCAGTGTTGCGAACAAATTTATTTGTGCATCACAAACTTAATAAAACCTTCTGGTTAGACCTCTTTATGAATAAAGAACAGCAGGGTGAGCTTCCTCAACAACTATCACCCTGTTCCACTCGTATTTACTGTGCTGAAGTGCGTTGAGAGGTAGGTCATGGCTAGAATCAACTTCTGCCTGAGTAGTGACCAGGATCTGCTTCAATTTGCTTATCACCACAATAGGTCTACAGTGGATGCAAACTTACTGGCTCTCCACTTGACCTCGCATCACCTGGTCAGTAGCAATACCTACATCATGGTGCTGTTTCTTGACTACAGCTCAGCATTCAACACAACCATATCCTCAGTTCTAATCAGTAAGCTCCAAAGCCTGGTCCTCTGTACTTTCCTCTGCAACTGGATCCTTGACTTCCTCGCTGGGAGATCGTAGTCTCGCTCACAATCAACACTGATGCAGCCCACTGCTCTACTCTATATTTCCAAAATTGTGGGGCTAGATGCAGCTCAAACACCATCTATAAGTTTGCCAATGACACAACTATTGAAAAAATTTCAGGTGCTGATGAGGAGGCATAAAAGAGTGAGATAGATCAGCTGGTTGAGTGGTGTCACAGCACTAACTTTGCACTCAGTGTAAGTAAGACCACGGAATTGATTGTGGACTTCAGGAAGTTGAGGGAACACACACCAGTCCTTGTCGAGGGATTAGAGGTGGCAAGCGTGAGTAATTTTAAGTTCCTGAGTGTCAACATTTCTGAAGATGTATCCTGGGCTCAACTTATTGATACAGTTACAAAGAAGTCACAACAGCAGCTATACTTCATTAGGGGTTCAAAGAGTATTGGTATATCAGCAAAGACACTCACAAATTTCTACAGATCTACCAAGGAGAGCATTTTAACTGGTTGCATCACTATCTAGTATGGAGGGAGCAGTGCACAGGATTGGGAAAAGCTGCAGAAAACTGAAAACTCAGCCAGCTCTAACATGCGCACGAGACACCCAGCATCCAGGACACCTTCAAAAGGCATCCCCCATCACACAGGATATACCCTCTTCTCATTGCTTCCATGAAGGAGGAGGTACAGAAGACACAATCGAAGTTCCAAGAGCAATTTGTTTTGTCCCTCTATCAATGGATTTCTGAAGGGACAATGAAACCATGAACACTACCTCTGTATTTTTTCTCCTCTCTTATTGCACTAAATATTAATTTAAAATTGAATATACAGCACTGTGAAAAAGTACACACATGCATATATATATATATATAGAGAGAGAGAGAGACCGAGAGTGCTAGGGTGCCTAAGACTTTTGCACAGTACTGTAGTAATTTTATGTATTGCAATGTACTACTGCTGCAGACAAATTTCATGATATGTGAGTGACGATAAACCTGATTCTCATATGGGTCTCTATTGTGGACTGAGAGTGGGATGGAGCAGGGAGTGTGAAGCACCAGAGAGACATTCTGCAGTGATCAATAAACCAATTGTTTAAAATGAAGCGATCTTGCCTGGCACCTCAGGGCTGGCACTCCTCCTCTGCACCCTGTCCCTCCATGGTGCTCCACCCTCTCCATTCCCAACATTTTTTGCTCCCACCAGACTTAAGTACTCACCCTCCGCTCTGCATTAATAAATACAGTATTATGCAACAGTCTTAGGCAATCTAGCTATAAATACATGCACCTAAGACTTTTACATGGATCGTAAATAATTATTGTAACATTTTTATTAATTATGTATTGCAATGTGCTGATGCTGCAAAGCAGCAATTTTCTTGACGTGTGGCAGTGATATTAAATCTGGTTCTGTTAAATTGAACCCAAATAAATGATAAAATCAAGGAATATTTTGCTGATCTTTGGCATTGCTAGTTACCATAGATATTTTTTAAACAATGTTAATAAAACCTGTGGCAGCATGATGGATTGTCTGATACAGTGTTCAATTTTAATATTTTAAAGTTGGCTCTGTGTAGGCTGCTGGAAATGGATGCCATCCAGTTGTATCTGGTTCTCCCTCTGGAGCTGCCGTGCAGATTGCAATTCCGTTTGAAATCTGACTTAAAAACCCAATCAATGATAAGCTTTCCAGGAGAGATTTTGCTCAAAGCCAAGTGTTTAATCAATAAAAAAGTGCCAATATTTTCGACCAGACTCTGACAGCAGATGCTGGTGATAAATGGTTGACTTGACGTAAAAAGGCAAATTGATTATTTTATTCTACAGCACCATTTATTTATGACTTCTAAAGCTGTTCATTTCTTGCTGTCTAAGGAATCCATCATAATCTACACCATGGGGCACTCTGTGGTTCCTAGCCAATGATTTAAGTGAACAGCCTTTTTAGCAGCTGGACTCTGTTAAGTATAAAAGCCTTATATTTAATTCTCAGATTTTGATGAGATTGGATGAGCAAGAGGTGACATCAGGAACAGACACACCAGGATTATATGAGGGCCGAATGGTTTATAACTAGTAGGGCTGCTGCCTTCCAGCACCCGGGACTCGGGTTCAGTCTGACCTTGGGTGCTGTCTGTGTGGATTTTGCACTAGGTGCTCCATTTTCCTTCCTCATTCCAAATGTGTGCATGTTGGTAGGCTAATTGACCATTATGTATTTCCTTTAGTGCAGGGGTACCCAAACTAGGGTCTCAGCAGGGGTCCATGGATTTAAAAAGTTTGGGAATCCTTGCATTCGTGTGTGTGAGTGATGGAATATGGGAAAGTTGATGAAAATGTGGAGAGGTTTTTTTAAAAAAATTGAAATAATGTAGTAAATTGGCAGTTGTTGTTTGGCATTGACTTGGCTGTCTAAAGGTTCTGTTCTTTGCTGTATAGCTCTATGACTCTATAGCAACAAACCCATGACCCCAGTTGGTAAGTGGTTGAGCAGTGTCTGAGTTACTGTACATCATCTGATGCAGCTGTAGTGTTTCAAATGGTCAACCTAAACTTTGGTGAAGAAGACCTGGAACAAAAACCCAATAGACCATAAGACCACCAGATATAGGATCAGAATTAGGCCATTTGGCCCATCGAGTCTGATCTGCCATTTCATCATGGCTGATCCAGTTTTCCTCTCAACCCCGATCTCCTGCCTTCTCCTCATATCCCTTCATCTTCTAACCATTTATGAATCTGTCAACCTCTGCTTTAAATATGAAGACTTGGCCCCTACAACTGCTTGTGGCAAAGAGTTACACAGATTCACCACTCTTTGGCTAAAGAAATTCCTCCTACGCTCCCTTCGACAAGGATGTCCCTCTATTCCGAGGCTGGTCTGGTCTTAGACTCTCCTATCATAAGAAACATCCTCTCCATATCCACTCTATCAAGGTTTTTTAATAGGTTTCAAAGAGGCCACCCCTCATTCTTCTGAATTCTAGTGAAAGCAGGCCTAGAGCCATCAAACACTCTTCATATGACAAGCCTTTGAATCCTAGAACCCTTTTTGTGAACCTCCTTTGAACACTCTCCATTTTCATCGCATCCTTTCTAAGCTGCTAACAATATTCCAAGTGAGGCCTCACCATCATAAAGTCTCAACATTACATCCCTGCTTTTATCTTCTAGTCATCTTGAAAGGAATGCTAACATTGCATTTGCCTTTCTCTCCACAGACTTAATCTATAAATTAACCATTAGGGAATCCTGCAACGTCCCTTTGCTCCTCAGTTTTTTGTATTTTCTCTCCTTTTAGAAAATAGCCAACCCTTTTATTTCTTCTACCAAAGGACTATTCTCTATACATCCCGACACTGTATTCCATCTCCTAATCTGTCTAGATCCTTCTATAGACTTTCTACTTCCTCAAAACTACCTGCCCCTCCATCTATCTTCATATTTTTTGCAAACTTTGCAACCAAGCCATCAATTCCATCATCCAAATCATTGACATATAAGTTAAAAAGAATCAATCCCAACACAAACCACTAGTCGAACACCACTAGTCACCGGCAGTCAACCAGAAAAAGCTTCCTTTATTCCCACCCTTTGCCTCTTGCTATTCAGCCACTACTTTATCCATGCTAGAATCTCTCCTGTAATTCCATGGGCTTATAGTTTGTTAAACAGCCTCATGTAGGATGCCTTGTCAAAGGCCTTATGAAAATCGAAATGCATAATATCAACCAGTTCTCCTTTGTCTATCCTATTTGTTACTTCTTCAAAAAATTCCCACAGATTTGTCAGGCAAGATTTTCCATGCTGACTATGGCCCATTTTACCATGTGCCTCCAAGTATTCTGAGAACTCGTCCTGATTAATTGACTCCAACATCTTCCCATCCACTGAGGTCAGAACAACTGACCTATAGTTTCCTTTCTTCTGCCTCTTACACTTCTTGAAGAGTGGAGTGATATTTGCAACTTTCCATTCTTCCAGAAACTTTCCAGAATCTAGTGCTGCTTGAAAGATCATTACTAATGCCTCTACAATCTCTTCAGCCACCTCTTGATACCTGGAACTTCCACCATGCTGCTAGTGTCTTCCATAGTGAAGACTGATGCAAAATACTTATTCAGTTTGCCTGCCATTTCCTTGTCCCTCATTAGTATCTCTCCAGCTTTGTTTTCCAGCGGTCCGAGATCCATCTTGCCTCTCTTTTACACTTCATGGATCTGAAGAAACTTCTGGTGTTTAGCTTTAATATTACTGGCTAGCTTACTTTCGTATTTTATCTTTACCTTCTTAATACCTTTTTTAGTTGCCTTCCATTGGTTTCTAAAAGCTTCCCAACCCTCTAACTTTCCACTAATTTTTGCTCTATTATGTGCCCTCCCTTGGCTTTTATGTTGGCTTTGAATAGAATAGAAGTCAGTATTGGAGATTCTTTCAAAATATTTGTGTTTTCTGGTAGTCGATGTTGCTTTATTCAGCTCTGTATAATGTTTGCTGTGTTATATATTCTCACGTAATATACTACATGATCAGCTTTTTGATTGTACAGTAAACAACAGCGGTAAAATAATGGAAATTATGTGATTTTTAAATGAAAATAAATGCAAATATGTGACATCATGCTTTAATGTGATGGGCATTGATTTTATTGAAATCATATTTTGTTATTTCAGCATAAAGTGATTTTTTTTTGTGAAACCTGAATAGTATGTACTGTTTTAAACCCAAATTAGGAAACAGGCCTTGTAGAGTCACGTTCTGAATGATCAATAGGAAGCCTCCAGATGGCTTGAGATTAGATGGCTGCAAGAACATGACCAAATTTATAACTTTCAATCATGTTTCACAATCATTACTTTGTAGAAATGTATGCTGCTGTCTAGAAATCAGACCCATTTGTACTTCCTCTCTGTAATTTTAAATAGTGCACAAAAAAATAAAACCTTTGGCCTTGGGGAAGCAGGAACTGGCACTTCCAGAGACCATTCATCTTAACTTTATCGTGTTATCATCTGCAGGAAACACTTTAGTTGTTCAGTGATGGAAGCAGCATAAAAAGGTTGAGATCTGTGACTCTCTAACTCACATTTAAATGAGTACATCATACTGAGGGTATTGTTTTAAAACTTTCCCCATTCTTCACCAGATATCATAAAGCCAGGGTCAAACTTATAGCATGGAAACAGGCCATTCAACCCATCAAGTCCATTAATGCCAACAAACAAACACACACACACACCCTTCAGTTCCACTGGGTAAAAGTTCTGGAATTTTCCCCCTTGCAGCATTTTCTGGGAGTGCAATAACAGGCAATCTCATCTGGTCTCTCAACACCACCAGTTTGTCAAAACCAGTAGCAACTCCACTTCCTAAGGAGATTGAGGCGAGTGAGACCCCGTCCCATCACATTTTAACCAAGTTTTACAAGAGCACCACCGAGAGTGTCCTAACCAGCAGCATCACCGTGTAGTACAGCAATTGCAAGGCATCTGACCACAAGTCGCGTGGCACGTGTCCAAGTGGTTAAGGCGTTAGACTAGCGATCTGAAGATTGTGAGTTCGAGCCCCAGCTGAGGCAGTGTGTTGTGTCCTTGAGCAAGGCACTGAACCACATGTTGCTCCAGTCCACCCAGCTGAAAATGGATACAGGCAAAATTCTGGGGGTTAACCTCGTGGTAGACTGGCGTCCTATCCGACGGGGGCTGGGGGAGGGAGCTTTGTACTCCCAGTTGCTTCACGCCACGGAAACTGCCATAAGCACTGGTCTGATGAGCCTATAAGGCTCAGGACTGACTTTAACTGACCACAAGTCCCTACAAAGGATCGTGAGGACTGCTGAGAGGATCACTGGGGCCTCTCTTCAGAGATACTTAACAGGAGCCTTGCATAAGCAGAACCCTTAGCATTGTCAGTCTATCCAGCAGTCTCTTTGACCTACTACCATCAGGCAGGAGACACTATAGCATTAGGACAAGGACTGTAAGGATAAGAATCCCCTTCTTCCCCCTGGCCATAAGATTACTGAACACCCTGCTACCACCCAGACCTCATCATGAATAAAGCACCAATAGCTTTATAACTGTTTGCTTTTTGACTTGCATCGTAGACGCATCTTATTGTTTGTTAATTTATTTGTGGTAATAGTACTTTATGCATTATGTGTGTGGGTTATACGTTCTGAGTTGTATACCTTGGTCCGGAAGAATGTTGTTTTCCTTTTGTATTATATATGACAATAGAATTGGAACTTGATAAACTAGAGATAAAAAAAAACTGCTGGTTCAACCGTCAAAGTCCATTTACCTTCAATGAATGCATATATGAAAATATCACTCATCTACCCAATAGGAGAAGTGGTTTCACTGTGGCTGGTTAACCTATCAACCTACAAGCCTTTGGGATGTGGGAGGAAACAGTAAATAGTGCAGCCAGCTCAGACAACACTGGAAGTCAGGATTTAATTGGGTTCCGTGGGGCTGTGAGGTAGTCCAGTGCTGTCCTGTGTTAGTGGAAAAAAAGGTACCAGTAGACTTCTGGAGACTGTGAGCTGGGAACTGTGGTTCAAGGATCTCAGTATCTGTAATCCTGATAGTTGTCAATGGTTGTAGTGTTTTAAGGCCCCTTCTGATCATGGGATGCCATTTGATCTGCTCCATTGCCACTGGTGTGCCTCTCAGGACAGCTCATGTACCTTTGCCCCTCCTCCTGCCCCACCATTTTCTGCAATCCTCCTCATTCAAGTGGCTGATGTGGAGAGATCTCTTCAAGTGCCCTGATCTTGTGTGAGCAACAGATGCAGCTCCTATCATAAGTGAAACACACACATTGGGTTTTTACTTTTCTGTGAGACTGCAAGCCAGAATAACACTTTCTTAAAGTGAAAATTGATCAGTTGATATTTTCTAGCTTTGATCAGGCATCAACCCAACATCCTGGGATTGATCCTGATCACTGATTCTCCTGGTGAGAGGGTTGTATGTTCTCCCTGTGACCTCATGAGTTTGACCAGGGTGCTCCAGTTTCCTCTCCCATCTCAAAGAATATGAGTTGGTACAGTATTAGGCTTCTGTAAGGTACTTTATTTTTTGGAGCGTGGAAGGTTGAGGGGGGACTTGATAGAGGTATTTAAAATTATGAGGGGGATAGATAGAGTTGACGTGGATAGGCTTTTTTCATTGAGAGTAGGGGAGATTCAAACAAAAGGACAGGAGTTGAGAGTTGAGAGTTAGAGAGCAAAAGTTTAAGGGTAACATGAGGGGGAATTTCTTTACTCAGAGAATGGTAGCTGTGTGGAATGTGCTTCCAGTAGAAGTGGTAGAGGCAGATTCGGTATTGTCATTTAAAGTAAAATTGGATAGGTATATGGACAGGAAAGGAATGAAGGGTTATGGGCTGAGTGCAGGTCAGTGGGACTAGGTGAGAGTAAGTTTTCAGCAAGGACTAGAAGGGCCAAGATGGCCTGTTTCCGTGCTGTAATTGTTATATGGTTATATTGTACTCTTAGTGTCAGAGAGTGGTCAAGGCATTGAGTTGGGAAGTGTGTCACAACATTATAAAACTCTAGTTTAGGCACAATTTTGGCCATTCCTTTATAGGAAGGATGCGGAGGATTTGGAAGGGTTGCAGAATAAGTTTCCTTGATGCTGTCTGGTTTAGAGGGTGTGTGCTGGAAAGAAAGGTTGGACAGACTCTGGTTGCTGTCCTGAAGCAGCCAAAGCTGAAGAGAGATCTGCTGATTTATAATATTATGATAAGCACAAAAGGGGTAAGCAGCTGGTATCTTTTTCATAGGATCAAATGCCTAATCTAGAGGACATTCATTTATGATAAGATGTGTGGAACATTTTTTTCACTTTACACAGAAAGTGGAGGGTTCCTGCAATGTGTTGTCACAGGTGCTGCTGCAGGCAAATACATTTAGGAGACTCTTAGATGGGCATGGGAATATGTAGAGAAAGGAGGGATATGGACATTTTGAAGACATAAGGGATTAAGTTAATTAGGTTTGAAATTGCTAGCTTAATTATTTCAGGCAGAACACGGTGGGGTGAAGAACATACCTGTGCTGTACTGTCCCTTGTTCTAGTTCAAAAAGACTTCTGATTCGTGTTGTGTAATTGCCCATTCAAGAGTGCCTAAGAAATATTTTTTGATATATCATTGTGCACATTTGGATATCCCTTCCACAGTTGTTAATTTTAGACGGCACCCCAGGAATCACCAATTGCTTGAAGTAGTTTTTCTTTGTTTAATCAGCCTATAGCCTCCTGAGTCTCAGGGAAAAGTATCAAGGTTTATTTAATTGCTAAATCTAATCCCAAGTTAGTGCTGCAATTCTTCCATGGCCAATATGTCTTACCTAAGGAATGGTATTTCCCTTATTACTCCAGTTAGAAGCTAATCAGGGATCAGAATAGTTGTTGTAGAGTGTGTATCTGTGGAAATTGTTGCCACAGATGGCTGTGGAGGCCAAGTCATTGGGTATATTTAATAGATTCTTGATGGCTCTGAGCATGAAGGGATATGGACAGGGAAAAGGCAGGAGATTGGAGCTGAGATGGAAAATGGATCAACCATAATGAAATTGTGGCCTAATTCTGCTCCTATATCTTATGGTCTTGTATCTCCATCGCAATGTCACTCGGAATCCTTTCTCACTTGTCTTATTTATTTCAAACTAGCTTGTTTTGTCTCTTTATTTTCCTACTGATACTCAAAGGTTATTTTCTTCCATTCATATCTACTTCTGGAGAGAACCATTTGCTACAAACACTCAACACAAATCAGAGGCATTGTGATGGCATTTTCTTCTGACTTTATTGTATGCTTCAGCTTCTGATGTTTAAAACTTCATTTCAGCTCTCCTGATTCTTCATCCACATTTAGCCATAGAGGCACCTGCACAGACATTTGACTTGCCATACTAACCTGAGGACGTTTGTGTCCTGAGCTCTCCTTGCTTTACCTTAACAATTATACTTCAATTACACTTAAGATGTCCAGAAAATGTGCATATTTGGCAGCTAATTCCTTTCTTTAGCTACTTTTATGACACAAAGCTGGGTGGCAGTGTGAAATGTCAGGAGGATGTTATGAGAATGCAGGGTGACTTGGACAAGTTGGGTGAGTGGGCAAATGTATGGCAGATGCAGCTTAATGTGGATAAATGTGAGGTTATTACTATCTAAATATTACTATCTAAAATATACTAAATATTACTATCTAAATGGAGTCAAGTTAGGAAAAGGGGAAGTACAACGAGGTCTAGGTGTTCTTGTACATCAGTCGATGAAAGCAAGCATGGAGGTACAGCAGGCAGTGAAGAAAGCTAATGGCATGTTGGCCTTTATAACAAGAGGAAATGAGTATTGGAGTAAAGAGGTCCTTCTGCAGCTGTACAGGGCCCTGGTGAGACCCCACCTGGAGTACTGTGTGCAGTTTTGGTCTCCAAATTTGAGGAAGGACATTCTTGCTATTGAGGGAGTGCAGCATAGGTTCATAAGTTTAACTCCTGGAATGGTGGGACTGTCATATGTTGAAAGATTGGAGCGACTGGGCTTGTATACACTGGAATTTAGAAGGATGAGAGGGAATCTGATTGAAACAAATAAGATTATTAAGGGATTGGGCACGCTGGAGGCAGGAAGCATGTTCCCGCTGATAGGTGAGTCCAGAACTAGAGGCCACAGTTTAAGAATAAGGGGTAGGCCATTTAGAACTGAGATGTGAAAAAACTTTTTCACCCAGAGAGTGGTGGATATGTGGAATGCTCTGCCCCAGAAGGCAGTGGAGGCCAAGTCTCTGGATGCATTCAAGTGAGAGTTAGATAGAGCTCTTATAGATAGCGGGGTCAAGGGATATGGGGAGAGGGCAGGAACGGGGTACTGATTGTGTATGATCAGCCATGATCACAGTGAATGTCGGTGCTGGCTAGAAGGGCTGAATAGCCTACTCCTGCACCTAGTGTCTATTGTCTATTTTCCCTGCACTTGATATGAAAAGATGCTTCAGGCTAAAAGCTCCTTTTTTAAAAAAAACGAAACCCTAAGGTGACTTTCTGTGCAAACCTCACCCTGACTGTGTGCTGTGTAAAATGAGGGCAACAACCAGTGATCTGAAACAATAATTATAAAAATCATGTTTTCTAAAAATCTTAGAACTCAATGAAAAATTTGCCTATGTGCTAGTTCTGTCCAAGGGATTGATGAGGGACTCTTGTATTTTATCATGTATGTTAAAGATTTGGATTTGAATGTAGGAGATAAGATTAAGCATAAGCATACTACATGTTTTCTTTACCTTTAACCTGTGTTGCTACTTTCAGAGATTGTGAACCTTGACCCCAAGATCTCTTTGCATATCACTTGGGGTGGCATGGTAATGTAGTGACTACCATTACACCATTATAGCTCCAGTGAACTGGGTTTGATTCCACCACTGCCTGTAGGGAGATTGTATATTCTCCCTGTGCCTATGTGGGTTTCCTCTGGGTGCTCCAGCTTCCTCCCACAATCCAAAGATATATGGGTTAGTAAGTTCATTGATATATTTGAGGGACGTGACCTCATAGTCTAGAAGGACCTGCAGCTGTGCTTTATCTCTAAAGTTAATAAAATTAAAAAAAATAAAATTAGGTAATTTGCAGAAGTTATGGAATTGCTGGTGCTGAGAGTGTGGAGGATAGTTACAGGTTGGAGGATGGGGTTGATCATTTGGTAAAATATGAGGATCAATGGCAGACAGAACTTGATCGTGATGTGGTCCTTGATGCACACTTCTTGAAGAGGACAAGTAAGGGTTGGACATACACAATGAATGGTAATGCCCGAAGCAGTATTGAGAAAACGGGGGATATTTGTGTACAAATCCAACAATCTCTCAATTTGGTCACACATGGAGCTATGGTGGTGAAGAAGGCACTTGGGATACTAGCCTTCATTGTCAGAGGTTAAGATATAACATTATTTAGCCACAGCTAGAGCATTGTGTACAATTCTGGTCAGCACATGATAGAAAAGATGTGATTGCACTGGAGACTGCAGAGAAGATTCAGCAGGGTTATGCCTGAGGCATTAAGAAGACAATGGATAGGTTGGGTTTGTTTTCATTTGATTGAAGGAGGTTGAGGGACAACCTGATTTGAAACTATATCCCATAGCAGAAATGACTAAAACTAGAGTTCATAGGTTTAAGCTAAGAGGTTTAATGAGGACATAAAACAAAACTTTTCTTTACCTGGAAGATGTTTAGAATCAGAAATATCAGGGACCCCCACCAGCCAGGACATGCTCTCTTCTTGCTGCTGCCATCATCAAGCAGGTACAGGAGCTCATGAACCAAAGGGGATAACTTCACTCAACTTCACTTTTCCCACCACTGAAATGTTCTCCCAACCAATGAACTCATTTTCAAGGACTCTTCACCTCATGTTCTTAATATTTCTTGCTTTATTTTTCCTTTTGTATTTGCTCAGTTATTTATTGTGCATTGTTTGCATGCCCAAGTTGATGTAGTCTTTCATTAATTGTATTACGGTTATTATTCTATTATTAATTTATTGAGTAGGTCCACAAGAAAATAAATCTCAGGGTTGGAGATAATGATATATATGTACTTTGATAATAAATTTACTTTAAACTTTAAACTTTGAAGTGAGTGGTTTTACATATTTATTGAGAGATACAGAACAGGACCTTTGGCCCAACAAGCCCACCACCCAGCAACCCATCTATTTAATCTTAGCTTAATCACAGGACATTTAAGAATGACCAGTTAACCTACTAACCAGTATGTCTCTGGAATGTAAAAGGAAACCAGAGGAACAGCAAGTCCTTCTCATGCATTCATAGGAAGACATGGGCTTACAGACAGTGCCGGCATTCAACTCCAAACTTCAACGCCCCAAGTTGCAATAGTATCGTGCTAGCTGTTTTGCTACCATAGTGGAGGAAGTTAGTCGCACAACACAGGGAATATCACAAAGGTAGAGCGTTCCTATGAAACCTTTCTTAAACCAAAATGGCGTAAAATGAAGAACCATTAATTTGTACGGGAAAAATTTTCGTAAAAGCGAAAATCCTCCTTGTAATGCGAAAACAGGTTACTAATGTAGGTCCTTTGTAAAAGCAAAGTGGCGTAAAGCGAACATTTGTAAAGCACACCTGTACTTTATAATGTCGTGAAGGGTCTGTTTCTGTGCTGTATATGATTCTATAACTTTAAAGACCCAAGTTTTTCTTTCCTCCTTTGGGTGAGTTCCAGAAGAAAGGGAAAAAATGCTGATTTTCATCACGTTTGTTGAAATGTAATTGCTACTCTAACAGCTCGTAACTCAGTTGTGTAGAAACACATCAAATGAACCCAAGTAAAAAAAATTATTGTAAGAATTATCACTTGCAGCATAATCAAGTCAATAATAATGTGAGAATTCTGAAATCCTTCGAAGTCCCATTATTGATACCATGAGAAAATAATTTGAAAAAGTCTGCTGAACAAGTCATTACTAAAATGTTGCAAACCTTTGCAATTTTATTAACACTTCATTGATTCTGCACTGTACCTTTGATACATGGGACTCTGGGGAGAAAGGCTAACTATAACTGATTGTAGCACTCTGATAACTGGGTAAATGATTGCTGTCTCCCAACAACCATTTCAGTGTAATTTTTCTTGGCAAAGTACACCTCTGTGCACTGCAGATGATGAGGTACACCACACAAAGTAATCTAGCAACTGATAGGCAATCAAACATATTGCAATTTGCTACAGGCATGAGAGAGATGAAGTTACCATGGCTGCAAATTTATCTCTTCATTTTGAAAATAGACAACTAAAGTATTTTTCACAGTAATCACCAGTTCCAAATACAAAAACAATTTGAATATGAATCTTGATTTATTTTTGCAGAATTGTTTATGTATATAAACTTCTCTCGGAACCTGCTTCAAGTGTATTGATTGAGATAAACTGCAGGCAGTTAACTCCCTTTGGATGGAGTTAGATTTTGTGTTCCTCAGAACCATGGCATTAGTCACAGTGAGGTCTATTTTAATGACGGTAACCATCAGTGCAGGTTTTGATTAGGAGACTTGCAAAGGCAGGCAGCCAGGAAGAACATTTTTTGTTAATTATTTCCTGCTTTTAGCCTTGGTATCTGCATGAAAGGTACTCACTAACTATCACAGCTTTACTAGATGGATGCATAAGTGTTGGTGCCACTAAAAGTGGCATAATTTTTGCATAAAGTCACTGAATTTGCTTGTACAGAAATACAAACACACTATGAGTCTTTAGGAGATAAAAATCAAAGTAAATTTATTATTGAAGTATATGTGTGTGTGTGTATATATATATATGTCACTGTACATACTACCTTAGGATTAATTTTTTCTAGCAGATATTTACATTTGTACAAGAAAATGAAGAAATACATTAGAATTTATGAAAACAAAAACTGACAAAGAGCCAATGTGCAAAAGAAGACAGTTTGTTCAAATAAAAAAAAACAAATAATACTGAGAACATAAGTTAGCGATTCCTTGAAAATTAGCTTGTAGCTTGTGGAATCAGTTCAGAGTTGAGGTGAGTGAAGTTATCCGTGCTGTTTCAGGAGTCAGATGATTGTAGTGTAATAGCTGTTCTTGACCCTGGTGGTGGAACCTAAGGCTCCTTTACTTCCTGACTGATGGTAATAGCAAGAAGAGAGTTTGGCCTGGATGTTGGGAGTCCTTGATGATAGGTGCTGCTTTATTTTGGCAGTGCTCCATGTAAGTATGCACAATAGTGGTGAGGGCTTTGCCTGTGGTTCTCTGGGCTGTATCCGCCACTTTCTGTAGATCATCTTTTTTTGTTTCTGGGCATAGGTGTCCCCATACCAGGTCATGATGCAACAAGTCAGGATATTCCCCACTGTGCAACTATACAAGTTTGTCAGTTTTTCAGATGACATGGTGAATCTAGGCAAACTTCTAAGAAAGTAGATGCACTGTTGTGCTTTCTTCGTGATGGTGGCATTTAAGTGCTGGAGATAACTTTGTTGAGAATGTCAAGGGCTGACATTGAGATCAAGTTCTTATGCTCTTTAAGCACAAAGATACCAGCAGATAATTGAATGGAATTTTAACAGTTAAAATAGCATAACTTAATTCAACATTTTGGGTGCTGTACCAGTTGTCTGTAGGAAAGGCGGAGGAAGCTAATCTATATTAGTGGGAGTAGAGAACGGGAAGCAGTTGTGTTGAAGAGAAGATGCTGAGGGAATTGGCAGAATAGATGCTGAGAAGAGAGTTATTTTCATAGTGAGCAGTAGTGCAGAGACACAAGGGACTGCATATGATGGAATCTGGAATTCCAGCATTTGAGTGATCAAGTAGCATCTATGGGAGGAAAGTCGTGATGCAGTATTTCCATCTAAACGTCAATATTTCCTTTCTTCCCACAGATGTTTCTTGACCCTCTGAGTTCTTCTAGTAGGTTTTTTTGTTGCTACGATAAGCAGGCAGGTTTCAAAGTAAATCACAAGACACATACCCTTAACTGCACAAATTGGTGGCTGAGCTCCAAGTTCATTGAATAGATTCACCTCAGATTAAAAATTTTCAATGTTGTTGGTCAATTTAATTCACATTTCAATTTGCTCTGCCCACAAATCGTTCCCTTGGTTTGATTTTATATGTAATTTAAGTTGCTGAATTTTCACAACTATTCACTGTAAAGCAGGCAATAAAGATTTAGGTGCAGGAGTTAGCATTTTAAGGGCAATACCCAAATCCAGGCTGATAGGTTGCAAATGACCTTCACACCATAGAAGAGCAAGCAATAATGATATCCAACAAGAGAAAATCCAACTATCACCCACTGATATTCCAAGGCATTACCATCACTGAATACCTTCACTATCAGAAACTGTACTGGAGTAGTTATATACAGACCATGGCTACCAGAGCAGTTCGGAGGCTAGGAATCCTCCAGTGAGTAATTCCTCTCCCCACTACCCAAAGTCCACCATCAGAAGTTAAAAGAGAAAAACATTGGAAACAGCAGCAGATCAGGCGCCGTTGGTGAAAAAGAAGCAGAGCTCAGGCAAGTTCAGGCTTCTTCATCAGGACTTTGTCTAGTGCTGATCCTGAGCAGTGAACGTTCTCTCTTTCCACCGATGCTGCCTGATCTGCTACTCTTTTCTGTTTTTCATTTAGCAACATGCTGAACTTCATCATGCAAATTCCCTGGTAAATTTCTCCTTGCTGACTGGTTTGACATGATTATTTCAGAATCAGTTGTATTATCACAGACGTACATTGTGAAATTCATTGTTTCATGGCAGCAGTACAGTGCAATGCATAAAATAGACTATAAATTACAGTAAGAAATAAAATATATACAATATTTTTTTTAAAGAAGTAGAGTTCATCCCTGTGCGCATTGTGTGGCAACTTTCCCTTTACTTTAGCATTTGTTTGTCATGCAAGGCTTGATATTCAACCCAGCATGGATGAAAAGTGTGCAAGGACCAGATGGATTTGAACCAGGGACCTCTTGTTCCAGAGTCAAGGTGCAGATGCCAGTGCACACTGGTACAGATATACGGTGCCTATAAAATGTATTCACCTCTTCCCTTGGAGATGTTCAAGTTTTATTGTTTTACAACATTGTATCACAGTAAATTTAATTTGGCTTTTGACACTGATCAACAGAAAAAAAACATTTTCATGTCAAAGTGTAAACAGATCTCTACCAAGTGATCTAAATTAATTACAAATATAAAACACAAAATAATCCATTACTTAAGTATTCACTCGCTTTAATCCGACACACCAAATCATCTCTGGTGCAGTCGATTGGTTTTAGAAGTCACATAATTAGTTAAATGGAGATCACCTGTGTGCAGTTAAGGTGTTTCAATTCATTGTGGTAAAAATATACCTGTATCTATAATGTCCAACTGCTGGTGAGTCAGTATCCTGGCAAAAACTACACCGTGAAGACAAAAGAATACTGCAAGCAACTCTATAAAAAGGTTATTGAAAAGCACAAGTCAGGACTCCAAGTCACTAAATATCCCTTAAAGTACAGTTAAGCCAATCATCAAGAAATGGGAAGAATATTGCACAGCTCTAAATCTGCCTAGAGCAGGCTGTCCTCAAAAACTGAATGATTGTGCAAGAAGGGGACTAGTGAGGGAGGCAACCAGGTGACGCATGACAACTCTGGAAGTTTTACAAGCTTCAGCAGCTGAGATGGGAGAGACTGCGCATACGACAACTATTTCCTGTGTGCTTCACCAGTTGCAGCATTATGAGACCGTGGCAAAGGGAAAGTCACTGTTGAAAAAAAAAACACATGAAATCTCAGCTAAAGAAGGCATGTGGGAGACTTTGAAGTCAGCTGGAAGAAGGTTCTATGGTCTGATGAAACTAAAATTGAGCTTTTTAGCCATCAAACTGAACACTATGTTTGGTCTAAGCCAAACACCGCTCATCATCAAAAACACATTATCCCCATGGTGGGGATGCTTCACTGCAGCAGGCCCTGAAAGGCTTGAGAAGGCAGTGGATAAAATGAATGCAGCAAAATACAGAGAAATCCTGGAGGAAAACCTGATGCAGTCTGCAAGAGAAGCACAACGTGGGAGGTTTGTTTGTCAGCAAGACAATGACCTGAAGCATAAAGCCAAAGCTACACAGGAATGGCTTAAAAAACAACAAAGCTAATGTCCTGGAGTGGCCAAGTCAGAGTGCAGACCTCAATCCAATTGAGAATTTGTGGCTGGACTTGAAAAGGGCTGTTCACTCACGATCCCCATGCAATCTGGCAGAGCTTGAGCAGTTTTATACAGAAGAATGGAGAAAAATTGCAGTGTTCAGATGTGCACAGCTGTTAGAGACTGTAATTGCTGCCAAAGGTGCATCTACTAAATACTGACTTGAAAGGGTTGAGTAATTATGTAATCAACTATTTTGTGTTTAATAATTGTAATATATTTAGACCAGTTTGTAAAATTTGTTTTCATTTTAACATCAAAAAGCCTTTTCTGTTGATCAGTGTCAAAAATGTCAAACTTTTTATAGGTGCTATGTATGTGTGTGTGTGTGTGTGTGTGTGTGTGTGTGTGTGTGTATTATATACACACATAAAAATATTGAGGTAGTGTTCATGGTTTCATTTTCCGTTCAGAAATATAATGGCGGAGGGGGAATATTTGCATCCAGTATCAAATAGAAATATAGCCCAGTGTTAAGCAACAGTCCTTGGGGAAATCTTAGACTCTTGGAAGCTTAGTACTTTTAGAAGCACCACTTATCAAAAATGAAAAACTGAAAACTGAGCAGGATATTGCTTTTGCATTGATAAATGTCTCCTTCCAGTCAACCAAGATGACGCATGCAATTCAACTTCAGTCAGCTGCCTGGGATTCATCTTCTCTCAACCCTTCACTGGATGTCTGCAACAGTGAATTAGTTTTGATGCTGACAGGACTCGTGTTGTAATAAGCTGACAAGTGTTTATCGTGTGAACAAGTTTATTTTTGGTGCTTCCTACAGAGCTGAATCGCAAGCCAGCAAGCCTTCAGTCAAAAACATATGCCAAGCAAGGCTTAGCCTGATGGTTAATGTATCAGTAAAGAGCCCACTAATGACCTTAGCACACTATAGCATTATGAAAGTAGTGGAGATGATATTAACTTAAGCCTGATATTGAATAAACAGCAAACACAGATTAATTAGTGATTGATATTTGGCTGTTTGACAAGTATTAACAATCTCATACCCCAATTGTGAACCTTTTTTAATGCTTGTCAAAACTGACATGCTTGTTTTGAACTGTTGCTTCTCACTGTCAGCCTATTCAATGACAAGAAGATGCTGTTTAGCCAGTTAATCTGATGTCTGACCCCCTAACTATCTTGATTAATAGGCACAGAAGTCTTTTCTACACATGAAATTCACACTAGTGAGGTTACATACTAAATCATAGTGTTCAAGGGTTCAATCAAATGACTTCACTTTTTTAAAACATATTATTTCTGTTTTTTGCATGATTTTTATTCTATTCAATATATGTATACTGTAATTGATTTACTTATTTATTATTATTATTTTATTTTTTCTTCTATATTGTGGATTGTATTGACCTGCTGCTGCAAAGTTAACACATTTCACGACACAGGCTGGTGATAATAAACCCGATTCTGATTCTGAAGATTATCAAGTCACAAGTGTGGTGTAAAGTGACAGAATAACTTTATTTTTTATATCTACACTTATATTTTATGGATATTCTTTAAAAAAAAGTTTTGCAGTTGGTGAGGTAAAAGCAGTCTGTAGTTCATTTATCATGATCTACTGTCCATTGAGCTGCTACATAGGGTGTCACTGAATTCATTAAAACCCTGCATGTATTCTACATCTGTTTCTTTGGATATCCTGCATCTTTGTGTTTGAAAGCACAATGAGATGGCAGCACAGTTTTGGTCCTCCCCCGGCTACAAACACCCAAACTATGGACAACCTGTACAAACAACAGAGCATTTAGGAGACCGGTTGGATGGCTGAGGGGTGGATTTGCTAGCTAGCTATAGATCTGTAGGCATCCTCTGCCTAGTGGAAGTGGGGTAACTCTGTGTGCCTTCTCTCCTCACCTTCCCTGGAGGGAAGAGCGCAGAAGAGCTGGGATCGCTGAGCTGACGCACTGAGTTCATGCCTGCTTGCTTTCCCATTGCATCCTCTTTCACACTCTGCATTTGTTTGTTTCCGGCATGAAAAATTAAGGTTGCAAAAATAACCTCAGGAACCAAGCCCTGTTATAACCCTGGGTCTGCCTGCACAGTGATACAGTGTGGAAATAGGCCTCCAAAGTTCAATGTACATCTATGTCACCTTATACAACCCTGAGATTCATTTTCTTGTGGACGTACTCAAGAAATCTATTGAATAACAACTATAACAGGATCAATGAAAGACAGCCCAACTAGGATGTTCAACCAGGGTGCAGAAGACAACAAACTGAGCAAATGCAAAAAGAAGCAATAATATAAATAAATAAACAATAAATATTGAGAACATGAGATGAAGAGTCTTTGAAAGTGAGTCAGTTGGTTGGGGCAAAATTTGGATAATAGGGCAAGTGAAGTTGAGTGCAGTTATCCCCTTTGGTTCAAGAGCCTAATGACTGAGGCATGATAGCTGTTTCTGAGCCTGGTGGTGTGCACCTTGAGGCTCCTGTGCCTTCACCCTGATGGCAGCAGTGAGAAGGGAGCATGACCTGGTGGTGGTGGCCTGTGATGATGAATGCTGCCTTCCTGCAACAACGCTGTGGGTGCAGGTGGATAGAAAGAAAAAAAACGGAGTGTGGTTATGCACATGTGAGTGAGGGAAATAAGTAGGGAATTGAGATTGATGGGAAAGCTTGAAGAACAGCCATGGATCCCAATAAGCCAAATGACAACTTGCCAAGTCATAAAGAAATAAAAAGTGAGAACATGCTGCATAAATAAGCTGCTGCTTAACATTGAGTGTTTATCACAATATTATTGTAATTGTCAATTTTGTGGCTAATGGTGCATTTACATTTATTTACTTTTTAGAGTGGCACGGTAGCATAGCGGTTAGAGCTTCGCTTTGCAGTGATGGATGATCACCAGAGAAGGTTCAATTCCTGCAGCTGCCTGTACATTCCTCACATTACAGCGTAGGTTTCCTCCTGGTGCTCTGGCTTCCTCCCACATTCCACAAGCATACAGTTAGGGTTAGTGGGTTCTTGGCAGACCATGTTGGTGCTGGAAGTGTGACAACTTTTGTGAGTTGCTCAGCACGATCCTCATATTGCTGCAGAATGACCCATTTCACTGTATGTTTTGATATGCATAAAATACACATGACATATACATTCACCTGTACATGTGACAAATAAAGCTAATCTTAAATCTAATATATCCTCTTAAAGTGCATAATAATGTCATCTTCAGTAACCAAGCTTTTACAATCACATTTGCAGTATTACCTTTGGCAAGTCAATATCAGATTTTGATTGACAGAGTTTAAATATAGCTTTATCGTGGTTGGCATAGGAATTAGGGGCAATGAGAAATCTCGAGGAATACATTTGTTACAAATCTTAGATTTTATTTTTATTTAGGACTTACTAAATGATCTTGGTCCAACGTTCATGCAAGAAACAGTGCTTATTATTCAGCTATCATGCCAGACAAGAGACGAACAATTCATCCTTTGACGGTAATGCTAAACATAAAATGTAGAAGTGCCATTGCATTGATTCTGAAATTTACTCTGTTGATGTCAGTGAAGTATATTTTAGATTCACAGCACAATGTGCTGATGTGACCTTTGAGCACATTTAACACTTCCAAAGAAAGATGAATTTCTTGGCAACATTTCTTTTTAACACAAAGTAAATTACTTGCAACTTGTAAGTTTTTGTAAGTTGTGTCTTTAAGCTACAAGAATCAAAAGTCTAAAGACTGCAAGAAATGCACTGCAAAGTTATTTTCAAATTGCAGCCTTATCATTGGGCAGTATCTGATTAAATGGCCAGGAACCCTGATCACACATTGAAATTGTGTGAAACATTCAAGAGTAATTTTTAAATTGAATCGAGTTACATTTTTGAATGCTGCATTTCTAGTACAAATATCGGTGATAACAATAGTTATCCACCAATAATATTGGACCATTTGTACCATTAAAATTAAATGGCTGGGCTGCTTTGAAAGAGTAGTGATTTTGGTCCATCTCAGATAGCTTAGTCAAATAATGACTTCCAGTGTTATCAAAGTAAATTTGTTATCAAAGTACTTCCATGTCACTATATGCAACCCTGAGATCCATTGTCTTGCAGGCATACTCAATAAATCCGATAACCATAATGGAACAAAATCAATGAAAGACCACACCAACAGAACAGACAACCAGTGTGCAAAAGAGAACAAACTGTGCAAATACTAAAAGAAAAAAGGAAAGCAAAAGAAATAATAATTATTATTAATAAATAAATAAGCAATGAATATCAAGAACTTGAGATGATGAGTCTTTGAAAGTGAGTCCATCGATTATGGGAGCAGTTTAGTGTTGGGGCAAATTAAGTTGATTGAATTTATCCCCTCTGGTTTAGAAGCATGGGTAATAACTGTTCCTGATCTTTATCAGAAATTAAGTGAAAAAGAGAGGGAAATTGTGATCAATTGCAGTAAAATTAAATATAGATTGAAACATAAGGAAATAAGTTTAAAAGAGGAACAAGAGATCAAAATGAATATAATGAGAATAAACATTTGAAAACAAAGTCCTAAATATATAATGACACTTTCTCCTTCTTGGTTTCTGAGGTGTTTAGCAGGTCAAAACTCATGTGCTCATGTTTGGAAATTCATAACTTATGGTGAATATCTGCTGTCACTTCCAGATGGCTTAAGCAAAATCAGTGCTTGGTAGTCCAGCAGTTTCACGACTGCTTTGGGGACGTAGATGTCCACATGCTTTGCTTCTCCCAAGGCTTATGGCAAAACACTGCACTGCTCCAGCCATTTGTGGTGACTCTGACCTCCTGCAAATTCATCCTTTGTCACAAATTTCTGGGTCATTTTAAAATTCATTGACAGTGTTTGCCATGAATTTGCCATAACTGTGCAATTTGCTGGGCTATTACTACAAATGGATTTTTCTTTTACAACGAGCATTCAGAATAAACCAACTTCAGCATTAGGGTATGGCACATGATTCTTGCAAAAATTAGAAAAGATTATTTTGGACAGAAACCGGAAGAAAATTAAGAACTGCAGACATGGAGTTGATAGCATAAACGCTGTATTCTCAGTGCAGAACACCGCGCACACCAGGCCCTACACAGACTCCTCACGACACTCATATACCGGGCGTTTCGTACACGTATATACCAGGTGCCTCGCATATGCGTGAGGGATCACTGACGCCTAGTGGGCTGACACCTCCAGTTAGGCCGGAACCAGCACAACCTCCGTATCCGGTGCAAGCACCACCAGCACCTGTGCAATCACAGCCGGAGCTACTTAGATCGCTGCGTTAGATTCGACCACCTGATAGACTTAACCTGTAAGAAGCTTTGCCACATGGGGACTCTTTTAAAACAAGGGGGGGGGTGAATGTGGTGAACTACATATACCTGTCTGGACACGCCCCCTGCTGACTGCTCCTGTGGCTCCTCCCACAGACCCCTGTATAAAGGCGGTCGAGGCCTGAGCCCAGCCTCTCAGTCTCCAGGGTGTAGTATGGTGGTCACTCACTGCTTGTTCCTTCTTCCAGTCAATAAAAGCCGATATCTCGCCTTACGTCTCAGAGTGAGTTATTGATGGTGCATCAAGAACACAATGTCTTGTATACAATGGCCTGAGCAGTCCCAATGTTCCAGACTATACAGATGAAATAGCCTGCTGACAGAGGAGGCTTCGGTGTGATCAAAGTCCTGATGCTGAGATTATGGTCACAGAAAGGATACTGACATTACTCTGTGTATTCTGTCACAGGATGTGGAGCATTGCTGATATTATTGACCAATGCTTCTCTATAGGATAGATTTTGACAGTGTTTGGGATGGAACTGTCCAGCCATACGCAGTCTATTTTGGGGTGGAAGCTTTTGGTCAGTATACTGAAGGAAGGGGATGTTACTGTGACTGAGTGGAGGAGATAGGTTGAGCAGGTTAGGACCTCTTCACTGGAGTGCAGGAAAATGAAGTATGACCCAGTAGTGGTTTACTGAACTGAGGGTCACAGACTGGGTGAATGTGTGCACTCTTTTTGCTATGGTTGGGGAATGAAGGAAAAATAGGGATAGGTACGTTAACAACATTTAATAGGGTCTTGAAGAGTCACAGTGATAGGAAAGATATAGAGGGATATGAGCCTAAGGTGAGCAAATGGGACTAGCTTCAATGGGAATCTTGTTTATCAAAGACCAGTTGGACCACAGGCTTGTTTCCCTGCTGTTTGACTCTATGATATGGCAGAGAACATGTGTTTTTAAAAGAAAGGTACTTTTGTCTTTTAGTGCAAATAAACAGCTATCTTCCAGTATCCCTGTGATGAAATGAGAAAAAGACACTTCTGGTATTTGTTTGTCTATTAAAAATAAACCAGTTGGGTGCAAAGCAAGGAGTAACAATGCAATAGTTTGTGAGAAATACACCAGAATATTTAAGAGGCCCCACTTGCGATTTGGGAATTTTTTATGGTATTGCAGCATAGTAGATTGAGGCAAGGTCTGAAACAAGTGAACTATTGCATTATGGGGTTGTTCACTTTCAACCTCTAGTTGGAAATTCAGGACTGAACTTTAGATAGATTAATCCACAGGGGAAAGGAATCTGCCATTGACCTCTGTTTCCCTCTCCCTGGATGCTGCCTTTCATGCACAATGCTTGCAGTGTCTTCTCTTTTTGTGTTAGGTTCCGGGACTTTACAATATTTTGCTTTTGTGGAAACTTCTTCGACCAAGATTTTTCCTAATTTCGCTTTTCTGCCATCACCTGGGATGTTCCGAGCTTTGTCTGCCTACTTCGATATGGGGTTAGAGGCAGGAACTAGGTACATGTGAGGAAGAGGTGGATCACTAGAGGGGTCAGATTTTCAGTATCACAATCTTTCATTGAGCTACTTTTTCTTATACTGGTACAATCCTGCACTTCTTCTGAGAAGAGACCCCAAGGACCAGACCAACTTTATTATCATTTATTTTGAACTTTGAATGCCTTTTTGGAGAATTTTGGAGGTAACTTTTAACCTGGAAAAGATTAGACCAACATGAATACAATGAAGTATCACATGCATACAGTGGGTTATGTTATTCTTTACTCTGTTTAGACAACCTGTCAATACAATATATAGCCTTAAAACATTTGCTTTGAAAAGTTCAGTGTTTTTGTTTTTTTTAATTGCGGTTTGTTTCGTATTTTCTCACAGTAAATTCCATTTTTGTGATGTGGTTGCTAAATCTGGTTATTCATTTTCGGGTGCTCTGCCGTAATTCTGCCTCCTGTGCTTGAGAGTGGTGAACACAGGGACTGTTATGTCTGCTGTTAAAGTCTTAATTTTGACAAAGTATATAATACAGAATACAGACCCTTGATTTCTACATGTGAAATGAATGTTCAATCTAGTAGATGTCTTCTGGGAAGATACTGAGGCACAGAATAAAAGCTACTGACAAATTTAATGAGGGACAGAGGAAGTAGTTCCATTAATCCATAATTTTCCCTCCACTTTAAAGGAATGCTTAACTCATTTTTAAATTATTTTAACTCTTCTAAATCTTGCACTATCATTTCCTGCTGTGGTGCATCCTATTTATGTTCCTAGAAGGGGAAAATCCAAATAATTTCAGTACCACTCTACTTTTGTCATGCAGATATAAAACATAAATGGACATTTTACATCTCGGCCGTGCTTACTTATGGCTGCTTGTGCAAAGAAATGAACAGGATTATGGTAATTGGTTTAAGATGGCTTTGAGGAATCTCAGCAACTTTTGGCAAGTGGCCAATGAAACAAGGAAAATAACTACATTCTTTACTCATTTGTCTTTTTCTGGCAAATAATCATTGCAAGCAATAGTCTGTAACTTCCCTTTGGACCTGGAGGCAATTTCCAGTGGCAGAACTGAGGTGAAGTGGAGTAGTGGGCCCGTCGCTGAGAATGAGGAGGACCTGAGTTTCAATTGATTGGAAAAGTCAGGTACAGGCTGAATTGAGGCAGTGGGGCTCCAGAGCGTATCAAAGCGACTGAGCCCAATGTTTGGAAGATGATTTAGATGCCGGACCAGATTGAAAAGGTCAGAATGTCAGGACTGGAGACAGTGACTGGGCCAATTCAGTTCGCTCCTCTGCTCTGCACTGAGCTAAGGGTCCAAGGACAGAACTGTCTTTATGGACTTCAGTTCAGAACACCATTTGCTTGCATTCATTGTTTGTATAATTTAATTTTTTCTGCTCATTGGGTGTTTAGTGGTCTAGTTTCTTCTGGGTTTTTTTTGTTTTAATGTCTACCTATCAGGAGACACATCGCAGGGTTATAGAATATTTTCATTTTTTGAACATTAAATCTGCACATTCTTTCAACTTAAAAATGACTGCAACATCCTGCTGTCTTTCTCTATATCTGTATCAGTGCTAACATATTTGAGAATTGTATTTATTGGTCTCAAGCCAGAAATTTTGAAACAGAAAATATTGAGCATGTTTCTTTTTATATTAGAAGCAAAGTGCTTTATATTAATATAAAGTATATGATTTCATTTATATGTGAATAATATTGTGAAACCACCTTGGTGAGACAACTTTGAAATATGTTTTGTATTCTCTGTATATGTTATGCATCTGCATCTTGCACAATACAAGGCTTTACATGTTCACAAGAGGATCCATTCAGTTTCTGGGAATGTTAGATCTAAATTCTTTTCCATAGTTATTTATGAAAGTTTTTTTTTTCATTTTTCATTTAGTACTCTGGAGTAACTGCACAGAGGAATTGAGTTTTCTGTGCTGAAGGAAGCTCTGCCACCTTGTGCCTCTGTAGAGGAAAAGAACAGTTCAAAACTAATTGGATTATTGAGCTTTCCTCTAACAGTGAACAATCCCATCATAGCCCTTCCACATTCCCATCATCAATCCTTGAGAAATGTTCGGCCTCTCCTCTTCTCTCATGAGCCGCACTAACCCTTGCCTCACCCAATCCCTCTGAATCACTTTGTACTCCGCCAACTCTGGAGGTAAAATAATACTTATTATTTCTCAGTATCTTTCAGAAATAACTTCAAATTGAAGTGCCTCATGACAGACTTCCCCAAATTTCATTTGCATACATTACAGTGCAGACAATGTGATCTTGTAATAAATGGGTACAGGTATCCAAAATTCACTGCAGATCCTCAAGCAGGGGAAAATTGCCTTGTTGACTTTTTTTTTGTTCATGGATTTTCTGTTGCTCCAGGGGTGCCCAAGAAATCTGAGAACTTTTGAGTCACTAACACTTTCAACAGGTCATAGAATAAAATGGCAAACTTAATTTGATCCTTTTCCTTTTTCCTGTCTTTGTCTACCATGAAAAAGGGTGATTAAAAACTGCATAATTTGTCTCTCAGGAATAATTTCTGCCATTTGATAGACCATTGCTTTATGCTTAGTGAAGTTAACAGATGTTGGCAAGACATTAGTTATGCAGAGCAGTTGCAAAGCTTGAACCAATTCTCAAGTAGATCATAAAGAAATGGATTATATGCTGGAATACTGCATTTTGGAATTCTTCTGCCTAAAAGATGGAGTGAATAGCAAAATTACACTCAGTCCTCATTGTGGACAACATTAAGAGATTTCTCTGTGTGAGATTATACTGAAATTTAAGTCTCTGTCAATCAAAAGTATGATCCCATTTCTACAATTGAATTGATTTTTTGGACAAGTCAGTGAAATATTCACTTAGTGTTCTTAATTATTGTTTGTCACATTTCAGGGGGAATTGATTCTTTGGAGACTCTTACTTAATATTTAGGTGGGCCCAGTCTCAACAACATCAGCACCTCAACTTGCCATTGAGTCAATTTGAACTGTTAAAACTTCTGCACTATACAGCATGTAGGAATATGTTCTCTACTTTAAAGTGAACAGTATTGGGATATTGGTATGTGCTCCACGGGAAGCAACCTTGAATAAATGCAAGGTTTGTTCACTGCTGACCTCTTGTGCTAGTGCATTTATTTTATATTTTCTGGCACTTCCTTGGTTTTCAGTTTCTCTTTTGTTATCTTTGATCAGTCAGTTCCCAAAATTTGCTTCCATGGCCACATCTAATAACCCCTTTCACCCCGCGCTATCGACTCGCTCTTGTCATTTAAACACCATTACCCTGTCACAGACCTTCTCTTTTATTCTCCCTGCCCCACCATTCCTTTATCTTAAGACCTGTTTTCTTTCTAACTTTTTCCCAGTACCAATGAAAAGTTTGTAGCCTGAAGCATTAACGCTTTTCTCGCCCTCCTACTCAGATTTTACATCACTTTCCACTTTGTGGTTCCCCTAATTTATCATTGGTTTTGCTTTCTCCCATTAGGCTCCTTGCCCACAGCTGTATAGATAGCCCTGCCAAAGCTCTGCATGATGGATGCACAACCAACCCCTTTGAGAAAGGCCTATGTTCTGCTCGCCATGTTAACTGCTTACAATCCTTGTGCTTTAGTCTTTCATGATCTGTTCACAGAAACATTGAGTCCCTTTACATTTCTGCCTCTCCTTGCCCCGTACCCTGAAGAAGATAATTGGATTTCTGTTTCTTCAAAGGACTTTCCATATTTCCACATACAGTTCCTACTGAAGATTGGATTAGTGAAATTAGCTTTGTATACATCCGGCTTCCTCATAGTCTCCACATATATGTTATAAGATCTGACTGATTATTATCTGCAAATATGGATTTGCATATATTCAACTGAGTTACACATAATTGTCCATTGACACCACTGTATGCATCCCCATAATTATCACTCAGCTATTTTTCTTAAATTTATTTAAAGTTGTTTATATCCAAATAACAGGATCATAAGATTACAGCATCCACAGAACTGTAATAGATAGTAATTCTTCTTGTACCTCACTCTAAATCAGTAGCTATTTTTTCAATGAATATTAATTAGTGCACTCTTTGTCTAACTATGGTCATTATGTTTTATGTAAAAATTGTTAGAGCCAATTGACATTTCTGCTCCCAGGTAATTGAGTAAATGTTTTCTAATTTGGATTGAAAACTTCATCCAAACTATAAATTAAATAATTGTATTGTAAGACAGCCAATCCAGTTGGTGAATCATCCGACTAAATAACATATCTGACATAACAACCAAGATGATTTGGTGTCCTGATGTTACTGAATTTTTATTTATTTCAGGTTTTCCACTAAATAGTTTCTTCTTCATTTTGACAATGTGGAATAACTTAGGGTTTGAGAGGATTGTCAGTCAAGATTTATGACTGACTGGCTTGTTATTGTGTGTTTGTAAAGACCATCTTTGACTGAAGGTGTACAATCTGTCTCATTTTCTCCGACTTTAATCTGGAATTGGTCTCATCTGTTACCATTAGTCTATATTTGCATTGTGAAGATTTGGTGTGATTCGATATAAACTCAGTGGCCACTTTATTAGGTGCATCTGTACACTTGCTCGTTAATGCAAATATCTGATCAGCTCATCATGTGGAAACAACTTAATGCATAAAAGCATGCAAGCATAGTTAAGAAGTTCAGTTATTGTTCAGACTAAATATAAGAATGGGGAAAAAATGTTATCTAAGTGACGTAGGCCATGGAATGATTGTTGGTGCCAGACAAGGTGGTTTGATTATTTTGGAAACTGCTGATCTGGGATTTTCTCAGTCTCTAGAGTTCATAGAGAATGGTACAAGAAACAGGAAAAAAAACATCCAGTGTGCAGCAGTTCTGTGGGTGAAACCACCCTGTTAATGAGAGAGGTCAGAGGAGATTGATCAGACTGATTCAAGCTGACAGGAAGGTGACAGTAATTCAAATAACCATGCATTACAACTGTGGTCTGCAGGAGAGCTTTCCTGAACCCACATGTCAAACCATAAACTGGATGGACTACGGCAACAGAGGATCTTGAACATACACTCAGTGGCGACTTTATTAGGTACAGGAGGTATCTAATAGCACAAGCCGCAAGTGTTAGTGCTTCATACAATATCCAAACCTGGAATATCACAAATTGCTGATAGGACAAACAAATGTGCACTTTCTGAATGATATGTTTTATTCAGCTCCTTTACTAAATGAAATTGTCTCCTTTCTCCAACATTACAGTACTGGAAGTTCAGTAGATGAAATCCCAAAAAGATTGTAATGACTGGGGATTACAAAAACATGACATGATAGTTGACAGGGGTGGGGTGGGGGGTGGAGATTTGAGTGATCTGTGGAATGCTTCATATGGTAAAGAACAGTTTTAATTGGGTTTTGGAACTTAAATTGACCTGATCATGATGCAGTAAATTACATTTTTAAGGAAATGTAGTTAAAATGCACTGCTCTCCCATAAGGCAGTATCTGACATAGAATATAGGACACTGCAGCAAAATGTAGGCCCTTTGGCCCACAACGTTGTACCGACCAATATGAACCTACTCCATGATCAATCTAACCCTTCCTTTCTACACAGTCCATAGCTCTATATTTTTCTTCCATCCATGCACTTATCATGAGTCTTTTAAATGCCCCTTTTATATCAGCCTCTACCAGCACCCTCAGCAGTACATTTCAGACACCTTGGTGCATTAAAATAAAACTAACTTTGATATCTCCGTAAACCCTCCCCCGCTCACCATCAATAGATGTCCTCTGTAATTAGCCATTGCCCCCCTGGGAAAAAGGTACTTGCTCTCCACTCTGTCTATTTCTTTCATAGTCTTATACACCCTTATCAAGTCACCATTCATCCTTTCTCATTCCAAAGAGAAAAGCCCTGGCTCAGTCAACCCTTCCCCATAAACCTTTTCTTCAATCCAGGCAGCATCTTAGTAGATCTCCTCTGCACCTTTTCTAAAACTTTTCTACCACAACCTTCTTCCAATGAGGTGACCAGAGCTGAACACAGTATTCCAAGTGTGTTTTTAGAGAGCTGCAACGTTACCCTGCAGCTCTTGACTTCAATCCCTCAACTAATGAAAGCCAACACATCATGTACTTTTGTAAACATTTTGTCAATTTGCATGGCAACTTTGAGAGATCGGTGGATTTCCACATCCCTCTGTTCCTCCACAATGCTAAGAATCCTGCCATTTATCTTGTACTCAACCTTCAAGTTTGATCTTACAATGTGTACCACTTCACAATTTGTCTGGATTGACATCCATTTGCCATTTCTCCACCCAAATCTGCACCTTTCTATATCTCATTGTTACCTATGACATGGAGAGGCAGGAAGGAGATGTGTCTCCACCAAATGAAGTGTAAAGCACTCCTTTCTTCTGCTAGCCTGCAGTCACCTTTGAGCAATGTGCATAGCTCCCCCCCCCCCCACCCTCGATCAGAGTTAGATGAAGCTATGGGAACAGATAGTGGATAGTCGTATGAGCAGCTGGTGCATGTCTCAAGTCTTAGTTAAGTGACCGCTGACAACCGGCAGACAATCTCTAAAGAATATTGATAATCACCCATCTTGTAAAGACACTGCCCAGAAGAAGGCAATGGCAAACCATTTTTGTTGAACAGTTTTCCAAGAACAATCATGGTCATGAAAAGACCATGATAGCCCATGGCATATAACCTGGTACATAACAAACAAGTTAATCCATGACAACTTACTACACTTCTAAAACTTTCTACACAGCACCACCAACTTTTGTATTACCAGTAAACTTATGGAACCACCCTCCCACATCCTCATCCAAGTCATTCATAAATATCACCAAGAGCAGGGGTCCCAGAACAAATCCCTGTGGAACACCACTAGTCACTGACCTTTAGGCAGAAAACACTCAATCTATTACCACACTCTACATTCTGTGGGCTAGTCAGTTCTGAATCCAAGCAGCTACATTTCCATGGATCCTATGCTTCATGACTTTCAAAATGACCCTACCATGGTGAACCTTGTTGAAGGCCTCACTAAAATACATATACACTGCATCCACCACTTCACCTTCATTGATTTGTTTTGCGACTTCATCAAAAAGTCAGTCAGGTTCATAAGGCATAATCTGCCTCTCTCAGACTGATGCTGACTGTCACTAATTAGACTATACTTTGTCAAATGCTCATACACCCTGTCTCTAAGAATCCTCTCCAATAGTTTTCCCACCACTGAAATAAGAATGGGGCTTCCCTTCCTCCATCCATGCTCACCTCATCTTCCAACGGCCATGATAGGATTCCTCTTTTCATTACCTACCAGACCATAAGGCTCCACATCCAACACATCATTTTCGCAATTTTCGCCATCTGCAAAGGGATCCTAACACTAAACGTATCTTTACTCTCCCTTCCCCCACCCATGTACAGTTGAAGTTGATAACTTTAGAAGTCATTGAACTGATTAGCATTGATGTTTAGTATTGCTGTGAGGGCCACAGACTCCTTAGTTAATGTAGGGGTCCATGGCATTAAATAGGTGGGGAACCCCTGCCATAGAGAGACATAATTGTTACAACATAAAATAATGAGAATATTGAGGTCAGGCAGCATCTATAGAATGAAAAAAATATTTGATGTTTCAGGCTGAGACCCTGCTGAATTCCTCCAGCTTTGTGTGTTTTGCCTTGGATTTCCAGCATCTGCAGATTTTCATGTGTTTAATGAGAATATGTAGTGGATCAATACACATCTGCAAAGAAAAACATCAGAATGATGACCTTTCAACAAATATTTACATAGAACAGGACAGCACAGGAGCAGCTCTATCGACCCACAATGTTATGCTGAAGCCGCTAAAATGTAAATAAAAAAAAAGAAACACTAATTCCTCCTGCCAACACCATGTCCATATTCCTCCATCATCCTTACATCCGTACGCCTATCCAAACGTCTCTTAAAAGCCTCTAATGTATTTCCTTCTTCCACCATACCAGGCAGCACATTCCAGGCATCCACAGCTCCAAGTGAAAAACTTGCCCCTCACATCCCCTTCGAAACTATTCCCCCCCACCCCCACCTTCAGTGCATGTTCTCTGGTATTAGATATTTCTATCCTGGAAAAAAGGGTACCCACTGTCTACTCTATCTATACATCCCACAATCTTATAAACCTCTATCAGATCTCAACGTCAGTAAGACTAAGGACCTGATAGTAGACTTCAAGATGGGAAACCAGCAGTCAAAGGATCAGAGGTGGAGAGAGTCAGTAACTTTAAATTCCTGGGTGTCACTGTCTCAGAGGACCTGTCCTGGACCCATCATATAAATATAATTGCCAGGAAAGCACAACAGTGCCTCTACTTCCTCAGGAGTCTGCAGTGATTTGGCATGTCATCAAAAACCTTAGTAAACATCTATAGATGTGCGATGGAAAGTGTGCTGACTGGCTGCATTATGGCCTGGTATGGGAACACCAATGCCTTTGAGCTGAAAATCCTACAAAAGGTAGTGGATTCGGCCCAGTACATCATTGGTAAAACCTTTCCAACATTGAGCACATCTACATGAAATGCTGTTGTAGAAAAGCAGTATCCAACCATCAAGGATCCTCACCACCCAGGCCATGCTCTTTCTCACTGCTGCCATCAGGTAGAAGGTACAGGTGCCTGAGAACTTGCATCACCAGGTTCAAGAACTACCACCCAACCATCAAGCTCTTGAACATAAGAGGATAACTACACTCATTTAAGGAATATTGTTATTTCATGCTCATTATTTATTGCTATTTATTTATTATCTGCACTTGTACAATTTGTTTACGATTTTCAGATCCCATTTGCAGTTACTGTTCGATTAGATTTTCTAAGTATACATGCAGCAAAAGAATCTCAGGGTTGTATGTACTCTGATACTAAATTTCACTTTATTGTCCAGATGTGGCCTGACTATAGTTTTATAAAGTTGCAATGTAACCTCTTGACTTTTGAACTCAAAATTTATTTCAGACTTTGAGCATATGTAGGAATTTAATTCCATATGTAATTACAGCCCTATGTTTCACTGTTTGAAGTAGAGCACAGAGCTTGATCTGACATACTTTGAAGGTACACTTCTCTCTGTGGTAGAGTCCTGGAGATCATTGACGACCCTGTAAAACTATTGATTGGCTTATCCTTACACATTCTCCAGGAGGTACCATTAGCAGACGCGTATGCTCTGGTTATTTTTGTTCCTCAGTGCCATTTCCTTCTTATAGTGTTGAATTGCTCTTCAGTGACACAGCTCGAAGACCAGTGACCCAACTTCAATACTGACCTCCAGTGATATCTGTGTGGAGTTAGCACATTCTCCCTATGATTGCATGGGTTTCTTCACACATTCCAAAAACATGCAAGCTGATAGGTAAATTGGCTGCTGTGAATTGCCTCAAGTTCTTAGTTTGAGTGGTAGAAACACTGAAAAGTTGATAGGAATGTAGTCAAGTCGCCTTTATTGTCATTTCGACCATAACTACTTGGTACAGTACATAGTAAAAATGAGACAACGTTTTTCAGGACCATGGTGTTACATGACACAGTACAAAAACTAGACTGAACCATGTAAAAAAAACAACACAGAGAAAGCTGCACAGACCCACACAGGACCACAAAAACAGTGCAGGCATTACAATAAATAACAAACAGGACAATAGGGCAAGGTGTCAGTCCAGGCTTCGGGTCTTGAGGAGTCTGATAGCTTGGGGGAAGAAACTTGTACATAGACTGGCTGCAAGAGCCAGAATGCTTTGGAGCCTTTTCCCAGTCGGCAGGAGGGAGAAGAGATTGTATGAGGAGTGCATGGGGTCCTTCATAATGCTGTTTCCTTTGCGGATTCAACGTGTAATGTAACTGTCCATGATGGCGGGAAGAGAGACCCTGATGATCTTCAAATCAAATGATCTTTCTGTGGGATTGGTATAAGTAGGTGTTTCATGGTTGATGCAGAATCAGTGGACCAAGGACCTGTTTCTATGTTGTGTGATATTATGACCCATGATCCAATGACTGAGGTACACCAGAGTGAAAGTGCACTGCTCTGTGATCGTGACATTGCAGGTAGACAGGCTGGTGAAGGTACTACCCAATCTCTGGCACATTGTAAGTAATCAGTAAGGGCATTCAGTAAAGAAGCAGGGACTTCATTCATTGGAGCACAGGAGAATGAGGGTTTTTATTTTAACGTGTCGCACCGGACGGTCAGCCATTCTTGTCTGGTGCGTGGTGTCAGGATTGGTCTCCTTTCAGATTAACCGGGTAGCGATATTCTTGACTCGACCCTTGTTTCTTTTCCGAGGCCGAGTGGCTAGCTCGATGCTCAACCCGGCACAGATGGAAGGTGTGCTCAGGGTGGCCCGATTTGGATTTGAACAAGGGGAGCCTTCGCTCCAGGGTCAGGCGCTGATGCCATTGCACCACCATCTGGCCCAAATTAATAGACAGGTATAAATTCATAAGGAGCATAGCTAGGGTGAATGCACGCACTCTCTCCTCATACGATTAGAGTGAGAGTGGGAAGATTTGATGGGAACGTGCAGAGTGACTTTTTCACCCAGAGAATGACTATATATGGGATGAACTGCCAGTGGAAGTGGCCCATCTACAACATTTATGAGGTACCTGGAGTGAAACATGGATAGAAATGTTTAGAAGGATATGCACCAAATGTAAGCAAGTGGACGTGGCTTAGATGGGAACCTTGGCTGGCATGGAGCTGTTGGACCAAAGGGCCTTTTTTATGCTCTGTGACTCTGGGCTCATTCAGGTAGGTTGAGTGGTGGAAATTGAGATACTTTTCAACAATACTACAGATTGAATCGTTAGTTCACTCATCAATTCACTTAGAGTCCACTTACAGAGTATGAAGAATCAAATTAAAGTTATTCCATCATGTCAAAACAAGAATTGTCTTCAGTTCTGTAAAACACAGTTTAAGGCGGTCAAGGCCTTGGAGACTGTACCAGGGATCAAAGTAACAGTGATGTAGAGAAATCGGAGAAGCCAGTAACATAAAGTCACATAAAAAAAATACAGCATAGAGGGGGCCATCCTGAAAATTTCAGGCAGAAATAGTCTTTGGGTTATTATCATTCTGCAGCTCTTGGCCCAGTGCCTTGGAGCTTATGGGACTGTTGCCTTCACAATGAAATGGGACTTGCAGAGATTTTCAAAATTAACGTCTTCTTGTAGTCTGAAGAAGATGAAACAGTTTCTACTGGCAGAAGGCAAGCGATGAAAATGTAATTGACAAAAGAAGAGGAAGATAGGACTTTCTTTAGCACAGTGAGTTATCCTAACATGAGATACACTTCCTACAAGAGCACTGGCAGCATTTTGAATCTAATTTTTCATAAGTATATTGAACGTACTTGAAAAAGAAGCATATGTGGGGCTCTGTGAAATGAGAAAGGGAATGAGACTGAATAATTTGGCACAGCCATAATAGGCCAAGTGAAATCATTGTGTGCTGTGTTACTTTGTGGTTCATTCACCCTTCAATTTCTTTTCAACTTGATGTATGCAGTACAGGAGAGAGATGAAACACGTAATTGAAGCTGTTTTTAATTGCAACAAATTCTTTGGCTCGTGCTTAGAGTACCTATTACAGTTTTAAAGTCTCCAGCTAAGAGGCAAATAATTTTGGTGGTATCATGGTAAGAATGCTTAACATGCTTGTATCAAATTCCTGCTCTGCTGTTTTATGAAAACCATCAAGCATTAAAATATCTGTTTAAATAGCATGGAGAGAAATCTGATACAAAGGCATTAGATTTAGTATGACAATTCTGTAATAACAATAACATTGTACTGTATTTTCAAAAAAAAAATGCTGTATCTGTAATTTACTGTATTTCGGTAAAGGAAATCAGACAAAAATGTTCAGTGGTTAGAAAAATAGCATCCACCAATTTTTTGTGAGTTTTTCTAAAAGCAGAGGGAAAGTGACTTAATTTTTAAAGATTACCTCGAAAAATCAAAAGCTCAAAAATAGTTGTCTAACTTGATAGATGAGGTGTCTATCCTGCTCTTGAGATGTTCCACTGTTTAATAGTGATGCTCTGATGCTTGTTTTCTTTTTTGTGCTGCAGTTTTCAAGGTCTTGTTGTTAAGGTGTTTGTCTCTTGGTCATTGTCCCAAAAGAGGAAGAAGGAGTTCGCTCTCAATCATGTCTGTCCCATCAATCTGACTCTGTTTGCTCATGCTGAATTCTTACCTGACCCAATCTAAAATGGTGCTGCTAACTATCTGTGCATAAACTTTAATGTATGAACTACTAAACTCATGATGAGATTGAACTCATGGTATTAGGAATGAAGCCTAATGATTCTCTGGGAGATAGTTGGTTTGGAAGAAATATTTCTTTTATTATTGTACATGCAGAATTTATTTTGGATTCAGGGAAAGGCAAAACTTGGAGATTATCACATTTTGTGTTGTCTCTTTAATCCTGGGTAATACTGGATGCTGATGAAAATATACAAAACCATGCTGGATATTCAGAATGATCAAATGCTATCACTAGTTGGGTTGATGACTGGAAAATGGACTTAACTGTGGATTCTGCCGAGTAAATTTGGAGTTGGCATTAAAGACAGGTAACAGCAAATCCTAACAGAGAATAGGTGCTGTATTATAAAGTTACTGGTCTGCTATTCAAAGACCAGAATGATTTTGAATCCAACTGTATCATCTGGTGAATTTAATTAAAATAATTAAATCTGGATTGGGAAGTGCTGTTACTTGGGAAATTATCAGCCTGCCATAAAACCCTGTTTGTTTAAGTAATGATCTTCAGGAAATGAAATCTCTCTCCATTAACAGTGGAGATGCACAGTCAGCAATTGACATTTACTGGTTAGTAACCTATTTGGCTCAGGGATACAAAAAGCTTGACAATAATTGCTGATTTAGCATGCTCCTTAAACAATATTCAAAATTATGTTGGGGGAGAGGACTCCATTACGCCAATGAACTATAGAGACAGTAATGCAATTATGACTCACAGGATGAATTTGCTGACATAGTTGAGTTCAAATGTAACATGACTTGTACCACGTTGAAAGACATGAAACAGAGCAATGATATGAAGAAGTGTTGCTCAGAAATCTTCGTGAAGACTGAGAACCTAATGGAGATCCAGACTAGTTTATTCCCACGGGATGTAGAACAACTATGTGAGGACCTCTACTTGGAAAACAGTGTTTGGAATTGGTTCAGGCACAGCCAGAAAATGGCAGATACTTTCAAAACTGTGAAGGGGAGTCACAAAATAAAATTACAGCTGTGGCAGCTGGTGCCACTTGAAATGTTTCGGAACAGAAAATGGAAGCTACCGAATTAAGCTGAGTTGTTTTGCTGGAATGTAGACCGGTATGTCACCAAAGTCTCCAGTGAATTTCTTCAGGTGTGCTGTGAAGAGCGTTATGGCTGGTTGCATCACTGATGTCTGGTATGGAAGTACCAATGCGCAGGATCGGAAAGACCTGCAGAGGATTGTGGACTCGCCCATCTCCATCGTGATCACAAGCCTCCCCAACATCAAGGGCATCTTCAAAGGTGTGCCTCAAGAAGGTGGCATTTATCATGATGGAAGCTCACCATCCAGGATATGCCCTCTTCTCACTACTGCCATCAAGAAGCCTGAAGTCATGCACCCATTGTTTGAGGAGCAGCTTCTTCCCCTCCACCATGTTTATTGAATGGTTCATGTACCCATGAACTCTACCTCACTCTTATGCTCTCTTCTTGCACTCTTCCTTTATTTTTAATATATTTTCTTATTGTAAATTTAAAAAAGTAATTTTTATGTATTTCATTGCAATTTTCGTGACATATAGAAATGTGCAAATGTCTTAGGCACATAGATATAGCTAGGGTGCCTAAGACTTGTGCACAGTTCTTTAGTAATCTTATCTATTGCACTGTATTGCTAACACAGAAAATGAAAACAAATTTTATGACATATGTGAGGGATGATAAACCTGATTCTGAAAAGGGCCTCTATTGTGGACTGAGAGTCAGAAAGGGTCAGGGACAGGGGAATCATAGTTGGGAAAAAGGGAAGGCAGTGGGGAGGGAATGAGAAGCACCAGATGGACCTTCTAAAATGATCAATAAACCAATTGTTTGGAATTGATTGACCTTGCTTGGTGTCTCTGGGCTGGATGTGTCTGCAACCACACCACCCCCCACCCTGGCACTCCTACTCAGCCTCTTGTCCCACACCCCTCCCACGGAGCTCCCCTCCTGCCATTCCCAACATCCTTTGCTCCCGCCAGATTTACAAACTCACTCTCCACTCCATGTTGACAAATAGAGTACTGAGCAAAAGCTTCAGGCTCTCAAGCTATGTATACGTGCCTTAAGACTTTTACCCCGGTACTGTAGGTCACTGATAATGCACCGGATTATGATTCTGAATAATAATGGTTTCAGAAGAAGTATGATATTCAGACTGAATTTTTTTGTTCTATCAGCTGGTGCAGTGGGGTCATAGATCCCACTCAACGGATAAACTGGATTTTCCTTTGTTCCTATACAAGCCGGGATAGTTAGAACTATCTGCAGTTGTTCTTCACTTACATATCTTACAAACTGAAGAGTATTAAAACCAGAAACAGGAGGAGCCAGTGTTGTTCTATGAGTCTTGTTCACTCTTCAGGATTATAACTGATTCTGCTTCTCGGGCAAATTAAACTCTCTGCATTAAACTCTATGTTTGCTTTTGGATCTCAGGCTGAATATTTTCAATGGGCTTCAATACTTACGACCATCTAAGAAAATGAATTAAGTCCTGACCTCCTGTTCTGTGATCATGCTCCTATCTTGAAGCTTTAACCTCAAGACACAGCATCAGCCACATCTATCCCTTTTCAGAACCTTAAAAAAAAGATCTTAGAGGAAAATCTGAAATAACTACTAATGCCGGAAATCTGTCATAAAAACAGAGTTAAAGGAAACATTCAAAAGGTCAGATGGGATCTATGCAGAGAGGAACACAAAGCCCAGACACACTTTTTCTTTGCTAAAGTTATGGAAAGAATCATAGAGAACAAAACTGCCGAGTGACACAAAGCTTTCAGAACAAAGTGGTTCATAGATGAATGAAGACTGTTACGGAGAAAATGGATGTACTTAACACATGGAGGTGATTTTGAAAACACCTGCTACCATCCGAGAAAAATACTGCAACATAAAAGCCAGGACCTACAGGCTCCGGGACAGCTTCTTCCACCAGGCCATCAGACTGCTTAATTCATGCTGATGCAACTGTGTTTCTTTGTTATATTGACTATCCTGTTGTACAAAATATTTACTATAAGTTAATATAAATTGCACATTGCTCATTTAGACATAGACGCAATATAAAGATTTTTACTCCTCATGTATATGAAGGATGTAAGTAATAAAATCAATTCAATTCAACTCAACTCAAAATGTGAATTCAAAGGAAGTGTTGTAGCAGTGTGCTACATGCAGCGCTGCAATAAACGACACGGAGTCGAGAAGCTGCAGTTGCAAAAGAAATTTATTCAAACTTCACGGCCTCGCTTTAAAGCCTTCCTGATCCCGCCCTCCCCGGGCGGGAATGCTGTAGCGGGCACATATTCACAGTCCTGTCCCGCGCATGGGCTTTTCCCCTTGCTGGTGAAGCAGGCTTGGCGCCCTCTTTGGGACCGGCTTCTATGCCGGCACGCGCCACTTTGTGAGCCGGTTCGAGTGCGCTGGGAAGTGGGTCGCCACAGTGTTACAGTTAATTACATTCAGTCAACTCCAATGGGTAAACTAATATTAGTGCCCTCTCCCAGCCACATGCTCAATATCAGTTTTAACTACACTCAGTCACCACCAAAGGATGGGCCACATTATCTGTATGTCTGATGCCCAGTTCTTTCAGTAATACTAATAATAAGAAAGATAAATCCAGTAATCCTTCAAAAGATATCCTCAAAGCACCCTTGAAAAAGTATAACCATCATGGGAATCCATTAAAATGGAGGAGAATTGTTCGGAAGGCAGTGAGAACCTTGTGTATTAACATCAGAAGGATACAGAAGTCTAATATAAACAGACAAAATTGTGTACCTTCTCTGCTGCCTACCTGCATTGAGCTGCAACTGCCCCACAGTGGCTGCAAATCACTGGCCACCTGAAAACCCATGACCAGACTGGACGCAAAGCACCTTCAGCCTCGAGGGACTGTCTAAGAAGAAAATAGGTGTATTCAAAAATTCACAGTGCACTTTGAACATTTGGCAACAGGTGGTTATATCATATTTATCTATTAAGTGGGACAGTGAAGTATAACTTGAACAAAAATTAGACAGTGGTGGTCAGTCATTAAACAAAACAGTTTAATAATAAACTGTTCCACAATATACGTTAGATCTTGAAGCAGTTCTCTCAAGATTGATGTCACGGAAGCCTTTCTCCTCATCAAAACAAGAAATCAATGCATGAAGCAAAAACTGTCAAGAAAGATATTTCAGAAGCTGACAGGTTGCAGTTATGTATCAGTGAATGTAAAGATATTTTTGTAATAAGAGTGCAACTGGTTATTAGTTCCAAAAGAGATTGAATTGATACATTGAGAGGCCTGTTATTTTTATGGAAAACTATGGTTGAATGAACAAGACCTCTTGAAATTTGAAAAAAAGAGCAAATTATATTTATGATCAAAATTTAATGCAGTAGTGCTTCACTCCTAGATATTTTTTCTAGTCTGTTTCATTTCTTATTTGTTCAGCATGAAGTCAACCATCACTCCCAGCAGTATCTCCTAATTTGTCAAGCAAAGCAAAGCCAGCCTTTAAAAGTCTATGTTGTATCAGAGTCTATGTTGTTTATAATAGCAACTTACTGAATGTCAGTCTGAAGCCAGCACTCATCATGTTCAGTCAATCAACAATCTCTCAAATATAAGTGTCTGAATTTCAAAAAGCTGTTAAATTTGCCAAATAAAAATATAGTTTATCTGTATTTATTTAACATGAGATAAGTATCTGCAAAGGTCAACATCAGCTAACTGTAAATGTGAGGCTTTCCATTGTAAAACAGTCTGTTTCCTGATAAGCAGATTGACATGCAATTGAAAACATCTTCATAAAAATGGGAAAGAATATGCATTTTTTTCAAATTGCAGAGCAATGCTACATTGGTATTTCAATTACCAAGAATCCCAATTGGTTTTAATGAATTGATGAAGATATTTCTCAGACTTCAGTTCATTTTGTTTAAAATTGAAATATTTAAGTCAAGTTTATGTCATTTAACTATATATGTGCATATCGCCAAACGAGACAATGTTTCTCCGAACAAGGGTATAAATCACAGTAGTATAAATAACACCCAAAAACTTATGAAAGTCAGGATTAAATCTACTGAAGCATAAATAAATAAACTGAAGCGTGTAAATTAAATATTGTAAAATACAGAACAGATTAACCAGTTAACCATTGACAGTGACACTTAAAACACACGAAGAAAATGTGCATGTTTATTTTTCAATATGCATGCATGGGATACTACTGGGTTATGCTGAACTGCATCATACATTTTAATGCTTGGCCAAGGCAATCCATCAGTGTTCTTTCATTACCGCTTTGTCTTTCCATGATACCGCACAGTCCCAAATGTCATTATAGACATTTCGCCATCTTAGAATATAATCCTTTACATGGGTACTTTCATTGTAGTTTCACCGCAGGCTTCACTCTCTAAAGATTTCAAGGTTACCTTTGATACTTTGATATCTTTCAAGACATGGAAAATTGTATCACTAGGTGAGATCTGATCATTCATTATTCCCAAAATCCTAAACATGCTACTCGCATGTCATGAATCTATTGACTAAAGCATCACTTCTCTGCTAATGTACACATACAAATATCAAATCGTTCACCACATAACGTTTGTTCATTCTGTGAGTTATGCATAGTTTTCTTTTTTGTTCTATTATCATGTATTGCATTGTACCACTCCGCAAAGTTAACAAATTTCAAGACATATGCTGGTGATATTAAACCTGATTCTGATTCTACTCCTGTTCAATGTTTTCCACCTTGTAATCGAGAGTAATGTCTGCCACTACAACCTGCTTGAAAGATCATTTGTGATGACACATTTGAGATTCCAACAAATGGGGAACAGAAAAGTCTTGCCCCTTTCATTTCTGCCAAATGAAGAAATATCATTTATTTTATACAGATCTGACTTGCAGACTCAGTTTCCAGTGATAATAAGTTCTGAGGCAATGCTGCTAAGGCTACCCTGCTTCTATTTGGAATTACGCCTTTATGGCCAAGCTGCTTCTGCCAGTTTACTAGATTGTAGGTGATGTGTGCCTCAACACTAATGACTTGCTTATTCCCATTTCTATGCCTTACCTTCATTTCAAAACTCTCCATAAAACCATATCAATTCAACTGAAAGGGACAATTTCTATTTCCTCTCAGGCCTCCAAGATATCTTAAAATGCTCCATATAAAATATATTGCTGTTTGAGTGTGGTCATTGTTTCCATACGGACAATCGCAGCAAGGCAGACAGAACATTAGATTTTTTTGTAGCACTAACTGAGGGATAAAAACTGACCAGTCAGCCGAGAGAATTTTTCCTCTGCTGTTTGTAAAGTACAATAAAATGATTATGTCCACCCAACTGGGAAATAGTTTTATTCCTAATCCAGGGTTCATCTGGTTTCATTTTGGTGCCCCCACTGCTTTGTTGGCTCTGAAAATCTATTTTCTTTGGAGCTTAAATTGAGAAGCTTCTGAAGTAATAAAACAGCAACCCCAAAATGTTAAATAAATAGTTGCGTACCATTCCTTTACCATTTCTTACATGTGATCCTTATTATTTTATCCTCCTTTCTGCATTTCAATGCATTTTTCTAATTCTGCAGATTCTTCGGTCTTTATAAATGCAAAGGACTTAAAGATCTAAAGCAATTAAAGAATGAATTTGATGATAGAAAGAAATTGTTTAAATTTAAGATTGAGGATAGTGGCCCTTATTTCAAATGGACCTTTGCTCTTATTAATTACAGTCAATAATACCATGGATTATTGGTGTATAAGGCAATGAAAACTTAGGACAGCTGTGCATATACAGGCAAATAGCCTCCTAATACCCTCCCCCTCCTACTTTCAAATCTCTTACTATCTTTCCTTTCAGTTAGTCCTGATGAATGGTCTCAGCCTGAAACGTCAACAGTGCTTCTCCTTATAGATGCTGCCTGGCCTGCTGTGTTCCACCAGCATTTTGTGTGAGAACATGCATACTCCACTTGGACAGCATTGGAGATCATGACTAAATCAAATTGCAAAATCTGTAAGGCATAGTTCTACAATCTAGACCACTATACACAAAAGTTATAAGTTTTTATTTTAAGCTAGATAATCTCAAATGAATCTATGTCAAACCTGTAAGATTTAACTTTATGTACAGTATCACTGAACTAACTGGCAAGATCGAAACTGGTTTCTTATTACCTTCCCAGTAACACCAAGTGGAAAGCTGTGTGTGTGTGTGGATGTTAGACAAGGGTGTGTATGAGATCAACTGTTGACACCATCTGTTTCATTGCGTGTTCATGCTCATAGTCTTAGTTTAGTTCTGAAAAATGGACAGCTTGGCAGGATACCAGATGGCCCTTGGTGACTGTCCACCTCTCTGCACAAACCTGTGGGATCGAAAATGATAATGTCTCTTGCATGTAACAGTGACTTAAAGATTTTATTTGGAAAGGTGACAGAATTGACTTCGGCAGGTTTGCATGGGAAGTAAAGAAAACAAATCCGTCATCGAGCTTCCTGACCACATAAGGAGGAATTGAAAGAAAATCATTTTCTTTAAGCCCTGCTCCCTACAGCCATGCAGAATGGAATTAGTCACAGGAGATTTCTGTTGGAGATCACTGTGACCGACTGACACAGAGGGAAGAGGCCATTTTCAATTTATGAACTAGTGCCAGTAATTCCATGACTCAGAAAAGATGAGCAATTCAAATTGGTACTTAAAATTGATAATTATCTTGCATGTAGAAATAAGGGCCTGGAAGGTGTGGCAATAATCTCTATTTATTGATCCAATGCTCTTTGATATTATACTTATCCAGATTCACACCTACAATATCATAAAGCAGAGAAAGCAACACAAACATGGTCTGCTTTGATAGTACGGACTTCCTCCATATAATGTTACCTGCTTATTGTTACCAAATAACTAACAAATTAATTCTCCCAATTGATCACTGTCATAAAACACTCACGAGAATGATATTTTCATTGTTACAAAATTCATACTATATATTTGATATGCAAAAGAACAATCTGCTAGAAGAACTCAAGCTTTGGTTAATTAAAATGATTCCCCAACTTGAGTTGCATATGTGTTTAAATGGTGTGAATCAAAACTGCCAACTTTGACAAAGGATTTAAATTACAAGATTTATAAACTGCAGATCAAGTCTAAGTGAATGTTCTTATGCCGATTTGATTGCATGGCATCGAATTGAAGGGTGTTAAAGATTATTGGGTGAAGGAAAAAGAAAATGGAGTTGAGAGGGATAATAATTAAGTCTTAATTGAATGGCAGACTTAATGGGCCGAATGGTCTAATTCTGCTCCTCTATCTTATAGTCTGATGGAATGGAAGATGGCTTGGATTGTCACTCAGTTCTTGCAGCTTTCATCTCTTTATTTGCTACCTTTGCAGGAATAAGAATTAGGAGAGACATATAATGAATAATTGATCTGTTATCATAAGTTCTACACTATCAAACATGAAAAACCAGTCTTCAAAATATTGATAATTTCATCAGTTGAACAAAAGTGAATTAATGCATTGATTTCACAGGCAAGGGCAAATTGCTAACAAAGAATAGCAAATATGGAGTTATCAAAAAAGGTAAGAATTAAAATCCATAATATTTCAGGAATAAGCACTTTTAGATGGGGTTGAATGTTTTGACTGAAACATCACCCATTCCAATTAAGAAACCATGAACCATTTCCTGTGATTTTGCTTATTTACTGATTGAAAGAATTTTCTCATTGCCGTTTCTGTTCTATTAATTTGAATAATTCTAAGACAAACACACAGAATAAAAATGTGCTTCAAAGGTGAATCATTCTTGAGGATAAGGAGAGTTCTTGTATATCTTAATCTGCTAACTTCCAAAACACATTTACAGTTGGGCTTGAATTTCTGTGTCAAAGGTATATTGTTTATTTTACCAATTTGTTTGACAGTTCTTTTTCTATCCCATTCAGTCAGAAATGAGAAAAAAGGTGCAGCATAACAAATTATACAACGCTTGCATGTTTTGAAGTTATGTTAGAGATCATAACTCTGATGGTCCCTTCTCTAGATTAAGAAAGAATGGTTTCATTTGCTGTTGTTAGTCTTTTATAGGGAGAGTGAATCTTCAGTTTCAGAATGGATAACTGTATTTTTGGAATGCTGAAAGCTACATGTGAAGATTCATTTCACAAGATGTAGCACAAGGATCATTGTATCACCAAGGACCTCAGATGGTCTATACACACCAGCTGTGTGGTGAAAAAGACACAACAGTGCCTCTTTCACCTCAGACAGTTGAGGAAGTTCGGTATGGGCCCCCAAATCCTAAGAGCTTTCTACCAGGCCACAATTGAGAGCATCCTGACTGGCTGCATCACTGCCTGGTATGGGAACTGTACCTCCCTTAATTGCAGGATTCTGCATAGAGTGGGATTCTGCATAGAGTGGTGTGGACAGTCAAGCGCGTCTGTAGTTATGAGCTTCCCATGATTCAGGACATTTACAAAGACGGGTGTGTTAAAAGGGCTCAAAGGATCATTGGCGACCCGAGTCACCCCAACCACCATCTACTCCAGCTGCTACCATCTGCGAAATGGTACCACAGCAAAAAAGCCAGGACCAACATGCTCCAGGACAGCTTCTTCCAACAGGCCATCAGGCTGATGAACTCACACTGATTTGAGTATATTTCTGTATTACATTGACTGTTCTATTTATTATAAATTACGATGATTACAAATTGCTCATTTAGGCAGAGACATAAGGTAAAGATTTTTGCTCCTCATGTATGTGAAGGATGTAAGAAATAAAGTCAATTCAATTCATTTCAAGGAAAGAGATATGAAATGATTTTAGCACCAGAAATCGCAAACTGCGATCAAACAGAAATTGATAATCCAACCCTCCTTGCTCTTTGTGTCATGCCCGTAAAAGTTTGATCGCTGACTGAGAACTGACATCTCCTTGGCTGGTCAAAAACCGAAATAAGCTATTTCTCAGGTGTAGGATGAAAAACTGATACTCAAGTTATGGTACTATATGATCACCAGATGATAAAAAAGAATGGTAGGTTAAACAGTATATTATAGGACTCAACACGAGGAAATCTGAAGATGCTGGAAATTCAAACAACACACACAAAATGCTGGTGGAACACAGCAGGCCAGTCAGCATCTATAGGGAGAAGCACTGTCAACGTTTCAGGTCCTGACGAAGGGTCTCGGCCCGAAACGTCCACAGTACTTCTCCCTATAGATGCTGACTGGCCTGCTGTGTTCCACCAGCATCTTGTGTGTGTCATTATAGGACTCAAATCCTGGTCCTGTTTCGACTACCAATAGTTATGTAAAGGACTCCCTGATGCTGGGTTTAGAAACATATCAAGTGATTTAATAATTGTAATCATGAGAAAGTCTGCAGATGCTGGAAATCCAAAGTAACACACACAAAATGCTGGAGGAACTCAGAAGGTCGGGCAGCATGTACAGAAATTAATACATAGTCAAAGTTTCTGGTCGAGACTTCTTCAGGACTGAGAATAAAAAGAATGCTGGAATAAAATGGTGGGGGGGGGAGGAAAGGAGGCTAGCTGGAAGGTGATAGGTGAAGCTAGGTGGTTGGGAATGGTCAAGGGCCGGAGGAGAAGGAATCTGATAGGAGAGGACAATAGGACACCTTTTACCTTTACTCAGCTGCTATTTACGTACTTCCCCCTGGGTCCCCTCCTCCTTCCCTTTCCCCTGTGATCCACTCTCCTCTCAGATTCCTTCTCAGTCCTAAAGAAGGGTCACGACCTGAAACGGCAACTGTTTATTAATTTTCGTGCCTGCTGCCTGACTTGCTCCAGCATGTTGTGTGTTTTGGTTTAATAATTGTCTCTGGAAAAATGCAGGAAATGGTATGCAGCTCTTACAGCTGAGAATATTTTGAACTAACTGGGCAATGCTTTATTTAAAAATAAACACTTGTGATTTCTAAGGCCTTGAGTACTCTTCTGGATTATCATTTATTTTTTGTAAGGCTCATTTGCAACCTTCAGCATTGCTTTTTATCTACATTTCCAGGTGAGCTCTGCCATCAGTGAATGGTATAATACAGAGCTGAAGTAAAACAATCTGGCATGTGGGTAGGAGAAATTAACAATAAAACATTAATCTTAGTAACTAAGGATATGTATTTAAAGATGAATAATGAAAAGTAAGCAGAACTATTGATATTTAAAGCCTTGTGAATCTTTATCACGCGTTATTTCTAATCATGGTCACTTTTATCAATAAGCAAACTTGGGATTTTCATCAAACTGAGAGAACTGTATGACCTTACAATGCTTTACAGGATCAGTGTTTGTAAATAACTGACTCTCGGCCTCACATTTCCATTTCTAAAGACTGCCATGAGACAAAATCGAGTGTAACAAAAAAAAGAGTTTAAAAAACTCAATGCAAAAAAAGTTAAATTTTGAAACAATGGTGTTTGGACTTTAATTTGCACTTGTCAGCTGCTTTTCATCATAACATAAAGGAGTCTTAAAAGAAGATTGTGGCTCCTTCCTCCAAGGGCTTATCATCTTCACACAACCTACAAATGTTCACTAAGCTGTCAATCAAACCAAGTATTCCAAGGATTTTCCTTCATGAGCCAAGGCACAGGGTGCAATAGCCAGGAGGCTATGGTAGACCTGTATGCAAGCTACCTTTAAGTTTGGTCACAATATTACAGGATAATGTGACTGATATAGAGAGGGTTTTGAGGAAATCTGAGGATATTGCCAGGACAGGAGAATCTCGTCTCATGTCCTGATTGGATGGGTTGGGTTTGCTTTCTCTGCAACAAGGGAGGCTGGGGGAGATGTATGTGTCATCTACAAATCGCAGCACAGGCAGGATGGTCTCACTTTGATTCTCCCTCTAAAGAAGCACACTTTCATATTACTGATTACACACAGCACAGTAACTTCCATGATGGGCCAGATTGCTCTGTGAAAATAATAGTGAGGATCCATTGGTATTAGGGAATACATTGGATGACTTTTGATAAATGAAAATGAAATCATAAAAACAGGAAATTGTTGTCCAAGTTGCCATACTGTAATGTTTGTGCTGTTCCGGTATCTCAGCAAGAGCCTCGTCATTGATCGATGAGCCTTTAGCTCCACCTGTTACAAAAGCAAGGAAAGCAATTATGCTGGAAAGGCAGCTTCTACAAATTGCCCTTTTCATAAAGAAAAATAACTTACCAATATCAGAAAATGTTGGGGTCCTTATTCTATAGTAACAAAGTTTGTCTTGATTTGTCTGCAAATAGGAACTATTTTGAAAATTTACTTCTAAAGGAAAGATTCTCAAAACTGCTTATTTTAATATTTTTTCAGACTAAAACAAAATACAGTACAGTGCAAATGTCTGAGGCCCATATATATAGCAAAGGTGCCTAAGACTTTTGCACAGTACTGTATTTGTTTACGTGGAGCGGAAAGTGAGTTTGTAAATCTGGTGGGAGCAAAGGATGTTGGGAATGGTGACGGTGGAACGCTGCGGTAGGGATGTGGGACATGTGGCAGAGAAAGAGTGTCTAGGTTGGCGAGGAGGGCGTGGTGAGATGGTGCACCCAATCCTGAGACACCAAACAAGGTCATTTGATTCCAAACAGTTTAAATTATTGATTATTACAAATGTTGCACTGGTTCTTCCCGCTCCTTGTTCTCTTCCTTCACCTTTCCCCAACCATGATTCCACTATCCTTGTTGCCCTTTCACTCTCAGTCCACAATAGAGACCTATGTCAAAATCAGCAGGTCAGGAAGCACATATGTCATGATTTTTTTTCCACCAGCAATACTGTGCAATACATAAGATTACTACAGTCCTGTGCAAATGTCTTAGGCACATATATATAGCAAGGCTGCCTAAGACTTTTGTACGATACTACACATAAAAGTGTTCCTTTGATTTTTTTTCCCTTAATCCCAGCATGCTTGATCTCACTTCTTTTAATTTTTATCATTCATTTAACATTCAATTAAATTTTCTAGTTGGCACAGGTTGGCTTAAGGAAACAGAAAATGCTGGAAGTGCTCAACATGTCAGGCCATATTTGTGGGAAGAGTTCATGATTCAGACTGAAGATGCTTCATCAGAACTGAGCAAAAGACAGAATAAAATATTGTTAATGTGCAGGAAGGATGGAGGAGAGGATATGTCATTGATAGGGTAAAACTGGGGTGACCATAAAGATAAGCAGTGAAGATTATTTGATTAATAATTGATTGGGAGCAGTTAGAGAATGAAAATATTGGCAAAAGAATGTGGGAGCTGTGAGAAGCAGAGCGGAGTGAAATGGCCAGCAGGTCAGGCTGGGAAAGTCTCCACTCACAGATGAAAAGTAAAGAAAGAAAAGAAGTAGAAACCAGGTAAACTGAACCAATATCATAGATGGATGATGGATACAGACTGGAAATTTAAGTTACCTGATGATGCAGAGTTCAAAATTTGCCCTAGAAGGTTGTAATATACCCAGACGGAAGATAAATGCTCTTCCTCAAAGATTTCCTCATTGGTCTACACTGTTGTAGTTCATCGATCATTCTCCAAGGTAGCAAGAAAATGCACATATAATTATCCAGCCATTACATATCTTACAACTCCTATCGCAGTTGGTGTACTGTTTTATTTCTCTGATCTAAGTCTCATTGGGAATATTGTATAGAAATCTTCTGGCCAAGTGCAAAAGTAATGAAGTTCCTGGCATCAGGCCTTTGTCACTGAAAACATTTGGATTGATTAAAATGGTTGTCCTTTAATCAGTGCACATTTCATCTTTCAGTCAATGCACGTTGGCTTGAAGAATGGGAAATCTGAATATCTGACTGAAATTCAAGCATAATTGAAATCTAATTTTTAATTTAATGATGTTCAAAATGAAGCTTTGGATTCAATTATATAATAATGCCAGGAATTCAATACAAAATCATTTTTACTATTTGGTCCCATTTTACAAATGATCTTCATCATTAAGTAACTTCAGTTTTAATGCTAACCATGTGCTACTAATGAATGCTTTTCTTCCTGGTCTTTGACCATTTTAAGAAAAAAATTACATCTTTTATCATTCTTTTCCTTATCTCAGAAAATCCTCTTGAGTTATGTGTACTATTGCCAAGCCATTCCTGTTCACTCGATCTTCCTCTTTTTATATATTGCTGCCCAAGACCAACAAATGTGTCTTAACTTGGCTTCTCTTCAGAGAGGATTTTTTTTATACCATTGTCAAAATTCTCCGATCTAGTTGTAAGCACTGCGAAAGACATTTTTGTGATTGTTCCCCCAATTCTAACTTAACCCTGCCTACCCATCTCCGTCAGACCATTTTGAAAATCTAGCTCTTCTCTCTCCATATTTTTTATCACCTCAGTCATGGAGACTATTTATTTCTGCTAACCATTATCTTACTCCAATTTGTTCAGTTCATTTCACCTAATTTTCTGTTAGTTTCAATTCCTTTAGCTTGTTAACTTTAATTAATTTATTATGTGACAACTTCCCTGTCTTTAATGATTTAATTTGCTTCACCCCATTCTCAATAGCATAGCTCATCCTTAAAGAAAATCAATTTTTATTTAATTGATTTGTACACAGCTTGCATGAAAATGTGGTCTGAACTTCAGTCCACAAATTGCTGTTGCAATTCCATAAATTCACACAATGTTGCAGGTTGGGCAATAGAATGTCATGAATTAGTAACTCAACATTCATGACAAGGTAAAGCATTCTTTTTCAGTGCAGAATACCTCTTCCCTACTCTAATCCAATAAATTCCTATCTTATTTTAATGCAGTTACACCTCCATGTTGTATCAATATAGTGAACCTCCATACTGTTCCGATGCAATTTCTTATTAATCTTGGATTAATTTCGCCTGCCTGCCCTGCGATTCCCTTGGACTCTTACATTTTGGATCTATCTCCCATTTGGTACCTTATCAAAGGCTTTACAGAAATCCATGTAAACTACATCAGCCACACAACTCTGATCAATACATTTTGTTACTTGTTGATAAACTCAATCAAATTGGTCAGAGAAGATCTCTAAGTATTAAGTTTATCGACTTCAGCTCGGTGTTGAATATGATAATCTCTCAGAAGCTGGTAGGTAAATTGTTCTTGTTCAGTCTCAGTACTTCACTCTGTAACTGGATCTTGGACTTCATGACAGAGAGACCACAGTTAGCCCATATTGGCAGCAAAATATAGCTCCATCGTGCTTAGCACTGGTGTCACCGCTACACCACCCTACTGAGCTGTAAGTTCAGTCTACTGCTGTTCATGCTACAGATGAATGACTGCATTGCTCGATCCAGTTCAAACCAAATCATCAAGATTGTTGTTAACACAATAATGGTTGGCCTTATCAACAATGGCGATGAGATGCCATACAGAGAGGAGATAGAGCGGCTGGTAGAATGGTGTGAGCACAGCATCTTGATTCTCAGCATGGACAAGACTAAGCGATAATTGAGACTTCAGGAAGGTGCAGGCTGACCGCTCCTCACTGCACATTAGCGGCTCCTCGGAGGAAAGAGTTAGTAACACCAAGGTTCTGGGAGTGCTGACCAACACCTCTTCTTTAGTCAAGGAAGCACAGCAGTGGAATGTCAACTACCTGAGGAGCCTGAGGTAAGTGAGACACCCCCAACACTCTTATAATCAATTTTTACTGGAGCACTTTTGAGAGTGTCCTGACCAGCTACATCACTGTGTGGTAGGGAAGATGTAAAGTATCTGACCTCAAGGTCCTGCAAAAGATTTGAAGAACTGCTGCAAGGATTATCAGATCTCTCCTTCACCCATCCAAGATACTTATTGGCAGTGCTGGATATGCAGGGCCTTTAGCACTCTCAATAATCCCTCCCATCGGTCCAACAATATCTTCGAGCCCCTACCATTAGGCAGGAGTTACCATAACATTAAATCAAGGAGTGTTAAGATGAAAAAGAATTTCTTCCCCTAGTCAGTGAGATGGCTGAACTCCCCGCCGTCACACAATTCTCATCAATTATGTAGTGCCAGTAGCGTTATACTGTTCACTTTTTAATTTGTGTCATAAATGCACCTTATAATTTAGTAATTTATTTGAGGTAATATTACTTTGTGTTGTATGTGAATTATATGTACTGCATTGTGCACCTTGATCCAGGCGAAGTTTCCTTTGGTAGTACAAATATAAATGGTTGAATGACATTAAACTTGAAATTGAAGTTTCTACAGGTCTGCAATCACTTATCCGAAATTCTGAAATCCAAAAAGCTCCGAAAACCAAAGCTCTGTTTGCCAACAGCAGATGTCACTCAGGAGTGATGTGGCAGCACTAGCAGAGGCCGCCAGACATCAGTTGTGGCTCAGCACTCAAACTGGTTACACGTGCATTTGCTGTTGGCTGATATTTGTGTTCACTGTTGACTTTGTGTTTAATTTCGCTGTGAAAATGTCAAAAAGAGCTGCAGATACCCCTATGGGTAAGAATGAGAAAAAGAGAAGGAAGCATCTATCATTATCAGTAACACAGAAAGTGGAGTTATTGCAGAAGCTTGATCATGGTGTGTCTGTGCGGCATCTTACTGAAGAATATGGTGTCAGAACTACCACTGTATATGATTTAAAGAAACATAAAGACAAGTTACTGAAGTTTTATAGTGACAGTGACATTTTACATTTATTCCAATAAGTCATTTACCATGTGTTTGATTCGGTTTGTTTGAACCTGCATATTTTTATGTTTTATTGAATGTTTTTGTTGGAAATAAAATATTTTTTTGTCATTATTCCCTGAACAATACAGTATAACAACTACTTACATAACATTTACATTGTATTAGGTATTATAAGTAATCTAGAGATCATTTAAAGAATACGGGAGGATGTGCAAAGGTCTAGAGTTCCACTGGGTCCTAAAGTCCACCAGCACTGAGCCAGGTTGAATAAAAGACTTGAGCATACATGTTTTTTGGTATCCGCAGGTGGTCCCAGAACCAATAAGGAGGGATTCTGAAATCCGAAAAATTCTGAATTCCAAAATGCAATTGGCTCCAAGGATTTTGGATAAGGGATTGTGGACCTTACTAGAAACCTTCAGATAAAAAAGTAGTTTATGTGTGCAAAAAGGAAGACATATATTACTGGTATTTCACTTGTTACCTAACAGTAATTTTCATGGTGTCAAACAATATATGTCCCAAGCATCACACACACACACACACACACACACACCTTCTTTGCATTATTTTTACATGTACAGGGTATATCAGACAACCACACTAAAAGATCTCTTTACATTCAAAAGGATTGGCCACCACATAATTAGTTGGTTCCAGAAGAGAAAACTGTGGCACATAAGCCACTTGTAGACCCAACAAAATTATTTTTGCATCCTCTTCATATAAAACTGAGGCTTATGAAAAATTTTGTGGTGCGATGAACAAAGAAGCTGAAGGATGTCCATATCTGACTTAAATGATTCCCAGAATAACTAATGCCAAGATTAAGGAATGTATTTTTGTTGGTCCATAAATCAAATAGGTCATAAATGGCAGGCATTTCAAAGAACCTCTACTAATACCAGAAGATACTCAAGGATACTGTTGAATTTTTTCTTGGCAAGTACAGAACACCCATCTACCTGTAGCTGGTTGACAACATCCTTCTAGCTAGCAAAGCCATGAGGTATGACGTGTCACTATAGATTCATTTTCTTCTTTCCCATTTAGACTTCTTCCCTGTAAATCTTGGTGTGTCACTGATGAGCATGGTGAAAGTTTTCACCAAGACATTGCAGTCAAGGAGAAACGATTATCAGGGCAACTCGAATCCATTAATGCTGAGTGATAATGGTTGGACACTTAAGCATGAAGCCTCAGACTCTGAGTACTAATGAAAATCATGAACAAAATACTTTTAGCTTAGTTGAACTGTTGGAAAGCATCAGTACTGTTCTGTAATTAAACACATTATATTTGATAAAAGTTAGTTTCGTCTTTCTCCAAATTCCTACCTCGTCCAAGTAGTCTGAGGTTATATTTGCATTCAGCTTCAAGCGGTCTATCATAACCATTAAAAAAAAATTGAGGAAGCAACTGTTTTGAAAAAGTTCGTCCAGTGTAATTTACTTACAGAATATCACAGAATGTAAAAAGCTTCCACCATTCTCAGAGCCAGTCATATGGTTCCATTGCCATTCTTTAGCATGACCTCAATATTCCTGGAGATACATTTGCTGAGCAAACAGTCCAATGTTTATATCTTTGCATGTTCTTAGGATGATGCCATATAGGTGGAGTTTAGAAACAAGAAGGAGCAATCACTTTGATAAGGGTATATTACATACCTCCTGAGAGTCAGCAGGAGAAAGAGGAGCAGAGAAGGACAGAGAAGTACAGAAATTAACAGGGCTATGGGATTGGGAGATCCTAACTTTGAACACTTTGTTTGGGATTGTCTGGCTGTGAAGGGTTTATGGGGGAACTACCTGAACTAGATTGTAGGTGGTCTCATGAGATGCAGCGTGTCTGTCTTAATCTTTGGGAATGTAGCCAAGTCAGTGGGAAACCATTTCGGCGATAGTGACTACGACTCTGTGAGTTTTCATTCTTATAGAAAAGAATAAAAATAGATTGGAAATGAAGGTGCCACATTGTAGTTAGGTTGATTAGACATGCCCTGGCAAACAAGAACTGGGAGCAGCTACTTGCAGGTGAGTCTACATGCAAACGGTGGGAATCATTCGAGAGGGGGATGGTAAGAATTCGGAGCCAATGTGTCCCCATAGCGATGAAAGGTAAATCTAAACAGCCATGATGGCAAGGGATATTGAGAATTGGATAAAGAAAATTAAGTTATTTTATGGCAGGTATACAGGATGGTAAACAAGAGCATCACAGGAATATGGAACATGGGATCATGTTGAGAAAAATTAAGTAGGAAGATGAAAAGGAAGCACAAAATGGCACTGTAAGCAACATTAAGGAAAATCTCAAAGCATTTTGTGTGCTTCAAGGGAAACAGGGGAACCAGAGAAAGAGCATTTACTTAGAACCACAACGTCAGTCTGTGTATTGACTCAGAAGGTAGGTGTGGTTTTAAATTACTATTCCCGAAGAAAGAGTAGTGGCGAAGAGCAGTAAAAAACAATGGCTTTACCCAAACCTCAAAACTGGTTTTGTGGCAACAAGTAAACAGCAATATGAACTCAGCAGGAAAAGAAAATAATTATAGGGACTTCATAGAATGGATGATGTGCAGATGCTTTCACTGGTGGAAATCTCAAACTACAGGGAATATTTTTTGGATAATTTATCACCCATTTAGAATCATCCAGCACAGGAACAACCCCTTTGGTCCATCATGGCCATATCAAACATCAACATTGCAGGGAGGAGGAAGTTCTTTGAGACAGTTGTGAATCTTTGGCATTTTCATCTCAAAAAACGCACATTGAGTCCTTTTCAAGGCTGTAGTAGTTTCTATACTTTGGGAAAGTAATACGCTTTGAACAAGAGACAGTAATAGTTTTGAGGACAATAAAATAAATAGATGAATCATGATCGCGACTATTAAACCAGAGGACACAGCCTCAGAATCGAGGGGCATCCTTTTAGAATGGAGATGAGGAGGAATTTCTTTAGCTAGAGAGTGGTGATATGTGGAATTTGTTGCCACAGACAGCTGTGGAAGCCAATTTATTATGTATATTTAAAGCAGAAGTTGATAGATTCTTGATTGGTCAGCGCATGAAGGGATAAAGGGTGAAAGTAGGAGTTTAGGGCTGAGAGGAAGTTTGGATCAGCCATGATGAAATGACAGAGCAGACTCAATGGGCCAAATGGTCTAATTCTGTTCCTATGTCTTATGGTCTTATCATTTTGAATGGTGAAGCAGGTCTGCTTGGCTGAATTTAACTACTCCTACTTATAATCCAGACAATAGACTCATAGGGTGACACAACAGAGGAAATTGCCCTTTGTCTACCATGCGCATGCCAGCTCATCAATGCTGATCCCATTTACCAGAACTTGTCCATATTCTTCTGTGCTTTGGCAGTTTATGTGTTCATTAGAATTTAGTTTTTTTTTATAATTTTGTAATGTCATGCAAGTTTGAAATGTAGTACACTTGTGCTGGGAGAGATAATTAACCTGGCAAAGATGTGAAGCAATATTTATAAAGCTAATCTCACAAGGATTACTGCAGCATCATTTAATCAAGTTATTCAGAATGCCACTTGATCCTGGTTCTGGTTGTTGCCAGAAATTTGTTTTATTAATTGAATTAAGCCAGGCCAGTGGTTTAGGTTCCTGTAAAGACTGAGAAAGTAACAGTGAAACAGGTAAAATAATCAGCCTGCTGCCGCAGTGAGTTCTTACATCATGCGGTGTTACTCGCACAAAATGCTGGAGGAACTCTGGATTTGATGAAAAGGCTGGGCCTGAAATTTCAGCTCTTTATTCCTCTCCATTGATGCTGCCTGACCTGCTGAGTTCCTCCAGTATTTTGTGTGTGTTGCTCTGGATTTCCAGCATCTGCAGAATTGTTTGTATTTATGAAGTGTTACTGCATTCATTCTTTAGCTCATTATTTCATTAACTTCCAGCAAGTGATTGTGTATTTTTAATCAGAGCATGACATAATGACACTTGAAGGGTATTGATGAAGAGGATGTCTTCTTTCACATTGTTTTATGCAAAACAATGGATTAATCTATTGATTGGCACATACTTTTGTGATCATAGTAAAAGTCCATATTGTTACAGAGAACTCATGAAGTGCGATCGCTGTCACTTTCATTAATGCTTACTTGTTGTCAGTTGTCTTAAAAAACAAAATTTGCTGTTTGCATTTACTGTTTAGAATTAAAAGTTCTTATGATTGCCTTTTCACAATATGGTGTACATGTTTTGGACTTTGTTGTTATATTTTTATTTTGCCTATTCTTCTTCAATTGGTGAAACATGCCACGAACACATAATCATCCAACAATGTTTCTCTTTAAGTGTTAGCCAAGAACTGTGGTACCAGGAGTGGAAATTTCACTCTCCAATGCCAGTAAGCAAAGGGTCCATGGACCCTGGGTTAAGAACCCCGAACTTAAGGGTTGTCTTTTTATTGGTCTTCTGGTGGTTGTAGCGACCAATCCGGGATCCACATATTTCGATGCAGTGTAGGCATCCAGACATCACAATCCTGCCTCCTTTGTCACTTGCTGATCACCATGTGATTTAATTGAGAATGTTAGGGTGGATTTCCTTAACAGAGAGCTCGTTAACGGAGTGCATGACTTTATTTAATGTTGGGAGGCCAAAGCATAGGCAGCTGCCACGTGAGCCTTGACAGACTGGGGTCAAGGTCCAATGCAAGGTGACTGGAGACCATTCACTGCTGAAGCCTTCCTCCACCTTCACTGCCATTGTACCGTATCATCATCCTCCACCATCTTCTAACATTGAGCTAATGGTTGGATCACTCTTTGTTGGAACTTCCTCCTTGACCTTACCGCCATGCGTGACCAGACCAGCAACTAAGTTCCACTTAAGTGCCTGATGGCACCATTCCTGGGACTCAGGAGCTCACAAGCCTCCCCACCAGGACAAGGTGACGACCTTTGGAGAAGAATAAGTTAAATAAAAATATAACAAGAACAAATTAGAGATGGAAACTGTGCCCTTCACTAGCCTGTTTCGCTGTTCTTTGAGCTTGTCCATTTTTCCACCCTCTCTTTGTGTCCACTGATTTCTGTAGTATCCAAATTCTATTGACCTTATTCCTGAATGTACTTACTGACTGTACATTAACAAACCTCTCTCTAATTCTGGAGAAGAAAACAAGCACAAAACACATTGAAATGTATTGTAGTGACCTGTGTGTTCTTACCCTTAATACCTGATGGTGTGTAATTGGTAATTGAACCGCCATATGTATTATTCAAATGACTAAAGAGCTCATTTAGCTCTTTTAGGCTAGCAAGGTAGCAAGGTATTTGAACATGCATCCACAAGTCTGAAGTACTGATCTGGAAGGGATGAGTTTAAATCCCACTTTTGCAGCTGGGAAATTGAGATGAAATATATGTGGAATGAGAAAAGGCTGATGTTAGTAACAGTAGCCACGACACTACAGACTGTTCTTAAAGTCCACCGGATTCAATGATGTCCTTCAGGACAAAAAGTCAACCATACTCACCTGTTTTGCCCCATTCCCAGTCCTACTGACCTCTGTAATGGATGAGCAATTCAGTTCATTTAGAATCATTCAGACTGTGCAATAAATATTGGATTTGCTTGATTTTACCCTTTGACATCTAAACTCAGAAATTAATTCAACTCAAGTGTGGTTAGTACTTGGAAGAGAGACCACCCAGAAATAGCCGATGTGATGCAGGGTTCCATAATATTGAAGACAATACTTTTGTCTGGTACGTGAGAGGTCTTCAGGTTCACTCCTGAATGGAAGCAAAGAAACAATGTTCATTTCATCTTTCCCAGGAGAAGAAATAAAAAGTAATCAAGTTCTCATTTTGGCCCCAGTTTTGTTTTGTCTTGTGTGGAACTATGGAACAATATTCCTAATGATAATTTGGTTGAATTTATCCAACTCCAAAATAAACTTCATTTTAAAGGACTTTGATTTGGTTATGTCATCTATTAGATTTCTTCCTTTGACCATAATGATGAATTATAATCTGTAATATTTGAGTTGGTTGTATGTTTAGGTTTCTAAAACTAGAGCTACTTGGAATTGTGCCTATTTCTCTCCTGCTCAGTCCCAGATCTTATACCTTCACATCTTGCACATTCCAGCTTTTTTGCATTGGTCCTGAAATTCCCTGACAGATCCTAGGGTATTTCAAATAAATAATTTCAAAGCCCAAATACTGATAATTTTGCTTGGTCTCTCCCCATAAGGGCAATCCTGCCATCTCAGGAATATGCCTTGTAGTTTTTGAAGTATAACCTTGCTTACATACTGAGACAAAAACTAGTAGCAGTGAAATCAGCTGTCGGTATACAGATCAAATTGGATTTCCTTAATCTTGTGCCTTAACCCCTTTGGAATAGGGGAGTTACAGTACACCTTACTTCCTTTTTTTTGTTGTTGACATGTAAATATCATTTTCCGCAGTGATATCTAAACCACTCTGAATATCAATAATACTTTTTCTCACTAATTTAAAAAAGATCTATTTTTTATGAAAAATAAATAAATCTGTATTTCTCACTCTGACCTTCTTACCTACTTAGTCTCTCTATGTTTCGTTGTGTCTCTTTTAGTCCACCTTTCAACTTACGTTCTCCATGACACTTAGTTTGTTAGAAACACATCCTTGCCTCAAAATTCAACCCCAGTCAGTTGAGTTAAATGTTATAAGTTGCATCATCTCCAAAGATTAGCTGTTTAGTGCTATAAGATGCAGTGTGAATACCCAAGCACCGATTTTTTCACTTTGGACACTAAATAGCTGAGGCTCCAGCTTATCCTTGAGCCACTAAATTAGTAACAGTGTGCCGGTCTGCAGCTGATCCAATTATTCCTTCAATCTGTTTCCTATACGTTAACCAGCCTTGTAATCATGATAACATATTACCCAATATTATGAGCACTTAATGTCTTTGTGTCAATGTTAATTGCAAATTTATTGGACCATATAGTATTGCTTGTGTTTTATTCATTTTTCATTTTACTTTCATTTTAGAATTCAAAGGTTCATTTTATTATCAAAGTATGCATGCAGAATATAACTCTGAAATTTGCCTCCTTTCCAGATAGCCATAGAATATAGAAGTCCATATAAATATTTGAAAGAAAGACATCAGTCCCCCTCCCACACAAAAAGAAAAAGAAACAAAGACTCGCAAACCCCAAACACCCCCAACCCCTCCCTCGCACAAAAAATAATGGATCATCCAAACCTCCAGCCAGTTAATGTGCAACAAGAAAGAATAGGCAAGAACACGAAAAAAAAGCATAGAACTGAAAAGAGCCCAATATGAACTACAGTTAGTTTGAACGACAGCCCAATCCATTAATCTCAGAATTTCAATGACATCTGTGAGGGCAGTGACTCGAACTTGGAAATCACAAAATATAGAAGGCAGTCGATTTTTCAAATCCCATGCCCCAAGGAGATAGCAGAATATAAAAATTGCAAGTAGCCATGATTCTTAAAGGCCTAATTTGGACTGACAATTTCTGAAGGACTAACCTGTTTGTAACATTAAACAAAATGTATCAACTGTTGAAATAACTGAATGAGGCTTTGGAGTGTATGTTGTCAAAAATCTTTTCTCTTGTGCTAGTTGCTTTTGAGGTCAATTTAAAGTGCAATCTTCCTTAACATTTTGATTTGTCTTTTAAGGGAGGAATCTATGAGATCTACATACTTTGAAACCCCAGATGACCTCTTGTCCTCGTTTGGCCCTGTGCGTGACTGTTCCCGGGATAATGGAGGTTGCACTAGAAACTACCGCTGCGTGACCGATCGAAAGGTTGACTCCACAGGATGTGTGGTATGTACGAAAAGCTTATTGTCAGCACTATGCAGATGTACTTCACACAGAGAGTGACACTGCAGAAAAGAAAGCTCATTTAGAGATTGCAGAAAAAGATTACAAAATAACTGAGGATAGCCTTAATTTTTGAGGTTGATGAACTTCAACTACAAGCTAATTAGTAAGTGATTCACTTCATCAATCATGGATACAGCCAATCTCCAAGCCTGCTGCCTCACTGATGTTTGATTGATCTTCCTATGGGACCACAAGTGACTTATCAGATTAATGGTGAGTGGTCTTTCCCAACAGATCAACCTGGTTGACAACTTATAAAGTCACTCCATTTGTTCCATCTCCTAAATTCATCTGGACTTTATTGGCTCAGCGGGGAACTCTGAGAAATAACAGTGACTAGGTTGATTCATCCACTGATTGCACACAAGATGAGTTGTCTTTCATAGTTTGTCCAGTTGCCTGCCTGGTTAAATGAAAGGAAGCAGTAATTTTCTTAGCTCCTGACACATCTACTGGATAATCTTCCCCAGAGATGCTTGTATCAGCAGGGACCAATCTGTCAAGGGTTCACTGACAAAGTACATATAACGGAGTTTGGAGATCAGAATTTTAAATGCTACTTGGTGAAAATTTAAAATTTATGGGCCAACATCATAATATTATCTTACAGACCATTGGATTCTTGATATTTGATAATTGGTTGACTAAAATAAAACTAGACTAACCTGGATTCGATCACGCTGTTCTTGATTCATTTCACCTGAACTGAGAATAGCCTTGTCTCTGTCTGTTTCCCATGAACAAATGAATGATATTGAGAATGTAAACATAATTGCTCATGACTGCTTTAACTTAGAGGGTGGAGGTGGCTTTCAGATTACACTTTCCACTCTTAACAGGTTTGGAAATAGCAATTAACAACACTAGCAATGGCTATACCATTCAAATTAGGAAGATTTGTATTTATAAAACACCTATTATTACGTCAGGATGTTCCAATGCACTTTATGAATGAGACTCATTGGAAATTTGCTTACCTGTGAAGGTTATGGTCTAATTCTACAAACCATTGTTCTACAAACAGAGCAGATAAAGCTTGTGTTAGTATTGTTACGAACCCCGTAACTGGGTCACTTACCAGCAAAGATAGAGAGGTCTGTTGAAGCCTGATGATATGATTTTTAACAGCATTTATTAGTAAAAATACACAAAAATAATATCAATGCAAAGATACAGATAATATACGTTGTCAGTACTAAATCTAAACATGCAGGTATAATAATAATCAATAAGAAATAAGCTCTATCGTTGTCTAGGGGATAATGTATTGTCCGATGGAAATATTAAAGTCACTCAGTTCATGCAGGCTGCAGCCTTTGGGGACCGCTGGGTTTGCAATGGTTGGAGAGAGAGAGAGATTTTTGGGAGAAAAACTTGCCGGCTTTTCCTTTTATGATTTTGATCCATCAGAGTCTCATTGGGGTGGCCGTTCACTTGTGGCCTCTTCTTTAGCAAAGACGTTCTTCTGTGGTGAGCCCGCCAATCCCAGGCAAGGGAAGGACGCACATGAGCCCCCCCACCGGCTGTCGCTATTAAACGCTGTCACGGGATTTCTAGCGTTTCTCCTGGTGCGTCTGAAGGGGTTGTTCCCCAGATCCTCTTTTATCCTTATGGGGTCTCAGATGTCAGTCAGGTTGGGATGATGCAATCCCTCAACCAGCCCACTCTGGTCGTCACCTGAGGGGCTTCAATGAATAGTACAGTACTCAATACACAATTCCGTCTCCAAGAGACATTGGCCGTTATCAGTGGTTTTGTTTTGCTGAGGCCAGGACACATTCCAAACCTTGTGGATTCTCTCTCATTTCCTGGGTCCCAGACCTGAATTAATAGCGATCTTGCGATTCTCAGAAAGGAGGGGGCGACTTGGTACCCTTTGGCCCCTCAGAGTTGCGGCACATTCGTAACAGTTTTAAATAACAAAATGAAAGAATATCAAGTGTTCTCCTTCCCTTAACCAGAAGAGAATCCTTTCAAATGATCAAAGTGACCATGGTTTAAAAGACAGTGCAGCACCCACTGGGGACTGCTGTGGAGTTATAGCCAGTGGACTCTGCAGTGAGACTTAAATACACTGAAGTCCTACTTCTGTTTAAGAGATAGATTTAACATGACCCTGATAACAGAAGATTGGTTGCGGATTTTGAAGTTGGTTAACTCTTCTTTGATCTGTACCAATCCACTCTTTAATTCAATGTAAAATTGTACATTGTTACTATTTGACAAAAGAGAGACTGTCTAAAATATTTCCTAATGTTGATAGTCAGTGTGACAGATGTAAAACCAAGACAGCCACATTGACACATATGTTTTGGTCATGTTCTGTACTGAAACATTTTTGGAAGTCTATTTTCACTACAGTTTCTAAAATTTTAAAAATTAATTTACAACCTAATAAATTGACAGTTTTATTTGGTATAATTCCTCAATATATTCATGGTATTTCTCCATCAGACCAGCATGTAATTGCATTTGTTACATTATTGGCCAGAAGGGCTATTTTGTTGAAATGGAAAGATGTTTCTGCTCCTACTTTGATACAATGGTTTTCTCAGGTGATGCTATGCCTTAGTTTGGAGAAAATCAGAAGTTGAACTTTTGATCCTCGATTGATTTTGAGAAAAGGCAGTTTCTCAACCGCCCGATAGTAGTTCGCCCGCTACTATCATCTGATTTGAGTTAATTAATATGGTTTACTTCCGATTTTTCTTTAAGTGGATTTGAGTTGGGGATTAATGTTTTTTTAATGGAAGCTTGTATGATGTATAGCTCCGGCATTGTGCTCCCAATGGGATTTATTTTGTTTGTTTTTTTTCCAGTTAGTAAGGTTTTTTCAGTTAGTAGGGTTTCTTTTTGTCCCTTCTTTTTCTTTCAAAAAAATATTCTGAAAACTTTATTTTCTCTTATTATTATTGATATATTGCTTAGCTTAGTTAATCAGTTATTTGCCAATTTTTTCCTTATTGTATATAATGACATATTGACTTAATACATCTTTTTTGTTAATCGTCAATAATAATTAATAAAAAGATTTTAAAATGAAAGAGACGGATTTTCACCTGAACTGCTATTTGTTGCTTAATATGGTGGCATCTCACATTTCCAGATATAAGATAAAACAGGGAAAATGAATAATAAGATGTAAAATGGAGAACACAGAGGCTGGAATCTGGAGCAGCAAGTAATTTGCTCAGCAGGTTGAAGAGCATATGTGAGGGAAAAGGAACCATCCTCATTTTAGGTTCAAAGTTTATTTCAGCAGTGAGAGCGGAGAGGGGAGACAGCCAGCATAAAAGGATGGGGGAAAGGTGAGACAGGGGCCAGAAGTGGCCTGAAGAGGATCAGAGGATTTACAGGCTAGTGGAGCTAGGTCAGGGAGGATACAGAAGGCTGAAAGTGGATGGATGAGAGATGGAGGCAGTCAAGAAGAGAAGAAAGGAACCTTTGGACAGTAGGAGAAGAAGATGGCCACAGTGGAGATAGGTGCTAGAGAGAGGTAGCCAGGAACACAAAAGCTCCCCATGCTGTAAGTAAGCAAGGGAATGATGGGAACCATTAGGTGAGAGTTGAAGGGCTAACGGAGCTAGAACCAGATGAGGGAGCAGTGTAGAAAAATGAGGAGTGAATGTTTGGATAACAGGTGGATGAACTAGGAAAGGGAGAAGGAAAGTATATCAGAATATTAAAAGGCCGTTAATGCCTCCCTCCCCTTCTTACCCCATCCCTTATTTATTTATTTATTTATCTATCTATCTATCTATCTATTTATTTATTTATTTATTTATTTATTTATTTATTTATCTATTTATTTATTTATCTATTTATTTATTTATTTATTTATGTGTGTATTTATTATTTTTCCCCTTTTTTCTCTCTCTGTCCCTCTCACAATAACTCCTTGCCTGTTCTCCATCTTCCTCTGATGCTCCCCTCCCCCTTTCTTTCTCCCCAGGCCTCCCATCCCATGATCCTTTCCCTTCTCCAGCTGTGTATCCCTTTTGCCAATCAACTTTCCAGCTCTTAGCTTCTTTCTTTTCTTTTTCAATCTTTTTATTAAATTTCATATATAAAAAAAACAGCACATAATAATGAATAGATTACAGATTCAATAAACTTGAAATTACATTAGTAATAGGATAATAATATCCTATTAAAACATCCATCAACAAAAGGTACATAAATCAATCAAGTCTATATAAATATGTATGAAAAAAAAACAAAAATAATCGTCGAAAAAAGAAGAAAAAAAAAATTGAAATTATATATGAGAAAAAATATATATTGAAAAAAAATACTAAACTAAAACTAACATGGGCAATAATAGCACTTTATAAATATATAAAGGTGTCAAGAAAAGAACTCCGGAACTCCATACCTGAACAAGTATAAGTAGAGAAAAGGATCTGAAATAGGCCAAATTAATTCATATGAAAGTGTCGAATAAATGGTCCCCAGGTTTCTTCAAATTTAATTGAAGAATCAAAGATAGTGCTTCTGATTTTTTCCAAACTCAAATAAGAAATAGTTTGGGAGAACCACTGAAATGTAGTAGGAGGATTTACTTTTTTCCAGTTTTGTAATATAGACCTTCTGGCAATTAATGTTACAAAGGCAATCATTCGTCTGATTGAAGGGGAAAGCTGATTGCCATCTTCATTTGGTATACCGAAAATTGCAGTAATAAAATGGGGTTGTAAATCGATATTCCATACTGAGGAAATGACATCAAAAATGTCCTTCCAATAGTTATGTAAAGTGGGACATGTCCAAAACATGTGAGTCAATGAAGCCACTTCTAAGTGACATCTGTCACATTGAGGATTAATATGCGAATAAAATCGGGCAAGCTTATCTTTAGACATATAAGCTCTATGTACAATTTTAAATTGTATTAAAGCATGTTTAGCACAAATAGAGGAGGAATTAACCATTTGTAAAATTTTTTCCCATTTATCTATTGATATATTACATCGAAGTTCTTTTTCCCATTCTTGTCTAATTCTATCCGATATTTCTGGCTGTATCTTCATAATCATGTTATAAATAAAAGCTACTAATCCCTTCTGACAAGGATTAAAAGTAAAAATCAAATCTGAAAAATCCGATGGAGTTGAGTTAGGAAAAGATGGAAGAATTTTATGTAAGAAATTTCTAATTTGTAAGTATCTAAAAAAATTAGATTTAGGTAATTCAAATTTGTTGGATAGTTGATCAAAAGACATCAAAGTACCTTCAAAAAAAAGATCACGAAAACATTTTATACCTTTCCTTTTCCATATACTAAAAGCTTGATCTGTCAATGAAGGTTTAAAAAAAAAATTACATAAAATAGGGCTGTCCAGAGCAAAGTTTTTCAGATTAAAGAATTTGCGAAATTGAAACCAAATTCGTAGTGTATGTTTAACAACAGGGTTAGATATCTGTTTATTGAATTTGGCTAAATCAATAGGAAGAAAAGAACCAAGAACGGAAAATATAGAATATCCCTTAACCTCACTACATTCTAAATTTACCCACTGTGGGCACACAGGTGAATCCAAATCTAGTTTCCAGTACATTAGGTTACGAATATTATTCGCCCAATAATAAAATCTAAAGTTAGGTAAAGCTAGACCACCATCTTTTTTAGACTTTTGTAATTGCCTTTTGCTTAACCTAGGATTTTTATTTTGCCACACAAATGAGGAAATTTTTGAATCAATATTATCAAAAAAAGATTTAGGAATAAAAATTGGTAAAGCTTGGAATAAATATAAAAATTTCGGTAAAATCATCATTTTAATAGCATTAATCCGACCAACTAATGATAAAAATAAGGGAGACCATCTAGTAGTAAGTTGCTGAATTTGATGAAGCATAGGTAAAAAATTCAGTCCAAATAAATCTTTATATTTCTTGGTGATTTTTATACCTAAATAGATAAAGTTATCAGTAACAACTTTAAATGGCATCCTATCACTCAATAAAGTTTGCGCGTTTAAAGGGAATAACTCACTCTTATCTAAGTTTAACTTATAACCAGAAAAGCTACCAAATTGAGCCAACAAGGATAAAATAGCAGGAATAGACCTACTAGGATTAGAAATATATAACAACAAATCATCAGCATAAAGCGATAATTTGTATAACTTCTCATTACGGGTAATACCAAAAATATTAGGAGACTCACGAATAGCAATAGCTAAAGGTTCTAATGCAATATTAAATAATAAAGGACTTAAAGGACAACCTTGTCTCGTACCACGAGATAATTGAAAAAAAGAGGATCTATAATTATTTGTAAGAACAGAAGCAACAGGTTTATAATATATTAATTTAATCCATGATATAAAATTAGGACTAAAATTAAAGTTTCTCAATGCATTAAATAAATATGTCCATTCAACTCTATCAAAGGCTTTTTCAGCATCTAATGAGATAACACATTCTGGGGTTGTAGGTGATGAAGTATAAATTATGTTAATCAATTTTCTAATATTAAAAAAGGAATATCGATTCCTAATAAAACCAGTTTGATCTTCTGAAATAATCTGTGGTAATACCTTTTCTAATCTAATGGCTAAAATTTTTGTAAGAATCTTAGAGTCTACATTTAATAATGATATAGGGTGATAAGATGCACATAAAGTAGGATCTTTATCTTTTTTAAGAATTAAAGAGATAGTAGCTTCATAAAACGATTGAGGTAGTCTCTTCTTAACAAACGCATCATTAAAGATTTCACATAGCCAAGGAGAAAGCAATAAAGAAAAAGTTTTAAAAAATTCTACAATAAAACCATCAGGACCAGGAGCTTTCCCTGAATTCATTGATGAGATAGCCTCTCTTATTTCATCCATAGAAATAGGAGCATCAAGCAAGCTACAATCTTCATCTATCAGTTTAGGAATATTCAAATTATTAAAAAAATTATCCATCGTAAACCGGTCACCGTCAAATTCTGATTGATATAAAGATTTATAAAAATCTTGAAAAGTGTTATTGATTTCTTTATAATCAGTAGTTAAATTACCGTCTTGTTTACGAATTTTAATAATTTGTCGCTTAGTCGAAATAGCTTTTAATTGATTAGCTAACAATTTACCAGTTCGATCACTATGAATATAAAATTGAGCCCTAGTCTTAATTAATTGATTCTCAATTGAAGAAGATAATAATAAACTATGTTCCATTTGAAGCTCAACTCTCTTCTTATAAAGTTCTTTGGTAGGAGTAACGGAATAAATCTTATCAATTTCTTTAATTTTATCCACCAATAAAGCTATATCTGAATATCTTTGTTTTCTTTTACCAGCGGAATATGAAATAATTTGTCCACGAATAAAAGCCTTGAAAGAGTCCCAAAGTATTCCTTTATCAATCTCTTCATTATAGTTTGTTGAAAAAAATAAGTCAATTTGTTGCTTAATGAAGGTAATAAATTCTGGATCTTGAAGTAAAGTAGCATTAAGTCTCCAGGATCTAGTATTGATAGAAGAGTCCGAAATCTTGATAGATAACTTCAAAGGCGCATGATCCGAAATAGCAATAGAATCGTATTTACAATCAATAACATCTGTTAATAAACGATGATCAATAAGAAAGTAATCAATTCTAGAATAACTATGATATACATGTGAAAAAAATGAAAATTCTTTATCTTTAGGGTTCAAAAACCGCCATATTTCAGTAATTCCAGAATCAACCATAAAAGAATTAATAAGTAAAGCTGATCTATTCGGAAGAGTTCGAATAGGTTTAGATCTATCCATCGAAGGATTCAAACAACAATTAAAGTCTCCACTCATAATCAACATATATTCATTCAAATTAGGAAGAGAAGTAAATAAACGTTTAAAAAATTCAGGACAATCAAAGTTTGGAGCATAAATATTAACTAAAACAACTTTCCGATTAAAAAGTGAACCAGTTATCAACAAAAATCTACCCTGTGGATCAGAAATAATTTCATAATGTGTAAACGAAATTGAGGCGTCTATAAAAATAGACACACCCCTAATTTTAGCCGTACAATTTGAGTGAAATTGTTGTCCTTTCCAGAACCTGATTATCCTCCCTCCTAATATGGGTCTCCTGTGCAAAAATAATATTAGCGTTCAATCTATGGAATACTTTAAATATTTTTTTACGTTTAATCGGATGATTTAAACCATTAGTATTCCACGAGATAAAGTTAATAGATTTATCCATCATACCAATATTAATTGTGTGTATCATAAAAGGTTAAAAAGACACATAACCCACAATTTAGGAAGAAGGAAAATTGATTCAGGAGCAACCGGAGATCCTGACACCTCAACAATATTAACAATTTAAAGTCAGCCCATAAACTAAAAGCAAAAAAATAAAAAGCAAAAGCATGAAAAAAGATCCCTCCCCCCTCCCCCCACCCTTTGAAAGAAAGCCAAGCGGCAGGCGCATAAACTAATACTAAAATTACCCCCATTTCAAGATGGCAGCTCCATAAGAAAATTTTTTAAGAAAAAACTATATAACACCCTAATTAAAATATAGAGTTGCAAAAAAAAAAAAATATATATATATATATATATATACCTACATATATATATATACACATACACATACACACACATATCAGACAAATCAAAAAAAAACTAAAATAGTAAAACCAGAAAAATCATTAATAAAAAAAAATGAACATTAAAGTTTAAAAATGTAATACATCTTTAAAAAAGAAATTCCATATTCAGATACAAAGATGACGTTTCACAAGCCAAGACTTATGGGAAGAAGAAACGACATTTTGAGAAAGTCATATTACAAAATATGAATATAAATTCAGCAATCTAATAAGAAAATTTAGTAAAAAAGTTATCAAAATAGAATTTTTTAAAAGAAAAAGATTTAATAGACACTACAACATATATAAAAAAAAACTAAAAAAAAAAGAATTCAAAACCTTTGTTCCATTTCTAAACACAGGCAAGCAAATAAACGCTTATAAAAAGTAAAGACTTATGGGAAGAAGAAACGACATTTTGAAAAAATAATTCATTATTACAAAATACAAACGTGTATAAAAAAGGATATTATAAAAATTAAAACAGCATCTATAAGCAATAATAATAGTAGTAAAAAAAAGACCCAGACCCATAGTTCAAAATAAAAAGTTATAACCCAACTTCCAGGGTTAAAACTTAAAATGAAATGACATCCTCTCTCCAAAGAAAAAAATCTTCAATGTAACTCATAGTTCAAGTTGCACTAGAGGATCGATATTCTTCAACAAATTTCTTCGCTTCTTCAGGAGTGTTAAAAAAGTGTAGACTGTTGTCGGGCAGCACCATTCTAAGCTTCGCTGGATACATTAAAGCTTGTTTAAATCCAATCGAATGAATCTCTGCCATCACTGGTTTAAAAGCGATCCTGGCTTTCATTACTTCATACGAATAGTCCTCAACTATTCGAAATGAGTAATTTCTGTAGGAGATCATACCTTTTTTACGAGCTAATCGAATTAGAAGCTCTTTCTCACGAGGATAATGAAGGCGAACAATCACCGCTCGTGGTTTATCAGGCACAGACGAAAGCCTCGCAACTCTATGAGCGCGGTCAATAACAGGTTCATTTTTCAAACCTTCACCACCGAAAATTTCCCACAGTAATTTAGAGAAAAATTCAGTTAAATCACCGGACTCAACTTTTTCGGGAATTACGATGATGCGCAAATTCTGTCTGCGAGAACGATTTTCAAGATCAGTAATTTTAAACTTGTACTGATCTAAAGTTTTAGCAGTCGACTCTATCTTCTTCTCTAACACTTCAATTGTACGTGCTTTTTCACAAATTGATTGTTCAAGAGTCGTGATCTTATTTCCATGCTGTTGAACCTCTAACGCCTGCGACTGAAACTTAGTTTCAAGCGATTTAACAACTCCTTCAAGATCGGATATTTTCGAAGTAATCCTCCTTAACAGTTTACTGTCCAATTTACCTTCTAGTCTGCCTTCCAGACCCGCAAATTTAGCATCCAGTTTATTGTCCAATTTACCTTCCATACCCGCAAATTTAACATCCAGTTTAATGTCCAAAAGACCAGAAATTGCGTCGATGGATACAGGATCCTTAGCCGATTTCTTACTTGTAGCCATTTTAAGTTTGACAAGATTAGATCAACTATTATTTTAGGAAAAAAGGGTCAATCAAAGGTAGCAACTCATATGATTAAGTTCGAAAAGATCTAATTAAAGGGTGATTATAGTTAAAAAAATAAAGAGCGCCTAAAAGGCAGATGCTTACGTCGCCATCTTGAAACTCCACCCCCCTTAGCTTCATCCCTCCCCCTCCTGCCTTCTCCTATCATTTCAGATCTCCTCCTCCCCCTCCCACTTTCAAATCTCTTCTTGTAGTTAGTCCTGATGAAGGGTCTCGGCCCGAAACACCAACTGTACTTCTTCCTATAGATGCTGCCTGGCCTGCTGTGTTCCACCAGCATTTTGTGTGTGTTGCTAGTATATCAAAAATGTTTTTTTTTCTTTCTGTTATTTGATTGTAAACAAAGTAGGAAAATTTACTGACAATGAATATTTTGATTATTATTACCAACAAAGTTAACATCTAGAAATGACAAATCTAGAAATGACAAATTCAGGTCAGAAATCAAATGTTTTCAGTAAACATCTTTGTGGCAATTTGACTACTGACACAAATGGACGAGGAAAGATCAATTTTCTGGTCCATGTGACTATCGGTGAATATGAGAATTAACTTTCTTAATGGGATTGTCTTATAGATCTGACCAATATATTTCTTTTCTTGATTTTGCAAACTTGCTATGCATATCAAAGATAAGTTTTAAGGCATTCAAAATATCTTTGTCAATTGTCTACTTCTGGAAGTAATAAAGGTTGACCACCAATTTTCCAGAAACTGATAGAAACTGATCTTTTAATTTGGATGAAATTGTGAGGCCAAAAATCACTCACTTTTCATGAAAAATCTGTTAGAAGAGGTGAATGCTGGCATTTCTGTACAGGCATTTATTAAAGAATTTAACATGAAGGACCTTCTTTTGTTCAAGACAAAAGAATGGCTGGCATAAGTTGTGGCCTGCCTTCAGGTTTGATAATGCGCCTGAAGAAAAAGTTGATGGTGATTTTACAAGATTTTATGTACTGAAGGAGAAAGTAGTTGTCAATGGTTTGCTTGTGTATGCAAAACGTGTTTTCAAGGATGTAACAAGTAGTCTTAATGAAGAAAATCTACATGAGTGGATGATTGTCGACAAGAAAACACCTTATGGATTCGGAAATGATAGACAGTGCTCTGAATGCTGATAAAAACACTGCAAGTGATGAAGATGGCAACAATGATGATGAAATGGATAAAACTAAAAAATTTACTATCAACAAATTAATTGAGTTGTTGGTTGATTTAATCAAAGGGTGAGAGAAACATAAAGGAACAAGAGCTAATGAATTTTTATTTGATGCAAGAAAAATTACACAGGGAGAAATCAAAACACATAAAACAATTTTGCCTGGATGAATTGTTTAAAAAGATAGCCAAGCAGCATAGTAAACACAGTAATTAATAAATTTACATTTAATTTTTGTTTCATTAATAATTGTTTTAAAGCTTTTACGGTTCATTTTTTGCCATTATTAATGTGTGACATCTTTTAATCTGGCAAAAATGTTGATCAGGCAAGGCTCAGGAATAGAGGGTGCCGGAAAATCAGTGTTCAACCTGTATATATATTCCTCATTGTTATTTCAATGTCAACAAAGTGCTCAAGTTGATTCAGCAACAGGAGTATTGTTCCTTGGGGAACAAGATTCATGCACAGAAACACAAGGAACTGAACAGATGTCAACAACAATTACGTCAGTTATATTTTATGAATCTGATTTTCATATATTGCTTCATTTCTGTCCTGGAGACAGAAAAACACCAATGTTTTGCAAATTGTTATTGTGTTTTATAAGAAGTTTGTTTCAGATTTTAGTTAAACTTGTTGCACTTGTGTGCACATCACATCTTCAGTTGGATGCAAGACCATGTACGTCTATCAAATTTTAATTAATTAAATACATTACAAATGAGATTAATGATTTGACTGAGAAACAGCTGCCCTGTGAGATAATAGAACACTTCCTTTTTTGTTTTCCCATTCCATTCAGGAGCCAATATAATTACAGTCTAGAAATCCAATTCATCACCAGATCACTAAACATTCTGTATGTGTCCTGTCATTTAAAAAGTTACATTTATGTAACATCTCTGACATAGTAAAATGTATCAAGGAACACATTTGTAATATCTCACTTGCCCCCAATTTGTTTGTGTTTTGTAGGGAATTCTGGTCATGATATTAAATCTGCTGATTTTAATGTCTTTTTTTATTGAAAGACTAAGTTTCCTATTTTCCTTAACTTTCCTTCCTTTCTCATTCCCTTTCCATCTTACTTTTTTCTGGAAGTTTGTTTCAGCTTATATTTTTGTTTTATTCAGTTGATCGAATTCTTGAACAATTTTGTGCTCCACAGCAAAGTGAAGAATCATTCCAACATTTAGCCACGTGGCATTATTATCTCTGCATAGTGGTAATATCAACCCCTACACTCCCAATTCACCATTTCCTAGCTGATGTAATAATACATTCTCAATATCCATACTCGGGCTTTTAATTTTGGGTCAAAACTTTTAATGGAATGCTGAATGGATCTCACATAATGAGACTCCCGGAAGGACTAGATTAGGAAGAGTTGCTGATGGTCATTATAGATAATTCAATACCCTGAGTTCTTGTGTTTACTGTGAAAAGAGTGGCAGAATAAGGGTGATGTATTTTGCTAGGGAATGCTAAAAGATTCAATGGCTGAGAATGAGTGGCAGGGTGCAAATATAGGTGCAAATGGTGAAGTCAGTTCTAGTCTCTGATGGCTATGTCATGTTTTTAAACTAACTTGTCACTTGGAAGTATTAGAAGGTCTGGAACATCCTTGTGCATGATGTAAATCTGATTTAAAAAGTCATTACCTGGTAGATAGGAGGTTATCATTTTCAATTTGATGAGGCTGTATTAGATGTACTGAGGAATTCATTGCCACAGACAACTATGGAGGCCAAGTCGTTAGGCATATTGGAAGTGAAGGTTGATAAGTTTATGATTACTAAGGGTGTCAAAGGCTGTAGAAAGAAGGTAGGAGAATGGGGTTGAGAGGAGAAACAAATCAGACATGATCGAATGGTGAGATAGACTTGATGGGCCAAATGGCCTAAACCTGCTAAAATTTTTATGTTTTGTTTTAAAATTTTTACTTCTTGTACAGCTCATTTTTTTTTTTGCAGTTCCAAGGTTCATTTACTATCATAGTCTGTATGCTGTATATAACTCTGAGAAAATACTCATCTCCAGATAGCCACAAAACAAAGCTAAACAGTGGAAGTCAGTTCAGAGAAATACAGCAAACCCACCCTTCCTGCACAAAAGAAGAATGGCGACACAATCTCACCCCTTCATCCCCATGCCCTGCACAAAAACTAATAAAAATGCAACAAGAAACTTATCCCCCAAATTCCCTTCTTCCTGCACAAAAAAGTAACAAAAACACAACAGGAACATCAACCCTCAGAACCCCCTCCCCTGCACAAAATGCCACAAGAACATTGACTCCCAAATCCCCCTCTCCCACATAAAAACAAAGAGAAAGAACAATGAAAACACAGAATATAAAGACCATAAGACTGAAAAAGAAAGTCCACAATTCAAAATCCATAATGCAGAAACCTCAGCAATATTCACCAGCATCATCGAAAGAGAGAGAATTCAGGCACAGCAATATGCCACATAGTTGACTCAGGTCGCTGCCCGAAGTTGACTGATATTATTTATAGGATGTGAAATTCACTGGCATGCTACCATTTATTGTCCATCCTTACTCTTCATTGAAGTGTGGACGTGGTACAAATCAATCACATAGATGGGGCTGGCATCACATTTGGACAAGTACAGCAGATCTCCTCCTTTGAAAGACATTTGTGAACCAGTTAAATTTTTTAATGACAGTTCACTGGCTTTATTAAACACTGGTATTCATTTAATTCCAGCTGCATTTCATTACCTGAATTAAATTGCCATGTGAAATTCAAACTCATGTCTCTAGATCAGTGATCCAGAACCTTGCCTTGTTAGACCAGTAATATAACACCATACCACCAAATTTGAAGGAAAATCAAAGACAAATATGTAAACACAGATGAGTGTTCACCACCATAAAATGCATGTTTGTCCTACTGAGGTGAAACAGTACCCCCTAGACTGCCTGCTTGCCATGTTAGAATCATCAAGAAAGCTAAATGCTTATTGCAGGATGGTGTGCACGAAAACTAATCCAAGCTGGTAGACTAAATACACTGCAGAATAACACCAAGGCATTTTACTCCATTTCTAGAACATGGTTCCATCAAATCCAATAAACTTAATTTGGGGAAGTGAGTGTCAAATCATTACAGCCTGTTTATTACTACCAACAGTGATGAATTCCTAGATTGCTTCTTCTTCAAGTGCACTGTTCAAAAACCTAATACAAATTGCCTGCACCATCTGGGCATGAAGCCACTGTTTAAAGTGTTACAATAGATCATAAGCATCATTGCCCTTATGTCAAACTGCTTCTCCTGCAGTGTAACGCTGGTAAATTATATTCATCTTTCCACGTATCTCTGTATGAAACATGTTCCCGAATTTTTCTCCACAGCTGCTCAGTTGCCTGAGTCAATATCTGGTAAAACCCCACTTTATTATCAGAGCATACAACACTGAAATTCTTCTTCTCCAAATCCCCCTCCCCGCTCAAAAATTTGAGAAAGATCGGGTGAAATACACAGAATATAATAAACTGTAAGACTGAAACAAAGTCTACAGTCCAAGTCAACATCCAAATTGCAGAAAACCTGGGGAGCACTCTCCGTGCCCAGCAGCAGACATTTCCCTCACTGCCACTCTCCCTCTGCACTTAACTCGATGCTTCAATCTCCTACATCGCTTTAATTGGCAAAGTGGAGTCAAACATCATCTTGCACCCCATCCCGCAGCCTGCCCGCCATGAGGTTCGAGCATGCTGCCTCTGTCTCCTGGATTCCTCTCGGAGACTGCAGAGCACTGAAGCACCCAACTGTTCTCCAAGCTTGCACATGTGCCTCAATGTTTCAATCTCCTTTGCTGCTTCAATCGTCGAACAATGAAAGCTTTAATGTTGAAATGGAGTTGAACATTGGCTCACGCCCCATCCCACAGCCTGCCCGTCATGAGGTTTGTGCATGTTGCTTCTACCTCTCGGAGTCTGAAAATTGCTCAAACACCCAAACGATCTCTAAACATCAAATCACAGGCTCCAAGACCAAAAAAAACAAACATAAAGAACACTTAAAAAGTGAAATATATGGTTCCATGATCTAGCCAGAAGATGTTGACCGAATGGGTGTTGTACACAGATGCCACCTTGACTACATAAAAGATACCCTTCAACAGAAGATGTTGAAGTATATACCCAAGCTGTTCCTGAATAGAATCATTTCACCTTTCCTGGATTGTAGCATAGGTAAAGCCATTTGAGCGGTAAATCCTCCATTTAGTGATATCCAGATCTCGTAAGGGCTCAAGGGTGAACCCTCAATTTATTTGCAATGGAGTAAATGCATTCACCTGGAGTTAATCAGAAGTAAAAACAGAATGCTGGAAATACCTGGCAGATTAGGCAGCAGTTGTGGAAAGCGAACCAGAGTTCACATTTTGGGTTGGTGACCTTGTGTCAGAATTGATCCCATTCAGGATTTTTCTCACCTGAGACTGTGGGCTTTTCACTCTACTCCCTTGGTGAAGTGAACATCCAGTCACAATCTAAAATAATGCGAGCGATGGAGAGAAGAAAAAAGTGAATGCCTCAGGTCATCGTCCTTTCACAGCGACTTTCGCTGTTGTGATTCACATGGGATTTGAGGTATGATTTAATTAATTACTGAGATGCAGTGTGGATTAGACCCTTCCAGACCTTCGAGCTGTGCCACCCAGCAGTCCTCCAATTCAATCCGAACCGAATCACGGTACAACTTGCAAAGACCAATGAACCTAATAACTGGTAGGTCTTTGGTAGCAACCAGAGCCTCTGGAGGAAACCCACGCTGTCATGGGGAAAACGTACAAACTGCTTACAGGCAGCGCTGGAAATTGAACCCTGGTCTCCCGTACTGTAAGACATCGTGCTAACCACTACGCTACTGTGCCGCACTGCAGAGTACTTGAAGCAAATGATCTGAGTCCAAATCAGCTTTATTATCACTGAATTGAATTGACTTTATTTCTTACATCCTTCACATACATGAGAAGTAAAAATCTTTACGTTACATCTCCATCTAAATGTGCAATGTGCAATCATAGTCATTTATAATAATTTATAATAAATAGAACAGTCAATGTAACATAGAGTACATTCAAATCAGCGTGAGTTCATCAGTCTGAAGGGCTGATGGAAGAAGCTGTCCTGGAGCCTGTTAGTCCCGGCTTGTTTGCTGCTGTATCCCTTCCCGGATGGTGGCAGCTGGAGTAGATTGGGGTTGGGATGGCTTGAGTCCCCAATGGTCCTACGGGTCCTTTTTTACACACCTGACCTTGTAACTGTCCTGAATTATGGGAAGTTGTGAATTGTATGGACAGTCAAAGGCTTTTTCCCAGGGCTGAAATGGCTAGCACGAGAAGGCACAGTTTTAAGGTGCTTAGGAGGAGTTACAGAGGAGATGTCAGGGGTAAGTTTTTTACACAGAGAGTGGTGAGTGCATGGAATGGGCTGCCCGTGGAGGTGGTGGAGGCAGAAACGATACAGACTTTTAAGAGACTCCTGGACAGGTAAATGGAGCTTAGAAAAATAGAGGGCTATTGGTAAGCCTAGGTAGTTCTAGGGTAAGGACATGTTTGGCACAGCTTTGTGGGCCAAAGGGCCTGTATTGTGCTATAGGTTTTTTCTATATTCTATATATACAGATGCACTGGGCTGTCCACACCACTCTCGCATGAGTACTGCGATTAAGAGAGATACAATTCCCATACCAGGCAGTGATGTAGCCAGTCAGGATGCTCTCAATTGTGGCCTGTAGAAAGTTCTTAGGATTTTGCAGCCCATACAAAACTTCTTCAATTGTCTGAGGCAGAAGAGGCGCTGGTGTGCCTTTTTCAGCACACAGCTGGTATGTACAAACCACATGAGGTCCTCGGTGATGTGGATGCTGAGGAACTTAAAGCTGTTTACCCTCTCAACTCCAGATCCATTGATGTCAATAAGGGTTAGCCCGTCTCCATTCCTCCTGTAATCCACAACCAGCGACATTGAGGGAGAGGTTGTTTTCTTGACACCACTGTGTCAGGGTGATGAATTCTTCCCTGTAGGCCACCTCGATATTGTTTGAGATAAGGCATATCAATGTAGTGTCGTCGGCAAATTGGAGTTGTGGGTGGCCATACAGTCGTGGTACACAAGGAGTAAAGGAGGGGACTGAGTACACAGCCCTGAGGTTTCCTATATTGATAATCAGAGGGTTGGAGGTGACAGAGCCCACTCTTACAACCTGCTGGCGATTTGTCTTACATGGTAAAATATGTTGTTTTGCCAATCTATTTCACCCTCTGTATGCCTCCTCATTGCCATTTGAGATTTTACCGTGTTATCTGCAAATTTATAAATACCTCAAACTTCAACTGAAAATGACAGTACACCATGTGAAATATCAAGTTTAATTATGTATGGATACCTCCCTGAATTATATTAATTTTCTCTTCAGTAATTGCATTTGGTGCTTATTTGATCTCCTCCTTCATTAACAATGTAGCAGGAATTAATTTTGCTTTTCAGGTGGGATTCTGACGGTTGAAAAGTGAGGCTGTGCAGCCGAGTGGTAGCTACATATTAAATCACAAAGGAATGGAATATACTTTGACTTCTCACAGTAATGTTTGATTCCTTGCACGCACCCACAAATAATGGGGCACCGAGTGAATTCCTGGGTAACAGAACCTAGAAAAGTAGAGTTAGTCTGAAGAAAGGAATGCCCAAGAAGATATATCTCCCCTCCTTTCAGAGAAATAAAATTGTCAGGAAATTGAGGACAAAGTGCAGGTCGTGGAATTGTTCAATTGGATGTTCAGAGAGCGAGCTTTTGCTGAGTTCTTTACTCCAGCTGAATGACTTGATATGAGTACTGTTGGCTTCAGTGGCCTTTTCTTTTAGGGAACCCTGACAAATGAATGGCATCCAGAGATTCCTTGTGACAAAAAAGATGCATTGTGTGCCTATAGATTGCTTGAAACCTATTAACAGGAGCTGATGGTACAAGATTAGCTGTCTGAAAACAAAACTTGCTGAGCTGTGATTGATTGTATTAATGGTGGAAACTATGTGAAAGATTAGAGTCCACACGTGGCTTTGTGTGCAGTGCATTCAGATCCATTTTCTGAAAACGAATGCAGCACAGCTTTATATTTGAAGCTGGTGACCTTTTTCATGTTTTGTTCCCAGACAAAAAAATTGTTTCCCTTTCCAAATGGCATTTGTCATTCCATGAAAAATGAAATTATTGTGTATTAGGTATGAAGGCATTGTTTGGAGAACTAGCTCAGTTATCTGTTTCTTGATGCTTTCAGTATAAGAAACTATGCCACAATCACTGGAAGAATACATATACAAGAACCATTTTGTTTGAATTATTCATTCTCATTATGGGTAGAGAGATTGAAGGTGAATTTTATTTGCAGTGTTTTTGCAGATTTCCTTGGTTTTAAGATTGTTTCCTTTGATGATGAGAGTGCATTTCTCAGGAAAGTGTTACAGTCAAGCAGGGGATCAACTCTGCTTTAATGGGCAGTGCAGAAGGACATCCTGGGAGTGTAGTTCTAAGCTGGATGGAACTCTAACATGGGAATCTTGCACCGGACAGCATGTTACAGACGGATCCAAGTGATCTCTCAGATCATAATTCTGCAGCCCTGCCATATCTGGTTGTGAATGGAAAGGACAATTTATTTGAAGTTATGAGAGGATGTTTTACTATAACAGGAGCAACACACACAAAATGCTGGAGGAACTCAGTAAGTCAGACAGCATCATAAACAGTCGATGTTTTAGGCTGATGCCCTTCATCAATTTTTGGCACGCTCTTGTGAGGTTTGAAATCTGCTGGCTTGTAGAGCCAGTGACATAACATTGGAACATGTGAAGCTTAGATGTTCTACCTTGTGCTCATATGGCTTTTCTCTGGATGTTCTGATTTTCTCCCACATTCCAATGGTGTGTGTGTGTTGGTGGATTAATTGGCCATTGTAAATTAATCCTAGTGTGTAGGCGGGGGGTAGAATCTGGAGGGAGTTGATGAGATGGGAATGTGGAGAGAGTTTAAAAAATAGATTAAATATTCAGTGAAGAGTCAGTGGTGGATGGTTGGTACAAACTCGATGAACTGAAGAGCTTGTTTGTGTCCTCTGAGTAATTCTTGTTCTGATGCTTAAAGTGGTGGATGTTTGAATTATTTTAAAGTGGACTTTAGATACTAGAAATGCAAATAGTCAGCTGGGTGTTTGTTAGAAAACCAACAGAAGAAAACATTAAAGAAAAGACCAAAACACACAAAACGCTGAAGAAACTCAGCAACATCTGCAGAGTCTCTTGTGTCTCCACTAAAAGAAGAAAGTAAAAGCAGCAGTAGGCCACTCAGCCTTCAAGTCTATTCTGACCTTCAATATGATTGTGACTGATCTGTCCCAGGCTTCAAGACCGCTTCTGAATCTGTTTCTTGTTGTCCTTAATTCCCCAATCTTTAAAGACTTATATCAAACTTCTTCCTTATGTGTCTCCAATGGTGCAGCCTTTCAGAACCTTCTGGTGAAGAGAATTTCAGAGATTCACCAACCTCTACACAACAGCAGGTTCCTAAGAAGGGCATCATAACTCTTGAAGCCCCCTTTTACTGGGCATCTCGATAGACGTGGCTTGTTAGCCCTTCCTTAACAGGTACCGGACTCAGTGGTGAGAAAACCACCTTTCTCAGGCTCTGTAAGTCTAGGGTAGATATGACCTGAGTCTCACCGAACGCGGGAGATTGGGACATCTCACCCACCCGAATCCTGGCCTGTGTGAATACTGTGTAAATACTGCCCCCGTGCAGTTAGCCGTCAGCAAGAAATAACAGCTCGTACACCCGTTAGCTTTATTGAACAGTTAGTAGAAAAAAGAAAAAGGAAAAAAATTAACAGGCTTCATTTGTTAACCCAGTCCAAATGTGCACATATTTGGAGCTCATTTTGAAGTTAGCTTTTACTCATGTGCTTAACCCTTAGTCTATGTGAAAGCACTCAACACCTTCCGAATATCGCTTGAAATCCATCTCAAGCAAATGGGATCTCCCACGGGAGTATAGGTCCTTCTTGCTTGAAGCCATTCATCTGTACAAAGCATCTTATGCAGCAGGGGTGGTATCCTCAGCCATCTTCCCTCCTGCTCCTGCCAAAAAAGACCTCAACACACGCCTGTGTCCGTCACAAAAACCTCTCCAACCAGCATTCTCTAGAATCTTCTCCCAATTCCACCATCCTGATTGGCTGAGACAGCAAAGCTAAGTTGAACAACAAAGCTCTTTTCTTAGCTCAAATCCAAGCAAGCTGAAAACAGAACAGACTCTCCTTACAGAACTGCTAAAATGAAATACTTACAGCATTGCAGTAAAAATCTTAACCAAGTCATTACACTTTCTGATGTGATCTGTACTAATGACACCAACACTAAAACAATTGAAAAGGAAAGAAAACAGGACCTGGAATTCACTGGAGCAAACACGAGGAAATCTGCAGATGCTTGAAATTCAAACAACACACACAAAATGCTGGTGGAACACAGCAAGTCAAGCAGCATCTACAAACGTTTGTATAAGGAGAAGCACTGTCGACATTTCGGGCCAAGACCTTTCGTCAGGACTAATTGAAGGGAAAGTTGAGTAACTTTCCCTTCAGTTAGTCCTGACGAAGGGTCTCGGCCCGAAACGTCGACAGTGCTTCTCCTTATAGATGCTGCCTGACCTGCTGTGCTCCACCAGCATTTTGTGTATGTTGTTCCTGGAATTCACTGACTGGAGGAGTGTTGAAACCATAATCAAATAGTATGCCCAAAAGGGAATCAATGAAGTACACAAGAGAGAATAGTTTATGGGCTATGGAAAGAAAGCTTGGTAATGGTTCAAAACAGATCACCTTACCAAGGTGCAGAACCAAAATCAGAATTAGGTTTAATATCACTGGTATACATCATGAAATCTGTTGTTTTGTGTCAACAGTACATTTCAATACATCATTAAATCTATACATTACAATAAGAAGTATATATAAAAATAAATTAAATAAATAGTATAAAAGAGAGGGAAGAGAAAAAGAGAGGTAGTATTCAATGATTCATTGTCCATTCAGAAATCTGATGGCAGAAGGGTAGAAGCTGCATCTTCAGGCTCTTGTTCTTCCTCCTCAATGATAGCAATGAGAAGAGAGCATGTTCTAGATGATGGGAGTCCTTAATCATGGCTGCCACCATTTTGAGTATCACCTTTTGAATGTGTCCTGGATGATGGGAAGGCTAGTGCTCATGATGGGGCTGGTTGAATTTACATTTTTTTCCACTTTTTTCAAACCTGTGCACTGACTCCTCCATACTAGACAGTGATGCAGCTAGTTAGAATACACCCCATGGTACATTTGTAGACATTTGCAAGAGTCTTTGGTGGCATACCAAGTCTCCTCAAAATACTGATGGAATATGGCTGCTGTCATGCCTTCTTTGTAATTGCATCAATATGTTGGGCCCAGGATAGAACTTGAGGAACTTGAAACTTCTCACCTTTTCTGCTGCTTATCCCTCAATAAGGAATGGTTTCTGATCCTTCAACTTCCCCTTCCTGAAGTCAACAATCAATTCCTTGGTTTTACTGATGTTGAGTGCAAGGTTGTTTTTGTGACACCGCTCAACCAGCTGATTTATCTCACTTCTGTATGCCTCTGTGTCATTGTCACGATCTGAAATTCTGCTAACAATAGTTGTGTTGGCAGCATATTAGTAATGGTGTTTGAGCTGTGCATGGCCACCATTTCATGGGTGTAGAGATTAGAGCATGCATCTTTGAGGTGTGCCAGTGTTGATTGCCAGCAAGGAGGAGATGTTATTTCTGATCTGCACAGACTGTGGTCTTCTGGTGAGAAAGTCAAGTATCCAGTTCCAGAGGGGAGCACAGAGATTGTTGATTAGAATTGAGGTAAGATTGTGCTGAATGCTGAGCTGTAACCAATAAACTGCATTCTCACATACATGTTACTATTTTCCAGGTGAATGAAGGCCAAATGGAGAGCCAGTGAGATTGTAGCTACTGTAGACCCAGTGAGATTGCATCCACTGTACACCTATTGTGGCCTTAGGCAAATTGCAGTGAGTACAGGTCCTTGCTTAGGCAGGAGTTGATTCTAGTCATGACCAAACTCTCAAAATATTTCATCACAGCAGATATGTGTGCCACAGGGTGATGGTCGTTGAGACAGCTCATCTTACCCTTCTTTGACATTGGTATGATTGTTGCCCTTTTGACGCCCTTCAGCAGTAAGAGATTGAAGATGTCCTTCAACACTCTCACCAGATGGTTGGCTCAGATTTTCAGAGCCTTGTCAGATGGATCATCTAAGCCTGGTTTGCCTTATTGAAAGCTGTTCTGACATTGGCCTGTTCTGACAGTGACAGAGAACACTGGGTCATCAAATGCTGCAGGAATTCACACGTGTAGTATTATTGTCTGTTCCAAAGTGTGCACGAAAGGCATTGAGTTCATTTGGGACAGAAGCATCACAGACATTCATGATGTTATGTTTCAATGTGTCACGGCTTGCAAAGCCCGCCAGAGCTGACATGCATCAGATTCTGTCTCTAACTTCAATCGGAAGTGTTTTTTCATTCTTAAAGTAGCCTTCCATAGGTCATCCTGGACCTTGAATAGTTCTGGATCACTGGTATAGAATATTACAAATCTAGTCCTCAGCAGTCTATGAAGCTCCTAGTTCATCCACGGCTTTTGATTTCAATATGTCCGGTACAATCTTGAAGCCACACACTCATCCATACAGGTGCTGAAGAAGTTGGTGACAACTTTGGCATATTCATTCAGATTCAAAGTTGGATCCCTGAATATTGTCCAGACTACTGACTCAAAGCAGTCCTGTAAATACTCTCTGCATCCTTTGACCATTCTTTCTTGGTCCTCACCACTAGTGTTGTGGTCTTCAGTCTCTGCCTGTACATTGAGAGTAGAAGTACAGCCGGGTGATCAGACTTCCCAAAGTGTGGGTGTGGAATGGCATGGAAAGTGATTTTGATGGTTGTATAACATTGGCCAAGTGTGCTGGTTCCTCTGGTTCTGCAGGTGATATTTTGGTGGTAGTTTTCAGGGACTTCTTCAAGCTGGTTTTGTTGAAATGACAGGGAATGCATCAGGGTGTGCTGTTCCATGTCTGATGATCATGGTGCTCAGCTCCTCCAATGCCTGCCTGACACTGGCATGAAGTGCAGTATACATTGCTACCATGACGATGGTGGAAAACTCCCTTGGCAGATAAAATGGTCGACACCCGACTGCTACATGTTCCAGGTCAGATGAGCAGGAATGAGACAAAACTGCAACATTTGTGCACTATGACGGGTTAATTATGAAGCACACACTCCCCCCTTTACCTTTAGAAGACTCAACTGACTCATCTTGGTGAAGAATGGTAAAGCTGTCGGGCTGCAGTGCCATCCAAAATGGCAGGCGATAGCCATGTTTCCTTGAAGCAAAGCACACAGTAGTCCCTGGTCGTCCTTGGGTACAGTAATCATGCTCTGAGGTCTTCAATTTTATTTTCCAGAGGCTGCACTTTCACCAGTAGGAGAGTTGGGAGTGAGGTCTACGGCCTTGGCATTTCAATTGTACCTGTAGACTGGTGTGCCATCCCCTCTTATGTTTCCTTAAAGACTCATAACCTGAGTCTGCTGTCCAGGGTTCATTGAATTGGAGTATCAGTAGATACTTTTAAACATCTGAAAATGAATGTTGCTTGCTGAGGTGTTCATGGCTGTGACTGTGGAGTCAAGCTGTAGTAGTCCTAAACAGGATTATTTGATGATTCTCATCGGAGTTGCATGTATTGGTGCCATCAGTAGGATCTGCTCCTGTATTGTAAGAATTATAATCTGTTGATGGAAAAGGGGGTATGTTCTGAAGAGACAGAAGGGGAAAAGAAAACAAATCATAAAAGACCTGCATGTTAAATTAATCCAGCGTATATAATAGTGATGATGGAGCAACTGACAACTGTTTTATAATATGGGCAACATGAAATAAGATGAGATAGAACAAGCGATAGTTCTTGTGATTAGGGCATGTTTTTCATACTGGTAAATACCGCCTGGCTTCAGCTATGATGAATCACCATTGCGAAATAGCCTTTGATGACTTTTACCGGAGAGGCTTAAACAGGATAAATTGACCCTTCAGTAAAATATTTCTGGGCTACCTGGATTTATTGGACTGTGTCTCAGTGAAAGCCAGCAATTTCACTGGATAAGGGGAAGAAGATGGCTGAAGGTTTTATAAGACCCAACAAAAATCAGATCACAGGGAAATATTGCACAATGACAGTTGTATTTATAGAGTGGCTTTAATGTGCCAAAGTACAGAAGACCCATCAAAACAAAAGTCTGTACTTCTTGGAGAATTACTATAACAAATGGCCAGGGAGATAGATTTTAAGTGGCATGTGAAAAGGAGAGTGATGGAAAAGATAGCTGCAAAGAAAATCAAATTCTGCAGATTTGGCATGATCCCATTGACCCTCACTTACTTTTATAAATGCATCATAGAAAGCATCTAGACATGTCACAGCTTGGTATGACAGCTCCTCAGCAGACAGTTGTGAACAAGCTCAGCACAATATGGAAACCAGCTTCCTCTCCATTCACTCTGTGTATACTTCTCACTGCCTCAGTAAGGCAGCCAATATAATCAAATACCCTGCCCACCTCAGACATTCACTGATCTCCCCTCTCCCATCAGGCAGAAGATAGAAAAGCCTGAAAGCATGTACTAGGCTCAAGGACAGCTTCTCTCCTGCTGTAATAAAACCTCCTTGTACAATAAGATAGACTCCTGACCTCACAATCTACTGTGACGTAACCTTGCACCTTATTGGCTGCTTGCACTGTACTTTCTCTGTAACCTCAATGCTTTATTCTGCATTCTCTTGTTGCATTTCCCCTACACTACCTCATGATCTGTCCAGATGGCATGAAAACACTGTTTTTCACTGCACCTCAGTAATAAACCAATTTATCAATTTACCAGATGGTGTAAAAAGCAGAAATAAAATCCCTGATCCAGTGAGGACTCAGAGCTCAGGCAGCATCTATGGAAAGGGAACAGTTAATGTTTATCCCAGTTGGGAAAGAGAGAAAACAGATTAGATATAGATAACAGAGAATGTGGGAGAGGGATGGATAGAACAAAAGAGATGTTGCTGATAGGATGAGACCAGATGATTTAATGTAGCTGTTAAGTCACAGATTGGGATAAGCTCTTTTGCTTGTGTTTCCTCCCCTCACCTTCTCAGCTACTTAAAACTAACTTGTTTTCCCTCTCCACAATTTCTGATGACCCATTGCAGACCTGAAATGGTAACGGTTTCTCTTACCAGGGGTTTGCCACAGATTCATTTTCTACCTAACGGTACTCGCTCAGTGCATCCCCAAATCAAAATACCGAGGGTGATTAAGTGCCAAAGTTAAATACTGAGACAGTACTCGGCGGCAGAAGGAGAATTGTGGCAAGGGAAAACGAGATAATGTTTCTGGAGAATGATCTATTTTAAATGTATTGCAGATGGAACAGGTTTTAAGTAAACACAGATGTAGGGGAAAAGGCCATTTAATGCTGCTAGTAGCTATCATTTTGTTTTGTATTTCTGTTGAACCATCTGTTAATTTCAAAGAGGCACTATTGCTACTGTTTACATTATTACGAATAGTTCACTGGAAGCACTTGGAAACTGAAGTGCAAAGGAATCAAACACAAGTCACCAGCTGCATCTTCAACTTCAATCCATTGAGGTGCACAGAATACAACCAGTAATTAATGATAATGATTCCTCCATAAATCCCATTCAGAAATCAAATGATTTCATGAATTATCTGTAGTCAAGAGATTGCTTGATCCCTTTTACTTGGCTCCAAAGAAGCCTTTTGTTTAAAATGTGCACACAATATCTGGAGAACTGGGCCTAAAGAATATCTCAGTATTTAGTAACTAAAGGTAATGCACGAATGCTTTGGTTTTAAGTTAATAAAGATCAAATTCAACTTTTCAGAAAAAGCAAATAGAAGGTGATGATGGAAATCAGAAATAAATACAGATGATCGGGATTTAAAGTGAGAATGTAACAGGAGGAGCATTTGATATGTCAGGTCCGAGACCCTGAGATGCAGCATCTGTGAAAGGGGAACAGTTAAAACATTAACTCGATCGGTATTGCCTGACCTGCTGAGCTTTACCAGCATTTTCAGATTTATTACTCTCATGAGTCTAATGATTTCCATTGATGCCTATAACTTGTTTTTAAACTGCTTTGCTTCATCCTTTCTCCTCCAAATTCCCTCCCTGAATTATTTCCTCAGTCTACAACTGAAAAAAAAAACATTCTTGATGAGAATTCTATTTGTGGTGACTACTTGAAAACAAACTGTAAATCCCTGTGAGTCTAAGTGAGGGAGTATCGCATTGTATGACGAGCTTCCAACTAACTGAATTCGAAGTCAAAAAAGTATGTTTAATCCTTTATTTCAAACCAACACTAAAAACATTCGATTCTTCCGTAACTGATGCAAAACAAAGACGAGCAGTCAAAGGCAAGCATAATTGGATCAAATTCAAAGAAGGATGAGCGGGCAACAAAAAATATGCACTCCCTACACGACCCCTCTCCATGCAGTCATGCAAGTCAACAGGCGACTATATTCATTTATTTCTATCGCCACCCAAACCCACTTGACAAATTACCTTAACCCAGAGTGAGGATGTGCCGCAGAAATACAATACAGTCAGGTAGTAAATAGATACCTGGTTCCCACATCTTCAATGGATCATTAAATGACCATTTAACACTCAACAAGAATTGGTGTCCATTTTTCAATTTTGTGAAACACTAAAGCATGTTTACTTATGTTAACACAGTTGATTAAATGAAAATAAATTTAGTCATAATCATATTTCAGATTGAGTATAATTGTGGATTCTTCATTTGGAATATTCTGTTTTCTTACCTTTCCTTTGCATGCATGCATGTATAATCCCTCATAGCTCTTTATTGTCCCATTTGCACTATCAGCAAAGGATAAAATTTTCTCCAGCAGCCTTTTGAAGATGCCCATTCCTACTATCGTCATTTGCTCTCTTTTGAAATTGTTCCATTGCTCATCTCCATCAGCGGGCATTCATCTCTTTAATCAGATCCCTGTTGGTCCCTGAGAACCTTGCTATCAAAATCTGTGGAGGATTGTAAACAGCTATTTGAACAGGCACGTAAAATTTATTTCATCAGGACTTTTGTTGTGTGAAATTGATTTTGTTGACACCTTCTGTGAGGAAGACATAATGGATTGTTGGAACAAGACCTGGTGTCAATTAACATTGATTAGTCTATTTCTGGGGAGGCAGTCAAGGCAGGCTGGAAAATGAGAGCAGCAGCGACTTCAACCTTGTTGATCACTGGTAATCCCTGGTTACTTTAAATTAGTTTTCTTTTCTAATAATTTTGGTGGGGTGTCAGTTGAGGTCTCACTGAATGGACCCGTACACGGCCTCCTAGTGCCCTTGAGATAATCGATCAGGTCATTATGAATACTTGTAACTTTGTTCAGTGGATACATCACAGAACTTAAAAAATCAATTGTATGTCCCCAGTAGATCTTTCACATACTGTATTATGTGCCAGATATGGAGGAAAGCATTAGCATCGAACTTCAGTGGTGTTCAATTCCCAGTTGGACTGTTAGCTGATGTGTGAATGACAATCTAAGCTAGTGAGACAGTGCCCCAAGCTAGCTATATTTAAGCAGTAATAAATGTGTTATACATTAGTGTTCAGCAATCCATGAAGTGATTAGAACTGGCAGCAGGTTAAGTCATGCGGGCAGAACGTAGTCCTGAAATACATTATAAATACTTTTTAAACACATTTCGGTTTCGTTGCTCAACAAAACATGTGGATTATGGAAGCTAGTGAACCTTTATTCATGGGTAAAACTTGAAGCATCACCAACTAATGTCTGGTTGGATCTTTGATAGCTCAACAGCTTTCTGACAGACATGGATCGTGCACATTTAGTGATAATTTGAGAGGAAGTTCGGCTAGTTTGTTGGCATTATGAGATGTTTTGAGCTGGAAGCTTCTAACAGGGTTTGTAGCAATCTTTAAAAGGCAGAAGTGTAAGGTTCCACTGATGTTTCCTGTTAGGAGGAATCCTACAGACAAGCTCCAGTTTCATATTGACCTTTTTATAGCAGCCACATAAATTGGTCCTCTATTTTAATTTTGAAATTTAATTAGCTCACAGGTCTTCATCCAGCAGTGTCAAATACAACCAGCTGTAGGTGTTTATTTGGGTTGTATGGTGACAGAATTAGTAGAGCTGCTGCCTCAACACTTGCAGTGACTAGGTTTGATCCTGGTCTGTGGTGCTACCTCTCTGGAGTTTGCAAGTTTTCCTTGTGATCCATAGGTTTCCTCAAGGGCTTTGGTTATCTCCCATATCGCAGGCTGGTAGATGTGCAGGCTGGTAGGTTAATTGGCCACTGGAAATTGCACCTGTTTGTCAGGGTGGGAAGATGGAGGGGGAGAATGTGGAGGAGAATAAAAAGTAGAATTAATGTTCTATTAGTGTAAATGGTGAATGAGTGATGGTCACCGTGTGCTTTTGATGGGCTGGAGGACTTGTTTCCTCCTGTATTTCTTTATGACTCTATTTAAGGCAAAGATTCTCTGATAGCCCAGGTACCTTAGAAACATTCCACAGTGCCATATATTTGTTTTAGTAGGGACTGCATCTACAATATATGAAAATGAATTCTGTGATCCATGAAAGTGATTTTGATTCACAGATACCCTTGAGGATCAAATATAATTTTTTTTCATGATATGACTTGGCTGCCATCAAGTTCCTGATTTTGAAGTCAGCACTGGAATTTTAAAATACAGCATATACTGTATATAGTTAGGGATATTTTATATTACCACATTCATATTCCAGCTTGCCATTAAGTTGGGCATTGTCAAAGTAATTGCAAAATTTAGACAACCTCATTTTAAGAAATGCTGACTCCTGACTTTAAAAATGGAATCTGTTCACATATAGATGACAGTTGCTTGCTGCAGTGGAAATGAGAGGAGTGACATGGTAGCGTTGTAGTTAGCATAAAGGTTTACAGTATCAGCGGCCTGGGTTCAATTCCCACCACTGCCTGTAAGGTGTCTGTATTTTCTCCCCTGAGACCACATGTTTTTTTTCAGTCCAAAGACGTACTGGTGGGTTGGTTAATTGGTCATTGTAAATCATCCTGCGATAAGGCTGGGATAAAACCAGGATATCGCTGAGCAGTACGGCTCAAACAGTCTGAAGGGCTAATTCCACACTGTAAATAAAAAGAGTCAGAATGGAAAGGAAAGGGAAGAAAATTGAAAAGATACTGGGGCAAACAATACTCTGTTGTTCTCTTCAGGCGATTCCTGACACACTTTTGAACTATGTGATTTGCTCTGCACCATGGATGACAACAAACCACACGATAATTGTGTCCTGCACTGAGGCACACGATGCAGACATGCTGTCATCGCTGTCAGTGCTGTCTGTTGTGAGAAGATTCGTACATAAAAATAAACGTAGGGATGTTAGTACCAATAACAACTATATTCCAATGGCTATTATTCAGAGTCAATTCCTAACTTGCTGCAGTGTTTACTTATTGATTTCCTGTAAGTAAAATGCAAAGATTGTCTTTCAATCCAGGTTCTGCCAGCAAGGACATAATGAGCACTGCACATGCTGTTGACATCATCACAGCCATGAATAGTCACACGGAAATTACATCATTCTCTCATGACTTATGCAAGAAAAACACAGTGCAACTCCTGGATGAGACATTAACAAAGAATGGACACAAGCTCTTCATATACACCTTAAAACTTGGAGCAAACTCAAGTTCAAGTTTATTGTCATTAAACTGTATACATCCATGCTGCCAAACGAAACAATGTTCTTGTGGAGCAACGTACACAACACTGCACATAAAACTTACTTGCATAATACATAAAGTGATATTACCACAAGTAAATAAACAAATACTAAAGTGCATATATATTATACAAATTGAAAAGTAAACAATATAATGCTGCTGGCACTTCATATGTGATGAGACCTTTGGTGGTGGCAGGGAGAGTCTCACGGCCTGTTGGAAGAGGCTGTTTCTTATCCTAACAGTTCTTTTCCAAATGCTAGAGTACCTCCTGCCTGATGCTAGGGGGTGAGAGAGATTTTCAGACAGATAGAAGGAATTGCTGACAATGATAAGAGTCCTGCATATGCAGTGCTGCTGGTAAGTACCTCTAATGGGTGAAGGAGAGACTGTTGTGGTCCTCTCAGCATTCCTCGCAATCCTTTGTAGTTACTTATGATCAGATGCCTTGCAATTCCTGTACCAGATAGAGCTGCAGCTGGTCAGGATGCTCTTGATGGTGCTCCTGTAAAAATTGGTTAAAGTCCTGTGGGAGGATCCTCACTCTCTTCAATCTCCTCAAGAAGTGCTGTGCTTTCTTTACCAAAAGGGCAGTATTGAGGGACCAGGTGAGATCACCCATTCTGTGCACTCCCATTTTTATGAATGCTCATATTAAAATGAATGTAGCCAAATCCTGAGAACTGGAGCTGGTTAACCAGGCATTAATGGAATTAATTCATTATTGGGCAGTATCATTGAACACACAAAGGGTCACCATTTATTGGTAGACTTACAGTGTGCAATGAACTGTAATATCCTAATCTGCCACTTTGGTGAGATGATGAAGCATATTTTCATATTAAAACAGTTTATTACAATAAGTACAGAAGTGTTGGATGAAGGCCAAGGAAAATTATCAAGATTGGTACTGAATTTAAGACTAATGAGCTGCTAGCTGAAAGCTTAAAATCTCCATCTGCTCTCTTTTGGGAAAAGAAATGGAGATTTCCTTACTGAAGACAAATAAGGGTCCTGATGAAAACATACACAAACTGCAGGCAGAACTTGGCTATAGTACTATGCAAAATTCTAAGGCATATGTACTGTATGTAACTTGGGTGCCTAAGACTTTTGCACAGCACTGCACTGCTGCCTTAAAAAAATGATAAATTTCATGACCTATTTCAATGATGATAAACCTGATTCTGATGTGGGTCTCTGTTGTGGACTGAGAGTGGAAAGGGGGCAGTGAGAAGGGAAAGTGGGAGGGTAGGAAGCAGCAGAGAGGCATTCTATAATGATTGATAATCCAATTGCTTGGAATCAAATTACCTTGCCTGGTGTCTCAGAATTGGGTGTGCCTTTAGCCCCACCACCCTCCACCCCGGCACTCCTCTGCCACCTGTCCAAAACTTCCACACTGTTGGGAGTGGCAGCGCTCAACATTTGCCATTCCAAATATTCTTTATTTCTGCCAAATTTACGAACTTGCACTCCTCCATGTTGACAAATACAGTACTGTGCGAATGTCTTAGGCAGCCTAGCAATCAATATATATATAAGATGTTTGTACAGTACTGTGCTTAAAACTCAGCAACATGGAAAAAGTCAACAAATTTGTGGTTTAGTTAGGAAGGATTTAGAAAGGACATTGATCTGCTGTAGATCACAGAAATAAGGAAGTGCAGGTGCTGGGAATTTGAAATAAACCTCACTCTGACAAAGTGTCCTCGACCTTAACTGTTCTCTGTCCACATGTGCTGTCTAACCTTATGAGTGTTACCAGCATTTTATCTTTTTATTTCAAAACAGCAAATTTCATGACATATTGTGCATGTTATATTTTTGTACTATTGTCAGGCTATTTTTTAAAAACCTGAATGGTAAATCAGCCATTATTATGATGAGTCATCAAATCAGTTTTTACGTATGAAAATCTAGTAGCAGCAGAAAGCTTCATGAGGCCTTAGGCATGGTAGCTAAATGGCGAAAGTAATCCATTGTTCACAGGGAAGAGCTTCAGTTAACTAAATTGATTCATTTCTTTGTTTAATTGGAATTTCACTTTCTGTAACACTGATATAAGGTGGGCAACCTCATTTTGTTTCAGCAGCTTTTCCACCCATTAGCTTCACTTTCAGAAGGAAGTGACTGAAGCCAAAGCATCTATTGGATTTGTGATTTTTATTTAAACCCAAACATTAGCACTAACTAAACTGACATTGCCTTCTTTCTTTTTGAACACCATCATTAGATGGACACTATTATTCATACAGTTTACGTTGAAATACGTGGTTGTCTTTCCACTCTGTTGCCTAAGGAAAGTAACATAAGAAGTAGCAAGAATTTAATTTGATTTATACTGAAACTATTTTGAGTCCGAAGTTAGAAATGCTAACTGCTCAGAGCCATGGTCTAAGATACAGTGATCTTGAAGAATGTAGATGGGCAGTGGAGGAAATCAGTTAATTTTGTTTCCATGGTTCTGACTCAGCTTTTACTCCATTTATAAACATTTGTTTGTTGTTCACTGTCAAACTTTGGATCCATTCACATTTCCAAGTGTGTTGGATTACATTCCTGCTATTAAAAACAGGGGAAACCCCAGCTATAAATCCTATTTGTCCATTGATTAGTTAATCAATTAAATTATGTTAGTGTTGTACCTATCAGAATCATTAAAATTAACACTAAGAGAGTCATGGGGTCACAGAGCTGTACAGCACAAAAACAAGCCCTTCAGCCTTTCACATCCTCACCATCCTTTCTGCCCACATGCACTAATCCTATTTGCATCCTACTGTGCATTATGTATTTCAGTGTCAGTCCAGATACCTCTTAGACAAAGTAACTGTATCAGATTCTAACATCTCCTCACATTCCAGATATTAATTACTCACTATGTAAAAACAACCTGCCTCTCACTGACGAAGGTTCACGACCCGAAACAACAACTGTACTTCTTCCTATAGATGCTGCCTGGCTTGCTGTGTTCCATCAGCATATTGTGTGTGTTACCTCTCACTTTAAAACTTTTTTAATGTCCTGATAGTATGAAAAGGATTTGACTGTCCACCCTGTCCAAGCTTCTCATGATCCTGTAGATTCATATCACTCCTCACATTCCTTGTTGCAGAAAAAAAAAGTGCAGACAATCTAACCTCTCCCTAACATTTCTGCTAGATGTCCATATCTACTGAAGTTGAGAATACGGGGCTTCATATGTTCATTGTTTACTGCAATCCTCTGTTATCTCACAATTTTTCTTTGCCATTAACAAATCATTGCTTTATTTTTTCTTCTTGTCTTTTTGGTGCCATTGCTCTTTTTGTTCAGACCAGTTTTATCATTAAATGAAAATGGTTTTAATTTAATTGAAATGATTTTGTGCTGTGTTATCAAAGGTTATATTGTTGGTAAATGTACTTCATATGTCCATTTTTCCACCATTATTCATCAGAATATGTTACTGTCGTTGGGGCAGATGTTTCTCCTCTCTTCCTCTCTGAGCTTCAGAAACGTGGTTCCATTGAAGTCTAAAGAAATAATTTCGGTAGCAGAGTTTCCTGTGTATCCGTTGTTACATTGTGTGTTTACCAAATGCAGTAGAGAAAAAATCTCCCCCCTTTTGTCATGAGATAGACTCTGAATTTTTTGCAGTAATCCTTAGATTGACCATTGAACACATCACTTGCCAGACACTGCACTGTTTTCCATTAAAAACCTTGGAAGATGTTCAACACGCACAAAATTCTGGAGGAACTTGGCAGGTCAGGCGGCTTCTATGGAGAGGAATAAACAGTCAAAGTTTCAGGCTGAGACCCTTCAGGACTGGAAAGGAATGGGGGAATAAGCCAGAGTAGGCAGGTGGGGGAGGGGAAGGTGTACAAGCTGAATGCAATAGGTGACACCAACTGAGGGCGAGAGTTGGTGGGTGGGAGAAGTGAGAAGCTGGGAGGTGATGGGCAGAGGACCTGAAGGACTGCAAAAGAAGGAATCTGATAGTAAACTACAGGAGGGCACCTCAGGAAAGGAGATGGGCAGGTGGGGAAAAGGAGTACGAGGGAAGCCAGAATGGTGTTGCCACTTCCTGTGATATTCCCCATTGCACCTACTCATTATTTGAGGGAACTCCTTTCTTTGACTCACCTTCAGCAGTTATGCCAAGCTGACCACAGCCACAGGGGTTTTCCAAACAGCACTTCCATTCTGCTGTGGTACAGATTTTGCATGGTTACCCACTGCTTTATAAAAGCAGTTGCAGATGTGAGTGTCCCCACAAAGTCGTTTAGTCTTCCCCAACCAGAAACCTTGGATGAACCATGCAGATTTGCCAGATCAAAGGCTTTCAAGACTGGTGACCAAGAAAATTATAGCAGGTCCAAGTGTGATCTCTGGAAAGCTATCTCACAGGTGACGTGGCAATTCTGGACTAAACAAATCAATGAAGGATGCTCAACGCTAGTGGCAGAGCTTGAATGCTATCACCTTCTTCGGAGTTTGTTAAAGTTTGGCATGACATCTAAAACTTTGACAAACATTGACAGATATGCAGCAAAGTCTATTTTGATTGGCTGCATCACAGTCTGGTATGGAAACACCAATGCCTTGAACGGAAAATCATACAAAAGTAGTGGTTAAGGTCCAGTCCATCACAGGTAAAGTCCACCCCCACCACCACTGAGCCCATCTAAGTGGAGTGTTGTTGCAGGAAAACAACATCGATCATCAGCGACGCCCGCAACCCAGGCCTTATGTTCTTCTCGCTCCTGCCATCAGGAGAAAGATACAGGAGCCTCAGTACTCATACCATCAGGTTCAGGAACAGTTATTGCCTCTCAGCCATCAGGTTCATGAATCAAAAGGAATAACTTCACTTGCCCCATCACTGAAGTATTCCCACAAACTGTGAACTCACTTTCAAGAATTCTTAATCTCCTATCCTCATTATATATTGCTAATTTATTTATTTATCATTATTTCTTTCTTTTTTTTGTATTTGAAGTTTGTTTGCTTTTGCACACCAGTTGAACACCCAAGTTGGTACTGATTTTCACTGCTTCTATGACGTTTGTTATTCTAATTAAAGATTTATTGTGTATGCCCTCGGGGAAATGAATAGTAGGATTGTATATGGTGACACGTAATGTACTTTGATAATAAATTTACATTGAACTTTGCATTAACAGATGATAGTTTTCCTGTAACAAGGATGTAAAATCAACACCTTCCGAGCCAAGCTGTCTACTTTGCACCTTATTGTTTTATGATGTGCCAGTTATGATTTTGAATTTCTGATAATAATGAATATAAAATTACACCAGATTATATTTACTGGTAACTATCATATGTTGATGGGGTGCACATTGCTTATGTGAATTAGCAGAGATCATAATTTAACTATAATATATTTTTTTGTAACTTCATTTGCTGGTCAGAAATGCATTATCGACACATTTGGATTTATAAATATCCACATGAGTCTGATAGTCAATTCTGTGTTCTTCTATTTGTGTTTAAATATTTTAACATTATTGCATTGGTAATGCACTAGATGAGGATTACAATGATTAAAAAGAATTTAATAGCACCAGCATGAGTTAAATGTATATATGATTTCAGTATCTATTACTGCATAAGTAACTTCACTGACATCTGTGTTTCTGGATATTATGGTTAATTACCCTCCTTGAAATTGCAATGTAGTGCTAATACAATATTTGAAAATCTTGGTTCCTGTTAAATATGCCAAGCTTTATTTTTATTCTCCTCATTGGTTATGCAAATAAGCAACATATCCAAGTCTTTGCTCTCTAATCAGATTATAACTGATGACTTCCTGCCTCAGAGCTAAGCGAATTCATCTAAATCTTGATCCAGTGCTTAGTGCTCTTCATTTGACATTAGTGCCTATACTCTGGAAAGGAAATAATGTCAGCCAGGTTGCCTTTAGGAATTGCTCACCACTGAGTTGCTCTTTTGAACAGTACTGGTGTGCAGCCATAAGGAGACAGCTGACACAAGAGCTGTGCTTAATACTGGCACCAAGAAGATTCCGACACTGTGTAACAATGTAATGAGGGTGTTAGCAGCTCAGATCCCTGATTATCTTTAGTTGCTGACCACCCTCTAGCACTCTCAAGAAGAACAATTAAGTGTTCCATATCATTGACCTTCGTTTATTAAATTAAGTTCCTAACTGGAGAAAACTTTGGTTAGGCTACCTGTGGAGTAATACATGTCCCACTACAGGAAGGATGATTAAATGAGTTTTGCTTGGTTTAGAGGATATCAATTATAAGGAAAGACTGGACAAACTTGGATTGTTTTTTTCTGAAGAATCAGAGGCTAAGAGGAACCTGGATAGATGTTTATAAAATTATGACAGGCATAAAAATTGTAGTCAGCTGGAATCTTTCTCTCAATATAGAAATGTTGAGAACAGAAAGGCATAATTTTAAGGGGGAGATTCATAAGGCATGTATGGAGAAAGTTTTAAACACAGAGTTTTGGTTGCTAGGTGCGGTAGTGGAAACAGATCCGATAATGGCATTCAGTTCAATTTGACATCATGGTCAGCATGGACATTGTGGGCCCAAGGGTCCGTCCAGTTTTGTACTGTTCTGTTTTCTATGTAAAAGCTTCAATGTGGAATGTTCGACTGGGTCAGGGATCAGAGAGCTAATAGTGGAATGACAATCATTCTCCAAAGCAAGAAAACTGTGCTCAGGTTTCCTGTTACAAGATACTTATTATTAACTTCAGAGAACATAGGACTTTGTATCAAAATATGAAGTCATGTTTGAAAATTAAGGCCACTTGTTTGAAGAATGAACATATTTTAAAAATGCCGCATTTAAGCTTGCTGACAATACTGTTGTTGTCAGGAGTGAGATTGAAAATCTGGCTGAATGGTACCACGTGTTCTCAATATTTATTTATTTATTATTTTTGTATTTGCATAAATATGTTGTCTTTTGCACATTGATTTTGGTCCATCTTTGTGCACAGGTTTTCGTTGATTCTGTTGTGTTTCTTTGTACTTACCGTGAGTGCCTGCAAGGAAATAAATCTCAGGCTAGGATATTCTGTCATATATGTACTTGGTTAATAAATTTACTTTGAACTTTGATAGAGACAGACTTGTTAAATGCAGATAGGTTTCCATTCATTTCAATGTGTCTATAGATGTTTTGGGCTTAGACCCAGGAGTATCATCAGAGTACTGGAATATTTTGAGAAGTATAATGAAACAAAGTGAGGAAAATAGAGGGAAAGTGAGAGATAAAATATAAAGTGGCAACTGAGCCCCAACTAAATTAGCAAAAGCGTTGGCTGAGCAGGAATGAGCTGCATCTGAGTAGGAATAGGGGAGGTAAGGGACAATAATCCAAGAAAGGATGACATCTGGATAAAAGGCAAGAAGAGTGAAAGAGAACTGAGAGTAAAATTTTGAAAGGATCTGAAAAGAACAATGAGTTGTGACACAAAGTTGGAACAAGGACTAAAGGATGGGAATATGTGAGATGTAGATGGGGAATAATTACGAAATAGATGATAAAATGTAAGTCGAGGCAAAGTCATATAAGATTGGTGGCATTACAGATAGTGCAGAAAATTGCCAAAGGATACAGTGGGATATAAATTAATTATAGATATGATTCGAGAAATGGCAAGCGGAGTTTAATGCAGAAATGCTTTAGGAGTTACGCTTAGGAAGATCAGATGTAAAGGTACAGTTAACGGCAAGACCTTTATCAGTATGCAGAGGGGGGCTTTGGAGACCATGCCCATAGTCCCCCGAATTTGGTCTCACAATTTGATAGGATGGTACATATGATATACTTAACTTCGTTAGTCGTTGGTTTAGTTTAAGACTCAGCTTGTTATGTTGCAGCTTTATAAAAATCTGGATAGGCTGCATTTGGGGTATTACAGTCAATTCTGGTCATCTCTTTATTTGAAGGATGTGGAGGCTATGAGAGGGACTCAGAAGAGCTTTATCAGGATATTGCCTGAATTAGAGGGCATGCACTACAAGGAGAGGTTGGACAAACAGAGAGCAGCAGAGTTTGAGGGGAGATCTAGCAAAAATTTATAACATTATAACATTAGATAAGTTAGTTAGTCAGATTCTTTTTTCATGGTGGAAAAGGATGTGTATTTAAGGTGAAAGGGTGAAAGGATGCAAGTTTAAAGGAGATAGGTGGACAAGATGTGGATATGTAGAAAAGATAAAGTCAGATATATCAAGTAATACAGTGGAGTAAAGGGAATTGTGGAGGCATGAGGAAGGAGCTGCCAAAGCAAGGGGACACTAGAGACAACTATGAGTGACAAGGGAAGTTAAAGCTAGCCAAAGAGAGTTCAGTTCAGTATCAGTTTATTGTCATTTAGAAACCACAAATGCAATGCAGTTAAAAAAAATGAGACAACGTTCCTCCAGAATGATATCACAAAAGCATATGACAAAACAGTCTACACCAGAAAGTCCACATAACTTTTGGCAATCCCCAATCCAGAGTCCAGAGAGCCTGTTGTGTATTAATATCGCGCTACCATCTTAGCGCGTTCCCCGGAAAGGAGCTCCAATTCCACCAGACAAAACAAGACCAAAAACTAAAGCTACAAGACCTGCACAAAACCACATAGTTACAACAGTGCAAACAATAGCATAATTGATTAAAAAAAAAACCAGACCATGGGCACAGTAAAAATAGTCCAAAGATGTTAAAAGACTATAAGTTCAAAAGAAACCACCGCACAATTTCCACAAGTCCTCAGGGTCCCGATAGACTTGTCATCCCACGCAGGCAGCAGAAGGGAATACCCCCGCTATGGACATCCAAGGGGCTGCCGAACTCAGCTTCGCAGACGCAGCATACAATGAAAGAGCCCAGACTGCAGCAGACTCCAAGTCTGTCGAACCTCCGAGCCTCCGATCATCCCCTCCGGCATATCTTCTCCGAGCACCATCCTCTGCCAAGCGCATTAAGACGCCCTCGCCATTGGCCATCAGCAACGCGACCCTGAGAACTGGGGGCCTGTTCCTCTCAGCAGAGACCCGGACCTCACAGCAGCAACAGTAATGAAGAAGGCCTTACTGGAGATTTCCAGATGTTCCTCTGTGCTCCCACGTCTGTTTTTCATCAGATTAGGATTGCACACGGCACCCCGCTTAACAAATAACAGATATCAGCTCCAGAGTGGCCGCTGCAAGCTGCGTCATGCCGCCATCTTGGACTTGGATCATATAATACAGCAAAAATTAGTGGAAAGTTAGAGGATTGGGAAGCTTTAGGAAACCAAAAGAAAGTAACTAAAAATACCAGAAGGAAAGAAAAGATTAAATATGAAGTTAGGCTAACAAAAATATCAAAGAGGATGCCAAAAGTTTTATTCAGAAATATAAAGAGTAAAGGAAAAGTGAGAGTAGATATTGGACTGCTGGGAAAATGACACTGGAGAAGTAGTAATGGGGGGAGGGACAAACAATTGACAGATGTATTTATTAAGTATTTTGCATCAGTCTTCACTGTGGAAGACACTAGTATCTTTAGAGTGCCAGGGGCAGATGTGAGTGTAGTTGCCATTACTAAAGAGAAGATGGTTGTGAAGCTGAAAAGTCGAAAGGTAAATAAATCAACTGAACCAGATGAATGACACCCAGGGTTCGGAAAGTGATTGCTGAAGAGATAGTGGAAGCATTATTAATGATCTTTCAAGAATCACTAGTTGCTGGAATGGTTCCGCAAGAGTGGACAATTGCAAATGATTCTTCACTCTTTAAGAAGAGAAGCAGGCAGAGGAACGAAAATTATAGACCAATTAGCCGGACTTCGGTGGTTGGGAAGATTTTGGAACCCATTATCAAGGATGAGGTTTTGGGGTACTTGGAGGTGCATGGTAAATTAGGCCAAAGTCAGTTTCCTTAAGGGGAAATGTTGTCTCACAAATCTTTTGAAATTCTTTGAGGAGGTAACAGGCAGAATAGACAAAGGAGAGTCAGTGGATGTTGTTTACTTGGATTTTCAGAAGACCTTCATTAAGGTACTGCATCTGAGTGTGCTTAACAAGATGAGCTTAAAACATGGATTAGGGGAAGATACTAGCATGAATGGCTATCGGCAGGATGCAAAGTGGGGATGGAATAAATGGGGCATATTCTGATTGGCTGCCAGTGACAAGTGGTGTATGCAGGGTCAGTATTGGAACTACTTCTTTTCGCTTTATATGTCAACAATTTGGATTATGGAATTGATGGCTTTGTGGCCAACTTTGCAGACAATACAAAGACAGGTAGAGGGGCAGGTAGTGCTGAGGAAGTAGGGAGTCTGCAGAAGTATTTGGACAAAATAGGACAATGGGCAAAGAAGTGAAAGATGGAATATATTGTAACGAAGTGTGTGGTCATTCACGGGTCAAAGGAATAGGGCATAGACTATTTTCTAAATGGGGAAAAAGTTCAATAATTAAAGTTGCAAAGAGACTTGTGACTCTTGTGTAAGCTTTCTGAAAATTTAACTTGAAGATTGAATCATTAGTAAGAAAGGCAAATGCAAGGTTAGCATTCATTTCAAGAGGGTTAGAATACAAGAGCAAGGAGGTGATGCTGAGGATTTATAAGGAATTAGACTGTACTTAGGGTATTATGAGCACTTCCAGGCTTCTTATCTAAGAAAAGACGTGCTGGCATTGGAGAGAGGCCAGAGGAGGCTTGTGGGAATGATTCTGGGAATGAAAGAGTTTACATAGAAGGAGCATTTGATGGTTCTGGGCCTTTGCTCACTGAAGTTTATAAGAATGACATATGATCTCTTTGAAACCTATTGAATATTGAAAGGCCTAGACAAAGTAGATGTGGAGAAGATGTTTCCTGTAGTAAGTCTAGAACCAGTGAGCACAGCCTCAGACTAGAAGGATGTCCACTTAGAGTAGAGATCAGAAGGAATTTCTGTAGCCAGAGGGTGGTGAATGTGCGGAATTCATTGCCATGGATGGGTGTGGAGGCCAAGTCATTAAGTATATTTAAAACAGAGGTAAATAGGTTCTTGGTTAGTCAGTGCATCAAAAGTTATGAGGAGAAGGAAGGAAAATGGGTTTGAAAGGGATAATAAATCAGCTCTGATGGAATGGTGGAGAAGATTCAATGGGGTGAGTGGCCTAGTTCTGCTCCTATGTCTTATGGTCTTCTGGTCTAAATAATTTTACAGGGAGAGTGGTAGGTGTATGGCTGTCAGGGTAGTGATAGAAGCAGATATGTGACTGAATTTCACAAGATTATTAAATAGACACCTGAAGATGCAGGGACTGGAGGGATATGGATCATGTGCAAGCAGAAGAGCCATAGTTTAATCTGCCTTTGTATACTGTGCAGTCATCGTGGCCTAAAGGTCATTAAGAACATAAGAGGTAGGAACAGAATTGGGCCATCTGACCCTTTAGGTCTGCTCTGCTATTCAATAATATCATGGCAGATCTGGCCGTGGACATTGCTCCACCGTTCTGCCTTCTCCCCATAACCTTCAATTCCCCTGAATGCAAAAGAACTCTGATTGTGTCTTAAATATGTTTAATAGGTTAGACTCTACAGCTTCCCTGGGCAGAGTATTCCCCAGATTCACTGTTCTCTGGGCAGAGCAGTTTTTTCCCCTCATCTTCTGTCCTAAATCTATTCACCGAGATCTTGAGGCCACATCCTCTAGACTGCTCCTGGGTTGTCCTTTTCTATATAAATGTGTCCCCATTGGAGAATAGCAACTGCTACTGCCAGTATTTCAGCAAATCTCTTCCTCACTGTTCCTGCTTAAAGGTGAGCATCTGCAGCTCCTTAATATGTATAAATAAAAGAACTGTGTCACTTCTACCTCTGTGTAACAAAAAAGACAGAAGTGCTTTCTTTTGTAGAAGACAGATTAGATAGCAGCGGAAATGCAAAATTGCTAGATCACATTTACCTTGAAGCCTTTGCCAAATACTTCAGTGGTTGCCTGCTGGTGAAAAGGTTTCATGTGATGTGAGAAGTATAATTTAGGTCTGCATGTTAAAAAACAAATGATTAGATTCATTTAGAAGAAGGTTTACCATATTCTTGTTCCTTGCAACACATTGCTGGAATGCAGCAGTTTGAAGAACAGTGATTTTCTGAGCGTGATACACAGATGTTGCCTCTTTTCTCTCTGTGCCAATGAACATTTTTAGTTTTTTTAGACTAATAATGCATGTGCTTGATGTAGAGCTTTTGATTTTCCTATCCCTGCCTCTTGATTTATTGGATGGTCTGCATGCTGCTCATGGAGATAAGTTGTTGGGAGAATGATCAGGAGTTTGTAACGAGCTGACAAGGGTTCATGCATTCCACAAGGAAAACAGAGCCGCCTCCTTTAGAATTATGAAGTCCTCCTCCGATTTTCCTCCATGTTCTATCCAGAAAGTTCAATATTTCTAGAATGGCTGCTGTAGAATTGGTCTAGTCAAATAGAATCATAGAAAGATGTCTCCGAGGCCATTGAACCTAAGCTAGATGCTGCAAAGCAGCAATGGTGCATGCAGCTAAGCATATATAATACACACCATGCTCAAAACAAAACACGGTCGTGTCAGTGGTTAGCCAAATGTTAAATGGTTTCAGAATATAGGTCTCCTCTTGCTCCCACTCTCTCAGAAGAATCATCGAGTTGCAAAGGAGGTAAACGAGCCCTTTAGCCGACCACATCCACACTGACCCTTTTCCCAACTGCAGGAATCACAAAAGATTCTGCAGATGCTGGAAGTATTGAGCAAAACACACAAGTTGCTGGAGGAACTCAACAGTTCATGCAGCCTACCAGGAAGGGAATACTTCAGGCTGAAATAGTGACTGTTTATTTCCCTCCACAAACTGGCATCAACTGCTCAAAGAACATAGTGTATTGCAGCACAATATACTCAGCGTGCCACCGCCTCCGACAAATCTTCTCAAGAAAGCAATGTTGTACAAGGAATGATGTCACCCTCTACATCCCTGATGTGGAAATCTCATTAAGATAACAAGGGTGACTCATGACAGCAAACCATTTTCAGATTGGCATGTTTCCTCCGGAAATGGTTGCAGGAGCAATTAACTCTGATTTAAATTTATTTCTATTTGCAAAGTGCTAAAAAGAAGGGTGATGAGCAGCTCAGTTTCTCATTGTGCAGTTTTATGCATAAATTGCACTGTTTCTCAGTCGTGTCTGAGGTATGACAAGAGAACTGAACACTTTGACAGAAAATTGACTTGATTAAGAGACCAGTAAGCTAAATCTGGACTTCTCAAGTAGTGCTTTAGTGGATAATCGTTTATAAGTGCTGCTTGTCATCACATTCATTGATGTAGTACTGTCAATTATAGCTTTGAGTGGAGGTCTCTGCTGGACTATTATGATATCGGCAAGAGTGCTCATAGTGTACGTCAGAAAGAGTCAGCCTCCATGTATAGTTATCACCTGAGTCACCAGATTAGATTTAGCTTATTTGTTTCATCCATCTAACCTCTTAGAGATCTGTAAATATTTCCAAAATTGGTGACTCACCTTCTCCAGGTAATCGTACAGTGCAATCTCCATTCAGTAAAAGCACACGGTAGAATTTTCCTGAACTCAACATATGCTGAACCTCTGCTTTGTCCTCCTCAACCGGGACTGCTTGGTAGCCAAACATTGTAATTCCCATTCCCATTCTGACATGTCGGTCAATGGCCTCCTCTTGTGCCAAGATGAGGCCTCCCTAAGGGTGGAAGAGTAATTTGTTGTATTCCGTCTGGCTTGCCTCCAACTTGATGGCATGAATTGATTTCTCCCCTGTTAAAAAAAACTTTACCCCCTCCCCTCTTCCTCTATTCCCCACTCTGACCTTTTACCTCTTCTCACCTACCTATCATCACCTCCTTCCCCTTCTCCTTCTCCTAGGGTCACTTTCTCAATCACCATCCAACTAGCATCCTTCCCCTTCCCTAACCATCTTATTCTGGCAACCTCCCCCCTTCCTTCTTAGTCCTGAAGAAGGGTCTCAGCCTGAAACATGAATTGTGCATTTGTTTCCATAGATGCTGCCCGAGTTCCTCCAGCATTTTGTGTGTGTTGCTTTGGATTCCCAGCATCTGCAGACTTTCTCATGTTTATTATACATTTCCAAAGATGTCTTTCTGTCACGAGCCGTGCTAGTTATGCTGATAAGTTTTCCATTTTGTCTGTTTCACTTGCTTAGTTTGACCGTAATATCAAAACTTGGCTCAACTTAAATATTTCTCATGGGCTTTAAGGGGAATTAAAAAGTCTTTTTTCCAGATGCAGCACACAAATAATGCTGGAGGAACTGAGCAAGTCAAGCAGCATCTAGAGACAGGAATAAACAGTCGGCATTTCAGACTGAGAGCCTTAATCAGGACTGGAAAGGAAGGGGGCAGAAGCCAGAATTAGAAGTTGGAGGAGGGGAAGGAGTACATGCTGGCACATGATAGGTGAGGGAGAATGTGGGTGGGTGGGGGAAGAGCAATGAAATGAGAAGATGGGAGGTGGGCAGAAGAAGAGGGAATCTAATAGAAGAGAGTAGTAAACTATGGGAGAAGGGGAAGCAGGAGGGGTACCAGAGGGGGGTGATGGGCAGGTGAGAAGAAGAGAAGGGGTAAGAGTGAAACCAGAATGGGGAATGGAAACTGAGAAAAGCAGCAGTGGGAGGAGAAGTTATCGGAAGTAAACCTGGAAGTTTTCCGGATGTGTTCCCTACTCCTCAATATATTGGGCAAAGCCCTTCGTAGTGAAACATTAAATTAACTAAATACCTTTTTTTAAACCATGATTCAAAAAGTGAATGAAAAAAAAATCAAAGAAAGTTCGAATGCTGTGGAACCCGAAATAAAGACAGAAAATACTTGATATACCCCGCAGCTTGTGGGGAGAAATACTGTTAATGTTTCAGGTTGAAATTACTTTGTCAAATCGAGTTAAAGTTCAAGTTTAGTTATCATTTCACCCACACAGGAATATCCATGAATACAGTCAAATGAAACACCATCCTTCAAGGTGCAAAACATTGTACCAACACCCATACACAGCATAAGGTACATACAGCACATATAAGATAGCAAGTAAACATATAGTCATACAAAATTAAATATATATTTTTTTCTTCTCAAGTCCCTGAGTGACATGTTCTGTAAGTTGATGGTGCATGGGTATTATCAGCAAGACCAAACAGTTCTCAGCAGTCTACAGATGAACATATGTATGCACAAATGTATTCCAACTTCTTATTCCATTGATTGAACTGCACTGACTCTGATGCCTCCCTGTACTAGGCAGTAACATGGTCTGCAATTGGTCCAGCTCTTCTGCCATCAAGTAATTTGTGATGTGGTATGTGGTTCTTATTGTCCAGCATTTTTTATTAAACGAAATACATTTTATTCAAAAATAAAATTATATACAATAACCATTCAATGACGCTTAATCCTTTACAAATGTTTCCATTGCGCTCTTTACATTTCCATACTTTTCGCCACCCACGTGGCACTCTGTTATTCCATGTTTACATACCCTTTTTGAGGGTTATACATCCCAGCCCCCTACCCCTCGAGTCCCGCGTGAGAAGACCCCGAAACTGTGGTCCTTCCCCACTGGGCCCTTGCGAAGGCTGCACCGAGTTTGAGTGCGTCCCTCAGCACGTACTCCTGCAACCAAGAATGTGCCAGTTGTCAGCATTCCCCCACGCGCATCTCCCTGTGCTGGTAGACCATCAGGTTTCGGGCTGACTAAAGAGCGTCTTTCACCGAGTTGATAATCTGCCAGCAGCTCTTATTGTCCAGCATTGACCTGAAATCATAAAAAGATGTTTAAAGAAAGACAAAAATGCCTTTGGTTGGCCCCCAAGAGGCCACTGAATCTGAACATACCACCATTTTACTTGAAGTATTAACGCTGATATTTTGCCCATAGGTGTAACCTGACCTATTGAGTATTGCCAGCATTTTCTGCTTTTGTCACTTTTTGTAAATATTTACCAACTGAGGGAGATTTTTACGAAAATGAAACTAGATGATTCATCAGGCATGCTGTCTTCACTAGAAATTACAATGTTCAGCAAACAGCAGCTGTGCATTGAGATTACATTGCTCAACTGATGTTGATTCTGAATTTATATTGAAGCTGTTCAGAGTAATTCCTTGTGAGGGACTGAACAAGTACTTATGTGACATTGACATGAAATGTTTTAATTGATTGGTCAGCCTCTTAAATGATCTTTACCATTGAAGTTACGTTAGTAACACTGTGAATCTTGCAAACTGAGATTGAGGTGCTGCGTGTTCCATCCCATAGACATTGTGGCATAGCTTTCTCGCTTCGACACAAAGATACCACTGCATATGAGTAAAGACAGTTGTACATTTTAGGGGCAAGAACTGGTAGGAGCTTTTATAATTGAAATTAAATACTGCAGGGAAGTGAATCACCAGTTTATATATTTCAGAGACAGAAGCTGGTAAAATTCTATGAAATTCCAATGCTCTGTTTACTATAGTGATCCATTCTTCCAGGTTTTCAGATGGAATGGCATGATAAGCAGACTTTTGCATATTGAACATCACGAGGCTGATAGGGCTGTATATTCTAATTAGATTTAGGTGATTTTCTACCAAGGGTAATTGAGCTTTCATTCCTTTCCCCATCTCCTCCTCAGAACAAAAATGGAAGAGCCATTTTTTTTCCATCTGTGTGATAGATTGAATTAATTTGTCTCTCAATGTTCTTCAGTAGAATAAATAATGCTGATCTGTTTTCAAAAAGAGTAATGAAAATCAATATGATTCAGTTCCCTCTGGTGTTTTTCAATTACAAAAATGTTCCTCGTAAACCATATTTATTATTTAGATGTTAGTTTTTTTTCCTTTCAAGTAGCTTACTCTGATGAGGGTTGTTGAAGTTTGACATGAATGTTCTGCTTTAGAATCAGTCAGGACAAGGCCACTCGTTATCACGTCATCATGGTTGATTATTAACTCAGTCTTATTTTGCTGCATTCTACCTCACATCCTCTGATTCCCTTAACATTCAGAAATATTTCGATCTCTCTGTTGAATACTCTAAGTGACTGAAACTCCACAGATCACATAGATGTAGACTTCCAAAAATTCACAGTCCTCTCAATAAATAGTCTTCTCATCTCCATACTAAATCAGCAATTGCTTACTTTGAGGCTGCGCTTCCTGGTTCTAGAGACCCCAGTGAGGACAAGGTCAAAAAATGGAGATACAAAGAACTAGAAAATGGTGGAATTAGGAGCAGCAAACAATCCGCTGGAGGAACTTAATGGGTCGAGCAGCTTTGGTGGGAGGGAAGAAGTTGTCAGTGTTTTATAGAGAGGCCAGCTTGCCTCTCTGCTCTCAATCCTGATGCAGGGTTTTGACTCAAAGTCGACAATTTCTTTCTTCTTACGAATGCTGCTCAGCCTGCTGAGTTCTTCCAGCAGATTGCTGCAAAAGATGAAGTGTTTTTACTTACCCAGATGCTGCTAACCTCGTGAGTGTTTCCTGCATTTTATGGTCTTACTGGCACAGAAATCATCCTCGTACCTCAAGTACCAATTTAATATTATCTGACTGTGCATCAAACACAAGAATGTTCCTCTGGAAAATGATGCACCCACACAACAGATATCGTACACAGCACATAAACCAAAATATCTTACTATAAATAAGTTAATAAAATATAAAATAAAGTAGTATAAAGTGCAGCACAGGTAAACAGTAAAGAAGAATAAACAGCTCACTGTCCAAGGGATGAGATCTCAGTGGTGGCTGGGTATTTAATACTCTCATAGCCTGAGGGAAGAAGCTGTTACCCAGCCTGCCAGTCCTAGTACTGACTCTCCTGTACCTTCTTCTTGCCAGTAGTGGGTCAAACAGATTATGGAACAGGTGGCAGGGATCCGCAACAATGCTCTTGGCTTTGCATGAGTTCACCCTCGCTAGGGTTCTCCTCACCTCACCTGTGGCCGGGTAGGGTGCCTGTTCTTCAGAAAGGAAGGGATCATTTCTGGATGTCACATCATTCAATTGGTTAAATCGAGTATGGAAAGCATTCAGCATATCAGGAAGGGAGACGTCATTTCAATGTGTAGGGTGGACTTGCAATTGGTTATGGTTTGAATACCTTGCCACATGTGCCATGTGTCCCTGGTGTCACAAAGGTGTCTGTGCATTTTCTATGCGTACTTATGCTCTGCCTTCCTGATGGCATGGAAGAGTGCAGCTCTTGCTGACGTTACTGTAATCCTGTCCTCCAATGTGAAGGCAACGTCCCAATCCCTAAGCACGAAGCTCTGCAGTCAGCCATGGTTTCTGATTAGCCCTGGCAATGTAGTGTTTAGTATGATAATGTCCTCAATACACTTTCTTATGTAGCCACTCACCGATCCTGCATATTCATCAATGTGGAGAAGCTCCAGTGGATTTGAACTAGATACAAGGGGGGGAGGGGAACCAGACTGTAGGAACAGATGTGTGGGAGAAGGAAGAAAAAGAAGATAGTAAAGTTGTTTGCACCGTTAGAGATAAACAGAGAGTAAGAGGTGCAGAATTTCTTAAATGCATTTATTTTAATGTTAGGAGCATTGTAAGAAAGGTGGATGAGCTGAGAGCATGGATTGATTCCTGGAAATTTGATGTTGTAGCTATTAGTGAAACATGGTTGCAGGAGGGGTGTGATTGGCAACTAAATATTCCTGGATTTTGTTGCTTCAGGCTTGATAGAATCGGAGGGACAAGAAGGGGAGGTGTTGCATTGCTTGTCAGAGAAAGTATTACAGCGGTGCTCTGGCAGGATAGATTAGAGAGCTCATCTAGGGAGACTATTTGGGTGGATTTGAGGAATAGGAATGGTGTAGTAACACTTATAGAGGTGTATTATAGACCACCTAATGGGGAGGGAGGGGGAGCAAATTTGTGAGGAGATAGCAGATATTTGTAGTAAGCACAGGGTTGTGATTGTGGGAGATGTTAATTTTCCACACATAGACTGAAAAGCCCATACTGTAAAAGGGCTGGATGGTTTGGAGTTTGTAAAATGTGTGCAGGATAGTTTCTTGCAGCAATACATAGAGGTACCAACTAGAGAAGGGGCAGTGTTGGATCTCCTGTTAGGGAATGAGATAGGTCAGGTGATGGAGGTGTGTATTGGGGAGCACTTCGGGTCCAGTGATCACAATGCCATTAGTTTCAGTGTAATTTTGGAGAAGGATAGGACTGGACCCACGGTTGAGACTTTTGATTGGAGAAAGGCTAACTTTGAGGAGATGCGAAAGGATTTAGAAGGAGCGGATTGGGACAACTTGTTTTATGGGAAGGATGTAATAGGGAAATGGAGGTAATTTAAAGGTGAAATTTTGAGGGTACAGATTCTTTATGTTCCTGTTAGGTTGAAAGGAAAGGTTAAAAGTTTGAGAGAGCCATGGTTTTCAAGGGATATTGGAAACTTGGTTCGGAAAAAGAGAGAGATCTACAATAAATATAAGCAGCATGGAGTAAATGAAGTGCTCGAGGAATATAAAGAATGTAAAAAGAATCTTAAGAAAGAAATAAGAAAAGCTAAAAGAAGATACGAGGTTGCTTTGGCAAGTAAGGTGAAAATAAATCCAAAGGATTTCTACAGTTATATTACTAGCAAGAGGATAGTGAGGGATAAAATTGGTCCCTTAGAGAATCAGAGTGGACAGCAATGTGTGGAGCCAAAAGAGATGGGGGAGATTTTGAACAATTTATTTTCTTCAGTATTCACTAAGGAGAAGGATATTGAATTGTGTAAGGTAAGGGAAATGAGTAGGGAAGTTATGGAAACTATGACGATTAAAGAGGAGGAAGTACTGGTGCTTTTAAGGAAAATAAAAGTGGATAAATCTCCAGGTCCTGACAGGATATTCCCTAGGACCTTGAGGGAAGTTGGTGTAGAAATAGCAGGGGCTCTGACAGAAATATTTAGGGGAATTGGTGTATTGCTCATGTGGTTCCATTGTTTAAAAAGAGTTCTAAGAGTAAACCTAGCAATTATAGGCCTGTAAGTTTGATGTCAGTGGTGGATAAATTAATGGAACGTATTCTTAGAGATGGTATATATAATAATCTGGATAAAGCAGGATCTGATTAGGAACAGTCAACATGGATTTGTGCATGGTATCATGTTTGACAAATCTTATTGAATTTATTGAAGAGGTTACGAGGAAGGGTTGACGAGGGTAAAGCAGTGGATGTTGTCTATATGGACTTCAGTAAGGCCTTTGACAAGGTTCCACACGGAAGGTTAGTTAGGAAGGTTCAATCGTTAGGTATTAATATTGAAGTAGTAAAAAGATTTAACAGTGTCTGGATGGGAGATGCCAGAGAGTAATGGTGGATAACTGTTTATCAGGTTGGAGGCCTGACTAGTGGTGTGCCTCAGGGATCTGTATTGGGTCCAATGTTATTTGTCATATACATTAATGATCTGGATGATGGGGTGGCAAATTGGATTAGTAAATTTGCAGATGATACTAAGATAGTGGATAATGTGGATAATGAAGTAGGTTTTCAAAGCTTGCAGAGGGTTTTAAGCCAGTTAGAAGAGTGGGCCGAAAGATGGCAGATGGAGTTTAATGCTAATAAGTGTGTGATGCTACATTTTGGTAGGACTAATCAAAATAGGACATACATGGTAAATTGTAGAACATTGAAGAATGTAGTAGAACAGAGTGATCTAGGAATAATGGTGCATAATTCCCTAAAGGTGGAATCTCATGTGGATAGGGTGGTGAAGAAAGCTTTTTGGTACGCTGACCTTTATAAATCAGAGCAATAAGTATAGGAGTTGGGAAGTAATGTTAAAATTGTACAAGGCATTGGTAAGGCTAAATTTGGAGTATTGTGTACATTTCTGGTCACTGAGTTATAGAAAAGATGTCAATAAAATAGAGAGAATTCAGAGAAGATTTACTAGAATGTTACCAGTGTTTCAGCACCTAAGTTACAGAGAAAGATAGAACAAGTTAGGTCTTTATTCTTTGGAGCATAGAAGGTTGAGCAGGGACCTGAAAGAGGTATTTAAAATTATGAGGGGGACTGATAGAGCTGACATGGACAGGCTTTTTCCATTGAGAGTAGGGGAAATTCAAACAAGAGGACATGAGTTGAGAGTTAGAGGGCAAAAGTTTAGGGGTGACACGAGGGGGAACTTCTTTACTCAGAGAGTTGTAGCTGTGTGGAACGAGCTTCCAGTAGAAGTGGTAGAGGCAGGTTCGATATTGTCATTTAAAGTAAAATTGGATAGATCTATGGACAGGAAAGGAATGGAGGGTTATGGGCTGAGTGCAGGTCGGTGGGACTAGGTGGGAGTAAGCGTTCAGCACAGACTAGAAGGGCTGAGATGGCCTGTTTCTGTGCTGTAATCTTATGGTTATATGGACATGATGATTACTGGTAGCTGCCTCTCTAAATATGCCGCAGAATGGTATCTACCCCTTGAACCCATATAAAAATGCTTCATGTGTTAATGAGATCACTTCTCATTTTTCTGAACTCAAGACAGTACACTGCGTTTGTCCTTAAAAGTTAAGTCACTATCTTGGGAAGTAAAATGGTGAACCTTCACTACACTACCTCCATTGTACATGTACAATATCTGCAATTAACTAGGAAGACCAGGTTTATACAAAATCTTCTAGATGTGGTCTCACAGGGGCCAATGTAAATGCAGTAAGATGTTGTACTCAAGTTCACTAGAAATAAAGATTAGCATAGTATTTATTTATTTATTGACATACAGTGCAGAATAGGCCCTTCCAGTCCTTTAAGCCGTGCCACACAGCAATCCCCCAATTTAATCCTAGCCTAATCAAGGGACTACTTACAATGACCAATTAACTTACTAACTGGTATGTCATTGAACTGTGTGAGGAAAACAGAACACCCAGAGGAAACCCACCTGGTCACGGGGAGAACGCACAAAGTCCTTACAGGCAGCTGCGGAAATTGAACCCAGGTCACTGATGCTGTAAATCATTGTGCTAACCACTATGCTACCATGACACCCAATAATATTTGGCTTGCTATTTTCTTACTTTAATTGAATGTGATTTCATTGATTCCCATTCAAAGTCAGCCAGGTCTTTGTCAACCTTTGGAAAAATTAAGCATTAATCACTGCATATCCTCACCATTGCCTTTTGCATGCATTTACCAGACATTTAAACTTACCTGCATGCTCATATTTCATTCAAGGTGATTCATATCAAAAGCACCTTATCTCTTATTGGTTGTTTAGGAATGCTGAAGGATAATTTCATCCTTGATCTGTAAGAGGTGTTGTTGGTCTTGAATTGAGTTTAATCTCTGACAGCAAAAGAACCTTGAGACTTTATTCTTTACACATATCCGCTTCCAAGTATGTTGGAACGAATGCTCTGTGAATATCCAATAACAAATGTTGCAAAATAAAGGGAATGCCAGGAAATGTCCTCATAACTCAGCATGCTGCTTTTTTATATATATAACCTGCATTTCTATGTATTAAAAGTTGATTTGAACTTGAAGGACTTTACCCGTACTTGAGGACTTGCATTACAGGGAAAGGTTGAACAGGTTAAGACTTTATTTCCTGGACGATACGAGAATGAAGGCAGATTTGATAGGGGTGCACAAAATCATGAAGTGCATTGATCAGTAAACGTCAGCAGGCTTTTTCCACTGAGATTTGGTGAGTCGAGACCTAAAGGCGAAGGGTAAAAGGTGAAGTATCTAAGGGGAACCTCAGGGGGAATTTTTTCATACGTAGGTTGGTGCAAGTGTGGAAAGAGCTACCAGAAGAAGTGATTTGATTTCAACATTCAAGAGAAATTTGGATGAGTACATGGATAGAGGGTTACGGAGGGTTATGATGCAGCTAGGCAAAATAACAGTTCAGCATAGTCTAGATGAGCCAGAGGGCCTGTCTCTGTGCTGTAGTACTCTTACTGAGATTCTAAGAAGCTGGTAAGTTCAAACTGAGAGAGGGACAAATTTAGCTACAATTAAATTGATGTGCTTTCTGTAAATGAACGTGCTTCTTAGGGACTGCATCATTTCAGACATGCTCTGTCAGTCATTCATATTATCCTTTTAGTTAGTCATTGAGATACAATGTGGAAAAGGCTTTACCAGCCCTTTGAGCCCTGCCACCCAGCAACCCCTGATTTAACCCTAGCCTAACCATGAGCAAATTTACATGTAAATACCAATTGTTAAGTTAATTGGTCATTGCAAATCCATATGGTCACAGGGAGAACGTATAAACTTCTTACAGACAGCGGCAGTAATCATACCTGCTGATGAGACAAACGTCTTCCTTTCATGGCATTGAGGTGTCTCATTTGGTGTACACATGCGGGATGTGTAAATGTAGTTGGTGTAGTCCTTGTTCCATAAAGTGCCCCATAACCTCTTAACATGGCCATTTAAACAGTCTGCTTGATCTTCTTGTTCCCAGAACTGCTTCTCAATTATATTCTAAGATTCAAATCTGTGGCTTACGTTATGGTTTATTTGCAGACTACAGCCAAAGTGCTCCTAAAACATACAATATTTGTTTTCTGCATGGATTATTATAGGTGATTCGGAGATGCAGGATATTAAATATAGAAAGTAAATGCAAATTAATGAATTACAGATGCTGGAAATGAGCTAAAATAAAATATGCTGGAAAGGCTCAGCAAGTCAGGCAGCACTTCAGGAAAGATAAATGTTTTCAATGTTTCAAACTAAAGATTTTTGAAGGGTCTCGCATCTGTAGCAGTATTCCCCATTCATTCATGCAGTATCAGTCTGTTTTTCCTTATATTTCATTCTGATTTCTTAAATTTTGTCCTGAGCCATCTGCTGCCAAAATTAGTTTTCATAATTACTGACATTGTTCTGACTGACTAGAATAGAGCCACACAGAATCTGTAATGGGGACATTCAAAAGTCTTGATTTTTCATTTATATGTTTCAAAATAGACTCTATTCATGATTTTAAAAGTACATACAGGAGGAAAAAAAGTCCAAAAACTTTTACATTCTTGTTCAACACATTCATCGTCATCATTATGTGTTGTGTCACATGACATGGGTGATCATGGTCCATGACCATTATTATGCTTGGCAAGTTTTTCCACAGAAGTGGTTTGCCTTGCCTTCTTCTGGGCAGTGTCTTTACAAGACAGGTGACCCCAGGCATTATCCAATACTCTTCAGAGATTGTAACCCTGGTGTCAGTGCTCAGATAACCTGGACTTGTGATATGCACCAGCTGCTCGTTTGGCCATATCCGCCACCTGCTCTCATGGCTTCATTTTATCCTGATTGGAGGGGATTAAGCGGGTGCTAAGCCTTGCCCAAGGGAGTCCTGCAGGCTCGCGGAGAGAAGGAGCGCCTTACTCCTCCTTCGATAGGGACACATCACCACCCCGTCACACATTGCGTACATTGCGTAGCATAAATGTTAAAGAGAGAGTAAAAGGCACTAACAAACATAGCACCATTGCCATGTTGCCACAATATGGCTCTCTGAGTTAATACCCCTTTTATGTTCAAAGGTCTTCCACACACAATCCCTAATCCTCTGTGTGCAGTAGCAGAAGGATCCTAGACTGTGGTCCTTCATTACAGAGACTTAGATGTGACTGCACTGAGTGTTGTGCTCTTTATACGTACCATGGGTTTCCAATAACAAAACTTATTCTGGAAGAATAGAACTAGAACTTTTATTTACAACAGCAACCAGCAACCACATTTTAACCGTACAAGTTTCTCGATCATTCTGTCATTTCTGCGCGTGCTCCGAACTCTGTCCAATCACGTCTTACACGTGATATCACCACATCTTCCTTTCCTTAAAAAGAAAAACAATTAGAAACATTAATCAAAACAAGTGCATAATTTAACATGTCTCTATCAGTCTCTGGGAGTTCACGAACACAAGTAGACGTTCTAAGTGGTTCACACAGTTTTTGTGTTTCATTATTAATCTCATGTTTTGTCTGGTCTGCATCAATTAACTGTAACTCTGAAGTTGGCTCTTTCTTGAGGTCTTTGCAAAGAAATTGCAATTCATTCAATAACTATCTAACCTCTTTTTTATGCTGAGACTTCATCATTTCAATAAAACTTATCAATTCCTTCACTTGTGCTTTCACTTCTTCAATTGGATCCTGATTCTTGTCACACTATGGCTTCAGATCAGTATTGTCCTGTACCAGCAAGTTTGGTGTTGGTGGCAATGCTTTGTAAGATGCTGGCAACAAAGGGATGGGTCTGGGATTTTTCTTTAAGACTTCTTTTAATTCTGCTGCATTGGAATCAAATTTTGTTCTCTCTCTTTCTTTCATCAAGTCACTGTATTCTGACTCTGTATCACTATCCAGGACTAAGACTCTTTTCACCAAATTCTCTCACAGGCAGATAAACCCAGTATTGACTGTACATTTTTTGGCACTACCACAAATGAAAGTGTGTGCTCGATATTTTTGTGTGATACTTTTGCCACTCATATTCCTTGTTGTGCCAAGAGATGCAATTGGGTTATGTGAATTGGACATGCATTAAACCTGGTAACATGGCTAAATTATTTACACTATTGTAAACAAATTCAAGGATGCTTGCAGAACATATTATTATTATCACTTAACACATCAAATGGCTGACCTATCAATAGTTGGGAGATTTGTGTTCCCAGAGTTAGCCCTACCAACATTAATTCCAAGGACTTCAATGTTCTGCCAAGTAGTGGGGATGAACACTTACAAGATTAAATTGCCTTTTATATTCCATATCTTGGTGAGAGGCAGAATGACCAATGCATTGCCCTTTTGAGCACATCCCCCACCCAAAAGAAGAGACATAATAGAATAGAACACAAGACAATGGAGATAACATTGAAGTTATTGGAATTAATGTTGGTTGGGCTGACTCTGAGTACACAGATCTCCCAACTATTGATTGGTCAGCCATTTGATGTGTTAAGTGATAATATTAGTCTGTCCTGCCAGCGTCTGTGAACTTGTTTATAATGGTGAAAATAATTTAGCCATGTTGCCAGGTTTGATGCGTGACAATTAACATAACCCCATAGTTTTACATTGCTTCTCTTGAGCAGCCAGTCCCAGGTGGGGAGCTACCCTGTGCTCCACAGGCGGTACTGTTTATTTGCAAAGGTGTGTTTTTACTTCCAATTTACTGCTTGCATTTTACAAATTTTTTAAGAACTGAATACTGGCTCTTGTTTTAATTAATATCTGCTGTATTCATATAGCTCCAGAATACTTCCAAACAACCCTCACTACTTTCACTCTCTAAAGAGGATTTTGGGTGGGGAAATAAATGCTAGCTTGACAGTGACATTCCAATTTTGAAGACGATCAATTAAAAAAAAATCTGAGTGAGATAAACTCAAGTTTAGTATTTTTCCCCAGATACCAATGACGATTAGTAATTTAAGAGGAGTTCTTTAACATCTTGCAATAAAGTAGCTGTGACATGGGACCACTGAGCAGACAATTTACTTCTGTTGAGGCCATGTTTAAAGGTTTACTAGGTTTAACCTGTCATTTACAAACATCAGTGGAATAGACGATGTTTTGGGGTAGTATAGAAAGCCAGGAAGTAGAACTGCTGCCTCCCACCTCCAGAGACAGGGATTCAACCTGGCCCCAGGTGCTGTGCCTGTGTGGAGTTTGTACAGTACTGCGCAAAAACTGTAAGCATCCTAGATTTTTTATGTAGTTTCATATGGTATGGCCCCCACAGAACCATATATCCATATCATTAAAACTGTCAGGGATTACCAGAAGAGACAGAAGTAAGGAAGAGAGCCAAAGTCTGCAGAAGAACTGTGTCAAGTTCTCCAAGATGCTTGGAACAGCCTACCAGCTGATTTTAATAGAAAACTGCTTGACATTTTACCTAAGAGAATTGATGCAGTTTTAAAAGTAAAGGATGGTCATGCCAAGTATTGATTTGATTTTGTTTTTTACTGTTTACTGGTATTTATAGTATTTTTTGATAGTTAGAAATTTTTCATTATTTTCAAAAGCATTTTTGCTTTACATAAATTTTTTCATGTGCCTAAGACCTTTGTGCTATACTGTATGTTCCCTTGATAACTGCATGGGTTTTCTTATGGTGCTCTGGTTTCCTCTCATATGTTACTGATTGCATGTTGGAAGGTTATTGGCTGCTGTAAATTGCTCCTAGTGTGAGTGCAGTGATAGTGGCTGAGGCTGAGTGTGAGCTGATGGGAATATGAGGAGGATCAAACATGATTGGTGTAGATGGATGCGTGGTCATTGGTGAGGACTCAGAAGACTACTGAAGGTTGTGCTCAACCAGTTCTAAGAGTCTCATCCTGGATAAGATATGAACATCATAGTGTTGGGGCTTGAACCTGTCATCTTCAAACTCAGAAGCAAGAGAATGACTGGCAAATCATCACTGATACAAAGTGACATTTGAGACTCAACGGCCAGTTTGGCAGGGTCATGTCAGCCTTGTTGTGGCCATGATATACTGCTATCAAGCCACAGCAATGTCCGTGCATAGCAATGACAAACTTTGATTCAGAGAATTGTACCATTAAAAAAAAAGCAAAGATCAAGAAGAATTGTTCGAACTGAATCCACTCACTTTCATTACATTTGGCTCCAAGCAATGGAAATCACTGGCCAAAGATCAATAAGAAAACCAGTTTTAAACAACCACTCTTCTGCAAGTTTATTGATCTGTAGCTTTTCTATTTTTCCAAACCATTGTGGAAATAAATTTACAAAATGAACACTAAGTTCCAAAAGAATTCTGAGGCTTTATTACAAGAACTGTTCTGCATTCAACATCTCCATCACCTTCATGACCTTGAAGATAGAATATATTGAAGAAGAATATATTCTTCTTGGGTTGTCTACAGCTCCCTGATAGAAATATTGAATTTTCCAATTACAGATAAACCAGACCCCCACAGTTCTCCCACCCACACTCAAATATCCATCAAGTTTGTTTCTTCCTTTATTCATCCCTCCCATTCCCTCCTTCCTTCTGGTTCCATCTGCCCACCATCCCCTCTCCATCTAGTTCCTCATATCATCTGCCAGACTCTCTGCCATCTTCCTACTCCCAGTAGTTTTCATCTGCCGATCACCAGGCAGCCTGTGTCCCATCACAATGGACTGTCATTCTTTCCTCTTCCCTCTGAAGGGTTAAGATTTCTTTGTATTTAGTTTTCTCCCAAAGTGTACATTCACTGAACATTGTAAGACATACAATGAAGTAACCCATAAGAACACTTAATCCTTCTGAATAGTCTACTTCATTAGATATTTGCATCTTAAGGGCATTTCATGCAGTTTTGGATCTCAGTTGTACTGTTTATACTTTGTTCATAAGAGTGGAGGTGTTGGTCTTCACTGCCATTCAGCACAGAGATGAGAAAATGTTTCTACATGCAGGAAGTCACAAGTATTTGGAAGTCTGTACCCAAGAAGCCATGGAAACTGGACCACTCTATATCCTCAAGATAGGGCATATTACTCCTGTATATTAAAAGAAACAATGGATTTGGAGTTGTTGCAGGACGGTAGAAATAGGTTAAAAGCTGAAGCATGATCTTGTTGAATGGTGGAGTAGGCAAAAGAAACCAAAAAACATATTTCTGCTTCTATTTCTTTTTTTATGTCATATTAATGATAGAAGCTCCCAACTTCTGTGTTTAGCTGCAAGTGTAAGTTAGGTGTTACTATTGGTATTACTATTACTATTGGTAACATCTAAGTGCTGGCGCTGTTCCCAAATTTGGAGCCGATGAGACACAAATATTGATTTCTTTCAATATAAAATTCGAAAGACATTTCAAATGCCCCTAGACATTAGAGTATTAATTGTATCTCAGAACTTAGACATCATCAATTCTTTTTTTAATCTTTTAATCTTGAGCATCACATGTTAAACCATATTATTCAAATCTTCCTGGTGATTTTAGTTGATTTTTAATTACTTAAAATGCTTCAAAATAATTTAGTGAATGGTGTAAATTCCATGCAGTGAGCAGGGTCCCTCTTGTGCCAAGATGCTTCCACGCAGAGCACAGAATTAGAACTTCGTGATGACCTGGAGGGTGGGGCTGGTGAAAAGATTTCAGAAAATAAATCAAGCAAATCTTTCTTATTCTTATTAAGAGGTCAGAAAAGTGTGATGTACAGCATAAGGCTTCCCCGATGGCTAGAATCGTTGAGTGAATATATCTTGGTTGATTTCAGCAATAAAGGGTTTGGGTGTAATCAGTGATCATTCAGCAGAAAACAAGCTGTATAGTGTTTGATTGCAGATTCATGTACTCAAGATCTTGGGCTATATATTTTTTGTGTGACTATATCTTATTGCTCGTATCTTATACAGTATGTGCTATATGTGTGTTCTGCACCTTGTCATTTGACTGTATTCATGGGTGTTCATTTATGGTTGATTGACAATTAAACGAACTTTATTTCGAATCATCATCCATGGCCCATTTGGCATCACGCCTGCCTTTGAGACAGTCAATTCCTAGTTAAGGTCTCCCTCCTGCAATTTGAGCATAGAGGTCGAAGCAGTGATTCTGTGCAGTATTGAATGGGTTCTGAACCTTTGGAACCAATAACACAAAGTCCTGTCTGGGTCTGAGGTGGAACGGAGAGGAGCCACCATTATGCATATCTTGATCTTTTTCCATGATAGTGTATCAATGGAATTGGATAGTTGAAAGAATCATCCAAAAGGATTTTGATACCCCTTTGTTTCCTTATCTAATTTACAATGTATTTGTATTATTTTTGTTTGTGTTACCTTACTTGCCCTGCCCATCCTCCCCTCTGTGGCTTTTTTCTCTTCTCCCCTCCCCCCCCCCCCCCCCCATCACAGTAGGGTGGTTTGAAGCAATTTGGATTTTAATTCTGATCAAAATAAAGCTACAAGATAATCCTCCTTTTATTTCATACAAGAAGTATTTAATGGAAATGTTAACTTGTAATGCAAACATGGGAAATTGTCAATATCTACTTTTGGTTTTCTTTATATCATTGAATAGTTAACTTGAGCAATTTTCAAATTCTTCTGATCATTTTATTACTATGCTGGATGGCAATACAATGTTTGAGAACTCAGCCAATACTTATTTCTTTTAAAATATATTGTTAGTGTGGATTCTCACCTCTGAGCCACACTTGCATTTCTTCTAACTCACAGAATTAGGATAGTAATATTCATTTCCCTTTGGCTTTCACTGAGACCTGAACTAACCAAAGTGAACAAGTGAACAACTCTGCCTTCAAAAAATATCAAATCTATAATATGTTCAATAGATCAACGAAAATTTGATTCGCTGCCTATCTTAGTTCATTTTAAAATTTAGATTAATCAGTGACTTATTAAATCACCAAGATTAGAATTTCTGATTCATGGTATTATAATATCTGATTCCATTTATCATAAATAGCATTAAGATCACATGAGGATGAAAATATCTGGCATCATTTTCTTTGAATTGAACATAGCTGACAGGAATAATTCAGTGAATTTGACAAACTTCGACATCAACATAAATCCCAAGCCTGTCATAATGTGAGGCTCACAAGTGAAACTAATTAACTGTCTGATCACCCAGTTAAGCCTCTGACACTGTGTATTACAAGGTCTGACAGAATAAGAATGGGTAACACAAGCACAGTTGTTTAATATTATAATCTGATGTTACTTCAATGAGCACAATGACCACATGGAAACTGTTAGTTGCCAGTCCTATATAAAAGCTCTTGAGTATTTTATTTATGCCAAATTAGTACATAATGATGATTGTAGTTCTAATGTTATCCGGGGTGATGATTAAATCCCTTTGTTGGTTTTGTGATAATGGTTTGATGACAGCTCTTGCTTCATTAAATCTTTGTAATTACAAATTCAGTCATTTGGTGCCAAGTGGTGTAATTTAGTTTGTGCGGAAATATGTGGGGCATCATTGCTGTTGGTAAATATTAATCTTGTGATAGTGAAAGTTTCACTGGATGGTGTGGATGGAGTGCAAAATAAGATATGGGAGTTTGACAAATATAATGATAATCAAAGGGGATATAATCTGAACTGCACTGGAAAAATCAAAATCTGGCCTAAGTGAGAGGTTTAAGGAGAATTTTCAGAATAGTTACTTTAGAACAGCATGTTTTACTGCCAAACAGAAAGCAGATTTGAGTCATACAGCACAGAATCAGGCTCTTCTGACCACCATGTCTGTGCCAACCAACTAGCACCCTTTTTAACAAATCCTTCACTGATCCTGCTTTATTTGATTCCCCTCAGCTTCCACCATATTCTACCACTCAGCTGCACCACAGGGGTAATTGACAGTGGCCAGTTTGGTTTATCACCCTCCACACCTCTGATAAGTGGGAGGAAATTGCAGCAGCTGGAAGAAACACAAGGAGGGTGTTGTCAAGTCCAGTTTATTGTCATTTACATGTCTACTGTTAAAATGAGACATCGTTTCCCCAAACCAAATTATAGGAAAGATGTCAACAAAATAGAGAGAGTACAGAAGAGATTTACTAGAATTTTACCTGGGTTTCAGCACCTAAGTTACAGAGAAAGGTTGAACAAGTTAGGTCTTTATTCTTTGGAACACAGAAGGTTAAGGGGAGACTTGATAAAGGTATTTGAAATTATGAGGGGGATAGATAGAGTTGACGTGGATAGGCTTTTTCCATTGAGAGTAGGGAGATTCAAACAAGAGGACATGAGTTGAGAGTTAAGGGACAAAAGTTTAGGGGTAACATGAGGGGGAACTTCTTTACTCAGAGGGTGGCAGCTGTGTGGAACGAGCTTCCAGTAGAAATGGTAGAGCCAGGTTCGATTTTGTCATTTAAAAAAAAAATTGGATAGGTATATGGACAGGAAAGGAATGGAGGTTTATGGGCTGAGTGCAGGTCAGTGGGACTAGGTAAGAGTAAGCGTTGGGCACGGACTGGAAGGACCGAGATGGCCTGGTTCCATGCTGTAATTGTTATATGGTTATATAAATTAAATACTGTACAGTACAGTATAAATTACCCACCAATACTTCAAATGTGATACAGTAGGGAGTTCAGAAGCCTAATGGCCTGAGGAAAGGAGCTGTTTCCCATCCTGACCATTCTTGACTTTGTGCATCGGAGTCTCCTGCCTGACGGTAGGAAGTCTAAAGAGGATGCTGAATAGGTGGTTTCATTTCATTGGAATCAGTTCATAGGTTTACTAAGCTGATTCCTGGGTGAATTCTCTTTTGAAGGACAACATATCCAAAGATTTTTAGAAAACTGAGAGTGGAGTTGATTGAACCGTAAAAGATCTTGATGGGTCTTGACAGGGTGGATATTTCCTCTTGTCAGATAATCTTGAACTGGGAGGATTGTTTAAAAATGAGGGCTCACCCATTTATAAAAGAAATTAACTGATATTTTCCTCTTTTCAGAGGGATGGGAGACTAAAATATCTTCTTCAAAAGATGATGGAAGTAGTAGTTAGATCCCAGATATGCAAGGAGATTGCTGAGTTCAGCCCTGATCTAATTGAATGGCAGAGCAAGCTGCTCATTTGTACATTATGTTTTCATACATCTCTGCTTCCTTAGCTTTGCATGAATGTTCTTTTTGTCTGGTATCAGAAAGGTATAAACATACCATCAACATTCTGACACACTTCGACGAAGGTGTTCTCTCAGGAGGGTTGGCACGATGATAATTGGTGCCAAGCTACCTCTAATGGTTCCTCTACTGATTTATCGGCATCAATGCTGAAGAGTTCCTTAAATTGATCGCAATGTTGCTTGCCTGAGAAATCATTACTGGGGAAATACCTAAACAATATAAAGAAGGATTGTGTTTAGCAATGTTGTTTGAGTAAGGAATTATTTCAGAAGCAATAGCCAAACCACAATGTGTTTAGAAATACTGGTTAGTCAGAAAACCTCCAAAATTTCATGAAATTAAGAAAGTCCACTTTGAAATCGATTGATTGTTATATTAAAGTATGATCTACAAGGTACCCATAGGCAGCTGCCTGTGGGGGATCTTAGCTCCTTTGTCTTGTTTAGAGGACACATGAGAAATAGGGCTTAGCCTTAAGGATCATTTTCCATGACAGTGACAGCAGCTGTGAAACAGGCCACCGTGGAACAGAAGGAGAACATGAGGAAGCAGGTGCACTTTATCTTTAGTGGGTGTATGCTCAGCCCATACCACACTAAGAATTTTGACTCATATCAAGTTCTAAGCCACTAGGAGACCAGGGGTTGCCACTCTGCAGAGAGATCACAGTACTCTGCATTGTGTGTGGCTGCAATACACAACGGGAGGCCCCGCAATGCTGATGAATTAGCATCAATGCATTAGTGAATTAGCACAGTGTATTAACAGCTCGAGCAGATAATTGCATATTGATGCCTAGTTTCAGTGCACCTCTAACTAGGGTTAATATTCAAGGCAGCATTTGGCGAAGTGCCACCGAGTTGGAAAGAGCAAGCAGCAGGCAACTGTGAGGGGAGAAAACAGGGGTGTCAGAAGAGAAAGGACGAGGAAAGGGATTAAGATGGGAAAGTGGGAAAACCAAGGGAGGAGGTTAGGGGATAAAGGTCGAAAATTGATGGAAGAACAGGGCTGAGAAGAAGAATCCCAGTAAAGCCCCTCTAATTTGCTTCTCCCAGGTAGCTTGGCGCAGGAATCATTTATTTTTAACAAGGAGTTACAAGTTAAGGTCATGATGTATATTATTGCTCTGCATCCCATTCAGTCAGATGGAAAAGATGATAATCCCATCATGTGCCTTTATAAATCAAAGTATTGAGTATAAGAGTTGGAATGTAACGGTAAGGTTGTATAAGACAATGGTGAGACCGAATTTGGAGTATTGTGTGCCGTTTTGGTCACCTAATTACAGGAAGGATATTAATAAGGTTGAAAGAGTGCAGAGAAGGTTTACAAGGATGTTGCCGGGACTTGAGAAACTGAGTTACAGAGAAAGGTTGAATAGGTTGAATTTTGTGTTTTTTTATTTATTTCCAGCATCTGCAGATTCACTCATGTTGCCTTTGAATAGGTTAGGACTTTATTCCCTGGAGCGTAGGAGAATGAGTGGTGATTTGATAGAGGTGTATAAAATTATGATGGGTATAGATAGAGTGAATGCAAGCAGGCTTTTTTCACTGAGGCTAGGGGAGAAAAAACCAGAGGTCATGGGTTAAGGTTGAAGGGGGAAAAGTTTAAAGGGAACATTGGGGGGGGGCTTCTTCACGCAGAAAGTGGTGGGAATGTGGAATGAGTTGCCAGATGAAGTGGTGAATGCGGGCTCACTTTTGACATTTAAGAAAAACTTGGACAGGTATATGGATGAGAGAGGTTTGGAGGGATACGGCCCAGGTGTAGGTCAGTGGGACTAGGCAGAAAAATGGTTCGGCACAGCCAAGAAGGGCCAAAAGACCTGTTCTGTGCTCTAATGTTCTATGGTTCTATGGTTCTAAGTGACATCAGTGAATACATTAGCTGCATCAGGATGAATCAGAGTTGGTTGGCAATTCAACAGGAAATGGTGGCTATCATACTTAAACAAGGAAAGCCTCTTATATATATGCTTTGCAGATCAGAATGAGTTCTATTTCCAGGCTCAACAAGCTTATTGCTTTAACAAGGGAAGTGTGGATCTTTGAATGCTAATTCCATCAAATGCCCTAAATTATAGAACCTAAATTCTGGCAACATTTCTCTTGTTTACAGTGTCCTGTGGGCTTGAGACCGATGAGGGATGGTTCCGGTTGCTTTGACCACAGCAAAGGAATTGACTGCTCTGATGGGTTTAATGGAGGCTGTGAACAACTTTGCTTACAGCAGACGGTGCCTTTAACTGAAGACCCTTCCTCCACCAACATCCTTATGTTCTGTGGGTGAGTGAAGCTTTTAAAGTTTCTCTGCAACTATGCTGTTTCTTTCCAGAGAAATTGGGAGATTTATGAACCCTTAACAAAGTATGCAAAATCCAAAAGCCTCTTTGAAGTACATGCTGCTTTCACATATTGTATTCCCCATTTTCTCCTGTTTGCTTGTTATTATATTGAACATATTACATCAATGCCATGATCAGTTTGAATAGTATGCATAACAAAAAACTTTTCACTGTATCTAAGTACATGTGACAATAACAAGCCAATGCCAGTATATCATTTCCTGAAGTGAAAAAGACTGAAAGAAGAAAGGTGCCACATGCGCATCAAACAACACAGTGGGATATTCCCTTTTGTGTCAAATCAAATCAGCAAGGATTGTGCTGGGCATCTTGCAAATGTCACCACACTTCTGGTGAAATCATAGCACGCTCACAACTCGCTTTCTTTGGAACGTGGGAGGAAACTAGTGCATCCAGAGGAAACCACCTCAGCGAAGGGAAGAAGGTACACCAGCATCAAGAATTGAACCCTGATATTATAGCTAGTGCTGTTATATTGGTACACTAACCACTATCCCTCTGTGTCCACCCAACAAAGCAAAGCTGTCTATTCTTTTCAATATGTCCTGCAGATCTTCAGACCAAACGGTTATCAAAGGAACCAGAAATCAAATTTCAAAGTTCAAATTAAAATTACTATCAAAGCACATATATTTGTCAGCATATACAATCCTGAGATGCATTTTCTTGCAGATATTCTCAATAAATCCATAATAGTATCATTGGAAAGACCAATTCCAACAAGGTAACCAGTGTGCATAAGATAACAGAGTGTGCAAATCCAAAAGAAAAAGAAAGAATAATAAATAAATAAACAAACAAACAAACAAACAAGCAAGCAAGCAATAACTATCAAGAGATGAAGGGTCCTTGCAAGTGAGTCCATAGTTTGTGGGAATAGTTCAGTAATGGGCAAGTGAAGTTGAATAAATTTATCCCTTTGGTTCAAGAGCCGTATGGTTGAGGGGTAATAACTGTTCCTGAACATGGGAATGTGAGACCTGAGGCTCCTGTACCTTCTTCCTGTTGGCAGCAGCGAGAAGAGAGCATGTCCAGGGTGGCAGGGATCACTGAATAGATGCAAGCTTTCTTGCAATATGTAGATGTACTCAATGGTTGGGAGGGCTCTACCCATGATGTACCAGGCCGTATCCTCTAATTTTTGTCAGATTTTCCATTAAAAGGCATTGGTGTTCCCATACAGAGCTGTGATGCAGGCAGTGAATATACTCTCCACTATACATCTCAGAGGTTTGTCAAAGTTTTAGATGTCATGCCAAGTCTTCGCAAACTCCTAAGGAAGTAAAGGTGTTGCCATGCTTTGTTTGTGATGGCACTTATGTGGTTTTCCAAAATATTAATATCAAAGAATTGAAAGCTGTTGACCCTTTCCATCTCTGATCCTCCAATGAGGACTGGCTCATGGACCTCAGGTTTCCCCCTCCTGAAATCAATAATCTACTTCTATTCTTGCTGACACTGGGTAAAAGGTTGTTCTGGCACCACTCAGCCAGATTTTCAATCACCCTCCTATATACAGATTCGTCACCACCTTTGATTTGCTGCACGACAGTGGTGTCGTCAGCAAACTTGAATATGGCATTGGAGCTGTGCTTAGCCATACAGCCATTAGCGTAAAGTGAGTAGAACAGGGAACTAAGCACACAACCTTGTGGTACACCTGTGCTGAAGGGGATCGGGGAGGCAGGCAATGCTACTGTCAATCCAAACCCACTGGGATCTGCAAGTGAGGGAACGAGGATCCAATTGCATGAGGTGGGGGCGGGGATTGAGGACAAGGTCTTGAACCTTATTGGTTAGTCTTGAGGGGATAATGGCATTGAATGCTGAGCTGTAGTTGATAAAGAGCATCCTGATGTATGCATCTTTGCTGTCCAGGTGATCGAGGGTTGAATAATTCACCGGCCCATCAGAATTGTTGTACAAAGTGCACCCATTACTTAATATCTCTGAGTGTAAGCAAACCAAGACAGTCCAGATGAGGGGTCTCGACCTGAAATATCGACTGTGCATTTCCCTCTATAGATGCTGCCTGACTTGCTGACGTTCCCTAATATTTGTGTGTTGCCCGAAATTCCAACATCTGCAACCCATTATGTCTCCAAGACAACTTCCTCCCAATTTATCTTCAGGTGCTTTCTCTGCAGAATCTCTTGATTAATTTACCCTTGCTCTGCCAATACTGATATGGATCAGAACATTGCCAAAGTAACTTCAGCCCGGCCAGAACAGGAAATACAGGCGCTCTCAAGATTTTATCCACTCAACACCCTGTTTGTGTGCTGATTATGTGGTTTTCATTGCACAGAATTCTCATAGCATGTGATATAATTAAATCAGAAGTCTTACCATCTTGCAGAAAGAAGGAGAATTTTTCTTCCTGTAGTCTTTTACTATTACTCCAGCTACTGTGGGGATGTGAATGTTACTCACAAGGCCAGCATTTACAATCCACTGCTAATTGCCTTCACAGGGCTGTGGTGGGGCCACTAATTATCTTTTGGGGCCTGGTATGCCAAAGAGTTATTATATGAGGACTTGCAAATTCATGACCCAGTCAAAATGAAGGAACGTCAATATGTCTCCCAGTCAGGAAGGTGTAAATTTAGAAGGAGCAGTTACATCAGTGCATCTTGTAGATGATGCTTACAAGCACCACGCTCTGTGGTGCAGTGTGTATAGAATGGGATGTGAATCAAGCAGAATGCTGATTGGCATTTTGTGCTGCAGGAGCTCTACTCTCCAAACTAAATGGAGAGTATGTTATCATACTCCTGATCCTGAGCTGCAGTTATGAAGTATTTAGGAATTAGGCATTGCGTCACGCATTGAAAGAAACCAAATCTCATTCCTAGTTTCTTCCCATTCCATGGATGCCTTGGGATGCCTGTCATTTATCTTGTGTGTATGTTTCGGGGAAAGGTTAGGGGTTCTTTGAACTGTGCAGCAATGCTTACATGGTCACATAAACCATCCATGTCTCGTCTCCTTAAAACCTAACAATCAGTAGGTTATTTCAATTCCTGCATGTTCTCTGGTCACTTAAGGCAAAACTGCTGATAACTGGTTTAGCTGGTCGCTTTGTGAATCTGACATGGGCCCTGTTCCCTGAAATTACTTTGCAGCACCATGGTGTATCAATGCTGCCATCTTGAAGCTTCTAGGGCCAGATTCAATCTCAATATGAGGGTCTGTCTCAGTGGAGTTTGCACATTCTCCATCCACTGCATGGACTTCCTCTAGATGCTCCAGCTCTCCCCCGCTTCCCAAAGATGTGACTGGGGGAAATGGCAACTCAAAATGCTCTAAGTGTACAAGTGTGTGATAAAGTACGTGTAGAATTGTTGGGAATGGAGGGATGAAAAAATGGGTCCTTGATGATAATCATGCATTTGGTGACAGAAGGGTCCACTTTCATGTTGTATGCTGTCCTGTAAAACCAGTTGGTGGCGTGGTGTGGTGGAGGAGTTGTCGGTTATTCCATGAGACCATAAGACATAAGAGCAGAATTAGGCCATTTGGCCCATTGAGTCTGCTCCACCATTCCATCATGATTGACTAATAATCCCTCTCAACCCCATTCTCCTGCTTTCTTGCCATTGCCGTTGACACACTTACTAATCAAGAATCTATCAACCTCTACTTTGAATATACCCAATGACTTGGCCTCTACAGCCATTTGTGGCAATTAATTCGACAGATTCACCACCCTGGAGTTAAATAAATTTCTTCTCTCATCTATTCTAAAGTTCTGTCCCTCTATTCTGAGGCTGTGCCCTCTAGATCTAGACTCACCCACTTTTGGAAACATCCTCTCCATGTCCACTTTATCTAGGCCTTTCAATATTTGATAGATTTCTATGAGATCCTGCCCGTATCCAACCTTTCTGATCTGGCACAGCACTTAAATTGGTGAAACATCAGCTTGTTCCTTACTCTCAGGCCTGGGCCCCAACTGCCTCGGCTCACTTTTTATCACTTCTACCATTTCTAATTGCCTTGAAGTCCACTCCAGCGATGGCAAAGCATTGGCCCATTCCCCGCTTTCGGGCCTGGCATCACCAACTTGATTCAGCCCATACTTGCCTCACCGCAGCTGTCCTGCACCCTCAAGTCAGTTCGTACAGGCGGTTCAAAAGCTCAGCTCTGAAAGGGAAGTTACAGGCTATTGATTGCAGTGATCATTTTCAAGAGGAAGTGTGATTAATAAAGTCGTTAGTAGTTTTGTTTACTGCCAGCAAGTCATTGCTGTGTTTCACTGGTGCCATCTTAAAGATGAAAGCTTCTAGGCCTTTCTGGCCTCTTAGTGATAAAGGCTCTTTAATAACTTCCATGAATTAAGGACATATTTACTCACAGATGCAGATGTTCAGCTCGATTCTTTTCTCTCTATTAGTACGGGATTTAGGGTTACAGGTTCAAGTTCATAACCAATATGCTACTGTACCTGTACCTGAGAGAGCACTGTATATTTATTAATATTTTGAAGTAACCGCCAACTACTTCTATTGCCAAGTGATTGACACTGAAACTGGAGCTAACGTGATAGTGCTTTTTATGACGTAAATTGATTAGTGACAAAATACATGGAAACAATGTCCAACCTCCCTTCATTACACCATGGAGATACCAGACATACTTGCATATAGAAATTATAAGTGGACATATATCAGAACCTTTCAGCAGTTTCAATATAGATTGCTCTTTACCGATTTCAAAAGATCTGCTAACTGTAATTTATATTGTCAACAAAAGCAATTAATCTGCATTTGAAATACTGCCAACTAAACATAGTTGAGAGATTTTTTTTACTGTCAGCTTGATAGTTTTTGTATTTTATCACGATGTGTATACCATGTTACTGAAGATTTACAGTGTCAGGGCATGTTAAAGTGATCTTAATCAAGAGTCCTGTGCAAAAGAAAGCTTAAATTCTAGGGGATCCATTGGAATAAAAAGAAGGTACAAGTAAAATAGTGTTGGCTTAACAGTGCATAATCAAAGCTTTCAATGAGTTTAACTGTTTATCACATTGTGATATTAACAAAAGATTGAGATTATTATTCTTCTCAAATATCTTCAAAGGAAAATACACTTTTACTTGTCTTATTAGTAACAGTACCTTGTTACCTTATGTTTACATTTATATGATTGAGTATAAAAAACACACACAAAGGCAACTGGTGTGAAATAGAATTCATTTAATGTATCAGGTATTTTTATGATTTTCTTGCTGAATTTTTATCAAATGATTAACATTCTAGATATCTTCTGTTGTCGCTTAGTTCCCTGTAAATACATTTCAAAATTCAGAAAAAACTCTGGGGTGATAGATAATGGTTAATCTCCTCCACTGCTCAGAAACAGAATGTCTTGCCATCAGCCTTTGATTTGCACAATTAGACTAACGTTATAAATCAGTTACGACCCTAGTTCTCTGCTCCCCTTTATCAGGAAGAGAGAGAAGGCCTGTGGTATGTTGAATTGTCGGATGAACAATTAGTCTTTGTTGTACTGCAGATCATGGTCTGCCTTAGGGGCTTTGTTGTTGCTTGCTTGGTGGGTAGAGTGTGTTGATGCTTTTTTTTAGCTGAAGTAAGGGGGGTGGGGAAAGGTCATTGCTTTGCTGCTGCTTGTGCGTGGGAGGGGAGAGTAGAGGGGGCTATGGGGTTCTAATATTTTTACTCTCACTCATTCTTTGGGGCACTCTTCTGTATTCGTGGATGTCTGCAAAGAACAAAAATTTCAGGCTGTATACTATATACATTCTCTGAAATTAAATGGAACTGTTGAACTATTGAACATTAGGAAAATGTTTTTCCCCTTTCCCAGATTGTCAACTATCTGGCAGAGCAGACTGCCAGTCAACAATTATTCCTTCCCATTAAAATTGGAAATATTGCATTTCTTAATAATTGTTTCATACCTTTTAACTTTAAAATACATACGTTACTGATGGTAATCTCCCAAAATAGCCGACATAACTTTCAGAGGTTCATAGAACATAAAAGTTACAAATCTACAGCAAATTACAGGCCCTTCGGCCCACAAGGTTGTGCCAACCATGTAACCTACTCTAGAAGCTGCCTAGAATTTCCCCAGGACTTAGCCCCCTATTTTTCTAAGCTCCATCTAAGAGTCTCTTAAAAAACCCTATTACATCTGCCTCTACCACTGTTGCTGGCAGTGCATTCCACGCACCCAATTCTCTCTGCTTTCTTTCTCTCCTGAGGGTTGTAACTGATTGATGAACTTCTTTCTCTGCTGGCAGATGCGTGGAGGAGTACAGATTAGCAGCCGATGGCAAATCTTGTTTGTTGCTCTCGGAATCGTGTGACGGTCCAAAATGCCAGAAAGCTGATGCCAGGCTCAATGATACGCTCTTTGTGGAGATGCTGCATGGCTACAACAACAAGTCGCAACAGGTTAATCAGGGTCAGGTGTTCCAGATGACCTTTCGGTGAGTAAAGACTTTGAAATTTAGGCTTGTGTGTGTTTAGTAATTGCCATGTTGTTTTTTACATCCCTATATATTTGCATAATAGCATCAACTTTAAGTGGGGGTAAGAAATTCAATCCTGATGTCTTGGAAATGGCCGACTTTAGACCCAATAATAGATCAATTGACAGAGTCATTTTTGGAGATATTTCAACTGCCTCATTATTTGACAAGACTGAACAGTTTCTCTGATGATAGTAATTCTCCCAGGCTTAAGTGTTAATTCTGATAAAAATAACAAGAGGATATCAGTGTTGTATCTAGACTAGAGTGGGAGATGAACAGCGACATCCAGAACCAATACATCAGTTTGTTACTTCTTTCTGGCAAACCCTGAAAAAAATTGACTAATTTTGTCTGATATATCCAAGAGTTCAAGTTCCATGGCTCTCTGGGCAAACAATGTGATTAGGAGAAAGAAATACTTACAGGAGAGCAGTGACCTTTTCCTTTCAGCTGCCACAATATAATAATGGTCATTGCTTTGTGCAGCAACGTAGAAAGCAAGAACAGGGCAACTTATTGGCCTGGGTGTCTTTGGAACTTACTTTAATCCCACTTTCACTCAATCTTATCATCAGCCGAATTTGTTACAAATAATCTTTCCATCAGATGGTCCACTGGCAATGTGGTTAATTCTTCCACTTCTTGGGATGCTGAAGCAAGTTATCACAACTCCCTGCTTCTTTGGTTAACATTAGCTCCCTTGATAGACGGACAGCAGAGCCTGACACCACACTGCTCTTGTGTACTCTAGTGACATACCAATAAAATGTATTTGCTTTTTGGCACTTGGAAACTACGCATCTCATTTTCTTCATATCTCTCCCTTGCAAAGTGCTACCTCATTCCTCACTCCAGGAATGGATGGGAGGGTGCGTGAACAAAAGCATAACTCTACAAATATCAGCTTGCTTTACTCTTGTAATGCTAATCCTGAATGGCTGCCATCAATATTAAAAAGAGGCTCATTTTTTCAACTCATTTTCCTGTGTTTTTGATTTTATTGACAATTATATGTCTTGCTGTCAAGTTAACCTTTATTTTCCAAGCTTGAGTCCTTTCCTTTCTGGATCCTCCTACCTTTACCTTGCAGATAATACAGTATATCACTGATTAATAAATGACAAAAGGCTTGTAAGACCATGAGAAATAGGAGCAGAATTAGACAATTTGGTCCATTGGGTCTGCTCCATCACTTCATCATGGCTGATCCAACTTTCCTCTCAGCTCCGATCTCCTGCCTTACCCCTGTATGCCTTCATGCCCCAACCAATCAAGAATCTATTAACCTCTGGCTTACATATACCCACAGCCTTGGCCTCCACAGCGGCCTGTGGCAACGAATTCCACAGATTTCACCAATTCACACCCTCTAGCATAAGAACTTGGTGAAAACATAACCATGTCAATCTTTTACACTTTACATTCATATCAGAGAGAAAGCTTCTTGTTGAGCACTTGCAGAAGTAAACAATCTCAGCCAGTAAATTATACCCAAGGAAATTGTGGGGAAGTTAATGGAAGCATTCATGCAATTTTGGAAATAAGAACATGTACAAAAAAATTGCATGTAACAGATTATTGATTATTTATCTATAATCAGTCATCATACTTGAAATACTGGATAAAAGATTTGATCCCATGGCACCGCACTTTGCAATCAATTCCCTAAGTCAATCACCATTCCACTCCCCCAACCCCTCCCCACAAAACAAAATAAAACAGAAGTTGTTAGATGTTTAATTGATCTACTGACAATACAATAGACTCCACTCTGTCCTGTTCCACCTGGAAAATGGGGCCTCATATGTTTGACTGCTGTTTATACAGTTAACTCCATCATAGTTCAGAAACTGGTGGGGAAACTGGCCTTGCTTGGCCTCAGCATCTCCCTCTGCAACTTGATCCTTCAGTTCACCTATCTGAACAATATCACCCACCTGAACAAGAAAGCACTGTAGTGTCTCCAGTTCCTAAGGAGATTGAGGAAAGCAAGCCCACCTGTCTTAAATATATTTTAGGGGACCACCATTGAGAGTGTCCTTATAAGTAGCATCTCCCTCTGGTATGGGAGCAGCTGAACATCAGACTGAAGACCCTACACAGGACTATAAGAATAGTTGAGAGGATCACAGGGATCTCCCTACCATCTATCAGGGACATTTATCAGGAGCACTGCGTTCACAAGGCCCTTAACTTTGTCAAGGATCTCACCCATCCATCCAGCACCCTCTTTGACTTTCTACCTTCAGGCAGGAGACTCCAATACATAAAAACAACAATGGTTAGGATGGGAAACAGTTTCTTCCCTCAGGCCATTAGGCTTCTAAACTCCCTGCTGCATTGCATTCAAAGTGTCACTGGTTAATCTGTTCTGTGCCTTGCAATATTGAGTCAATGCATTTTATGCTATGTTTGTTCTTTAACAAAGCCAAACCTTGCATGGATTTTCAAATGCAAAAACTATTTTATTAACAAGGGACAGTCATGGCTTCAGCTCGACCAGTTTGGGGCATTCAGCACACCAAGGGCGTGCGCGTGCGTGCATGTGTGTGAGAGAGAGAGAGATTCAGCAATGTCACTTCCAGTTCTGGGAGAGCTGCCCACATTGCACACTGGGAACTGTAGTTCTTTATTATGTGCATACTGTACATAATAACATATCTTCCCCCTTTAAAGAAAGCAATCACAATAGTGGTGGTTGTTGGCATCTGTCTGTCTCGACGGATAATGGGTGATGATAATCAAATCATCATCACAAACCTGGACAGAAGGTATGGAGATCCTGAGATGCCCAGTTATCAAGACCGCACTCTCGATCTCACCAGTGTAGTCCAAAGGAAAGCATATAAAGCAATATGTTTTGCACCAATTTGGCTGCAGGAGATGCTGGAAGGATGGTCAATGATGTCCAGCTTCCTTAGATTTACTGTCTGGGTTTACTCCCATAAACTTTGTCTCTCGTGAAGCTGCCCACAAGCTAGTGAGATTATTCACCCATAGTATGTCCTTATGTTCTCTTCACCTGCAAGACCCAATAATACTTTCCAGCAAAGATATTTTCATTAACTTCAATTGTAATAAACAAATACAGTCCCTTATTTACTTATCCTCCCTCAATCCATCTCTGTGGTGCCTCAATTATCCCTTTTGGACTGCTATTTGTTTCCACAGATGTCTTGCATTCACTTGCTGTGTTAATACCAGTGTCCTTTTGAGAACACTGACCTATGTGTTCATTTCTTTCATATCCTTCTGCCAAGATCCCATCCATTCATCTCTGTTCTTGTTCTTGCTGTGTGACCATAATTCACACCATGTAATGGAGCCCTGGACTACTTCCATGTGATCAGTGATTCTGTGGACAAGTTCCAACTGAGTCTGTCTCAATTCACAGAACTCCTTCTGTTGGCTGCATATCATAGACAACAACTCCTCCTGTCGGTTTGTGTTGGACTGTTGATGTTATTCTGACCTTTGGTTGTCTCCCCATTTTCCTTTTTATTTTTCCTCTTCAACTTCAGAGAGGATCATGAAGATATTTTTGATTTCCAGTCTTCAGCTGGAAGTTGATGAGATTTTGAAGCACAGCTGCATGAAATGGAAGCAAGACTGGCAGCTTCATCATGATCACTCTGTTCTGCATTGGCATCCTGACTGTCATGCTGGTGTAACTGGTATATATGTTTATGGAGGCATGTTTATGCTTCTCTTGCATACCCTCGTTACATCAGGTAAACATCCAAGTCCCTCAAAGACATCTGCATACCCTTCTATAAGTGAAGTATGGTTATCTTTGGTCTATGAAGCCACTACAAAAACTCTTTCCACCAGGTTGAGCCTTTTGCATGCAGCCAGACCTAATATTGGCTGTACTTTCTTATCCACAATCTATGAGTGTATCTTTAGGTGCTGCTTCTTGTGCTTGAAGGTCATTTTTACTGGAACCTTCTCTCCAGTATAGACTGCCATTTTTAACTTCATTGGGTAAATCTTGCTCTTTCCTTGGAGATTCCTGTAATCATCCAAAGACAACAGATCCAGTTGGGCTCCAACGTCAAGCCTGAATAGAATTAGTATCTCATTCACAGTCACTGGAATGATCCATTCTGTTTTACCAGCACCAGCAGTCTGTAGAGAATCTATAAGGACTTTCTCCATTTCCTCAGCAACCGTGTGCATATTTCCCTAGGTCACCCCAGATTTGTAGCAAATTACAAAATGATTCTGCTTTCCCACAAGCTTGACATGTCTTTGGCATGTGCATAGCTCCACATTTGCTGCATTTGCTGTTTGAGCTTACCAGTTTGGCTTGCAGTTGCTTTGTGAAACGCTTGGTGCTCTGCCACTCTGTTTTCACAGCATGCACTGTTATTTCTGCCCTGTGCAGCTCTTTAGCTTGTGCTCCTGTGGTCACCACTGCCCTACACATATCCACAGCCTTCTCTAGTGTCAAATATTTTCCCAGAGCAGGCTTTCTCTAAGTCCATTATACGTGATTCCACAGACTATTCTGTTTCTCAATCTCCAAACTCATAGCACTTAGTCAGTGTGAGAAGATCAACTAAGTATTGGTGAAAGCTAACACCTTGTTTCTGGTCACAGGGAAAGAACATGTATATCAAAAATGTGACGTTTTCACTTGGGAAGAAATCTCCTCAAATTTTGTCATCAGATGTCCAGTTTACAGTCTATGTCATCAATTTGAAAGCTGTTGTAGATGTCCAAAGCATCTTTGCCAATTACATGTAGAAAGATAGACACTTTCAATTTTTCTGCCACCCTACCAGTTCCACTCGCTGCTAGATATATATTGAATCACTGATTGAAGTGTTCCCAATTATCAGCTAGATTGCCAGTAAACTGCATAGCTAGCTGCTGGAGATCTTAAGTTATCCATTGAGTGGATTTTTCCACTCTCACCTCTATTTCTCAGTGAACTTCAAGACAACGTGCTCTCATGCCAGCAGCTTCTCTCCTTCAGAACCAACTTAGTCATTTGCTCGCTCACGGTATTCAGTTACACTTCTTATTTAAACCTCATGCTGCCTTCTGACACCATGGTATGTTTGTTCTTTCACAAAGACAAACTTTGCATGGGTTTTCAAAGTGCTAGAACTACTTACAGATTTTCAGAATAGTTCAGCTCAACCATATTTTACTTGGGACTTTCAAACTGCCAAGAGCACATGCACAAGTGTACGCGCGCACGTGTCTCTCTCTCTCTCTCTCTCTCTCTCTCTCTCTCTCTCTCTCTCTCTCTCTCTCTCTCTCTCTCTCACTCTCACTCTCACTCTCACTCTCACTCTCTCTCTCTCTCTCTCTCTCTCTCTCTCTCTCTCTCTCTCTCTCTCTCTCTCTCTCTCTCTCTCACTCTCTCACTCTCTCACTCTCTCACTCTCTCACTCTCTCACTCTCTCTCACTCTCTCTCTCGTTCATCAAAGCCATTTTTGGTTCCGGGTGAACTGCCCACATTGCACACGGGAATTGAAGTACTTTATTACGTACATACATAATAACACACTTCAATTTGCTTATTTCTGTGTAATCCATCTGTAAATTTCATCCTGACTTCCATAAGTTATGTTTTGTGTGTTATGTATACTGCAGCACTTTCCACCCTGGTTCAGAGAAATGGTATACATGTATATAATTAAATGACAATAAACTTGACTGGAGTGCCTTGATTTGACTTGAAGTACTAAAAAGTTCAAGCTACATATGTTAGGAAGAGAATTAGTGTTAATGTCTCCAACTCTTTTATCAAAACTAGGAAGAAGAGAAAAGAAGCTGATTAAGTTGCAGGGAAACAGAGGGAGGGTTTATAAATAAGCGATAATCTATTTTATAGGAAATCCCCAAGGCCACCCTAGATTAAAACCAGGGTAATCTAAGGGATAAATTTTTTAAAAAGTTATTGAGGCTGTGAGTGAATGGGAGCAATTAGGGAGTGAGAACATAGACAAAATAAAGTGGGAGTTCTAAAATGCAAAATAGGAAGACATGCTCAGCTGGCTAGGCTGTGCATGACCAAGGAGAGGAGAAAATAAAAACTTGGTGAAAAAGCTGATCACAACTAGATGGCTTAAATCAAGTTGCCTGAAGTTATAGGATTCAATGTTGAGTCCAGAAAGCTGCAACATGTCCAGAAAGGAAAGTTTCAGTTCCTCCAGTCTATTCTCATTGTGCTGATGCCCACGTCCTGATCCCTTACTGAACAAATCAATTCCTTTGTTTACTCTGCAGAAGCAGGTACTTAAACAAGATGCCTAGTGATGATTTAATGTGAGTTTTCAGATGCCATTCAGTTTGTATAATGCTCTGGTCATTGCCAATTTAATCAGTACAGGCCATCCCAACTTTAGGCCAGTACGTATTCCCCTTAACAATCTGTAACTGAAGGTATCTTTTACTATTATTTAAGATCAAGTTACAACTCGTTTAATTATTATTCGACCATACCTGAATATAGTCAAACGAAACAGTGTAAGAAAAATATTTATCAGATAGCTCAATTGTATAACCAGACCAACTGCTATTTGTGGTTTTTCAATGTTACAATCAGAATCAGGTTTAATATCACTGACATGTATCATGAAATTTGTTCAATTGACTTCAGTGGAATGGAATTCGGAGACCAAGATACCAAGGCCAACATGTGGCCCATATATGTTTCTTTGAGGATCATCACTTTGTCATGGTGGAGAGGGTTGTGAGTTCCTGAGATCCCGAGAGCGACCTGGGGGGGGGGGGGCAATTTCTGGAGTTTAACCATTTGGTGCCCAGCTTCTGGTAGGGTCACTAGACAAAGAGCAATCCAACCAACACCTCAGGGGTGGAGCTGGTGGAAGATAGTGATGCATCACAAAGGCAGTGAAGACGGAGGAAGGCTGCAGCAGTTAAGAGTCTCATCTTTCATTCCATATACTGGACCCTGAACCTAATCTGTCAACGACTGTGTAGTGGCTACCTGTGCATTAGTCTTCCCATGTTGAGCAAAGTCATGCATAAGTGTTCTCCATTAATGGAAAATCCACGCTAACATCCCAGACTGAGACCCGTAGCTATCAGTAAGCGACAAAGGGCGCAGAATTGTGAGGTTTGGGCATCAGAACATGTGGATTCTAGATCAGCCTTTTCAGCCACCTGAGGACCAACCAGTTGACAAATCCTTAGGAGAGCTTCATACCCAACTTGAGTGATCACATTATTACTACTACTACTACTACTACTACTACTACAACAACTACTGCTATTAGTACTACTACCATTACTACGGCTATTAGTACTACTAATATTACTATGACTATTAGTATTACTGGTATTACTATTACTATTTCTACCACTAATTATGTTTTTGTCCAGTGAACTTCTCAAGTCAGTTGCTTCAATCCAGCAGAGTTGTTGATCGAGCAATTGAAAATTCAGCTTTAGTCTGGTATCATGAGAGTGTACTGTGGCTGATCTCTTTTGTGTTTACACCAAAGAATAATGAAGTGTCAACTATTAAGCTATCCCCAGGGAGAATTTGTGTGGAAATTAATGGAGGTGCTGATGTAACTACAAAGTAGCCATACGTGCAAAGAATATATCTGGCAAATTATTTGCCACGTATAAGAAATCATTTGCAGTCACAATTGAGGTGCTTTGTTTATAGCTGTTTTAAGCAGGGAGTCAGATAATGTTAAGATATCACTTCATGAATATAAATCTACTTCAGCAAGATAAATGGGCCTGTGCTTGTGAAGTTATTGGATTAGACAGTGCAATTCTAAGTAAGTGATTATCAAGTGTGCTTGTTCCTCTGTGCAGTTTTGTTCGAAATACTCATCTTTGATTGTAGCATTTGCTTGTGAATAGAAGAAAATGATTTGCATTCTTCTAAGACACTGGCATTCAAAGGCAGTATCAGCACACAGATAGTAGGAAGTGAATTTAGTAATTTTAGTTTAATTTATTTTGCTTGTTCTTTCCATTCAGATGTTTTGTATTACGTTTTGTTCTTTGGGACAGTGTATCTCAAGGAAAAGTGTATGCCATTGTGGGGGATGCGGATGTCTCATAAGATTCGTAACAATATGGATGACCACTTGAATTACTGAAGTGTGAAAGGCTGTGATGGCAAATGGGATTATTACAGATGAGTGCTTCCCAGTTGGAATGGACATGGCATACCAAGGGCCTGATTCTCTGCTGTGGAGTTCTATTAACCCCGTAAACAAGGAATTTCATTGTATCCTGAAATGCGTGACAAAAACTCTGCCATGGACAGTCCCAAGCCCAGCAGCGGGGGGTAGAGTTGAACATGGGGCAAGTAACCCCATTCCTTAAAAACCCAGAGTTACAGAATGGGCTTAAAAAGAAGAAGAAAGGTGACAATAATCTAGTCTAATCACAATTATACATGGCTTTGGTGAGACCACACATGGAATATCATGTTGTGAAATTTGTTATTTTGCAGCAGCAATACACCACAATATATAATTTTTTAAACTTGTAAATTTCAATAAGATACATATATAAAAAGAAATAATTAAGTAGTGTGAAAAGAGAGTGAAAAAATAATGAAGTATTATACATGGATTTGTTGTCCATTTAAAAATCTGGTGGTAGACAAGGAAGTGAATGCGGAGAAAAAAAGAGTAAAACATGATTTAAAGCTGAATACCTTTATATTAAAGCTGCTTATTAAACAATTCAAGAGTTTAATGGACTCGAAGTGTACCCACTGATCACATAATTTCAGTAAATTTAATACAGATGATTGTGCAGAAGTAGGCCCAGGTTTTGAAAATGGTAAATTGGTATTCAGCAGTTTAGGGCACCGCTGGAGTCAGCTGGAGACGCTCATGGAGTGAGTATTGTTTTGGATTCGCTCCATAACCTTTACTTTTTTTAACCTTTGATCACCCTTATTCAGCTTATTTTTACCTATACCGAAAGTTTCTTTGTTAATTTTTTTTTGGATTTACTGCCAAGAGTTTGTTGTGAACTTTTGAAGATATGCAAACAGAAATGTCTCTCAGGTCTAAGGGATGGGATCCCGGACGCAATCCGAACTGTAACGGAAAAAAGCAGGCTCCGCCACAACAAACTCAATTAACTTTTGAATTGTTTATGGAGGTTTTGGATAAAAAATTTGCTGAACTACAACAATTTTTTAAAGAAGATATAAAGGCTTTTCAAGAGTACATGGTTAAGACGGATTTAGTAATTAAACAGCAACAAGCTCTTATTGCGTCTCTGCAAGAAGATGCTCGGAAGCGAGATTTGACTATTGAAATACTGCAACAGGATTTAATTTCGGCCATTAAGCTGATGGAAGCCCTTAAAGCCAAGAGTGACGATTTTGAGAATCGGTCCAGAAGACAGAACTTACGTATACTTGGTCTTCCAGATGGCATAGAAAAAGATGACCCTTCGAAATATTTTGCTCAACTTTTAAAAGAAGCGTTTCCGACGATTTTACCAAATAACCCCCCTTTATTGGATCGGGCACATAGAATTCGGCGTCGATCACCGAGTGTTACAGACAAACCTTCGGTGGTAATTGTCCGGTTCCATTATGTATATGACAAAGAACAACTTATAAGAGCAGCTCGTCGGGCAGGAATGATTAAATTCAAAGAATTTTGCTTCCGCCTGGTCGAAGACTTTAGTCCTGACCTTTTAAAAAGAAGGCTTCTTTTTAAACCGTTGATGGCTGAATGTTATGAGAAAAATCTGAAACCTGCGCTTCTATACCCTGCAAAGCTTCGAATATCTCCGTCGAATGCTCCACGACAGGTTTTCATTTCAACTTCAGAAGCAAGAAAATATATGGAGGAGAACTAACCTACTGCTACAGACACCGGTCTCTAATAAATGAACGATTCTGATCGTGTAAGATGGTTCTCGATCTCTTAAACCTGAATTAAAATCTGGTTATTGGTGTAGGTTCATCCTATACTTTATACTTAAGTTAAAGTGTGTTTTCGTCATATTAATTGTTTTGCCTTATACACTTTAATCATTTAACTACATACTTGTCCATTAACTTTGTTCCTTCGAAGATATATTTTTAATTCTTTGAAGGTGAATCTTTCTTTGATTAAGATGGTGGTTTTTTGAAAAAGATCTTTGGTTTTGCTTAAGATGGCGTTAAGTTTTTATTTTTTTCGTCTTTTTCCTACAATGCATCGCTTACCATAGCTTAAATATTTTTTGTTTTGTCTGGGCTAGAGCCCGATATATAATTTTTTTTAGTGATTATATTTTTATTCTTTTTACAACTAACTATACTTAGAAATATGGTTTTTATTATAGCGATTTTAATTTTTAAAGTTGGGGTGATTCTTTTATATATATCCTTTATATATGGAGTGTTCTTCAGCTGACATGGGGGTAGGATTAGTCTTACTTTTTCCCTTTTCAAGTCATATTTTGGCTTTTTCTCTTTCTCTTGGGGGGTGGGGGGATGGTCTGTTTTCTAATTCTATTTTTTTTGTACCTGTTTGTGTTAGTTTTTATATTTGAGCTGTTTTTGAACTTCAAATATGTCTGTGTTGTCGTCACTTCCGGGTCTTCTCATTACTTTTGTTCCTCTTCCGGGTGCATGAGTTTATAAGTTGGTTAACCCTTTCTATACCAAGGGGTTGATTTTAGAATTATGGCTCAGACCATTAATTTTGTGTCTTGGAATACTAATGGTTTAAATCATCCAATTAAACGAAAGAAGATTTTCAAAGTATTCCAAAGACTTAATGCTCATATCATTTTTGTACAAGAAACTCATGTGAGGAAGGAGGACAAATTTCATTTTGTTAGATTTTGGCGGGGTTAACAGTATCACGCAAATTCGAATGAATGCTAAAGTAAAATGAGTTTCAATTTTTATTGACTCCTCTATTTCATTTGTTCAACATGATATTTTTTCGGATCTGAATGGCAGATTTTTGTTAATTACGGGTTTACTTTGTAATAAAAAGGTTGCTTTGGTTAATGTTTATGCTCCAAATGTGGATTGTCCTGACTTTTTTAAGTCTTTATTTACCTCTTTACCCAATCTAAATGAATATAAGTTAATAATTGGTGGTGACTTTAATTGTTGTTTAAATCCTCTGATGGATAAATCTTTATCTATTCAGACTTTACCCAATAAGTCGGCCACTTGTATTAACTCTTTTTTGACTGACAATGGAATTTTTGATATTTGGAGATTCCGGCATCCTAATGACAAAGAGTTTTCTTTTTTCTCACATGTTTATCACTCTTATTTGAGAATTGATTATTTTTTGTAGACTCTTGTTTTATTCCATTGGTAATCGGTTGTAACTATGATATTATAGCTATCTCTGATCATGCTCCATTATTACTTTCTATGAAATTTACGGATACAGCTTCTAATGCTAGACAATGGCGATTTGACTCTACCTTGTTGCAAGACTCTGACTTTATAAAATTTATGGAGGAGCAGATCGACTTCTTCTTTTCAACTAATTCTACAGATGATATTTCCTGCGGAACACTTTGGGACACTTTTAAAGCGTATATACGTGGACAGATTATTTCTTATTCTGTTGGTTTGAGGAAACGTAGTAAGATGGAAACTCTTTTATTGGTTGATAAAATTAAAGAGATTGATAAGAAATATTCAATTGCTCCTAGTAAGGAGCATTACAAACAAAGGGTTGAACTTCAAATGGAACATAGTTTATTACTTACATCCTTGATTGAAAATCAATTAATGAAATCTAAATCTGATTTTTATATACATAGTGATAAATCTGGTAAACTGTTAGCTAGTCAATTGAAGAATGCTTTGGTTAAACGTCAAATCACTAAGATTGGTCAGCAGAATAGGAATCTAACAGTTAATCATGATGAGATAAATAAGGCATTTCAAGACTTCTATACCTCCCTGTATCAATCTGAATTTCCTCAAGATCATAATACCATGTCTGATTTTCTTGGGAAATTAAATTTTCCAAGATTATCATCTGATGATCTTTTGATATTGGATACTCCTATTACGGATGTAGAAATTAAGGGGGCTATTTCCTCAATGAATTCTGGGAAAGCACCGGGTCCAGATGGTTATACAGTTGAATTTTTTAAATTTTTTTCCGCTACTCTTTCCTCTTGGTTAGGTAAGGTTTTTGAGAAAGCCATTAGATTGGGGAATTTGCCACAATCTTTTTATAGAGCTTCCATTTCTCTAATATTGAAGAAAGATAAAGACCCTACTAACTGTGCTTCTTCTAGACCTATGTCTTTATTGAATGTGGACTCCAAGATTTTTCCCAAGTTACTGGCATCTAGATTGGAGAAGGTATTACCCAAAATTATTTCAGATGATCAAACTGGTTTTATTAAAAATCGTTATTCTTTTTTTAACATTAGGAGATTGTTGAATATTGTTTATACTCCCTCACATGACACTTCAGAATGCGTGATTTCATTAGATGCAGAGAAAGCATTTGATAGAGTTGAATGGCCTTACTTATTTAATGTGTTGGAGAAGTTTAATTTTAGTCCGATATTTATATCATGGATTAAATTGAATTATCATACTCCAGTAGCCTCAGTGTTTACCAATAATCAAAGATCTCCCTTTTTTCGCCTATTTCGGGGCACTAGACAAGGATGTCCTCTTAGTCCATTACTATTTAACATTGCCTTAGAACCTTTGGCAATTGCCATCAGACAATCACAGGATATTTTGGGTATTAATCGTGGGACAGATATTCATAAGTTATCTTTGTATGCAGATGATTTATTACTATTCATTTCTAACCCGGAGAAATCCATTCCAGCAGTTTTATCATTATTGGCTCAATTTAGTGAGTTTTCTGGGTATGTTAAATCTTAATAAAAGTGAATTGTTTCCTTTGAATAAACGGGTCACAATTTCTGGAAATTTACCTTTTAAATTAGTTAATGACTCTTTTACTTATTTAGGGATCAAAATCACAAAAAACCATAAAGATTTATTTAGATTTAATTTTTTACCCTTAATTGATCAGATTAAAGGTTTGTTTACTAAGTGGTCACCTTTATCTTTATCCCTAATAGGTAGGATTAATGCTATTAAGATGGTTATTTTACCTAAGTTTTTATATATTTTTCAAGCGATACCAATTTTTATCCTGAAATCTTTTTTTACTAATGTTGACTCTAAAATTTATTCATATATATGGCAGAATAAAAATCCCAGGTTAGGTAAAACATATTTACAGAAGACAAAAAAGGAAGGCGGGTTAGCATTACCTAATTTCAGATTTTACTATTGGGCAGTTAATATTAGATATTTGTTATGTTGGCTGAAAGATGGGGGTGGATCTTTTGGCCCTTGTTGGGTGAGTTTAGAAACTAAATCGGTATCAGCTTATGCTCTGGGTTCTATTTTAGGGACTTCTCTCCCTTTTGCTCTTTCTAAATTGCCAAAACAACTTGACAACCCAATAGTTAAACATACTTTGCGTATATTGTTTCAATTTCGGAGATTTTTTGGGTTAACTCAATTCGTTTTAAATAGTCCTATTGTATCGAATTGTTTTTTTTCACCCTTCCATTATAGATCAAGCTTATTCGGCTTGGAAAACTAAGGGATTACTAAGATTTTCTGATTTATTTTTAGACAATTGTTTCATGTCTTTTGAGCAATTATCCAACAAATATAATTGCCTAGATTTCATTTTTTTAGATATTTACAGATTAGACATTTTTTAAGTTCTGTACTCTCTACGTTTCCAAATTTTGTGCCTTCAGATATTTTGGAGAGTTTATTTGAATTAGACCCTTTTCAAAAAGGGCTTATTTCAAAACTTTATAATATAATTATGAAGATACGTTCAGAGCCTCTTTATAAGACTAAAAAGGATTGGGAAAGAGAGCTTAGTCTTAGTATTTTTAGTGAGAATTGGGATAGAATTCTTCAATTAGTTAATACATCATCGTTATGTGCCAAACATTCATTAATACAATTTAAGGTCGTACATAGGGCCCATATGTCCAAGGATAAATTAGCTAATTTTTACTCTCATATTAGTCCTATTTGTGATAGATGTCATTCTGAAATTGCGTCTTTAACTCATATGTTTTGGTCTTGTTCATTTTTGGAGAAATATTGGAAAGATATTTTTGATATTATTTCTGCGGTTTTGAATATAGATTTACAACCTCATCCTATTACCGCAATTTTTGGTTTACCAATGTTAGACTCACGGCATTTATCTTCTTCTGCCCATCGAATGATTGCATTTCTAACTCTGATGGCTAGAGGATCTATATTGTTGAATTGGAAAGAAATTAATCCTCCCACTGTATTTAATTGGTTCTCTCAAACTATGTTATGTTTAAATTTAGAAAAAATTAGAAGTGGGACTTTTGAGACTTCTATTAAATTTGAAAAGTTATGGAGACCATTTATTCAACATTTTCATATGATGTAATATGACCCTATGCCAAGTTCATTTGATTTCCCAGCTTTTAGCTTATGTATTTTGTGAGGACCGGAAGTGACAGCATTGATGAATACTTATTTTTTATGAGATATTATAAACAGCCCCTTTTTTTTTCCTCTCTTTTTTTGCTTCTTTTTTCTTTTATATTAGTTATTAGTTATTAGATTAGATTAGCTAGTTTTGTATTATATATATATATATTTTTATTTTTTTTCTTTCTTTTTTCTGTTTTCTTTATATCATATATTATGAAATATTTAGACTTACCATGTTCATACATATATTTTATGGCTTATGTCTTGGTAAACTCATTTATATTGTAACTATTATGTATGTTTTTTTCATATGTAATGGAATTTGTATGTTTGTAATTTCTTTATCAATATATCATTTGTATTCTGTCCATATTACTAATATTAATAAAAAGATTTAGAAAGAAAGAAAGTTTAGGGCACCACACCAGTTCTGTGGGGATAGCCATGTGGTATCTGGTATCTAAAAGAATAATTAAGAATCTACAAGGTTTAGTATGTTATATTGCAGCTAGTCTCTGATCTGTTTGAGGGGGATAAAGGGTAAGCTGTGTGCTTTCATGACACTGTTTTAGAGTTAGCAGTAAGTGTGCTGAGCAGGAGATCACAGAGTGGATTGGAGACAGTTCCTTGTGGACTCTCTGTGCCAAGTTTAAAAAGTGACCTGGCCCTGTCGGGACGTTTCTGCTGTGCGAGAGATTGTTTGGGTTATTGGTAAGTTAGCAAGGGCCCAAACAAAGAAGTGAGATGTAAGCAGGGTGGTCATTATTGGAGTGGGCTAGGGTTAGTGTGGTCAAGCTTTAGCTTACAGCCTTATGGCGAGTTAAGGCAGTGGAAAACTCCTCATGTAAGATGTGGAATTGCATGTAACCTAACAGTGCTCCTGATGAACTGGAGCTGGAGTTGGAGGTGCTGTGGACCAACCGGATGGCTGAAAACCTTATGGATGAGACATTTACTGAGGTGGTTTCTCCCAGAGTGCAAGCTTCTGATAGTAGATGGATGACCACCAGCAGAAGTAAGGTAGTAAGCAATCAGTGCAGGGTTCCCTGTGACCATTCCCCATAGCAACAAGTGTATCCCTTCGGGTCCTGCTGGGGGAATGACCTATTAGGCCAGAGCAGTGGCAGCCAGGCCAGTGGTGCCATGGGTGGCTCTGAGCCTCGCCAAGGAAGGGTAAAGTCAGGCAGAATGACAGTGATCAGAGACAAGGTCATTAGGGGACAGACAGGAGATTTTGTAGCCACAGAAGAGACACCAGGTTGGTGTGTTGCCTCCCAGGAGCTAAGGTCGAGGTTGTCTCAGAGCCTTGTCTCTCTGCAGAATATTCTCAAGAAGGAGGGTGAGCAGCCAAAGGTCATGGTGCACATTGGCACCAATGACATAGATAAAAAGTGGGAAGAGGTCCTGCACAGTGAGTTCATATAGTTAGGGAAGAAACTGAAGACAGGACCTTTCAGGTAGTAATCTCTGGATTATTCCCATGCCATATACTAGACAGGCCAGATAGTACAGATGAATGAATGGTTGAGAATCTCGTGCAAAGAGCTGGGCTTCTGATTTCTGAATCATTAGGAACTCTGTTGGGGAAGATATGGCCTACAAAAATAATGAGTTACACCTAAACCCCAGGGGACAGAGGGGATGGCTCTGTTAGTAAAAAAATATCAATTCCTGAGAAAGGGATGACATAGGTGCAGAAGATGTAGAATCCTTGTGGATAGAGTTTAGAAACTTCAAGGGTAAAAAGTCCCTGATGGGGGTTAGGTACAGGCCTCCAAACAGTAGCCAGGATGTGGGATATAAATACAACAGGAAACAGAAAAGCAAGTAACAAGGATAATGTTACGATAGTCATGGGGATTTCAGTATGCAGGTAGATTAGGAAATTCAGTTTGGTGCTGAATCCCAACAGTAGGAATTGGAAGAAACCTACAAAATGCCTTTTTAGAACAGCTTGTGGTTGAGCCCAACAAGGGTAAGGCAATTCTGGATTGGCTGTTCCGTAAAGAACACTAGATGTATCAGTATTACAGTGGAATAATGGGAATTACAGAGGCATGAGAGAGGAGCTAGCCAAAATTGACTGGAAGGGGCCACTAGCAGGATGACTGTAGAACAGCAATGAGTGGAGTTTCTGGGGGCTATTTGGAAGGTGCGCGATAGGTACAGATCAAGTATGAAAAGAGGGTATGTAATATACTAGAGCATGTGTTATTGAGAGATCAGAGGATTTAGAAGCTTTTAAAAACCAACAGAAAGCAACTAAAAAATACATTAGGAGAGAAAAGGTGAAATATGAAAGTAAACTAAACAATAGTATGAAAGAGGGCAACCATATAACCATAAAACAATTACAGCACGGAAACAGGCCATCTCGGCCCTTCTAGTCCGTGCCGAACGCTTACTCTCACATACCAGAATACCGGAAGTTTTTTTTCAGATATATAAAGAGTAAAAGAGAGGCAAAAGTTGATCTCAGATCAGTGAAAGTTACAAGTAATAATGAGAGACAAAGTAATGGTAGATGAGCTTAATAAGTATTTTTCATCAGTCTTCACTGTGGAAGACACTAGCAATATACCAGAAATTCGAGTGTTGGGAACAGTAGTCAGTATCATTGCTATTACAAAGGAGGAGGTGCTCGGAAAGCGAAAAGTTCTAAAAGTAGATGAGACACCTGGACCAAATAGTCTACGTGCCAGGGTTCTGATACACGCCAGGGTAGCTGTAGAGACTGTGGAAGCATTAATTATGATCTTTCAGGAAACACTAGATTCTGGAATGGTCCCAGAGGACAGGAACATGTCAATCCACTCTTTAAGAAGGAAGGGAGACAGATGAAAGGAAATTATAGCAGAAATTATAGACTTAAGTGGTTGGAAAGATGGTGGAGTCTATTATAAGGATGAGGTTTTGCTGTACTTGGAGATGAATGACAAAATAGGCCAAAGTCAGCATGGTTTCCTAAAGGGGATATCTTTCCTGATAAATCTGTTTGAATTTCTTGAGGAAATAACAGACAGGGTAGACAAAGGAGTGAATGTTGTTTACTTGGATTTTCAGAAGGCTTTTGACAAGGTGCTGCACATGAGATGCTTAACAAGATAAGAGCCCTTGGCAGGAAAGATGCTAGAATGGATAGAAGTTTGGCTGGCTGGCAAGAGGCTGGCAAAGGCCAAACAGGCCTTTCCTGGTTGGCTGCAAGTGATTAGAGATGTCTGCAGGGGTTGGTTTTGAGACCACTTCTTTTCACATTATGTGTCGATGATTTGATGGCTTTGTGGCCAAGTTTGCAGATGATACGAATATAGCTTGATGAGTAGGTCATGTTGAGGAAGCTCAGAGTCTGCAGAAGGACTTACAAAAAGTGAGAGATGGAATATAGTGCAAGCAGTGTACGATCATGCACTTTGGAAGAAGGAGTAAAGGTAGAGACTGCCTTCAAAATTGGGATGAAAACTAAAATGCAAAGAGGCTTGGGAGTCGTCGTGCAGGTTAACTTGTATGTTGGGTAGGATGTAAGGAAGGCAATTTCATTGTTAGCATTCACTTAGAGATGACCAGAATATAAGAGCAAGGATGTAATGCTGACGCTTTATAAGATATTTGTCAGACCGCACTTGAAGTGTTGTGAACAGTTTTAGGCCCCTTGTCTCAGAAAAGGTGTACTAGCATTGGAGTGAGTCCAGATGAGGTTCGTGAGAATGATTCCAGGAATGAAAGGGTTAACATACAAGGAGTGTTGGTTGGCACTGGGCTTGTATTTGAGTTCAGAAGAATGAGGAGACATCTCATTGAAGCCTATTGAATATTGAAAGGCCCAGATAAAGAGGATGTGGAGAGTATGGTTCCTGTATTGGATGAGTCTGGGAGCAGGAGGCACAGCCTCACAATAGAGGAGTGTGTCTTTAGATTAGAGATGAAGAGGTACTTCTTTATTCAGAGGCTGGCGAATCTGTGGAATGTATTACCAGAGGTGGCTGTGGAAGCCAAATCATTGAGTTATTTTAAGCAGAGGTTTACAGGTTTTCGATTATGAATTATGTCAAATGTTACAGGGGGAAGGCAGGAGAATAGGGTTGAGAGGGTTAATAAATCAGCCATGATGGAACAGCAGAGCAGATGCGGATGGTAAAGACAATGATTGGCCTAATTCTGCTCCTATGCCTCATGGTCCAAATCTGAGGGTCGTGATCCAATAATTAGATGAGATGGCTGAATGAAATTTGCCACTGAGCACCATATTAAGAGAATCAGAATCAAGTTTATTATCACAGATTATATGATGTGAAATTTGTCATTTTGCCAAAACAGTACACTGCAAAGGCATAAAAATGTAGAAAATGCAAATATAAGTCGTGCCAAAAAAGGTAGTGTCCATGGGTTCATGGAGCGTTTAGAAATCCAGTGCTGTAGGGAAGAATCTACTCCTAAATCGTTGAGCGTGAGCAGTGATTAATGGATGCCTTTACCATCCACACCTGTAATGGTTTATGAAAGAGCTTTCATTAAGCCATTGTAAGTGTGTATTTCTCTGCAACTTTGCTGTTCATTCAGCTAATTAAGAACTGAATATACTACAATTCAAGAAAAACATTGCATTGTCTTGAAAAGCTATGCCTGGGAGATTTCCAAACTTGAACATTTGTAATGAGTGAAGAAAATGTAGAGAAATTTATTGAAGCAAAAACCTATCCATAAAAATTGTCTTGAACTTAGAGCATTAAACATACCTTTTTTTTACCAGTATCAGTAAGTTGTACCATGTCACTGAATTTCATTCAGAAGAGGACAATGGAATGAATTTCCAAGGCGATGTATGATATTGGAATACAAAAATACTTGTATAGTCATATACATGGTTGCTTCTACTGACTGGTGATCAGTTTCTTGGCCAATGTGCTTACAATGTCTTTGTGGTGATAAGAGGAAAGCAATACAATCAGCAGTGTTTCAATCATAATCATTAATAAACCAGCAAATACAGAAGTATTGATCAGCGTTGAAAGATTAACTTTATTTGTCAGATGGACATCAAAACATAGAGTGAAATGTGTTGATCGTGCCAACAACCATCACAGTCCCGAGGATAAGTGTTGCCATGCTTCCGGCTCCAACATAGCATGCCCCTAAACCGCATGTCTTTGGAATATGAAGGGAGATGGGAGCACACAGAGGACACCTGTGTGGCCATGATAAGAGCCTACAAACCGAGAAGAATGTACACCTTACAGCAGTGGTGGTTTTGAACCCCAGATACTGATTGCTGGTGCTGTAAAGCATTGCACTAACCACTACAGTAGCATGTCAGCCCTAAGTAACACTCCAATAGTCCACTATCAGATTATTCAGAAATCTCAATGATTCAACATCTGGCTCACCGGGTAATGCTTGTTGTTCTCCCTTCTTATTCACCGAGGCCCCTCTTTCCGCACAGATATCCCTGAAACTCTCACTCGCAATGTTTCCTTGGAAGTTGCCTGATTCTGCTTCCCACTTCACTTGATAATGACTGAGTTCGTTGGAATATTTATCATTCTGCTGTGACAAATCAAAAGAGTGGTGGGAGTTTTAATATAAATGACAACGACCTGTATAAAAAGTCAAAGCTCTCATCTTCTGAGTGAACAGACACCAGGCAGTTCCAGCCGTTTTCTTTAATGGGTTTGTGCATTCTCACCCATGACTGCATGGGCTTCGTCCTACAATCCAAAGATGTCCCAGTTGGTGGGATATTGTTCATTGTAAATTCCCTGGTGATTGCTAGGAGGCACAGCTTGAAGTGTCAGAAGCCTATTCCAGTGGGTATATTGGGTAGATAGTTACAGTACACAGATTAGATAGATAGATAGATATATAAGATAGATTAGAAAGATAGAGAGATAGATTAGACAGATAGGTTAGATAGATAGATAGACCTATCCCACTAGAAAGATAGATACTGTAGATAAGATAGACAGAGAGATAGAATCATATTGTTACTTCATAAAATATACTAATTTTATTTTGCCTGCCAGGAGTTACTTGGTTGGCGTAGTACATGAACAGAGAATAACATAGCACAGGAACAGATCAGTCAGCCCACAATGTTGTGTCAAACTGATTAGTTAATGACACCTAATCCCTGTCTAACTGTGCATGGTCCACATCCCTCCATTCCCTGCACAACATTCGTCTATCTAAGAGCCTCTAATGCATTTGTTTCCACTACCTCCCCAGCAGTTCATTCCAAGTACTCAGCACTCTCTGTTTAAAAAAACAGCTTGCTAATTTAATGCATGCTCTCTTGTATTAAATGGTTAAAAGAAAACCCAGATGCAGCTGACCCTCGTGTACAGTCATTTGAGTTATGGAAATTTCGCTACTTAGAAATTTGATATCAGGAATAAAATTTGATCCCATGGACTTTATATTGGGAAAAAAACCAAACACGATCTTTTCTCAACACATGTGCAGGTGACATGGATTCACACTGGGGAAAATCATCATAAATATTGTTTTCCAGGAATATAATGTCTATGCAATGCTGGATTTTCTTGTAGTCATTTTGCGTTGCAGGAGGTTTATTCTTTCATTTTGTTAGCTTTAAAGAACCACAGCTGAGTTCACCTGCTGCACTTTGAACTTGGTGTTGCTACCATAAGATACACACATTGTCAAAACAGAGACATGTCACAATGAACACATTTTTGCTTAGAGCTCATTTGCGAATAGATATTTAAATCCTTAAAACTGTGGACAGGTACATTGATAGGAAAGGTTTTGAGGGATATAGGACAAGCACACGATAAATGGAACAGGTTCAGGTCAATGCCTTGATCAGCATGAGCAATTTGAGCCAAAGAGCCTGTCTTCATGCTGTATGGTTTAGTGTTTCTAATATTTAATTGTATATAAATCTGCACAGTGTTGCTATGCAACCCTTCTTTTTCAATACTTACCACACATGATTATACAATTCTCATTTCTTTAAATAAATGCAGAAATTTGGCAATACTTAGTAACTCAGGTAGCATCTGTAGAGAGAGAAAAACAGATGATATTTCAGGTCAATGATCTTGCTTCAAAGCCAGAAAAGAAAGGATAAGGCAGTTTCATCTGTCACTCTCTATGCAGTGTTATTAGTTACGGCATCCTGATGGCCAAGATTTCTTTCTTCTTCTTCGGCTGCCCATCGATTTTGATGTAGACTGTGCTGAGAGTTTAGTTTCTGCAGGCGCGTTTATGTGCCACAAAACCAGCAATGGATCAGCACTGTCTCTCATATTGGTTGCTTTTGTGATTTGACTGGTCTAGCACCGAATGTCTGTGTTCATGACCTGCTTCATATTTCTTCTGCCTTTTCTCCTCAACAACTGGGATTGGCTTCTTGATAATGCAGCACCAATTTCTTCTGTCCAAAGCAGCTTTCTCCCAGATGTTGACATTCATGTCAGTGTTCTTCATATGGCGCTTGAGCACATCTTCGTAACGCAGCTTCTGACCACCATGCTTCCTCTTTTCTTCATGTAGCTCACCATAGAAAACAGCTTTGGGTAAACGATCATCGCTCGTTCTTGTGCCATGACCAGTCCAATGCAGCTGAGAAGCTGTGACGGGTGATTCAGCGCTGACTGTCCCAGCATGTTTGAGAAACTCCACATCTGGTACCCTCTCTTGCCACTTGATGTGTAATATTTTGCATAAATGCCTGAGTTGTGTCTTGGTCAATTTCTTGATGTGCTTCCAATACAATGTCATCATTTCAGTTGAATAAAGCAAAGTTGGTAGAACAGCTGTGTTATACACTTTGACTTTGGTTGCCATTTTAATGTCGTGGTGAGACCAAAGTCGCTTCTGCAAAGCACCAAAGACTTTTGTAGCTGATTGAATTCTCCTCTCAGCTTCCAGATCTGATTAAGTTGGTGTTGGTCACAGCGCTTCCTAAGTATGTGAAAGAGTCAGAACATTTCAGTGCTACCCCGTTGACTGATATGACTGGCAGTTGGGTCTCACTGGGACTACACAGAGAAGGAGGCTGGTCTCGGTTTTGGAGACATTGATTCCTAGGCCAAAAGGAGTGGCAGCAAATAAGAAGGGGTCTACAATTTCTTGAATCACATTAACATCAGTAGCAACCAGGGTTGAGTCGTCTGCATACAGAAGCTCTCTGACATGTGTCTCTCTTGATTTGGTTGAGGCTTTGAGTCTCGACAGGTTGAACAATTTTCAATCTGAGCGAGTCCTGATGTACACAGCTTTGTCCAAGCTATGCTCCATTATTTCCAAAACTGCAGCCAAGATTTAATTGTGCAATAAAGAGCCATGGCACCAGGTGTCAGGAATAAATAAAGATCCGCTTTGTTTGTCACATGTACATCGAAACATTGAAAAATACAGTGAAATGCGCTGTTTGCATCAAATCAAATCAGTGAGGATTGTGCTGGGCAGCCCTCAAGTTTCCGGTGCCAACATAACATGCTCGCACCTTAATAACCCTAACCATACACTGTTGCAATGTGGAAGAAATTGGAACACTCAGGTAAAACTAACGCAGTCACAGGGAGGACATATAAACTCCTTACAGACTGCAGGAGGAACTGAACCCTGATCAGTGCTGTGATAACGTTATGCTACTGTGCCAATACAAGTCCACAATAATCCATAAACTGAACTTGGGAGGTGTTTAGCTGATCTGATCATCTTTTAGATTTCCTGCCCTTTATTGTTATTCTACAGTGCTATATTCTGGAATGGTCAGGATGTTGGCATTGACAACAATAATGCATTCCCCCAGCTTGTCATCTCGCTTGGCTCCGTGTAAACTTTACTGACAAAACTACATCCTATTGTTTACAATCACTGATTGGGATGGTTGGTGATCTAGAGAGCAGCTATCACTGATTAGGTGATGTGGAAGTGGGATTGTGTTGGTGATGAACAGGGAAGAGAACATCCAAAGTAAAAATTGGAAGCTTGCAATGAACCTAAAGGGAGCCATTGAGTAAAGTACTTCAAGAGCGAACAGAAGCAGATTTGCACATATGCTAGGATTGCTGAGAGAGGCACACTTCAGTTCATCCAGAAGATGACCCCTTTGTCACTGCATAAGCTGCTTCTGCATGATTGGCCACAAAATGGTGAACAGAGCTCGGAATTTCACAGGAAAAATCTTCCTCCCCCTTGAGCACATTTACATGGAGTGCTGCAAAAAGAGAGCAGTATTCATCAGCAGGCATCCCTCACCACCACTAATGGGCAAGCTTTAGGTCCCACACCACCAGGCTGAGGAGCAGTTATTACCCCTGAAGCTCTTGAACCAGTGTGGATAACTACATTCACCGCAACTCTGAATCGATTCTACAACCCACAGATTCAGTTTCAAGGACTCTTTGCAACTCATGGTGGATTCCCTCATCTCTGCCCCTCTGACCCTTAACACAGATACCCTTCAGAGCTGTGTCCTAAGCCCCTCCTTGGCTCTCTGTATATCCATGACTCCCACAGCTCAAAACTGCTAATTCAATTTGCTGATGATACTTCACTGATTGGCCTAATCTCAAATAATAATGAAGCAACCTACAGAGAAGAAGCCAACACCCTGACAGGATGGTGTCAAGAAAACAACCTCTCCCTCAATGTCACAAAAACAAAGCAGCTGGCTGTAGACTACAGGAGGAATGGAGACGGCTAACCCCTATTGACATCAATGGATCTGGGGTTGAGAAGCTGAACAGCTTTAAGTTCCTCAGCATAAACATCACCGAGGATCTCACATGGTCTGTACTTACTGGCTGTGTGGTGAAAGAGGCACAACAGTGCCTCTTTCACCTCAGATGGTTGAAGAAATTTGGTATGGGCCCCCAAATCCTAAGAACTTTCTACAGGGACACAATTGACTGGCTGCATCACTGCCTGGTGTGGGAATTGCACTTCCCAGAATTGCAGGATTCTGCAGGGAGTGGTGCGGACAGCCCAGCGCATCTGTAGATGTGAACTTCCCACTATATAGGACACGTACAAAGGCAGGGGTGTAAAATGGGCCTGAAGGATCTTTGGGGACCCAAGTCACCCCAACCACAAACTGTTCCAGCTGCTCCCATCCAGAAAAGGTACCGCAGCATAAAAGCCAGGACCAACAGGCTTCTTTTGGACATTGGTGATTTGTCAGTCTTGGTTCATATATATTTTTTCATAAATTCTATTGGATTTCTTTACGTTCCTGTAAATATCTGCAAGCAAGTGAAGCTTAAGATAATGTATGGTAACATATATGTACTTAGATAATAATTTTTAACTTTGACTTTGAAGATGCTGGGTAACTCCCATATAGCTGAACAACTCGGAACTGGTCTCAAATATTCTTGCATGCTTTGGTGTTGCCACGGACCCTTCTTTACGATGTAACCCCCTGGGTCGCCTCAGGTTCGCTCAGCTCATTTCGGCTAGGGGGAGCAGCCTTCGGCCCCGCCAAACTGGGTAATCAGCTGGTGTGGATGCTGTGTGATGTCCCCGCCTCGCCCAAAAACAGACAGTACACCATATGCGATTAAATGAGTACAATTTATAAAGGTTACTATAACTAAGTGATTAATAACGATACAGTATATATGAAGAGAAAATTAAAGAAAAGGCGCCAAACTTATCAAAGTCCAAACCACTTCGTGCACAGCCGTTGGAGCTCAATTTCTGAAGTCTTCTGGCCACCATTCGATCCGCTCCGAACTCCTCGACTCGCAGCTCAGGACCCTCCGAACTCCTCGGACTCTCCAAACCGCTCAGGACCCTCTGAGTGGTCAACCAAGCACATCTAGCTTCATCCCCCCCACTCCTCGGAGAATCTCCCGGCCTCGGACCCCCCTTTGGGGTCCGATCCTCGCCCAGCTTAGAGCATTGCGTCCTCTCTCTCGACCCCCTCGCGCCGATCTGCCCAAAAGCCCGTCAACAAAAGCTTACAGACTCAGAAGAAAGAACATTAATCCCCATTTGGTTTACAAAGGAATACCATTCTCGTTATCAGTAAATTAGCATTCCTGCTAGTTAACAAAAAAGAAGAAACCCTCTTTACAACGATGTGAAAGGTGTGTGGTGTATCTCAGAATGAAAGTAGCACTGCATATGCCCAATGTTTTCATTCCAATGCTTTATGGAAATTGGATCATATAACATCAAGATTTTGTGTGCTGTGCAATCATATTTCCAAGTAAAATGGTATAAATATGTAGAAAAGTAATTCAACACTAATAGGTACCTTCTGATGAAAACAGTAATCTCCAATTCAAATACCTGTTAGTGAAATCGCCCGACGAGGAGAAGAGCAACACTACATTTTGAAATAAAGGAAATGAAAACCCACACTGAAGCTGATTGTTTTTGTGCATTTTGACCTGATAATTTACCCACTGGGGAAATGCAACCCATCTATGTGTTAGAGAAAGCAGCACTTCCAGAGCAATAAATTTAATGTAATCAACACAGCGAAGGCAGTAATAGTTGTTCATCTTCCCATTAGCCACGGTTCATCGCTGAAGCCGCTAAAATTACTACCGGCATCTAATAATGTCGCCTCTCAGTCTCATTATCTCGCCTGCTCTTATAGTGATGTGCCACCTTCAAGAGCTTGTGATAATGTAATTCAATAAAAAGATAAGATAAGATGGAAGTATTGAAGTTACATTTTAAGCCTGAGCCCAATTATTTTACTTAATGTGATGTGGATTTCACAACCCAGACCATCCCACCAGCCCACCTCAAATCTCCTCCCCTCAATTTCCAATTCCAACCATACTCTCATTGCCAGAAAAATCATGCTGAACAATTTTATTTCAAGCCTGTTAGGTGTGAAGAGTGGTGTGGTGTGGTAGTGCTGTCAAACTCTTGTTGATCGTCTGCACTTTCAGAAAGGATTGAGAAACTGTAAGCAAAGAACGATAAAGCCCAACCTTTCAGGAGAGCAGGCAAAATCTAAAATGAAGCTGATTTTTTATCCTGACAATTTCGTAATTATAGTATTTTTAGTCCAGGGAAATGAAATTGTAAAGTGTCACTGCCTTAAAAAATCTTTTGGAAAAGCCTGTCACTTCATCAGCTGGTTAGCTGGCCCTATGTAGTTGCCATTGGTTGGTCTGACAGTCCATTAATGTGACAATGGGACCCAAAGGTCTGTAGCTAATGAAGCCTCCACTTCAGTGCATTATGTAGGACCACATGAATCAGTTTGATACTCACTAACAGTATCACTGGCAGATTCAGACTTCCATAAAAAATAACTACCCTTAGATTTACTTTTATATATAGTACTTCATCAAAATTAGCTAAATTTGTTCAGATAGAAACCCTCGATTACAAATGCCTCGAGATTAACAGTGGCTCTACTAGGAAAAGAGATCAGTTGAATCCTTGGGGAGTGAATATTTGTAGCTAAGTCCAGCTTTTTACCCTGTTCTTTTGGTAATTTTGTCAAACCAATTTTACAAGAAGTAAATTGTGGGATTTCCATTGAGATTGGACCCCATGATTATTTTTAATAGAAAGTGTTTTTCTTTAGTTAATTTTAATCTTCTTTCCACTTCCCAAGGCATTAAATATTTGCTGAGCATTAAAACTTAAAGAATTGCCAACACACTAAATCATGCTGAGTGATGGAAGTTCATTATCTCTCTCCACGCTTGCTGGCTGTCCTGCTGAGTATTTCCATCATTTTCAGATTTTAATTTTTTTTGTTTTTGAATCTTTGCTACTTTCTCAGAATCAAAATCAGTTTAAATATCACTGGCATATATCATGAAATTTGATTTTTTTTGTTGCAGCAGTACGCTATAATACATAATAACAGAACTATGAATTGCAGTAAAAAGTATTTATACAGTACTGTGCAAAAGTCGTAAGCACATATATATTGTTTGGGTGCCTAAGACTTTTGCACAGCACTTTATGTACTGCGCTGTACTGCTGCTGCAAAAAAAAATTGACGTATGTGAGTGATGATAAACTTGATACTGATAGAGGTCTCTTTTATGGACTGAGAATGGGGCAGGAAGGGGGGGATCATGTTTGGGAGAAGGGAGAGGGGAGGGAGCGGGAAGCACCAGAGGGCCATTCTGTAATGATCAATGAACTATTTGGAATTCAAATGATGATGCCTAGTGTCTCAGGGCTGAGTGAGTGAGTCGGCCCCCATGCCACCCCCGCTCCCCTAACCTCTGGCACTCCTCTGTCACCTGTCTCACACTCCTCCGGCAGTGTTCCGCCCTCGCCATTCCCAGCACCCTTTGCTCCTGCCAGACTTACCAACTCACTCTCCGCTCCACATTGACAAATACAGTGCTGTGCAAAAGTCTTAGGCACCCTTGTATATTTATGTATAGGTTATATGTGCCTAAGATTTTTGCACAGTGCTGTATTCTGTGCAATTCATGTCTGATTCGGTGGCGGAGGGTAAGAAGCTATCCCTCAGAAGTTGAGTGTGTGTCTTCAGACTCTTGTGCCTCCTTGTTCATGGTAGCAATGAGAAGAGGGCATGCCCTGGTGAGCCTTACTCTTCAGAAACAGGCTAACCTGCCAAGTTATTTACTTGAGGATCTTGGCTGTTAGTAACACCCAGAGGTATCAGAAGTTCTCCAGGAATCTGGGCTGTGTTTTGTCACAATCACTCAACCACAGACTTCATATCAGGGTTTGGCCATACATGGACAAAGGAGCTAAACTCCAGGGGAGAAATGAGTGTGACTGTCATTGAAAGATGATGCAAGAGATTGCAGGTGCCAGAATCTAATGCAAAAAAAAACACAAAAACTGCAACAGGTCAGGCAGTACCTGTTGAGGGAAATGGGCAGTCGATATTTCAGGTGAAGATCCTTATCTGGACTGAAAGGGCAGAGGGAGGTAGTCAGTTTAAAGAGGTGAGGGGACAGGGATGTGCAAGAGCTAGCAAGTGATGGATGAATCCAAGTAAGGAGGAGTTTCTAGCACATCAAAGAGTGGAAGTAGTGACAGAGGCTGGGAGAAGATAGGTGGAAACAGCAAAGAGCTGCAGATGCTAGAATCTGATAGGAAAGGAAAATAGAACATGGAACCAAATAAAGGAAGTGGTGTGTGAAGATGGGAATAGTGGGTTGGGGGGGGGGGAGATGACACATTTGGAGGAGTGTAAGGCAGATGGAGAAGATGTAAGGGAGTGCTATGGGAAGATAGCACACTTGGAGGAGGGGGAAGAAACAAGGTGTTGGAGGGCTGGGGGTGGTGGGTTTGGATGTGTGGGGGATAAAGCATCAGCGGGAGAAAACTGGAGAATCCAACCATAACGCCATCATGTAGAACGCCAGGCAGAATTTGAAATGCTGCGATTGCTCTTGTTTGCATTTGTCCTCACTCAATGCTTGTCTTGAATAAAGTGCAGCCAATGGGAAGGACTACTATATTACAGGCTGGAGTCATGGTCTGCGCATATGTGAAGAAGGTTGTTATTGCTGGAGGTTATTAATCTCAACAGGAGTTCCTCAAGGCAATGTCCAAAACTCAACTGTCAATAGGCATCCTTTCATTGTATGGGGAGGGTTGCAGATCATTATATCTGCCTCTCCTCCAGCATTGAAGCAGGCCATACCACCCGACGGTAGAATCAACCAGAGAAAAAAAAAAATGAGCCAAGAAGAAAAAACAAAGTTTTTTTTAACTTCAACAGATTATTAACAATCTCCAACATCGAAGGAAAGGTTGAGGTTCCATGCCTGGGGTGCTTGAAGTTTTGTATTTTCTAAAACACGGTAGCATAGTGGTTAACAGTGCTGGCAACAGTGCCTGTAAGGAGCTTATACATTCTCCCTGTGATCACGTGGAGTTCTTCCAGGTGTTCTGGTTTACTCCCACAGCCCAAACACGTACCGGTTGCTAGATTAATTGGTCACTGTAAATTGTTCCATGATTAGGTGAGGTTTAAATTGACAGGTTGCTGTATGGTGTGGCTTGGCAAGGCCTACCCCTCCTCGTGCCTTAATAAATATATAAAATAAAAATCGCACGTTGAGGAGGGTGGGTACATTCTCACTCTGACAAGGGTCTTTGACCTGATCAACATGTACAAACAAGCTGGATTAACTCAGCAGGTCGGGCAGCATCTGTTGAAATGAGCAGTCAACGTTTCGGGCTGAGACCCTTCGTCAGGACTGAAGAAGGAAGGGGCAGGGGCCCCATTAAGAAGGTGGGGGTTGGGTGGAAGGTGCCAGGTGAAAAACCAATCAGAGGAAAGATCAATGGGTGGGGGAGGGGATAGGTAGGAGAGGTGAAGATGGAATGTATGGGGAAAGCACTATGGGTAGTAGAAGAAGGCAGAATCATGACAGACATGACAAGCAGATGGAAGAGGAGGCAGAGAAAAAATGGGATGGGGGAAGGGAGAGGGCGGCCTTTGACCCGAAGTGTTGACTCTGCTTCGTTTTCTGCAGTTACTGGCTGACCTGCTGAATGTTTCCAAAAAAAGTTCTGTTTTTATTACTGAGCAGCAGTTAATGGAATCTGCTGCTGGTCTGGTCATTGGAATCATTGCTGAGGAGGGCATTGAACTGGTGAGGCACAGCAATTCTGAATTCACAACAGTTCTGACCCAATGAGTCTTAATGAGCATTGTTTACTGTGAAAAGGATTATGATTCACTATTTATGCTCCATTGAGAAAGAATAACGTTGCCAGCCTATCTCCGTTGGGTAATGCTGGGCCTCTTCTTAATCTTTCACTGCAATGTGTTTAGTTCTTTAACCATCATTCAAACGATTCAAACGAGAGGACATGATTTGAGAGTTAGGGGGCAGAAGTTTAAGGGAAACACGAAGGGGTATTTCTTTACTCAGAGAGTGATAGCTGTGTGGAATGAGCTTCCTGTAGAAGTAGTAGAGGCCAGTTCAGTTGTGTCATTTAAGGTAAAATTGGATAGATATATGGGCAGGAAAGGAATGGAGGGTTTATGGACTGAGTGCAGGTCGGTGGGACTAGGTGAGAGTAAGCGTTCGGCACGGACTAGGAGGGCCGAGATGGCCTATTTCCGTGCTGTGATTGTTATATGGTTATATGGTTATCATGGGGTGACAAGATACTCTTTCTTTTAACTTCTTTTGGTCTGATGTGAGCTCAACAGAATTTCCGCCAAATTTCTAATCTGTGCAGGCTCCCCTTGGCTTATTTTTTTAAATAATAAAAATGTTGCCCAGATGTGTAGTGTAATAAGTAGCTCCTCTGACAGTTGTGTAATATAATGACAGATGGGGTGTAATTTTGTTTGCAGAAAAGCAGATTTATAGATAAACAAGTGAAAAAAGAACCTCTTGGTGTTAAGTTCAACTGGTGATGTTTAAAATTAGGGTGAATTTAGATTATGTGTCTCTGAGATTGCCTCCCAAAAGACGTTATTAACTTGTAAAGCCACTTGGTGAATGAGGCCTCTGTCGATCAAGGGTGACCATGGATATTGTGTCCTAGCTGTCGAGGTACGCAAGCCTGAGTAGTACAATATGGAGAGCAGGCTGTTCCCCCTGTAGCAAACTCCATCTCTGCACACAATTGATGAACAGCAGACACCGATACAGTTTGGTAGCAGTCAACATTGAACTCGTTGTAGGACTGCCTTAGGGACTCCAGCTCTGGATCTGTCCTGCGGGGTTTACTCCGGAAGCCTTCTATAGCTGCAAGGCAGCGGAGGTTTGAGATCACAGTCTTCCTTCTGCTAGCTGACAGCCATGGCTGAGAAGTCCCCTCTGCCCAAAACGACTGGTTTTAAGGCAGCAGTAACCTGCCTTTGCCCCTTCTACTGTCAAGAAATAGTTCCACTGGGCTTAGTAGCTAAGCCACACATGAAGCCCAGGAGTGCAATTTGGTTGTCAGAGTCTATATGAAATGCACACCATTTGATAGGTCATGGGAAATTATCCCCACTACTAACCCTGGCTATAACAACCTCAAGAAACAAAAGCCATTTTAGAAACCAGAATTTTGATGAGCTTTCTGTCATCATGTTAAAGTGATTTACAATTTCTGCTTGATGCCATTTTCCCATTCCTTGGTAAAATATCTTGTGATGCTTTGCATGTTGTTGCATATCTTTAATATGTGTAGAAAGTTGGGTAGGGTAGGATTAATAGATTGTTCTCCAAGAACATGAAAGTTGGAAAGCCTGTCCAATATACAAAATCACATACATAAGTGTTTAAAGCATCTTGTGCTGTAGGAAGAATGTTTCCAGCTCAGTGATCAATTCCATGGTGATCGTATGGGGTGCATTTTAAGAGACCTATCTGGTTTGGCTGCCTTTGCTGTACTTCCTGTAGGACAAGACAAAGGGCTGAGAGTCTGGGAGATTTCCTGCTCTCTGTTTTTCTATGGGGCCTCTCCTCGTCCATTTCTCTTCACCTCTGATGATATGACCCTGAATGGTTTCCCTCCAAAGATCCCAGACTGTTGTTTTCCATCCCAATGTTCACTATCTTCATATATTGCTTAAAGGGTTCCTTATCACAGAGGTTTGGGTCCTGTGAATAGTTCACATGACACTATATCCTATATCCTGACCACTGTTGTTGTTGTTCCTTTACACAAGTTGTAACCCACAAACATGAGAAAATCTGCAGATACTGGAAATCCAAGGGATATGGGGAGAGGGCAGGAACGGGCTACTGATTGTGTATGATCAGCCATGATCACAGTGAATGGCAGTGCTGGCTAGAAGGGCCAAATGGCCTACTCCTGCACCTACTGTCTATTGTCTATTGTTAGTAAGCTGATGCGTACACAAGTTACACCAGCATGGATCACTAAAATCAATTCACACACAAAGTGCAGGTCGGCGCTGCTGTGTTATCAGCTAATGAATCAGTTCTTGAGCACTTAACAGCATCAGTTACAGTGGCATGCAAGAGTTTGGACACCCCTAGTCAAAATTTCTGTTACCGTGAATAGCTAAGCAAGTAAAAGATGAACTGATTTCCAAAAGGCATAAAGTTAAAGATGACACATTTCTTTAATATTTTAAGCAATATTACATTTTTATTTCCATCTTTTACAGTTTCAAAATAACAAAAAAGGAAAAGGGCCTGAAGCAAAAGTTTGGGCACCCTGCATGGTCAGTACTTATTAACACCCCCTTTGGCAAATGCTTTCTGTAGCCAGCTAAGAGTCTTTCAGTTCTTGTTTGGGGGATTTTTGCCCATTCTTCCTTGCAAAAGGCTTTTAGTTCTGTGAGATTCTTGGGCCGTCTTGCATGCACTGCTCTTTTGAGGTATATCCATAGAATTTTGTTGATGTTTAGGTTGGGGGACTGTGAGGGCCGTGGCAAAACCTTCAGATTGTGCCTCTTGAGGTAGTCCTCTGAGGATTTTGAGGTGTGTTTAGGAAATTATCCTGTTGTAGAAGCCATCCTCTTTTCATCTTCAGCTTTTTTACAGACGGTGTGATGTTTGCTTCCAGAATTTGCTGGTATTTAATTGAATTCATTCTTCCCTCTACCAGTGAAATGTTCCCCATGCCACTGGCTGCAGCACAAGCACAAAGCATGAGTTGGAGAGGTGTTCTTTTCATGAAATTCTGTACCCTTTTTTCTCCAAATATGCCTTTGCTCATTGCAGCCAAAAAGTTCTGTTTTAACTTCATCAGTCCACAGGACTTGTTTCCAAAATGCATCAGGCTTGTTTAGATGTTCCTTTGCAAACTTCTGACACTGAATTTTGTGGTGAAGATGCAGGAACAGTTTTCTTCTGATAACTCTTTCATTATGGTCATATTTGTGCAGGCGTCGCTGCACAGTAGAACAGTGCACCATCACTCCAGAGTCTGCTAAATCTTCCTGAAGGTCTTTTGCAGTCAAACAGGGGTTTTGATTTGCCTTTCTAGCAATCCTACGAGCAGTTCTCTCAGAAAATTTTCTTGGTCTTCCAGACCTCAACTTGACCTCCACCATTCCTGTTAACTGCCATTTCTTAATTACATTACGAGCTGAGGAAACGGCTACCTGAAAGCGCTTTGCTATCTTCTTATAGCTTTCTCCTGCTTAGTGGGCATCATTTATTTTAATTTTCAGAGTACTAGGCAGCTGCTTAGAGGAGCCTGTGGCTGCTGATTGTTGGGACAAGGTTTGAGGAGTCAGGGTATTTATAAAGCTTTGAAATTTGCATCACCTGGCCTTTTGTAACGATGACTGTGAATAAGCCATAGTCTGAACAAGCTAATTAAGGTCTGAGATCTTGGTAAAAGTTATCTGAGAGCTCAAATCTCTTGGGGTGCCCAAACTTTTGCATGGTGCTCCTTTACTTTCTTTACTCTAAAATGGTACAAAACAGAAATAATACACTAATCTTGCTTAAAATATTGAAAAGAATGTTTCATCTTTAACTTTTTGACCTTTGGAGATCAGTTCATCTTCTACTCACAGTAACAGAAGTTTTGACCAGGAGTGCCCAAACTTTTGCATGCACTCTTATCAATTAGGACAATGATAGGTGGTTGTTTTACCTGGTCAGAATGATTTAAAGGTCAGGTTGATGGAGGCTAAGTGGATAAACAAATGACTTGGGCAAGGTGTGTGCTTTTAGGTAGTTGAATTTGAAAAATTAAACTTTTGCCCGTTTTGCCTTCTGCTTCCCAGTGCCAGTGCTCCCCCTCCTGGCCACTTTATGTCACTCTACCTGAAGGAAAAATCTAACTGGAAAATGGGCAGCATAGTGAAATATTTCCAGTTCAGCAGAAGCCACCGTTTCACTTAAAGTAGGTGGTTGGATTGTTCAGAAGTTTCAAAGGTTTAATGTAAGGTTTTATTATTCAGAGCCCTCTGAGCTACGAAATAATAATAGTCTTCTTCTAAGAATTCTTTGCCCCTCTTATTGTTGTGGAGGCTTTTCAATTCAATGTTCCAATACCGGCCTTTTGAAAGAGCCACCAATTAGTCACACACTGCTACTTTCTAGCTGGAGTCTGCAAAGTTCTCTTTTTAAGTATTCATTCCAATTTGTTTGGCTGTCTTTTGCATATTTCAGTACATTTAACATGCAATCTGTAAATTCAAAGTAAAGTTTGTCATTTCAAGTACACACTCTAATTTGCTTAACATTTTTGCACCTCATTTCAGAACAATTAATATATACATTTTCCAACTTTAAAACATTGTAGCATTTTTGTTTGGGTGCCTCACTGTCTATTTGGAATTTATTCCAGCTGTTTGCATTCAGGGAATAATTAGTGAAGATCCTTATTTTCTCTAAGCAAGAAATAAGGGCTAGAAATAATAAAGTATTGAATGCTAAAGAATAGACATCAAGAGGTCCATGTCAAATATGTGTGTGATGCTCTGACAATCATACAGTGCTAAGACTTTTGCATAGTATTATATTGTCAATGGGTAGCAGAGAGCAAGTTTATAAATCTGGTGGGAACAAAGGATGTTGGGAACGGTAAGGGTGGAGTGCCATGGGTGGGGGTCTGGGACAAGTGGCTTAAAGGAGTTCTAGGTGTGGTGGGGGGATGGTGCAGGTGGAGAGACACTCAGCCCTGGGACACCAGGCAAGGTCATCTGATTCCAAACAACTGGTGTATTGATCATTACAGAATGTCTCTCTGGTGCTTCCCACTCCCTCCCCTCTCCCTTCCCCTTTTCCCAACCATGATTCCCCTCTCCTTGTTCCCTTCCCACTCTCAGTCCACAATAGAGACCCAGATCAGAATCAGGTTCAACATCACTCACTGCGGCAGCAATACAGTGCAATACATAAAATCACTATGGTACTGTGCAAATGTCTTAGGCACTATATTTTGCTTAAGACTTCTGCATGTGCTGTATGAAGAAAAAAAGCATGAAAATATAAGATAACTATCTGTTGAGCTCTGTTCATTTGGGCTATGTAAGTATTTAGTTGGCATCCGCATTTTCCCTGTTATGAACACACACATGAGGGGGTGAAAAGGACTTGGGGGTAAGAAGATGGCAGCACTTATGTACTAAGTGTATTTGGATAAATTAAAGTTAATTAAACAAAAGAAAGCTTTGTCACTGTCATTTTATTCATGTCTCTTGCCCCTCGGTCTTGTCATATCGTTCCATAAAATCATAGGAACAGAATTAGGCCATTCAGCCCATCAAGTCAGCCCCGCCATTCTATCATGGCTGATTTATTGTCCATCCCAATCCCATTATCCTGACTTCTCTCTGTAGCCTTTGACACCCTTACTAAGCAATGACCTCTGCTTTAAATAAACCCAATGGCTTGACCTCCACAGCCATCCATGGCAATGGATTCCACAGATTCACCACCCTCTGGCTCAAGAAATTCCTTCTCATCTCTGTTCTAAAGGGGCATCCTTCTATTCTGAGACAGTGCCCTCTGGGCCTAGACCATCCTACTATAGCAAACATCCTCTCCATGTCCACACTATAAAGGCCTTTCAATATTAGATAGGTTTCAATAAGTTCCCTCTCAGTCTTCTCAATTCCAGCAAATACAGGCCTAGAGCCATTAAGCGCTCCTCATACATTAACTCTTTCATTTCCCGAATCATTCTCGTAAACCTTCACTGGGCTCTCACCAATGTCAGCATTCTATACGAGTGATCTTGCAGCTTAAATACACAAGGTCCAAACAGTCATAAGACCAAGCACAACGAGGTTCACACTGAGGCCTTTGCAGCTCCTCTCCATAGATGCTGCCTGACCTGCTGAGTTCCTCCAGTATTTTATGTGTGTTACTTCAGCATGAACTTCTACCATCACAGAAGCCAAGCACATGGAATGATTAGGGCAAAGGAAGAGTGAGTCACAGGGCAGGAGAATGGATCATAGTGTGGTGAAGACAGAATCATAATGAGGTCGACTATCAGAGTGAAGGACTGGGGGAGTAGGAAAAAGGCCCCTAAATTCCTCTCTGATATGCTGGAGGAGACGCATGGCAATGTAGAAGATCAGATGACTCATTGAGAGTCGTTGTCTAGGTCTTTATTTATGGTGATTGGATAGGTCAAGAAGATGATGCCTGTAGGTGCAACAAGAGCCCAACCATGGCTTAGTGGTTAGACTTTTGATAGAAGCCTGTTGTGTGGCATGTACAGGCGCAGTGATGTGAGGCAGAATTTTTTAGCCTATATCTGTACCAGTAAGTTTCATCATTATTTTCCACTCCAAAACATAAAGCTCCAAATGCTTGAAGACATCCATCAAACGCTCAAAGCTCCATTGGCCCCCAGCTGGTTCCCATTCATCAGTAGTGACACAAGAGAGTTCTGATACTGGAATCCAGAGCAACAATGCAGGGTTTAAACCAAAATGTTGACAGTTCCTTTCCCCTCACAGTTGCTGCTTAACCTGTTGAGTCATATAGAGGCCCTGTTATATGACTAGCTTCGGCCTGTTAAGCTGCTAGCGTTCAGGACAGCGATGAAGGTCCACCATCTCTGTCTGTCCTCAGCCATCTTCTCTTTTGTGTCCCAGGTGTCGTTCAAGGTCCTCATTTCTCCGTCTTTGGTAGGGTGCCAAGTTGTCTTTTGTCTCACGTGTTTTCTCCATCCTTCAGGGGTGTAATGCAGTGCTGTCTCGATGTGTTGCAAGACTGAGACATTCTAAAATAAGGCAAAATGTGCCAAAACACAAAGCACTTGTGTGATGCATGAGGAACTTATTGAGGTCAAAAGAGGGTGGGATGATGATTGAACAGGTAACACTACTCCTCAACAGCTCCAGGGGCCCACATTCCTGACCTTGGATTCGGTGTTGTGTGGAAGATGCATAGTCTCTCCAGGATTGTGCAGGCTAAATAGCGAGTATAAGTTGCCTGTGTGTGCGTAAGTGGAAAAATAAATCACAGGGAACTGATGAACGTGTGAGAGAGAACATTTAGGAAAAGTACAAGAAAATAAGAAGATGGGGAATGGGTTAGAAGAGACTGCTGCACTGGGAGATGGAAAAGACTAATAGGCCTAAAGTGCTTCTTCGGTGTTGTCGTATATTTCAGGAATTCTCATTTTAACATGAAGTGAAAATAGACCAGTCGCATGCAGTTTTCATCTCTGGAGATCCTCAGATGCAGATGTCTTTAGTTATCTCTTTTCAAGTGCTTCTCTAGCCTGTGTAAATTTTTCTCACAGGCTCTTGGCTTTATCCCTCAGTCCTTAGACAAGAGCCACCCGATAGATGTCTATATCCAATCTGTAACAAAGTCCATTCAGTTTCCTTTGGTTAAATTTGCCTCTGTCATTTCAAATTCAGGTTCAGATGTATACTTTTTTGTGTTAACAATTCCCATTCCCAATCCTACATGTCAATCCAAGGCCTGCTCTTGTGTCAAGATGATGCCACCCTCAGGGTGGAGGAGCAACACCTTATATTCCATCTGGGTACCCTCCTACCTGATGGCATGAACATCGATTTCTCCATCCAGTAAACAAATTTCCCCACGCCACCTTCCTCTATTCCCCAACCTGACCTTTCACTTCTTCTCACCCACCTATTAATTCTCGCGGTCCCCTTCTCCTTCCCTACCCCTAAAAAAGTGTCCACTCTCCACTCCTATCAGGTTCTTTCTTCACCAGCCCTTGACTATTCTCCTGCCTGGCTTCACCTATCATCTTCCAGCCAACCTCTTTCCCACTCCCACCACCTTTTTATTCTGTCATTTTCCCCACCCTTCTTAGTCCCGAAGAAGTCCATGGCCTGAAGCATCAACTATTTACTCTTTTCCATAGATGGTGCCTGACCTGCTGAGTTACTCCAGCGTTCTGTGTTTTGTTTTGGATTCCAAGCATCTCTTATTAGTGCAGGAAGATTAGTGAGGTGCAAGGTCATAACAAGTTAGACTGTGATGTCAGGAGTACATCTTATTCTGCTAGTGAACCATTTGAGAGTCTTATAACAACAGGACAGAAGCTGTCCTTGAGCATTGTAGTACATGGTTTCAGGATTTTGTATCCTCTGGTGGATGGGAGGGGAGCGAACAGGGAATGTCTAGGGTGGGCAGGTTTTTGATTACACTGGCTGCTTTATTGAGACAGCGAGAAGTGTAGACGACGTCTGTGGAGGGGAGTCTGGTTTCTGTGATGTGCTGAGCTGTGCCCACGTCCTTGCAGTTTCCTGCGGCCTTGGGCCGAGTTGTCAACATATCAAGCCGTGATGCATTTGGATAGGAGGTTTCTATGATGCAGTGATAAAAATTGGTGAGGACCAAAGGGAATGAGCCTCCTCTGAACTTGTGAACTTCTGAGCTTTCTTGGCCACGGTGTCAGGTCAGGCTATTGGTGAGCAGATGGTTCAGTGATGCTAATACCATTGTATGTCAGGGGTTGATAGCTGGAGAGAGAGTAGAGGGCACAGCTACAAGTAGCAACGGCTAATACCAGAGGCCATAATTTAAAGGTGACAGGAGACGAGTATAGGGTCAGAGGTAGATTTTTACACAGAGTGAACGCACCTTGAGAGGTGGTGGTAGAGGCAGATAGATGAGGGCCACTGAACAGGCTCTTAGATGAAACAAAAATGAGGGCTATGTGGGAGGGAAGGGTGAGAAATGTCAAACACTAGAGGACTTAGTTTCAGGTGAGGGCGATGTGTGGAATAATCTTTTTACACAGATGGTAGGTTCTTGGAATGCTCTGCGAGGGTTGGGGGTGGAAACAGACAGGATAGCAGCATTTAAGGGACATTTTGAAAGGCAATGAACATCCAGGAAACAGAGGGAGATGGATCCTGTGGGGCTGCTCCTTTGCTGGTCTCTCCTGTGCTTTACATCACTCCTGTTTTCCTCTCTAGAATATTTTGCTTCACTATTGCAAATCATCTGTGAGGTACTTGTGGTTGTAATTAATAGTAACACATTGTCATCAGCTAAGCTTTTCGCTGTAAAAACATCATTACACCGCTGTAATATCAATAGATTGTAAGTCTGCTATGATCTGTCAGTTGTTAGGTCCTTGTACCAAGCTGATGAAACAAATTCTGACAATTTTTTGAAAACAAACAGCTAGTTCTGTTAGTATCCCCCATTATTTCTGAAAACCAACTGCCTATTATCACATTGTTATTTGCAGATTATTGTAGTGCAAACCATTACATTTGACAACTTAGACACCAATAGTAGACATTTAGGATAACATTGCCTGTGGAACATTTTGGAAGTTATTGACGGGCTTAAGAAACATCACATTATTGAAGTTACTTTCTGTATTTCTTGCTGTTCTTGCTGTCTCTGATTAAAAGTGATGGACATCATTGTTGTGTGAGGAAGAATTGCATCTTATTGCATCACCCATTCACCTGCACCTGTATCCCATGTTATGATGGACAAACTTTCTGAATCTAGGTACTTCCTACCTATGCCCTATCTGTTGCATGGAAGCAGATTTATCAATTCAGTAAAGGAGGCAGAAAGCACCAGCTATGGGTAAATTTTTCACCATTTTGTTAGCAAAGACAAACACTAAAACATTCACCAAAGCATTCAACCTACACAGATATTTATCTAAGTGTATGCATGGGCTCTCTATCTGCAGAATCTTTCCAGCACTGGTTCCCTGACCCCCAGTCCGTCAGAGAGCCCTGAGAGAGCCCCACGCCTGCTACATCTATAGCGGTACTTTGATGCCAGAAGCCAGTACCCTGCCATCAAAAGCAGCCAATGGAAAGGCTACAGCATTTTTCAAACAGGCCAATCGATAACTAGCTTGGTAGCAAAGGCTTTTCACTGTCAGATATTGTTAACCTTTCACACTATACCGCTTGTAAGCATGGACAGAGCCTGCCTCAGCTTATGGTCTCAAAGTTTGTGTCATTTAATGGGTGATCTTCAACAAGAAAAATATCTACGTGACATAGCCCTGAGCCTGAGGATGTAGTCTGTGCTCCCACATGCTTCTCACGTATGTTCCAACTTGAGGAAAGTCATTGCTCACCAAAGTATGTATGTGCGGAGGTAACTAAGGCAAACGTGGGAAGCAATTTGACAAATAATCAACTCACATCTTGATGTAGCCAAAGGCTTTCAGAGTTTCACCACAAGCAGCTGAACCACATCAGTGCCCAAAAGTACCAAAGGAGATAACTGGAATTTCACCCCAGTTATGGAAGGTTATTGAGTGGAGAAGTTGGAATGTTATGTTACAGTTGTACCAGGGGCTGATGAGGCAATGTTTGGAATATTGTGTTATGTTTTGGTCACTGTGCTATAAAGAAGTTCAAAAGTGTATGGAGGAAATTTACAAAGATGTTGCCAGGACTTGAGGAACTGAGCTACGGAGAGAGGCTGAGCAGACAAAGACTTTATTCATTGAAGCATAGGAGAATGAGAGATGAATTTATAGAGGTCTATAAAATCATGAGAGGCACAAAGAGGGTGAACATACAGTCTTTATTCCAAGGTTGGGAAACCAAGAACAAGAGGTAACATGAGAGGGAGAAATTTACTAGGAACCTGAGGAACAACATTTTCACCCAGAAGATGGTCCATACATGGAATGAGCTGCCAGGCAAAGTTGTTGAGGCAGATATAATAACAACATTTAAAAGGCACTTGGACAGATACATGGATAAGGAAGGGTTTGGAGGAACATGGGAGGGCCAAACATGGGCAGGCCTGGGTTAACATGGGCCAGTTGGACTGAATGGCCTGTTTCTGTGCTGTAATACTCTATGAAGAGAACAAATCTTATTGAAAGCTCTTATATAGTGACAAACTTTATACTGTCTTGAAACAACACAGGAAGATGCTGGAAGAACTGAGCAGGTTAGGCAGCACCTATGGAGGAAAGTGGACACCTGCCATTTTGGGTCACGACTTTTCACCAGTCCTGATACTGCCTGACCACTGAGTGCCTCCAGCTCCTTTGTGTACTACTCCAAATTTTTCAGTCTCTTGTGCATTCTGTTGTTGAAACTAATCATGTTTTTTTGATGTAATCAGAATGCAATGAAGAGCTAAATGAATGGAAGTCCCCCAGGGCCACATCCATTCAAGTTAATGTCAACCTATTCGTACATTCCTCGAGGACATCAGTCCAAAGCTACTGAACTACATTGTACAAAGAATAGAATGGTGGGAATGTGCAAATGTTCAGGACAGTGATATAATAAAGACATTACAAAGAGCTGAATGATGTTCTGACCACAGGTTCGGCCTATTGGCACTGGGTGCAATAAATTTTGAAATCCATGCAAAGAAAATGTATATACCAGATTGGCACGGAACAATGAGCCTAAGGTTGCAATCAACACTCAGTGCCTGCTTCCAATCTGAATGAAGTCATCTGTTAACCAAATATTAACCAAATAGAAGTTTGGCACAAGCCCCCAGATCCTCAAGGCCTTCTACAGGGGCTCCAGTGAGAACATCCTGACTGGCTATATCACCACCTGGTTCGGGAACTGCCCCAACCTTGATCACTGGGCGCTGCAGAGAGTGGTATGGACAGCCCAGCAGATCTGTGGATGTGAACTTCCCTTCATTTGAGGACCTTTACAGCAGCAATTGCATAAAAAAAAAACGCCTGGAAGATCATCAGGAACACCAGTCACCCACAACCATAAACTGTTGGAGTCACTTCCATCTGGCAAACAGTACCACAGCATTAATACCAGGACCAACAGGCTGCAGGACATCTTCTTTCTACAAGCCATTAGAATTATAAGTTTTCGTGTCTATACATTGCAACAAAGTCATAGTACAAAGATTTTTACTCCCTCATGTTGTGGGACAGATGTAAGAATTCAATAAATTCAAATTCAAATATATATTTTTCACTGTCATTGCTGTCTTCTTGCTTCTTGCACTGGCTTTTTAAGAACATAAACTTACTTAAAGGAAATTGTAACTTCCAGCAGCAAGAGGAAGGGCAAAGATAAGAGGGACTGTGTATTTGTTTGGTCCTGTTGGCTGCCACTGACTGCATCAAAACCACTGTTCAGCTGTCAGTGTCATTTACATTCAAATTCCATATCAAGGAAGCAGAAGCAGAGCCACAGGCAGTAAGTTAGTTGTGATTGATTGAATCGTGTTTTTTTTTTATTATTTTTCAACAGCTCCAATTTCTGTGCAAGATGCTTTATAACATCCAAATAATAAGCCTTGGGAGATTTCTAGGAACAAATCTGATATAAAACATGGGTGTGGGCCAAGATCTGCAAAAACAGAACTACAAGAGCAAAGGGAGATAACTACATGGTATTTGTTAATGTCATGGAACTCTTCGCTCTGGCCAACATTCCTCATTTTCACCATTTACTTGCCAGGGGAATACCCTGATGATTCCCATTTAGAGGTGCATTGCTCAGGCTGATCTGCAAAGAGTTGTGGGCAGAGCCTCACCAATTCTCCGTTGCAGCAAAACCACCGGACCCACAGGAAGATCAGAAAGGACTGTATTCAGTGACATTATGTCTTCATGCAGCAAAATGCATATATATTTGTGCGTGTGTGTGAGTGTGAAGACAATTTCAGAGAACTCAAGGGTATAAGAAAATTAACAGTGTCTCCATTTTACCCAATAAAACTGATGGATTGTCCAGCCGTGCATAAGTTTTCCAAAACTATATGCATAATGGTTTCATGGAAAGAGGAATGTTACCCAAGATCACCATTAAAGTCCATTGCCAGTATTTATTATGTCTGGCATACTTTTATTCAAGGCTAATTACAAAGCATCGGTTCCTATTATCTCTCTTGACTTAAATAAAGAAGGAAAACTGAATTGCTCCCTTACCTTGATCTCTATTAGCAAAAAAAAACATATGTTATTGTAATAGGTCCAATCAAATGTCAGAAAAATGAGTAACAGATTACTTTATGGTGATAGAATGTTCATCTCTTTCTTCATTGTGAACTCTTATCCAGTCCTGGATGTCGACTGAGCATCTGTTCTGTACTTAATGTGAGGGAGGGCCTTTTACCCTCTGATCACCCAGACATGGTGAGATTAACTGTTCTGTTGCAATTATACTTGAGCAAATAGAACACTTCCAGAAATTGCTTCAAGATGAAGAATGTTACTCAGATTTTATTAAAGATGGCAGCTGTGACAAAGGAAAATACGTGTTCTGGTGGCTGAGGAGGTTTTTTTTCTAACATCCTCCTACAAATTTGGAACTGGGTAGTGTGGAATTCTGAGTTAAGAAGTTACAGGTTCTAACTTGTGGCTTGGACAGATGACCTGGAATAACGCACTAGTAGTGTAATGAGGAGACCTTAACAGTAAACAAGGCATTGGCATTGGTAAGGCCAAATTTGGAATATTCTGTACAGTTCTGGTCACCGAATTATAGGAAAGATATCAATAAATTAGAGAGAGTGCAGAGACGGTTTACTGGGATGTTACCTGGGTTTCAGCCCTTAAGTTACAGAGAAAGGTTGAACAAGTTAGGTCTCTATTCATTGGAGCGTAGAAGGTTGAGGGGGGATTTGATCGAGGTATTTAAAATTTTGAGGGGGATAGTTAGAGTTGATGTGAATAGGCTGTTTCCATTGAGAGTAGGGGAGATTCAAACGAGAGGACATGATTTGAGAGTTGGGGGCAAAAGTTTAAGGGAAACACGAGAGGGTATTTCTTTACTCAGAGAGTGATAGCTGTGTGGAATGAGCTTCCTGTAGAAGTAGTAGAGGCCAGTTCAGTTGTGTCATTTAAGGTAAAATTGGATAGGTATATGGATAGGAAAGGAGTGGAGGGTTATGGGCTGAGTGCGGGTAGGTGGGACTAGGTGAGATTAAGAGTTCGGCACGGACTAGGAGGGCCGAGATGGCCTGTTTCCATGCTGTGATTGTTATATGGTTATATGGTTAGGTACCAGGGTATCAGCTGCCAAGTGCCTTTCCACATCAAATCACACCAAATGACACAGGAGCATACAAAGATAGCTGCGCTCCTAAAATGACCTTCATGATCAATGAGGATTTGCTTCTACACCAGCCCTGTGGGTTCTGAGGTGACAAGTTGGACCCAATGTGAGACATACATCATCACATGTCGGTCAGGAGTTGTTTGGTATGCAGGTAAATAGTGTGGGAGCTGGTATGAACTTCCACCACTTAAGCAAGGCTTCTTCTTCTCTCTAGGGAAATATTGAAAGTTTGCAGTGTCATTTCTTACAGTGGGAAACAATTATAACTTCAAGTTCTGGAATCTGAAACAAGTCAGAAATATTGGAAGAACTCAGCCCATCGACCTGCATCCTTAGAAGGAGAAAGTAACCCAAGTCTTGGGTCAGGGACCCTTCCACAGAAGTGGGGAAAGGATGGAGAGATGTCACTTTTCACAGTGGGAGCCGTGAAGTGAAAGACAAGACTATATGGAGACAGGTTACGTCAGATCAGATGATAAGTGCACCGGACTGACTTTGACCAGGTGTCTCTTGAGCTTGAGGGGTCATTGCATTTTTTCAAAGACATATTAAGAAAATCCCTGAATCTTTTCCTCTATCGCCAACTCATTTTCTCCTATGATGGAGCTCAGAATGTGTGTCTGTTTCATGCCATTCGAGTCTTTGTGTAGAAAGGTGGGAAAGGCACTGGATAACGATGCTGCTATCTACCCTACAGTAGATTTGGAGCATTTAGCAGAATCAGAATCGATTTGCCAGTCCAGTGTGTCGAGGTGCCTGCTGCGGGAAGTCCAAATCACAGAAGAATATAGGTGGGTAGAGGACACTGCAGCCCGGTAGACTGTGTTATGTGCCACCTGTGAGAGCTTACTTTACAAATGCCCTCTTTCTCAGATGGTTAAGATCTGTGCTGTTAGACTGAAGGCATTTGTGAATTTCATCAGTGATGGCTGCGTTTGTTGAGAAATGGTTCCAAGATATAGGAAATAGTCGGTGTTATCTTTAACTTTGGAGGGCAGTGATGTACAATGAGATGTATGAGGCTACTTAGCTGAAGACCCAATCTCTCTTCTGCTTCATTAACGTGAAGTTAACCAGAAAATCTGCATGCACAAGCACTGTCTGCATACAGCAGCTTGAAGTGATATTGAAAGCTAAAAGTTCTGCCTTACGACTTAAGCGGATGACAGGAAGAGTACTTAAGTGCTGTGAAGACTTTTTGCAACAAGATGGTTGATGCTAAACAAGTACTAGAGTTTAAGGTGTCCATTGTCTTCCCAATTGACAGTTGGGGAATATAGCTGTTCTTCTTACTATTTTTAGCCCTGGTGAACTAAGGCAGATTTCTAATCAGTTGCCATTCAGATGAAACGTTGAACCAAGGCCTTTTCTGCTTATTTAGATGCATGTAAGATGTTCCATGACACTATTCAAAGAAGAGTGGGATGCTGTCTCCTATTATTCCACTCACCACCACCAAAATCAAATTGATTTGTTGCTGTTTATGGGATTTATGCAAGTTTCCTGCATTGATTGGACTATTATTGTTTATGAGGCAGTTTGGTGCACAGTCAGGGCTACAATGAGATGTGTGACGCAAAAACGAGTGTCTTTATTCTTTACAAATTACAAAAAAATAATTATTTCACTGTACAGTATTAATAGCCAACTTCAAAAAAGAGAAGTTTGAGAGGTAGAGATGATGGAGTACATTCCATTCATGTGGAAAACATGGTCATCAGCACAAATGTATTGCTTTCAATATCTAGGCACATAAATATTGCATAGGTGTTTCTTTTAGATTATATTGAGGCTGAAGGATGTAGAAAAGATGTTCAAGATTAAGTTTCAATGCAATTTACTCAGATTGGTGAAACTAGTATAACAAATGGAACACAGACTACAGATGCTGTAATCTGAAGGGGAAACAAATGAACAAACTGCTGGAGAAGTTCAACGGATCAGAAAGTATTTGTGGCAGAAATAGACAGCCAACATTTTGGATCAAGACCCTTCATTTGGGCCCAAAATGTCAACTGTGCATTTCACTCCTCAGATGCCTCACGCCCCACCATTGGTGGTAATGTTGAGCACAATATAAAAAGGGAAATTAAAAACACCTTCAGCAAGGATTTTAACAATCGTGATGTCGACTTCAATCTATATGTAGATTGGAATTACCATATTAGCAGTCAAGCTATGTTAGATGATGTACAGTGAATGAGAAAGAGTTTATTAATTATCTGGTAAGTAATAACCCGTTCAGGAAAGTGTGATTATAATGCTCAAACATACAATAAATGACGAAGGCATCTTCCCAATAAAAATAGGGTTGTATAGCATCAGCATGGATTTATAGAAGTGTTATCAAATCTATTACAGTATTCAAAGTTCAAAGCACATTTATTATCATAGTATGTAAATGTTACACAACCTTGAGATTCGTCTCCTCACAGGCAGCCACAAGCCATGAAACACAAAAGAACTCATTAAAAAGCAAACACCCAATGTGCAGAGAGAGAAAATAAAACACAAATCGTGAAAATAATAAAAGCAAGCAACAGCATTCAGAAAGAAAGTGAGTCCATAGAAACAAACCCTGGAGCAGACAGAGCAGGCCCACAGCCTCAGTCTCAATTCATCACACAGCAGAGCAAAACGTCACGGAGCTCACAAACACGAAGCCCAGGGCAGCTGGAGCAGGCCCACAGTCTCAGCCTTAGTGCAACGAAGAGTGGAGCAAACATCGCAGAGCTGCAAGCAGAACAAGCCCAACTCTCAGCTCCGGTCCCAAAACCTCGCTTTTTCAATCCATCCGACCTGGCATTTAAGTCGTCCAAACAACAGGTCGTTCCTCATTCTAAGATCCGGGCCCTGTTGCATAAATACACTTTGGGCCTAGACCCCGCCATCATGTTCTGGCCCATACATGACCTTTTCAAATCAGCCCAGCATTTAGATTGATTGGACCTCACTCTCTGTTTTGGTGGATGGGCTCCAAAATTCCTCCGCTTCGACTTTTCTCCACTTTGCGCACCCCAACTCCATCTCAACTGTGATTTATCCTCTTCTCCTCGAACATGGCTTGACCGCACTCCGACATTGCATTGCACCAGCATGTCTTGACCCTCGAATCAGCTTGGCCTTCACTCACCTCTTCATTGGTTATGGTGCACGTCTATTAATTTTTTTTACAGAAAAAGTGTTATTAATAAAATATTTTGTTTTATTTCTTGCTTTAGGAACTGCCAGTAAGTTGTCACTCGTCTTCAGTAGTGCCATCTTAAAACATCTTGAGGTCCTAACCAGTGTAAAAAAAAACTTAAGGATAATGTAATAGATGTGGTACATTTGGGTTTTTATAAAGTGTCTCATGGGTGCTTATGAAACTAAATCAGAACACCTCAAAATTGGAGCAATCGGATTTTCTGATGATAGGAGGCTGGGTGGTGATGGGTCTTTTGAGAAGGATGCAAAGAAGCTGTAGGGAGAGTGAATGTGTATGCACATGGCAGATGGAATATAATGTGGAAAAAATGTGAAGCGATCCCCTTTGGTTGAAAAATTGGAAAAGAAACAGATTTCTTTTAATAGTGGGACATTTGCAAGTCTTTGTTGGGACCCAGGGGACATGAATCATTAAAAATTTACAAGCAGGTTCAGCAAGTAATTAGGAAAGCAAATAGAATGTTGGCCTTTATTGCAAAAGGATTTGCGTACAAGAGTCTAATTGCTATTATATAGGCCCCAGGCAATTATTATGTCCAAGCCTCATCTCCTGATCTAAGGAAGGATATACTTTACTTTAATTGAAGGAAATACAACAAAGAATTACCAGCTTGTTTCTTGTAGTAGGGATTTGTTTCTCTTTTGAGCAGAGGTTAACAGGCAGAGTTTATGCCTTATAGATATTAGAAGAATGAGGTGATCTCATTGAAGCATACCAATTCTTCATTGGGTTGGCAGGCTGAATATTCCCTGAGTCACAGTCCCAAAATAAAGAATCAGTCATTCAGGACTGTGGTAAGAAGGGATTTCTTCACTCAGAGGCTTGTGAATCTGTAGAATTGTGTGCCAACAGAGCTATGGAGCTCATTTAGCTAATATATGCAGTACACATTAATAGCTTCATCAATGTTAAGATCATCAAGTGAATGCAATTTTGTAGCAAATGAAATTAAAATAATAAGTCAGACACAATCCCATTGAATAGTGGACTGAGAGGGGTGAAATGCTATACTCCTGATTGTATGATACAGCTTTATTATTGACTCATGTTTTAGTTTTAATCATTCAACACTTAATATAATTTTGCATTGCTCTGTGGTGACTGTCTTGTGTATTTAAAGTCATGTAGTATGTATTTGACAGCAGTTCTCTGCACCACTGCCTTCTTTCTCATTGCTAGATCAGATATTCCCATACAAGGTGTAACTAAGGGAACCATTTATACTGTGGATAATATTATAAAAGATAATATTTTTCCTTCAGCCACATTGAACCAATGAATGAGAGTGGGGAAGACAATATTAGCTGTATCCCCTTAAATAGTTAAAGGTCCATGGAGAAAAAGTATAGGAGTGGATCTGATTGAATACCTGATCACAGGCACAATGGACCAAATGATCCTTTTTTTTAACAGTTAGTTTATCTCTACTGCATGTTTCACATGCTCTTCAAATTATTTTCCAGGCAGAAAGATACCATTGTACTTCTGCTGAAACCACCTCACCATTTTTTCTTTGGTAATTTTATGCTTTGCACCAATGCATCCTCCTTTGACTTCTTTTTTTATCAGATGTACTGTAACCAGGTCATCCCATGACCACATAGAAGTCCAAACTGTGAATTCTGATGCTTTGGTGCCGAGATCAATGTGTTGCTGGATCCCAAAGCCAAGGCTGTCTATGTTATCAAAGATGCTCTTCCTCAATTCATACTCTTGCACCTTCAGACCCTTCTCTAAAATTTCTTTGGCCCTGCAATTCATGCAGTGAACAGCAATCATCTTGTTTTCCCAAATGCCGAAGAACTGCACTGTGTAGCAAGCTTTTAAAAACACTGGGGTCTGGCCAGTGTGTTGTTCCAGTTCTTTTGCAGCTCTGGTGAGTCTGTCACCAGATTCACTGACGCAAATCTTCAGACATAGTTTCCTAATATGGAATTCACGCAAACGGTTTTCCTTCCTTTCCATCGCCATTGCTGAAGGACCTCAGCTGCTGTCAGTTCCTGATGTTACACTGTAAAACAAGCTTTGCTATATGCAGCCGGCATTGCACTGAAAAAGCTTTAATAAATATCCTAATCTGCATTTCAAAGTGAAGTCATCCACAAAGCTGCTTAATTGACACGAATAAACTTATCAAGGTTTTGTTATTTTTTATATAAGCTCATCCTTTTTTAGTACTTCCTTTTTGTAAGTAGACCGTCAGCTTTAGGATCCCAGGTTATTATTGTCTCTGCTCCTCAGTTCCCCCATTGGGTGGATAATTGTTGAACTCTAGTAACCTAGTAAAGAACTGTGAGTACCTTATGAGCGGGTGTAATCCTTATTTTAATCCCCTCCTCAGGTACAGGCTGACTTACATTTCCCTAATTAGTAAGTTCTCAACTGTAAATAGACATTAACAGCTGCATAGGATTGCACCAATATGAAAGATATTGCTGCACACATGAGCCTCTCATGTTAGATTGTTAACTGTTGCTACACTCTGGGTATTACTGATCCTCAGAGCAGCAGTCAGTTTCCATAGACAAGCTCTCAACTGCTATATATACAGTACCTGTACTTATCAAAGTGGCATTTGAAACATAGATAACGTTCAAGTAGCATTTGTGGAGCGGCCAATCACTGATTGGAAGCTTAAGACGATGCTGCCTGTACAGGATTGCCAGTTGAGTACGTAAGGCATCGATTTGCAGCAGTTTGGTGTCTGAACAGCAGCCAATCAGTGTGACGAAATCCTGTAACTGGATCACTTACCAGCAAAGATAGAGAGGTCCGTTGAAGTCTGATGGTACTATTTTTTTAAAAGTCTTTATTTATGAAGGGGCACAAAAATATGGTTAATACAAATATTCAGATAATATACGTCGTCACTACTGAATCTAAAAACGCGGGTCTAATAATGACCATCAATAAGAAACAGCTCGATCGTTTGTCTAGGGGATAATATATATTGTCCGATGGAAATATAAAAATCACTCAGTTCCGGCAGGCTTCAGCCTTTTGGGGGGACCGCTGGGCTTTCACTTGTTGGAGGGAGAGAGAGAGATTGGTGAGAAAAGAAACTCGCCCGGGTCTTTTATGAAGCGAATCCGTTGAGTCAGGGGAGCGGGCTTCCCCATTGTTAGCTAAAAGCTGGTATCCGTGGTTCCAGTCACCGATTCCAGCAACGGAATCGAACACACGTGACTTCCTTCAAATGGCTTCCCAATACTACGGGATCATTAGCGTTTCTTCTGGTGCGTCTGAAGGGGTTGTTCCCCCAGACCCTCTTTTATACTTCCTCATGGGGTCTCAGATGTCAATCAGGTTGGGATGATGCAATTTCTCTCTCAACCAGCCCACTTTGCCCGAGGGCTTGCACGTAGCATAGTCCCCAATCCACAAACGTGGTCTCCAGGAGACAATGGCCAGGTCTCTCTCATTTCCTGGGTCCTCTGAGCCAACCCAATAATGCTCTTGTGATTCCCACAAAGGAGGGGGCTCCCCTGCCCCTTCGGCCCCTCAGAGCTGTGGTGCATTCATAACATCAGCAATTGGGATTGATTGGGAAGAAGAAATAAAAATAAGGCAGAGGAAAGCAGAGTAGCCATTGGTGGAGTGGACAGTGTTAGAGTGGTTATTTGAGACGTTAAGTCTTTGTGGCTTCAGCGTGGAGAGGCTTGGGTGAGAGAAGGTGAAAAATCTGTAGGTAGATTTTCTTCCTGAGTTTATCTGCTGTTTCTGTCTTTATATTTGCACAGTTAGAATGGCAGGGATGGCCGGCAGGAAAGCTGAATGCTCCTGCTCTGAAATGTGTGAAGGAAAGGAAATCTCCAGTGTCCCTGACAACTGCACTTGCAAGGAGATCACCCAGCTGCAGCTTTTAACATTCTGCATTAAGGAGTTAGAGCTGGAACTGGATCATTCAGATCCAGATCATTTGGAAGGCTGAGGGGGGTGTTAGATAGAACGTTTAGAAAGATAGTTACACCCAAAGTGCAGAACACAGAAGACTGAGTGACCGTCAGGAGGTGGAAAGTGGTTAAACAGCCAATGAAGAGTACCCCTGTGGCCAACCCCCTCAACAAGAGCTATACCTCTTTTGATACTGTTGGGGGAGATGACCAAGCAGAGGAACGTCACAGCTATCAGGTCTCTGGCATGGAGTCTGACTCAGAAAGGAAGGAGGGAGAAGAGGCAAGCTGTGGTGATTGGGAAAGGGGAACAGAAAGGAGGTTCTGTGAATGAGAACGAGATTCCTAAATGGTATGTTGCCTCCCAGGTGCCAGGACTCAGGACATCTCGGATCGAGTCCTCCACATTCTTTAGTGGGAGGGTGAACAGCCAGAGGTCATGGTCCATATAGCTACCATTGACATAGGTAGGAAGAGTGACAAGTTACTGCAAAGTGAGTTCAGGGAGTTATGTTAAGTTAAAGGACAGCACCTCCAGGGTTGTGATCTCAGAATTGTACTAGTGAGGCCAGAAATTGGAAAAATATACAATTTAATACATGGCTGAGGAGTTGGTGTAGAAGAGAGGGTGTAATATTTTTGGATTATTGGGCTCTCTTTCAGGGAAGTTGTGACATGTACAGAAGGGACAGTTTTCACCTGAACTGGAGCAGGACCAATATCCTATGGGAAGGGATTTCTAGGGCTGCCCGGGTGTGGGGGGAGGGTTAGACTGGAGATGCAGTGGGTTGGGAACCAGACTTCCAGTACAGATAGTGGAGAGACTGAGGAGCCAGATGTTGTTAAGACCTCAGACAAAGTCAGGAATCAAAAGGTTGAGCATGATGTAACCTGTGTACATTTCAATGCAAGAAGTATTGTAAGAAAGGCAAATGAGCTCAGGGCATGGATCAACACATGAAATTATGATATTGTAGCCAATAGTGAGATTTGGTTGCAGGAGGGGCAGGATTGTCAGCTCAATATTTCCTGGTTCTATTGTTTTAGATGCAACAGAACAGGAGGGATTAAAGGAGGAGTAGTGACATTACGACTCAGGGAAATGTCATGGCAGTACTCAGTTAGGACAGACTGGAGAACTCATTTAGTGAGGTGTCATGGCTGGAACTGAGGAATAAGAAAGGTGTACGAGAGAGGGTGTATTATTAATTGGGTTATATTACAGACCATCCAAAAGCCTGCGGGATTTAGAGGAGCTATTTGTAGAGAGATTGCAGACTGCTGCAAGGAACAGAAGGCTGTTATAGTAGCTTATTTTTTCTTTCCACATATTGATTGGGACTCCCATACTGTAAAAGGTCTCGATAGGATAGAGTTTGTAAAACATGTTTAGGAAAATTCCTTGATCAGTGTGTAGAAGACCCGAAGAGATAGTGTGTGCTATTAGAGTATGTGATAGAACAGGTGACAGAAGCTTGTGTAGGGGAACACATTGCATCTAGTTATCAAAATGCCATAACTTCAAAATAAATATTGAAAAATATAGTTCCAGTCCACCGGTTGAAATTTTTTGTTGGATAAATGTCAATTTTGATGGTATCAGAAAGGCTCTGGCTCTGGATTGGAACAGGCTGTTTTCTGGCAAAGGTGTACTTGGCAATTAAGAGGCCTTCAAAAGTGAAATTTTGAAAGTAAAATGCTTATTTGTGCCTGTCAGAATAAAAGATAAAGATAATTAGGGAACCTTGGTTTTCAAGAGATATTGGGCTCTAGTCTAAGAAAAAAAAGGTGTGTGGCAGGTATAAGCAGGTAGGAACAAATGAGGTACTTATGGAGTATAAGAAATGTAAGAGACTTAAGAAAGAAATCAGGAGGGTTAAAAGAAGGCAAGAGGTTGTCCTAGCAGAAAAGGTGAAGGAAAATCCAAAGGGGTTCTACAGATATGTTCAGAGCAAAAGGATTGCTAGGCTTAAAATTGTGTGAGATACTGCACCTTGGTCAGACCAACCAGGGTAGGGCATGGAGGAGTGCTGTAGAAGAAATACAGGTCCATAATTCATTGAAAGTGGCCATACAGGTAGATAGGGCTATCAAGAAAGCTTTTGGCACATTGGCGTTCACAAATCAAAATATTGAGTACAGGAGATGGAATGTTATGTTCAGGTTGTATAAGATGTTGGTGAGGACTAATTTGGAGTATTGTTTGCAGTTTTGGTCACCTACCTCCAGACAAGATGTAAATAAGGTTGAAAAAGTACAGAGTCAATTTACAATGACATTGCCGGGACTGGAGGACCTGAGTTATAAGGAGTTAAATAGGTTAGCATTTTATTCCTTGGAACGTAGAAGATTGAGGGGAGATTTGATAGAGGTATACAAAATTATGAGGGATCTTGATGGGTAAATGCAAGCAGGCTTTTTCCACTGAGGTTGGGTAGGACTCCAACTAAAGGTCATGGGTTAAGGGTGAAAGGTGAAAAGTTTAAGATAAATATGAGGAGAAACGTCTTCACTCAGTGGATTGTGAGAGTGTGGAACAAGCTGCCCGTACAAGTGGTTCATGCAAGCTTGATTTCAATGTTTAAGAGTACGTTTAAGGGTTAGGTACATGGGTGTTACAGGTATGAAGGGCCATGGTTTCAGTGCAGGTCGATGGGAGTAGGCAGTTTAAATGGTTCAGCATGGACTGTATGGCCAATGGTCATTTCTGGGTGGTACTTTCCAATGAACCTATGACTCTATGACACAGTAAGATTCTCTATTGAATTTTTCCCAACTTCTTACACTGGCTCTCAGTAAAAACACAATTTTGTCAAATTCATATGCATTTTAAATATCTGAGACAGCAGTAATACACCAGTGCCAAATGCATGAATGAGATTGAAGAGAGTTTAACTCTTGGAATTAGTTTAACATTGTTACAAGTACCAAGAAACAGTGAAACACTTGTCTTGCATATTATTCATACAGATCAATTCATCACACAGTGCATTGAAGTAGCACAATGTAAAACAATAACAAAATGCATACTAAAATGTAACAAAAAGAAAGAAAGTGCGGTGCCAGTGGACATTTGGGTGTAAGATAGATTGTGAAATTAGAAGTCCATATTACCGTTCGAGGGATCCATTCAAATGACTTATAACAATTGAATAAAACCTGACTTGATGCTGGTGGTATGTGCTTTCAGGTCTTGGTGTTTTCTACCTGATGGGAGGGGAGGGGGCAGAGAGAATGTCTAGGTTAGAGGGGGTCTTTGACCATGCTGGCTGCTTTCCTGAGGCATTGAGAAGTATATACAGAGTCCATGGAAGGTAGGCTGGTATCGTGATGTGCTGAGCTGTTCCACAACTCTCTGCAGTTTCATGAGGTCATGGGCAGAGAAGTTGCCATACCAACCTGTGATGCATCCATATAAGATGGTTTGTATGTTCCATTGATAGAAGTTGATAAGGGTCAATGGGGACTTCCCAAATTTCTTTAGCCTCCTGAGGAAGTAAAGGCACTGGTGAGCTTTCTTGGCCATAGCGTCTACATGGTTGACCCAGGACAGGGCATTGGTGATGTTCTGTCCCAGGAGCTTGAAGTTCTCAACTCCCTCCACCTCAGCACCATGATGTAGACAGGAGCATGTACACTACACCCCTCCCTGCCTCTACTTCCTGAAGTCAATGACCAGCTTATTTTTTATTTTGTGGACTTCGAGGGAAAAGTTATTGTCATGACAACGTATTCTTCAGCTCTCTATCTCCTTCCAGTGCTGACTCATTCTAATTTGAGATAATAGCCTTCTACAGTGGTATCATCTGTACACATATAGATGGAATTAGGGTTGAATCAGGCCACACAGTATGTAGAACCAAGGGCCAAGATGAAAAGGGCCTCAGAGAAATTTTTGGTGTGATTCACCTGGTAAACCTCAAATCCTTTCTGTTGCATGAAATGATAGTAAAGTCACGACTACCCAACACAGAGACAAGATACGCCAGATGTGGTTATCTGGAGCAAATAAAAACAACTGCCAGAAGAACTCAGCAGGTCACATGGCACCTGTGGAGTCAAAGGGATAGTCAACACTTTGGGTGAAGAATCTATATCTGGACTCTATGTCGGGTATTTTCAATATTCATGGGGCATGCATACAAAATTAAAAATTATGCCTGCTGGCAACGGCGCACAATTCATATGGTCATACAACAAAAAGAAAACAGATCAGTAATCTTTCCTTTCCCAGAATGCAGTATCTTTCCTTCCTCTTTGGCCCAAACAAAGTACAAAGCATATAAGTTATTAACAGTCAGATCTAATGATCAAATTACCTCTGGCATAGCATGATAGAAGCTCATCTCCTCTTTTTTGAATTAATCAGACCTTATGCTGAAAATTTTTAATTTTAAAAATCCCAAGAAACTAAAATGAAGACTGAAAATGTTAGAAGAACTCAGCAGGCCAAGCACTATATTCAGGCAGAGAGACAAAAAAGAGAAAAAAAAATATATATATATATCATAAAAACTCAAAATTCTGGCAGAACTCAGCAGGCCAGACAGCATCTATGGGAGGAGGTAGGAGACCTGATGAAGGGTTTCGGCCCGAAATGTCGTCACTACGTCCTCCCATTCCTCCCATAGATGCTGTCTGGCCTGCTGCCAGCATTTTGTGTTTTTATTTATTTCCAGCATCTGCAGATTCACTCGTGTTGCATATATATATATATATCATAACTGCTTTATGCAGAAAAAATATAGACAAAAAAAATCAAAAACAGTATATGGTGTCTTTATATTCATAGTGCCATCTACTCTACAGATTCACAGTGTTGTCATGTCTACTCCTTTGTTGTGTTAGCACGTTTAGGTCCATTAAGGTCGAAGGTCATTCTTTGTACAGAGCACCAATGTCAATCATGTGGCCTCTTTGAACAAAACACCCTTGAGATTTTTGCAGGACTGTTACACTGGACCCATCCCACTGAATGCCCAGTGATGGCAGTACATAAAAGAGTGATTGATTCAGGTCACAGACCCTTCATTAGAGCTAACAGAGTGAGAAAGTGAGCATGTTTTAAGTTGCAGACAGGGGGAGAAAACCAGAGGCAATGTCTATGGAAGGCTGTGGACCAAAGTAGTCAAGGTAACTTCAAAAATTGTCATTAGAGACACAATGGGAAATGTAAAGCCTACCTCTGGTTGTGTGCAAAATACAATAAGCATTCAAATCAGATTAAGTGATTGTCCGACACATCAAGATGCAGATGACACCAAGATTTGGGATGTAGTGAACAATGAAAAAGGCACTCAAAAGATTGCAGAATCAGATTTAATATGATTGGCATATTGTCTTGAAATTTACCAGAAAAATAGGCTGAGAATGGCAGATGAAATTTAATGTTAAGTGTTACTCTTTGAGAGGACAAACCAAGGGAGACTTACACAGAGAATGATTGGAGAACTGAGGTGTACAGTAGAGCAATGGGATCTTGGAGTACAATTCAAAATTCCTTGCGAGTAATTGCATGTAAGTAGGGTTGTAATGAGAACTTTTTGGCACTTTGAACTTTATAAATCAGATCATTGAGTACTGGTGTTGGGATGTTATATTGAAGTTGTATAAGACGTTGGTGAGGCTGAATTTGAAGCTCTGTGTGCAGTTCTGGTCACCAACCTACATGAAATATATCAATGAACTTCAACGAGTGCACAAAAAATTTACTAGAATATTACCAGGACTTGATAATCGGAGTTATCGGGAAAGGTTGAATAAGTTGGGACTTTACTCCCTGGAGCATAGGAGAATGATGGGAGATCATATAGAAGCATTCAAAACAATGAGGGGTATAAATAGGATAAATATACCCAGTGCCCATTTTATAAGTATAGGAGTGGAACCTGATATGATCTGCTGCTGCTGTAGCCCATCCACCTCAAGGTTTGATCTGCTGTGCATTCAGAGATGCCCTTCTTCATAACACTGTTATAATGCTACCCACTGTTTTTTTGTTTATTTTGTGTACCATTCTCTGTAAACTCTAGAGTCTGTTGTGCATGAAAACCCCAGGAGTCCAGCAGTTTCTGAGATACTCAGACCACCCTGTCTGGCACCAGCAATCATTCCACAATCAAAATTGCTTACCTGCCATTTCTTCCCCAATCTGGTGTTTGCTCTGAACAACAACTGAACCTCTTGGCCATGTCTGCATGCTTTTATGCATTGAGTTCCTGTCATATGCTTGGCTGATTAGATATTTGCATTAACAAGCATATGTGCAAGTGTACCTAATAAAGTGACCACAGAGTGAAGACACAGACTGTTTCCTCTGAGGTTGGGTGAGACTAAACTAGAGGCCATAAGTTCTGGGTGAAAAGTGAAATATTGAAGGGGAGCCTGAGGTGGATCTTCTTCACATGGAGGGTGGTGCAAGTGTGGAACAAGCTAACAGTGAATCGTGAGTTCAATTACAGCAATTAAGAGAAATTTGGATAGATGCATGGTTAAGAGGCCTATGGAGTGCTATGGTCCAGGTGTAGTTAGATGAGATGAGGCAGAAAAACAGAAGTTATAAAACAGGAATAAATTCGGTCAGGTGAGTGGTGGTGGAGGGGCACTGGCTTAGCTGGTGGTTGTTGAGAGTTTGGACTTCCATAAAGAAGTTGCTTGAGACCAGGAAACTGGCCACTGCTATAGACAAGAAACAGGAGCAGGTGTAATCTATTTGTCCTCTTCAGTCTGCTTTTGCATTCAATTATATCATGGCAGATCCTGTTCTTCAACTTCAGTAGCAACATCTGCTAAATTCTTCTCAGAGATCTATTGTCTTAACCCTGAATGCAGTCAATGACTGAGTATTCACAGTCTACTCTCTACAACAATCCTCCAAATTTACAATTTTCTGCACGAAGCAATTTATCTTTTTCTTAAATGATTCAACCCTTATCCTGAGACTGAGTTGCTTGTTCAAGATTCCCATTTTGAATGGCAAGACATCTGATTGCTCAATATCTTGCTATTCACATCCTGTCATAACATTATGGGCAGTGGCTCACTGTATACCTGAAAATATAAACTACTTGTCCTAATGTGAAATGAACTGCTGTGGCCTCTATATGTAAATCGTCAACTTTTTCCAGCTCTCCTCTGTACTAACTAACAAAGCAGTTGCAACATTGGCAAAAGTGCACCACATATTTTTTTTTATTTGTTAAGTTTTAGAAATTACAAAGAATAAATGTAATAGTAAAATAGTAAGAAAGATAATATTAACCCTCCCCCCTCCCCTTAACCCTCCCCCCCCCCCTTAACCCTTATCTAAAGAAAAAAGAAAGAAGAGAAAGATTGCCTGGATATCGGAGGATCCCCACATGCTCCATGGAGTTCAAAATAATTTTAATATTTATTTTTACTTTCCCCAATTACTATAATTTTATCTTCAAAGGACCTATGTATTTAATCCTATCTTTTGTAAGTATGGGAGCCAAATTTTCAAAAATATATCATATTCATTTCTTAAATTATATGTAATTTTTTCAAATGGAATACAACTATGTATTTCATTATTCCAACGATCCATAGTTAAATATAAATCAGATTTCCAAGTAACTGCGAAAACTTTTTTGGCTACTGCCAATGCAATTTTTATACATTTTTTCTAATACTTGTTCAATTTAAGTTTCGGTATTGTCCCTTCAATGTCTACTAATAAAAATAATAGTGGACCATGTGGGAGTTGTACTCCAATAATTTGTTCCAATAAAAGTCTTAAATTTATCCAAAATGGTTAAATTTTAAAACAAGACCAAGTAGAATGTAAAAAGGTACCAATTTCTTGATTACATCGAAAACATTGGTCAGACATATTTGAATTTAATCTATTTATTTTCTGTGGTGTTATATATAATTGATGTAAAAATTATATTGTATTCATCTAAGTCAAACATTTATTGTATTTCTCATACTATCAAAACATAATCTTGACCAGTTTTTCCCATCAATTTTAACATTCAAATCAGATTCCCATTTTTGTCTTGATTTATGAATTCCTAATTTAATTATTTGCTTTTGAATCTAATTATACATACAAGATGTAAATTTTTTAATTCCTCCTTTCTGAATCAATATTTCTATTTCACTAGGTTTTGGCATCAACATTGTTTGTCCCAATAAATCAATTCCTCCTTATCTATCATTATCATTGTCATTATCAAGGGGGAATGATCAGACAATATTCTTGCTTTATATTCCACACTTTTCACTCTATCTTGAATATTTTTTGATAATAAAAAAAATCAATCCTTAAGTAAGTTTTATGTCAGTTTGAATAAAATGAGTAATCTCTTTCTCTTGGATTATTTTTTCTCCATATATCAATCAGATTTAAATCTTTTATTAATGATAAAGTTAGTTTTGTTACTTTTGATTTTAGTTGATCTATCCAGAACTGGATCTAAACAAAAATTAAAATCTCCACCTATTAATATTTTATCAAGTGCATCAGTCAAGTTCAAAAAAACTTCTTGTATAAATTTTGCATCATTTTCATTTGGTGCATAAATGTTCATAAAAGTCCATAATTCTGAAAAAATTTGACAATGTATAATCACATATCTCCCCCCAGAATCAATTATTACATTTTGTATTTTAATTGGTAAAGATTTATTAACCAGAATTGCAACTCCTCTCGATTTTGAATTAAATTAAGCTGCAATGACATTTCCAACCCAATCTCTCTTTAATTTCTTATGTTCTGTTTCTGTTAAATGTGTTTCTTGTAAAAAAGCTATATCTCCTTTCATTTTCTTAATATATGTTAAAACTCTTTTTCTTTTCACAGGTCCATCAATTCCATTCACATTAAAACTTAAAAAATTAAGTAAATTAATCATTCATAGTACCTTGGGAATTCTTTAAAATTCTCCATGTTGCTATGAGTCTCTCCCCAATCATCCAGGCAAAGAAGACGAAAAATAGAAAAAAGATAACTAATATATAAGAAAAAAAAACAAAACACCCCCCCCACTAATGTTGCAAATAAAAAGAACACAACATTACCCCCCCCATTTTACGGGTCATGGCAATCGCCATGATTGTACACGTGAAACTCGCAGCTATCGATCAGGAGCTCCCCCAGCTCCCCCGCAAAAAAAAGAAAAATATATTAATAAAGAAAAGAAAAAATAATAATAATTAATGTCTCTACTCTCAATTAATACTCCTCGACCGTTTTTTTTTCTTATAAATGTCCATCAGGTCCAACCTTGTTTCAGCCTTCATCATTAGTCCATTTCATTTCTATAATTCTTTAGTCCTCTTCATGGACATCAGGTAACTCTTGTACAAATTCCTCCGCTTTCTGGTAGTCAACGAAGAATCCTCTTTCTCCATTATCCAGGAAAATCATCAATTTTGCTGGGTAGCTCAATAAAAATTTATAGCCCTTTTCCCATAAAGATTTTTTCACTGGATCAAATTCTTTCCGCCTCTTCAACAGATCGTAGCTTATGTCTGGATAAAAAAAAAACTCTTTTCCCTTCTACTATCAATGGCCCATTTCTCTTTTTAGCACCTTGAGTAACTGCCTTCAAGATCATTTCTTTATCTTGGTACCTTAAACATTTAATCAAAATTGATCTCGGATTTTGATCTTGTTGAGGTCGTGGTCTTAAAGCTCTGTGTGCTCTTTCAATTTCAATTACTTGACTTCCTTCTTTCATTTCCAAAATTTCCAGAATCCATTCTTGAAAGAATTTTATTGGATTTTCTCCCTCTGTACCTTCCATAAGACCCACAATTTTAATATTATTTCGTCTACTAGAGTACTCAAGCGCATCCATTTTTTCCATCATCCGTTTTCTTTCTGCTGTCCAGGCAAGCTTATCTTATTCTATCTTTTCTATTCTTTCCGTGTTTTCTTCTATTTTTACTTCCATCTCTTTAACTTTATTATCCATCTTCTTTTGTTCTTCCACCACATTATCAAGTGTATTCTGTATGCTTCTTATATCTGTTCTTATAGCTTTAAATTCATTAGCCATATCTGTTCTTAGAAGTTTTAATTCATTCGTCATATATATCAGGATATCTTTTATGTCTCCTTTAATCTCTTCCTTCTTTTCTTCTTCTTTTTCTTTTGGATTTCCCAAAGAGTCTGTTTCAACTTCCGACTCACTTTCAATTTCACTTCCAACCGTAGTCGAAGCTTGTAGTTTTGTTAACATCTGTTCATGCATACTTCCGCGCATGCGTTGTTCTTGCCGTTTCTTCTTAGAGACTGCCGACATTGCTGCAACTTCTTTTCCACGCATCATCAGAAATGCCATGCATTTCGTCGGGAGGAGATCCAACTTGAGTCCGAGGCTTTGCCGATAGGGTTAAGCCTTTTTCCCCTCCGACTTGCGCAATCTTCGAAGTAGTAACTTTCTTCTGTTTCAGTTTAGGAGCCATATCAAAAGATAATCCTGAGTTGCTTATAAGTAGTTTCTAATAGATACTTGTTAACTCTTCTTCATTTAAACCTTATTTCATTACTTTTTGCGAAGGAGCTGGAATCCCAACATCTCAGCCCTACGTCATCACGTGACGTCCCCCACATAAAATTTATTTTAATGTGAAATGGATCATCCAAGTCCCCCACCATATAGTGTACCCTTATGCAATTCCTGTTTTTTTGTAAATAACCTGATCTGTTTGACAGTAAAGCAGCTTGCAGTTTGATGGGTTTAGAACCATTAACTTGGCAGAAGCCAGAAAGTGTGGCTTGGCCACCCAATATCTGTGTAGTTCTTATTTTTCTTAGCAGAAAGGAATATGGACAAGATTGTGCAATAGTGGTTGTTCCATTCCTTCTTAATTATTCAATTGTAAATCTATATTTTGAAATTTATTAATATAATATCACTGGAAGAAAACAACAGAGCTAGAATGCCCAGATGATTTAAAAGAGAAGTGAGGATGTAGTGGATACCCCAATTGCCTCAAAGACATTAATACTTTCATGGGGAAAAATGAGGCGAAGCTTCCGCTCTTTATTAGTGCCCTGTAAGGCTCCTGTAGCTATAGTGTAGTAATCTACTGTGTAATTTCCTGCAGCTATACTGAAAGGCTAGTTTACAATTGATGCGGAGACGATGTTACCATTTGGGGGAGAGTCTAGGATCTGAAGGCACAGCCTCAGTAGAAATAAAATCCCTTTAAAATTGAGACAAGGAGGACTTTCTTCATCCAGAGAGTGGTGACCTTTGGTATTCATTACATAGAGTGCTATGGATGCCAATTCATTGAGCATATTACAGACAGATTAATAGATTCTTGATAGGTAATAGGGTAAGGGTTACAAGAGAAGGTAGAAGAATGGGGTTTGAAAGAAAAAATATCAGACACGATTGAGTGGTGGAACATAATTGATGGGCCAAATGATTTGATTCTGCTCCCATATCTTGATCTTATAGTGATGATAATGTGAATCATTTTTTTGTTGTGTGCAATTCCCTTTTAAGAACACAATCACTCACAAGTTGAAGCAGGTGCGATAACTAAATGAGGGAGTCAGATCTTTCTCTTAATATTTGTACTCTGCAAGTTTTCTGGTTTTGCCGATTGTCAAGGCAAATAACAGAATTAGTATCATCAATAGAACATTTTTTTTTAATTGAAGGGGACACACTGTCATCTAACTCCTGTGCCTTGTACAACAATGCTTTAAAGGTCATTTCAGGTGCACTTCTACACCTGCATACACCACGATGCTTCACCTTTATTGGAGGGTAATAAACCCACATAATTGACTGTTCATACACATAAAAATCTACAATCAGTTAATTATTTTAATATACAGTATACATAAATTCAATTAATGATAATTCCATTCAGTCCCATGACCTCTGAGTTTGCAGAGCTTGATGGTGCAATCTGCAGTTGACAACTCCAAAAAATTCATCCTTGCCATTGAAAATCCCAGTGGATCATTTCCCATTTGGCCTCGCACATCCTGTTGAATGTTCAAGATTCAAGATTGAGGATTGTTTAATGTAATTTCCAGTACACAAGTGTAAAGAAGAATAAAATAGTTGTTACTCTGGATCTGATACAGCAAAAGGAAACAATAAGATAAAAAAACTCAATAATAAAAAAAACAGAATAAATATAAATACATTTTAAACATGAGAAAGATACTGGAAATCCAAAGCAATGCACACAAAGCTCTGGAGGAACTCAGCAGGTCAGGCAGCACCTATGAAAATGAATAAATAGTCCACAGCAACATACAAAAAATGCTGGAGGAACTCAGCAAGCTGGGCAGCATCTATGGAAAAGGGTATAGTCAACGTTTCAAGCCAAAACCCTTCATAGTCCTGATGAAGGGTCTCAACCCAAAATGCCAACTGTACTCTTTTCCATAGATATTACCTGGCCTGCTGAGCTCCTCCAGCATTTTGTGTGTGTTACTTGGATTTCCAGCATCTGCAGATTTTCTCTTGTCTTATGAATAAATAGTCAATGCTTCAGGCAGAAAACCTTTAATGACATTTCGGGCTGACCCAAAACATCAACTGTTTATTCATTTCCATAGATGCTGTCTGAGTTCCTCCAACATTTTGTGTGTGTTGCTATAAATACATTAGATAGTTTATATACATAGATTGATTGTACAGTCAGCCCTCCATATCCGCGGATTCCACATGCGTGAATTCAACCAACCACGGATCGCGAAAACCCAGAAGTGCTCTTCCAGCACTTGTTGTTCAAGCATGTACGGACTTTTTTTCTTGTCATTATTTCCCTAACCAATGCAGTATAACAACCATTTTACATAGCATTTACATTGTATTAGATATTATAAGTAATCTAGAGATGATCTGAAGTATACGGGAGGATGTGCGTGGGTTATCATGCATCGGGATCAAAAAAAATCGGAAGTTCTCTTACTATGTATGTCGGATCAGGTACATCCGGTATTATTTAGCATCAGTTAGTCAAACGTTTGACTTAGTATATAGTATATATTTTACCTTTCTATGCATATAAAACACTTAAGAACGTATGCTTCAGTGCTGGGCTCGGGAACAGAAGTTCTCGGGACTCGGGACAGATCGCTCCGGAGTGCGCTCTCCACCGTGCCCGGTTGATGTGGAGGATCAAAAACCTAAAACCCCGAAGCCCAATAATTAGACAACAGCGTTGCTTAGTAATAATTGTAGCTTTCATCATGGCAGAGCCTTTCTCACTTCATCCTTTAAAATTGGTCCGATCGTTGATCGACGTAGCCTAACGCATTTCCAATGACCAATGCCGTTTCACCTCTTTCCGCTCGCTTTATTACTTCCACCTTATTTTCAATCGTGATCGTGATTATTTTCGTGAACAGAAGCACTGCGCATTCAGAGCTCTGGCGCCGGGTTCTAATGTCCAGCGGACTGAGACAGGTTAAATAAGGTCTGGGGTTCCGCTGGGTCCTAAGGTCCACCAGATTGAGACAGGTTGAATAAGGGTCTTGAGCATCCGCGAATTTTGGTATCCGTGAAGGGTCCCGGAACCAATCCCCCGTGGATAAGGAGGGCTGACTGTATGTCCACAAAATGTCACTAGGTACAGGAGTGTCTGTACATAAAGTGATTCTGACAGGAAATGATGAAGTAGGGGTGGTGAGGAGTATGGTGGTGTGGCTTAGTGGGTGTAGCAACTCCTGATGAAGGTTCCTGGCCCGAAACCTCGACAGTTTTCTGTTTTCTGTAAATGCTGCCTAGCCCGCTGAGATCCTCCAGCATTTTGTGTGCATTGCTGTTGATCAGCCTTGACTGCTTGGGGAGAGTTACTGTTTCTGAGTTTTGGAAAATAACTGCAGTTGTTATTATAATGTTATCACCTTATTAAGTGCAAATATAGTATCTTAAGTATGCATGACCATTGTCTTACTGATATTGCAAGTATACAGCTTGCTGGTAGCTTAAAACTTGGCTCTTACCCTGGGATAATAAGTGATCAATTACAACAGCATCACCTAAATAAATTGTATTTAGTACATTATTGAAAAATATGAACAAGAAAAATTCTGCAGATGCTTGAAATCCAAGCAATGCACACCAAATGCTGGAGGAACTCAGCAGGAAAGATAACATCTATGGGAAAAAAAAATACAGTCGACATTTTGGGACGAAACCTTTCTGTGGGACTGAATAATATAAAATCAGTTGTAACAATCTCTACTTCAGCCACTTCTTAAGGCTCTCCATTTTTGTACCTCTGTTTTCACCTCACATTGCATTCTAACCCTCTAAGATGTTCTTCTCTTTCCTGCTGCCCTTTTTGGAAGTTTATGTTCTCCTCTGTGTTTCCCTTTCTTGATCCTTTCCCGGGCTTCCAACTCTTCACGGCTGTTTACAGGCTTCCCTGCTGTGCCCCGCTGATTTTTCTAATGCATATCTGCTGTCATTAGCTCCAAACAGCTCCAGAGCTTTTGAACTCACCCCACTTTATCAGTGATGAGGCATCCAACTTAATCTACGTTTGGATTGGGACATTAAATAACTCAGTTAATAACACTTGTTGACACAAAACTCATCCCAGAAATGTAATCTTATCCTCTTCATTAATATTGTTGTTACCACTTAGCTGATATTACATCTTTACAGTACCCCTTAATGAATCTTTTGTTTCAATTCAGTTCAAGTTTAATTGTTACGCAACCATACATGAATACCCATCAATATAATCAAACGAGCCAGCATTACTATGGGGTCAAGGTTAAAACACATTACTAACAGTCACACACAAGAACCCATTCATGAAATAAAAGGGTCCAAACACCCTCAACCCTGCGACAATATGGTTTGATGTCCAGTTCAACAAATGATTCAACAAACCCGTAAAGAATATCAGTAAAATACAACAATGCAGAATATGCATGTATATAGACTAGACCGTCTCTCATCTTCTCAACTTTATGTGGACCTAGCTACGGCTTAGTTTTTGCTCTGGGCTGAACCCCAGGTCATCTAATTCTCAAAGACTGCTCCCCAGTCGAACTCACGGACCAGTTTGATACCATTGCTTAACAGGCCTTTTTTAAAATTTGCAGTGGTCTCCATATCATGTGGAGTTCTTGTTATGGTCAGGTACTCACTGGATGGGCAGCTCTGAAAATGAATGGCTCTTGAAGTATGCCCTCTGGATTCTCTTTATGTCTTGCAAGTTGTGTTTTATTGCTGTTGTCCATCCTTGTTACATACACACCTCTGACTCTATCATATTCCCAGTGACAGCGCTTGCAATAAACGGCATGGCCAACAAAGGCAGGGACATCATACACCTTCCTTTCTATATGCAGTGCCTCTTTCAGGCAAGCTTAGAGCTCTTAAATGTATTTGACAGCACTGATAGCAAAATATTCCTTCAATGTTGTCCTTAAGGGATAACTCATCTGTAGATGTGGTGTTACTAGATTTAGAAACATCTCATATGTCTCTAGCCCAATGAGCAACAATATTACTTTCTTCTTTTTTTTGTCCTGTTGCTAATCTCTGATATTCTTTACTCTCCAGAACTGTTGCCATTTACAGAGCAAATGGCTGAGTGTGCCCCTTTTGCTCCAGCTCATCAGTGTATCTGCCAAGCCCACAGCCCTGCCTTCATCGCTTAGGAAACACATTCTCTATTTCTTTGGAACTGAGTTACTGCCCTGATGAGCTGTCAAACAATAATGTAAAGTCATACAGTATGGAAGCTGGCCCAACTCATCAATGCTGACTGTATTGCCAGTACAATGGTCCCATCTGTCTGCGTTTGTCCAAGGCTCTCTAAACCTCTCCTATCCATGTACTTTTCTAGATGGCCTTTACATGTTGCTATTGTGCCTGCCTCAACCACTGTTACTAGCAAAAATGCACCACTCTTTGGGTTAAGAAGCTGCTCCTGATGTCCTTTTGAAATCTCTCCCCTCTGATCATAAACCTCTGTCATCTCATTTATAGCACCCTCTGCAAACAAATACTGTGTTTTCACCTCTCTAGCACAACCTCATGACTTGATATACCCCTATATTTCTCCATTTCCTATATTCCAGGGAATAAAATCCTAGTCTATGCAAACTCCTTTGTAATTCAGGCTCCCAAATCCACACAAGTGTTAAATCTTTTCTGCTTTCTTTCTAGTTTAACAATATCTTTCCTTTGACAGACAAACAAACCTATACAGTGGCCTGCAAAAGTTTGGACGCCCCAGTCAAAATTTCTGTTACTATGAATAGCTAAGCGAGTAAAAAATGACCTGATTTCCAAAAGGCATAAAGTTAAAGATGACACATTTCTTTAATAGTTTAAGCAAGATTACTTTCTTATTTCCATCTTTTATAGTTTCAAAATAACAAAAAAGGAAAAGGGCCCAAAGCAAAAGTTTGGGCACCCTGCATGTTTCATCTTTAACTTCTTGACTTTTGGAGATGAGTTCATCTTCTACTCACTTAAGAATTCACAGAAACAGAAATTTTGACCGGGGTGCCCAAACTTTTTGATGCCACTCTATATAGTACTGCAAGTGCAACCTCATCAACATAGTTCATATGCTAAACTTGCAGTTGGCTACCAGTGCCAACACAAAATGCCCTCAACTCACTAAACCTAATCATACATCTTTGGAACATGGGACCTGGATGAAACCTAGGCAGTCATGGAGAGAACGTACAAACTCTTTACAGCCAGTGGCAGAAAGAAAACTCCGTTCAGTGATCACTGGCCTTGTAAACTAACTGCTAGCCTGTATACCTTCTAAATACTCTTTGCCCTAACTGATGAAGGCCAGCATGCCAAACACTACCTTCACCACCATATCTATCTGTGAAGCTATTTTCAGTGAATTAGGCATTTGCATTCCTTTGTTCCTCTCTTCAATAACACTCCGCAGGATCCTAACAATTGCTGTGTAAGTTCTAATTTTGCTTGATCTCAGAAAACGCAATACCTCAGATCAGAATTTGGTTCATTATCACTGTCTTATATGACATGAAATTTATTTTGCATCACCAGTGCAGTATAAAGGCATACGATTATCATAAATTACAAAATAAATAATGCAAATACTTATTGAGATATAGTGTTATACGCCCTTGTAAAGGAATAATGAGGTATTATTCACTTACTATTGAGAAATCTGATGGTGAAGGGGAAGAAGCTTCTCCTGAATCATAGTGTGTTGGTGATCAGGCTTCTGTACCTCCTCCCAGATGGTAGTGATGAGAAGAACGCCTGGACTGATTGGTAAGGGTTCTCAGTGATGGATGCCACCTTCTTGAGGCACCAACTTCTGAAGATGTCCTTGATGGTCGGGAGGATTGTGATGGGGCTGGTTGAGTCTACAGTTCTTTGCAGGTTCTTTCAATCCTGTGCATTGGATTATCCATACCAGGACATGATCCTGAAAGTCAGAATGCTCTTCACTTTAATACCTGTAGAAATTTGCAAAAGTCTTTGGTGACATACAAAATCTTCTCAAGCTCCAAGTAAAGTACAGCTCCTAGCATCCCTTCTTTGTGAGTGCATCAAAGAAGAATCATGCCATGTATTCGCCCAGGACAGATCATCCAAGATGTTAATACCAAATAACTTAGAACTGCACACCCTTCCCACTACTGACCGTCCAATGAGGACTGATGTGTTTTCTCCGAACCTCCCTTTCCTGAAGTCCACAGATAATCCCTTGGTCTTCACATTCCCCATACTAATCTGAATTAAAAGCAGATGTAGGGTCTGATAATGGGGTAGTTAAATGAGGAGATGAGCAGCCTGAGTTCCAGACCGATTATCTGGTAGTTGGAATTACCCTGTGATGATTTGTGGAATTTAAGTTCAATTACTTAACTCTATTCTTGATTTTTTTTAAAGCATTCTTGCTTATAATAGCTGTGAAACTATTGATTTTTTTGTGTAAAAGCCCATTGGGTTGTTAATATCTCACAGCTCCAGTTATCTGTGTTTCAGCCTGACCTTTGGTGCTGGAGTTTGCATATTTTGCCTGAAAACCTCAGGGTGCCCTGGTGGTAAAACCTGTGTGCATTCCTCTGTGAATTGTCTACTGCAAGTTCCTCCAATATGTGCATGAGTGGTAGAATCTGGTGGAAGTTGATGGGAATAAAATGGGCTCTGTGTAGCATTATTTAAAATTAAAGTCTAATTGTTAACACGGACTTAGTGGATGAAAGTACTTTCCTCTATGCTGTGTGACCTTTTGACTCTATAAAAGAAATCTGCCATTCGTACCTGGTCTGGTCTACACGTGATTCAACCCACGAATGTGTTCGATTCTTAACTGCTCCTCACTTCAATGGAAAAATAGACAGCATTATTCATGGTCCATTCAAAAGCTTTCACAAACACAAAGGTGTTGTCGCGTCTGCAGGTTCTTTACTGCACCTGTTTGCTATGGCAAATATCAGAGATAGAGCCTGCTTTTATTGACAACCATGAACTAAACTCAACAGCAATGTTTGATACAACACTGTATTGAAAGGCACAGTACATGGTTCTTAAAGGTGTACTTGAATATGCAGGATGGAGCAGCAGTGTGGACAATTATTTCCTATGATCAGAGCAAAATCAAAGTGCCCATATTACCAAGAGAGGCAAACTTAGATCCAATAATCACAATAACTCAGTATAAAAAATTATTTCAGTATCAGTAGCAAAATGAAAAGCATTCCACACTCTTGAAACTACAGAATGGGAGGAGACAAAATGGATGGAACTCAAAAGACCTTGAGAATCAGATAGCTGTAGTAAAAGCTTTGTGCACATAAGGTCAAAGTTCAAAGTAAATTTTATTATCAAATTACATATATGTCACCATATAGAACTCTGAGATTCATTTTCTGGTGGGCATCCTCATCAAATCTATAGAATAGTAACTATAATAGGATCACTGAAAGTCTACCAGAATGAAGAAGACTACAAATTGTGCAAATGCAAATATAAATAACAGTGAGACCTTAAAAGTGAGATCATTGGTTGTGGGAACATTTCAATGATGGGGCAAATGAGTGTAGTTATCCCCTTTTATTCAAGAGCCTGATGGTTGAGGGGCAGTAACTGTTCTTGAACCTGGGGCTCTTGTATCTTCTTCCTGATGGCAGCAGCAAGAAAAGAGCATGACCTAGGTGGCAAGGATCTCTGATCATGGATGCTACTTTCATAGGACAGTGTTTCATGTGGATATATTCAATGGTTGGTAGGGTTTTACCTGTGGTGTACTGGGCCGAGTCCACTAGCTTTTGTAGGATTTTCCATTCAAAGGGAATTGGTGTTTCCATACCAGGCTGTGATGCAGCCACTACACTCCACTACACGTCAAGGCTTTAGATGTCAAGCTGAATCTCTGTAGACTCCTAAGGAAGTAGAGGCGTTGTCTTGCTTTCTTTACAATTGCACTTATGTGCTGGGTCCAGGACAGGTCCTCTGAAATAGTAACGCCTAGGAACTTAAAGTTACTAACTCCCTCCAGCTCTGATCCTCCGATGAGGACCGGCTTATCGACCTTCGGTTTCTCTCTGCTGATGTCTATAATCAGGAACACTATGTGTTTGAAACATTATGCATATCATCTGCATGTGCACAAATATCAAGGAACATGCAGACTACTTCCATGTGCAGCCTGGATAAGTCTGGAAAAGCAGAGGAGGCCTCTCACTCTGTATGGATGTTGTAAATCAAGTCCATGGCACAACCATTGTGTTTCAATACAACATGGCGGTCCGGCAGCCAAGAGTGACAACAAGCTTCTTTGTCTATTTTATAGGAAAACATTTTAGAAATCCCTATTAATTTAATTGGGAATTAACTGGCATCTTTGGCCCAGCTGGCCAAGGGAGAAGTTAGCTTTCAATATACAATGTGTGAAAGCCATTTGCAGTCCCCAGTACAACCATTTATTTTATTACCCAGAAGGCCTAAGTACACTGTGTTCCCAAAGTTTTGTGGAAACACCATAGATAAGATGAAATATTACGGTAGGAGCTCCTGCTGATGAGAACACAAAGAGCTGCTGTGGTATTTAATGGGGAATTACACTGGAATAATTAGGTGTTAAATACTGTTACTGTTGGCCCCTTTCAATCTGCTAGAGGAAACATCCATTTTGCAGCCAGGCAGCAGGATTCTCTATTGCAAAGAAGTGAGGCTCCTTGTGAGGACACACATCCCAGACTTAACCAGAGGGTGAGTGCACCTGATGGGACTGTTTCTTTTGAACTGCAGGAGAGGCAGAGAAATGTGAAATGAGATTATGGTTACACACTCAGAATGCTGCATTGAATGCCCGTGAAAGATTTGGACACCATCTTCTCAATGAGAAAAAATTACTTGCTATTGTTATGTTTGATTGATGATGCCACTCAAGTTCAAGTTTATTTTTGCCATGGGCATACATACACAGTGTGTAAATGCTGTGAAAATTGTCATGATAAGGCTAGGGTTAAATAGAAGTTGCTGGATGTTGTGGCTCAAAGGACTGGAGGGGCCTATTCTGCACTGTATCTTAACAAATAAAAAATAATTGATATATCTAGTGTATATAAATAAAATAATGTGTGTGTGTGTGTGTGTGTGTGTGTGTGTGTGTGTATATATATATAAAAGGGAGGGTTAAGTTTGTTTCAAGAACCTGATGATAGTGGGGATGACAATGTTATTGAACCTTGAGGACTTCCGGTAAGATGGCGATTGTTTAGTTGCTCCGAACTTTTGCTCCGTTATTCTTCTTACCTTTGCACTATATGTCTCCCTTCTTAAACCTTAGTTAGGTATTTTATTAGTTCTCTTTTACCTGCCTGCAAACACATCTATCTTATAATGGCTACCAAAAGTACTAAAACAGGGAAAAAGGAAACTTCTACGGCTTTGCTGGCTAACATTCTCGCTGTTCTGGAACAACATCAACAAGATACTTTAATGGATTTTAGAACTGAATTTAGAACTTCTTTCAACCAGCTGAATGTCAAATTGGAGGTGTAGGTCTTCGGGCTCCTGTACTTTTTGTGTGACGGCAGCAATGACAAGAGGGCATGGGGGTGCTTAGAGATGGATGTCACCTTCATCATTGCTTGTAGATGACCACAATGGTGGGGAGAGTTGCACGCATGATGGAACTGGCTCTGTCCACCACTCTGTGTAACCTTTTGTGTTCCTGTGTATTGGTGATTCCATATCAGGGTGTGATGCAACCAATCAACAAATAAAGCTGTCTCTGACATTGTACATAGATGCTGAAAAGTAAACAGTGTCTGCTCTTGCTATTCTCCAGAAGATCCAATTGTTTTAAATTAACTAAATTGTCTTTTGCACTGCTAGCTCTAATCAGTAGAACAATGATAAAATGATTAATTTGAAGGAGGCAAATCAAATAACTTTAACTGTCTTGATTTGTATGTTTTCTTGATTAAGATATTAATAAAAAGTAATTACATTTCTGTTCTCAACCGGTTACCTCCTTCTTAAGAAGAGGAACCAAATGCATGAAGATGTATTCTCTTCCAGTGGTAAACCTTCCTTGGTTTACTGTATTTTTCTCACTATGTGGAGTTACCAATGTCGCTTGAGTAAAAGATACAAAAAATGGGAGAAGAAGGAAATAGATTAATAAATAGCACGTGCGCAACTCAAACACACTCATTACTAGGGTAGATCCTTCAACCGGTACTCATGTACAACCCTTCTGATTTGCCCAACCCATCGGTTTGATCGAGTGTAGTGAACAGTTTTTCATGCGTAAAAGTTTATAGATCGCGAGGTTCTATCCCCCATTTAAAGCCTGACAGAACTGTGGCTTAAAGTGAATGAACTTTCTAGAATTTAAAAAGATTTCAGCAGTATTAAACAAATAAAATTAAAGTTTTAATTAAACAAATTTTGATTTTCAATGGTAATATGAACATCATTATAAATGGAAACTCCCGCACCTGCTATCAAGTAAATACATATTAACTAACATTAATACATCATGAAGACCCTAGAGAGGCTGATCCTGGCTCACCATCCACCCCTGGTCAAATCAGTCCTTGATTCCGTGCAGATGAGTAGCAGGAGCACACTGGAGTCGATGATACTGTCATCTACCTGCTGATCAGAGCCTACTCCCATTTGGATAGGCAGGGCAGCACAGTGAGGATCATGTGTTTTGATTTTTTTCTAGTGCCTTCAATACCATACAGCCCTCATTGCTGAGGGAAAAGCTCCATTCAATGCAGGTTGGCACTTCCATTGTATTCTGGATAGTGGTCTATCTGACTGGCAAACCAATTTGTGTGGCTTCAGAATTGTGTGTCAGACATGGCTATAAGCGGCACTGGGGCCCCACAGTTGGGTGTATAAAGGGAGGATGAATACAGGGCCTGCTGGAGGACTTTGTCAAATGGTGCAGGCTGAATCATCTGCAGCTCAATATCAGTAAGACAAAGGAGATGGTGATGAACTTTAGGAAGACCAAACCTGCACTGCTCCCTTTTGCTATTGATGGTGAGGGCGTGGATGTAGTGAGGACCTACAAGTACCTGGGGGTGCACCTGGATGACAGACTTGAGTGGAGCACCAACACAGAGGCTGTGTACAAGAAGGGCCAGAGTCGGCTCTACTTCCTGAGGAGACTGAGGTCCTCTGGAGTGTGCAGGTTTCTCCTTCACATGGTCTACGAGTCTGCGTCACCAGTACAATCTTCTATGCGATACTGTACTGGGGCAATGGCTTCACTACGTGTGATGCCAACAGGCTCAATAAACTGATTAGAAAGGCTCGTTCTATTATAGGAGTCAAACTGGACACGCTAGAGGCTGTGGCAGATCAAAAGACCCTACGGAAAATCCTGGCAATTCTGGACAATGTTTCTCACCCTCTGCATGCCACCATGGCTGAACAGAGAAGCACTTTCAGTAATAGACTAAGACAACTGTGCTGCTCCGAAGAGCGCCATAGGAGGTCATTTTTACCCTCGGCCATTAGGTTCTATAATGAATCAAACCTATAGCCTGGGAAGTGATGACCCCTCTCCTGTGAGACTGTTATTAACCTCTGTTCACCAGAGCTCTGTTTATGCTCTGTTCACCACACCCTGCTATCGAGGATGGCTTGAGCAATACTACCATCACTTCCTATCTGTATGGTGTGAATATGCACCCATTACTGTATAACATTACGGTAATTCTTGCATTGCCATCTTATCAGTGTGAACATGGAAATCTTGTAAATCTTGTAAATTTTGTACATCTTATTTTTAAGGTAACTTATTGTTTAAATTCTTTCTTACTTTTCTTCTAATATTGGCACAGTCGGCCTTCCTTATCCACGGGTTCCGCATGTGCGGATTCAACCAACCGTGGATCAGGCAAAGCCGGAAGTTCTCTTTCCAGCACTTGTTGTTTGAAAATGTACAGACTTTTTTTCTTGTAATTATTCCCTAAACAATTCAGTATAACAACTATTTACATAACATTTACATTGTATTAGGTATTAAAATTATCTAGAGATGATTTAAAGTATACAAGAGGATGTGTGCAGGTTACCATTGATTGGGATTTAAAAAAAATGGAAGTTCTTCAGCACTCATTGTTTGAGCATGTACTGTACAGACTTTTTTTCTTGTCATTATTCTCTAAACAATGCAATAAAACAACTATATACATAGCATTTACATTGTATTCGGTATTATAAGTAAGTCAGAACAGGTACATCTGGTATTATTTAATGTCAGTTAGTCAAACATTTGCCTTAGTATATAGTATATATTTTATAAAACACTTAAGAAACATATGTATTTTAATAATTAAAACATTGCGTTGCTTAGTAATAATTGTAACATTCATCAGGGCAGGGCCTCTAACATGCTCCATTATTCTCACTTTATCCTTTAAAATCGTTCCGATCATTGACCGACTGTAGCCTAATGCTTTTCCAATGACCAATGGCGTTTTACCTCTTTCTGATTGCTTTATTATTTCCACCTTATTTTCAATTGTGATTGTTTTCCGTCAATGGGAACAGAAACACTGCAGGTGGCGGGTCCCGAGCTCCGCTGTGTCCTAAAGTGCACCACACTGAGACAGGTTAACTAAGGTCTGGAGCTTCACCAGGTCCTGAAGTCCACCACACTGATACAGGTTCAGTAAGGGACTATGAACATGTAATGCTACTGTGACACTGTAATTTCCCTTGGGATCAGTAAAGTATCTATTTACTAATTAACAATAACTGAGAGGGTGGCATCATAGCATACTGGTTAGTGTAACACTATTACAGTGCCAGTGACCTAGGTTCAATTCCGATGTTGTCTTTAAAGAGTTTGTATGTTCTTCCCGTGACTGCTTGGGTTTCCTCTGGCTTCCTCCCACATTCCAAAAATATATGGGTTAGTAGGTTAATTGGTCACATTGAGTGTAATCGAGTGGCATGTGCTCATTGGACTGAAAGGGCCTGTTATTATTATGTATTTATTGAGAAACATCATAGAATAGACCCTTCTGGCCCCTCGAGCTGACGCTGCCCAGCAGTCCCCAGATTTAACCTTAATCTAATCTCAGGTCAGTTTCAATTAACCAATTAGTGTGCTGAATCAGTAAATAAAATAAATGAAATAATATTTAAATCTGAAGAAAGATCTACTTCTTGCTGTCGGAGACATTGACTTACATGGGATCCCTATACTTGTGCATGCTTTAATTTATTGCTGTCTCTGAGAGCTGGTAAAATTGCAGAGCTCTGTGATGCCTAGTGGAGTCCACCGGAAGATGCTATTGCCTGGTTTAAGACCATAAGACAATAAGATATTGGTGCAGAAGTAGGCCATTCAGCCTGTTGTGTCTGCTCCACCATTCAATCATGGGCTGATCCAATTCTTCCAGTCATCCCCACTCCCCTGCATTCATCCCATACCCTCTGATGCACTGGCTAATAAAGAACCTATCTATCTCTGCCTTAAATATACCTAATGACTTGGCCTCCACAGCCCCTTGTGGCAACAATTTCCACAGATTTACCACCCTCTGACTAAAGTAATTTCTCCGCATCTCAGTTCCAAATGGACGTCCTTCAATCCTGAAGTTGTGTCCTCTTGTCCTAGAATCCCCTACCATGGGAGATAACTTTGCCATAGCTAATCTATTCAGGCCTTTTAATATTCAGAATGTTTCTCTAAGATTCCCCTTAATTCTTCTGAACTCCAGGGAATACAGCCCAAGAGCTGCCAGACGTTCCTCATACGGTAACCCTTTCATTCCTGGAATCATTCTCGTGCATTTTCCCTGAAGCCTCCCCAACATTGGTATATCCTTTCCAAAATAAGGAGCCCAAAACTGCATACAATACTTCAACTGTGGTTTCATGAGTGTCTTAAAGAGACTCAATATCACATCCCTGCTGTTATTTTCTATATCTCTAGAAATGAATGCCAACATTGCATTCACGTTCTTCATAACCGACTCAATCTGGAGGTTAACCTTTAGGGTATCTTACAAAAGGACTCCCAAGTCCCTTTGCATCTCTGCATTTTGAATTCTCTCCCCATCTAAATAATAGTCTGCCCATTTATTTCTTCCACTAAAGTGCATGACCATACACTAAGCTAATGTTAGTGTTGAATTTCAGGATCTCTGCATGGAAGTGCAAGGCCAACTGATGTATTGAGCCAGCTCTTAGCATCATTGGGAGATACAGCACAGAAGCTGGTGCTTTGCTCCACTGAGTCCGAGCTGTCAATTGAGCTCCCAATGTCACGTTGATCCTACATCAACCCATTTTCATCTGCCCACATCCCTATGCAATTTCTTCCACTCACATACATGCTGGGGCAATTTTCATGGGCCAGTTAGTGTGCACGCTTATTAATATTTGAGTTGTGGGACTCCAAAATACTGGAGTACCAGAGACAATTTACAAAGTCACACAGAGAGTATGCCAGCTCCATGCAGACAGCATCGAAAGCTAGTTTCAAACCAGGGTAACTGGAAGCCCCCCCATGTGATTCCACAGCTGTACAGTGAGTCAATGCCTGGTGAAGAAAAATTGTAGACAAGATGGTTAAACTTCAAAACAATTACTTTTGTGAAGCTTTAATTTTATTCCAACACCCAATGGCCCGAGTGTGCCATTATTGAAATTAACCATAAGGCCATCATTAGTTTTATTTCCGCCCTAGTGACAAACCTACACGGCACCATTTATCACTCTGCAATGAATATACTGATGCACTACACACCACAGATGTAGTTTGTATTCAATGGATGAATACGGTTTGTATGGAAAGGCATTATCTTCAAATTTAGCTGGAGAGTGGTGTCGTTAAATTGTTTAATATCTTCTCATTTAGGTCGATTTTCCGACCATAGCCTTTAGGGATTACTGATGATCCTGAAGTTTGTAGCTCATAGGAGGATAATCATTCAGGACTGGAAATTTATCAGCATGGATGCGAGAAAACTTCCATCACTCCACTAGGCAATTTGGATTTTTTTTCTTTCCCTGGAGAAAGGGATAGAAATGTAACTTATTTAAGCACATTCATCCTGTCAAAATAACAATTGTCAGAAGCAACTGCCGAAACATTCAATGTGGCAATTTGCCTGTTGGCCGTCATTCCTTGTGGACGTGCATTGACTTCTTGATCATTGACAATTTGCTCCTCTTTGGGTCATCACAAAACAAAGTTATCATGACTTAAAAAGTATTTTGAAGGATAGAGTTCAGTTCCTTCAGTCAGAAATGTTAGTTTCAGTGGTTGAGCTTTTAAGTGTTTGCTGAAGTAGATCTGGTTCCATGGATAATAATACAAAATCTGTTTAAATTCAGGCATGGAAAATGTAACAATTTGTTTCTCAAACACCTCGAACTCCTAACTTACAATACTTGTTAGTTATATTTGTTTCACCTTCAAGTTTGAAATACTTCACTCCATCAGCTGAAAAATACAATAGATATTAAAATGTTTGATAGAAGTAGCACAGTGGTACAACTTTAAAGTTGGAAATAATGTGTGTTTTGCCATCAGTTACCCCAATTTAAATATATTTTCTATTAACATGTTTAGGAGACTTTTTCATTTGGTATTTCTATCAGTACTTAAAGTCACAGAACCACTTGGCTAGAAGGGAATCAGGAATAATCCTGGAAGCTATAGACCAGTGAGTCTCATGTCAGTGGTAGCAAAATTACTGGGAAGAATTCTTAGGGATAGGACTTATGAGCATTTGGAAAACCATGGTCTACTTAGTGAGAGCCAGCAAGGCTTTTTGTGTCTTACTAAGTTGGCTGAGTTTTTTCATGGGATGATGAGGGTGATTGATGAAGGTAAAGCCATGGATATTGTCTACATAGATTTTAGTAAGGCATTTGACAAGGTCCCTCATCGGAGGCTCAGAAGATTAAGGTGCATGGGATCAGTGATGAATTGGCCATTTGGATATAGAACTGGTTTGCCTATAGAAGACAAAGGGTGCTGGTCAAAGGGTTTTATTCTAGTTGGAGGTCTGTCACTAGTAGTATTCCACACAGATAGGTACTGGAACCTGCTTTTTGTGATGTATATGTATGATCTGGATGAAAATGTACAAGGATAGGTTAGTAATTTTGCAGATGATACAAAAATTGGTAGTGTTATGGATAGCATAGATGAATAGCAAAGAATACAGTGGGTATGGATCAGTTGCAGATACGAGCAGAGAAATGGCAGATGGAGTTTAACCCAGCCAAATGTGATGAGTGTGCCTTGGTAAGTCAAATGTAAAGAGACAATACATTGCTTAGGATGAATCCTGCCTGACAAACCTACTGCAATTTTTTGAGGAAATTACAAGCAGGGTAGACAAAGGAGATGCAGTAGACGTGGTGTACTTGGATTTTCAGAAGGCCTTTGACAAGGTGCCGCACATGAGGCTGCTTAGCAAGATAGGAACCCATTGAATTACAGGGAAGTTACTAGCATGGGTGGAGCATTGGCTGGTTGGCAGCAAACAGAGAGTGGGAATGAAGGGATCCTATTCTGGCTGGCTGCCTGTTACCAGTGGAGTTCCACAGGGGTCAGTGTTGGAACTGCTGTTCTTTACAATGTATGACAATGATTTGGACTATGGGATTAATGGATTTGTGGCTAAATTTGCCAATGATACAAAGATAGGTGGAAGAGCAGGTAGTGTTGAGGAAACAGAGAGCCTGCAGAGAGATTTAGATAGTTTAGGGGAATGGACAAGGAAGTGTCAAATGAAATACAATGTTGGAAAGTGTATGGTCATGCACTTGGTGGAAGAATTAAATGGGCAGACTATTATTTAGATGGGGAGAGAATTCAAAATGCAGAGATGCAAAGGGACTTAGGAATCCTTGTGCAAGATACCCTAAAGGTTAACCTCCAGATTGAGTCGGTTGTGAAGAACGTGAATGCAATGTTGGCGTTCATTTCTAGAGATATAAATTATAAGAGCAGGGATGTGATGTTGAGCCTCTGTAAGGCACTCGTGACACCACACTTGGAGTTTTGGGCTGTTTATTTTAGAAAGGATATACTGACATTGGAGAGGCCTCAGTGAAGATTCACAAAAATGATTCCAGGAATGAAAGGGTTACCGTATGAGGAGTGTGTGGCAGCTCTTGGGCTGTATTCCTTGGAGTTCTGGAGAATGAGGGGGGATCTTACAGAAACATTCTGAATGTTAAAAGGCCTGAACAGATTAGATATAGCAAAGTTAACTCCCATGGTAGGGCATTCTAGGACAAGAGGGCACAACTTCAGGATTGAAGGACGTCCTTTTAGAACTGAGATGCGGAGAAATTACTTTAGTCAAAAGGTGGTAAATCTGTGGAATTTGTTGCCATGAGGGGCTGTGGAGGCCAAGTCATTGGGTGCATTTAAGGCAGAGATAGATAGGTTTTTGATTACCCAGGGCATCAAAGGGTATGGGGTGAAAGCAGGGGAGTGGGGATGACTGGAAGAACTGGATCTACCCATGATTGAATGGTGGAGCAGATTCAATGAGCTGAATGGCCTACTGCTGCTCCTATATCTTATTGTCCTATGGCAAAACCTTTAACAAAGTCAATGGCAGAGGGATCTTGGGGTACGAGTTTATAATTCTCTGAAAGTGACTACACAGTTTGCTAGGGCAGTTAAGAAGCCATATAGCTCGGTTGCCCTTAGTATTCGAGGCATTGACTTCAAAGTCAGGAAGTTATGTTCCAGCTTTATAAAACTCTAGTTTGACCACAGCTGACATTATCTATATGGTTCTGGTCACTGCATTATAGGAAGGATGTTGAGGATTTGGATAGGGTGCAGAAGAGATTTACTAGGATTAGAAGAGCATGGGCTATGACGAGACTCTGTATGACAGAGGCTGACGGGAGGTCTGACAGAGATTTATAAGATTACAAGAGGCATAGAAAGAGAGTAGACAGATGGTATCTCTTTTCCCAGGGTTAACATGCCTAATAGCAGAAGACATGTACTTAAGGAGAGCACGGTTGATTTTAAAGGAGATGTGAGAGGCAAATGTTTTACACAGTGGTGGGTGCTTGGGATGTGCTGCCTGGGGTGGTCATAGAGGAAGATACATAAGGGACTTTTAAGAGATGTTTAAATAGGCACATGAATGCGAGGAAAATTGAGGGATATAGTTATTGTGTAGTCATAAGGGATTAGATTAGTTCGGCATTTGATTACTAGTTTACCTTGTGGGATAATGGGCTTGTTCCTGAGTTGCACTAGTCTATGTTCTAAGTTCTATTAAACATCAAGCACCTATCTACACTGCATGAATCCAATATTCCATCAGTTCCCCCTAGATTCTACCACTTGCCTACACGCTGGTGGTGATTTACACAAGAGACTGCAGCTGTTGGAAATCTAGAGAAACACAAAGGAGTTGGAGGAACACTCAACAGGTCAACCAGCATTAGGAGGGAAATGGACAGTTGACATTTCAGGTCGAGACCTCTTCCGTTAGGACCTCTGATGGGTCTTGATCCAAAAATGCTGACTGTTCATTTCCCTCCAAAGATGCTGCCTGACCCACTGACTTTTTCACGAACAAGCCAGAAGCCTGGACTCGTGAAATGGGATCATATGTTGAAATCCCACCCCGGTATCTTGGAATTTTAATTCAACTAGTTAAAGAAATGCTGTTTCATAACTCCATGAGATTGAGAAAAGGAATTCTATTATCTCTAATTTGCCGATCCCAGAAACTAATAATATTGTCTGTTAACAGTTCTTAGAAATATCAAAGCAAGTCACTATTCAAGGCCCAATGAGGATGGGCATAAATGTAGCCTTGCCTGAAATTCTGTGAATTAATTCAAGAAATGCCAATATAACAGTCTCTTTAAAAACAAAAGAATAGCAAATAGTGGAAATCTAATACAGATACAGTACATGATGAAAAACCATCCATTGAAGACTACCAACAGCCGATTAACCAGGACATTTTTAGGAGAGAAGTGGAAGGAAGCAGAAAACGTGTAATTGTATTATATTTGTGAAAAATTAGGTGCTTGTCAGTTAGAATTTTATCCCCAATTCACTTTGCATCCATATGCCGTACACTCTGTGAAATTAGTCTCTGGGGTTCCCTCTTTGAAATTATTACTCTCTGCATGAAGTTGTGGCCAAATTCACCATTTGCAAATTGTTTTTCATAAAGAATTATCTGCAAGCCAGATTTTTGAATTTCATGGTTGGTTGAGGCACACCAGGATGCAAACTGTGCTCATTTTTTCATATTCTCAAGACGAATGAGCGAAGAGTTGGGGCTGTGGACTGTAATGCTGCAGAGATCTGGCCAGCTCAAATCTTAGTCAAGTCAAGTTTATTGTCATTTCAACCATAAACTGCTGGTACAGTACACAGTAAAAACAAAACAATGTTCCTCCAGGACCCTGGTGCTACATGAAACAACAACAAAACTACACTAGACTATGTGAGACAACAGCACAAGGCTACACTAGACTATGTAAGAAAGAACACAAAACAGTGCAGGGCAGTACAATAATTAATAAACAAGACAATAGGCGAAGTAGAGGACAAATTACAATATAGTAATACATGATGTAGACGTCAGTCTAGACTCTGGGTATTGAGGAGCCTGATGGCTCGGTGGAAGAAACTGTTGCACAGTCTGGTCATGAGAGCCTGAATGCTTCGGTACCTTTTGCCAGATGGCAGGAGGGAGAAGAGTTCGTGTGAGGGGTGTGTGGAGTCCTTCACAATACCGCTGCAGGGTCTTGCAATCTGAGATGGTGCAATTCCCAAATGAGGCAGTGATGCAGCTGCTCAGGATGCTCTCGATACAACCCCTGTAGAATGCGGTGAGGATGGGGGTTGGGAGATGGACTTTTCTCAGCCTTCGCAGAATGTAGAGACACTGCTGGGCTTTCTTGGCTATGGAGCTGGTGTTGAGGGACCAGGTGAGATTCTCCACCAGGTGAACACCAAGAAATTTTGTGCTCTTAACGATCTCAATGGAGGAGCCGTCAATGTTCAGTGGAGAGTGATCACTCCATGCTCTCCTGAAGTTAACAACCATCTCTTTTGTTTTGTTCATATTCAGAGACAGGTTGTTGGCTCTGCAAGTGTACGTTAGCTGCTGCACCTCCTCTCTGTAAGCTGACTCATTGTTCTTGCTGATAAGACCCACCACGGTCATGTCATCAGTGAACCTGATGATGTCATTCGAGCTGTGTGTTGCAGCACAGTCGTGGGTCAGCAGAGTGAACAGCAGTGGACTGAGCACACAGCCCTGGAGGCCCCCCGTGATCAGTGTGATGGTGTTGGAAATGCTGCTCCTGATCCAGACTGACTGAGGTTTCCCAGTCAGGAAGTCTAGGATCCAGTTGCAGCGGAAGGTGTTCAGGCCCAGCAGTTTCAACTTTCCATCCAGATGCTGAGGAATGATTGTGTTGAATGCTGAACTGAAGTCTATGAACAGCATTCGAACGTATGTGTCTTTTTTTTGTCCAGGTGGGTGAGGGCCAGGTGGAGGGTGATGTCGATGGTGTTGTCTGTTGAGTGGTTGAGACGATACGTGAACTGCAGGGGGTCCAGTGAGGGGGCAGCAGGGTCTTTATGAGCCTCATGACGAGCCTCTCGAAACACTTCATGATGATGGATGTGAGAGCAACGGGACGGTAGTCATTTAGGCAGGACACTGAAGACTTCTTCGGCACGAGGAGGATGGTGGCGGTCCTGAAGCACGTTGGAATGGTGGCGCTGCTTAGGGAGATGTTGAAGATGTCAGTGAGAACATCTGCCAGCTGGTCTGCACATCCTCTGAGCACTCTACAGGAAATTGTCTGGTCCAGCAGCCTTTTGTGGGTTGACCCTGCATAGAGTTTTCCTCACATCGACCACGGTAAGGCGCAGCACCTGGTCATTGGGAGGAGGAGTGGTCTTCCTCGCCACCAAGTCACTTTCTGCCTCTAAATGAACGTAGAAGTTGTTCAACGCATCTGGGAGGGAGACATCACCAGCACAGGCAGGTGATGTTGTCCTGTAGTTGGTGATGTCCTGGATGCCCTTCCACATGCACCGCGTGTCGCCGCTGTCCTGGATTCGCTGGGCATGTGCACGCTTTGCCTCTCTGATGCCCCAGGACAGTTTGGTCCTTGCAGTTGTTAGGGCTGCCTTGTCACCTGCTCTGAAGGCAGAGTCATGGGTCCTCAGCAGCGCACGCATCTCCGCGGTCATCCATGGCTTCTGGTTAGCGCGTATAGTGATGGTCTTGGACACAGTGACGTCATTGATGCACCTGCTGATGTAGCTAGCTACTGATGCTGTGTACTCCTCTAAATTGGTAGAGTTACCATCGGTTGCAGCCTCCATAAATGATATAAATGATTAATCATCACCCTGATACTATATTCGTCACGGGCTCCTATTTGTGAACTCTTTAAATTGTGGCAGGATATTTTTATAGCTGTGTCTTGCAAGAGGCATTCTGTGTATGTATGTGTCCACGATAATCAACTGTTAATGTTATTACTTCTGAAACTCAATTTCTGTTTCACCACCAAAGCCTCTTGTATTTTTGGTTTTGTCACGTCACAGAAATCAGTGTTCACCTGTATAATTCCAAACCAGTTAATGCAGGCCTTGTTCTTTCTATACTCAACCAAGGATTCATGAAACATATATACTATTAAAAAGGAGATTAAGACAACAGAGAAAAAGATTCAAGGATATGCACAAAGATTCTTCAAAGAAGAGTAACAACTGCATGTACTCTTGGAAACCTTTTACCCATGATGGCTTTGAGCAGAGGTGCAACAATTGATGTAGTACTGAGAAGCTTGATTACACATATTGGGAGCATGCAGAAGCCTTGCATAAACATCAGTTGGAGGAAACCACCTCACGAAACTATTCACTCACCTACCCTACTTGCAGAAGTCTCTGCAGTTTCCATGTTGGCTCCATCAGCCAAGTTGCAACCCACAAAACTGCTCTCCTCAACCCTAAGGGACTGCCCAAGAAGAGGAAGATCTCCTGTAATCTGATTGGCAGAATGCAAAACAGAGAAAATCTTATTTTAACCTTTTGATTGAGGTTTGCAAAGGAATTGAAATACAAAATATCAGGAGCAAACAGACCTACCGCATGATATGGTTTTAAGCAATTGCATCTTTTAAGGATTCTCTGGAGCATTATAGGATCCAACCCTGCTTGACAAAGTCTAAGCGAATGACATCAATATGCACAAGGATGTGTCAGGTGAACCTAAGTGTGAGCTGATCTTGTATGTGCCGACAATACATGGGAACTTGGCAAAAGCCTTAGGCAATGAGTGATGGCTGGACAGTATTGACAGTGTGGAAGAAATCTTAAGGGGGACAATAAAAGATTTGCCTCAGAATTGCCCCTTGCCAAATAGTGCATGTGCACTTTAGGGATACACCCTCAGTGTCAGCCTTTGTTGCTGGGTAGGACTCTTAGCTGTGTTGGATAGTTATGGACTTGAGCCCACTTCCCTGAAAAATTTACACTGTGACTCCAGTGCAGTTGTGTGGAATGGGGCATTAAATTAAGACTCGGAATTATCTCAGAACATCAAAAATCCTGTCTGGCTTCTGACATTTTCCTTTCTATTCCTGATGAAGGGTCGACTGTTTATTTCCCTCCACAGATGCTGCCTGACCTGTTGGGTTCCCCAGCATGGTGCGTGTGCATTACTTAAGATTTCCAGCATCCGTAGAATCTTGTGTCTCTTACAAGTGTTGGAGTGTTCTTTCTCAAGTCCTGAACCGTACCAATTCATCAGTAAACAGCAATTGGATCGTTATCAGGTTCATTTGTTATGTACGAATTTACAGCCAGTTTCCCTGTTGTTATAACAAAGGGCAAGTTAAAAAAAATGCTTCATGGTTTTAAAGTCATCGTTAGGTCGCATCTGTAATTTCCAGTTGGTGGACGATTTCCCTCCACACCGCTCTGACATATTGGGAAATCGTATACTCGGCAGGTTACAGCAGTGGTTTGCCATTGCCTTCTGCCAGGTGAGTTTAAACAGATCACCACCTCTTGCAGTGGATGACCAGGACATCTAAGTGTCTAGTTGTGCTCTTCGCGCTCCACAAATGCCTGCTGGCCTGCCTTCTTGACCGTTGGATCATTAATCGGTCTCCTCTGCTCTATCTGCCAAAGCCAGATTTCACACGCTGGGATAGGCAGATCCCCTACCTCACTGAGGGTCCAAGACCTGTCGGCTACCATCACCTGATTTGGCCCGTCTGCCGAGATGGTTTACCGGGGTGTGGCAGCTGCGCGTGGAGCCACAGGTGAGAGCTGAGTGCCAGAGGTGGACGAGCTGCCTTGAAGAGGGCATGGTAGGCCCCCCACCAGAGGTGCTACCCCTCCCTAGACACCCCATACAGCTTGGTTTTAAAGTACTTTGTAATAATTTGAGATCCTGAAATGTGCAAGTCTCCTCAGCTGATCAGTGGACTTCTGAATAATACGTTTGGGTCATATATCCTGTATAATGTTCTTCCTGCTGCCTTTACAAACCAAATTTATTTTATGCTTCTTGCTGTTACGGCTTCTCACAGAGGAGACAAGAGAAAAATTAACATTAAAAGCTGCGAATGTGGCACACTGTTGCAGTGTGATTACCCACTGTGCCATTGAATGCCAAGATATAGGTCAGTTTTCATAAACTTGGCATTGGGAAAACAAGAGAAACAAAGGGCAAGCCAAAAGTCTGGCTTGTGAAAGCCAATTGAATAATAAATTCCAGAATCATCATGGGACTTGATGTTAGGTTCTCACTCTGCTTTTAAGCAGGGAACATGGTGTGCTAATAAAGAGCTGGAATAAAAATTTACATTAAAAAATCAGAACAAATAAGACTGCGATGCTTTACAAATGTTTCTTAATTATCTCCTCAACAAAATCACAGCTGAAGACTTATTTAAGCCTCAACTGGCAGTACTAACTCTTGACTATATATTACAGTGCATTTAGTGAAACAAGATGTACTCACACACTGTACATTATTGTGCTGGCAAGCTTAATTTTAGTATGTGATCAACCTGTTTACAGAACAATATATTCTACTGTAGTAGGGATCTTTGACAGATTGTTATATTGAAATATGTCTATTTCGAACCTTGAACCATACTTCAGAGTTAAGCACGGTGCTTCGTTTTTTTTCATTTATCTGAAGTCATTGGGAATAAACATTTATTTTTTATTTCAATAATTTCACACTGTAGCACTTACATCCATTGTAATAAAGCTCTGAGAGGCTGGTGATGGACCATATCAACTCGTGCTTGTGAAATGACTTGGATCCACTCCAGTTTGCCTACTGGCTTAACAGGTCCACAGCAGATGCGATTTCATTGGCTCGTCACTCAACCCTAGAACATCTGGACAGCAAAGGCACATACATCAGGATGCCCTTTATTGATTACAACTCAGCATTCAATAATATCATCACCTCAAAACTGATCAATAGGCTTCAAGACCTTGGCCCCAATAACTCCTTGTGTAATTGGATCCTCAATTTTCTCAGTTGCAGATCCCAGTCAGTTCAGATTGGCAACAACATCTCCTTCATCATCGGTGCACAACAAGGCTATGTGATTAGCCCCCTGCCTGACTCACTTTATACTTATGGCTGTGAGGCTATGAAAGGCTCTAATGCCATAGTCAAGTTTGCTGATAAAACCACAGTCATAAGCCCAACAAAATGGTGAGGAATCAACATATACAGTGCATAGGAAGGAGACTGAAAATCTGGCTGAGTGGTGCCACAACATCAACCTCATACTCTATATTAGCAAGACCAAGGAGTGATTATCAACTTCAGGAAGAGGAAACTGGAGGTCCATGAGCCAGTGCTCATCGGGGGATCAAGCATGGAGAGGTCAGAAACTTTAAATTCCTCGGTGTTATCATTTCAGAGGATCTGGCTTGGGTCCAGCATCTAAGTGTTATTATGAAGCATGCAAGGCAGCACCTCTACTTCCTTAGAAGTTTGCGTAGTTTCAGCATGACATCTAAAACTTAACAAGCTTTTATAGGTGTGTGGTGGAGAACATATTGACTGGTTACATCACGGCTGGTATGGAAACATCAATGCTCTTGAATGGAAAATCCACACAGAGCACTGTCACAGGAAAGCAACATCCATCATTAAGGACTGCCACCATGCAGGCCATGCTCTCTTCTTGCTATTGCCATCAGGAAGAAGGTACAGGAGTCTCAGGACTCACACCACCTGATACAGGAACAGTTATTACCCCTCAAGCATCATCATCTATCAATGAGAGGGGTTAAGTTTTCTCAACTTCACTTGCCCCATTAACTGCTGTAATGATCAATAAACCAACTGTTTGGAATCAAATGGCCTTGCTTGGCATCTAAGGGCCAGGTGTGTCTGCACCCGCACCACCCCCTTGCCCCTGGCACTTCTTCCCTACCACTTGTCTCATGCACCCTTCCCACAGCACCCACTCTTTCTATTCCCAATATCCTTTGCTCCGCCAGATTTACAAATTCTCTTTCTGCTCCACATTGACAATTCAGTGCCGCACAAATATCTTAGGCACCCTAGATATATGTATGTGTGTTTCTGTGTGTGGGTGGGCCTGAAACTTTTGCATAGTAGTGTATGTACTTTTATAATAAATTTACTTTGAACTTTGAACTCAATTTGCAGAGTGAAGGAACAGCTTTGCATTTTCTAGAAATGATTTTGGTGGGACAGAAATATACATAATTAGATGTCACAAAGAACTCAAATGCATGATTAAATTAACGTTTTTGATCTTTGAATCAATTGAGTTTCTGTTATTTGGTCATTAGGAATGTTTAATGACTGCCTTACAGATGTGGAGTACATTTGTCCTATCAAAACTCCAATTATTGCAGTTGTGCAGAACTCTGAATTGAAAGTAACCGAGTTTGAGATTGAATGACCCTTAGGGAATGAATATGCTTGTGGAAGATATGTGTAAACAGAATCTCTGACCTGCACCTGTTATAATATTTTTACTTTGACCATCCGAAGCCTCAAAATTTAAAACAGAGATAAGGAAGATTTTTCACAGCCAGAGAGTGACGAATCTGTGGAATGCGTTGCCACAGAGGGCTGTGGTAGCCAAGTCATTGGTTATACTCAAGGCAGAGCTCAATAGGATCTTGATTGGTAAGGGACCTAAGGGTTATGGGAAGAAAATGGAATAATGAGGTTGAATTCAAAATCAACCATGATTGAATGGCAGAGCAAACTCAACAGGCCATATGGCCTAACTTTGCTCCTATAACTTATGGCAACACAGAATTCAAGATCCATTACTATCATAAGAAAACTTGCTCTTCTAAAGTTGGATTTCACTGTTTGAAGGAATGTAACTCTAGTAAGTGAATTGAGAGACGTAACCATGTGGGGCTAAGGAAAGTTTAATCCTGTTGTAGCCAGAATGTTAGCTCACCATCGCTAATCCATTCCTTTCTCCAAAGTTAAATATTTCTTCCTCAACAAGAGGGAGGGAGTGAAGTGACTTTAACCTTTTCTGATAGTAAATTGATCAGCTGGTTCTTTTTGGTGTGCAGTAGTACTAACTTGAGTTGAGAGTTTTGATTTTTGTGCCTTTTGTTGCAATCATGTGTACTTTAACAGTTCTGCTGTTGAGCCATAGTTCCCCCCAAGAACTTAACTGGTTATTATATAAACTCAAACTGTCTGTTGTTCTGCAAATGATCATGTACAGTAACAACAGGAGACAACAGTGGTCAAAAACCTGTTGTGAAATTAATGTCATGATACCTTACAAATGGAGCAATTCTGGTTGCCACGGTAACATAGCCGTTAGCATAATGCTATTACAGCACCAGCGACCTGGGTTCATTTCCGCCATCGCCTGTCAAACGTTTGTACATTCTTCCTGTGATTGTGTAGTTCCTCCAGGTTTCTCCCAAGAATGTATGGGTTAGTAGATTAATTCACCACATGGGAGTAATTGGGCAGTGCAGGCTTTTTGGGCCTCAAGACTGTATTTCTAAACTGAAGTAAGAACAAAAAAAAATGCTGGAAATGCTCATCAGGTCAGGCAGCATTTATGGACAAAGAAACAAAATTACCATTTCAGGTTGATAACCATTAATCAAAGCTGATAAAATCTGAACTTTAAATTGCAGAGAAAGGGTGGATGGGATGGAGCATGAGGAAATGAGGGAAAGATGCTGGAATCTGGAGCAACACATGAAGTGTTGGAGGAACTCAACGTGCAAGGCAGCATCTACGAAGGGAAACAGAGCATGGATGTTTCAGTTTGTAACTCCTTGTCGACACTGAAAGAAAGAAAACAGAGCCAGTACAAAAGGGTGGAGAGAAGGGGTAGAACAAGAGCCGGTGGGTGATAGGTGGATCCAAGTTTGGGGAGGGGTTGTTGGTGATAGGCATATGGGCAGGAAGAAGAGTGGGAATGGCATCAGAAGCTGGGAGTTGATGTGTGGAAGTGTCAAAGAGTTGAAGATGATGGAGTTTGATAGGAGAGGAAGAAGGAACATGGTTTAATATTAATTTTTCAGATTGACATCATCCACTCTTCAATCTTTCAGTTCTTTTCCTGTTGTAATATCTTTGTTACATAGATTTTAGTCTGTATGTAACAGGCTTCATAAAAGTTAGGATGAGGTGAAGGGTTCACAAGAGGGGTTTTGATCCAATACATACAGTGTCCTTCCATAGATACTGGCTGACCCATTGAGGTCCTTCAGCAGTTCGTTTTTTGCTCCAGATCCCTGCATTTGCAGTCTCTTTTGTCTCAGTCACACGTATCAGTATCACAATGGAATAAAGGGAAATTACAGAGGCTTCAGAGAGGAGCTTGCCCAGGTGGATTGGAGGAGGATACTGGTGGAGATGACGGCAGAGCAGAGGTGGCTGGAGTTTCTGGGAATCATTCACAAGGTACAGGATAGATATATCCCACAGAAGTTGTTCTAAAATGGCAGGAATAGGCAACTATGCCTGACAAGGGAAGTTAAGGATTGCATAAAAGCCGAAGAAAGGACACCTAAGGAAGCAAAAGTGAGTGGGAAGTTGAATGACTAGGAAGCATTTAAAATCCAACAAAAAGTAACTAAAAAAAGGTACAAGAAGGAAAAAGATTAAATACGAGGGCAAACTAGGCAATAATATAAGAGAGGATACAAAAAAAGTGTTTTCAGTTATATAAAGAGTAAAAGGGAGTTGAGAGTTAATTTTGGATCACTGGAAAATGATGCTAGTATGGTAGTAATGAGGGACAAAGAAATGGCAGATGAACTTAAAAAGTACTTTGCATCAGTCATCTGTGGAAGACACAAGCAGCGTGCTAGCAGTCCATGAGTATCAGGGAGCAGGAGTGCCATTGCTATTACAAAGGAAAAAAAGTGCAAGGCAAACTCAAAGTTCTTAAGGTGGATAAGTCACCTGGACTAGATGAACTAAATCCCAGAGTGCTGAGAGAAGTTGCTGAAGAGATAACAGATGCCTTGTTAATGATCTTTCAAGAATCACTTGATTCTGGCATAGTCCCTGAGGACCAGAAGATTATAAAACCACTCCACACTTTAAGAAGGGAGGAACGCAAAATAAAGGAAATTATGGGCCAGTTAGCCTAACCTCGGTGGTTGGGAAAGTGTTAGAGTCTAAAATTAAGCATGAGGTTTTGAGGTACTTGGAGACTAATGATAAAATCAATCAAAATCAGCATGGTTTCTGGAAAGGGAAATCTTGCCTGACAAATCTGTCAGTTCTTTGAGGAAGTAACAAGCACGGTGGACAAAGGAGAGGCAGTGAACGTCACTTACTTGGACTTTCAGAAGGCATTTGATAAAGTGCCACACACGAGGCTGCTTAACAAGATGAAATCCTATGCAGTTACAGGAAAGATACAGACATGGATAGAGGAATGGTTGACATACTGAGTAGGAATAAAGTGGGCTATTCTGGTTGGCTGCCAGTGACTAGTGGTATTCCTCAGGTGGTCAGTATTGGGACTGCTATTGGGATTGTTTGTCAACGATTTGGATCATGGAATTGATGGCTTTGTGGCAGGGTTTGCGGATGAAACAAAGACAGGTTGATGGGGTAGGCAGTGCTGAGGAAGCAATGCAATTGCAGCAGGATTTAGACAAATTGGAAGAATGGTCAAAAAAGTGGCAGACGGAATACAGTGTTGGGAAATGTACAATAATACATTTTGGTAAATATTGCGGAGCAATATCTAAATTTGGAGAAGACTCAAAGATCAGAGGTGCAGAGGGACTTGGGAGTCCTCGTGCAAGACTCCCAGATGGTTAATTTTACAGGTTGAATCTATGGTGAAGAAAACAAATGCAATATTGGCTTTATTTCAAGAGGAATAGAATATAAAAGCAAGGAGACAATGCTTAGTCTTTATAAGACACTAGTCAGGCTGCATTTAGAGTATTGTCAACAGTTTTGGGCCCCATATTTCAGAAGGGATGTGTTGTCATTGGAGAGAATCCAGAGGAGGTTCACAAGGATGATTCTGGGAATGAAGGGGTTAACATATGAGGAGCATTTAGCAGCTTTAGGGCTGTACTCATGGGAATTTAGAAGAACGCGTGGGGATCTCATTGAAACCCACCAAATGTTGAAAGGACTGGAAAGGGTGGATGTGGAGAGGATGTTTCCTGTGATGGGGGTATCCAGAACTAGAGTATAGCCTCAAAATTGAGGGGCAGCCTTTTAGAACAGAGGTACGGAGGATTTGTTTTTTTAGCCAGAGTAGTGAATCTGTTGAATGCTCTGCCACAAGCTGCGGTGGAGGCCAAGTCCGTGGGTATACAGAGTGGAAGTTGATAGTTCCCTGATCAGTCAGGGCATCAAAGCCATGGCGAGAAGGCATGTGTATGGGGTTGAGTGGGATCCAGGATCAGCCATGATGAAATAGCAGAGCAGACTTGATGGGCTGAATGGCCTAAATCTGCTCCTATGTCTTATAGTCTTACAACTTCAGAATTTCAGCCAATCAGCTTCTGACAATATTTGATACTTTCGTGCAGGGAGAATAACTTCATGAAGGATTTCCCTCAGCTGGCCGATGGATTGGTTGTGATTCCCCTTCCCGTGGAGGAGCAGTGTCGGGGAGTCCTGTCTGAGCCATTGCCCAATCTCCAGCTCCTCACAGGTAACATTAATGTCCTAACAATTGTCTGGTGCAGTTGGCACATCTCCAAAGTCTGTATGCCAAAGGAAACACTGAAAGTACAGATCAAAGTATGTGCAGAGAGTGAATTGCCGTGTGCATTGAGTGCTCATGTCGGGACATATGTTCTTCTCCCTCCTGAACCAGATGCTTTCTGGCATGTAAATAACTAATTTTATAATTAAAGTACAGATACTTCATGCAGTCCTGCACTTCAATTACTGTCTATTACTGGTGTCAAGCTAAATGAGGTTCTTTTATAGCTGAACATTAAAGCTCAATAGTTTCACTTAATTCCATTGAGAAGTACAAGATTTATCACCTAAAGTCTTTTGAATGCAGAACATTCTGACACCTTTGTGAATAGCTTATAAGATCTACCACTTGATTCTACATCTGCTGCTCTTTCACTCAGAAGTTTTTACATCTTGCACATTTATCGGGTCTTCAATTGTGATAACTTAATAATTTATGGGACTTATTGGCAATTAATGTGACCAAGTACTGACAAGACCCTTGGATCTTGAAGGTCTATATCCTTGGTATTAAAAGAAATGGCTACAGAGATAGAGAGTTTTCACAGCTACCTGGTCTATACCTCTTCCAACCTGGTTACTTGCAAAAACGCCACCCCTTTCTCAATACCACTGTCTCCGCCACATCAGCTCTCAGGATGATTATTTTCATTCCAAACCAAAGGAGATATACTCCTTTTTAAAGAAAAGAGCTTCCCTTCCTCCCTCATCAACGCTGCCCTCCCATTTCATGCATCTCTGCTCTTACCCCACCCTCCTGTCAACCTACCAGGGATAGGGTTCCTCTTGTCCTCACCTACCACCCCAATAGCCTCCGTGTTCAGCACTTGATTCTGTGAAACTTCTGCTATTTCCAACAGGATCCCACCACCAAGCACATCTTTCCCTCCCCCCTCCCACTTTCAACAGGGACCGCTCCCTACTGACTCCCTTGTCCATTCATCCCTCCCCACTAATCTGCCTACCGGCACTTATCCCCGCAAATGGAACAAGTGCTACACCAACCCCTACACCTCCTCCCTCACCACCATTCAGGGCCCTAACTGTCTTTCAAGGTGAGGTGACACTTCACCTGTGTATCTGTTGTCTTCCTCTGATGCTCCCATATGGCCTCCTGTATATTGGTAGATCTGACATAGATAGGGAGACCACTTCACGGAGCACCTATGCCCTGTCCACCAGAAAAAGCAAGATCTCCTAGTGGCCACCCATTTTAATTCCCCTTCCTATTCCCATTCCAATATGTCCATCCATTGCCTCCTCCACTGATGTGATGAGACCACACTTAGGTTGGAGGAATAACACCTTATATTCTTTTGGATAGCTTCCAGCCTGATGACATGAACATGGATTTCTCAAACTTCCAGTACTGCACCCCACCCCCCTCTCCTTCACCATTTCCCATTCCCTTTTCCCTTTGTCACCTCATCTCCTTGCCCACCAATCGCCTCCCTCTGGTGCTTCCCCAACTCCCCCTTTACATTTCACTTATCACCTAGTGTTTCTCTCTCCTCTCCCACCACCTTCTAAATCTACTCCTCAGCTTCTTTTCTCCAGTTCTGCCAAAGGGTTTCGGCCTGAAGCTTTGATTGTACATTTTGCCATCAATGCTACCTGGCCTTCTGAGTTCCTCCAGTATATTGCGTGTGTTGGTGGATGTATTGGTTGTGATCTTCCAAATTGCAAGATTTTAGAAAATTCCCAGTTGACAGGAAAACTTCAAGAATTTGCAAGTTTGGTTGATTGCTGAGCTTGGCAAAATGTTTGCAGACGTTTTGGCTCCAATCGAGAAGCCATTACCAGTGCACAGTTGAGGGATATTGTTTAGACGTGATCTGGTTGGCTGTTTCAAACACAGTGAACAGTTTAGCGGAAGATTCTGACTGGCTGGCTTCGAGGAAAGTCCATTGGCCATGCTTGCTTCATTGTGCAGATCCCAATATGACTGGCGATTCGTTGATCATTGACATTGCTGTTTCACTTTTCTCCATAAAGGTTCATATACCAGAACTATGCCGATGTGTTTGTTGATGGATCCTTCCACAGAGAACCACACTTGGAGAAATTCTCATTCTTGCTTGACTCAGGACTCTGCTTGTCATCCAGTTGAAATGGTGTCGTTCTTTGTCTTTATGAGCCAGTGAGAGTGGGTCATGCCTTCTGATTGCTAGCTGATGCTCGTGTAGCCTAGTCAATAGTATTCTTCCTGTTTGACCAATGTGGTACTTGTCACAGTCACTGGACTAGATTTTGTAGATAACATTTGTTCTCAGTTACATTTTATTGCGCTTTGAGTTTTGTTAAGTTCCTCCCCAAAGTTGCAGTCGGTTTGTGAGTAACTGTGATATTGTGTTGCTGACTCATTCTTGCTGTCATTTCCGAGACGTTCTTTATGCATGGCAATAAAATTTGTTTATTTGTCGTTTATATAGTTTGTATTTTTGGGTTTCTGACCTTGAGGTACCTTCAGATGACACTTCTTGGTTATTCATTCTGTAGAAAGATCTTGTAAAGGTGCTTTACTTCTTCCAATTTTGTGTCTGTGGTGTTGCAATGGGGCTCAATCCTCTTGAATAAGGTCTTCATGCAGCTTTGAACCCTTACAGAGAAAAGAGAAACAACTGCATCAGCATTCAATTGCCAGTAATCTTGGGATCTGGACAGTGAAGCAAACACTTCCAAAGGACCTCTGTCAAAGCTCACCAATGAGAACCTTCTACTGCAGAACTGTTTTGACCCAGCCAGTTAGATCACGACATCTAATCGATACCCTTGCAGACCCCGGAGGGGTATGTAAGCTGGCATTCTGAGGAGATAACATCCTGATCTGAGTGTTGCTCATGGCTTCTCTTTTGGAGCCAAAACATCTCCAAGCACTTCGCCCAGGTTGGCAATCAACCAAACTCCCAAATAGCCAAACCGAGCTACCAATATTCTGCAATATTTCAAATGTTACATACCCCGTAACTGGGTGTCAGACCAGCAAAGATAGAAGTATCCGTTGGAGTCTGATGGTACTATATTCAAAAGGTATTTATTAGTAAACTACACAATACAGTATCAAAAATGCAAATATACATATAAAACAAGTCAGCAGTAATAAACCTAAAAGTGTAAGAATAATAATAATCAATAATAAACAAGCTCTATTGATATCTAGGGGTAAATGAATTGTCATAGAAAAGTATAAAGTTCAGTTCATAAATGCTGAAGTAGTTATGGTTGTTGTGTTGAAATCATTAGAGAGAGAGAGAAAGAGAGAGAGCGAGCGAGAGGTAACAGCTACAGCAGCCAAACCTTCCTTTGCTTTCTTAATCCGTCGTATCGTTGTGGTCTTTCAGTTATGACCCCTCTGTTCTTCAGCTAGACCGTTCTTCTGTGGTGGACTCGTCACTCTGGCATGAGTGGACATGCACACAAGTCCCCACCAGCCCTGCTGTAACACTGTGAGCTTTACTGACCGATCTCCTGGTACGGTCTTCGAAGCCCCCACCTTTCTGAGGGTTCCCAACACTCAGTCAGTGTCCACTGGTGTGTCGGAAGGGTGTCTCTCCAGACCTGCCTTTTTATCCCCACTCAGCTATCTATCAACTCTGAATGACCGTGTCCATCAAATCAGGCCACTCCTGCTATCTCCTGAGGAATGTTAATGAGCAAAGTAGTAGAAGGTAAATAATCCTTGTAGAAGTCATAATACAGTAAATCAACAGTCTCTCTCCCCCTCTTATCTGTAGCAAATGTTCTTGCCTGGGCTTTATCTCTCTCTCTCTCAATAGTAGCATAACAACAGCAATAGTTCGTAGTTCTCAGGAGGGGGGTTGGGAATGGTTAACTCTGCACCCCATTGTCCATCAGGTCTGTTCACCGCTCATAACACAAACTTCAAGTATAATACCCATTTTATTGAAAGGAAGGTGCCAAAAAAGCAGAAGACAGGGAGGGTAACTGGAAGGAGGAGACTGAGGACCAGTTAGGTAAAATCACTGGGAATTAGTTTATTAGTGTCACATGTAGCAAGGTACAGTGAAAAGCTTGTTTTGCAAACTGCTTATTTAGATCAAATAATTACACAGTGCGTTGAAAAGAGAACGATCAAAGTGATGGGGACCATTGTTAAGAAAGAAGCAGGATGCTAAGAAAATCATGTAACCATCAAGATGCATCAGCGTGGGTTGATGAAAGGGAAATCATGTTTGGCAAATTGCCACAGAGATCCAAAATATAGAAAGAGGACCTTCAGCCCATTGAGTCCATGCAGTCGTTTTAACATTAATTTTGCCCACTTATTCTCAACAAGTCCCCATCAGCTTCCCCAGATTCTACCACACAAGGTGCAATTTACAGTGTCTTTTTTAGTTTATGAATCTGTACAGTTTTGGGGGATGTGGGAGGAAATTGGAGTACTTGGAGAAGACTTACACATTCATAGTGAGAACATGCAAACTCCACATAGATTGGGAAGGAATCTGGGTTGCTGGAGCTGTGTAGCACGAGCTTTACTAGTAGATCTATTGCCTTTAGAGTTTCAAAAGGCAGTAAAAGTTTTCTGCACATGATCAGAACTCATGGGGCAAGGGTCATTTATTAGCATAGAAAGAGGATTAATTGGATTAATAGAAATAGGTAATCTTTCAGGCTAGCAAGATGCAGATACAAGAAGGATGCCAGTCACAGGATCAGAACTATTTACAAGCTATTTGTATGTTAAATGAAACAATTAAATGTATTTTTTTGCTGACAGCACAGAGATAGCTGAGAAAATGTCTTGAAGATAAATGGAGTTTGCAATGGAATTATAGATTGATTAATCAAGTGGACAGAAGTTTGGCAAATGATATGCAATGTAAAGAAACATTAAGTTATTCATTTTAACAGGTGGAGTGAAGCAGCTGTTTAAGTGGAGAGTGACTACTTCTGAAATATTGTATTAGTTTTGGTTTCTTTATTTAAGGGTGAATATATATAGGAGAGAATTCAGAGAAGATTGACTAGATTGATTTCTGTGATGAAATGGTTGCCCTATGAGGGAAGGTTGGCAAGTCTGGGCCAATATTCATTGGATTTTAGGAGAATGATCAATATCAAACATGGAAGATTCTGAGAGGATATCTCCCCTTGTAGATACTCCTCGTAAAACAAGTGGAGGTTAGATTCAGAATGATGACTTACAAGAAGCACATTTGAAGAAGGATGTGAAGGAGAAGTTATTGAAAATGTTGAGTGACACAAATTGTTGACCATAGGAGAGGGAAAGCTCATGACAAACAGGCAAAACAAAATGCAGCTGAGGCCAAAATCAGATCCACCATAGTCTTATTGAGTGAAGGAGCAGGCTCTGTGTGCTTTGTGGTCAATTCATGGTCCTGCCTTTTATGTTTTCTCAACCCACTGCAAGAAATCAACCAGGGAACACCTATACTTTAAATTTGTGGTTTGAAAATCTGAAGTAAGTTATTTGTGCCCATAATTGGGAGAGCAATCCTGTCTCCTAGCACATTATAGGGCAGCTGGCTGTAAGGGTGAGCACACAACTCATGTCCAGTACCACATATAACACTCAAAGCAAGAGCGGATTCTAAGCCAGCTAAAATGCAATGCCACAGCACATGGTGCACACAGATCATGAGAGACTAGGACTAAACATCTAACATCTAAACACATCACAAGAAAGTCTGCAGATGCTGGAAATCCAGAGCAGTACACACAAAACGCTGGAGGAACTTAACAGGTCAGGCAGCATCTAAGGAAAAGAATAATCAGCTGAAATTTTGAGCTACACCCTGCTTCAGGACTGAGAAGGTTTGGGGAAGATGGCAGAGTTAAAAGGTGGAGGGAAAGAGGAAAAAGCTAAATGAAAGGTCAAGGGCTGGAGAAGGAAGAATCTGACACGAGCGAAGAGTGGACCATAGGAGAAAGGGAAAGAGGAGGGGACTCAGGGCGAAAATAATGGCCAGGGGAGATCGGAAGGTCCTCCTTCTTTCTTCTACAGTCCACTCTTCTCTCCTAACAGATTCTTTCTTCCCTAGTCTTTGACCTTTTCCACCCACTTGTCTTGACCTATCACTTTCCAGCTTGTCACTTTCCCCTCACCCCCACCATTTTATTATGACATCCTCCCCCTTCCATCTCAATACTGATGAAGGAACTTGGCCCAAAACATCAACTGTTTATTCTTTTCCATTGATGATGCCTGATCTGCTGAGTTCCACCAGCTTTTTGTGCGTGTTACTCTAAACACATCACTTGCTGGCAGCCAGTATGCCAGGATGCAATATTTTACAGATATTTAAACTACTATGAAGTCAAGTGGTATTAGAAGGAACTAAAAACTTAATGCTGAGGCCGAGATCCAATCAGCTAATGCCAGATCAGGCTCGAGAGACCCCTTTCACACAATTTATTCATATGTTGTTACTGTTTCTTATGTTCTTAATCCAAAATAAAGTTCTAACACACATGAATGTAATTTGTTAATTCCAGGTAATGCCAAATACAATGAGGCCACTGGCTACCCCATGGTGCAGGAGTGGAGAGTGAGAAGCAACCTCTACAAGGTTAAGCTCAATTCAATAACCCAATCTACAGGTAAAAATAATGCAAGTCACTGAAGACTTTTGCTGAATATTTCTTGCAGTAACTCAGAGGAGTTATGTAAAGCTAGTACAGAACGTTGGTCTTTAAACTCACCACATTCAAAGGGATGACTGACTGAAGATCTAGCGGAAATTCAAGCTTTAGAGGATTTTGAAAACAGGAAAGGTTTATCAATCTGGAAAGAGCAATGAACAGAAGCCAGTAAAACAATAAGTGCTTAGATGCATCAATAGATGAAGAATGAAAATAATTGTAACTTACACATTTCATTGCTGACACTATTCAATCCCAATATTCTCACGTGGGATGCATCCAACAAGGCTGTAAGCAGTCACTTTTAATCTAATGTGCCCACAAAATTTATAGAGAATGCACCAGAAATGACAGACCAATAGGACTAGCTGTATGAACTTCAGTGGTTCAAAGACCACCTGCTCTACAGTTACGGATCTTTGCACTAATGGGACTTCTCTGGAGGCATGTTGACATACAAGTACAAAAAGCATAAACACAATAAAAGTCACAAAATGTTGGTACACTTTATATAGTCTGTCAAGACTTGAAGCACAATGTGTCAACCTTCAGATTCCTTGGGAAATTCCTTTGTGTACAGTAAATTAAATAAAGCATTTTAGTGTGAACAAAATTAGTCATTGTATTTATTTTGGGGACATATACTGAAGTCCATTTGGCTGAGAATGAAAGTGGCGAGCCAGCTGTGGAAAGTACACAGCAATATATCCCATGTTTTTTGACGTTTCGCTATTAAACATGCTATAGATGATCAGATTTTACATTGCACTACCAACAGGCTCAGGGACTTGACCAGGTAACTTCCTGAGATATTCAACCTCCCACAGAGAGGATTAAGAAGATTTTGGAGAAAATTAGTTTTTTTTTGTTCAAAGCTAACAAAATAACACTCCTTTAAAATGAGTAATTTCAGAAAAAGTGGTTAAATTAGCTGGTCATTAAGAACACAAGGATGATCAGTTTTCTTTTTAATTACATCGGGAAATTTAATTGCTTAATTTTAAAACAAGTACTATGCAATATCACTAATTACTTTATTCATGTAACAAATGAATAACCAGAAATGACAATTAAGCAAGAATTGTGCAATTATGGTCAGTACTGATCAGAGAACATGTGCACAGAAGTGTTTCCTCAGAGATTCACACCATACAGCCTGATCAAACATGTCCATTCTCAGAACTCCTTCCTTTAGTGCAATTTCTGTTTTTTTTTTACTTCATGATTATTTTAGTCAAGAGCTTCCTTCAAAATCAGCAGAATCCATTTTTTTCTGTAATTATGGCTAAAGAAAAAGAAGTATAAATAACATGGAAAATAAAGATCCATAAATCTCAAATTAGAGAATTAACCTATTCAGTTTGGAAGCATAGTTAATAATTATCTCACCAATCAAAATTAAAGGGATGTGAGTGTAGTTTATCTTGCTATTTTAAATGTGATCAGTGTTTATTAATGACTACAATTTGCAAGATATTTTTAGATTTATCACATAAATCTAATCATAGATTTTCAAATGGGAGGCTGATGTGGTGAGGTTCTTATTGAGTTTAACTTAAAAACAATGTACTGTATATATTTGGCAGTAAGAACAAATATAAGCATTTTAATGCATACAAGATAAATCAACAAATCTATACTAATTGATCTGATAGATTGTGTGGCTATGCAAATTGTTTGAAATGGGTGGTGAAGTTCTTAATTTAAGCATATGGAAAGTCTTGGAAATTTTCCATGGTAATGAAGACCATGCTTTTCCTGCTGAGCCTGTCCAGTAATGCAGCTGATAGGTTTCCTACCATCCTGTCATTGCAACATACCTTTTAGTGGAGTTGGCATGATGCTTTGAACAGTTATGAAAATTGAACAAGAACTGCTTCATAAGATGCAATTTTGCTTGTTTGCCTGGTCCAACTTAAAAGCATAAGAGTGGGGAATTTTGTCATTTGAGTAACAATAATCATTCAATAATTGTTGATCTCCATATACCTGCTTGTATCCCAGATCATTTTATTTCATTAATATTATTAAAACTCTCATGTAATTTTTATTTGCAGATTTTTCCAAACTTTCACCAATCTCTGCAAGTAGCTTTCCTAATTTCACTTTGAAAAAGCCTTGCATTACCTTTAACATTAGAATGCTAAATCTTAAAATGATGTACAATTTCTTCATTACATTTTCAGATCCCTTAATATTTTGAATATTTTAATCAAATGGTACTCTAACCTTGTAACTTCCAGAGAAAACACTAACATATATCCAACTTTTCCTCATATTTAAAGTCCAGTATTATTCTGGTAAATCTACACTGCACTCCATAAGATAATAAATCCTTTAAATATATACTTAACTAATTTTTGGTACAGTTGCTAGAATTAGATTCATTTTCTCAATCAGTTCATATCTCCATAATGCAGAACATCCACCTCTATTTTTTAAATCATTGAAACAAACCCAGGATATACCATAATTTAAAGACATCTGCAATGGGATGAGTTACAAGTACTGTATGTATATGGTGCAGGTTTGTAAATGTAAGTTTCTGTCATTTTACTTTGTTCAAAGAATAGCATGAATGCCTGGTTGTGCTTTTGATTTCTCACATTGCAGAATTACATATTATTTTTGTGCCTGAAGTATTGATATAGTAAAACCTATTATTTAAAAATGCATAAAATATACTTGTTGCAAACAAAGAAGCAGGCTATGTTATTGGTGCAGTCTTTAAAGTTTTTTTTAAGAGAGACTTCATCATCACTGCTTAGCATTCAATGCAAACCAATATTAGAAACTGGATCAAGACATCAATATGTAAGGAATGCTGAGTGAAAAGAGATACAGTGAACCAAGGCAAGATTGTTTCTCCACAATAAATGTCACTTTTAACATGTACAGAAGTGATCAATATTATGTCATAAATGGTTTGGTCTGGTGCTATAACTATTAATTAGCTCGTTAGTAATTGCAGGAAAGAATTTTATTGTGGAACAATTCCTATTTAATGGACAATGGTTCTGTCTTTCTCAGAACACTACTTCCTAGAATCTTTACTTAAGAGAAGCACTGTGAAATTTTGCCATCCATGAAGATACTAAAGGTTTTTCTGATTTGGAGTCAAAAGCTCCTTCTTAAATCTTGTATTTGATTCATGAGAAATATTCAATTGTATATATTCAATTGAAGGGACTCTACTGCAAACAAAATTTTAAAATTTAAACAAGCTTCAACACTCTGTGCAAAAAAAATTCTTTAGAGCTTAATCCTTGGAATCCAGCATTATTCAGATAAATCTATGCTGTGATCCACAAAATAATATTCTTGAAAAAGGCTATCTATAACTATGTACATATCTACTTTGTGGTACATTTGCTGAAAATTGATTCATTTTCTCAGCCAGATAATTTTGTTAATGTTTCATTAGTGATCATGAAACCAGATTTGGATCAGATCTATCATTAAGCAACTTTATAATTTAAAATGCTTCACAATCGATAAACATTCAAAAATTTATTCACAGTATAGAACATATGGTTCAGGAGTTTTCCGCATCAACTCACCTTCTGTCCCCTTCCAAAATAATACTCTTGGTTGATCCAGACGTAATAAAAAAGCAGTTAATGTTAAACTCTTCATAGTTTAACTCCAATGCTAACATATGTCTTGCATTCATTTAACTGCTCTGCATATGGTCTACACTTGGCATCTCTTTTACATTTTTAAATAATTATCTTATAATTTCTTCCTCGAATTTAAGTACAGATTAGCAAATCATGCTGCGTTTTAATTCATTCTTATTGTTTTGGTTCAACACAATTCTTGGATTTCTTTAAGCTGAACTAAACAGGAGAGATTTTGCATATTTTACCCCCCCTCCCATAATGGAAATGTGTGGATGAGTAGCATCAATCATTGCATAATATATCATACCTTAATAAAGACTTGGTCCAGAGTCTTGTCCCAAAACTTTGCAACAAACCTTTTGCCTCCATAGATACAGCTTGATCCATTGAGTTCATCCACCATTATGGCTTTTGTCCCATTATGTTACTCTCCCCAAGTCCCTCTTGAAAGCACTGATTGTTTATTAGATGATTACCCAAGTGGTCACCCAAATGTTTGTGAACCATATATGTATCTTGACTGTGAATGGCAGGAAGTTAGTTTCTTTTTACATATTGCAGAACCTCTTGTGCACCTATGGTACCTTTGTGGTTTCTGCTGCTGTAGCCCATCCACTTCAAAATTTGACGTTGTGTGTTCAGAGATGCTCTTCTGCACACCTCTGTTGTTAAAACATGGTTATTTGAGTTACTGTCACCTTCCTGGCAACCTGAACCAGTTTGGCTATTCTCCTCTGACCTCCTTCATTAACAAGGCATTTTTGCCCACAGAACTGCTGCTCACTGAATTTTTTTTGTTTTTGTTTTGTTTTTTGCAACATTCTCTGTAAACTCTAGGGACTGTTGTACATGAAAATAACAGATCAGCAGTTTCTGAGATACTCAAACCACCCTGGCTGGCACCACATTTCACAGTCAAAGTCACTTAGATCACATTTCTTTCCCATTCTGATGTTTGGTCTAAATGACAAATGAACCTCTTGACCATGTCTGCATGCTTTTTATGCATTAAGTTGCTGACAGATGATTGGCTGATTAGATATTTGAATTAACAAGGTGTACCTAATAAAGTGGCCACTGAGTGTATTTTCCTCAATAAGGAATATTAATTAATGATAAGATTTGAGAATCCCAGCCTATTTTCCTTTTGAGCATTCATGGGGCTTGCCATGAGAGCCCAACAATAACAATGCCTAACATTAGCTGGATTATACCATCTTGTCTTGGTGCATATTCCTAAACTACAGCTCCTGAACAAGCTACCATAGAGATTTGAACTGAAGAATTATAGAGGATAAATTACAATTATTTGCCAATCTCAATTCTCTTATCACTTGAAAGAGTTAATTTAAAAAAATGTTACAAATATGATTGTGTTCATAACCAGGAATTCAGAACTGGGCTACGAGTCTGCTAAGACAAGAGGTTGCCAGATTAAGACGAAGATGAGGAATAATGCAAAATGTAGTAATTCCATACCCATTTGAGTTATGGTAGATCAATCAATAAGTATTTTCAAGATTGTCAGTTTTTAAATTATATGTGAATAAAGAACACTGGGGGACAGACAGTACAGGTGTGCTGCAATCATATTGACCATTAAATCAAATTCAGGCTTAATTATCATTCAAACACTCATGAATACAGCCAAACGAAACAGCATTCCTCCAGGGCCAAGGTGAAAAATACTCACAGCACATGAATCAAAATAACTAAGAAAAAAAATATAGTCACTCAAAAACACACACATATATGTTTTTATGTTTGATTTGCAAGAGGCTGAAGTCCCGGCTTTTTTATCTTGTATTTGTGTTCAGGTTTCTCCAACGTGTTGAAGATGTTGAAGGGGGAGAGCAGCAGGGAGGACCTGATATCCATCATCCAGCAGTACGGTAGTCACTACATTGCTGAGGCTCTTTATGGCTCGGAGCTCACATGCAAAATACATTTTCCAAGTAAGAAGGTCCAGCAGCAGCTTTGGCTCCAATATCAGAAAGGTAAGATTAACAACACCCCTTCACATACATAGTTAGCACTGTCAAGAGATCAATTATATGGTTGTAGGGAAAAGCACTTCCATATTCAATCTTTGCATCTCCACAAGAACCCTAAGAACTACAGTGCTGGACACAAGTTTTATACAACTCTCTCTTCTACACCTGTCTCCGCCAGCAAGCAACTTGGAGCTTTTAACTTTCCCGGGGCTCACTTCCTGCTTCCTTACTTTTAAGTCAAGTTTATTGTTGTGTGTGCAAGTTTGTACAGGTACAATGAACAACAGGTAGGTACGGACAACACACAGACATTAATTTATACATAAATTATACACGACTGTGAAAACTGACACAAAGTCTGTAATAGTGCAAGTGGTGTGTCATAATATTTCATTGCCGAAGTAAGATTATTGTTTAAATACCTACATTTTGGCACCAGTCCCTCAGTACTGCTCTTGTGGGGTTACCTCTTCCTCATTTTAAAACATGTTACTCAGTTGACCTAGTATGAAATTCAACTGACAGATCTGTGTGTCCAAATATACTGACAGAAAATTTACATTGGTATCACATTATTGAGCATATGCCTGTTCACGAGTAGATAAACCCAACATAAAAATTAGCATTAGTGTACACTCCAGTCATGATCTGTACAAGAGAAAATCTGCAGATGCTGGAAATCCAAAGCAACGCACACAAAATGCTGGAGGCACTCAGCAGGCCAGGCAGCATCAATGGAAAAGAGTAAATAGTCAACCTTTTGGGCCGAGACCCCTCAAGTGAGCTTTTCAGGCTAATTTCAATATAAAGATACAGATGATCTGGCAGATGATTGATCAGACAGATCTGGCAGATCAGGCGTCCAAAAAAATCATAATTACTGAGAAAGGTGAGTATGGTTTATTTCTGAACTGTAATTTACTCATGAACAAAAAGCACTTGACACCCCCGGAAAAAAATGCTCTTTAAGTATTTGGGCCCAGTTTTAATAGTGATATTGGGTTTAACCATCACAAAACTGAGAGCAATGTAGGATCCCTATTTGTGCATTAGCATGGAAATCGCAAAGTTGGTGTTAGTAACATAACCCTTTTCCAGACTGTTTGCTGCATTTGCCAGTGGAATCAAGTATTATCAATTGAACTGTGGTTAACTATTTTCAGAGTATTTTGAAAATACTGTTCTTCATTGAAAAAGGTCCATGTGAGTTTCTAATGGTACTCTGAAACATTATTGCTTGGTACCATGTTAGTCCCTAAAAATGTACAATTTTGTGTCTTGTTTTTCTTTCAAAAGTTGAAGAAATTGAATACAAAATAAAAAAGGAAAAGCTTTATCGTCTTCCTCTACTTAACTGTCACCTGTATGTTCCTGGTTTTCTGTAAAGTATGCAAAACTTTTATAAAGTGATTATCTGTAAGATTGCTTATTGCCACTTTGCTTGTTTGATGACACCAGTCACTTGATTCCTGGGATCCCTTTGGATCCATGCCTGACAGCAAATGATGTTAGAAGTCCAAAGCATAAAGATAAATCAAAAGGCAAAAAGAAATGTTCACTGAAAAATCCAGGCATTCTGATAGATGTTGTCTATGAGAAGGATTTTAAATAAAACAGCTTTTCTATCCCAAAATTCCCTTTAAAGAAAAATTTTGTGACCAAAATTTAAGTTTCGGGAGCACCAATACTTGATGCATAAATCAGCATGCATTATCTAGGCTTGTCTGGTGTTAACTTCTAACAGTAATCTTACCTATGGTGTCTATTAATTGATTAGAATGTACTTAGAATCTAGAATTTCTCTTTGTGTTGGATGACTGATGTCTAAATAGAAACAGTTTTTCCATTGGGTTCTAAGGCAACAGCAAACTTTGTCATTATTTCAGGGTCAGATCATCAGCTACCTTTGTAATTGTGAGAATTCCAGGGATTCTGCAGAAATGGGCAATCCAGAATTGAAGTTAATGGGTCATCTCTTTTTTTATGAATACACTGCTCCTGTACAGCACAGGGGAGTGCCACAAGCAAGCTCAAAAGTAATAATGAGAATTTGTATTGATTCCCACATTGAAGAATGAATGCAAATGACTGGGCTCAGTTATTTGTTTTCTTATTTTCTCTTTCATTTGTATGAAATTATTAGAGAAATAACTGTTCTGATAGCTTAAACCAGCATAGCTGGTTTATCATAAACACAAGAGATACTGTAGTTGCTGGAAATTTTGAGCAATACAAAGTACTGGAGGAATTCAACAACTCAGGCAGTGTCAGTGGAGGGTAATAAACAGTCTCGCTCTTCAAACTGTATCCAAGAACCTAGTACTGATCACTTTAAGAGGGCAGCCACATTACATCTGAGGTTAATAATAAATACTTTGTAGGAAGCCAGTCCGAACTATTTGAATTTCTGTTCCTTATTGTTCCAATCTTGTAAACAAAACAAAAACAAAAAAGCATTATGAACTTATATCAGCAGAAAAGAGTTATAACATCTGACCCAACACAGTTTGTGTACACTAGAAGACTGGTAACCACTGTCTCGAGGCCAGGGTAGACGTCAGACAAATTTTGGATAATTTCTTCCAATGCATGAATAAAAAGTGCTAATTTATTTTAACTTTACAACCAATGAGGTATGGTTATAAAACACAGAATATGCTATAGAACAGTACAGCACAGGCCCTTTAGCCCATGATGGGCCAACCTTTTTTCCCAAGAAAATCCTAACACTTCCCTTCAAATATTCATCCACCTGCCTACCTCATACATTCATCCATATCCCGAGAAAAACCTACCTCTGACATCCCCCCCCCAATACTTTCCTCAAATCACTTTAAAATTTTGCCCCCACATATTAGCCATTTCTGCCCTGGATAAAAAGTCTCTAGCTGTCCATTCTATCTGCATCTCTTATGAACCATCATTAAATCACCTCTTTATCATCCTTGATTACAAAGAGAGAACCCCTAGCTTGCTCAAACTATCCTCATAAGACATACTCTATAATCCAGGCAGTTTCCTGGTAAATCTCCTCTGCACCCTCTCTAAAGCTTCCATATCCTTTCTTGAATGAGGCAACCAGAACTCAACATAATACTCCAAATGTGGTCTAACCAGAGATTTATAGAGCTGTAACATTACTTTATTGCTTTTGAACTCAATCCTCCAACTAATGAAGGCCAATACACCATATGCTTTCTTAACAACCCTATCAACTTGAGCAGCAACTTCATCGGATTTATGAACATGGACCCCCCCAAGATTCCACTGATCCTCCACACTGTTAAGAAACCTGTCGTTAATCCTGTTTCCTGCATTCAAGTTCAACCTTAAACGCGTATCACCTCAGAATTCAATCTGGAAAACTATCTGCCACTTCTCAGCTCATCTCTATATCTATCATTGTCTCTGTAATCTGTGACAATCTTCTACATTATCCACACCACCACCAACCTTCATGTCATCTGCAGACTTGCTAACCTACCCTTCCAGTTCCTCATTCAAGTCATTTATAACAATCACGAAGAGCAGGGGTCCCATTGGTCACTGACCTACAGACATCTTCTATCACTCTTTGCCTTCTGTGAGCAAGCCAATTCTGAATCCACACAGCCAAATTTCCCTGGATCCCATGCCTCCTGACTTTCTGAATGATCCTACCATGGAAATTCTTGGCAAATACTTTACTAAAATCCATACACCACTTCCACTGTTCTACCTTTATCAATGTGTTTTTGTCACTTCTCAAAGAATAGAATCAGGCTCGTGAGGCACAACTTTCCCCTCACAAAACTGACCATCCCTAATCAGATTATGGACCTTCAAATACTCTTAAGTCCTGTCTCTAAGAATCCTCTCCAATAGTTTTCCCAACCACTAACATAAGACTCACTGGTCTATAATTCCTAGGATTATCCCTATTACCTATTATCCCTATTAACAAAGGACTAACATTTACCACACTCCAATGTTCTGGTACTACTACTGTGGCCAGTGAGGACGCGAAGATCATTACCAAAGATGCAACAATCTCTTCCCTTGCTTACCATAGTAACCTGGGGTATATTCTGTCCAGCCCCAGGGACCTTATCGAATGTTTTTTTGAAGATCCAGCACATTCTTTTTCTTAACATTAACATGTTTCAGCATATTAACCTGTTGTCAAAGTCCCTCTCACTCTGAATACTGAAGCAAAGTATTTGTTAAGGACCTCCCTACCTCCTCCAACTCCAAGCACATTTCCTCTTTTATCCCTAATGGGTCCTACCATCACACTCGTCATCCTCCTGTGCTTCACACATGTGTAGAACATCTTGAGGTTTTCCTTAATCCTACTTGTCACGGTCTTTTCGTATACTCTTATAACTCTCCTAAGTCCACTAAACTCCTTCCTGGCTACCTTGTAACTCTCTAGAACCCTGTCTGATTGTTTCCTAAACCTTAAGAATACTTCTTTTTCCTCTGGATTAGATGTTTCACACCTCTTGCCACCATGGTTCCTTCATCCTATCAGCCTTTCCCTGCCGCAGTTCGACAAACCTATCCAGAACCCCATGCAAGTGCTCCCTAAACAATCACCGCAGTTCTGTACTGCATTCCTGAGTACATCTGTTCCCAATTCACACTCCTAATTTCTTCCCCCAATTAAATACTTTTCCATACTCCCTCCTCCTATGCCTGTACAAGGCAATGGTAAAGGTTAGGGAATTGTGGTCAATGTTCCTGAAATGCTCACTCACTGATAGATCTGTCACCAGACCAGGTTCATTGTCAGTACCAGATCCAGTATGGCCTCTTCTCTAGTTGGTCTGTCAGCATATTGTCTCAGGAATCCTTCCCGGACACGCCTAACAAATTCACCCCATGTAAACCTTTTGCACTAAGTTGTAAATTTGGAAACATGGCAACCACGGAGCTCTCAGTGAACTCCCACACCATTAATGTGGTGAAGTTCTTTTTTCATAAATGCAAGTTGAGCTTTAATCTTTCCTATCTAGTGACGTGAACAGCTGTAGTTTCACTTGCAAAGGCAGAACATTGGTTAAAGATCTGGTCCAGTGCTCCCTCACGACTGAACCGATTTGGGAACATATTTTCATGATCAAATCTTTGAAATGAGATTTAGATCTAGAACCTTCTGATTTAGGGCTGTAATACCCAAGCGTGCATTTCTCTCACCTTAGCTTTGTGTTCCTAAATTAATTGATGTCTGGAGTAACTGGTGATCACAGGTGAACAAGGTTGGAAGCAAAGGTCAATACAAATTAATGGAAGCTCAGTCTTGACAGATCTGTGCAGTACTGATCTTATATGGCAGAATTTAACACTTCCCCCACCCCCTAACTGGCTCAACCCCAGATAGAGTTTGTTTTGTAGAGTAGAAGATACAATTTAAGACATTTAAAAGACATTAAAACTGGAAAGATTTAGAGGGATATGGGCCAAGTGCAGTTAAATGGGACTTGGTTGGCATGGACAAGTTTGTTCAAATGGCCTGTTTCTGTTTTGTATAGGTTAATATGATTAAACAGACAAAAACATAAAATCTTACAAGACTACGACGGACAGCCACCTTATGACAATGGCCCCAGACACGAGCTGTTTAATTAACCAAGCAATGACTGTCAAGTGTCCAGCCAATGACCAGAAGGAAATCTGTAGCAACTATTTCAGAGGTGTTTGCTTCAGTTCCAAGGGAAAAAATAACTACCCAAGGAATTAGCAAGAGTAGAGGTTTTCCATTTATGGATAATGTATTTTCACTTCAGTGGCATGCAACATAGCATTTTAAATGAAAGTTTTAAAAACACTTAACTAACCTGTCTCCAGAGCACTTCTGTGCAGCATCAGTTTACACCAGATACACAAAAATAGGATTGAGAGAGTAACTGTTTTATTTAAAAGTAACTCCACTTTCCTTTTCAGTCTGTCAGCAAAACATCTTATTAACTTAAGTGACAGCCTCAAACCTAGCTGCTGCCTAAACACAACCATTCTGAAACACACACAAAATGCTGGAGGAACTCAGCAGGTCAGGCAGCATCTATGCAGGGGATTAAACAGTCAATATTTTGGGCCATGAACCTCAACCACACTTCCAATGCATTACGGTGCTCAAGAAATGAAACAAGAAAACACTTCACAAACTTTTCTTTAGATTATCATTACCGTTCCAGAATGCAGCATAAAAAAAGTTTAAACTTCTAAAATGCTTTATTAAAGTGGCACTCACTGTGAAGCAAGGTAACTTCAAGTACTATTTTACAAACTGCAAATCAAATGATCTGACCGTGTGTCATGACCATGTATCAGAGTGGTCTATTCAATATGCTTTCCAGCATGCAGAAGAGTTAGTTTCATGGTCAGATCTTAATTAGATATTGTTCTCCTCAGTGGAGTCTCTGTTTCACAAAGAGACCAAGTCTATAACAGTTGATTGCTCCATTGACAAGAATGAGCTCACTGACTGCAGCGGAGTACAGGCTTGCCATTTGGAGATCAGTTTACAATCTACCGCCTTGTATGATAGCTGTAGATTTTAATACAGTGATCCCAGCAGTCCAACACCAGAAGCTGGCCCTTTGCTGACACAGCCACACCAACTGGACACACCAGGCCTTCTCGCAACAGACTGACAAACCCACCCTCCTTGGGAAAGAGGAGGATCTCCTTGCGTCCGCTGTCAGCAACGATGAGGTTCCCGCACGTGTCGACGCACATCCCCGCGATGCAGCGAAAGTCTTCGTTCTCGGCGAAGAAGTGGCTGTACTGTCGACTGAGCTGCCCCTCTGAGTTGACGGAGCCAATAGAGAAGCCACCCTCCAAGTGGTGCTCATTCTGACTGTTCTCCAAGTTCAGGCCCAGGCCCTGGGTGAAGTAGATGCTACCATTGGCATCACAGGTCACGAACTTGGGCCTGACCGCACTGCACAAACGGGAGTAGTTTACCACACCAACGTTACGGTCCACTGTTAGGCACCACAGCTTCCCACCTTCCACATCTGTTACCACAAACTGCCCCGACGGCATTGCTGCAATGCCCCAGGGCTTTGTCAGCTGGTTCCTGTGACAGGCCACACACTGGCCCCCAGTCGTGTAAATCTTGACAGAGTTGTCATAGTTATCCGTGATGCCAATTAAGCCGCTGCTATTCACAGCCACAGAGAGTGGTATCAGGTTGGGGAGCTCAGCACCGAGAAAACTCAAGACAAAGTTGTCAATACTGTTTGGGCTTCTTCGAATCTCCTTCATGAAGCCTTTCCTGTTGAAGAGCTGCACCCGGAAGTTGCCCCGATCTGCCACCAGCACTTCCCCTTGCACGGTCACGCACAGGCTCACCGGGAGGTGGAACATCCCGGGCAGGTTGCCATGTGAACCGATCTTCTTCAGCAGTTGGCAACTCGGAGGCCCGGAGGCCATGCTTTCAGGCGCCCTGCTTTTGGGTGGAGAAGCTGGAGATGGGAAGCTGGCCATCTCTTTGGAAGAGTCTGCCTCTTGGGTCAGCTCAGAGGGGACGAACGTCTCCATGAGTGTTTCTTGGATGGTGACAGTGTGAGGCCTCGTTTCAAGCTGACCGACTTCGATGGGATCCAGGTGATCCTTTTTAACCAGTTCAGGCTGCTGCAGTGTCAACTGAGCGGGCATGTTGTTTGTCAGATCAGGATCTTCTTCATCGATGTCCTCCTCCAGCAGCGCAGTGTCTGCCTGCTTGATTTTTGTGCTGAGGTAATCGCACCGAGAGACAATCTGCACCTCCGCAATGTTGATCAGGTAAGCGTGCTCCTCCAGAACTTGGTTGTTCATCCTCTCCACTTCTGACACAGCCGAGGTGAAAGCCCTGCGGGATTTGGCCAGTTCTTCCTGCACCCTCCTCTCGGCCCGGGAATATTCCTGGTGGACGGCCTTGTACTTGGCCTGCATGCTTTTCGTGACAGCATCCACCGCCGCCTTCTTGCGCTGCATGTCGGCCAGCATTTCCCGCAGCCCGCCGAGCTTGGCCGCGATCTCCTTCCGCCGCTGCTCGGCTGCAGCCCGGATGGTGACCACTGGGTGCCCCTGTGCCTGGTGTTGGTCAGTCCTGCAGGTCTCACAGAGAACCAGGCTGCACTTCTGGCAGAAGTTGCGAGGCAGCCTCTTGCAACAGACTTTGCACATGACCATGCACATCGCCTCGCTCAGGCTGGCTGAGTCAATAATCTTTAAAACCGTCAGATTGTCCGACAGCTGGGACAGGTTGTTCATCCTGGTTATTTTACTGCAGAAAGGGCAACGTACTCCATTAATGCTATCGGCTATCAGCTTTTCCAGACATTGCTTACATATGGTGTGTCCACACTGCAGGAGCTTCGGTCTTATCACAGTCTGGTTGAAGGTCTCCATGCAGATGGGACATTCTAACACCTCCCGAACAATATCGGCATCCAGGCTGGTAGCCATAGCCATGGCTAGGCATCTAATTCACCTAAGGGGAATGAAGAGCACAAACATTGGTAAGTAAGACACAACTGAGCAGGGTCACAGAGATTGCAGATGCTGGGATCTGGAGCAGCACAACAAGATGCTGGAGGAGCTCAGTGGGTCAGGCAGTATCAATGGAAGGAAACATTTTGAGTCAAGACCCTTCAAGCGTCCAGATGAAGAGTCTCGAACGTCAACTATTCTCCTCCACAAATGCTGCCTGTCCACTGAATTCTTACATAATACTCAGTGTGACATTACCTTCTGTTCAGAATTTCCATGGGACCCACAAAATATTGACATCGGCCAAGCAATATTTACTTTCCACAGGGAAAGTAACTAACTGGAGGAGTACATTCTTTTTCTGAACAGTAGGAAACACACAATCCAAAATGCTGGCTACTTGCAGCACCATCCATGGTAGAGGCAAGTACCTTCACACTTAATCGCCAAGGCATTATAAACTACAATTCAAGTGCATGAATAGATTGGTAGTTGACTGTTAGCATACATTTGGTATGCCGAAAGGCGGTAATATTGCATGAAAGCACTTTATATGTGTGTGCCTTTAACACGTGTAACGTTACATGGCGAACGCGGTTATCAAGAAGTCAACGCGGAGTGCTTTACTTGAAGCCAATGATTCTGCAATCAAGTCCCACAGAACGTCACATCAGGCCTCAACGCCAAGCACCTTCCTCATCGCAAATTTCCGATGACTGCTGTTTTACATACTAATGCAGCACAACCCGTTGCAGAATAATTGAAGTGTTGCTGGTCTAATTTCGACACGCAAATGAGAATTACTGCAATGTCAGCAGTGGGATTGCAACCTTCAGGCTGCATTATTGCAGAGGTCGTTGCATTAACCCCCCCCCCCCCCCCCCCCACACACACACAAACTCCATTCGATATGCAGCCTCTTTATTGACGGAGATAAGTATAATTCAGGGTTTGCCCGAGAGCAGAGAGCAATGCGATGCGGTGATATTCCGAGTTTCCACTGTCTTAACTTACCAGCAAGGTGCAACCCGCGCTTCTCTCCCCTCACCGCCGAACACCCGGGCCTTCCTCGTTCGTCACCCGGGAGCCCGCCCTCGCGATACGCGGCGATTGGTCTCCTCCTCTGCAGAGGGCGCAGGCTGATTGGTTGGCCCTGTTGACAATCAAGTGACCTGTAAATGCACGTCGAGGTGAAAATTGTTCATACGTCTGACTAGTTTTATCTCTGTGGTTTTTAATGTACTTTTGTTGAATGCACTTTCGAAAGCTTGTGTGGGTGTATTATATTCTGAGCGCAATATTTAACCATCAGCAGTTTATATCGTGCCATTATTAGTGATACATAATAGCGTTGCATCTTTTGAAGGTGCATTCTCATAATAAAAAAAGTCCTAGTTTTTTAATTCTACCAGTCAATTGTAATAATGCATTGTGATAATGCCGATGTAAATTGAGCAGAGGATTGTTAGATTTGAATCAATATCTGTGAGAGAAACCAACAGTGTCTTCAAAAAGGTTCAGTTGTCAATGAAATAAAGGCTCTTGAGATTACGGAGCATTACAGGTGACAAAAGATATAGAGGTTAAAAGTTTAAAATGAAACATGAAGAGGAGACTTGCAATACGTAATGTAACACATAACAGTATAAGTCAAGTTTATAGTCAAGTTCAGGTGAAATACAGATGCAATGAAAGACTTGCTTCCAGTAGCAAAGCAACCAACTGGCGGCAGTGTTGAAACACATCTTCATTCTCTCACTACACTAGTTGGAAGTTCCCACCTACTTATAAAGGGCAACAATCATACCAGGGCCCAAGAAGAGCAGAGTGAACTAACACAAAGTCTATTGCTTAGTGACACATCTACTGTGATGAAGTGCTTTGAGAGGTTGGTCATGGCTAGAATCAATTCTTAGCTGAGCAAAGTCTTGGACGCACTGCAGTTTGCCTCTCATCACGACAGGTCTGCAGTGGATGCAATCTCATTGGCTCTCCACTGGACCTTGTATCAGCTGGACAATATCAATACCTACATTAGGCTGCTGTTCATTGATTAAAGCTCAGCATTCAACTCAATATTCTAATCAACAAGCTCCAAAAGCTGAGCCTCTGAACCTCCGTCTAACTGGATCCTTTACTTCCGCAACCAAGAGACGACAGCTTGTGTGGATTTGAAATAACATCTCCTCTTTGTTGATGAGCAACACTAGTACACCTCAAGGATACATGCTTAGCCCACTGTTCGACCTCCTCTACACCCATGACTGTGCGGCTCGGCACAGCTCAACCACCATCCATACACTTGCCGATAACACAGTTATTGTTTACAGAAATTCAGATGGTGACGAGGAGGCATACAGGAGCGAGATAAATCAGCTGGATGAGTGGTGTCACAGCAACAACCTCACACTCAATATCAGTAGGACGAAGGATTTGATCGTGGTCTTCAGGAAGGGGAAGTCAAGGAACACCCACCAGTCTTCATCAAGGGATCAGAAGTGGATAAGGTGAGCAGTTTCATGTTTCTGAGTGTCAGCATCTCCGAGTATCTATCCAAGGCCCAATGTATTGATGCAATTAGAGAGAAGGCAAGGCAGTAGCTATATTTCATTAGGAGTTTGAGGAGAATTGATAAGTATCCAAAGGCACTTACAGATTTCTACAGATGTAGCCTGGAGAGCATTCTAACTGGTTGCATCACGGAGAAGCCACTGAACAGGATCGGAAAAAGATGCAGAGGGTTGTAAATGCAAACACGAGGAAATCTGCTGACGCTGGAAATTCAAGCAATACACACAAAATGCTGGTGGAACACAGCAGGCCAGGCAGCATCTATAGGGAGAAGTACAGTCAATATAAAACTCAGGTAGCTCCATCATAGGCACTAGCCTCCTAGCATCCAGGATACATTCAAAAGGCAATGCCTCAAAAAGGCATCATCTATCATTGAGGATGACTATCACTGAGGATATGCCCTCTTTTCATTTCTACCATCAAGAAGGAGATACAGGAACCTGAAGACACACATTCAACATTTCAGGAAAAGCTTCTTTCCCTCTGCCATTAGATTTTTGAATGGACAATGAATCCATGAACACTAGCTCAGAATATTTTTCCTCCCTTTTCGCACTATTTATTTAATTTAATTTTTTTTATATATAAAAGTGTTAAGCTCCCAACAATGATCTTTCAGCCATGACTCAGTGATGGCCACAATGTCTTGCCTGCCAATCTCTAATTGTGCTACAAAATTATCTACCTCATTTATTACACACTTTCAAATATAAAACCTTCTGTCCTGTGTTCATCACCCTGTTCGATTTAGCCCCCATTTTACACTTCAAATCATTCCATTGACCGCAATTTTCTACCATTCTACCATTGTTGGTAGAATCTCAGGTGGTGATAAGTAGGTGTACAGGAGTGAGATATGCCAACAAGTGGAATGGTGCCGCAGCAACAACCTGGTACTCAACGTAAGTCGAAGGAGCTGATTGTGGACTTCAGGAAGGGTAAGACGAAGGGATACGTACCAATCCTCAAAGAGGGATCAGAATTGGAGAGAGTGAGCAGCTTCAAGTTGTTGGGTGTCAAGATCTCTGAGGATCTAACCTGGTCCTAACATGTTGATATAGTTATAAAGAAGGCAACACAGCGGCTCTGCTTTATTAGGAGTTTGAAGAGAATTGGCATGTCAACAAATACACTCAATATCTTCCGTAATTGTACCGTGGAGAGTGTTCTGACAGGCTGCATCACTGTCTGGTATGGAGGGGCTACCGCACAGGACCAAAAGAAGCTGCAGAAGGTTGTAAATTTTGTCAGCTCCATCTTGAGCTCTAGCCTACAAAATACCCAGGACATCTTTAGGGAGTGGTGTCTCAGAAAGGCAGCCTCCATTATTAAAGACCTCCAGCACCCAGGACATGCCCTTTTCTCATGGTTACCATCAGGTAGGAGATACAGAAGCCTGAAGGCACACACTCAGCGATTCAGGAACAGCTTCTTCCCCTCTGCCATCTGATTCCTAAATGGGCATTGAAGCTTCGGACACTACCTCACTTTTTCATTATACAGTACAATATTTCTGTTTTTGCACTATTTTTAATAACCTATTCAATATACATAATTGATTTACTTGTTTATTTATTATTATGTCTTATTTTATGTATTTTTTATCTCCCTCTGCTAGTTTATGTTTTGCATTGAACTGCTGCTGCTAAGTTAACAGATTTCATTTCACATGCCGGTGATAATAAACCTGATTCTGATTCTATCATCTGCCTGTCCTTCCTCACAGTCTCACTACATACTGCATGTACCAACTGCCCCATCCTCAGCTCTAACATTCCAGTCCCCAATTCTCTGCCAAATTAGCTTACAACCTCCTAAGGATAGAATGATACAAAAAGGATAAACTACTGACTAAAATAAAAAAAGAATCATCACCCTCATCGTCATGTGCCACGTTGTATGATGTGGGCAATCATAGGATTGACCATGGTTGTTCTTGGCAAAATTTTCACCAGAAGGCAATTGCCATTGCCTTCTTTTGGGGTAGCATTTTAACAAGACAGGTGGCCCCCTAGCCATTATCAAGACTCTTCAGAAATTATCTCCCTAGTGTTCAGTGGTCGCATTGCCAGTTGCTCATATGACCATCCACCACCTGTCCTCATGGCTTCACTTGACCCTGATCAGGGGCTAAGCAGGTTCTATACCTTGCCCAAGAGTGATCTGCAGGCTAACGGAGGGAAGGAGCAGTTGACACCTCCTTTGATAAACGTATATCTTACACGGCCAATATTTTTTACCAATATTTTTCGATAAATACTGAATAGGTCGTTAAGAGAAGGTGAAACCATTTCAGATTAGAAAGGAGAATTCATAGAGAAAGTAAGCAATAGGACCATGATTGCAAGAGCTGTCACATCTAGCAGAAGTTGCTTCAGAACTACAAGTGTCTATAATTTTCTGGGATTCTACGAAATGCATCCAACATGTGTCACTGTAATTCTGTGCTACGCAAAGAATGTAAGAAATAGATCAATAATATATGACTTTGTAAAGTTCTTTTTTATTTACATTATGAATTTATTGATTATTTTGAAGTAAAATTCAACAGGGAAACCACTTAAAAGTGTATTCAGTTGAAGAAAGAATAATAGAGTGCTGAGACAGAGATAATGAAATTTAGGAAACTGATTACTTTTATTGTTTATATAAATCATTTGAAATTATTAACCTCAGGATTTATTTTTACCTGAGCGAAGCCAATTTATTTATCCAACTGGAACGGTTAAAAGCCAATATTGAAGCTACAATCAAAAATTCTTGGCTTAGTTTTTCTGAGCTGTTGGCAGGGAACAACTCTCTTCTGATACGCTAAGTCTTGAATTTGATTTGGACTTGTCTAACTGGGGTGGAACTGATCAAGGCTCACACAACAGTACACCTCAGTTATTTACTTAACAGTGCTTCAATGCAGTGTGGCCTTTTAATTTTAAACCGGCATGTTTGATTTTTGGACAGACCCCCTACCTACAGTGATCATTTGGAACAGAATTCTCTTTTCACAAATCGATAGGAAAGGCTTGTTGTATGGGTTGGTGTTGGGACCCTTGTTATTTGCTATTTATATAAATGATTTGGATATGAGTGTCCAAGGCTTGATTAATAAGTTTGCCGAATACACAAAATTAAGAGATGTTGTTGATAGTGAAGAAGTTTATCGTAGATTACTGGGGATATTTTGTTCAGATAAGGAAATGGACCAAGGAGTGGCAAATGGATTTTAATACAGTTAAGTGTAATGTGATGGAAGGTCAGACCAGAGTAGCATTTGTATTATAAATATTCGGGCACTAGGGAGTGTAATAGAACAGAGGGGCTAGCATTACAAATGCATTGTATGTTGAAAGCGGTGTCACACACAGACAGGGCGATGAAAAAAGGCATTTAACTTACTGGCATTCATCATAAGCCATATGATCCCTTGAGTTTTCTCTGGCAAACATTATGGCCATAGGTTGGCATGAGCTTCACTTTCCTGCCTCTTTCCCATAAGTCTTAGTTGTTCAATATCCGTATTAGCATTAAATATATTCAATGACCCATCTCCCACCTCCACAACTCTCTTAGGTAGAGAATTTTAAAGATTCACAGCCCTTAGATTGAAGAAAATCCTCCATCTCGCTTAGATAGGGGAACCTGAATTCTGAAAATATGCCCCGAGTTCCTGATTTCCTCAGCACTAAGCTCCTTTAGACACTTAAATTTTATTTATTTATTTACAGTATTGTACAAAAGTCTTAGAGAGAGAGATATATATATAGCTGGGGTCTTTAAGACTTCTGTACTGTACTGTAGTAATTTTATGTATTGCACTGTACTGCTGAAGCTGCTGCAAAGAGCAAATTTCATGACATACATGAGTGACAATGAACCCGATGCTGATCTGGGTCTCTATAGCGGACTGAGAGTTGGAAGAGGGCAGGGAGAAGGGAGTCATGTTTGGGAAAAGGGGAAGGGAGAGGGGAGGGAGCAGGAAGCACCCAAGAGACTTTCTGTAATGATCTATGGAATGAAATTACCTTGCCTCAAGGTGTCTCAAGGCTGGTTGTGTCTACACCCGCATCAGCCCCTGCCTCTAGCATTCCTTCTCTTCCACCTGTCCCACACCCCTCCATGGTGCTCCACCCTCACCATCCCCAACATCCTTTGCTCCCGCCAGATTTACAAATTCACTCTCTGCTCCATGTTGACAAATAAAACCCTTCAATGCTCCTTCTTGTTTGCAATAAAGGACAACACTTCATTTGATGTTTAATTACTTGTGAAAACTGACTGTTAATTTACTGTCTTTTATGTCATTAAAATTCAAAGTTGCAGAACAGATTCACAAGTATGTGGCCAGGATGGCCTGAGGAGAAACTGGATAGGTTGGGACTGTTAGAGGCTGAGTGGTGGCCTTATAGCAGTATGTAAAATCATGAGGGTTATATTGTAGATAAGGTGGATGATCACAATGTTTTCCCCAAGGTAGGCAAATTTAGAACCAGAAGCATAGTTCGCAGGAAGAGGAGAAAATTTAAAGGGGACCTAAGGGGCAAATTTTTAGAACATAGAACATAGAATAGTAAAGCACAGTACAGGGTTGTGCCGACCCTTAAACCCTGCCTCCCATATAACCCACCACCTTAAATTCCTCCACATACATGTCTAGTAGTCTCTTAAACTTCACTAGTGTATCTGCCTCCACCACTGACTCAGGTAGTGCATTCCACACACCAACCACTCTCTGAGTAAAAAAACCTTTCTCTAATATCCCCCTTGAACTTCCTTCCCCTTACCTTAAAGCCATGTCCTCTTGTATTGAGCAGTGGGGAACAGGCACTGGCTGTCCACTCTATCTATTCCTCTTAATATCTTGTATACCTCTATCATGTCTCCTCTCATCTTCCTTTTTTCCAAAAAGTAAAGCCCTAGCTCCCTTAATCTCTGATCATAATGCATACTCTCTAAACCAGGCAGCATCCTTTCCAATACTTCCACATCCTTCCTATAGTGAGGCGACCAGAACTGGACACAGTACTCCAAGTGTGGCCTAACCAGAGTTTTATAGAGCTGCATCATTACCTTGCGACTCTTAAACTCTATCCCTTGACTTATGAAAGCTAACACCCCATAAGCTTTCTTAACTACCATATCTACCTGTGAGGCAACTTTCAGGGATCTGTGGACATGTACCCCCAGATCCCTCTGCTCCTCCACACTACCAAGTATCCTGCCATTTACTTTGTACTCTGCCTTGGAGTCTGTCCTTCCAAAGTGTACCACCTCACACTTCTCTGGGTTGAACTCCATCTGCCACTTCTCAACCCACTTCTACATCCTATCAATGTCTCTCTGCAATCTTCAACAATCCTCTACACTATCCACAATACCACCAACCTTTGTGTCATCTGTAAACTTGCCAACCCACCCTTCTACCCCCCACATCCAGGTCATTAATAAAAATCATGTAAAGTAGAGGTCCCAGAACCGTTTCTTGTGGGACACCACTAGTCACAACCCTCCACTACGAATGTACTCCCTCCACCACGAGCCTCTGCTTTCTGCAGCCAAGCCAATTCTGAATCCACCTGGCCAAACCTCCCTGGATCCTATGCCTTCTGACTTTCTGAATAAGCCTACCATGTGGAACCAAAATGTTCACACAGAATGTGGTGGATCTATGGAATGTGCTGCAAGAACAATTGGTAGTCATGCAATTAGAACATTTAAAACACAAAAGATGAAGGGTCTCAGCCCTAAAACATTGACTGTTTATTCCACTCCAGTCAACGAGTGTCTGATTTGGTAAGTTCCTCCAGCAGTTTTTGTGAACATGCATGGTTAGGAAGGTTTTAGAGCAAGGATTCCCAACCTTAAGGCTATTGGTCCATGATATAGAAAAGATTGGTAAGTCCAGGTTTGGAGGAATATGGGCCAAGCACAGGCAACTAGGACTAGCTTAGGTGGTCTCCTTGGTTCACATAGGAGAGTAGAGCCAAAGGGCCGGTTTTCTGTACTGTATAACTCTGTGAGTATGGCTCGATAAAGACATCCTGTTAGGGATCGTTCTGGGGTTATGAAATTATCAATGAACTAAAATAAGATCTAGACTTAAGGAAATAAAACTTGTGTATAATTTAACTTCCTACTGAACTATGTGGCCAGTGAAACTTATTGGTCTGTTTTTGTTCTATTGAAACTACAAATGGGAAAGACAATAGATGATGTACTGTAGCTGCTATTGACACATCGTTAAAGGTTTATCTCTGCCACTTAATACACTCTTCAGGAGAGATTTGTTTTGTCATTTAATCTTCTGGTTGGTTTTATATTCATGGTGCCACTGTAACAAAAGTGGTATACTTTGTGTCTGGCATTTGGAACTGTTATTGAATATTCAAAGAGGTTCTGCCAGTTGTGAGGTGCTTCCGTTATAAATATGTCGTTCTGTAAATTTACCGGACAAAGTTAAAGTTAAGTAGCAATTGAAATAGTAGTTAATTTTTAATGTCGGTCTATGGCCTCTTCTACTGCCGTAATGAGGCCACACTCAGGTTGGTGGAGCAACAGCTTATGTTCCATCCGCATAGCCATCAACCTGATGGTGTGAACATCGATTTCTGGCACTTGCCACCACCCCCCACTTCTCCTTCACCATTTCCCATTCTCATTTCCCTCTCTCACCTTATCTCCTTACCTGCCCATCATCTCCCCCAGTGCTCCTCCCCTCCCCTTTCTTCCATGGTCTTCTGTCCTCTTCTATCAGATTCCCCTTTCTCCAGCCCTTTATGCCTTTCACCAATTGACTTCCCAGCTCTTTACTTCACCCCTTCCCCCTCTCTTGGTTTCACCTATCACCTGCCACCTTGTACTTCTTCCTCTCTTCCCCCTACCCTCTTACTTCTGACTTTTCCCCTCCCTTTCCAGTCCTGATGAAAAGTCTCGGCCTAAAATGTCGACTGTTTACTCTGTTCCATAGATGCTGCCTGGCCTGCTGAGTTTCTCCTGCACTTTGTGCATATACATTAATTGTTTATTGTTATCTTTGTGTTGAACATCCAGTCAGGAGAGCATCAGGAAAAGTGAATCACCATCAGAACATTAGAAATGCAATAGGTATACCTAGGGAGATCAGCAGTTTCCTGAACGTGTGCATTTCTGTTTTTTACCCCCTGTACTGTGTACCAGCAAACACAAAGGGAAGTGTCAGGAACACCCCACAGAATAAATTTATTGAGGGAAGGCTTGATAGGCAGTTGAAACCCATTGATGAAGCTTAAAGCAGGTAACCTTAGAAACAGAGAAATCATTTAAAGACAACATTTGAAGGGGATTGGGAATCTAGAGGTAGAGTGAGGCAGTGATGTAGGAATATGTTGAAGAATCTAGCGGGAAGCTATGCAGACAAATTTAATAGGTTAAAGCAAAGTGGCACAGTTAGTGGAGTTGTTGCCTCAGAGACCTCAGTTTGATCCTCACCTCGATGCTGATTGTGTGGCCTTGATACGTTCTCCCTGTGCTCTGCTTTTCTCTCACATCCCAAAAAACTGTGGTTTGGAAGGTTAACTGGCCGCTGTAACCACCCCCTCCCCCACCAGCGTGCAGTTGAGTGGCATTGGAGAGGGTGGGGAATGAAGATGAAGGAAATGTGAGGATGAAGACATAGAATAGGTGTGTGAGAGGTATAAAAGGGTTTTTGGCGATTGGTGTGGGCCAAAAGATGTGTTTTATGCTGTTTAACTCCCTGACTCTTGATTGCTGCTGTGAAGGATCTCTTTGCTGCTGGAGAAGGAGTCTCTGTGATAGCCTGTCACTCGCTGTTGCTTGAGGGGAGGCCTCTGCCTTCGAGCAACATCTCTCTCTCTCTCAATGCTGTCGGAGTATGTTACTGAAATTCTGCGACTTACAAATTTGACTCTGGAGGTGGCCTCTTTCAGATCTGTTTTTTTTAATGTTCTGTGGTTTTCGCCTATTGCTGTCTGGCAAGTCTGTTAGTTTTTTTGTTTGCCAGTAGGGGTTGGGTGTTAGTTTTCTTACTATCGTTTGGTGAGTTTGTTAGTTTTTTTTGTGTGAGGGGGTGTTTGGGGGTTGATCTTTTTCAGTGCGGGGAGTCGGTTTGATGTTTTTTCTTGAATGACTTGCATGGTTTTCTTTGTTTTGTGGCTATCAGAAGACAAATCTCAGAGTTGCGTACTGTATACATACTTTGATAATAAATGAGCCTTTGGACTGCATTAGAAGAAGAAAGCCACTATCCTTGTGTCAAGTATTTATCAGGTATTGTTAGGGCACTAATTATTAGTCACTCAGAAGCTAAAGTGGATTCGATCCATTTTCCCTCTACCACAATAAATATGTCTTCCTCACACTGTATAACTCAACTTTAATGGAAGTTTCTATGTTCCATTCTTTTCCTGAGGGCATTCTGTTGCTATTTTGGACATCTGCCTATGGAGTTTAAGAAAATTCTAAATTGTGCTGGTTGTCACTTGCATTGCTTTGGTGGATTCCCAGCAACACATTAAATGTTTTAGTTTATATCCAACACTATTTTCTCTGAATAAAACAATGAAGACCTCCTTAATATTTTCTGTCAGCTTACATCTCTAATACTTGGGAATTTTGAAACAGAAATTATGAGGTGCTTTATCATTGTTGTGGGAAGAACCAGGCTGGAGTTCATTGGTCCCAGACAATGAATGCCGAGAGTTCATCTCTATAAGAAACCCACTGCTGTACTTATCATTTGTGGCTGCACAAATTCCAAAGTCCTGCAGGTGCCATTATCTGGAGCAGTCTGCAGGCAGTGAATAGGTGTTAGGTTATTGAACCCAAAGCCCTGTTCCTAAGAATCCACAGGAAACTTGAAGTAACTGGTCTTGTCCACTACTTCTAAATTGTTTTGCTCATCATAATCATTTAGAAATAATCTGAATGCAGTTGAATAATCAAAACGATTTCATCTAATTTAAATTGATTTAAAACATTCTTGGGTGTCAAGATCTCTGAGGATCTAACCTGGTCCCAACATGTTGATGTAGTTATAAAGAACGCAACACAGTGGCTATACTTTCTTAGGGGTTTGAAGAGATTTGGCATGTCAGCAAATACACTCAAAATCTTCTGTAGTTGTACCATAGAGAGCATTCTGACAGGCTGCATCACTGTCTGGTATGGAGGGGCTAATGCACAAGACCGAAAGAAGCTGCAGAAGGTTGTAAATCTAGTCAGCTCCATTTTGAGTACTAGCCTACAAAGTACCCAGGACACATTCAGGGAGTGGTGTCTCAGAAAGGCATTATCCATTATTAAGAACCTCCAGTACCCAGGGTATGCCCTTTTCTCACTGTTACCATCAGGTAGGACATACAGAAGCCTGAAGGCACACACTCAGCGATTCAGGAACAGCTTCTTCCCCTCTGCCATCTGATTCCTAAATGGACATTGAATCTTTGAATTCTACCCCACTTTTTAAAAATATACAGTATTTCTGTTTTGCTTTTAAAAATCTATTCAATATTTGTAATTGATTTACTTGTTTATATATTGTTATTATTATTTTATTTATTATTATTATTTCTTTGCTAGGTTATGTATTGCATTGAACTGCTGCTGCTAAGTTAACAAATTTCACGTCACACGCCGGTGGTAATAAACCTGATTCTGATGATATGAATTTACAAATGGAAAGCAAATATTTGGCTTCATTGTTATTGGTATTGGTTTATTGTTGTCATATGAGATCATGAAAAAGCATGCCTTGCATACTGTTCATACCGATCAAATCAGTGCACAGTGTATTGTGGTAGAACAAGGTGAAACAACAATGCAGAATAAGATATACATTAATTGTTGCAGAAAAAGTGCAGTGAGGTAAACTATAAAGTACGAGATCATAACAAGGAAAATTGTGAGATCAAGAGTCCATCTTAGTGTACTGAAGAACTATTTAATAGTCGTATTACAACAGTATAGAACTTGTCCTTGAACTTGGTAGCACATGCTTTTAGCTTTTTCTATCCTCTGCCAAATGGGAGAGGCAAGACGAGAGAATGTCCATGATGGGTGGGGCTTTGATTATGCTGGCTGCTTTACTGAAGCAGTAAGAAGTTTTGACAAAATCATTATAGGGAAGGGTGGTTTCTCTCATGTGTTGTGCTGTATCCACAGTTCTCTGCAGTTTCCATAGTTTGCTCTTTTATGGAGGTTGGCAGCCCCCGCTCTTGTAATGGGGATGTGTTGGATAGGCACGGCTAACTTAGAGCTGAGGTGCTAGATATAAAGTGGGAATGTCTGTGGGTTATCAACATAGTACACCTACAATGTGTATTTTTGATCATAGTTCAAAGAAAATGTATTATCAAAGTACATATATATAAAACCCTGAAATTCATTTTCAGAATCACAATCAGAATCAGGTTTAATATCACCAGCATATTTACGTCATGAAATTTGTTAACTTTTATTGCGGGTGTAGATCTGATAGAAGTTTATAATTTTTTTGTCAAAGTAAACTTTATTCATCATAAAAATAGTTACAAGAATAAACTATTCAATGGATTTCATTCTTTGCATTCATAGTCAATGCTTTCTGCCCTGTCCTACTGCATTCATACACATCAATAGCACTGCAGCCATTCATGTGGCACTCTGGGGTGATACACTGCTACAATAATAATTGAGGGGCTTCCTCCCTCAACCTGGCCTCTCCCTCAATAGTAGGAGAAGACCCTACACTGTGATCCTTACCCACTGATCTCTGCACCAAGTTTCACTGTGTCCCTCAGCACGTACCCCGGCAGCCTGGAATGTGCCAGTTAGCAGATTTTCTCTGCAGATATCTCTATGTGCTGGCAGACCGACAGGTTCTGAGCCGGCCAAAGAGCGTCTTTCACCAAGCTGATGATCTGCCAGCAGCTCTTGAGGTCCGCCTCTGTGCATGTCCTTGGGTACAGCCTGTAGATCAGAGTTTTCTATTAGCAGCTGCTTGTTATGAACCACGACACTGGCCCTTCCATTTTATAAACAGAAATTTCTAATTTTTGTTCAAAATAAACCTCATTCATAAAAAATACTTTTCAAGAATCTACTGTTCATTCTTTATATTCATAATCAATGTTTTCAGTACTCTTCTATAGCACTTATACACATCAATAGTACTGTTACCACTCATGTGGCACTCTGGGGCGGTATATTAAGTTCTAAAATATTTAAGGGGCTTCCTCCCCCCACCCGTCCTCTCTCTCTCTAGTAGGAGAAGAGTCCTACACTACGGTCCTTGCCCATAAGTCTTTGTGGTAACTGCACTGAGCTTCAGTGTGTCCCCAGCACGTACTGCTGCAGTCTGGGATGTGCCAGTTGGCAGCGTTCTTCCACGGACCTCTCTTTGTGCTACTAGACCACCAAATTTCGGGCAGACCAAAGGGTGTCCTTCTCCAGTTGATGATCTGCCAGCAGCATGTGATGTTTGTCTCCGTGTGTCTCCCTGGGAACGGCCCGTAGATCAGAGAGTCCTCTCATGCACCCGCTCGGGGCGAAGTGCAACTCAGGCCCTTTCACCTTTCTCCATATCCTCTTTGCAAACTCACAGTCTCTTCCCCACCACAATCATCCTGCGGGCAAAAGTTTATAATTTTTTATACTTTTATAAAATTCTGAGAGGTGTAATCAGGAGTATCTATTTTTACCTTCCCCAGTCTAATACTAGAGGGCATGCTTTTAAAGTTAGATGTAGTAAGTCAGAAGGAGATGAACAGGGCTAGTTTTTTCTTAAACCAAAAAGAGCATACATAAACGAACTGTGTTCCCAGTCCTCATGCAGGGTTGTGATCTGAACCATTAGCAATTTGTTTCCTCCCAGAATGCTGCTCGACCCGCTGAGCTCCTCCTGCAGATAGTTTGTTGCAGGGTACGTGACTGGCAAACTTTGGTGTGCAGACTTTTCTCAATATGAGCTGCTGTTCATATGGTGGATGGTCTGTGCTCAAAATAGTATCTTAGATGTGAAATGTACAGATCAGCTTCCCAATGATCCTGATTATAGCCAGTTCCAGTTCTATCATCTTCTCTGTCCATTGTATTGACTCCCTTCGCTCAGCCACTAGGAAGACAAAATCTTTATCATCATATCCCATAGTGATAATAATTAATCAGTGAAATAAAAGCACAAAGTTCTGGAACCGCTCTGAACACCAGGTGGCATTGTGACACTATCACAAATATGTTAATTACCTTTGGTCTCTTTCACTGCAATATTGTCCTCGATGGCCTCCTGTGCTTGAACTTCCGTCAGCTCCAGCACACCACACCTGAACTCACGGTAAATTATTCTGCCATTCGGTCCAGGATTTGTGCAACATTTCTCTAAATCCCACTTCTGACTCAGCTTCTCAGTTTTGTCTTACAACTCAGCTCAAATTACGATATCAAGGTCCTCAGTTACTTAACGGATCTTGCTTGTCTGATGGCATTCTTCTGTGCGTTCCTGTCCCTGCTACCTGATGGTCAGCTATGCCTTTCTTGTTTAGTAAAGTGCTATTGTTTGGAATTCCTCTCACTTCTCCATCTTTCTTCCTTCATTCCATGGTTAACTTTAAATCGCAATTCTACACCCATGGTTTTGCACAACCTTCCTAAGCTCGATACTGGCATTTAAGTTCATTAATTTCATAAAAAAGATCATAAGATCGTAAGACATAGGAGCAGAATTTGGCCATGTGACCCATCAAGTCTGCTTCACCATTCAAACACAGCTGATCCTTTTCTTCCTGACGAAGGGGCTCGGCCCGAAACGTTGACTGTTCATTTCCACGGACGCTGCCCGACCTGCTGAGTTCCTCCAGCTTGTTTGTACGTGTTGATCCTTTTCTTCTCCTCCTCAGCCCCACTCCCCGGCATTCTCCCCGTGGCCCTTGTACTCTGCTTGCCATTTACTCATGAAGATACAATGCTGCAGGAGCTCTATTTACTGGCACAAACTCTCAGGAGAACTACAAAAATGTGACTTTAAAGCTGTAAGCTACAATTACAACAAAGTATACATGTTATTATCTTAAAATGGATAAGAAGAAAGTAACTCTAAAATTTCCACCCTTAATGCCCTCTAGTAACTTTGGCATTTAGCACCATTTTTCCACAAGTTACTTTAGGAGAAAGAGAAATTCTACTCTAGAGCTGACAGTGTGTTTAATGTTTGGTAACACAATTCTGCGATGAGTAATTCTTATACAAAACATGAAAGGTTTCTTTTACAAGAACCATATCTAGACAACATATTTCCTTTGAAAAATCGTTCGTTTGAAATGCTCAGTAACATTCACCTCACAGTTTGCAAATGACAAGTGAAAGAGCTTATCTACATAGAAGACTGAAAACAACAAAGCCACTAATAATGACGCAGAGTAACGGAAAGTTTTAGACCACTTGAGTTGAGATGGTGAGGGGAATTGAGCTCAAAGGTAGAACTCCAGCTGCAATACAGTCAGGTAAACAGCATCACCTTCAGCGCTCATGCCCTCCCTCACCCATCCCGCATTCTTCAATAGCCCTGTAAATGAGTAGCTTGCCAACAAGAACTCTGTGAACATACATTTGCAATAGCCATCTGTTGTGTTTACCAAAACCTTTAGTGTTTAATGATGTGCTTGTTGGGAATCAGTCTCCGCATTTGAAACCAAGCTATTGCTTGATGAATTTTCCAAAGCCGCCTTGTATGGATTTGTTTTTAGGTGTCCTCACATTTTCTTCATCTGAATTCATTTGTGGTTTCTTGCAATTGTATTATAAATACAACAGTACAGTGGTTGTGCGAGAACTTTTTTAATACGTCCCCATCCATCTTTGTAACATAAACCTGCCCACCTACAATTTCTGTTAAATTATTTCTAGCAGGGATAATATACTTACTACCTCAGCAGATGCATATTTGTCATGCATGTCCTTAGGCAAATGGTAAAGATTTGTTCAAAAAGTCGAGTTAGATTACAAATCCATTAAAATGAATAGAACAGGCCCTTCTTTATATGAGAGCAAAAGGCCATATGTCAACATAATATTTCTGAAGTGAAGTCACTGTTATGTATAGAGAAATGTGGCAGGTTGTGACAGAAAGTCCCACGGATTGCATTATGACCCATTTTAGTAACTTTGGTCAAAATGGCTAAGAGATTTCCAGCACCTTTCTAATAGCATCAAAGGCTCTCTACACTGTCAAGTCGAGAAGACAGATGGAGCCACAGTTTAATGTTTCATTCCATTGATGGCAGCAGTCACTGGATATTACTGCATTGGTGTGTCAAGACAGATTGTCTGCTCAAGTCTCTGAGAAGGAGACTGAACCACAAATTGCCAGCTCAGAGGCATGAGTACTCACTGAGTAGTAGTTGGCAAAACGCACATAAAGTGGAAACGGTTTTAAGATTTTTCATTTTGACGATAAATAGTAAACAGCTTTCCCTTGAAATTGGGAGAAGATACAAGTGGATGGGAGAGAAACGCACAAGGACAAGAAAAATATAATTAACTGCAGAAACAATTACCATTTGCAGTATGTGCAAGACACAGCAATTCTCTTTCTATTCAACAAAGCTATTAAATGATGTTAAATGAAGCCTTTTAACACCATCTCATTTTTAGAGTCACAGAAATGTAGACTCTGGCCCTATGGGTCTGTGTCAGCTATCTTTACAGTGATCCTATGCTGGCCATTTCATTCTCCCCACATTACTATCAACTCCCCACAAATTCCCACCACACAGCTCCCCACCAGAGGCAATTTATGGTGGACAATTAACCTGCATGTCTTTGAGATGCAGGAAGAAACTGGAGCAGCCTAGTGGCCATAGGGAGACCATACAACCTCAATACAGACAGAATCAGAGTTCAGGATTGAATTGAGCTCACTGGAGCTATGTGGTTCAGCTTGCTGTGCCACAGTGCCACCCTAAATTGTTTTCTAACAATTTAATTTATTTCAGTATAATTGGTTGCCCATAGTTTCCTCTTTGCTCATTTGAAAAAAAAGATTCTTTGTGACAAAAAATTCCACAGCCTCCCAACCAGTTTTATCAACTTCCCCGAGGTTTTCATACACAGTCATGTTCATAATCCAGAGGCATGTTCATATAGTGAGGGATGGCAAATGGCAGGACACCCAAAGCAATGCTGGTTCTCTCCCTGCATTGTTCCTTAGAGTCACTATTAGCAATCAGGAATAAGAACTTTGTTTTGTTTTAAGTCTTAAACCACCTTCTCTTCAGTCATCAATCTGAGGTCAGCAAACTCCGTGCAAAGCAGGAATCTGACCATCAGCTTTGTAACACATTTCTTAGGTAAATATCAATTAAAACAACCTGGGCACCACTCAAGGACTTTTTCCTTTTTTCATCAATTGCCACATAACCATCACTCCTCATCACAGATGCCCCTCCACCCTTCCTGACATGATGGGTGAAATGCTGCTTAGTTTTATTGCACCCAATTCTGTTCTTTTTTCTCCTCTACTCTGGTGCAATTATCATTTTCAAAATATGGGTTACAGAACAGCTAAAAGTATTGGATTTACATTGTGCATCGAAACATACGGTGCAATGAGCTGTATTGCTTCAATGACCCACACTGTCTGAGGATTGTCTCAACATTTTGGCGCCAATATAGCATGCTTACGTGCTCACTAACTCTAACTGTACCTCTTTGGAATGTGGGAAGAAACAGAAGTATCAAGAGGAAACCCATGCAGCCGTGGGGAGAACATACCAACTCCTTAAAGACAGCGGCGGATATCAAAATCCCGATCAGTGATCGCTGATGCTGTAAAGCGATTGCGCTAACCACTATACTACCAAGCTACCATAAAAAGAATTCATGAGTTAATATTACTTAGGCTAAGGCATTAATTTAAAATAATTGGGCATGTTATTTCATTTATTCTTCCAAACAAATTAATTTGATCTATTTGACCTATGTTCAACTCTGATTTCTTGGGCTATTTCATTTTTTTTTAATATTAACTATTCAGATGCTGCCTGCTCTGCTGAGGGTTTCCAGTAGTTTGTTTTCATTTCAGATTTCTAGCTCCTGCAGTATTATCATTTTCATTCTTTTTGCCATTATTGTAGATATTCATTCTGTACTGAATCATTCAAAAAAAATTCCTTACATGCACTGGGACAAAGCAGTATTTCAGAGAAAACCTGGGCAATTGATTCAAAAACTACTGCCTCAGTGTAATGAAGCTGTTTCTATAAATCAGGTGCAAAAATATGAATGCAGATATGAGAAGAGTGAGTTCTAGCTGTAGTTTTAGATTTTAGCACAGGGTGGCAGTAACCCTTCATAATGAAGACCAACCTTGTTCCCCTGGGCACCAATCTTCAAACTTTCATGCGAAACAAGAAAACTCTCAAAAGATCTTTTTTTTAATGCCTTCAAAAAAATACTGTGCATAATGAAATGTTGATAGTCTGTTATTCTGTACATAAGTATTCTGTATGGAGAGCAGAGAATGAAATTGAGGAACTCTTAAATAGTCAAATGTTGTCTTGAGTGGAATCGAAAGTTCTTTTCCTGGTGCAGGTGAATGGCAAGCAATCTAGCCGTATTCTGAGTAAATTGTAAAATGTGCTGATTGAGTTGTTGTAAAACAATCTTACAAAATAGTTTGGTTAAAATTTGAGCAACTCTGTTATGAAAGACGAGGTATTGTTTATCGGCTATCTTATGGGAGCCTTTTCAATCTTGTGTTTGAACCAGTTGTCATTATTTTTGCGGTTTGCAGTGAGCGCGGATCTTAGTTTGCCTTTTTACGCTGGAAGCAGTGTCAGTGCAACACAATTCCACGTGTTGGTTTGGAACTGAGTTTGAAGTATAAGGAACTTGACATGGTTGAAGACTAACATTATGTCAGGGGTAATGCGGCACATAACGTGAGGTATAAATAAACAAAAATTAAATTATTTCACCAAAGCACCTTGCTACCAGCTATGTTGTGATTAGGTGGTATTCTCAGTATTATTTGTTTACATATTGTGCTTACAATGATTGTCTTCTTTTGCACATTGGTTGTGTGCCAGCCGTTTGATGTAGTTTTTCATTGATTCTATTATATTTTTTTGCACTACAGTGAATGCCTGAAAGAAAGTGAATCGGTGGGGGGGGGGGGTGCTTATGGTGACTTGGATAATAAACCTACTTTAAACTTTGAAGTTTTTGCTAAGGGGCAGAAGCCTTCTGGATAGTAGTGGTAGGAGGCAGAAGCAAAATAGAGAGCCTCCTTCTGGATATTCTGTTCATGCGAAGCTCGATGACTCCTAAACTATAACCCAAGATCCTTGTTAGTATCCAGTCCACTTTCCTGCATCTAACCATCAAGTATTTATGATCTGGGAATCTCTCTCTTATCAGTTTGATTCAGTCAGTGCCTTTGTAACAGAATTGTATGGACCTTTGAAGAACAATAATTTATAGGGCAACGGGGTGAGAGCAGATCAGAAAGAATTGTTCTGCAGGAATTAGTGTGAACTCGATGGGCTGAGTAGCCTCTTGCATCATAACAATCCAATGGTTCTGTGATTCTTTCATGACGTTCACTGGGGCACAATGTGAAAACAAAGATCAAAGCTAAATTATTTTTCTAAAGCAATTCCACAATGAATCATGCTTTATTCCACTCAAAGTTGAATGACTTTTCCCTTTTACTGCCATGGTTGCAGTGTCGTCGCTGCCTTTGTGCTCTTATATACAGCTGCTCCAACAACTACAACATGGTGAGTGTAAAGCTGTTGACTGTGAGTGCTTTTCTTTGTGGCTGAGGTTGAACAGTATTGGGCATCCTGCAATGCACTGCCTCACCCAGTGTGTCGGTGCAGTGGTCTGGTTGCTAAAAGACAACAGCAAAGGCTCTGGTGGGATAGCTGTGGTGGGAGAAGCCACTTGCTTCCTGAGAGGCAGGTGATTCATGCAGCATGGATTTGCAACTGCACCCTTGTGGTGGACCCTGAACTAACTCAGGTAACTCATCGGAGCATAGATTTTGAGACGCGGCACGCTCCTTTCCAATTGTAATTTGCAGCTGTGCTGACTGCAGCCCAAGTAACATGGAACAGTAAACTGACTGATGTTTTTGACTGATTTTGCAGTATGACGCCTGTTGTTACGCTAACCCTCACCATCTGAGTGTGATTTTTAAACTTGCAACATGGTACCCATGTCACTGGGGATTCACTTCTGACTTTGACTTTCAGAGCTAACTTCCGCTGCTGCTACCATCTGAGAATGAGTCTGGGAGCGAGGAATTCCTTGTGGATCAGGACCAGGAATGCAGCATCGAAAACACGAGAAAATCCACTTTTTTTCTCGTTGCTCCATCCTTCATAGTTTCTGGGTCAGCTCTGATTGTAGAAAGTCTTCCTTTAAGAGATGATGTCACTGCCAAGAAACCTCACTGAAACCCCTGAGGACATGGGATATCCCTGTTGACATTTAGAGTTTTTATCGATGCATCATAGAAAACATCCAATTCACACACGTAATGCCGTGGTGTGACAAATGCTCTGCCCGCGACCGCAAGAAACTACAGAGAATTGTGCACTCAGCTCAGCACTTCACTGGAGCCAGTCTCCCCTCTATAGATTCTGAACATACTTCTCACTGCCTCAGTAAAGCAGCCAGCATAATGGAAGTCCCACCCCAAATATTCTCTCTTCTCCCTTCTCCCAATGGGCAGAAGATACCAAACGCGGAAAGCATGCGGAAGGACAGCTTCTGCCCTGTTGTTATAAGACTATTGAATGGTTTCCTGCTATAATAAGATGGACTCCTGATCTCACAATCTACCTCATTGTGAACTTGCATTTTATTGCTTAACAGCACTGTACTTTCTCTATAGCTGTTACACTTTATACTGCACTGTTAGTGTTTTACCTGGGTCTACCTCAGTGAGAGAACCACAGCCTTGTCGTGGTTTGGAGGCTTGCATGCCTCAATGACCTGGAGAGCAATGTTGACTGGAATCAAGGCTTTATCTTTTGGCACTTGGTAGGATCACTCATGTCAAACAGGATAAAGGATAGAGGACATATTAAGAGTCGTCTGCTGGTCCTCCAGGTTTGGGGGGGGGGGCGGTTTTCATCTGAGTGCTAACAACCCTGACTGGTAAAACAAAACTGTTATGGAAACAGCAATGAAGAAAGCTTCCACATCTGAATGTGACGGTTTCCTGAGTTTCCACCCAGGGCTAACGGCAATGCATGTTTGATAGCAGTGAAAACTGAGATGAAGCTACTGACATGATGAAGGAAGCCCTGAACATAACCAGAGATAGAGGACCTTCATTGCTGCCCTAAACACCAACAGAGTAGCAGGCAGTAAGTGAGACAAACAGGTAGGAACCAGAAGCAGAGCTGAACAGTGAGCCCTGCATTAAGAATTCAAGTGATTCACACCTTTCATTCCTTTTGCCTCTGGGATCTCGGTGTGAACCCTGCCAGAACAGATGGGGTGAAAGTTTTCTCTCTTTGCTAACTGGAAGTGAAATGAAGTTGAGTCATCGCTTCTCCCTTCTTTGTAGGTGTGCTGCTGATCGACTTTATTCATGGCACTTTTATTGGTAGTAAAATGTATTTTATATGTACCATTTAATCTGTTCTCAGAATCTGTAAATACTCAAGTAAGAACTCGGATCTCATTTATAAACTTTGCAATGATTGTGCTTTATTATCAGATCTCCTGGGTGTATTTTATTTTCAAACCTCTTACAGATCTGCAGACTCTGGTTCCAGCACCTGCGCTGATTATGATGGACCTTGAAGGAAGCAGGAAGAGTTTGTGTTCTCACTAAAAAAACCTTGCAAAATCTGACCTTGTTCCAATGAGGTGTGACAATGCACCATTTATATATGTTATACTTAATGAGGCAAAATGTCTTATTTTGGGACTGGTTATGTATGTGTTGAAATTAGAATTTAATTCAGGAAAGTATTACTAGCCAATTTGTAAATCATGCAAATTAAGTGCCACTTGATTTAAGGTGTGAATACTTGTGTTTCATACTGTGAGTGCATCACTTTCTTTGGTGTGGTCTCTACGTGGAAATGGTTGAATATAATTTTAAGAAGGAAATCTTACAGCTGCAAGGAGTGGGCTATGTAGTAAGGTGCTCTGTAAAACCATGTAGGGAGGGTAAATGTAAACCTGCCTCATATAGCTTAACACCTCTGCGCCATCCGCCACAAGTAGGACTTTCTGGTGGCCAAGCATTTTAATTCTGATTCCTATTCATGTTCTAATGTGTCCTTCCATGGCCTCCTATTGTGCTAAAATGAGGCTACCCACAAGGTGGAGGAACAACACCTTGTATTCCTGGGTAGCCCCCAACCTGATAGCATGAATGGCAGTTTCTCCATACAGTAAGCAGTTCCACCCCCCTCTCTCCTATTCACCATTCTGATGTTTTACCTCTTCTCACCATCCTTTTGCTCCCCCCGGATCCCCTCCACCTCTCCTTTCTCCTATAGTCCACTCTCCTCACCTATCAGATACCTCCCTCTCCAGCCCTTGACCTTTCTTTCCCACCTGGATTTACCTATTGCCTTATAGCTATTCTCCTTTCTGTCCCCCAACCTTTTTATTCTGATACCTTCCCCCTCCCTTCAGTCCTGAAGAGGGGTCTTGGCCTGAGACGTCGACTATGTATTCATTTCCATGGATGCTTCCTGACCTGCTGAGTTCCTCCTGCATTTTGAGTGTGTTCTCATAGAACCATGGGTAGCAAGAGTGCTTCTCCAAGCTCCACAAAGAAGGCAAATAATATTCTCTGCCTCTGCTCTCCATCCTTAATATGACTCAGAGTTCATGTGTAATGACAGTTTCATGCAGAGAGTGATGTGCATACAGAATGAGGTACCAGAGAAAGTGGTTAAGGCTGATAAAAGAGCAAAATTTGTAAGGTATTTAGACAGGTACCTTGATAGGAATGGTTAACAGGGATATGGACCAAGTACAGGTAAATGGGAGTGGCTTTGAATGGTATCTTGGCCAGCATGAATCTGTTGGACTGAAGGGTCTGTTTTCATGTTGTAATATACTTTGACTCTTCTACATCAGTGACATCCACCCTCCTCCACCAACTCCATCCTAATCCACTCCACTATGTTGGCTCAAATTCTGGTTGGCATTTCCCCCAATCTGCTAATAATCAATTAAAGTCTACTTCATTCATTGACCATTTTTCTTTTTTACCAGAAATCATGGGGGAAATCTTAGTTGTTAAATACGGGTAAGTTGAGGTTGGATGAAATGTTGCCATTTTTAAAATCTCTAATAGAATGCAAATTAAACATTGTAAGCTTAAGTTATAAATAGAAGCAAGCAGTATTACAGAGCAATGGCAATTAATTTCTACTTATTTATTTGTTTTCTATCTATTTCTTTCTTTCTATACCTCATAGATAGTCCTTTCTGGCCTTCGAGCCACACCACCCAGCAAACCCCAATATAACCCTCGCCCAGTCGGGGGACAATTTTCAAACAGCAATTAACCTACGAGTCAAAAAGTCTCTGAACTGTGAGAGGTGCACCCGGAGGAAACCTGTGCACCCACAGGGAGAACTTACAAACTCTTTACAGGTAGCGGTGGGAATTGAACCTCCGTCACCTGTACTGTGAAGTGTTGTGCTAACCACTATGCTACCATCCCCCCCCCCCCCCCCCACCTGTCTTCACTGTGCTTCAGGCCTTGTGCTGTTAAGCCGTATTGCCCCAGCGACCTGTGGAATAGTGCTGGGGGAGAGAGAAGACGTCCTTGAAGGACAGCTTCAAGCTGTTCAAGCCCAGCTTCTAAGCACACAATCTGACAGCAAGACATCCTGCAGGATGGCAGTGGAGCAGGGCAAACCCCAAGAGGTGACAGCGGGTCAGTGATCCATGCCTGTCAGGAAGTTGTCAAGAGCATTATGGGATTCCTGCTCAGGAGACCTCCAAGCTACAACAATATTTACTGCTGAGAACTGTATGTTAAAGCAATCTCTCAGCGGTCAATAGCTATTGCTCCCACTGCCAGGCAGAGCCTCAGTAAGCCTACTAATCTGTTCGATAGATCTGTCTGACCACTGTGAAAAATCTATAAAACCCTGTGAACATGGGTATCTCCAGACATAACAGCGATGAGAGCTGACCTTGACTGGTTGAACTCTTGGAGCTGATGCTGGATTTCCGCTTTTGCAGGCAGTGGGTGTTAAGATTCAGTGATCAGCCATGGTTATGTCCATAACTGCTGCCCCCCACATCCGTGATTTCCTTTTTCAAAGTGAATGCCGAACTGTTCTATATACCTTCACAAGGGCTTTCTAGCAAGCCTGACAATACATCAGATGGTAACAAATGCTCTCTTCTGATTTTGCAGAGCTGTCAGTGCTATGGTATTCATTAGGTGGTGAAGCACACAGACAGCCTCACATGACACACAGCTAGATTTGTGTACTTTCATTATTTTTACTTCCAGCTATTTTCCCCCAGACCTAAAAATACAAAGACAGTTCCAACTCATGCCAGATGCAGTTAGTTGTACTGTTACAGCAAAATCCAGCCCAATTTTTGTACAACCCACTGAAAGAATTCAACCAAGAATATCTTCCCCAGTTACTATTTACTCGCAACATATAGCAGGAAAGTGACAGTGGCAAAATATCTATGTGTTAGTGGACCCTATAATCTCAGCTGAACTAAAATAGTATCTGAACTACTATACTACATAATCCTTCAGTGAAGCAAGTTCTTCACAAAAACACAACTACACTGTCCATTTCCAAATTATGCTTTCACTATCAGATCACAATCCTGAAGAATCCACGTCACCCTGTTAACTTTATAGATAACTCATTTTAAACAAGCAATATTGACACCTCTGCCTTACATCCACTGTAAGTTTCAGGAAAAAATAGGTTAAAATGCAATTTTACTTTGAGTTTCCAAATGGCCAACGTTTTTTTTTGCAGATTATCCCATCTGTCCCCTTTGTCATCTCAAAATGACCTACACTCTATGTTTAAATTAACAAAGCAGGATTAAGATGGGATCAAGAGAAAGGAGAAAAATATGAAATATAAGTGAGAGATTACTGTGATAAAAATAAACCAAGATGTGAAGACGTAGCATTTACACAGTTTTTAACCTTTTAATCAGAATTCACCATCAATCAGAGCAGTTTTGATTCTGGCCAGCAACGAGGATATGCATAGTATTAGTGCTAATCACACTGTTGAAAGGATACCTGAACTATTATGTCTGAAACCCAATATTTTGCAGCAGGTTTATTAGATCTGATGTTATTATACAACTCAGAAGGTTTTCAATAAGAGAGGGATTCGTGGCAAGTTGACAAGTGACAGGTCATCGTAAATTATCCAACTATTTATCGTGATTTGTCCCTAATACTATGGACTGTTTCTGACTAAATATTTTGGCAAATTTGCCCTTGCTCATACTCCCTTGATGTATTTTCCAACAAGTTATGAGCCTGTAATTCAAAAGCAGACAAGGGTTTCACAAAAAAAAACTGATGCCAGTGACACTCAGTGATCTATTCCAACCTTTCTACCACTCTTATTAGCTAGCTTCACTGCGTAGTTGGCTCAAGCGTGGACTAACTATGATTATTAAGCCCAGCAGTTCAGACGCCAATATTATTGGAGCCTTCCAAGATTGAAATTCCTCTTTCTTCTTCCAAAGCTCAGGGAAAGCACACCCATATGTTTTTTGCGCTGTCCAATTCCAAGGGTGCCAATGAGAAAGTCTGACAAACTGAAAATTGTGAACTGATGCGCTTTCTTTTTCAAGTCTGAATTCCTGATGAGATAAATTTGGCCGGAGAGGCTGGTGATTGTACTCCACTCTACTGTTAGAAGAGATTTCAAAGGAAAGTAAAAATATTTCATGTATAGTAAAGACTTAAAAGGACAAATCAATTGACCCCTTAACAAAACACAATCCTAATGCTCTGGTTCTTTGACAAGTTACCATCATTAATATGGAAGATATTATGCAAGGCTAATTTATTATTTGTCATCAATGCATTTTTGGTAAATGTGACTAATAACAGAAGTATGTTTATTGGGGAACTATTTCCCAGAGTGCATTCCACCTTTGCGGAGACTGTTCGGATATTTATGATACAAGAAATAATGGAATAAGGATGGGCTAGTTTGGACGTAGGTGCATTATCACCTGAGATTTCATATGACTTTACAATATAAAAGTCACTGGTTGACTTACACAGTGACAGATGGAGGAAGATGAAGATGCAGGTGGAAGATCATCTACTGTCATCTCAATATCTGTAAGGTTGACATTATGAATGTCTTCCTTCCATCAGGTTTTGCTGTTATAACACCTGAACTAACCTCTTGTAAAAAAAACTGAGCTCTTGATATCTTAATTGACCTCATCATAGCTCGTACACTACCTGCACTCCACTTTGTTAGTGTATACCTTTCACACTACTTTGATGTACTTGTGTAGGGAGGGATCTGTCTGGATGGCATGCAAACAAAGATTTTCACTGAACACTCAGTGGCCACTTTACTAGGTGCCTCCTGTATCTCATAAAGTGGCAACTAAGTGTATATTTGTGGTCTTCTGCTGACGTAGCCCATCCACTTCAAGGTTCGACATGTTGTGCATTCAGAGATGCTCTTCTGCACACCACTGTTGTAACAAATGGTTATTTCAGCTTCGGTCATTTTCCTGTCAGCTGGCAAATCTCCTCTGACCTCTCTCATTAACAAGGTGCTTTCACCCACAGAACTACCACTCACTGGATATATTTGACAGTGTTCTCTGTAAACTCTAGAGACTGTTGTGTCTGAAAACCCCAGGAGATAAGCATTTTCTGAGGTACTCAAACCACCCCACATCTGGGACCAACAATCATTCCATGGTCAAAGTCATTTCGATCATATTTTTTCCCCATTCTCTTGTTTGGTCTGAGCAATAACTGAAGCTCTTGATTATGTCTGCATGCTTTTATACATTGAGTTGCTGACAAATGATTGATTGATTAGATATTTGCATTAATGAGCAGATTAACAGATGTACCTAATAAAGAAGACACTAAGTGCATATCTCTGCCATAGGGAAAAGTTTCCTACTATCTGTCCTATTTTTGCCTCTCATGATTTTATATACTTCTATCAGGTCCCCATTTGACCTCTATGGCTCCAAAGAAAACTAGTGCAGCCTATCCAATCTCCCCTTGTAACTAAAAGGTTATATTTCAAGTGATCAGTGACCTGCTTAGCTCCTCCGATTAGGGTCACCTCAAGGCATGGGAGCAAGTGGTGAATGGCCAGAGGAGCAGCTGGTGTCTATCAGAAGCCTGGTTCTGAGACCACTAATATCGCATTTCTTCCCCATTCTGATATTTGTTCTCAACAACACCCGAACTATTTGACCACGTCTGCATGCTTTATGCATTGAATTGCTGGCACATTTTTGGCTGTATAGATATTTGCATTAATGAGCAGGTGTACAAGTGTACCCAATAAAATAGGCTCTGAGTGTACTTCAGTACATGTGACAGTAGTAAACAATTACCAACGGCTGTGGAAATTTTGTGTTCTTCCTTACTCCTCATTCCCAAATTCATTTTGGTATCTGAGTGCCCTGGGCATTCTGTGAATCATTCCGCCTTGTCAATTTTATCCCTTTTAAGTAAAATGTCCCACACTGACTGCTTTTATTTTTCTTTTCATGTAGCTTGGCATCATAAATCTTGGCCATCTGGCAAATGTCATTTAAGAACTGCCCAATTTTGGCAGAGCATCCTGCCAGGTGATTGTGATGCTTTAGAATGCTTGTCAATATGCCTGAAAACGTCCTGCAGAACTTTTGCTAATGAACTCATGTTCTAGCACAGGGGTTCCCAAGCTTTTTTTTATGCTATGGAGCCTTACCATTAACTGAAGGGTCCAGGGACCCCAGGTTAGAAATCCTAGTTCCAGCAGTAGTTCAAGCTTTCATATGAAGCTTTGCTAGGTCTTGCAATTCTCTGCATGACACACAAAATGCTGGTGGAACGCAGCAGACCAGGCAGCATCTACAGGGAGAAGTGCAGTCGACGTTTCTGGCTGAGATCCTTCGTCAGGACTAACTGAAAGAGGAGATAGTAAGAGATTTGAAAGTGGGATGGGGAGGGGGAGATCTAAACTGATAGGAGGAGGGGGAGGGATGAAGCTAAGAGCTGGAAAGGTGATTGGCGAAAGGGATACACAGCTGGAGAAGGGAAAGGATCATGGGACGGGAGGCCTAGGAAGAAAGAAAAGGGGAAGGGAGCACCAGAGGGAGATGGAGAGCAGGCAAGGAGTGATTATAAGAGGGACAGAGATAGAAAAAAGAGAGAGAGAAAAGAAGAAAAAAAGAGAAAAAAATAATAAACAAACAAACAAACAAACAAATAAATAAATAAATAAATAAGGGATAGGGTAAGAAGGGAAGTGGGGCATTAACAGAAGTTAGATCAGGTTGGGCGCTACCTAGATGGAATATAAAGTGTTGTTCCTCTAACCTGAGTTTGGCTTCATCTTGATAGTAGAGGAGGCCATGGATAGACATATCAGAATGAGGGCAGTTCCCACTTCCTCTAACCAAAGGTGTAGCCATGGGCATCCGTATGGGTCCCAGCTATGCCTGCCTTTTTGTTGGCTTTGTGGAACAGTCCAGGACTGTTATACAGGTACCTACAGATTTACCTATACGGGTATCTGTCCCCCACTTTTCCTTCGCTACATCGACCACTGCATTGGTGCCGCTTCCTGCACGCATGCTGAGCTCATTGACTTCATTAGCTTTACCTCCAACTTTCACCCTGCCCTCAAATTTACCTGGTCCATTTCTGACACCTCCCTTCCCCTTCTTGATTTTTCTGTCTCTATCTCTGGAGACAGCTTATCTACTGATATCTACTATAATCCTATGGGCTCTCACAGCTACCTGGACTATTCTTCTTCCCACCCTGTCTCTTGCAAAAATGCCATCCCCTTCTTGCAATTCCTCCGTCTCTGCCGCATCTGCTCTCAGGATGAGGCTTTTCATTCCAGGAAGAAGAAGATGTCTTCCTTTTTTAAAGAAAGTGGCTTCCCTTCCTTCACCATCAACTCTGCTCTCAAACGCATCTCTCCCATTTCACACACATCTGCTCTCACCGCTTCCTCCCAACACCCCACTCAGGATAGGGTTCCCCTTGTCCTCACCTACCACCACACCAGCGGGTCCAACATATAATTCTCCGTAACTTCCGCCACCTCCAATGGGATCCCACCACCAAGCACACCTTTCCCTCACCCACTTTCTGCTTTCCACAGGGATCAATCCCTACGCAACTCCCTTGTCCATTCGTCCCCTCCAATCCTTCCCACCAATCTCCCTCCAGGCACATCCTTGTAAGTGGAACAAGCGCTACACCTGCCCTTACACTTCCTCCCTCACCAGCATTCAGAGCCCCAGACAGTCCTTCCAGGTGAGGTGACACTTCACCTGTGAGTCGGCTGGTGTGGTATACTGCATCCGGTGCTCCCGGTGTGGTCTTTTATATATTGGTGAGACCCGACGCAGACTGGGAGACCGTTTTGCTGAACACCTACTGTCTGTCCGCCAGAGAAAGCAGGATCTCCTAGTGGCTACACATTTTAATTCCACGTCCCATTCTCATTCTGATATGTCTATCCATGGCCTCCTCTGCTGTCGAGATGAAGCCAAACTCAGGTTGGAGGAACAACACCTTATATTCCATCTGGGTAGCATCCAACCTGATGGCATGAACATTGATTTCTCTAACTTCCGTTAATGCCCCCCCTTCCCTTCTTACACCATCCCTTATTTATTTATTTATTTACACTTTTTTTTTTCCTTCTTTTCTTTCTGTGTCCCTCTCATAATTACCCTTTGCCTGCTCTCCATCTCTTTCTGGTGCTCCCCTCCCCTTTCTTTCTCCCTAGCCTCCCGTCCCATGATCCTTTCCCTTCTCCAGCTGTGCACCCCTTTTGCCAATCAACTTTCCAGCTCTTAGCTTCATGCCTCCCCCTCCAGTCTTCTCCTATCTTTTCAGATCTCCCCCTCCCCCGCCTACTTCCAAATCTCTTACTACCTCTTCTTTCAGTTAGTCCTGACAAAGGGTCTCGGCCTGAAACATCGACTATACTTCTTCCTGTAGATGCTGCCCGGCCTGCTGCGTTCCACCAGCATTTTGTGTGTTGCTTGAGTTTCCAGCATCTGCAGATTTCCTTGTGTTTGAATTCTCGGCATGAGATCTGATTAACTGCAGGACATTATTCTCTTTGATCTTCACAAATCCCACCTGCAAAAGGTATTGTTGCACTGCTGCATTGTACTCCTGTGGTGTCAGAGTGGTGTGTTGTTCCTAACAGCAGAAAATAGAGTCATGAAGTAAGGGTGGCCCCATTTGTATGTTGAGGAATACCTGAGGTTCAGATATCAATGCTCAAAGGCCACCATACAACTGTGGAATTTAAATTCCATCAATAATTAAAGAACATAAGGTCTTAGTTATGATAACCATAAAGCAATGTGGTTGAACCCTAACTGTCCTCTGAGGTGATCTTGCAGGGCACTCATTTTTAAGTGCCTTATCTTCATTATTCAAGGGTGTGGTGCCCTGGTTCACATCTTTACTGTTATGCCATATGTAGTTCATTCAGCAGCTTTGTAAAGTTGTTTGTTCTGCTTTCAACCTGTTTGGGCTATTGTTGAAGATAAGAGATGATATGGAATGAGTGCCATCCGATTAGTGGGAGGTTTTTCTTGGTGAGGGACAATAAGATTGGTCTTGGGCTTTTGTTTGAGAGGAGATGAAAAGAGAAGATGCTGTGGAGAACTGGTTGTAGCATATGATCTGGTGAGAGACCTGTTTGTTCGAGATGGATTGGGAGTGACATTCGGAAGGTGGTGTATGCTTTCAAGTTGACCGAAGGCCTAGAGCGTGAGAGACAGAGAAGTTCAAGATGAGCTCCAACTTGTTCACATTTGACTGTTTAATTAGAATGGGCCCCTTCCTTTTTGTTATTCTTTACTAACCTTTTAGTTAAGATTCATAAATATATTTCCTTTAATCATATGCAGTATACTTTCTGTTATTCATGGTATTCATTTGTAACAGGGTAGCGAATTATACAGCATCCACACAAACAGGGGTGGGGTGGGTCTTGTGCCTCAATCTCACACATTTGGTGGGGCAGGAGAGCTGAGGAAACCAGGGTGTTTCAAGGGAATTTAAAAATGATTTCTTAAGGGGATTTAGGCAAACAAGTAGTGAGGTCATGGAACCTATACAGTTTGAACAGGAGGAGGTGCTTGCTGTCTTGAGGCAAATCAGAGTAGATAAATCCCCAGGACCTGACAGGGTATTCCCTCAGACCTTGAAGGAGACTAGTGTTGAAAGTACAGGGGCCCTGGCAGATATACTTAAAATGTCAGTATCTACTGGTGAGGTGCCGGAGGATTGGAGGATAGCTTATGTTGTTCCGTTGTTTAAAAAAGGCTCTACAAGTTATCCGAGAAATTATAGGCTGGAAAGTTTGACGTCAGTAGTAGGTAAATTATTGGAAGAAGTGCTAAGAGATAGGACCTACAAGTATTTGAATAGACAGGGACTTATTAGGGAGAGTCAACATGGCTTTGAGCATGGTAGGTCAAGTTTAACCAGTCTATTAGAGTTTTTTGAGGAGGATGAAGGGAAGGCAGTGGATGTTGTCTACATGGACCTCAGTAAGGCCTTTGACAAGGTCCCGCATGGGAGTTTAGTGATGCACCATCAATAACTCCCTGAGACATGAGGCGAGATATCGGCTTTTATTGGCTGGAAGAAAGAACAAGCAGCAATTGACCACCACACTGCATCCTGGAGACTGAGACCAGGGCGGAGTTCCCAATCGCCTTTATACCGGGGTCCGTGGGAGGAGCCATGGAACAGTCAGCAGGGGGGGGGGGCGTCTTCAGACAGGTATATGTAGTTCACCACAGTTAGTTAGGAAGATTCAGTCGCTAGGTATACATGGGGAGGTAGTAAATTGGATTAGGCATTGGCTCAATGGGAGAAGCCAGAGAGTGGAAGTGGAGGATTGCTTCTCTGAGTGGAGGCCTGTGACTAGTGATGTGCCACAGGGATCAGTGCTAGATCCATTGTTATTTGTCATCTATATCAATGATCTGAATGGTAATGAGGTAAATTGGATCAGCAAGTTTGCTGATGATACAAAGATTGGAGGTATAGTGGACAGTGAGGAAATGTTTTCAAAGCTTGCAAAGAGATTTGGACCAGCTAAAAAAATGTGTTGAAAAATGGCAGATGAAGTTTAATGCAGACATGTGTGAGGTATTGCACTTTGGAAAGACAAACCAAGGTAGAACATACAAGGTAAATGGTAGGACACTGAGGAGTGCAGTAGAACAGAGGGATCTGGGAATATAGATGCATAATTCCCTAAAAGTGTCATCACAGGTAGATAGGGTCATAAAGAGAGCTTTTGGTACATTGGCCTTTATAAATCAAAGTATTGAGCATCAGGGTTGGAATGTTATGGCGAGGTTGTATAAGACATTGGTGAGGCTGAATTTGAATTATTGTGAGCAGTTTTGGTCACCTAATTACAGGAAGGATATTAATAAAGTTGAAAGAGCTCAGAGAAGGTTTACAAGGATGTTGCCAGGACTTGAGAAACTGAGTTACAGAGAAAGGTTGAATAGGTTAGGACTTTATTCCCTGGAGCGTAGAAGAATGAAGGGAGATTTGATAGAGGTACAGTATATAAAATTATGATGGGTATAGATAAAGTGAATGCAAGCAGGCTTTTTCCACTGAGGCTAGGGGAGAAACAAACCAGAGGACATGGGTTAAGGGTGAAGGGGAAAAAGTTTAAAGGGAACATGGGGGGGGGGGAGGCTTCTTCACACAGAGAGTGGTGGGAGTGTGGAATGAACTGCCAGATGAAGTGGTAAATGCGGGCTCACTTTTAACATTTAAGAAAAACTTGGACAGGTACAGGGACGACAGGGGAATGGAGGGATATGGTCCAGTTGCAGGTCAGTAGGACTAGGCAGAAAAATGGTTCAGCACAGCCAAGAAGGGCCAAGGGGCCCGTTTCTGCCCTGCAATGTTCTATGGTTCTATGGTTCTAATGACTGTTAAATGTTATCTCAATGAGTTAATAATATCATAAAATAAGATGTGCACAGACTGGATGGTTGTAATTAGATCTGGCAAGTTGACAATCAGATTTAAAAATTTAAACATTTAAAGATTAATGAGATTTAAAAATGGACTTAATTTGACAGATGTACATCGAAATATCAAAGCATATAGTGAAGTGCATTATTTGTGTTAACAGCCAACTCAGTCTGAAGATGTGCTGGGTGAAGCCCACAAGTGTTTCCATGTCTCCAAAACCAACAAAGCATGCCGACAGCTTACTAACCCTAAACCGTACATCTTTAGAATGTGAGAGGAAGCTTGTGCACGTGGAGAAAACCCATGTGGTCATGGGGAGCAGGTTCATTTTCCTTGCAGCAAGTGGCAGGAATTGAAATCTGATCTTCTGACTGCTGGTGCAGTAGAGCATTATATTAACCGCCACACTACTCAATCGCTTACATTTGTCAATCCCCTACACTTGCTTGGTTAAAAGGGACACTGACAAATAATAGGAAAATATTTTAAAACAGAAATGCTAATTTCACATGTAAAGAGAAGTGAGAGAATTTCTTTCCTAATTCGCCTTCTTGGAAAATTGTACACTATTATGTCCATACTATTAATCGTTCTAACTTGAATGGCCTGCACTTTACTTTCAATAGCAGCATCCTACACCATATTCCATCCAGAAATACTAAAAGGAATTAGTAACTTTAGGAAATTCAAATTGAAAGGCAAATAAAAATCTAGGGTATGATAATGCAATAGTTCTGGAGAAAATATTTGGAACTAGTTCAAAAGACAAGTTGAAACTTGTTCGGTTATCAAGGCCAGATTTCTTTTCCAATTTTGCCAAAAAAGAAGAATGTTTAAAAATTGATTGAAAAAATATACAGCAGAGAATTAGATCAGCTGACTAAATCACTACATCCTGGTGCTATACTTCTCCGTTTTCTCAATTTCTTCCTCATCTAACTCAATAAACATAACATATGTTTCCTTTCTGACAAATGCCAATCTAGTTTCCCTTTAAATACATCCATATCCACCACAATAGCTGACCCAAATAGCTCTGAATTCATTGTTTAATTATTTGCTAGCTTGAACTATCTTTGAATTCTCTGTTTAACTTCCTGACGACTCCGTTTGACCTTGACATTGGTTGGGAGTAAAGATCTTGACCTAGTTCTGTAAAGGGTTATGAGATTTTTGAGAGGAATCAAGGGAAAGAAATTCCTCAAGCCGTTGTGCAATGGAATTTGTGCGATAGCATTAAACTGGTTGAGGATAGCAAGGAGGGCAACAGTCAACAGTTTATTTAATTGACTCTAAATCTATACACTTACACTGCTGAGTTGGAGGGCCTTATACGAGAAAGGGGATATGGAATCCAAGTGAATAGTGTTCTGCGATCATGTTGAATGACTGGGAAATCTGCAGCGAAAAGAACAATTTTGAAATTCAAGTTAGGAAGAGTGAGTTTAGTACAAATCAGGTATCAAAAGAAAAATGAAGAGAAGGAAAAGATGATTAGGTTATGAAGGAAAGGACCATGCATTGACCATGGGGACAATATTGCATCTGGAGCGTCTAGTAACTGGAATTCTAATTCCCAGTTCTCTACAAAGCGCCAAAGGGGATGTTATATAAGCGGTAACATCATCCCATGTGTCCCTGAAATGGAATCACCTCAGGGTACAAGAATGACCAACAACAGTAAATTGAATTAGCAAAGTTATGCATAACTGAGCAAGGTTTTTAATGTGGCTCACTTCAGAAAATGTTACTCTTCTTTCAAAATGGGATATCTGAATTCAGGAATGCGGGTCACCTATTCTTTTCTTTGTCTACTAAAATGCTTGGAATTATTTCGAAGTAAACCTGCTATTGTGGGAATGGGGGGACAGGGTTGAGGGGCCAGTGGACTACTCCTGCCTTGATTTACTTCCATGCTAATGAACTTGAATTCATAGCACAGTTGCTGAGTCGCAATGTGCTAAATATTCCATGTACTGTTGTAGATGGACATTAGACTCCACTGTATATTCCTTGTTTTATATTGGGGGCATGGTATGTTACTGGGCAATTAATTCCCAGTTTGACCACTTAGAATTATAAGTTTATGACCCTATAGCATGGGTTCAAATCCTGAAGATTTTAAGCTTAGTTAGTTAAGTGACTTGAAGACAAAAAAAATGCTGGTGTTAGTGATATTATCATGAATGCAGAACATAGAACAATATAGCAGAGTACAGGCCCTTTGGCCAACAATGGTGTACTGACCTTTTAACTTACACCACTAATCACAGATCTCCAGGCAAAATATTCTCCATTTACTACCACCCTGTGCTCTCTGTAGTCCTGTCAATTCTGAAACCATAAAACCACGTTTCTTTGCATCCCACACCTTCTGCCTTTCTGAGTAAGCCTACAGTGGGGAATCTTGTCAAGCACCTTACTGAAATCCATATAGACTAGATCTACCACCATTCATCAATTTGTTTTTTCACTGCCTCAAAAAGGTCAATCTGGGTCAATAAGGCATGACCTGCCCCTCACAAAATCATGCTGGCTATCCCTAATCAGAAACAAAGCCAATGGATTCCCATAAAAATCCACTTGATTTTTTCATGTACTGCTGCAGGTCACCATTGCATGTCACCAATTGGACTTATATTGTGATGGCAATGTGGTTGACTCTAAATGACTGATCAAGCCCCATAATTGTACCAAATCATTAGATTTGGTTTCAGAAGGCTAACCAACACCTGTTCAGAGCAATTATTAGTGACTATTGAATGTCTCTATTTCTGATAACTGTGTCTTGAGAATAATCTACATCAACTAAACATTGCAACCATTTTCTCCGCCAATAAGACAGAAAATCTGCCTTCCATTTTGTAATTAACCTAGTAAAGGATCAAATGTAATGTGGTTCGCACACATTACGCAGAGTTTCAGCACGAGTGTTTGAAGGTACGACATTTGTTACTGATAAAAATTGACAACCTTTGTTTAGAAGATCTTATCCAGGTGGCTGGTGCTTCCAAGGCATGATCACAGTGGTATAATTGTGAAATTGGTACCTCAGAGCTCCAGCGACCCAGATTGAATCCTCACCTCTGATGCCATTTGTAGGTTCTCCCTGTGACAGTGTTTCCTCCAGGTGCCCTGGTTTCCACTCACATCCCAAAGACATGTGTATCAGAGGGTTAAATTGCTCCTGATATCTACATGAGCAGTACAGAATCTGATCTGAGGGAAGTTGATGTAGGATTAATGTAAGTGGGTGCTAGATGGCTGATCACCAAAGAGCTTAGTTCTGTGCTGTATATCAATGACACATTCCCCCGGAATTTTTCTCAATGTATTCTCACTTTCCTTGATATCTTTTCTTATGTTCAACTGACCCCCTACCCTCTTTCTCTATTCCCCACTCTGACCTTTTACCTCTTCTCACATACCTATTACTTTTCCTGGTGCCCCTCCTCCTTCCCTTTCTCCTATGTTCCACTCTCCTCTTAGATTCCTCCATCTTCCGTGTTCGATCTTTCCCACCCACCTGGCTCCACCTATCACCTTTCAGCTACCGCCTTTCCCTTCTCCCCACCTTTTTATTCTGACATGTTCTTCCTTCCTCCTCAGTGCTATCAGTTCATTTCCATAGGTATTGCCTGACATGCTAAGTTCCTTTTGTGTGTGCTGCTGTAGATTTCCAGCTTCTAGAGACTTTCTCCTGTTTATATTAAACTGTCAACCCTTTTTTGTCATTTAATCTCTCATGCTTTCCAATTTATCTCAGGTCATCTATTTTCTTTTGTCCTTCCTCTGCATCTTAGTACCTGTTTTACCTTGAACATTTCCTGGTTTTGATATATAATATCATTAACTTGAAAGTTCCACTCATTTTCTATCAATACTGTCTGCCTTAATGTTTTATTTCAGGTTCCCAGCATCTGCAGCACTTGCATTTTGAAAGAAAGCAGTAAATTGTCTTGATAGTTTGCCAAGGGTTAAAAATTATAGCTTGTAACATGACCTTGATAATGTGCACTTTATTGCACGAAGCCTCTGCATGCTGCCTTTCAATGAAGCCATTAATTGAATTAACATGAATGGATTGCTGAAAAGGTGAGCAGAATTTAGTCGGAGTATGATGATATAACCATTCCCCACATTTCAAATCATAGCACTTAGTGATCTCTCTCATCGTTTTGTTCCATTTTGCAGCTGAGGGAAAAGAAACAAAACGGCAACATCTTGAATTCTGACTGGTTCACCACCTTACTTATTCTTCAGTCAAAAGGCATCTTTGACTATTTTAATTATTATTTTTTGATTGAGATAATCTGTTTTATGCAACAGATAATTTCCTAATAACAAAGAGAGAAATAGTAACAAAGCGTATGCAATTCTGCCCATTTATTTCAAGCTGTTGTGTTGTGTTTTCAAGGGATATTGGAAACTTGGTTCAGAAAAAGAGGAAGATCTACAATAAATATAGGCAGCATGGAGTAAATGAGGTGCTCGAGGAATATAAAGAATGTAAAAAGAATCTTAAGAAAGAAATTAGAAAAGCTAAAAGAAGATACAAGGTTGCTTTGGCAAGTAAGGTAAAAATAAATCCGAAGGGTTTCTACAGTTAAATTAATAGCAAAAGGATAGTGAGGGATAAAATTGGCCCCTTAGAGAATCAGAGTGGACAGCTATGTGTGGAGCCGAAAGAGATGGGGGAGATTTTGAATAATTTCTTTTCTACGGTATTCACTAAGGAGAAGGATATTGAATTGTGTAAGAGAAGGGAAACAAGTAGGGAAGTTATGGAAACTATAACAATTAAAGAGGAGGAAGTACTAGCGCTTTTAAGGAATATAAAAGTGGATAAATCTCCGGGTCCTGACAGGATATTCCCTAGGACTTTGAGGGAAGTTGGTATAGAAATAGCAGGGGCTCTGACAGAAATATTTCAAATGTCATTAGAAACGGGGATGCTGCTGGCGGATTGACGTATTGCTCATGTGGTTCCATTGTTTAAAAAGGGTTCTAAGAGTAAACCTAGCAATTATAGGCCTGTCAGTTTGACGTCAGTGGTGGGTAAATTAATGGAGAGTATTCTTAGAGATGGTATATATAATTATCTGGATAGACAGGGTCTGATTAGGAATAGTCAGCATGGATTTGTGCATGGAAGGTCATGTTTGACAAATCTTATTGAATTTTTTGAAGAGGTTATGAGGAAAGTTGACAAGGGTAAAGCAGTGGATGTTGCCTATATGGACTTTAGTAAGGCCTTTGACAAGGTTCTGCACGGAAGGCTAGTTAAGAAGGTTCAATCGTTAGGTATTAATATTGAAATAGTAAAATGGATTCAACAGTGGCTAGATGGGAGATGCCAGAGAGTAGTGGTGGATTACTGTTTGTCAGGTTGGGGGCCGGTGACTAGTGGTGTGCCTCAGGGATCTGTATTAGGTCCAATGTTGTTTGTCATATACATTAATGATCTGGATGATTAGGTGGTAAATTGGATTAGTAAGCATGCAGATGATATTAAGGCAGGAGGCATGTTGGATAATGAAGTAGGTTTTCAAAGCTTGCAGAGATATTTAGGCCAGTTAAAAGAGTGAGCTGAACAATGGCAGATGGAATTTAGTGCTGATAAGTGTGAGGTGCTACATTTTGGTAGGAATAATCCAAATAGGACATACATGGTAAATGGTAGGGCATTGAAGAATGCAGTAGAACAGAGTGATCTAGGAATAATGGTGCATAGTTCCCTGAAGGTGGAATCTCAGGTGGATAGGGTGGTGAAGAAAGCTTTGTTATGCTGGCCTTTATAAATCAGAGCATTGAGTATAGGAGTTGGGATGTAATGTTAAAATTGTACAAGGAATTGATAAGGCCGAATTTGGAGTATTGTGTACAGTTCTGGTCACCAAATTATAGGAAAGATATCAACAAAATAGAGAGAGTACAGAGAAGATTTACTAGAATGTTACCTGGGTTTCAGCAGCTAAGTTACAGGGAAAGGTTGAACAAGTTAGGTCTTTATTCTTTGGAGCATAGAAGGTTGAGGGGGAACTTGATAGAGGTATTTAAAATTATGAGGCGAATAGATCATGTTGACGTGGATAGACTTTTTCCATTGAGAGTAGGGAAGATTCAAACAAGAGGACATGATTTTAGAGTTAGGGGACAAAAGTTTAAGGGTAACACGAGGGGGAATTTCTTTACTCAAAGTGTGGTAGCTGTGTGGAACAAGCTTCCAGTAGAAGTGTTAGAGGCAGGTTCAGTATTGTCATTTAAAGTAAAATGGGATAGGTATATGGATAGGAAAGGAATGGAGTATTATGGGCTGAGTGTGGGCCAGTGGGACTAGGTGAGTGTAAGCGTTTGGCACGGACTAGAAGGGCCGAGATGGCCTGTTTCTGTGCTGTAATTGTTATTTGGTTATATGCTTATGGTAATTTTACCAATGGGTAGTAAGTGAACCTTTAGGTAGCACTTTTCATTAACTTAAGACAAGTTAATTGTAATATTATTGTAAAATAGAACATAAATGGATGTTACTGCCAACAAGTTCATCCATTCTAATTGGTGCTAACTATGGTTGTCAGTGAATTGCATTTAATAGTAGAATTAGTGTATTGCAATATATTTTTAATATCATTACATTGAAATTTCTAGCAACACCTGTGCACCCTAGTGTTTAAAATTACCAAAGCATTGTCACTTACAGTAATATCAGTGCATTATAAAGTGTGTAGCATTAATTCATTGTAATATACAGTTCAGGATTATAACATACAGTAACAACAATGCATTGTAATACAGAGTAGCATTGTAATACGTGTATAATTGAATATATACATGTACAGTATTTTACAACACAGTGACATTAGTCCATTATATCAATACATTGCAATATATGTTCCTATCAAGCTTGTAAATTATTGTCAAAACAGTGAGTTATAATGTAAAGAAGCATCAGTGCATTGCTTTATTTTGTGGCATTAATGCATTAAAAATAGAGTAGCATTAGTAATGAATGGTAAATGCCGGCGACCAGGAACACAGAGGTGTGCCTGCACACTCAGGGAGCTAGAGCATTTTTTGGTCTGCAGTTGGAGAAAGAGACTGGGAAGAAGGCTGGGTGTATAGCTAGGCTCAGGTGCTGGAGACTGGAGTGTAAGCATCAAGGTAGGCAAAGCAGGCAATAGGAAATGGTTTCTGTGCGTGATCCCACACTTGTGTGCGTGCACACATTAGCATTCAGGAGCACACATAGCTGATGGCACCTGTGCATGTGCCCTCCTGTAGGAGGGCATTAATAACCGTAGAACAGTGCACGGTCTCCAGCTGCCCAAGTTGCTTTGCTGGTGGATCTACACTTTGTGCAAAAGTTCATGTTGCTGAAGTGCTCTGGATATCTCATGTAAGGAAAACATACTCATCTTCCACTCCATTACATAATGGAAGGCCTAGACAGAGTGGATATGGAGAGAATGTTTCCTATCATGGGGGTCTACTGTCCTTGCTGTGTATATACAAAGCTATGCAACAACTTAAACACCTTCTTAAAAATCACCTGAATCGGAACTTCCTTCAGGGTTTTTAATGAGGTTGTACTGTGAAACTACAGAAAGTTAAGTAAAATATGTATTAAATCCAACACAGAATTGTCATGGGCCTGAATATACTGATACTACAAGGGCAAATAAAAAGAGAATGGAGATGGATGTCTTTCCACCTTGTGCTTCAAATCAAATTAAAATTAACCCATGCAAGAAATGGTATAAAAAAACAGCTTACACAGGAAGTGATGTTCATACAAAATAAACTGTGCATCTAGAGGCCAAAACAGTCTCCCGCCTGGCATCCATATGTCAGACTTAACTACTGAAACTAAAATTCAAATGATCATTTCATGAAGTCTTTGGCCAAAGAAGAAAAGTCTCAGAGGCTGGTCTTGAAAGCAGTCTTACGACAGCACCTTTAACTATTCTCGCTTCGAGTTTTCTAATTTTCCCGACTTCACTAGGGGAAGTTTGTGTGACCAACCTTAAAAGCCAACCATACTTCTTGGCTTGGTTGCCTTTTAGTAACGTCACATCACCTGCTTTTCAGTTTGACCTCTCAGTTCCCCACTTTCTCTGACTCTCTTGACTCTCTTCACCACCTTAACCAAAATGTTTTGGCTAAACTCTGCACCTGCCTCCATTGCTGGTTGTATAAGTCAGCGTTGCTGAAGTGACCTGGTGGATCAGGAGGAGAGGCAAACATTTGTATTAGAAGCATAGTGGGGGGTCAAAATGTGAGGCTCATCTGGATCTGCAGAGACTGCATAAGTGGTCTGGAGTTTACAACAGTTGTGACCTCAGCCATGAAGGTTATCAAGATGTCACAAGTGAGCTTTAAAGATCCAATTTTAAGGAACATTGCATTAAGGATTTGACGCGTGATGCCAATCATCCTTTCCCTAGAACTCGCCCATAAATGAAGCGAGTTGGGGTTGAAATCCATGTTCAACCTTGATCAGGGAGGTAGTTATTCACATGGTTGATGTTACAGCCTTGGACATCAATTTGAAGCTCTCCACAGGCACTGGTGAAATTGGTACCACAGTCGGACCTTAACGCTTCACCCGTCCCCTGACGTGAAGAAGCTCGAAAGGCATTGATAAAACTGGATGAGTCCATTGATTCAATCACTTTGATGTAAATAGCACATGTAAAAATAATGGCCTAACATTTACAATCTGCACTACCTCTGTGTATTTTCCTTGCGGTGGTAGACCATGGGCCAAACAGGTCTAAGCCCACGTATGAGCCACAAAGGTAGATCTTCTCAGATTGTGCCTCATGCACAATCTATCAACTCCAGTCTAGCAGAGCTGCAAGGTGAAATTCAATATTGTAGGCACCTACAAAGAGACCATTAACTCTCCAGCAAGAAGCAAAGAACTGGATTGATAAGAATGGCCAGCAGTTCGAGAAGCCAATTGACTGCAAACATCAAGTATTTCTGGATTGTAAACTACATCTCCCCCTCCAGAGAATGATAAAAAGTCAGCTCTATAGGTACCTGAACACAGTGTTCTAGCAGTAAGCCCCTGACTTAAAGAACAGATGATGGTTGGATGAGTGTATGAGACTTAAAAGCTTGCTGTGAGCTAGGACACTATGAAAACCAGATAAGGCTCAGACAAGCAAAGCCCCACTTACTGAATGCCAATACTGCAGGCAATTTTATCAGGAACAGTGAGCATTCAACATTTTGGTAAGAGCATCTTGAAGAATAATTTATTAGAAGGACAAAAAGATATACCATATGTTTGAAATTTACAGTTGTGAATAATCAATGAAGTGATTCAATATTCCAGTTGACTCTGAGGTGTTCTTCGCCAAAAATGCTTAAAGCTGAGATGGGACATTACCTCAATGCAACCATGACCATTCAGATGCTATTGTCCAGTAGTGCTTACATCCACAATGATAAAATGTTTTGAGAGTTGATGATGAAACACAGCAACACCTGCCCGAGAAGCAACTTGGATCTGCTCCATTTTGGCTAGCGACAGCACGACCACAGCAAATACCATCTCACTGGCTCTTCACTCAACCCTGGAACATCTGGACAGCAAAGATACATACATCAAGATGCTCCTTATCAACGGCAACACGGCATTCAGTACCATCACCTCCTCAAAGCTAATCAATGAGCTTCAAGACCTTCGTCTCAAAACCTCCTTGTGCAAGGGGATCCTTGATTTCTTTACTTGCAGACCCCAGTCAGTTTGGATTGGAAACAACATCTCCTTCACAATCTCCACTAGAACAGGTGCACCACAGTCTGTGTTCTTAGCCCCTGTTTTCTACACTTATGACTGTGTGGCTAAGTGCAGCTCCAGTGCCATGTTTAAGTTTGCTGATGAAACCACTGTTGCAGGTAGAATCAAAGGTGGTGACAAATCAGCATGTGGAAGGAAGATTGAATAGTGCCATAACAATGTCTTACTCAATGTCAGCCAGACCGAGGAGCTGATTATTGACTTATTATTATTGAGGAAACCAGAAGTCCATAGGCCAGTCTTCACTGGAGGATCAGAGGTGGAGAGGGTCAGCAACTTTAAATTCCTCGGTGTTATTGATTCAGAGGACCTATTCTGGGCCCAGCACATGAGTGCAATTACGGAAAAGTACAGCAGCATCTCTTCCATCATATGAGTTTCTGAATCTTCGGCATGACATCTAAAACTTTGACAAACTTCTATAGATATGTTGTGGAGGATATTATGATTGGCTGCATCACAGCCTAGTATGGAACCACCAATGCCCTTGAATAGAAAATCCTACAAAATGTAGTGAATATGGCCCAGTCCATCACAGGTAAACCCCACCCCACCACTGAGTACATTTACATGGAGCATTGTTTCAGGAAAGCAGCATCCATTATCAGGGATCCCCACCACCCAGACCATGCTCTCGTCTTGCTGCTGCTATCAGGAAGAAGGTACAGGAGGTTCAGGACCTTCTCCAGGTTCAGGAACAATTACTACTCCTCAGCCATCAGGTTTCTGAGCCAAAAGGAATAACTTTATTCAACTTCACTTGCCCCATTACTGATACGTTCCCACAACCTATGAACTCACTTGCAAGGACACTTTATCTCATGTTCTCAAGAATTACTGCTTATTTAATTATTATTATTCTTTTTATTTTTGCGCAGTTTGTTGTCTTTTGCACACTTGTTGAGTGCCCAAGTTGGTGTGGTCTTTCATTGATTCTATTATGTTTGTTATTCTAGTTTGGATTTATTGAGTATGCCCACAAGAAAATGAATCTCAGGGTTGTATATGGTGACATACTGTATTTGTACTTTGATAATAAATTAAACTTTGAAGTCCTGTGTAAGCAGTGGAAGGAGAATGCCACCTTAAAAACTATCCATCTGTTGGGCACTTCTTGTTGCCACATCTGTGGAAAAGTCTGCAGTTCCACAATGGTGTCACACAGGCAGTTCAGCATCCACAAATCTGCAGTAGGACAAATCATCCACGAGTGAGTACCTAAGGAGAAGAAAGTACAACAGTGCATTCAAATATGCAGTACATCAATGCATTAAATGACAGAGTTGGATCAGTGGATTGCAGTCAGCTTCTCAATTACAAGCCCATTGAAGTCGATATGACTGATATGACTCATTAAGAGGAGATTTGAGGCAGTTGACAATATACAACCTGTCCAGTGCCAGGGTCTGGTATGAGGTTTTTTAGCAATGGTCGCTTGGAGCATCTCTTCTCAGACAATTACAGTACATGAATGGCACTTTATTTTTGTTGGAACAGTTCAAGTTCAAGTTCAGTTTATTGCCATTCAACCATACCACCAAATGAAGCAAAGTTCCTTCAGTCCAAGATGCACAGCACAGTACAGGCATGGGCAAACTACGGCCCGCGGGTCATATGCGGCTCGTTAAGCTTTTTAATCTGGCCCGCAGAACTTGATGAAATTATATTAATAAACCTTGTTAACGTTTTTTCCCCGCAATTCTGGTGTTTTCCCAATAGATGACACACTCTATATACATTTGTGGCGACCCATTTCCTGGCACATCCAAACCGGCTCATAATTAGCCAACGTTCTGGTTAAGGGAGATAGCCTGCGGCGTTTTGCGAGCACAGAGCTTTGGAACCTCTGCGCCACAGGGGGCAGGTTGAGGGAGGCTTAAAAGTGAGGCTGGGGATTTCGAATAAAGCTTTTTTCTTCGAATGCTGTTACCGACTCCGTGTCGTAATTTTAGCGCTGCATGTAGCACACCGCTACACATTGACCTTTGTTGAGGTGCAGCGTATTACTCCACATTTGCGCCTTACTCTTTGTTCGGCTCGACCTATTTGTGTGAATAGGCGTTCAGCGTCATGAACATCAACAAAGCCAGCCACAGATCCAAGTTAACTGACCAACACCTCAGATCCATCCTGAGAATCGCCACAACAAAACTAAATCCAGACTTTGATGCGCTGGCTAAAAAGGGAGTTATGTTATGTAAAAAATGCATTTGAAAATATTTTTTTCAATAAGCCTTACACGTTACATGTCATTTTTGTTAAGTGATGGACATGAGTAGTGCTCAGGTGCACGTACGTTCTCAAAATAAAAAATGCGCTCCAGATCAAATAACGCGCTCCGCATACTGGCGCGCTGTCACTGTTCTGTCCTTGTGCTGGTCGTTGTTGACTTTTGGCACAGGGGACAATTGAATAAGAAGGAGCAGGACAAGTAGACCTGCATCTCCTACCGTTTTTGAAATAAAGACAGGCAGGAGGAGAGTGATGATGATAATATCTTGAAGGATAACAGAATTTTCAGTGCTTTAAAATAATAACTGTTACTATTAAAAAACTATTTTATTCATTTAATTTTCAGTGTTTTAAAAGTCATTTCAATAAATAGCTAAATACCATGGGACTTCAAAGACAGATATTTTGTTGTAATGCATTTGTTCATTTTCAATTGAAATTAAAGCACATGTTTTCTACATATCCCATGATATTTTATTTTCTCTTATGAGGTGTATTACCAAAATACTCCGTCCATCTGCTCCTGGTCCGGCCCCACTGTCAAATTTTAGAACCCTTTGTGGCCCACAAGTCAAAAAGTTTGCCCACCCCTGGCACAGTACATATAATGAATGCACACACAAAACACATAAAATAATATAACTACAAACTAATCTGTGTTATAAATCAGAGTACTTACTTGATTGTTGTTGAGCAAATTATAAACCTTCACACCTGATTGTCCAGTGGTGCATATAAATGACTAAGCTGTTAAATGTATGTTATATAGTCCATAGAATCTGCTAAAGATAAACCTTTCAATAATTGAGGCAAGACAAGTTATGAGTTTAACTTTCACCATCATGCGATGTTGAAGACCTGCTAGCAGAATTAACTGGAAATGGAATAATTTCTATTGTGAAAGACACAAGCATTATTTGTATGTTTATAGTGAAATACAAGTTAATTGCTTGGAATTAATGTTTAGAGAATTGATTGGGACTCCACTTGCTTATCCATTGAAATACTGAGAGGAACGTTTTAACTTAAGTGGACAAGAATGGATTTTTCTTCTTCCTTTGTGAACGTTTTCTGTTGTTAGATCAGTTCTGAGGAGAGTCAATTTTATTATGAAATGCATTGTTTGGTTCAACATTCTGTGCTGTTATTTAAGTTCAATGCGTTTCTAGAAAAATTGTATTTACAAAGTAAGAACATTGAAGATAAAACTAATGAATATAAGAAAAACATGTTTTCAAAACGTTTGAGTAATTTGTTTCAGTTAAGGTAATGGAAGCTTCTAAGTACAATCTGCACAAGTGTATTTTAAACAAGCTGATAAACATACTTAATTATGAACTGCCTTGACAGAGTAAAGAGAGGTGATTGCTATTGGTACAGAGATGAAGAAATTGGTGATATGGGGTAAAGATGATTAACAGGAGATTCAGAATAACCATCTGGAACAAGAAACATGTTTCACACAATGAGTTTTCCATGCTCTGAGACTCTCTGACTGATTAGGGTCTGAAGTGTATTGCCAGGTGGAGGCAAGTTGGTTTGTAAAAATTTTAGTAAGAGCTGTACATGTACACTCAGTGGCCGCTTTATTAGGTACACCTAGTCTTTATTGCAAATATCTAATCAGCCAATCATAAGGCAGCAACTTAAACATCAAAACGGGGAAAGAATGTGAACTAAGTGATTTTGACGGTGGAATATTGTTGACGGGGTGGTTTGATCATCTCAGACAGGCAGATAGGGTGGATTAAGTATCTTAAAGCTGCTGATCTCCTGGTGTTTTTATGCACGACAGTCTCGAGAGTTTACAGAGAATAGTGAGAAAAACAAAACAAACAACTCCAGTAAGTGGAAAGTAAGGTGGAAATGCTTTGTAATGAAAGAGGTCAGAGGAGAATGGCCAGGCTGGTTCAAGCTGACAGTAACTCAGATAACTAAGAGTTACAACAAGGGTGTGAAGATCAGCATCTCTGAAGGCTTAGGATATTGAACCTTCAAGTATAAGGCTATAGCAGCAGAGGACCAAAACCATACACTCACTGGCTACTTTATTTGGTATAGGAGGAACCTATGTATATCTGGAAAAGAATTTTCAGTCTTTGGGGAGGGAGCAAGTGTGTAGGGCTATTTGGAATGCTTACATGTCAAATCAATGCAGACTTGAGAGGCCGGGAGACTTTCTAAGCTGTAACTGTTTGTGCTTGAACAGTACAACTTCCACATGTGCAATCACTGGTGTTCTAAAGGATCTCCCTGCTAACTTAACTGGACTGAATAAAGGATAACTTCTTACACTGGTTACTTACAATTTGAAGACTTCAAACATGCCTTTATACTGGTCTTAATTTTATAAAAATGCTTTGAATTGCTGCATGTGGGTGGATGTTCTCCCAGGTATTAGGATGGTGTCAGCAGAAACCAGTGATTTTGCAAACTCCTGAAATCCATTTCTTAAATAAATAAGCACTCACATTTGCATCTTTTGGAGGAAGTTGTCACTTTGAATTCTGTTAGTGTTCCAGAATTAAGGACTATTCAGACAGGAGCATGTTTATATTTTTAAATCTATAAAAGAATAGTTTCTGCTTTACTTTAACTTCTTTGCAAAGTTGACTTACACTCGGCCCTCCTTATCCGTGGGTTCTGCATGTGCGGATTCAACCAACTGCAGATCCAGAAAACCTGGAAGTTTTCTCTCCAGCACTTGTCATTTGAGCATGTACAGACTTTTTTTCTTGTCATTATTCCCTAAACGATACAGTAAAACAACTATTTACATAGCATTTACATTGTATTAGGTATTATAAGTAATCTAAAGATGGTTTAAAGTATGCGGGAGGATGTGTGTAGGTTACCACAGATCAGGATAAAAAAAAATAGAAGTTCGCTCTCCAGCACTCGTTGTTTGAGCATGTACAGACTTTTTTATCTTGTCGTTATTCCCTAAACAATACAGTATAACAACTCTTTACATAGCATTTACTTTGTATTAGGTATTATAAGTAAGTCGGAATAGGTACGTCCAGTATTATTTAACGTCAGTTAGTCAAACGTTTGTCTTAGTATGTAGTATATATTTTACCTTTCTATGCATATAAAACACTTAAGAAACATATGTATTTCAATAATTAAATCACCGCATTGCTTAGTAATAATTGTAGCTTTCATCGGGGCAGGGCCTTTCACATGCTCCATTATTCTCACTTTATCCTTTAAAATTGTTCCGATCATTGACTGACTGTAGCCTAACATTTTTCCAATGACCGATGGCTTTTCACCTCTTTCCGATTGCTTTATTATTTCCACTTTATTTTCAATCATGATCATCTTCTGTCAATGGGAACAGAAACACTGCGGACGGTGGGTCCCGAGCTCCGCCATGTCCTAAAGTCTACCACACTGAGACAGATTAAATAAGGTCTGGAGCTCCACCGGGTCCTGAAGTCCACCACACTGATACAGGTTAAATAAGGGACTTGAGAATCCATGTTTTTTGGTATCCGCAGGGGGGAGGGGAGGGAGTCCCTGAACCAATACCCCGTGGATAAGGAGGGCCATCTGTAATTTCATCAAAAGCATTGCAAAATGAAGATTCTGCTTCCTGAATACTTTTGGGTGTATCTTATTGATTTTGGGCAGCTGATCATGAAACACCATTAAATTTCCCTATCATGCACTATTTGTTTGAAATCACCTAGATTTGTTATTTCAATTCATAATTTAAGGCAATTGAAATGTTGCCCACAACGTAAGCTGGAAGTGTTTCTACCTTGTCCAGGCTTGTCTGGGCATGTTTAGGCAGGATAGATGCTGCATGGCAGGACAGGTTTTAGAAAGGCTAAAAGTTTCTGTAAAGGATCTCGATATTTGAGACAAATGTTTCCCAGAATAACTGATGCCAAGACTAAAGAAGGCATTTTTGTCGGTCCACAAATCAAACAGGCCATCAATGACAGGCAATTTGAAGACCTTCTAGCGAGACTGTAGAAAATCACTTGGAAGGTATTCGAGGATGTTGTTGGCCAAACTACGTGCAGCTGGTTCACAATATGCTTCAAGCATACAAAACCATGAAGTGCAACATGTCACTTCATAAGATTCATTTTCTGCATTCCCACTTAGACAATTTCCCTGCAAATTTTGATGAGCATGGAGAAACAGTATCTGGGCAACTGGAATCCATCAGTGCTGGCTGATTACTGTTGGACACTTCAGCGAGAAGCCTCAGACACTGAGTACAATTAGAATCAGATTTAGTAACACTGGCAATGTTGTGAAATTTTGTTAACTTTGAGGCAGCAGTACTATACAATGTGTAATAATAGAGGACAAAAACTGTGAATTATAGTATGAATATATAGATTAAAGAGTTAAATTAAATAAGTAGTGAAAAAATGAAAATCATCAGCAAAATGTTTTAGCTCATTTGAACAATTGCAAAGCGTCAGCACTGTTATGCAAATAAACACATTATATTCAATAAAAGTTAATTTCTTGTTTCTCCAATTCCCTACGTGATGCAATTAGTCTGAAATAACGTTTGTATTCAGCTTCAAGTGGTCTACCATAACCACAAAAGGAAGCAACATGTTCAGAAAATAAACTGTTGTCCACAGAAGTTAGCATTTTATATTAGCTGATTTAGCAGATTTTTTGTTTACAAATTGACTTTAACTTGATAAGATTCAATCTGACTGTAAACAATGGTGTACAGAAAAAGTGAAATTTTTGGCAGCTTGCATTTGCTTCCCCTCCAACCTCTCCACCCATGACCATCTCCAGCACTGAGAATCTCTTGTTAAAGCAAAAATTAGTCCACATTTGACCTAATTGTATGATGTGTACATCAGTGCTGTTTGGAGAAGCTGTGGGAACAATGAGTTGATATCAGTTATATTGGAACCTTTGATGTTATTCCTTTATGGACATGAAATTTGTTGCAATTTATTTAAGTAGGTTGAAAATGAAAAGAAAGATAAAGAGGTTGCTCAGGAGTTGAAGCAGTCAATCACTCGACTTCCTTTCAGAAGGTCAGGGGTTCATGTACCATGGTGGCCTGTTATTTGAGCTTACTTGTCTAAGCTGACTGGATAGGTTCCAGCAATGTTGAACCAGGGGCCTGCTTCTGCAGAATTTCTCAAGGTTGTAGAAAGTGCATGAGTTAACAATACATCACCTTTTTGCACATAATTCACATGTCTATGAAGCAGATTTGGATTTTGACTTTAGCAATTGCTTTTTAGGGTGTAATAACTGAAATGCTTAGAAATATTTCCATGACATAGTAGTAAAGGAATGGTTTCCATTGACCTTACTGGTTGTTTGTTCATGATTCCTTTGCTCAGATATTTATCGATGTTGTCTATTAAATTGTAAAATTATAATTTGTTTGGTATTTGCTCAAGATGAAACTACTTACGTAGTCCAGAAATTGTAAAAACTTGTGAATGAAAATCTGAAGAATTTGCTGGTGAATTTTTTTTCTCTATTGAAATGATATGACCCAACTCCTGTCATTTATAATTTCATTGCAATCATCGCAGCAAAATGAAAAAGGGATGAATTTTTTTATAGTTGGACACTATGCAAATGTTGGCACTTTTCAACTGTTTTTAACTGTCTCAAATTCTCTTCAAAGAAGTTAAAACCTGCAAAATATGATCGTTATCTTGCTGAAATTCTGCTAAGTTGTATGGTATAAATATGTGGCACGTAACCTTCAAGGAACAAATTGGGAATTTTTCCGTGTTTGTCTACAAGGCATGGATGAAATGGATTTTGACCATAGAATGATGTATTCTGAACCTAAGAGTCCGTTATTATTACACCCATATCTTCTCTCAAGCAAGCCAAGAGACACTGACTGTCAAAGAATCTACCCTATTTTACTGTAAAATAATTTATCCCATTATCAAACAGAAATAAAGACACAGACCTTGGTATACAGTTAACCCTTTAATATGTGACCACGGGGAGTGGTTGCCTTACGACTTTGTCAATGTCAGGTTACATCTTAAACTTATACAGTGAATTTTGGGTAATAACCAACGGCCAAACAGACTTAGTCCATGATTTCAGGGAGAACTTGTTAGGCATCTGCCAGTTCACAAGTGTTACTGTGCAAGACACAAAATTAGAACTGCACATCTACAGTCAGTCCCTCTATTAGCTAGCTGTCTCGAACAAAGTTTAACAATACCTCATTACCAATATGATCTACTGCTTGCTATTGTTAGCTAGCACGAGCAAGGCATCGTCACTGTCTTATCCTGTCATCCTGCTATATCAAACCTTGAGCAATACTTACCTAGTCAAGCCTGACAACAAAATTTAATTCAAAATTTAATTTTTTTCCACATTGACCCAACACCTTTTGTACTTTGAATGCAGCATTAATTTTTATTTCCTTAGTTCATGAATACTGTATTTTCTTTTCAAAAGAGATATTATTGGAATTTACTTGTACCAAAATCCATGAAAATTAGTTTATGAAATGTCAACCAATGTCATTTGGTCTGTCCTGGCGAAGGGTCTCAGCCCGAAACGTCGACAGTGCTTCTTCCTATAGAGGCTGCCTGGCCTGCTGTGTTCCACCAGCATTTTGTGTGTGTTGCACCAATATCATTTGGTCGTTTGTTTATATATATATGTATATTTGATATTATTTATTTATTGATTAATTGATTGCAAATATTACAGACACATAGAATAATGCAGTGCTGAATCAACTGTTTTGGCCTATATTGACAATCTGACCCGTTTAACCTTGCTGGTATTTGGCCCATATCCCATTAAACATTTCCTATCCATGTACTTATCCAAAATAGTGTTATTAAAACTGACAAATTATTTCTAGCCAACAATATCAACCAGATATTTATAAGTCTTATTCATCCATATCTTTACTTCACATTGGGGTGACATGGTAGGATAGCAGTTATCACAGCGCTTTACAGTACCAGCGACATGGGTTCAATTCTCGCCGCTGCCTGTAAGGCGTGGCCGAGTGTGGGTTTCCTCCCACAGACCAAAGACAAACTGGTTGGTAGGTTAATTATTCATTGTCCTGTAATTAAGCTGGAATTAAATTGGGGGATTGCAGGGTGGCATGGCTGAAAAGGCTGGATGTGTTTACTCCACATTGTTTGTCAATACATACGTAAATAAACAGGCAGAATTAAAATGATGGATGGCTGAGGACTTTGTAAGGAACTTCTAGTAATAGCAGATCAGGCCTCAGCATATTTTGAGCTCCTTTCAAAATATGCGCAGAATCTGTAGTGTCGGTTGGGTTGGAGGCCAAATTCTGGAGCATCAAAGTCGCTGAGCACTATTGTTTGGTCACTGACTTGTTAATGGGGGTTGGAGGCCATACAGCCACGTAGCATTGAAACAGGCCTTTCAACCTACACAATCTCCACCAGCCATCAATTACCCATGTGCACTTCTAATTCTCCCCACATTTCCACCAGCTCTCTGTAGATACTACCACTCAACATCGCATCTAAACCAGGCAACTAACCTACCTAACTATGAGTATGTGGGATGTTGGGAGGGGGGAATACCTTACGAAGCGAATGCACTTCATATCAAGGAAGGAAGGGTATTAAATGAATGGTAACTCTATTCATTCAAATCAGGTATCAGTTACTTTATTTAATTGTATTTAGTTATTTGTTAATATCAAATAAGTTTTAATTATATTTTATTTTATTCCTTTGTATTTGATTTTTAATACATAATTAAATCTGAGCTGTCTGTATGAGATACTGAATAATTAAAAAGCCTTTGCTGTTTGCAAATGGTCAAAGGCAGCCATAATGTTCCCATGCAGAATATTGGTGGTGCATTGCCTGAGGCCTACTCACTATTGGAGCCTGTTCTGCCTCAGAGAACATCTCTGGAATGTACAGGCTGAGTCAGGTCTTCCGCTGACTGGTCAACTACCCAGATCTACTGGTCACTCAACCTTGAAGGCCTCTCTTCCACAGAGAAAGCACTTGTGAGTGCAGTTCCTCCTACCAGCTCACCGGCGTAGCCCAAGGTAGTATATATGGCAACCTTCACAAAATGCTGGAGGAATTCTGCAGCTCACAGAGCATCTATGGAAATGAATAAACAATAGATGTTTCAGGCTGAGATCCTTCTTCAGGACTGGAAAGGACAGATGAAGATGCCAAAATAAAAAAGTGAGGGGAGGGGAAGGAGGATAGCTAGAAGGTGATAGGTGAAGCCAGGTGGGTCGGAAAAGTAAAAGGGCTGGAGAAGAGAGTGAACTAAAGGAAAAAGGGAAAGAGGAGGGGACCCAGGGGTAGGTGTTAGGCAGGTGAGAAGAGGTCAGAGGCCAGAGTGGGGAATAGAAGAAGAAGGGAGGAGGAGGGGAAAACACTGGAAAGCGAATTTGATGTTCATGCCATCAGGCTGGAGGTTATGTAGACAATATAAGGTGTTGCTCCTCCATTCTGAGGATAGGCTCATTGTGCCACAAGAAAAGATCACATGTCAGAATGAGAATAGGAATTGGAATTAAAACGTTTGGCCACTGAGAAGTTCCACTTTTGGTGGATAGAGCAGAGGTGCTCAATAAAGTGGTCCCCCAATTTACAACGGATCCCAAAAATGTAGAGGAGGCCATTTTGGGAACACTGGACACAACAGACATCCTCAGCAGACTCGCAGTTGAAGTGTTGCCTCACCTGGAAGGGCTATGTTTGGGACTGTGAGCGGAGTTGAGGGAGGAGGTGTAGGGGCAGTTGTAGCACTTTGGCCGCTTGCTGGGAGTGCTGGGAGGGAGACTACTGAGGGGGAACAAATGGACTAGAGAATCCCAAAGGAGCGATCCCTGTGGAATGCAGATGGGGGGTGGGGGGGGGGAGATAAAGAAATGTTTGGTAGTAGGATCCAAGGCCTCTCTGAGGCCAGTGTCACCTCCCACAATGGTTTTGATGGGCATTGATGCCAACCTGCTTCCTTCAAAACTGTCAGTGTTGCCAGTGTGATTAAATGTTTGTACCTTTGATGTACAGCGTAAACCAAAGAACTTTTAAAGCTGCTAGCATACAAAAGTTAAAAAAAGTTAAAAAAATACCCAAATGCAAATTTTTAAAAAATGAAAAGGACCTGTTCTTGTTCTCATGCTTCAGTACACAGATGTTTCCACTGAACTTAAACCAGGATAATCTGTCACAAGACTCAGTGAGCACTTTCCTAAGTGTTGGGAAATCTGTGGAAGTTGCATTCCCTAAATGCACTCTGAGAAGAGTCCAATGTCCCAGGATCATCACTTAGCCTAGTGGAAGGAGGCAGGTCTACATTTGCTCAGGTACTACAAATTTCAACCCAACAGAAGTTTACATTCAAGAAGATTTGGTCCATTCATTGAATATCTGGCCCAATTAATCACTAGACAGTCAGTTTGGCTTGTTCTTTCAGACAACTAATTTGTCTGGGAAACACCTTTAAACTCATGAAGCTTGGTTAGCTTTCATATTAACCTTCATTATTGTCAAAGCTGTCAGAAATAATTATATTGTCTCAATAAATTTCATTGAACATGACAATTCCTTAAAATAAAGAGCCGTGGGGTTGTTTTCTTTAAAAGACTTGCATTCCTCAAGCACATTTTGTTGTAATGACATCATTGATTTGCTTGTTAAAGAAAGTGGTTCTTCAAAAACAATTTGGATATTAAAGCATTTACAATGTTCCTATGTTGTTACTCCATGGTGTACTGGGAACATTACAACCATGGGGGAGCTGTAAAATTTCATTTATGTGACCCCATCAGAAATGGAAACTAAATTAACAAAACAGATTGTAAGCATGTTTCTACAAATGGAAAAATATTTGAGAACATTCCAATTCTCTTCTTCAAAGGCAGTCATGGAATCCTTTACACTCCCCACCTTCATATTTAAGTAAACAAGGGCTTCATTCAACCGCTTTTCTGTGGAGAGTATTGCAGACAAATCAGCATTCGCTCAGTGCTCGTAAGTTGTAATGGGCCTTGTCTTTATGTCTGGGCTGTGTCTACTGTAGACTTGTTTTGGCCGTAGGTGAATTGCAGCAGGTCCTTGGACCAAGATATGAATATGTTGTTTGTCACACAGCTTTGTGGATTTTGCTGTAAATATCAATACAGACTTCACTACATTGACAGCGATCTATGCCCTCTTTATTACAAAGCAAGCCTCCCTTAGGAAGATGCCATGTTATCACTTAGCTTTGTCTCATTGGAGTGATGCAAATCGTCATTACACCTAACTAAAATTCTATTTGATTTCCTCCTTCCTGCCTATCACCTTTTCTTACCAGCGAAGGCCATTGAAAATGCTTCAACTCTTATAACTGTTTCAAGAAGCTTTCAAAACTGTTTTAGAGCATGGTACATAACAGCAGTGAAGGGCCCTTCAGGCTATGATATTCTGTTTTTCCTACATTCAAGTGCCTATTTAGAAGTCTTTCAATTGTCCCTCTCGTGTCAGCCTCTACCACTATCCTCAGCAGTGCATTCCAGGAACCCATCACTGTCTGTGTCAAAACATACAGAATCTCTGAAATCTTCCCTAAACTTTCCGCTACTCTCTTTAAACATGAGTGCTCTAGTTCTGGCCATTGCCTCCCTAGGAAACAAAGTGCTCGCTCTATCTATAACCCATAATCTTGAACAACTACATCAAGTTGCTTCTCATCCACCATCAATCCAAAGAGAAAAGGCCTAGCTTGCTCAACCTTTTCTGCTTTTACTCAGTTTTTTATTTAGTGAGATACAGCACAGTATTGGCCCTTCCATCTCTTCAAGCCCTGCTGTTCAGCAACCCTGATAGTTAATCCCAGTCTAATAATGGGACAATTTACAATGACCAATTAACCTACCAACCTGTACGCCTTTGGACTGTGGGAGGAAACCCACGTGGTCATGGGAGAAACACACAAACTCCTTAAGGCAGTGGCGGGAATTGAACCCTGGTCACCTGTACTGTAAAGTGTTGTGCTAACCACTGTGCTACAATGTTCTTATTTCACTGAATAGATTTTCAGCAATTAGTCTGTTTTCACTGTAGGCCAGATTCTGAATGTTTTTTAAATCAGGTTTGGCATGTGGTGTGCATTTCAAATGTACCTGAAATGTTTCGGGGAAGACCTGCTTGTACATTTTGAAAATAGTATTTTACTCTCTTTTAAGAATTCCCCATCAACATCAGTGATTATTTTTACAGCCCAATGTGGTCAAAATCTGGAATTCCTCTCTACCATCCCTTGAGACAATGTTGAAAAAGACATTGTTGTCACAATCATTTTAGTCATTAATCTTGATGATGGATCTTGTCTCAAAAAGACTTCCCGATTAAACTCTACGATGAAACAGATTAGCTGGAAACCCAAAACGCTGAGGTTTTGCTGGAAAAGCATTTTTCAGAGTGACTTTAAAGATCAGACTCGGAAGAGTAAATGAAAATGATTAGTTGCTGGATGTGGTGTAACTGATAGGACCATGATGTGACTGCATACCTGCACTTGGTTGCAATTTAGCTCTGCTTTTAGCTTGCCACTTGTACTTTCAATCACAAAAGTTTTTAACTTCTATCATCGGGCTTAAAGCAAGTTTTGGATAATTTTTTTTACCATTAGATCTAAATTGGTAGCAAGTTTTCAAAAGCCACTGGCAAAGCAAGAGTGGAAACTGCTTGGAAGTTAATCCTTTCTTTGACCGACCCTAGCAAAACATTGGACTGAGTTACAACCGTCTTTGACGTCGAAAAGGAGATGAGTGGTGAACACAAAGAAATGCAATGGGACACAGGGGACAAAAGATGAGAACAGAGAGACCAAGAGAGGAAAACAATAACGTTTGTTGCAAGTTGGTAAATTGCTTTGTTTTCCATTCCAGTCAAAACAGGAAACCGACTGCACCACAGCAAGTTGGCAGTTGATTTCTCCAGTTCCGCTTGTGTCCGTTTTTATGTATCTGATAGTGTAGAAGTAAATCTGTTGTTTTATGTGCTAAACCCGCAATGCAATAATATATAAATGCGGTGTTCATTCATGGGCATATTGAGCACAAAGGGTGAATCATGACAACCTCAGAGAAATATCTGAGGAGAGGAGTAAGGTGAAAAGTGTAGAATATCCCCAGAATGCCAGTAAATGTCCAGTTTTGATCTTTGAGTGCTTCATTAAAAATGGTGCAGATATACATTTGAAAATTAAGCCATTTCACTCAATACTGGTTGTTTTGTTGTGGATTTCTTTAATTTCCTTAAGAATTCTGACAGCTCTGGTGTCTAGGATGTCTAGTTCTTGGATACCAGGGAAAACAGACACAGGATCTTATAAATCTAGAAGAAACAGTGGAAGATTACCAGTGAATTTGTTCTTGTTCCCTCTCCCTCTCCCTCTCTCTCACCTTCGTTCCCTCTCCCCCTTGCTCTCCCTCCTCTCTCCCTCACCCTCTCCTTCTCTCTCTCCCTCTCCCCCTCCCCTCTGTCCACTTTCTCTCTCCCTCCCTCCCCACTCCCCCCTCCCTCTTTCTCTTCCTTGCTCTGTACAAGCTCTAAAGCATCCAGACATCTGCCTCTCAGTGTACAAGTATCATCAGAAACTTTGTGTAATTTTACATGAATTTTTTAATTACTTTGGTTTTGCTGATTTCTGTAGATATTCTGTATATTAATTATTTCCTAATTAATATGGATATGGATCTTAATGTGTAACCTATGTGATAACATATAATGGGTTTTCTAAAGTGATAGGTATTTAGGAGAATATTATCATCTGTGTGATGTATACGTGAGAACATGTGATGTGCACATTAACATTGATGGCAGAACCTATTTGGAGACATTGCTATAAAGCTGTACCACGTGAGGGAGTCACACTTTGGTTGAAACCACACAATAGATGGGTCATTCTTAATCTGCCTCTCACTTCCCACCATAACAATCATTGCTGCTCTGAGGGATAAATCGAGCTCCTGGCTTTGCTGCCATTGCTGTCCAGTGAATCAGAGAAGACTATGAATGGTTACTGTGATGATGGCATCTTGCCCCAGCATCTCATGCTGCCGCCACACTGCCTGGACCATCCAGAATTGATCCTGGTGACTTTCTGTGCTGGGTGAACTTCGTATGTTCTACTTGTGAATAGGTAGGCTTTCTGCAGACGCTCCACTTTCCTCCCACATAGCAAAGGTGTGCCAATACGAAATGGCCACAGTAAGTAGCCCTTAGTCGCTAAAGAATCCAAATGGCTCTGTGACAGTGAATAGATTACAAGGGAATAGGAAGGGAAATGGGACAGAGGAGGATGTCTGTACTGAGAGCTGGCATGGGTTCAATGGGCTGAACAGCCACCCCCTGTATTATAATAGGGAAGCAAGAAACTAAGTTAATAAGCCTCAGGGGGTAGATGTTGTGGGTGCACCAGTGGACCGATCTGATGGCTAATAAAATGCTCTATCAGTTCCTTAAATATATATTGCATGGTAAGTATTAAAAAAAATCTGAAGTAGATTTGAAACATTAAAAATAATAACAATAAATTTACTTGAAACATATGCAACTGGCAAGAAGTAGATAGATACATTAAAATTAATTAACATAAACCAAAATACACAGCTTACCAGTATTTGCCTTTTTAATCCAGATCGGTGACTCCATTGGCATGGTTCAAAATTTCAAAGTACATATACTACCCTGATATTCATTTTCTTCTAGGCTCTCACAGTAGAACAAAGAAATACAATAGTCTCAATTAAAAACTACATGCAAATAAAGACTGACATACAACCAATTTGCAACAGAAGACAGACAATCTGTGCAAATGCTTGCGTACATAAATAAATAATACTGAGAACATGAGTTGTAAAGTTCTTGAAAGTGAGTCCATAGGTTGTGGAATCATTTTGGTGTTGAGTGAAGTTATCCACACTGGTTCAGGAACCTGATGGTTGAAGGGTAATAACTGTTCCTGAACCTGGTGGTGTGAGATTCAAAGCTCTTGTACCTTCTTCTTGATGCCAGCAATGGTTTTGGACATGCTAGTTCTGAGAGACTTAGCTAGTATAAAGTTGGGGGTAGGGCAGCATCAAAATGCATCGAAAGTTGCAAATGTTGGAAATCTGAAATAAAAGAAATATATAATGATGCAGATACTCAGCAGGTCAGGCAGCATCCGTGGAGGAACAAGTAGTGTTAATTCATGTTTCGGGTCAGTGACTGTGAAAAGTAATTTAACCTCCAGGCAAAATATATCAGCCACTCAACATAATAAAACTCAGTTCTACCTTGGACTAAGTGGAGCTGGAGCTCAGGTTACAATCTAACCTTCATTTGACAAACATATTGCAATGTTTAGATGAGGTACCAAGGAATCCACTGACTTACTTGTGATCATTTCTTCATGCAACCATCTGTTGCAGTTCACTATGAACAATGCACCACAGTGTTAAAATGTCAGATTATTTTGGACAGACAATATGAGTGTTAGATGAGAGACAAAGAATCATTACGTATCCGGATGATGCTTAGAATTAGCAGACTGTCAGTACCTTATATTCAGATTTCTAGTCGAAGCCCTCTATGATGATTTGTGCCTTTAAGTATCCTTCATCCGTTATTTCTAAAGTAACATTCAATTGGATCCTGATAAGGGATTAAGAATTGGAGTTCTGTATGCACCCATAATCTATTCAAGTTGTATTTGGCTAGATTTTATGGGGAATTGCTGACATCATTGAGTACATTTAAGTGGAGCCCTGCCATAAGAAAGCAGCATCCATCAATGAAGGTTCACCAGCCAGGCTGTACCCTCTCATCACTACTACTATTGGGCAGGATTTACAGAAGGCTTAGGTCCCACAACACCAAGTTCAGTAACAGTTATCACACTACAGGCTCCCGAACCGGCGTGGATAACTTCATTCAGCACTACACTGAACTGATTCAACAACTTACAGACTCACTTTCAAGAACTCTTTACAACTCATGTTCTCTGTATTATTTTTCTCTGTGCACAGTTTGTCTTCCTTTACACACTGGTTGTTTGTCAATCCTTTGCCTGTTTATGTATAGTTTTTTTTTGTAAAATTCTGTTGTATTTCCTTTTTCCTGTAAATGTCAGCAAGAAAATAATTCTCAAGGTAAAATATATATACTTTGATGATAAACTTACTTAAAACTTTGAACTGTGTCTCTGCATTACCGGCATGCTCAGGATTTCCGATGATGCCACCACAAAGCATCTGGTGAATCATTCAAGTAGCCTGCCTCTTGTTAGACTGGCATAGATAATTTTATTTCAAACCAATAAATTTGTGTACTAGTATTGTCACATGTAGCAGGATACAGTGAAAAAAAATTGTTCTGCGTACTATCGTACAGATGATTTTATCACAGTACATTAAGGGCAAAAATGCTGAATATGGTATTACAATTACATAGAGAGTGGAGTGCAAGCAGATAATAAGGTGCAAAGACATACCAAGGTCGATTATGAGGTCAAGGATCCATCTTATTTTTCTAGTCATATAGCAGCAAGATAGAAGATCTCCTTGAGCCTATTAGTACATCCTTTCACACTTTTGTATTTTCTGCCCAGTGGGAGAGGTGAGAAGAGAGGATACCTGGTGTGATTGTGGTCTTTGACTATCGTGTCTACTTTACCAAAAAGTGGCAAGATGCAAAGACATTGTCCATGGGGAGGAGGATGGGCTTCCATGATGTGCTGAACTGTGTTCATAATTCTCTACGGTTTCTTGCGGTCTTGGGTGGAGCAGTTGCTATACCAAATTATGATGCTTCTGTGGTGCTTCTGTATGAAGTGGTGGATGCCAAAGGGGACACACCAAATTTCTTTGTCCTTGAGTTGGATGAAGGAAAACAGTTCTGATGCTTTAAGGTAGCTAATAGTATTTCAAGATTTTTTTTGTACTGGTCATTTTATTTATTTTCACATCTTTTAGTTTATTTTTTAAAGATCTTGCAAATGATTTTTCAATAAATTATTCTTAATAATTTCTATCAGCCATTTTCATAGCACTTTGAGAGCCTTCAGAGCTGACTAAACTGAGAAGTATTAGCCAACTATTGAAGATTTTGATGGCACCATCTGGGAAAAGGGAGGGGAGAGAGGGAAAATACAAATAAACTTTTTGAGATGAATCCAGATGTGACTTGCCTTGACTCAGCTTCACACCTCGAGCAGCTGAATAACATGACGAAAGAGGACACACATTATCATGAGCCCCAATATATTTTAAGTATATCAATTAATCATTTTATTCTACCTATATACAAATGACTTATTATAATGGGTCATGTGTATATTTTTTGTAATTGTATTATGAAAGATATGCCAGTCAATTTTTATTGCTAATAAACTGTTCTACTCCTTGAACCTTTGGGTAATCCATAATCTTTACAAATCTTACAGCTTTTGTTAATTTTGAAGGAGACGGAGTTGCTATACCTTTTCCGTGCAAGGTTATTTGACTGACAAGGCGAAGTGGTTTTCGTCTTTGCTACTGCCATACAACAGTTAACCACCAGGAGACATGAGAGAGCTGTAGAGATTGATTCAAACTCTCTGCCTTCGCTTCATTGTGCCTGTATCCGCTAACTCACCTGCGATTCCAGCTGAAGTCCATTATGTAAATTTACCCAAATGCAGCCCAGTATTGAGATGGAGAATGCAGAGATTTAAATACCTAATGCTATTTCTGATAAACCATTTTAATTTTAACATATGTTATCTTGAAATGCAGGGATAAATATTTTTGCTTCTTTTGAATTAATATGAAAATGATTTCAACATTCTTTGGCCTTGAGTCCACTCCTGTGAGAACAGACATGCTTCATGGCAATATCTTGCCATGCCACATTTACCCGAATGAGTAATTCCGTTCCTGACTCATGCTGAAAAGAATATAGAAAAAATCAACAAATCATTTCCTCTGTAATATAAGCACCCATTCCAATTAATTATTCAGCTGGCTTTGCAATAACCAGAATCTTCCATCTTTGGGATGGATGGCATTATAGTGTTAGCTCATTAACTTACATTTGTTCTCTTTTTTCTCTCCTTCCACTTGACATGTACCCATGAGGCATTCTGACTGCAGGAATACTGATTATACCCATTTTTCATTTACAAGTCTGCTCCCTTCTACACATGCTATTCAGCTGTTCCAGCATTAAGTCCAGTCTCAAATCTGTCCACACGTTTGCACACCTGGTCATTCTGTGGAGAGCTAACAGAGGATAATCCTGAGCAAGTTTTTCTCCTTCATCTCTGGATTGCAGGGAGAGAAATGGGCCTCTGGATTCCATCGGGTAATGCAATGCTTATGTGCGCTGAGTGATAGATTTTCTGTGGAAAACTGATTGCCTAATGTGATCTTAGATTTAGTGCTTTGATCTTGTATTCTGGCAATTTTGCATCGGGATCTTATAATGGTATGAAGTTTTAACATTCAGAGGCACCCAGCTATACACAGGGACTAACAGCAGCCATGACCCGCACAATCCCTGACTAACTTCATAATGTTCCAAGCCAAACCTCAGTATCTGGATTCTAACCAGACTGATGCCCTGATCCTTTATTTCCTCCACACTTTTTCCCTCCCGCACTGTCCCTCGTCCCTCACTTTTCACAATCTGCAGACTGGATCAGCATCTACTTAATACTCCAACTCACAACAGCAGAACAAATGCGGAGGAAAAATTGCTCTCATATGTCTTTAACCATGCAAGTCCCATTCTGTTGTGGATTGGGACTTCTGTGGAGTCAAAATCTACACCATTGTGTCGTTGCAAAGACATCCACTGACTCATCACAGTCCCCTGACTTACTTCCCTTTCCCAACACTAAAGAATTTCTGAATCAGTTTACACTGGTATCACACCTGCTTTATAATTTCTTATCAATTAGCTACAGGCAACTCCCCTGTATTACAGGGTGCATGGGGCTTGTGTTCTCCCATTCTTCAAAGACAGTCCTGTGTCACAATTTCCCATAGCAAAAAGATGCATCGTCCACACATGAATCACAAAAAGTAAGCAGAAAGAAACAACTGATACCATTAAATTATTTTTGTTCTCATGTTAGTCCAAGAGGACCGCAACCTTGTCATAGGGTTTGGAGGCTTGTGTGCCTCAATGACCCAGAGAGCTCTGTTGGCTGGAGTCAGGGCTTCATGCTTTGGCTCTTGGTAGGGTCACCCATGCCAAATAGGTCAAAGGGTAGAGGCCAGACTAAGAGTGGTTCACCGTTCGTCCAGGTTCAGGGGTTTGGCTCAGAGCTAACAACTCTGACTGGTAAAACAAGGTTGCTACGGAAACAGCACAAAGAATCCTTGTACATCTGAGTGTGATGGTATTCTTGAGAGATGGAGGACCTTCACTGCTGTCCTAAATGCCAGCAGCATAACGGGCAGTAAGTAAATATTCCCACATTAACTTCGGTGAGAGGGAACATTATTTCTTCTTTCGGTCACTGACTTACGAATTCTGTATAGATGAATTAGTTAGCTGAACAGCTACAGTACAAGGGGTCTGCCTGTACTTCAAAATATAGTCATTACAAAATGAGGGGGAGATCATTTAATAGTGAGGTGCGTAGGAATTTCTTCTCACACTGGCTAATGAACCTTTGGGATTCACTACCCTGGAGGATTGTGTAGGGATTCAGAGGAGGTAGTTGCATTTTTGAAAGATCAAAGAATTGAGAAGAAGTGCTGAGTCAACCACTACCACATTGAATGGTGGGCAGGTTTGAGGTGGCCAGTGTTCCTATTTTCTTGTGTTCCTGTGACTGGACAGTCTGTCTGGAGAAAGGATAATAAGTGTTGAGTGCTAGGTAGATCTGTGACGAGAGACAAAGATGAGGATTGGAAGGATCCAAGTGCTGGAGTATCCAAAACTAGCGTCGAGACACGATGTTGAGACTGAGGCAAGAACAGGGTTCTTGACTAGATGCTAGAGCACCTGACGAGACTGGACAAGAATCCAAATGAGACAGAAATCCCAAATGCAATCGCAGACTTAACTGACGTTGAGCCGACAACTGAGCACCAAAACTGAGTTCAGGTGCTCTTTAAATATCCAAATCTTGGCCCCAAAGCATGGCTGTCTATTTGCAGCCCGGGCCAGAATCATGAAAGGAATTGCGCCAGATATCCATACTCTGCCGAATCAGAGTTTCTAAACCCCAGAGGATGGCATGGCCCAGTGTGTTCCATAACACGTTCTCTCTCAGGTACTGAAACAGTACCGTGTCCTTTCATCAAAGCCATGTAAGGCAGATGATGTCTTGGTTCCTCATCAAGTTTGAAAGGTGAAAAGAATCAGTAATATGAACATGATTGCAGGCCAGGTCCACAAATTTACCATCATTCACGGGCTATATTGGGAATCTAATGGGTACAATGATATTACACCAGGGTGTGATGATATTACACCAAGCTATGCATTTCAGGCAGTGAGGAGGGAATTTGATTAAGAGAAGAGGAGACTAGAACATCATTACATATTAAATTACAGGTATCCACCAATGCACAAGAGCATGATAAAGCTGGAGGTAATTAACAATTTGGCTCAAGATCAGAACACTTCATTGTTTTACATTAGTACTCATGCTGTGATCTTAGCAAAACCATAGAAAGGAAAAGAAAAAAAAAGCAGTCAACAACACCAGTACTCTCATAACAACCAAATTCTGCAAATATTTTGGGGGTTTTTTTCTGCCCTCACCTCATTCTTGCATTACTGATTTAAAAATTATACAATGGACTTTAGAATTTAAAACACAAGAGGTTCAAAGATACAAATTACATTTATTATTGAAGAATGTATACAGTATACAACCCTGAAATCCGTCTTCCTACAGACAGCCACAAAACAAAGAAACCACGGAACCAGTTCGAATCCACAACACACAAAAAAAACAGATCATGCAAACTGCAGAAAATCAAATGAAAAACACAGAATGTAAAATATCAAACTACAAAAGTAATCAAAACAGAGCAGAAATGATCAGTTCACCTCAGGTCAGAGCAACAAACACAAAATGCTGGAGGAACTCAACAGGTCAGGCAGTATTTATGGAGAGGAATAAACAATTGATGTTTCAGGCCAAGATCCTTCATCAGTACTTTGGAATTAAAATGTTCATGTTTTGTCGGTCAGTAATCATGGCAGTGGGCCGCCCCAGGTGTGTGTTAACATTAAATGACTGAACTTTGTGTTTCCTCATGCGTGCTTTCCCTCCATTTAGAGAAACTGTGCTTCAATTTGTAAGTTTACCGACGTTGCTTGAGTAAATACAGCAAGGAGTCCATCAATGGGTCAAATCCATATTGACTTTAAAACCAACTGCTGGAGGAAGTTGTGTGTGAAGCTGAAGAGATTGACCAGTCTTGATGTAGGGCCTTCACCCAAAATGTCAAACTGTTGCCGACCTGCTGAGTTCCTCCAGCAGTTTGGTTTTTTTTTGCTTCAGTTTACAGCATCTGCAGTTTCCTGCATCTCCGCATTGGTCAAATTGGTACGAGACTTCTGGGTGAAGGGAATCTCATTCTACCTTCCATTGGTAACATTATGGACTGATTCACATGCCCTGCTGGGTGTTTTTTTTTGTTGCTATTAGTTTGCTATGACCTTACTTCAATATTAACTGATTGAATGTGAATGTGTCTTCGTACTGAGCTCAAAATGACATTTACAGTCTGGTGTTCCCTAATGTCCCTTATTTACTATATGAGAGGTTCACAGCATTTATTAGTCTGACAGAAAGGAGTTCAGAGTCAATATTACCTGTTTTACACATTTCCACTTCATGTCGGTGTTGAAATCCTGAAAGTCCAGTTGTTCAGAAATCTTGCTCACCTGGTTCTATTTCAAGTGCTCACTTTAACCTCACCAGGAACCTAGTGCCCAGGCTACTGTTAAATATACCACTGCACTCTCTTTAAACAACTGGACTGCCTTCCACACTCTCCCTTTAAACTAACAGGGTCCAATGCTCCCTTAAAATTCATTGGGTTCACTGCAGTGTAACATCTAAAAATGTAAATTGAAATCTTATTGGGGGAGGGGGTTACTGATACTTAATAGTTCAGAAAACCCTCTCACCTGGCACTACTGAAGTCCTGTGGGGACAGATTATATGAGTTTTGCTGTATGTGAAATTCACTTTGCAAGTTTACTTTTCTGCATGCTTCTGGCATCTCCTTGAGCAAAGGGATGTTCCAGGTCACAACGGCTTGTTTAGTCCGATCCTTACATCCAGTAAACCATTAACCCTGGTAAGATAATGGTGTTCTCCAATGCTGTCCTCCTAATTCATATTTTTATACTTTTGGTATTTTGAGAGAGGAGAAGACAGAAGTGAAAAGGAACATAGAACAGTACAGCAGTTCCATCAGCTCACTGAGTTATACTGAAATTGGCTGATGGTACCTAATCCCTTCTGCCTGCACAGGGTCCATATTTCTCTGTTATCTGCATATTCACATAGAGCCCCTATTGCACCTGTATCGCATCTGCCTTCACCACCCCTTATCAGTGCATTCTCTTGATAATCAGATGATTTTATTTAGTTTTATTCTGCAATTCCTATTACAGAACAGGTTGGCAGTGCTAATTCTCCCACTAACTTTGCCCCTTTTCCCGGTTGGTCACTCCTCCTCGTTCTTTCGCTGGTTTAGCTTCCCCGGTAGATCACACACTTTGCCCACACATTCTTGGGAGTTCACCATTTACACACCCCAACAGTAAAACAATCACTAGCTTGGCCAATCAAAACAACCCCTTCAGTTAACATGCTCTATTGGTTCATAACTCATGAAAATAAGGATTCCAGACACAGGTATTCCAGTTTCATTTATTTTCATTCACACCATTACATCAGTTTGTGGACAGCAGAAGGCCCCAAAAGGCTCGAGGGACATTTTGTGGCATCCTAAGATAATGCCGGTGTTAGTGGGAGCAAGCACCCTACGCAGGCAACACCACTGGTGGGGGGGGAGGTATTATTCTTTTATATTCATCCAAGCATGTGGACACTGATCTATGGGTTTAACTAAGACACTTGTTGTGGAAGAAAACTCCCTGTTTAAATGTTCCAATTCTGCATCCAAAGTAATGATTATGCTCTGGTCACGTGATTATCCCCCTCCCCTCCCCCCCCCCCCCAAGACCAACAGTAGAATTTCCTGGTCCTTCTAGTCCAGGCAGAGGCAGGCTTAAACTCTCAGTTTGGCTTTGCTAGAGAGGTATGGATGTTGGAGTGGGCAGTTAGTGAATAGTTTTATTGGAAAGATAAAGACAAAGTGAGTCGTGGAGAAAGCCCCTGTATATTTGTAAACTTTTGTACATACATGTTTGTTTTTCATTTGTCCACTTGTAAATATTTTCTTTTTCTTCACAACTTTTGGGCAGGTTTTGCACTTTTTCCTCCTGGCACTAAATAAAGCCCCTTTGCACTAACGTGTTGCTGTGGCTTACCATCTTTTCTTCCAACTGGTGACCCTTGATGTGTACACTTACCCACAACTGATAGAGAGGTGTGCCAATGCTCGTATATGAACACCAGAAACAGCTGTGGATCCGAAGCTGCAAAGCACAGTGTAAATGCAAACTCAAAGTTCGAAGTACATAAATGCCACCATATGCAACCCTGAGATTCTTGTTCTTGTGGGCATACTCAATAAACCCAGAATAAAATGATGATCATAACAGAATCAGTGGAAGGCCGCACCAACTTGGGCATTCAACCACTGTGCAAACGGCAACAAACAGTGAAAATGCAAAGGGAAAGAAATATTAAGTAAATCAGCAAAAAATACTGAGAACATGAGATGAAGAGCCCTTGAAAGTGAGTCTGTAGGTCATGGAAACATTTCAACGATGGGGCAAGTGAAGATGAGTGAAGTTATCCCCTGTGGTTCAAGAGTCTGATGGTTGAGGGGTTGTAACTGCTCTTGAACCTGGTGGTGTGCCAATGTATTCATTGATCACATCAAATGATTGCTTGTGAGTTCCTAGCACACAGGATCTAGGTATACTTGTTCTGATATTTTGGGCAGGCCGAATTGTCAGGAAAGCCAAAAGACCATAAGATAGAGGACCAGAATTAGGGCACTTGGCTCATTGAATCTGTTCTGCCATTCCATCATGGCTGATCTATTATCCCACTCAACCACAGTCTCCTGCCTTCTTCCCATAACCTTTGGCACCCTTTCAATTCAAGAACTGCTTTAAATAATCTAAATGATTTGATCTCCACAGGTAGAATTCCACAGATTCACCACCCCCGGTTAAAGAAATTCCTCCTTATCTCTTCCTTTATTCCGAGGGTCTGTCCTTTGGTCCTAGATTCCACCACTATCGGAAACATCTTCTCTGCATCCACTCTATTTAGGCCTTTCAATATTTGATAGATTTCAATAAGATTCCAACCACCCCCACTTCATTCTTCTAAACTCCGTTGAGTACAGGCCCAGAGCCATCAACACACACAATATGTTAGCTCTTTCATTCCCTGGATCATTTTCATGAACCTCCTTTGGACACTCTCCAATGCTGGTAATCCTTTCTTAGACAAGAGTCCCAAAACTGTTCACAATATTCCAAGTATAGTCTGATTAATACTTTATAAAGTCTCATCATTACATCCTTGCTTTTAAATTCTGCTCTGCTTGAAATGAGAACATTGCATTTGTTTTTCTTGTACACATACCAACTATCTCAAACTGGCACACAAGCTCCGTGATGGGAAGAATTGGAGAGAAGGTTCAAGGAGTACTGAAAGCTGAATTGAAAAATACTCTCTCCACAAAGATTTTTGGGAATCCTTGATCCATGAACACTCAAATGGAGAAGGGGTATTCAGGATGAAGTTGAGAGCCTCAACTTCACACAATGGGAGCAATACACAACATACACAACAGAGGAAGCAGAACACCTCACAAATTACCTACTTGGTCCATCAGCCATTTCTTGCCCCATCTGTGGAGGAGTCCATGGCTTCCACACTTGCATCTTCAGAACTCATACAGAAGCAGTTCATCCTCCATCTCAAAGTGCTATATAAGAAGATAAAGGTAGTTTTTGATGTATCTTTAAGCATCACTTTTCAAATATGCCAGTACTAAACATGTGCAAATAATATATGTTAGTTTGGACAATGAATGATAGGATTTTTTTTAGAGACACAATGTGGAATAAGCCCTTCCAGCCCTTGGACCTGCACCACTAAGCAACTGCAATTTAACCCTAGCCTCATCACAGGATAATTTACAATGAGTAATTAATTTACTAACTGGAACATTTTTGGACTGTGAGAAGAAACCAAAGCACCTGGAGGAAACACACGCATTTCATGAGGAGGATGTACAAACTCCTTAGAGAGGACACGAATATTGAATTCCAAACTCTGATGTGCCAGGTAGTAATAGCGTTGCACTATCGTACCATGGTTCCATGCTACCATGGCATCTCTGTTGTCACCTCTGATAATGTCCCTGTCCTGCAAAGGTTGTTGTTTATAGGAGTAGATGGTGTCCATATGTTGCATCCTTCCCCTACCTTGTCTACTTATCTCTTTGGAAAAGATATCACCGAAACGTCCCAATAACCTTAAATAAATTTTTCTTCATCTCTGTGTCTGGGAGCTGCTTGCCTTGTACATATGGCATTAGATTTGTTGTGTGTTTGATGCTTTGTATTTGTGATGATGCTGCGAGTGTTTTCCATTACACCTCGGCATACATGTACATGTGCACATGATATTAAACTCGACTTTAACCCCATTGAACACTAAGGGAGGCCTGCTGCCCCGATTGCAAAAATTGAAGTGCTTCCAAAGAAAAACATAGAACTTATCCCTCTGCCTACATTCTGTGGAAATAAATGGAGTGAACGAGCAGTGTTGGGCTTCACATTTCGGCAGTGGTATTGGGAGTATGGTGTGGCAGTGAGCTGCAAAAGTTAACGCAAGAGATGGGGAGGGAAGTGAGGAGCCAGCAAAATGGGTGTGATTGAGCTTTGAAAGAGAAATGGGTGGAGGACGATTAGTGATGTTTGGGTAGATAGGAGAGAGACAACGGTGCCAGAACTCGCAGGCGCAACTTTTTACCCTCCCTTAATCTCTCCCCATCCTGCACAATTTCATACCGTTATCTCACTCCCTTCTTTCTTTTACCCCCTTATTTTCCCCATCCCCACTTTTCTTTCTCTCCTTCAATATCTCTTACTCTCTCTCTCTCTTCCTTCCACCCCACCCCCACCTCTCTGCAACTCTCCATCTCTCACAATGATCACAGCTGATGTCACAACCCTCAGTTTCAGAAGTTTGCAGAGTATTTGAATACTTTAGGACCCTTCAAAATGGCCAGAAAATCATCTGCTCTGTTAGATTTTACGGTAATTGAGAAGGAATAGCTTGGAGAAACAATTGTACTTCTGAAAACAATAATGTCGCTAAACATCAGCACAAAGTGGCTTAGCTTTGTCATTCAACAGATGGCACCTATGCACATCTATTAACTGTAACGATTAACTTCCCTGCTTCTCCTTACTCAAAACAACAGAAGTTTACAAAATGTATCTTTCTTCACATGGATTCACTTTCTCTCACTCAGAAAGTGAAAACCTAGGAGTGATCTTTAGAAATATATAGGTTGGAAAGGAGAATCAAAACAAACAACTACATTTTAAAAGAGACACAAGATTCCAGCATTTGCAGTCTCTTGTGTCTGGATGCTCCAAACTTTATGAAGGATTTTTTTTAAATATAGGGTAAGGATTTGGAAGTTTGGATAAATAAGTCTTCAAGGAAAATGAAGAGTTATGAGGAACCAATAAAAAGGAGGAATTGAGGCTGGAATAATTCGGCCATGAACATGTTGGATGGTGAGGCTGTGTAGCACACATTTAGTCCAATTCCTTGTGACAGAAGTTTTAGAAGTTTGTGCACAAAGTCACAATGGGGAGGGGGGATCTCACTGAAACCTATTGAATATTGAAAGGCCTCAAAAGAGTGGGTGTGGAGAGGATGTTTCCTCTGATAGGAGAGTTTATGACCAGAGCACATAGCCTCCGTATAGAGGGACATCCATTTAGAACAGAGATGAAGAGGAATTTCTTCAGCCAGAGAGTGGTGAATCTCTGGAATTCTTTGCCATTGGCAGCTGTGGAGGCCAAGTCATTGGGTATATTTAAGGGAGAGGCTGATACATTTTTGATTTATAAGAATATGAAGAGATGCAGGGAAAAAGCAGGAAGGAAATGGATCAGTCATGATGAAATGGCAGACCAGACTCCATGGGCCAAATGGCCTAATTCTGCTCCTATATCTCATGGTCTTATGGTCAGGGAGAGGGGGAAACAATTAGTTTTAAAATCATGGAGAATCTCTTTATCAAAAATTCTAGATAATATTTAAAATCTTTGTCCTGATATGGAAGGGATCATCTTACATACATCATGTATATACAGGTCATTCTCTAGTTTACCATAGGAGACACAATGAACCTCAGTGATTATCTTTATTTCCAAGTTATAGCACCAGGTCTAAAAAAAAATTAAGAAGGAGTAACTGTTTTCAGATTATTCAGTTATCTACTTGCACAGTGAATACTGATCAGTCATCACCAATCCTCATGTAACTCTGTAAACAGTCTCAGTGCACACACAAGTTGAAGGGTAAAATGTTTCACAGCTATTTGGTCCATTTTGAATATCAAATTGTCGGGTTTACAAAGCTGATACCAAGTATTGCAGTTGTTTGTCAGTATTGCCCACAGGGATTGAGCCACAGCTTGTGGTCTTTTTATTGCCTATGTGCGAATGTAATCCTTGGAAAAGCTGCTGAAACATCAACTTCCCTGGCAGATCGTGTGGCTCATAATTTTTCTCAGCTGTGTGATCCATGACGATTTTCGAACTATGACTGAAAATCAGCATTTCTGTTTGACTGGTTGGTGGCTTTCTGTCAGCTCAGTATGACCTATCCACATGACTGTCTTGCCAACTACTCTTTTGTTGAGTTTGGGAGTTGGGAGGTAGTGTAGGACAGAGTATGGGATACACTGGTCATAGAGCTCAGGAAACAAAAACATCTCTGCCATAAATGGTGCAAGAAAACAATACATTGAACTCTTGTGCTTAGGTTACTACCTAATACCATCTTTAAACCTCCTGAGCCTTTCCTTTAAAGCAGTAGTTCCCAACTTTTGTTATCTGCTCAAGGCCCCCTTGTGACTTTCATTTACCTCTGTGGCCTCCACCCTCCGAAGTCTCTCTTGGTTGCTGAAGTTATTTTTTGGGGTCAGTTGTACTAAATATTCTAACATACAGAAAATATTTATGCTCCAAAAGGTTTTAGGTATTATATGTTAAACATAATGTTTCAGGCCCACTTGGTAGTGCAGTAATATTAGCGCCGGGCTCCAGAGCGAAGGTTCGCAAGTTCGAATCCAAGTCGGGTTGAGCGTCGAGCTAGCAACTCGGCCTCGTAAAAACAAGAATAGCTTGCCACGGAAACACCGTTGTGACGGTGCCCCGATAACTCCACTGCCGAGTTAAGGACTATTCTTCTTTTTCTATAATGTTTCAGGAGTATATGAAAAATAAAACTATTCAAAGCTCTGAAAAGAATACTCTATGTGTAATATATATATATAATATTCTTCCTATCAGCAATGAAAGTTGTGTGAATAGGCTCTATAGAAACTTAGTAATTTTTGAAGAATTATAATAATTATAACCTCGTGAAAAAGTATCAGTATTGAATCTACATGTAAAAATAAAACTAGCTTTTTAGGCAGTTCTTAGATATTTTTAAATATTTTTTTAAATGGTCATTTCTATGCAAGTTTTATATACAATGAACAGTGTGTACTCAGAATGAAAAGTGAGTTCAAAGTTCAAAGTAAAATTTATTATCGGAGTACATACATGTCATTGCATACAGCCCTGAGATTCTTCATCCTGTGGGCAATTGGAACAATAACTGTAAACAGGATCAATCGACAACAATGTGTGCAAATGCAAATATAAGTAAAGAGTATGAAATAGCATGAAATGGAAGAGCTTGAAATAACAAGATCAATAGTCCTTAAACTGAGACCATTGGTTGTGGGGAAAAAAAGAAAGCCTTTGATAAGGTCCCATATAGGAGATTAGTGGGCAAAATTAGAGCACATGGAATTGGGGGTAGAGTACTAACATGGACAGAAAATTGGTTGGCAGACAGGAAACAAAGAGTAGGGATTAATGGGTCCTTTTCAGAATGGAAGGCAGTGACTAGTGGGGTACCGCAAGGCTCGGTGCTGGGACCGCAGCTATTTACAACATACATTAATGATTTAGATGAAGGAATTAAAAGTAACATTAGCAAATTTGCAGATGACACAAAGCTGGGTGGCAGTGTGAAATATGAGGAGGATGTTAGAGAATGCGGGGTGACTTGAACAGGTTGGGTGAGTGGGCAGATGCATGGCAGATGCAGTTTAATGTGGATAAATGTGAGGTTATCCACTTTGGTGGCAAGAACAGGAAGGCAGATTACTATCTGAATGGTGTCAAGTTAGGAAAAAGGGAAGTATAACGAGATCTACGTGTCCTTGTTCATCAGTCACTGAAAGTAAGCATGCAGGTACAGCAGGCAGTGAAGAAAACTAATGGCATATTGCCCTTCATAACAAGGGGAGTTGAGTATAGGAGCAAAGAGGTCCTTCTGCAGTTGTACAGGGCCCTGGGGAGACCACAGCTAGAGTTTTGTGTTCAGTTTTGGTCTCCGAATTTGAGGAAGGACATTCTTGCTATTGAGGTTCACGAGCGTAGGTTCACGAGGTTGATTCCCAGGATGGCGGGATTGTCATATGTTGAAAGATTGGAGCAACTGGGCTTGTATACACTGGAATTTAGAAGGATGAGAGGGGATCTGATTGAAACATATAAGATTATTAAGGGATCAGACACACTAGAGGCAGGAAACATGTTCCCGATGTTGGGGGAATCCAGAACCAGAGGCCACAGTTTAAGAATAAGGGGTAGGCCATTTAGAGCAGAGTTGAGGAAAAACCTTTTCACCCAGAGAGTTGTGGATCTTTGGAATGCTCTGCCTCAGAATGCAGTGGAGGCCAATTGTCTGGATGCTTTCAAGAAAAAGTTAGAGCTCTTAAAGATAGCAGAGTCAAGGGATATGGGGAGAAGGCAGGAACGGGGCACTGATTGTGGATGATCAGCCATGATCACATTGAATGGCGGTGCTGGCTTGAAGGTCTGAATGGCCTACTCCTGCACCTTGTCTATTGAAAACCTGAAATAGAATGAGTTTAGTTACCCATTTTGTTCAAGAGCCTGCTGGTTGAGGGGTAGTAACTGTTCTTGAACCTGGTGGTGTGAGTCCTGAGGCTCCTGTACTTTCTACCTGATGGCAGCAGCAAGAAAAAGCACAGCCTGTATGATAAGGATCTTTGATGATGGATGCCGCTTTTCTACAGCAACATTTCATGTTGATGTGCTCAGTTGCTTTACCCACTATGTACTGGACTGAATGCACTACCTTTTCAGAAATTTCCACTCAAAGGCATTGGTGTTCCCATAACAGGCCATAATACAGCTAGTCAGCACCATTCCCACCACACATCTATATAAGTTTGGCAATGTTTATGATGACATGCTAAATCCCTGCAGTGTCCTGAGGAAGTAGAGGCACTGTCATGCCTTCTTTGCAATTATATTTATATTATGGGTCCAGGACAGGTCCACTGAGATGGTGACACCCAGGAATTTAAAGTTACTGACCCTCTCCAACTCTGATCTGCTGATGAGTACTGGCTCATAGACCTATGGCTTCCCTCTTCTGGTCTACACTCAGACTGCTTGACATTGAGTGAGAGATTGTTGTAATTATACCACTCAGCCAAACTTTTAATCTCCCTCTTGCAGGCTGATTCATCACCACCTTTGATACGGCCTACAACAGTAGTGTCAACAGCAAACTTGGTACAGAGTGTTGGAAATTCCTTTCAAAATATGATAAGTATCAGGAATTTAATGGAAGTTGTAGTGGTAGATAGTGATGCAGTGGTAAACCACAAGTTCTTGCCTCTTCACAATTTAGCCGTTCCTGGCAGATGATCCAACTGCGGTAACTGCAGCCTTCATTTCACATTTTATAAGTAATATAACATGCACAGGTCAGTGGAATGCAAACAAAACCAGCCTCCTGCTGCATTCTTACCGATTGTCCTTGCTGCAGACAGACCCGCCCAACCTTCAGTTCAGTGTTTTAATTAGATTACTACAACACGGCCGTTGCCAGATTTTCCATGTCAATTCCCTTCTGATAAGGGTTGTGGTATGGAAAACCTGGCAACTTCTGGCAGTCTTTCAGTTGGAATTAGATGCGCTGGTTCCATATTAACATGTAATTATCTGTAACAAGGTAATGATAATCACTAGCTGGTGGAGCATGTTGTAGGTGTCACAGCTGCCTGCTCACTGTATAATCGCTGACTAGGGGTGGATATGGATATGGATCGGGCCTCAGCAGGCCACCCCTCTGTGTGTGAATGATGAGTTGTGTGTGGTCAAGCAGGAGCAGAGGTAATGATTGATGTGCCGCTACCTCCCCCCACCCCACTCCACACACAAACAGGCTAAGCTATTTTGCTGCCTCATTTACATCATCTAGGATATTTTCTCATTCATTTCTTTCAGTGCGCCAATTAAATTACATATTTCTTTTTATTTTTGTGTATTTATAATATTTCATTACAAAAGTGAATTTATCATGGCCCATTCAGAAACCCCAGTTCCTTGTTTTTTTAAACTTGTGGCCTCTACAAAATCTGGCATGACCCCCTGGGGGGCCATATGACTCACGTTCAGAACCACTGCTTTAAAGTAGTATTATCCCCGAGGATCATTTGATTATTGAAATTCTTGTAATAGAGCTTTGACTGGCAGCCAATCTGGACATCGGAAGTTTGAAGAGGAGGGGACTTCAATCAGGTCCACTATCTGAGCATAAAAGGCAGGAACAGGTCACAGCAATGTAATAAAGCTTTGACTAGCGACCAGTTGGCATTTGGAATTGAGCAAATTAAAGGACGGCAGAGACAAGCACGGTGACCATCATCTGCGTGGACATAACCAGAATGGTGATCTTAAGGCTTTAGGTCCGCGAGGCTTCAGCAAAGAGAGGTTGCACTCAGAGAAAGCAAAGGAAAGGAAATCTTTTTTTTCCATTTCTTTCTTTATTTTTCTCAGATAGGACAGCAGGGACGACAGGCAGGATAGTGAAATGCTCCTCTTACAGGACAAGAGAATGCAGGGAGACTTCCAATGTACTTGATGACTGCAAGAACTGCACCCAGCTGCAGCTTCTAACAAACCGCATCAAGTAGTTGGAGCTGGAACTGGATGAACTCTGGATTATTCTGGAGGTTGAAGGGGTGATAGATATGACTTCTAGGGAGGTAGTTACACACACCCAAGGTGTGTGACACAGGAAACTGAGTTACAGTCAGGAAAGGAAAGGGGTTAAGGAGCTAGTGCAGAGTACTCCTATGGCCATCCCTGTTATCACTGTGGATACTGTCGGATGGAATGACTGAGCAAAAGGAAGTTGCAGTGGGCAAGTCTCTGGCACAGAGTTTGCCTCTGTGACTCAGAAGGGAAGTGGCGAGAAGAGACACACTGGTGATAGGGGATTTGTTAGTTAGGGGAATGGACAGGAGGTTCTGTGGGCAAGAACGAGATTCCTTGATAGTATGTTGCCTCACAGCTGCCAAGATCTGGGATATCTCAGATCAAGTCCTCAGCATTTTTAAGTGGGAGGGTGAACAGCTAGAAGTCCTGGTCCATGTAGGTACCAATGACATGGATAGCAAAAGTGACGAGGTTCTGCATTAGGAGTTCAGGGAGTTGGTGCTAAGTTAAAGGGCAGGACGTCCAGGGTTGTGATCTCAGGATTGCTACCCATGCCACCTGCTAGGAGGCCAGAACTAGGAAGACTATATAGTTTAATACATGGCTAAGGAGTTCATGTAGGAGGGAAGACATAAGATTATTGGATCATTGAGCTCTTTTCCAGGGAAGATAGGACCTGTACAGAAGGGACGGTTTGCATCTGGACTGGAGGGGACTAATATCCAAGCGGGAAGGTTTGTTAATGCTGCATGGTGGAGTTGAAACTAAAGTTGCAGGGGGATGGGAACCAGAGTGCCAGAACAGTTAGTGGAGCGGTTGTGGAGGCAAATGTTCGACCTCAGACAAAGTTAGGAATCTAACGGTTGAGCAGGTGCGACTATTGTCCTGAGCTGCCGATATTTCAATGCAAGAAGTGTCATAGGAAAGGTGGACAATAGTGCTGAAGATGAAGAAGTTGGCTTACAAACAGAGGCAATGTGTAGTAAGAAGAGACTGTTGATAGGGTGTAATTGTAGTCAACAGGATGAGCTAAGTTAACAAACTTAGCTAAGCTAACAAGTTCAGTGAGATAAGTTAACACATTTCACGGTGGTAATAAACTAGGTTCTGATTCTGATGAGCTACAATGTAAAAGGCGGGACAAAATCAAGAAGGGTGAATACAGAACTGAAGGTGTTGTATTTGATTGACCGCAGTATATGGAATAAGGTAGATGAACTTGCAGCACAGTTGTAGATTGGCGTGTATGATGTTGTAGGCATCACTGAATCATGGCTGAAAGGAGATTACAGCTGGGAGCTTCATGTCCAATGACACACATTGTATCAAAAGGACAAGCAGGAAGGCAGAGGGGGCAGTGTTGCTCTGTTAGTGAAAAATCAAATCAAACCATTAAAAACAGGTGACATAGGGTTGGAAGGTGTTGAATCATTGAGGATAGAGCTAAGGAACTGCAAGGGTAAAAAGACGCTGATTGTAAACAGACCCTCAGATGGTGGTAAGAATATGGTCTACAAATTGCAATGGGAGATAGAAAATGCATGTCAAAAGGGCAATGTTACAGTAGCCATGGGGGTCTTCAATATGCAGGTAGGTTGGGAAAATCAGGTTGGTCCTGGATTCCAGGAGGGAAAATTTCAAGAGTACCTACAAGATGGCTTTTTAGAACAGTTTCTGGTTGAACCCATGAGAGGGTTAGTTATTCTGGATTTGGTGTTTTGCAATGAGTCAGAATTGATTTGAGAGCTTAAAGTAAAATAATCTTTAGGGGAAAATAATCAAATTCACCATGAAGTTGGAGATTAAGAAGATAAAGTCTGATGTATCAATATTACAGTGGAGTAAAGGGAATTACAGAGGCATGCAAGAGGAGTGTTCCAGCAATGATTGGAAAGAAAAAACACTGGCAGAGATGATGGCAGAACAGCAATGGCTGGAATTTCTGGAAGCAATTTGGAAGGTGCAGGATATGGACATCCCAAAGGGGAAAAAGTATTCTAAAGGCAAGATGACATAACCGTGGCTAATGAGAAGTCGAAGCCAACGTAAAAGCCAAAGAAAGTGCATATAATAGACCAAAAAATAGTAGGAAGTTAGAGGATTGGAAAGCATTTAAACACCAACAGAAAGCAACTAAAAAAGTCATTAAGAAGCTAAAGATGGAATACAAGGTAAGCTAGCCAATAATATTAAAGAGGACACCAAAGCTTCTTCAGATACGTTAAGTGTAAAAGAGAAGCAAGAATTGATATTGGATCACTGGAAGATGATCTAATAATGGTAATAGTAGTTATGGTAGACAACAAAATAGTGGACAAACTGAATAAGTATTTTGCATCTGTTTTCATGGTGAAGACACCAGCAGTATAGTGGAAATTCCAGATGTCAGGGGTCATGAAGTTTGTGAAGTTACCATAACTAGAGAGAAGGTTCTTGGGAAACTGAAAGGTCTGAACGTAGATAAGTCATCTGGGTCAGATGGTGTACACCCCAGGTTTCTGAAAGAGGTGGCTGAAGAGACTGTGAAGACATTAGTAATGATTTTTCAAGAATCACTAGACATTGGAATGTTTATGGAACACTTGAAAATTGCAAATGTCACTCCACTCTTCAAGAAGGGAGTGAGGCAGAAGAAAGGAAACTATAGGCAAGCTCATCTGAATTCAGTGGTTGGGAAGATGTTGGAGTTGATTATTAAGGATGAGGTCTCAGAGTACTTGTGGGCACATGATAAAATAGGCTGTAGTCAATATGGGTTCCTCAAGGGAAAATCTTGCCTGACAAATCTGTTGGAATTCTTTGAAGAAATAACAAACAGGATAGATAATGGTAGTACAGAAACGATACTAGCATGGATAAAGCAGTGGCTGATTGGCAGGAGGCAATGAGTGGGAATAAAGGGAGCCTTTTTCTGGCTGGCTGCCGGTGACTAGTGGTGTTCCAGTTGGGACTGATTACTTTTCCGTTATATGTCAATGATTTGGATGTGGAATTGATGGTTTTGTTGCAAAGTTTGCAGACAATATAGAGATAGGAGGAGGGGAAGGTAATTTTGAGGGAGTAGAGAGGCTGCAGCAGGATTTAGGCAGAATAGAAGAATAGGCAAAGAAAAAGAGTATAGAATACAATGTTGGGAAGCATATGGTCATGCATTTTGGTAGAAGAAATGAAAGGGTTGACAATTTTCTAAATGGAGAGAAAATACAAAATAACTGAGGTGCAAAGGGACAGGAATCCTTGTGCAGGATTTCCTAAAGGTTAATTTGCAGGAAGGCAAATGCAATGTTAGCTTTCATTTCAAGAGGACTAGAATATAAAAGCAAGGATGTAATGTTAAGACTTTATAAAGCACTGCTGAAGCCTCACTTGGAGCACTGTGAGCAGTTTTGGGTCCCTTATCTTAGAAAGGATGTGCAGAAACTGGAGAGGGTTCAAAGGAGGCTCACGAAAATTATTCCAGGATTGAATGGCTTGTCATATGAAAAGTGTTTGATGGCTCTAGGCCTGTATTCACTAGGATTCAGAAGAATGAGGGGTGACCTTATTGAAACCTATTGAATGATGAAAGACATTGATAGAGTGGGTATGGACAGTATGTTTCCTATGGTGGGAGAGTCTAAGACCAGAGGACATAGCCTCAGAATAGAGGGCTGTCCTTTTAGAATGGAGTTGAGGAAGAATTTCTATCGCCCAATAGTGTCTGTAGAATTCTTTGCCACAGGCAGTTGTGGAGGTCAGGTCTTTATGTGTATTTAAGGTAGAGCTTGATAGATTCTTGATTGGTCCGGGCATGAAGGGATATGGGGATTGGAGCTGAGAGGAAAATTGGATCAGCCATAATGAAGTGGTGGAGCAGACTCGATGGACCAAATGGCCTAATTCTGCTCCTATATCTTACGGTCCTCTGGTCTTATGATTGGGAAATTATGATGACACCTGTACAGGCAGAGATGATTTGGTGTCATTCCCTTAATTGGTTCAGCACAATATTGTGGGCTGAAGGCAGATTCATGCGCTGTTCTTTCCTCTGTTCTGTGTACTTCTGTTCACACCAATGATACTGAGTTCAAGACGATGAAATCTTAAAGTTCTGGGAGTGAACTTCATCATTAGCCTGTCCTGGACCTGCAACATAGATGCTACAATCAAGGAAGTTCATCAGCTCCTTGACTTCCTCAGGAGGCCAAAGAAATTTGGCATGTCCACTTTGAGACTCACTGACTATTTTCAGTCACCATAGAAAGCATCCTATCCGGATGCATCACAGTTTGGAATGGCACCTGTTCTCCCTGTGATTGCAAGAAACAGCAGAGAGTTGTGGACACAGCTCTACACATCACGGAAATCAGCCTTGCCTCCATGGATTCTGCCTTCTCTTCTCGTTTGCTCAGTGTAGCATCCAGCACCATTAAAGACACTACCCACCACAGACATTCTTTCTTATCCCACTTCCCATTGGGAAATTAATAACTATTGTTTCCAAAAAATTATGTAAGACAAAATATACCACTTCAGAATTCTTAGGTTATGTCAATGGAAATGATATTTATTGATTCCTATATAAAATAAATTGAGTTATTTTGAAATACACTCTAATGGAAGCATATAGCAAGTTGTCATAGTTACTTGGCGTTCTCCCAGGATCTTGTGCACATCGTATTGGAGTAAAGTTTTATGAGTGCCCAGTATAATAAAAAATCAAATCTTCCATGAATAGCAGAAGTCGACAAATGCTGGAAATCTGAACCTAAAGCTAAACATGCTGTTAATGCTCACCATATCAGGCAGCATCTTTGGAGAGAGAAAAAGAGTTAATGTTTTAGGTCAATGATGTATCAAGAGTTCTGTTGAAAGGCTGAACACCTAAAAAGTTAAATATTCTGATTTAACTCAAATTCAAGTTCATCTTGCATATTAACTCTCTACTCTCTGTACTACAGCTGCTCTATGTTAAGCAATGTCTCTTTTTTAAAACATTCTCAGCCTTGTTACGAATTCTTCATTGCCTTAGTCTTGGCCTCCTGAGCCTTGCAAACCTCCAACATAGATACACTCAGACCATTTCCAACCTTTTGTTCATCCCCAGTTTTAATCACTCCATTGATAAGTCATGTCTTAAGCTATCTTGCTCTTAAAACCCCTACCTTAAACCTTTCTATTTCTCTGCCTTAATTAAATTCAATCCCTTTGAACTGACTATTATCCACTTGCCTTATTTGGGTGAGTATTAAATTTTGTTTGGTAAAGCATTCTTGAAGCAATATTCTACTGCCTTACTGCACAGTTGATGACGTTGGCGTAGATTTTCTATTTGCTATTCACATATAACCCTGTGGTTTTCAACTGACTGCCTTTAATGTAGACCAATTTTTTATGCATGGATAGAAATTTGAAAATATATCTCAGTATTTCTAGCATATCAGTCTGTTCTAAATTTGAAACCACAAAATAATTATTACTGGATGATTTCTACTTTAAGTAGGCAACATTCTAAATCTTGGAAGATCATTACATTTTCAAATAATTCTTAATGGAGTCATTATAAACACAGACTTGAGGTTTTAAATATGAATCAATGTCATAACTTTGCAATTTACTTGTTAATTCTAGACGAACTGACGTCAAAGTTTTAATATAGAATGGCAACTTTGGTTTTATCCTTTTTCATTCAGAGTCTTTCATATTAAGCCTACAATTATTTCATTTCAGGTTTTTTGTTCTGCTTATAATAATTCTTCCTCCAACTTTTGTACAACATTTTTAGCATTGTTCTCAAAATGTCTGCAGAACTGTTGTCCACCTGAGCTTTCTACCCACTTGCCTGCTAATTCCACTTTGGAGTTTTCTTCTTACGCAAAATTGACTAACATCTGACAGTGAGGTCCTGCCTTCTGAGCATAAGTCTCCACTGGTCAGACAACCAAGTTGAACCATCTGTCAAAGCAATTCCATGAGTCTGGCAAACAGTAAAGTATATTCAAGATCTAATGAAAATTAAATCCATTGTTCACTGTAGAATGATTTAACTTCTTGTAAAACAAAAAAAAAACGATCACATACATCTGACCTTTTTACTCTGTTGCAATTTTTCTTCATTCAGATTACTGTGCTTGTTCCTGTGACTGTTGTCAGCTGGCACAGGTCTATGGTAGATCCCTCAATGTAAGTGTTTTCTGCTTATGGCCACGAGGGCTCTGGAGCACAAGCAGGAAATCCGCAACCATTTGTCATGTGGAAGAGTAAGGCCTAATTTTCAACATTGTTAGGTGTACTACCAATTTTTTGATGCATGGACAGGGAGGCAAGCTGCTCTCTAAACCAAAGGAAGGCTGCTCTGCTTTCTGAAAGATCTCCATATTTAAGGCAACAGAAGGCCACAGACAAGTAGTAGAGTGAAGAATCCAAGCAGCTGGTGCTGACTTGTCTACAACTATCTCCAGTCATTGCACATTGAAAGGTCAGGAACACTAGCACACTCTTCCTGCACTAGTCACCATAAATTTATGTTCTTCAATTTATTTTCTTCTGTATCCATTGGAAACCATTGGTATTGATTTATATCAATTTATTTTTCATATCACAGAATCACTTTTTGATACTATATATTTTAATTTTGCATTTATGCTAACATAAAACACAATTCACCGTAGTACCATATCAGCACAGTGCTGATATGGCTACATTTGCAAATTGCTATGTCATCATTTCCCAGTCCATGTTACCATGTTTACTGTCCCTCTATAGTTTCATGTGTTGGCGCGTGGCCTAGTGGATAAGGCATCGGTCTAGTGATCTGAAGGTCACTGGTTTGAGCCTCAGCTGAGGCAGCGTGTTGTGTCCTTGAGCAAGACACTTAACAACTTGGGTCCTAGTGCCCTTCCCTTGGACAACATTGGTGGCGTGGAGAGGGGAAGGCTTGCAGCTTGGGCAACTGCCGGTCTCCCATACAACCCTGCCCAAATCCACGGTCTCACGAGACTAGCGAATGCCTATTATATAGTTTCATCATCATCTCCCAAATGCCATAATTTTAAATGTAATTATAAACTATTATTTATCGTCAAACCTAAAACCGTTTAAAATAAAGGACATATGTTTTTAATGTAGCCGGATTTATAATGGACATTAAACCCATGAATTATATTTTATTTTTATTTTTGCACTACTTATATATACACACACATTTTCTGCACTTCACCTTTTTCTTCTCTATTATTATGTATTGCACAATAACAATAATTTTCAAGACATAGGCCGGTGATATTAAACCTGATTCTGAAAGGTGTAAGAAAATGCTTGGCAGTTGCTTTAGCATACAAGTCATAGGAAATATTTTTTACACTGCTTCCTATACATCATCTCTTGGTTGAGTAAGTTTTAATATTAGTGCTTTACTTGATTTGATAATAACATTACAACTTGTCTTAGTTCATGTAACTACTGACAAATGAATACCCTTTGATTTTTCATACAGTAGTCTCCAAGTTCAGTTGTGTAAAATCATGAACTGCTATATCACATTGAATTCCTCACCGCATCCTATAAATCATTCGCTATAGCCCATTTGCTTTAATATTTATTTTTGTTTTTTTTCTTTCAGAAACAACTGAATTGGGAAACAAGAAGATAATCAAATCAATACCATTCATTTCCTACCTGTCAAGTTTACTGGGTGCCCAGATGCTGTCAGATGAACAACCTATAACTGGTGTGGAGATTGAGTGTGAGGAGAAAGGGCAATGCCCCTCTTCGTGCCATCTTTGCCACCGGCAAGGCAAGGATCAGGCCAGTCCAACCCCTGTGCTGCTGGAGATTACCCATATTATTCCACTCTACCACTTGATAGAGGGCAACATGACCAGGGAGGTAAGTGTAACAATCAGTAACAATCTCTTCTCACACAGAATTTATCTCCACATGAATAATTAGCTGCGGTAAAACACACTAAACAGGCAAAAACTTTGAGAAAAACTGTGCAGGATAGCTGATAAAAGATTACTATATTTTAAGGACTGGAGATGAATTCTTAATAATGTTCAATTTACAAAAACAAAGAGTGCATTAAAGCGTGACCTGTTGCAGCAAAAGTAGCATCAGTATGAAATTCGACCACCAATAAGATCCAGTGAGTATGGAAATTTATATTTCTAAAAAATGGTAATTTTTTAGTTAACTAATGTCTGTGAAAGAATTAGGAGGTAGTTACCCTTTTTTAAACCATAGTAAGTCTGAATAGTTCCTTTTCTTTCAAACAATGTCCTGTGTCTGAACTATTTAAGGATTGCATTCATCTAGCATTTTTACCACAAACTGATAAGTTTCTGGTTTTGGAATTGTTTTTATAATGTGCCATTATGTTACCTCAGCATTAAATTGAGACTAGTCTCGATTCTTTTAACTTAACTATCATGATCACCAAAGAAGTATTTTATCAAATTGGCCTAATTTGAGTTTGTAACCAATATTCTGATTTCACATGGTAATATTGATAGCAGTTCCCAGATTCGTATTGTTAATGGTTATTGCTAATGATCTTCAACCCCAAAAAAAGAAACAAGATTTTTTTTGTAACTAAAACTTAGTTGACATTGTTTGATGTTCAGCAACTGGTATTGATGCTAAAATAGTCTTTTTTTCAAAGTGATGGGTATTAAAAGCAAATACATCTTTGTTGACTTTACATAGCCGTCATTTTTATATCATGATAATTCCATCTAAATGATTTATTAACCAAAAATTGAAAGACTAAGACATTTGTTCTTTGTCATTTGTGTTATATGTGGAATATATTGCAAGCTATGAGATGAACTCTGCTTTTGAAATTTTGTGGGATTGAATTCAATCTCCAATTTCAAATGGGATCAAGGTTTGGAATAGGAGTTCAATGACCAGCATTGCCTCATTCTCTTTGAATGCAAATGGCTGTGGATGAATTTCTGTCGGCAGGTACTCATGAAATGAGACATCCTCATTTCATAGTGAATTATATCATAACATAATGCTGTTATAAACAAAAATAAAATGTTCAGTTTGGTAACAAATATGGGCACATGGAACGTAAAAGATTGAGAGATTAGACAGAGAAAGATAAAATTATGAGGGGCATACACAGGCTAAATGCAAGCAGGCTTTTTCCACGGGGTTTGGGTGTGACTTCAAATAGAGGTCATGGGTGAAAGGTGAAAGGTTTAAGGGGAACATAAGGGGAAACTCAGAGGGTGGTGAGAGTGTGGAATGAGTTGCCTGCACAAGTGGTGCAAGCAAGCTCGATTTCAACGTTTCAAAGTCTGGATGGGTACATGGATTCTAGGGGTATGGATGGGTAAGGTTTGGATGCAGGTGAATAGTACTGGGCAATTTCAATGCTTAGGAATGGACTAGATGGGCCGAAGAGTCTGTAATTTTCTAGACTCAATGACTTTTATAAAATGGACATATACTGTGTCAAATCTCTATGAATGACAAAAAAGCAAATGACAGGCATTTTAACTGGATGATATTAGCAAAGTGATTTAAGTACAATGCACCCCATGTATTGGATCTTGTTGGATATTCCAGTTTACTTCATCCACTTGATACATTGTTTCTCGATAGTACCCCACTGCTGAAAGTCACAAACAGCTATTTCTAAAATTATCCACTGTTGTATCAGACACTGTTGTTAGTTGCGTGTTGGTTAGAATTTCTGTCACTGCTACTTTGCCTAGATAATTTGCATTCAGTTAACTAATGGTTCAATTACCATAAATACTAGTAAACTTCCTTGAGTACAGGCATTTCATATGAGGTTGGAACTGAATAAAGTACAGATCCAGCTTTCCAAGATCATCTCTCTATTTTGTCATTAGTTAAATAAATATAATTTATCACGTCAGGTTCCTTCTTCAACTCTTTTTTGCACCAATTATATATAACTCTTCCTTGCAGTATTGCTTTGCCTTTTTAAACCGTTAAAAGAAAACAACTAAAATTAGGGTTAGATTTTGGAAAAGGCTTTACATCTAAATTTTTGGATTATACATTGCTATTCACACAAGAAGCTTTAAAAATTATTCTGATGGCAGGTTATTGTTACTCTGTTTCCTTTCTTCCTTACTGTGAAATACAATTGTCAAGATTACATGACAACAGGCAGCTAATTTGAAAAGAAAGAGAACAATTAAGTGTGAGAATAAATTAAAGATCACATACTGAAATGAAGTGACTCCAAACATGTATAGGGTACTGATAAATCTGGAGATTTTAAAAGAAGGTGAAGATTAAAAAGTGCATGAAGCCTGATTGTCTTGAGATGTTAGGATAGCATCAGGAACCAAAGGAATGAGACTTGATTCAACATTATTGAGTTACTGTTGTAGATGTTTTTAAGCACTCTGACAATGAATCGATTATTCACTACTTTGGCCTGTGTTTATAGCATTAAAAAGGAAACTGATGAACATAAATATAAATATACATGCCTTTTACCAGTAACTCCATCTGTCATAATTTTGGCTGGAGTAATTTGACAGTTTTCCAAAACCCATCAATAATTCTGATGTCACGTTTTCCTTGAGATTACTTAACCTGTTGAACTAAGATAATTTAATTATCCAGAAAAATAATGAAACGTAACATAAATGGGAGCCCATTTGAATGATGATCTCTGCTTTTGGGTTCTCACTGTTTAAAATGCTTTAATTCTCCTCAATGTTCTGACACTTCTGTCATGTCCTAAGCCTGATTTCCTCATAGATGTGTCTACAACTTCTCTTGGAGCCTCTCTTGACCTCCTACAAATGCAGACAGCCATCTTTGAAGCTGTCACTCCAGCTGTCCCATTTTCTTTACTGGCCTTCCTGCATCATGGGTGAGATGGGAGTGATTTATGCCAGTATTTTTCTTCCTGTCTCACCATGATTCTACTAGTGAAACATTTACTTCAGCACCTCTCTGAATCTTCCCTTAGAATTCTTGTACATTCTTAGAGAAAATATTTGCAATCCATGAGCTGATAGCAATGACATCACATCCTTGATGAATGTCATGTGAACATTAAGTCCAGTTTCCAATATAGTATTGTTAGGGCTATTTCTTACATTCATTGTCGTGTCGATTATCCCTTATCACCAACTAATCCCATGCACTCCCATTGGATCATTTCTTCCTGCCCCACCCCCATCACCTCACATTGAATATCTTCATTTTAAACTGTTCATCCAAGACAGTTTCACTATTTCCTCTCTCAATATTTATATCAATTAATTTATCATTCTTGTTGACTTCAAGCCTTCATCCGAGCCTATCCTGCACTTGTTATTTCCATCCCTTTTATTACTTCCCTCTTTGACTCCTTATCATTACCTTAGCCTTGCCATCACTTTGGACTTTGCTGCTCTCATTGTGTCACTTTCTGTGCTATGTCAAAATCACCTCCCAAATTTACACCCCCTCTAGCTCTTGTTCCTAGTCACATATCAGTTTGACTTGGAAATTTGAATAGATTATGACTTTATCAAAGGTCAAAGGTTCACTTATTATCAAAGAATACAACACTGAAATTCTTCTCCCATGGGTAGTCATGAAACCAAGAAAGAAAAGAAGGCAGCATGATCATCAACCCCCAAATCCTACCTCCCCACTAAAAACAAATGACGAAAACGGAATAGGCACATAAACCCCAAATCCTTTCTTCTGCCCAAAAAAATGAACAAAAATGGAACAGGCAGACCAACCATCAATCTCTCCCCCCACACACAAAAAAGAAAGATCGGGCAAAAAATAAACACAGAATATAAAAGACTGAAAAAAGTCTACAGACCAAGTCCACATCCAAAACACAGAAAACCTGGGCAACACTCTCCCTCAAATGCATAGGTTAGGAGCAGAATGTTATGAAAGTTGATAGGAATATGGGGAGAAAAAATGTGATTAATATATGATAATATACAATTAGTATAAATAGATTGTTGATGGTCAGTGTGGAGGGCCTGTTTCTATGCTGTAGCTCTCTATAAATTCATGACCTCACACCTGACTCTTTTCCAGTGTCCTGAGTAGAGAAAAGTGAGCCATGAACATTAAACATTGCAAAAGCATATAGGAAAGAGTAGCCAAGAACTTTGGTTATGTAAAAAATGGCAAGCTTGCAGAAAGAACATCCTGTGACCTGAAGTAGCCTGAACCCAGTGTTTGGCTGGCCTAGCTAAGCATGTTTGAATTTCTCTGTGTTAGAAAGAACAAATAAAGTTACATGAGGCACAAGAATACTGTTTGGGTCCTTGGGCCAAATCCAATAAGAAGCTGATACAGGTCCATCAGATGAGCCAGAACCAACAAAATTAATACATAACACATTCATCTGATAAGGGAAAAGATAAGAATGGAGGATTTGGAAATACAGGCAATGACCACTCTGGAGACTGACCGTTGAAGAAGTGGATGACCCACGTTGGAAATATGGAAATTTCATCAGGATATGGAGGTACAATTGGTTAGTGTAGACTCCTTTTTCCCAAATAGTACCTTTTCTAATCTTTGACTTCAGAGAATGTCATGGAAATTTAATGGATTTGAGTATAGGTGTTTAGCTTTGTACAATGACATGTTTGTCATTAACTAAACCAATAAAGGTATTTGTCAGAAAAACTAGATTCTCTCTGTGACTAACTGATCATTATTGTTGAGCGTTAATACCATAATAGGAGGAAAGAAAATTGGCACATATTTCCATAAGTCAGTAACCAGTTTCATCCCATTCAGTAGACCAGTTTAGTGCACGTGTCACCTTTTAAACAACACTAGATTTATTCACATCTACATTTATCCCAGAACGTTCCTGTGTGGGGTGAAACGTGTTTGAGGTTTGACATTGCAAAAGATATCAGTTATAGAACCATGATCATATTAAACACAACAAAGATTTTGGGAAGTTCAAACTTTATCCCAGCAAGATAGTCCTTGTTTGGAGTATTTGCCAATTAATTTTACATCCTAGAGAAAATCTTTCTTCTGAGGTTAACTAGAGGAAATAACTTCAAAATAGCCTCCAGAACTCTTGCCACAAGTGCATAACTTGCAAAGATGACACCATTCAGCTCCTTTGTAAAATTAAATATTAAATACTCTGAGGACCAGATCAAAAACTGATCTGAATGCAGTTACATGCTTGAATGAAATTCCTGTCCTCTACATTTCTTGATTTGTTGAGGACTTCAAAAACTAATTTTGGCTGCTTTTGAATTTAAAGGGGATCTTGTTCAGAACTCTATGCAGCTTGGTATCAATGGATGACAATTGTGCAATGGAGTTATGACCTTCAGGGGGAAAGCGGGTAATCAACTTAATCACCATATATTGCAGTGCTCCCTCTGCTATTTACACAGATATTCCATTAGCCCCCGATACATAGACTGGAGGTTTTCACTTTCATTCTTGACTTTTGCAGTCAGGATTAAGAGAGGACGTTGCAAATTTCAAGGGGATTTTGAAGATATCTTGAATATTTTCTTCCTAATAATCTCTTCTCATGAATGAGTGTGAACCAGAGTGCCTGCTTTGGGAAACATGACGTGGTCAAGGAGATCTGTAGAGGGAAATGGACAAGAGTTGCCTTGGATGTGAAGAGGATGTCTCCTGTGGTGAGAGAATCTAAGATCAGACAACACAGACTCAGTATAGTGGGGCGTACTTTTAGAACAGAAATGAGGAGGAATTTCTTTAGCCAAAGTATGGTCAATCTGTGGAATTCTCTACTACAGGCAGCTGTGGAGGCTGAGCCTTTTTGTATATTTAAGTCAAAGGTTGATACATTTTTGATTGGTCAAGGCATGATAGGATACTGAGAGAAGGCAGGAGATTGAGGCTGAGAGAAAAATTAGATCAGCCATGGTGAAATGGTGGAGCAGACAAGATGGGGCAAATGGCCTAATTCTGCTCCTATATCTTATTGTCTCGGCAGAAGCTCTTCATCAGGACTGAGATCCGGCCTGTTTTGGAAAGCTTGTGTTATGGTTTGACCTATAAATGATAAAAAGCTGGAGTCTCTGTGTTAGGATTTTCATCTTGGAAGGGACACAGATTTTGTTTCATTTATTCTGCCTGTAGATTTGGAGGGTTTTTTTGAAGGTAGCATCTTTAGGTGTCTCCTCCAGGAAATCCAAGTCTCAAGCACTCAGGAGGAAAGTAATCACCGCTGCTGAACTTGAGGTCTTGGTCGTCACTATCAATTTATTTAGATTGTCAATGCTTCTGCTGGTGCACGGAAGGAAATGGTAACCTTTTTCATTTATCCCTTCTTTCATCATCACTGAAAGGAGGGAAATAGGCCATATTTATTGGGGGCGCACAGTGGATATCTGGAAGGCAGAACAAAGAATGGAACAGCACAAGAACAGGCATTTCAGTTGATGATGTCTGTGCCACCAGGATACCAAATTAAACAAAGCTTATTTCTCTGTATAAGATACAAATTCTCCATTCCTTACAAGTTTGTGTAACTCTCTAAATGCTTTTTAAACACCATTTTTATACTTGCTTTCAATACCACCTATGGCGACCAATTCCCGGCACCTACCACTCTCTGTGTAAAATAAAGTTACTTCTCGTATCCTCATATATAAAGCATCCAGGACATCTTCAAGGAGCAGTGTCTCAGAAAGGCAGCGTCCATTATTAAGGGCCCCCAGGACCCAAGGCATGCCTTTTCTCATTGTTACCACCAAGTAGGAGGTAGACAAGCACACATTCAGCAATTCAGGAACAGCTTCTTAGAACCATAGAACCATAGAACACTAAAGCACAGTACAGGCCCTTCAGCCCTCTATGTTGTGCCAATCCATATAATCCTTAAAAAAAGTACTAAACCCACACTACCCCATAACCCTCCATTTGTCTTTCATCCATGTGCCTGTCCAAGAGGCTCTTAAATACCCTTAATGTTTTAGCCTCCACCGCCATCCCTGACAAGTCATTCCAGGCACTCACAAACCTCTGTGTAAAAAACTTACTCCTGATGTCTCCCCTAAACTTCCCTCCCTTAATTTTGTACCTATGCCCTCTGGTGTTTGCTGTTGGTGCCCTGGGAAACAGGTACTGACTATCCACCCTATCTATGCCTCTCATAATCTTGTAGACCTCTATCAAGTCCCCTCTCATTCTTCTACGCTCCAAAGAGAAAAGTTCCAGCTCTGCTAATATTGCTTCATATGACTTGTTCTCGAAACCAGGCAGTATCCTGGTATATCTCCTCTGCACCCTCTCCAAAGCTTCCACATCCTTCCTATAATGAGGTGACCAGAATTGAACACAATACTCTAAGTGTGGTCTCACCAGAGATTTGTAGAGTTGCAACATGACCTCTCTACTCTTGAACTCAATCCCCCTGTTAATGAAGCCTAGCATCCCATAGGCCTTCTTAACTACTCTATCAACTTGTGTAGCAACCTTGAGGGATGTATGGATTTGAACCCCAAAGTCCCTTTGTTCATCCACACTCTTAAGTAACTGACCATTAATCCTGTACTCAGTTTTCTGGTTTGTCCTTCCAAAATGCATCACCTCACACTTGTCCGGATTGAACTCCATCTGCCATTTTTCTGCCCAACTCTGCAGCCTGTCCATATCCTCTTGTAAACTTCGACCACCTGCAGCTCCATCCACAACTTCTCCAATCTTTGTGTCATCCGCAAACTTACTCACCCATCCTTCTGCCTCTTCATCCAGGTCATTTATAAAAATTACAAATAGTTGGGGTCCCAGGACAGATCCCTATGGCACTCTACTAGTCACCGACCTCCAGGCAGAACATTTTCCTTCCACAACTACCCTCTGTTTTCTTCCCTTAAGCCAATTTTTTATCCAAACAGCCAAGGTTCCACTTATCCCATGCCTCATGACTTTCTGGATGAGTCTCTCATGAGGGACCTTGAAAAGTCCATGTAGACCACATCCACTGCCCTACCCTCATCAATTTCTTTTGTTACGTCTTCAAAAAACTCAATCAGGCTCGTGAAACATGATCTTCCCTTCACAAAGCCATGTTGACTATTCATGAGTAGACTATATTTCTCCAAATGCTCATAGATCCTATGCTTAAGAATCCTTTCCAGTAGTTTGCATACCACTGACATAACAATCACCGGTCTATAGTTCCCAGGTTTCTCCCTATTACCTTTTTTAAACAAGGGAACTACATTTGCCATTCTCCAGTCCTCTGGCACTTCCCCTGCAGCCAAAGAGGATTCAAAGATCATAGCTAATGCTCCTGCGATCTCTTCTCTCAATTCCCACAACAACCTGGGGTGTATCATATCCGGCCCTGGGGATTTATCAAACTCAATGTTTTTAAGAAGATCCAGCACTTCTTCCTTAATCTCTACATTGTCTAGCACACAGGCCTGTTCTACTCCAACCTCATCCTGATCAAGATACTTTTCACTTGTTATTACTGAAGCAAAATATTCATTTAGGACCTCCCCAACCTTCTCCGATTCCAGGCACATGTTGCCCTCTTTATCCTTTAGCGGTCCCACCTTCGTTCTCGTCATCTTCCTATTCTTCACATACACATAGAATGCCTTGGGGTTCTCCTTAATCCTGCATGCCAAGGCCTTCTCATGCCCCCTTCGAGCTCTGCTAAGTCCTTTCTTTAGCTTCTAAGACCTTTCTTTAGCTCCTTCCTGGCTACCCTATATTTCTCATTTCTTCCCCTCTGCCATCCAATTCCTAAATGGACATTAAACCCGTGAACACTACCTCACTTTGTAAATAAGCATTATTTCTGATTTTGCATGATTTTTAATCTATTCAATATATGTATGCTGTAATTTATTTATTTATTATTATTATTCCTTTTCATTTATATTATGTATTGCATTGAACAGCTGCTGCTAAGTGAACAAATTTCACGAGACAAGCCATGATAATAAACCTGATTCTGATATCTCCTTTAAACTTTCCTCCACTCACAACAAAGATGTGTCCTCAGATAGCTGACATTTCTACCTCGGGGTATTTCTGATTCCTCTCTCTGTGTACGGCTTTCATAAGTTAACTATAATCATTCAAGTTTAATTGTCATTCTACTATATATGAACACCTATGAATACAGACCCAAAATGCAAAACGCAGTATCAACTGTCATACACAGCTCAAGGTATGACGTACAAGGGGCAGCACAAATAAGATGGCAGTATAAAGGCAGTAACACGTAATATAGCCCAAAAGAAAGATGTTTAATAAAGACAATAACACATTTAGTTGGTCCCATAGAAGCTGCTGTGTCTGAATGCACTGCCATTTTACCTGAAGTTTATAAAGTATAAAGCTATGTAGGTTATAGTTCCTGCCTTAAGCTCGGATAGATGACATAGAATGATGCATTAATACCACAGTGAAGGAACTAAAACTGTAAACAAGTGCTAGGGATTAGCTCCAGGGCCAGCTACCTGAAGGGACCAGGGGTATGGCTCATTAAAATTGAGGCATGTGGAGTGGAGAGCCAAGGGCAAGCAAAAACTGGGACAGTGGGTGTGGAGGGGCAAATGTGTTCCTCAAACATTGAGTCTGCACCTTCAGGCTCCTGTACCCCCACCTCAATGGCTGTAATGAGAAGTGGGCATGTCCTGGATGCTGAGGCCCTTCAAGATGGATGCCGATTCTAGAAGCACCACCTTTTGAAGATGTCCTCAGTGACAGGGAGGCTAGTGCTCAGGATGGAGCTGGTTAAGTCTACAACTTTCTGCAGCTGTTTTAGATCCTGTACATTGGTGCCTCCATAACAGGTGCTGATGCTGTCAGTCACCACAGTACATCTGAAGAAATTTGATAGAGACATATCAAATCTTCTCAAACTCCTAATGAAGTATAGCCACCTGCATGCTATCTTTGTGAATGCATCAATATGTTGGGCTCAGGATAGATCCTCTAAGATTGAGAAGTGTATGGCCATGCAATTTCGTAGAATGAATGAAAGGACTGATTATTTTCTAAATTAAGAGAAAATACAAAAAATTGAGATGCAAAGGAACTTGGCAGTACTTGTGCAGGATTCCCTAAGGGTTACTTTGTGGATTGAGTCTGTGGTGAGGAAGGCAAATGCAACATTAGCACTAATTTCAAGAGGATTAGAATATAAAAGCAAGGATGTAATGTTGAAACTTTATAAAACGCTAGTGAGACCTCACTTGGAGTATTGTGAGCAGATTTGAGTCCCTTATCTCAGAAAGTATATGCTAAAATTGGAGAAGGTTCAAAGGAGATTAATGATTCCAGGATTGAACAGCTTGTCTTATTCAGAATTCAGAAGGCCTCTTTGAAACCTGTTGAACAGTGAAAGGCCATGATAGAGTGAATGTGGAAAGGATGTTTCCTATGGTGAGAGAGTCTAAGAACAGAGGACACAGAATAGAAGAGCATCCTTTTAGAAAGGAGATAAGGAGGAATTTGTTTAGCCAGAGAGTGGGTGAATCTGTGGAGTTCTTTGTCACAGGCAACAGTGGAGGCCAGGACCTTATGTATATTTAAAGCAGAGTTTGATAGATTCTTGATTGGTCAGGGCATGAAGGGATATGAGGAGAAGTCAGGAGACTGTGGGTGAGAGGAAAATGGACCTGCCATGAAGAAGTGATGGAGCAGAGGGGTTAAACAAGTCCAATGAGCACATAACCATTGGAGCTCACACTGAAGTAAGGAGGTATGGAGGCCTAGGTCTTGAAACTTATTGATTAGTTTTGAGGGATGATGATGTTGAATGCTGAGCTGTAGTTGATAAACAGAATCCCAATGTATGCACCTTTGCTGTCCAGATGTTCCATGGTTGAGTGAAGATCCAATGAGATGGCTTCAGCTGTGGACCTTTGATGTGTTGGCAGGCAAATTGGAGTGAATCCATGTCACTTGTCAGGCAGGAGTTGATATGTTTCATCACCAACCTCTTAAAGAACATTTTTACTGTGGATGTAAGTGCTACCAGACAATAGTGATTGAGTCCAGTTGCCATGTTCTTCTAAGGCGTTGGTTCAATTGAAGCCTGCTTGAAGCAGGTGGGTACTTCAGATCACCAGAGGGATTAAAGCTATCAGTGAACACTCCAGCCCGTTGATCAGCACATGTCTTTAGCAATCAGCCAAGGATCCCATCTGGGCCAGTTGCTTTCTATGTGTTAACATTCCTGAAGGGTGCTCTCATGTCTGCCCCAGGGACTGAAATTACAGGATCATCAGGGGCTGTGAGAGTTCGTGAAAGTTCTTCCGTATCGTGACATTCAAAGTGAAAATAGAAGGCAGTGTGCTCATCTGGGAGCAAAGCCTAGTTGTCACCTATATTGATTGGTTTCACTTTGTAAGAGGTAAAAGTAGTCAATTTTTCAAATAACTTTTCTTGAAGTTGGTAAATGATCGGTAACTGATGGGAGGTTGATATTAAGTAATGAAGTAACATCACGATAACGTTGACTGGAAAGTTCAGTATTTATATATTTTAGGCTTATTCAAGAATAAAGTTTATTTTGAAATAAGAAATAAACAGCACAGTTCATGTGGGGTCCAAGAGCATGAGAAAATGAAACCTGGAAGCAAGGAGTGATGGAAAGGATGGGATCCACTTTTGAATGCGGAGATTTGAATGTGTTAAGTATATGAGAAAGATCTGGTACTGGCACAGAGGCCCCTTCACCATGTCGATAGTAATTTTATAATGCTGGAAGTAATCAGGCTTGGCATTCTACTGGGTCATTGAGATAACCAAGTGAGAATGGAAATAATGCCAGAGTTTTAGTGGGCAGATTGCCTCATTGATTGGAATGATCGGTTTTTGTGTAAATTACTAAAAAACAATTTGAAAAGACAAAGCTAAACAAAAGTGACATAAGGAAAAGTCGAGAATGTAAGCCTGACAAAAGACCTAGAGTGGTTGCGTGGAGAAGGCTGGGGCTCGAGGGGGGAGTTTGAAGAGCCTGCCAGAATCACATTTTCTGGAATTTTGCTTGATTGCCTCTGGAGGTTGGAGACTGTTTATGCAAAGCACTGATTAACAAAATTTCAACACTGTGGGGTCAGGTCCATCACAGAGAAGATCTTTCCTGCATAGATTATTGTTGAACTGAACTTGTTGAATTAATTGCTCATTCACATTCCATGTTCACTGTGATTATTGGTATGATTCCATGCTTTTTGTAACATTATCACTCGTCTATAATCTGCATCCTATTTTTGAATCACACATGAGTGAGTGGGACTATATTTAAAAACATATGAACTTAAAAAATTTAAGAGCAAGAGTAGGCCATCTAGCCTCTTGAACCTGATTCATCCTTCAATGAGATCTTATCTTGTCATCAGCTCAACTTTCCTGTCTGTCCCCCAGAATCTGTGATTCCTGTGTAGACCAAAAATATGCTTGTCACTGCTTGTCTTCTTTGTCCTTTGGCAATTGAGTGATGCTAGATCTTTTTTCATCCACTTTAACTTTTTCTTTCTTGCTCTTATTGATCATATTTCTCTGATTGTTTTATTTTGCTTTCCGCAATTAAAAACCTTGTTTTCCCCTTCTGTTACCATGCCAAGATTTGGTTTCTAAGACCCAGCACTAAGGGGAGAATGTGGATGAACAGTGCTAAAATGTTTACCTAGTATTGCTGAATCGGGCGTCTTTGCTGTGTGTATCAAGGGAAGAATACGGGTGAGTTGAGAGTTGAAATGGGGTTGCAGATAGTGCTTCTATTCTGCAAAATGCTCAACTTCCTTTTTCTCCATTTATTTCAGCGTTAGTGACAACTGGGGGTTTTGTTGTAAGGGCTTCCATGTCTCAGTATTTACCCTGCAAGCATTTCAAGTGTTTCCCTGCAAGCTAATGTGTTCCCAGACAAATCCCATTCAGGGTGGGCCAATGCCATTTCATTTTTATATGCTATCATTTTTATATTCTCTGAATAAATCTTCATTGTTAATTTCTAATATTGAGTCCTGAGTTTACTCCACACCTGTGTCTGTTCATCTGAAGATTGTTATATTTATTGCTTATTTATTATTATTATTATTATTATTATTATTGTGCTTCTTTTCTTTTTTGTATTTGCAGAGGTTGCTGTCTTTTCCACATTGGTTGTTTATCTGTGCAGATTTTCATTGATTCTGTGGTGTTTCTTCCTATGTAGTGTGAATGCCCAGAAGAAAATGAATCTCTGGGTAGTTTATGTGCTTTGGTAATAAATTTGCTTTGAAATTTGAACTTTGAAGAAATAAAAGGAAATATTGTATCTTACCTATCAGTACAAAACTAACACAAAGGGCTCTTTCTCACATGTTGCATGATTGCTTTTATATAGTGTTAATTTATTCATTGAGAGGTACTGCAAGGAAATAGGCCATTTGGCCCACAGAGTCCTTGCTGACTTAAGCACCCATTTACACTAATCTTATAATAATCCATTTTAATCCCCTCACATTCTCCTCAGCTTGCCCCCAGATTCTATCACCCACGTAAACAGCAGGCACTCACTTATAGAACAGTGACCAGTTAATCTACGAGTGTGCAAGTCTTTGGGTGCATAGGAAGTACATAGAGGACCCAGAAGAAACCCACTTTGTCACAAGGATAGCATGCTAACTTTATAGAGACAGCATCCAAAAGTAGGATTGAGCCTAGGTTACTGGAGCAATGAAGCAACTGCTTTAACAGTCATGACATCTAGAAGTACACTTCTCCCATGTTGCTATGAGCATCAAGGCTGTTTCCATTCAGGGAGTTGCTTTTGTACATCCTGACTTAGCATGGACTTAGAGGCAATCTGACGTAGATCTATAAAAGCATTGTACAACATCCCTCTAGGGTGATTAGTTCGGTTTAATAATTTGCAGAGAACCTGAGGACAGATGTTTAAATTTTGTAAAATAACAGCTTTACAGGATTATTAACAGTTCTTCTCTATACAAAGAGCATTGAAAAAACAAAATATATTGTTAGCTAATGAGATGAGTGCATGGCATTCCTTCAAGAAGATTTGGTCTGGGTCTTGACAAAGGTAGAGGTAAATAATGTGATTAAGATTGTTTTGTCACTGTGATTCCCTGGCATAGTTTTGATCATCTGAGGGGCTTTGAGAAGAAGTTTTATAAGAATTCTTACACTATCAGTTTTTCTCTTTACACCTTTCTCTGTCTCTCCCAAGAAACTGCTTAGGAAGGGTTTATGAAAAGACGTGGAGATGCAGAAAAGGGAGGGGACATTCTTTAGTTCTGACACCTTAGCTGTTTATGTGGAGAATGGGTCAGGCCTGTGGATCACCTAGTCTTTGCATGCTGGCAAGTTTTGTAAATGTGTAAACAATGCAATTTGATGTGGGTCAATAGTTTGCTAGAAAATTGACAGAGTTAATCGTCGTTGTTAATTCATTACCCACTCTCTCCTTTTGAAATGGTCATTCAGGATTGAGAAGTGCATGTTTCCTTGCCAGTTCTGTGGATTCTGATGTGGCTTATGAGGCCACTGGAACAGTGGACTCTTCGGTAAATGGGCAGTTCCATTTCATTGGCTATTTGCACAGGGCTTCTATGTGCTTATGATGCATGGGTTGAAGTCCCCAATAGCATCCTGAATATTGAGCAGTCATGATTCAGAGATTTTCAAGGAGCCAGTGGCGATTTTGTGCTTTCTTCAAGTCTGCTTTGAACACCTCCTTGAAGCTTTACCACTTTCCATTTGGTAACCTCTTTCTGTGATAGAGTGTGTGTCTGATCCAGCCGTCGGTTGTTGGGCTTCAATGCTGGGATTGTTGGACTGGAAAGGCAGATTGATTTACTCTTCAAGTGAACCTGGAGAGAGCAAGTGGTATTTTATTACAGAGGCTTGAGTTGCTTGCCGTAAATTTTTCCAATCTCAGAAGAACTGAGGAGGGCAGGAAGACCATGTTTTGTGTCATGTCTGTGACCTTTCAACTCAATCAAACCATGACTTTGAAGACTACGGTGAACTTAATAATTAATACTGGCATTTGCTTGTAGGTTCCCAAGATAAGCAATATGGGCCCTGATTTCCAGGGTTGTACTGTGAACCTTTGTTCTTGGAAAGCAATTTTGCTCAGTAGAAGTTTCAAGGAGAATGTGTGCCTTGAAATGATCCTTCATGAACTTCTCTGTATTTGCACTTGTGCTGTCATAGTTCATGTTTTCAATAATTTCTGACCAGATGAGCTCAGGAGTTCATTGAATTTTATGATACACATTAATGTTTACTTTTGTCTTCTCTAAGTTATTGGACAAACACATCGATGTTGTTAACAAAGTAGATGATAGGAAGGATAGTCATGTAAATTGCTACTTATACCCTTCATGATTGTGTTGAAATCAATGTGAAACAACACATATTTAGCAAGGTTCAGCCTGGACTACAGAGCTGGAATAATAGCTTACTGTTTACAGAATGATCATTAGTTAAAGGGCAAGTAGTTGACTTAAGTGAAAAGACTTAAGTCAAATTTTTTAAACAATGAATAATTTGAAAAGGTCACAAAGCATCCATAAACATTCACAGCATTAAATACCATGGAAGTTATATAAGAATGTACTTGAACACTTATCACTTGTTTTCAAAAGTGCTCTATTTGTACTCTTGCTAAAATCCTCCAGCAAGGCCCCCGTTTCATCTCTTTCAATTCATTCCTTTGAAGTTGAATTCCTTAAGTCATATATTTTGGTCCTTTTACTTCACTGATCTGACTTCCGGATAATCTTGGACATAATTTTGAGTATATTTACACAGTGGTTAGAATTAGTAGCTAGCCAAAGAAGAGGAATGGAAGCAACCACAGATTATGTCCCTCTAGAGATACCACTGATTGTCAGGTAAGGTGAGTTAAAAATATTAGTAATTGCAAGATTACCAAACTTTAGCAGGTCACATGGAATCTTTATTATCTTGCAATTGAAGTTCAAGTTCAACTTCATTGTCATTCAAATGTACACATGTACAAATCAAAAACCGTTCCTCCTGACCAAGTTGCAAAATACAGCACATAAAACTAACGCACAATACATGAAGTAATATTATGACAAATTAATTAATAAATAGTAAAAGATTTTGTATGGAATATTTCACATTGTCTCTGTTTATCTCACATGTTCAGAGCCTTCTCTGCCCTATGAGTTGGTGAATTGTGCTGGTAACATATTCTAAAGAGTTAATTTATTAAACAACAGGCAATAATGGCATCATCGCAATTTGAAGAAGTGTTAATTAAAACTGTCAAGCATTTCCTTTTTCTGTGAACTGGTCCCAGGATAATCAGTAATAAAAAACCACTGTCTCAAAGTCATTTGTTTTAAATAGAACTTCTGTGGAGATATTATCTCATTATTTTTTTAAAGAATGTTGATGAACTTTCTGAGCAGTGAAAAAAGTATGCTGTCTGAAACCACTTGTCTGCTTACCTGGTGTTTGAAGCAATACTTAGAATAAAAACTGTTTTCATCTGATGGAGTACCTTGCAAGCAGCTCAAGACACTTGAAATAAAATCCACCAATGCTGTCTCCAAGTTTGCCAGAAGAGTAAGTAAACTAGAATCAATATACATTCCCAGACCAACGTCCCCAATACTGAAGCCCTACAACAGACAGCCGCAACAGATACACTTTGACATGGAAAGAGGTTACCAAATGGAAAGTGGGAAGGTTCAAGGACGTGTTCGAAGCCCAATTGATAAAAGAACAACTTCACCAGTGGTTCCTGGAAATCAGTTCTATCCCACCAATGCCAATGTACCCTTCCATTCCTAACCTATTCAAGTATGCTGTCAAAAAGCAGTGACAACCCATGAATTAACAAGGCAGTATATAAAATGATAATCTTTTATTCAATTGAAAAATTCTATGCCAACTGATTTCATATAGGCTTCTGAAAGTACATATGGCAAATTAAGCCAATTACCAATTACAGGGTTGGTAATTGGTTAATGGTTTTATATTGTCATATGTACTGCAAGTCCATGAATTGCATTGTGTATATGCCATCTAGAAAGATCTGTCCATACATTACATCTAGGAAGTACTGAAGAGAACAAATAGCAGTGAAAACAGTGTCATATTTACAGTGAAAGTGCAAAGCCATGTTGAAATTTATTGCAAGATCAAGAGTCTTACAGCGGTGGGATAGAAGCTATCCTTGAGCCTGTTATGTGTCTTCAAGCTCTTGTATCTTCTGCTTGATAAAAGAGGAGGTGGGAAGAAGATGTTTTAAAATTTTTGAGATCATCTCAATCTCCCATTGGGATTGCTCTTTATCCTCTTGCTCTGTACCTGCTATAACCTGACATGAGGTAGTTCTCTCCTATTCCTTCAATAGAGTATGCAGGAAGTTCAAGTGAACTGCTGGTGGTCTGTAATCTTGGAATGACTGATATTTTGCGTCACCCTATTCAACGGATCTCAATTGAATGGGATTGTTTGTTGCTTCTACTGCTCTCCACTGACTGCATTGAACTATGCTCTAATGTTCTATTGAATATTATCTGCCTACCGATCTCAGAAATGGAGCAGAACAAGATGACTCGCAAACCCCTGTTTTTTTGATTGTGCTGCTGTATTTCCCATCCACGCCACCCACATTTTTCCCTCCTTCCAGAATCAACATTGATTAATAATTTTTTCCTTGGGAAGGATTCTTCGGAGCATTTGCTATTTAAATGCAATTAGTTCAAACAATAAGTCTATACCTTCTTCACATTTTATAGTAATACTTTAAAATATGTCTGAAAAGGTGAACTTTTGTCAAATAGGTATATGAATAAAAGCAAATAAGTATAATTTTCCTCTGAGCGATCTAGGGGTAAGGGAATTTTTGAACATGCTTAATAGTATTTTGTTATATTCTTGATAAAATAAATGTTACATCTGTAGCAAACTTGTTTAAAGTTCCCATATGAAAAGTACAAATCACGGTGGAGTGAATCTGAAGGCATGTGCTTTGAATTAGAGGCTTCTTTTCAGATAAATTACTGGAAAGACTATTTCAGCATTAAAAGTTCAACTAATACTTGCATAAAAATCTGCAACTTTCAGGTTTGATTGACTAAATAATACTTTTGGAAACCACATAACCATGAAATAATATGTTAATAGTTAACTGAAGGTTTAAATACGTTTAATCAAATCAAAGTGTGTCAGTAAGTGTGACTTATGCCTGAAATAAAATCACATGACCTCCAAATGTTTGGGTTGAAGTCCTGACAGACAGACAGGAATGTGATTGTGGAATCATTTTAGGGAAGCAATGCACAGCAGAGCTCAATTAACACCATCCTGCACTCTCTCAGCCTGCTTGATATTTACCGATAACATTTATTGACGGAAGTTTTGCGGTATATTGTACACACCTTTTACAAATTAACAATTCTGCCTGTTGCTGTGCACATGGGAGACTAGAGCCCGGAGCTTTCTCAACAATGGCTGAGGTGTGGTAATTATACTCTGTGACAACGGCTATTCTGATCATGATCCTGCTGCTGAAAAAATTTAGTGATATCATTGACCCAAGGCTCTTGTCCACATTCTTTCTCACTCTTCACCATGACAAAATTCTCACTCCAAGCCGGTATCAGAGTGGAGTTGTGGACTGGATGGTAACAAGGGAGGAGACTACGGGAGACTGGGTGTTGGGGAGTTGAGATCATAAGAGCATATGAATTATAAGTACAAGTTGGTCAAGTCTCATCCATCATTAAATACGGTAATTATTAATCTGATTAATGACAGCAACTTCGCCATTTTTTCCTCCAGCCCAGAACCTTAGATTTTCATGCAACTATGTGACTAAGTCCCTTTCTCATTTTAAGATTTTCCACTAGCTCACACAGCCCCCTAAGCTCAAGGGACTGCTGTCCTGATTGTCTTTAGAGTTTAATGCTTTATTCTTAGATCTGGTAAAATTCTGGTGTATCTGTAATGAACATATACAGAAGCACAGGATCAAAGTTCCAGTGAAGTATGGTACTCAAAACTGAATGCATGATGAGGATTTGTTCAAGAATGCACAAAGAAATAATCTTTTCTCACCTTTGCATTCGAAAGGCATTTGAATTCTAAGTCTTGTTGACTACCTTTTTTCATGTGTTGTAGGTTTTGTGATTTGTGCACGTGGACATTCAAAATCTCTTTCCGCATCCACCGTAGAAAACAAGACAAACACATTTGTAATTTTTGATCCACGGTGGGTGACTTCACAGTTAAACTTCACCTGTCACTGTTTGTCCAAATTCTCAATCTCTTTTCATCACTGTCACAGGATTTCAGAAGCTAGCTTTCAGAAAATAATCTTAAATGATCAATCACGTTTCTGATATGATCAATCATCTGAAAGAAAAGAAATATTAAAGTACACCTAAAGTCATGTTGTTGGTGTGCAATGATTCATTTCTCACTTTGTACCCGAAAACAAAGTTTCTAGGTTGGTGAGACTGTATTTTCTTGAATTGTGGTCTCTAATCCCGAAGGTGATCACACAGTCTCACCAAACAATGGCTTCTGCATTTCCATGTCTAAATGTGAAGAATCCTTGTCACAGTTCTGCTTGTTGTACAACTCTTTTAGAGACACCACCAATATCTCATTAACAAGGGCTGAAGTAATTATTGGCCCATTGTGAAGCAGTGTCACAGGTGTACTGATAAAACATTATTAAATAGTTCATTTCTGGATCCTGCATTGTACACGGTGGCCATTTTAATTTGGACAGCATGTGTCCGACAGCTGACCAACATTGATCCATCTGTTTTATGTGAGTCATCAAGTTCCTTTCCATGACTCCAAGGTCTACACTTCTTTCAATTTTGCTGGTTGGAAAATGCCTCTGTGTTCCATATTTGTAATTGAGAAACTAGTGGAGAAAAGTTACCTCCATTGAACCTTGCCATGAGCATGAAGCTGATGACTGTTCCGGGACAAAAGTAAGACAAATTAAGCAATAAGTGTATGCGGTCTTATAAAATAAATCTTCCTCAAGAGTTTTGCCCAGGCTTGGTGTGCTAAGACTTAGTGTCCCCAAGTGGGTTGTTTTCATTTATGCTTTGCACATGCAAAAATGCTACCTCAGATTTTAAATGAGTTTCCTTTGCAGCAGCATCTAATTAGACATGGTCTTCTACAACCAGAAGTGCAACACATTGTCTGAGTGTCTTGTTGATACATCCATAAAATCTTAAAATGACACCTCAGCAACTTCTTAACTTGATGAGTGATTTCCTTTCATTGACTTCTGGTCCGCGTTTATCAAAATTGACGTGCTGTGAACCCTCAAATCAACTAATCCTTTGTCTGTAAGAATTCTGTCCTCAGACAGCAATTTGTCACTTCACTAAGTTCGAAAGATTTTGGCAGATTTACGCGCAAGGTGGCAAGTGAACCGTTTTCACCAGGCCCCTGACACTTTTCCGAAAAACACACTTGCAGGAAGCCGCACTCATGTCTCGATGAACCTCCACGTACAGGATTTTCACAATTCAGTAACTTAAAAATGATTTATGGATTTTTTCACTGAACCTGACAACTAATTTCCTTTCTTTTGACTCTTGGTTTCAGTTGAATAATGGTTGGACTGGAAACCATATGCGAGTCTAAAAGCATACTGTAAAATAGTCACCAGGGACCTGGAGAGTTTTCACTGGATACCGAGTTTGAGCTTCGCCACATAGCAGTCGCTTAACTGAAACAAAAATGCAATAAAGTGACGAGACTTTCTGACCCAAGCGTTATATCTGTAGCTCAATCAGCAAGTAACATAGGCCAGAGCTCGCCAGTGCTCAGACAGTGACCTGACTTGTTTCGAAGAACAGGTCTAAAACAAATTCCAGTGCCCATTTTGTTGTAAATCATCATTTTCAACTGTTAAGATCTGGATTATATATTGGTGCTAAAATATTTCCATTCAGGACACACTGAGGAGCAAGCATTGTTGAGTTGTAATAAACATACACCCATGGGAAAACTGTATTGGTCACTGAGACCCAAAGAGCAACATGCACAGGTCAGGGAGTTCTGAACTGGTTCCAAACCCCATTCAATGTGCTGATCATGACTGAAATTATTACAGTTAGTCAAGTTCCCTAAAGCCAAAGGGTTTTCTTAATAAAAGCATAATAATGGAAGGAAAGCTTATTTAAGAGGATACCATAAGAGAGTTTCAATGTCATGATGTTACTAGCAATCCTCCTATTATAGTTTGTCATAAAAGTATAGTATGTTATTTTTTTGTTCTGATCCACTTTTTTCCCCCAGCATAGAATTGTCAAATTCTAAAGGGCTATAAGCTGAGAGGGAAATGTATCGGGCAAATTTTTTTTCACTGCGTGTGGTAAGTACCTAGACCTACCACAAGAGGTGGTAGAGGCAGATATGATAGTTGTGCTTAAAAAGCTTTCAGTTGGCATCAAGGCCATGCAGGGAATGGAGGGATATGCACGTGTGCAGGCAGAAGGGACTAGTTTAAATTGGCATTATGTTTGGCATGGACGTCATGATTTCATCCACTTAAATGGTCTGTACTGATACCTACCATGCTGTTACTGAATGTCTCACTTTCCCTATTTTTTTTGTCACTGTGGATACCATTCCATGCCAGTTGCAGCAAATGACTTCACTTTTAGTTAGGTTATAGAAAGGCAGTTTTCCCAACATAATAGTACCAAAGGCTTATATAGAAGAGAGGTTATTGGAGATAGTACACCTCTCAGTAAGCAGAACCGCTACTAGTTTGCTTTCCCACTAAATCTCAGTTATTCATAAGAAAATGAACACTTTTCATTTATTAAAAGGTATATTATTTGGCAATTGGTAATTGGTTTATTCATGTCACATAGAATGGTACAACATAAGATTTTCCTTTGATCTATGACTGCTACAGCTCTTTTAGATAATGATACTTAGATTTTTTTTGGGTTCCAGTAACAGAACCTTCTGGCCCAATAAGCCTGTGCTGCCCAATTACATCCATGTGACCAATTAACCCTACCGTCTTTGGAATGTGGGAGAAACTGAAGCACACAGAAGAAACCAACCCCATCACAGGGAGGACATGCAATCTCCTTACAGGCCCTAGCAGGAATTGAACATGGGTTACTGGCTCTGTAATAGCATTGCGCTAACTATAAATGGGCTTGTCTGGGATTTATCACCCGAAGTGAGAATCATACCACTAGACCAAAGAACCCACAAGCAAACAAATCACTTCTGCCTGCACATAGTTCATAACCCTGCATTCCCTGCGTACTCATGTGTCTATCTAAAATCCTCTTAAAAGTCTCTATCGTAACCGCCTCCACCATCACCGCTGGCAGCATGTTCTAGGCACCCACCACTGTCAGTGTAAAAAAAATTGTCCCACATCATCTCCTCTGCTTTCTCCCCCACCCCTTACCTTAAATGTATGCATGAGGTAGTTTGACCCTGAGAAAAGATGCCGGCTGTCTGCACTACCTACGGCTCTCATAGCTGCCGTCAGGGGTCCCCGCACCCTTCGTCACTCCAAAGAAAATAGCTCCAGTTTATCCAACTTTCTCACATAGCACATGACCTCTAATCCAAGTGGCACCCTGGTGAGCCTCTTCTGCACAAACTCCATAACCTCCACATACTTCCTGTAATGAATCACCAAAAATTTAATGGAATATCCCATATGCAGTCTAACCAGAGTTTCATAAATCTGGACCATAACTTCCTGATCTTTGAACTCAGAACTTAATAAAGGCAAGTATGTGATATGTCTTCTTTACCACCCTATCAAATTGTGCAGCTGTGTACTGAGACACAGTGAGAAGTTTTTGTATGTATGTCATCCAGCCATTCATACATAAATACATCAAAGTAATTAAAAAAAAACAAATACAGAATATAATGTTAATGTTCCAGAGCAGGTGTAGTGCAGAGAGAGAAATAAATGCTAGGGATGATTAGGTAGATTGAGAGATCAAGAGTTCATATTTATCATTGAAGAGATCAGCTAAAGAGTTTTATAATAGTGGGATTGAAGCTTTCCTTGAGCTTGGTGGTATGTGTTCTCAAGTTTTTGTGTATTCAGCCTGATGACAATAGGGAAAAGAGAGATGACCTGAATAGGAGTCATCCTTGATTGTGTAAGACACTTTCTCAAAGCATCGGGAAGTGCAGACAGATTCAATGGATGTTTATTCCCTCGCATACATTGAATAAACTAATGTTAGCAGGGCAGTGGTATGAGAACCATAAATGGCTTTGTATTGCTGTGTAAATGGCGGAAGAGTCATCCAAGGTTCATGTTCCATGTGGGTATATAATGACCCCTGTTGGATTCTGTGGTAAACATTATATGAAGCCAAGGGATGCAATTGATATCCATAGCTCTGAAATCGGTTTGCAACCCTATCTTTTACAGAGACATACATTAATAGGAATTGGAACATGATCTCAGTGCAAGTGAAGCAATAATTTTGCAAGAGTTAGCCTTTCAGGATAGTAAGTTGGTTTATTATTGTTTTGTGTGCCAAAGTACAGCGAATAAATTTGTTTTCAATGTTGTCCATACAGATACTTGCATCATATCAATACATCAAGGTGTTGCAAAGGAAAGCAATATCAGAATATAATATATAGTGTTTCAGTTGCAGAGGGAATGCAAAGCAGGCAGATAATAATGCACAAGGACTATGACTATCTAGATAATGAGGTCAAGAGTCCTTTGTATCCTACAAGTGGTGAAGTAATGGTGGCATAGAAGTTGTCCTTGGGCCTGATGGTACGTGCTTTCAGAACATTGCATCTTCTGCCCGATGGGAGGAGGAAGAATAGAGAATGCCAGTGGTGGGAAGGGTCTTTGATTGTGTTATCTTCTTTCATTGAGGCAGTGAGAAGCATGGGCAGAATCAATTGATGGGAGGCTGGCTTTTGTGATGTACATGTATGAAAAAAGATTTTGATTTGACATTTAATTCCAATATCAGTGCCTCCAGCAGGGAGCCATATTCATAAGGAATCTGCATCAAAGTTTGGGTTAAAACACAAGAACCCCTAACCTCGTACTTTCTGAGCATATGGCTTTTTACTGGGAATAGAGGAACCATTGACTATCTTTTACAACAAAAAATACAAGCGATCAAATTTGTCAAGGAGACCACCACATCAGGTTATAAACCACTGTAACTAATACTTTGAAGAACTTTGAAAAATATTAACCTAATCTATTTTTAAGGATATTGTACGGATTTATAATCAGCAATTTGAGAATGATCAAGTTTAACTCAAACATTCTTCAAACCACCCTCTGCATTTTATAATTGCCATTGCAACTCTGGATGAGTTTCAAATCCTCACTGAATCGATATCTCTCAAAAGATTTTGCTCTGAGAGGATTTATTCTGCCCTCTCAAATATAATATGATACCTAACAAGGGAACGTTTTGCTTTTTTCCCAGTTATTTGACTTTGCAAGACTTGGCTGTTGACAGCGATCTGGTGATTCTCTTTTAATCGTGTTAATGTTTATTCTCAGTCATGACTTCAAGTAATTAAGCAAATGATGGTTACTTTTACCAGATTTTTCTTGACATTCAAATGTGTGATGTAATGGAAGGTAATTAGAATAGGCAGAACAACCTTCACCACATCTGCAGAATTGATCAGGCAGAGGGCATCCGTGAGTGGTCTCTGGTGAGAATTGTTGACCAAGATCTGCTGTTTATAAAGGAACAGCAGAGAGGCCACTTGGCTTTAAAAGAACATACTTATGAAATACCAGTTAGAAATAACATATTGTTCTTTTTCTCCCCCTTGTTTTCCATTGACAGGCTATCTCTGTGGTTATAAGATTATGTTTACTTGGTATCAGGACTAAATTATAATTTGTTAGCTTTGTAGAACCATGGTGGGCTTATCCAAATATTATTTGCATCAGAGAGGTGATTCATGCTGTGTTGACTCAATTTTTTGGACGCTTCAACTATATTTAATGCTTTCAGTGTAGACATTGATAATATGGTCAAAGTGCAATAACCTTTGCTGGAAACGATGGAGTTTAAATATTAAGTTTGGACATTCTGGGCTTAGCTGGCTTATGTTCCATATATCAAACATGGGCGTAAATAACATTTTCTTGGGTAACGTAACACAAGCTCATCCATTAAATCACAGAAGGAATCAACTTGTTCAGGAAGGGCAAGGAGTTGAAAGTTCAAAGTCAATTTATTATCGAGGTATGCATATGTTACCAAATACCACCCTGAGTTTCATTTTCTTGCAGCCATTCACAGTAAAACAAAGAAATACAGTAGGAATTAAACACAAAGGCTGACCCAACCAATGTGCAATGAGGAGTTAAGGGGTAATAAAACCTTCAGAAGTAACTTTGATTTTGATATCTCAGAAACGTTACTTTGTAACTCCATGTCTGATACTGTCAAGTGATTTGGTAAGGGAATAAAATTCAGCACAGAGAAAGTTAAATTTCAGTTAATTAGTAGGTGATGACACATTATGCAAAGTAGATATCAGTTATGTAATTACCAAAATGGCATGGTGCAAAAGGATCTGAGAAGTTTTATGAAGCAAAGTGACGATGTTGAAATGTGAATGGGTTAAATTGAGGTGAAGAATTTAAAAAGCTTAGCTTTGCACTGGAATCACTCCACAGATCTGAACCACTTAATCGTATTTGACTTACTAATGTTGTCCAACCCTGTGAACAAACTCATGCAAGGAAATTGCAGTCTCTTGCTCTTTACCTCCAATCTGATTTGACTGAGGGAAAACAGGTACTGCAGCTACTTTGGGATGAAAATAAAATAAATTAAAAATAAGTTCCCCTTGCCTGATGAATAAAATAGGATTTATGCTGCTTCAGGAGGTGAGCAACTTGAAATGATTTCCATTTTTGTGACTTCCAGTTTTCCAAGTACAATGTAGATTATCTTCATTTTCACCTGGAATTCCCTGGAGTAAAATGTGTCACAAATGAAGAAAGTTGTAATAAGTTCATTGAAACTTATATTCATACAAGCGACTGATTTTGTGAAGTTTGAATTGTGAACTCCTTAACCAATAACGTCTCCCAGCAGAGTACAGAAAGCAAACAGTTTGCATAAGTAAAAAGATCAATCTTGTCTTGCTACCTTGCAAAACACAGGTAAAAATATCATCCAGGATATTGTAATTAAATGAAAGTAGTTCAACTCAAAATCACTTACAAAATGCCACCAAATAGGATTTCCATGTATCTTTAGCCAAACCAGATAGTTGTTCCTGCACAACAAGAGCAGCTCATTGAGTCATGGAATGGTACAGCATGGAAACAGGCCCTTTGGCCCAACTCGTTCATGCCAACCATTGTGCCTCCATAGAGTGGATGTGGAGAGGATGTTTCCAATGGTGGGAGAATCTAAGACCAGGGGACACATCCTCAGACTTTCGGAACACCCAATTAGAACGGAGATGAGGAGGAATTCCTTCAGCCAAGAGAGCGGCGAACCTATGGAATTCATTGCCACAAGTGGCTGTGGAGGCCAAGTCATTTAGTATATTTAAGATAAAGGTTGAAACGTTCTTGATTGGTCAGGGCATGAAGGCATATGGGGAGAAGGCAGGAGATTGGGGCTGAGAGGGAAATGGATAAAATGGTGGAACAGACTTGATAGAACAAATGGCCTAATTCTGCTCCTATATCTTATGGTCTTATGGTCTAACAACTGGTGCCATTTGCCGACGTTTGACTTACTTCCCCCTAAACCTCTCCTACCCATGCCTTTCCTCCCTTGTCCTTCTCACCATCCAGGGTTGTTACTGACATGTTTCTCTTTCATCCTTACATCTTTCTTTATCTTGTTTAAGCCAGAGCTCAAACTTGTAGAACACACAATCATTTATGTCTCCTGTTGACCCTAGTTTGGTAGTTTTGTAGTATTGTAGTTAAGACTGAAATCAATTCTTGTGCCAATGAGTATACTGGGCACCACAGAGTCACTGGTGCAGGCAAGAAGCTGAGTGGGAACAATGGGCTAGATACTGCAGGACCAAATCCCCCAGCTGAAGGCTTTGAAGTAAAGAGTGTAACCCTAGCATAGAGGGCGGGCTATTTATGACTGAGATGAAGAAAAGCTTCCTTGAACACAACATAGTATGTTAAGTCTCTGGAGTGATTATCTCAGTGACCTGTGGTCGTGCAGTCACTGTGTATGTGTAAGTATGAACTCGATAAATCTTATAATGTTGAAGAAATCTGATGATGTGGCTGCATGAGGTTTAGCTTCAGGCATGACCTTATGGAGCAGGCCCAAGTGTTGTATTTCACTTTAACTTATAATTACTGTTTATAAAGGGCAGGGACAATGAGTGGATATTGGTGGAAGAGGATAATTGAAAACTAGTGTGAATCAAGGAAATGATATGAACCTCCTCTCTTCAATGGATCTGAAGCGATAGATAGATAGGGTATGGATAGTTCATACACCTTCCTGTTCCATGGTCTTATGAGCTGCATTGGCTCAGGCATTTCACTGTTGATCATCACTTTCACCTATTGAGCATCTGATGAGAAAGACAGTGAATGGCCTCTTTTAGCAAAACTAACTGTATTGTGTTTTAAAACAACAAAAAATGGCAAAATGTAAAGTGAAACCATTGATAATCGTACGGTAAATGCAAGGTGTCTCAACGGTTAAAAGAAGTTTGAAAGCCATCTTACAGGGTATGTTGAATGCATTGCTGGTTTAAATCAATTACACAGCTTAAGTCACAGTCCTTCTTATAAATATAGAGTATTATGTTGTATTTTCTTTCAGAGCACTGTAAGAGAGGTATCCTTTAATAATCTTCCCATATTAAAATACTTAATAGAAAAACTACTAGCAAAGGTAAATACAGATAATAATTCACTGTGAGCCGCAAGAGTACGAAATCGATGTTTTATTTAGCACGTCTGCTCTACTCCTACAGACGGTGACCTTGGATTAATGTCAGGGAACTCTGTGCCTGCTGTCATGGATCTGATATTAATAGTCAGTCTGCAGACAGAAGACTGCAGCCTATTCAATGACGCGAAGTTGCCACAACTGCTGATGATGAACAGTTGCTGTGTTGTGCAGTTCTTTATTAGCACGACTCCAGGTGAAGATTGAGCATAGCATGATGTTAGAAACAGCGCAAAAAGAAGTAGAAAGTACTGATATGTTGGAGATTCTAGCATGGAAGTATTTATGTTGCCACTGGTATGAGGACATTCCTGAACACATCTGTGATCATTTGAAGGATCAGCGTTACTAATAGATTCTATTACAATGAGAACATGTGAAAGTAAATGTCAAGGAAAATAATCAGATGGCTTATCGAAGCTCTCCCCATTGGTTCCTCAGCTTTCCCAGGACAACATCAATTTGCATCCTGGATATACTTAATGATCTGCCTGGCAGAGAGTGCAGACATTCTTCACTCTGAATTAACTCATTTTTCTTAATATCTGTTTCAAATTTACTTTTCTCTAATTGAAATTTATTCCCTCTGCACTTTTTTCTTCCAGCTTTATTTCAACTAATATTATGAGTTCATCAAATCCACATATTCCTGTCAGTGTGTTTCAGATAAATTTGATATCATTGCCTTGAACGATTACTCCCTGAATGCTGTGATTTAAATCTTCCTTCCCAGCACAATCTGTTCACACTTTTGTTATATAGGGTCTTGTTGAGATTCAACCTAGAATATTACTGAGAATTTTAATCTCTTAACCTAATAAAGAACACACCTGCTATTAAGGGATTGCATAGAATAGGGGTTCTGAACCTAGGGTCCTCAGACCCCTTGGTTAATGGTAAGGGTCCTTGGCATCATAGAAGGTTGGAAACCCTTGGCATAATAGATCCACTGGAATTTTTCAAGTATGACTTTTAATGAAGGGTCTTTAGCCTAAAATATTAACTGAAACATTTTCATGGATGCTATGAGCCCTGCTGCATCCTTTGTGACTATCTTCTGTGTGTTTCACCCCTTTGTGTGTTCCAGCTCATTTATTGAGGAGCCATAGGAGGTGCATCATTACTGAAAGTAGATGATGCTCAATTGTAATAAAGAGATACAGACTGAAACAGGCTCTTCAGTCCATTGTGTTTGTGCAGGACTTCAAGAACCTATTTCACCCACTAAAAAGTTAACTCCAGACTTACGGAGATGGAAGAATAATCCACAAGATTCTAAAGTGGCCTTGGTCCCAAGATTGACCATTTTTTTGGGGAGAACTTGCTGTGGATTTTACCTGTCCAAAATCAGCCAATGATAAGGATATCTCATTTCCAGAAGTGAGAAGTGGACTATTCATGGCTTGAATCTTTTGAGAAGTCAGACCCTTAAATGACTCTTACTCTGGAACATGTTTACACTATGTTTTGGGAGAATATGGTGTTATTTTCCTGTACATGATAAAGGAGGTACAACTAGCACAAATACTAGCACAACACACACAAAATGCTGGAGAAACTCAGCAAGACAGGCAGCATCAATGGAGGGGAATAAATAGATGTTTTGGGCTGTGAACCATCACCAGGACTGGCAAGAAAGGGAGCAAAACCCAGAGCAAGAAGTTGAGCATGGAGGAGAGGGAGTACAAGCAGGCAAGTGGAAGGTGAGACGAGATGAAGGAGAAGGTGGGTGGGTGTGGTCAGGGCAATGAAGAAGCTGGGAGGTGGTAGCTCATACTGGTCAAACTGACAGGAAAGTGACAGTAACTCAAATAACCACGTGTAACAAAGTTAGTGTGCAGAGGAGCATCTCTGAAAGCACAACACGTCAGTCATTGAACTGGAGGGGCTACAGCAGCAGAAGAGCACAAACATACATTCAGCGGCCACTTTATTAGGTACAGGAGGTTCCAAATAAACTGGCCATTGAATTTATGTAGCCAATACCTTCAATGTATACAGAAGAGTGGGAATCAGTAGACTCTGCATTTGGTGCGACATCTGAACCTTTGATCTTCAAATATTATTTTTGTCAACCAGCTAAACATATATTGGTGCACAAAAGGTTGAATAGGTTTTGACATTGATGCCTCCTTCCGATGAAAGGTGGCTTCTGATAGCTGGGAAAATTATCTGTGTTGATCAAGGTCTTGTCATAAATCTCGAATGTCAGAAAATCAAATTAAAAAAGGATCTTGATAATCCCTTTCAGGTAAAGGAGTGAAAGATTTTTGTGAAGTGAGAAGGGGTCTTGTATAGATTCCCGATCTCTGTTGATTTAACATGAAGACATAAAGCTTCACCGTACATAAACAGGTCCTCCAGCCTGATTCATCCATGCTGATCAAAAAGTTCAAAAGCTCAAAATACATTTATTTTTGAAGTATTTATGTATTATACAAGTTTGAGATTCGTCTCCTTACAGGCAGCCATGAAACAAAGAAACCCAAAAGAATCCTTTTTAAAAAAAGGCTGTCAAGCTCCCAATGTGCAGAGAGAAAAAAAGCACAAATCACACAAAAAATAAACACAAGTAAATAGTGTTCTGAACTGAAGACCACAAAGAGAGTCCCGTCCACAGTCCGTCAACAGTTCAGCGCAGAACAGAGCAGCATAGCTGAGCTGAGCTTGTTCAATAAGCTTCTATACTTTTCCTACACGTGTAAATGTCCATATGCATTTCAGGATTGTATCTACTTCTACCACTTCTTTGGGCATCATGTTCCATTTACCACCCTCTGTGTGAGAAGGTTGCCTCTCAGATCCCTTTTAAATCCTTCCCTCTTATTTTAAGTCTATGGTTTTGGACTCCATACCAAAGGCTTTCAGTTATTCACCTTGTCCATGCTCGCTTGATTTTATAAACCTTTTTAAGGTTGGCTATAATTTGCAGCATTGGATTGGTATGCGACCATTGTCCAGAGCCTCCCAGAGGGGAGGGAGGAAATAACCTTTTGATCACCATCACATATTGAAATACCAACATGATGATTACCAGGTATTCTGTTTAGTGAAATCGAATGTGGGACTGAGTAATTTAGATATCAGAACTCAAGTCTGCATGACTTACACAAATCTGTATCACTTTGCATTTAGCCAATAATATCTATTCTATATCCTCTTAGTGAATGAATGCAACTGCTGCATTTTTTTAAATCTTCAGGAAAAGATTGCTATATTATCTCAAAGTCCTAAATTGACCATCCTTAAAATGAAGGGTAAATATTTTGCCCTTAAGTCAAGTTACTTGAAGGCCTTTTTGCCTTAGGTGGTTCGGGAGGAAGAAAGCTGCAATTGTGGTGAGCAAGACTCCGATGTTCTATTGGAAACCTTGTTAAATCAAGATGCAGTAAATTATTACAGATTCCCATTAAATGCTATCAGACTTGGAATCTCTGTGGAGGATAAGAATCTTTGTTGCTTTATTTCATTCCAATTTTCTATCTCCATTTCTGCTGCCCACCGCTTCTTTCTGTGAAGTGCTTAGAGCAATCTGGATTATCAGATCGATTCTAAATAATTAAAAGGTTTCTTTATATAATTTCTATTTCCAGACTCTCTCATTCAGTTAGGAGTTTGAAAAATTGTCTTTTTATTTAATTGTTGCCACATATGTAATTAGATAATTATGGAAATGCAGCTGAATTAAACGAAGTTTCCTTTTACTACAATTTCCAAACAACAAGGTCCAAAAGAGCACAATCAGATTGTGTGGTTTCATACAGTAATACTTCTCCAGTCTAAATAAACACATTTGAATTTTAAATAGGTTATAGTATGAAATAGAATACTTTATGATGTCTTGATTGATCGTAAGGTAAAATACCTCAGAACTAGGATCACATTTAAAAATGGTGATAACTTGACACAGAAGGAAACAGAGTCCTGATCATTGTTCGTTCCTTGTGCATTAGAATAAGGATGGAACATAAGAAATGGGTGTAGATCACTGGACTTTGCAGCCTTCTCCTTCTTGTCAGTTTCAGGTAACTTTTTAATTGCTTGAGGAATGTTAAAAAAAAAGTCATATAAAGCAAGAGTTAATTTTGAACTTACTCCAAAATGTTTTGCATTTAAATGGGAAGACTCACAAATTAGTAATTGGATAGAAAAATAATAGAGAATGGGATTCTGATGAGCATGAACTCGTGACTAGGAGCTATATATTGGCAACGTGTGCCAGCGTAAACCTTTCAGGTTGTATGTTGCTGCCTACTTTCATTCTGAAAAGCTCAACACAGGAGATCCTGCAGATTCTGGAAGTCCAGAGTGGGACACAGACACACACACAATACTGGAGGAACTCAGCAGATCAGGCAGCATCTATAGAGAGGAATAAACAGGGAAGAAGCCAGAATAAGAAGGTGGTGGAAGGGAAGATGATCGGTAGGGGAAGGTAGGTGGATGGTAGAGGAGGGGGTGGGGGATGAAGTGAGAAACTGGGGGGCAATAGGTCAAGAAAGGTAAAAGGTTGAAGAAGAAGAAGAAGAAGAAGAAGAAGAAGGAATGTGAGGAGAGGAGAGCAGACCATGGGAGAAAGGGAAGGAGGGTATCAGGGGAGATGATAAGAACTGAGGAGAAAAGAAAGGGTAAGAGAGGGGCCAGAATGGGGAATGGAAAAAGAGAGAAGGAGAAAAATTACCATGTTAAAGAAATCGATATTCATGCTGTTAATTCAGAAGCTACCCAGACGAAGTATGAGGCGAAGGTCTTCCAACCTGAGAGTAGCCTCATCGTGGCAGTAGAGGAGGCCATAAGCTGACAAGTTGGAATGGGAATGAAGACTGGAATTGAAATGGTTGGCCACTGGGAGATCCTGCCCTTTGTTGATAGAGTGAATGTGTTTGACAAAGTGGTTCCCCAATCTATCTCAGCTCTCACCTCTGTTTATTCCTCATCATAGAGGCTGTCTGATCTGCTGAGTACTTCCAGCATATTATGAGCGTTACATCCTTTCCAGCTTTGCATTTCAATGATGTTCGTGGTTAGTAAAATCAGGTAGAATGTAAATAGGAAATTAATTCTCTTGGGGAAGTTCATATAAAGCTGAAGGTATTGTGAAATAGCATAAGAGTTCATGAGGGGACCACACCTGCTTTGTCTATTCTTCATGCAAAAGCAGGTGTGAAAACAATTTTTTGGATAACATCCTCAAGTGCATCTGTAATATATGTCACTGAATTTTGAATTTGGGGCATTTCCCACTTACTTCATGGCATTCATTTGTTGTAAATGAGGAATGTAATGCAGGTTCCTAAACTCATCTGTAGTTAAAGACCCAATAAAGTGAGTAGGTTCTATTTAAAAAGTTGGATGGAGAGTTGAAATGAGAATGATCACACTTCCCAGTGTCGAGCTGCTCCAAGTGCCACCAACAGCCTTCAACTGTCCCTTCACCTGTGATGGGCCTTCCTGTTATTAACCCCTCTCTTTCTTCACAAGCCTTTCACTTGGCTCTTCATCACAATGAGGTTCATTATAATACCAGGCCAATAAGTTCAAGCTATTGAGGGATGAACAATGAATACAATCACAAACAATCTGCTGGAAGAACTCACTGAACTAAGCAACATCTGTGGAGTAAGAACAGGAACCATTGAAGTTTTGGGTTAAAACCCTGCATCCTACAAAATATGCAAATCTTGCCAGTGATATCTATATCCATTGAATGACTGTCTAAAGAAAAAGTTCATTTCAAATATAGTCATGTCTATTGCATACTGGTTATAATATTATCCCTTTATTTCGCGGATTAACCGTAAAACACACTTACTCACTTATATACTTAATTGTAGTTTTTAATTGGTTCCATTTTGCTTCCAAAACTAACAGAGTTTATCATCGTTGCCTAAATTGACTACAGTTGAGGAATAAGAAGACAAAAAATATATATACTCTATATAACTGGATGGTTGAATTTTTTCTGATGCACTTGAGGAGGATTTTACCTTTGTGCAATGTGCAGTGAAACCATGAGTAAGGGAATTTATGATATGGTCATATGGTTTGCAAAGGAAATCTCCCAGTCTGAAAATTTGACAGATCCATAACTTTGCTTCATTTTAAAGCAAGGAATAAGACTGGAATTTATCAGGAATACAAATGGCTACATTATAAGTCATAAAACACACAATGGAATGCAATTAGAATACAGTGTTATTTCAGAACTATTCTTTGTTTTATATGTGGCTATTGAATTCCAAACTATAAAATTATGTCAGAAAGCTCCAACCATTTCCACTCTAATTGTTCACAGGTTTATTAAAGACTGTTTCCAATCAACTTGTATGTTTTTAGTGTTGCCAGTTTAGAAACAAACAAGACACAAGAGACTGCAGATGCTGGAATCTGGGGCACAAATCATACCTCTGGAGGAACTCATTTGTTCAAGTGTCACCTGTGGGGAAATTAGGAACTGTTGATGATTCAGGTATGATTGAAATGCAGAGGCTTTAGACCTGCACTCCTGGCTACCCTGCTGGTGAATGTACAGTCTCTGGAAAATAAAATTGCAGACCTCCGAGCAAAATTGCATTACCAGTGGGACATCAGGGATTGCAGTGTACTTTGCTTCATGGAAACGTGGCTCACCCCCAACATTTCAATGCAGCTCCACAGTCCAAGTGTTCCACCATCCACTGCAAACAGAGAACATGTGGGTCTTTTAAAGGTAGAGGAGGTGGAGTATGCTTCATGATTAACGCATTGCGGTGCACAGATGTGGCAGTTCTGTCTCAATTCTTCTCACCTGGCCTGGAACATCCAGTGGTCAAGTATCATCCATTTTATCTGCCAAAGGAGTTTTCCACTGTCATCCTGGTAGAGGTGTACATTCCACCTCTGGAAAATGTCAGGCAGACATTGGAGGAGCTGAAGACCATGATCAGCAGTCAGGAAACAATACACATTGATGCCTTCCTGAGCATTGCGCAAGATTTCAACTAGGCCTGTTTGAAGAAGTCTCTAAACAGCAGAGGAACCAATGCACTTGACCAATGTTATACCACCATCAAGAACACTTACCATGCCATCCCATGCTCACTCTTTGAAATGTCTAATCATCTGGCTGTACTTCGACCCCCAAAATGCAGACAGAGAATAAAGACTGCAGCACCCAGTGCTGGGGACCAAGAAGGTATGGTCAAGGGAGCTGGAGGCAGAGGGCTGCTTTAAGTTGGTGGACTGGACAATATTCAAGTTCCTGGGTGTCAACATCTCTGCAGGTCTATGCTGGGCCCAACATATTGATGCAATTTCAAAGAATGTATGGCAATGGCTATGTTTCATTAGGATTTTGAGAGTCACCAAAGACTTTCTGTAACGTGAAGAGCATTCTGATTGGTAGTATCACCTTTTGGTATGCACAGAATTGGAAAAAGCTGCAGGAAGTTGTAAACATCATGGACATTAGGCTCCCCAGCATTGGTGATGTCTCAAAAAGGTGGCATCCATTACCAAAGACCCGCATCACCCAGGACATACCCTTTCTCATTGCCATAATCAGGAAGAAGGTACAGGAACTTGAAGATACACTGTCAATGTTCCTGCAATAGCTTTTTCTCCTCTGCAAATTAGATGGAACTCATTACCACAGGCGGCTATGGAGGCCAATTCATTGGGTACATTTAAGAGGCCTTCTTCGTTGCTGCTGCTGTTGTGAGGTCTGGATCTCTGCTGGGAGGAACATGCTCCCAGTCCTTGGGGCCGTATTGCTGGTGGTCGGTGGCGGGGGCGTCATAGTGCGCTCGGCAGAGGATGGTGCTTGGAGAGGCTGTGCTGGAGGGAATGGTCAGAGGCTCGGAGGTTCGACAAACTCGGAGTCCACTGTGGTCAGGGCGCTTTCACTGTGTACTGTGTCTGCGAGGCTGGGTCTGGTGGCACTTTCATTGTGTGCTGCATCTGCAAGGCTGAGTCCAGTGGTGCCGTGGAAGTCCATAGCGGGGGTATTCCCTTCTGCTGCCTGCGTGGGATGACAAGTCTATCGGGACCCTGAGGACTTGTGGAAATTGTGTGGTGGTTTCTTTCGAACTTGTAGTCTTTTAACATCTTTGGACTATTTTTACAGTGCCCATGGTCTGTTTTTTATCAGTTATGGTATTGTTTGCACTGTTGTAACTATACATTAACTATAACTATATGTAACTATGTGGCTTTTTGTAGATCTTTCAGCTTTAGTTTTTGGTTTGTTGGGTGGTAGAGTTGGTCTCCTGACTTGGTGTGTCTGGGTAGTCTTGTTTTGTCTGGTGAATTTGGAGCTCATTTCTGGGGAACATGCTAAAATGATAGCGCAATATTAATACACAGCTAGCAGCCTCTCCGGACTCTGGATTTGGGGATTGCCAAACATTATGTGGATTTTCTGGTGTAGTCTGTTTTGTTGTGTGCTTTTGTGATATCATTCTGGAGAAACGTTTCATTTTTTAACTGCATTGCAGTTGTGGTTTCTAAATGACAATAAACCAAAATTCAATTCAGTTCAATTGCTAGATTCATGTTTAGTCAGGGCACGAAGGGATACAAGAGAAGGCTGGAGATTGGGGCTGAGAGGGGAATGGATAAACCAGGATGAAGTGGCAGAGCAGACTCAATGAGCCAAAAGTCCTAATTCTGCTCCTATATCTATGGTTTTATGCAATCAGATTTCTAAAGGGGACAATCAACCCATGTACACTACCTCACCATTTTGTTTGTCTTTTTGAATTACTTATTTAATTTATTTAATTGAATTACTTATTTAATTTTAGTTTTATTTAATTTCATTTTATGTATGTATATATATATATTTCTGATTGTAATTTGTAGTTTTTCCTATTATTATGTATTAAGAATTTCAGAATGTATATTATATGCATTTCTCTGACATTAAATGTACCTATTGACCTATTGAAAGCTATTGCAATGTATTGCTACCACAAAGCACCAAATTTCATCATGCATGCTGGTGATATTAAACTGGTTTGTATTTCTGATTGTCAGGTAGATAGCCTGGATGCAGGGTCTCGATGCAAAAGTTCAACCATTTGTATTCCCCCACAGATACTGTTAGAAATTACTGTCTAGATTAAGTTTGATGAGCAAAAGTCCACTTAATGTTGCACTTAATGTCATTGTCTGAATCTAGCCAAATACTGTTGGGGTTACAAGACATTTCATGCATCTCCATTAGGATGATGCATATTGTAGATAGCAGCTTCCAGTGATGAACTTCCTTCACCAGGAGGCAACTAATATTTAAGTTGTCTGAATCATTTTGGATGTCTTTGCAAACAATTGTTAAGATTTCTGGAGGAGCAGTTTCAAAATCAGATGTTCTACAAGTATTTTATGTTTGGCTCATCAAGTACCTCCAGCATGTCTTTCCTCTGTTTCATTACCTTTGACCAAATCCATTTTATGACCAGAATTCCATTACCAGAATGTAAGAAAGCAGCCATTGCAGAAAAATACCTCAATTTTAAGCTTTCTTCTATCTTTCATTTGTTCCTTCTCTGCTGGTAAGGCATATCTGTAATAACCACAGTTTGGAGGAGAAACTTGACTTTGATAACTTATACTGAAGATGTATAGGCGTATGAGTCACCGATTATATTCACTTGGATATGTTTTGCTTCATTGAAATCAACGGAGCAATGACATTATTTCATTTAAGAAGGGAGCAGTTCACACAAAATGTACAAGTGACTATCTATTCAATAGACAAATAAGACAAAATCTGCAAATGCTGGAAATCCGAGCAAAACACACAAAATATATTTTGTGTGTGTTGTACCTATTTAATAGTATACTTTATGATGCTCCATGGATTGAATTGTGGCAATTGAAAATAAATACTAACCCAGTTGTACATTAACTTCTGGTTTGGACGTCCTCATATTTTCTCATTAACTCCTATAGACCAATTATCTGTCTCTACATCAGCCTTCAGCTGGTTTGCAGCAAGAATAAGGTCAAGTATGCAACTGGTATTAGATCTCACACTTTCACCAAATGTGAGACATCACCAGTCTCTCTGACTTGTTCCTGGCTATCATTTCAACTGACACAATTTGCTGATATCCTGGCCAATTAACTTCTCTGGGATAAATCCATCTTTACTCAGAAAACTGTCAAGTTAATAAAATTAATTTTTGCAGATCAATTTAGTAATAATTTTCACGAAACAGATGCACAAAGGTAATGTCAGATGAAGAATTGTTCAAGGCTGTGACTGAAGTTGCATATTTCCTCTTGATACTTACTGCTTATTTATTTATTATTATTTTGCTTCATTTTGTATTTGCAGTTTGTTGTCGTTTGTACATTAGTTGGTTGTTTGTCCATTTTGTTGTGTGTGGCTTTTCATTGATTCTATTGTGTTTCTTTGTACCGTGAATGCCTGCAAGAAAATGAATCTCAGGGTAGTGTACAGTGACATAAATGTACTTTGAAATTTGTTATGAATATTTTCTCATTTATAATTTTTCTTACTGAACTGTGCTTAATTCATTTACAATTAGAGGAATAAAGGAAAATTTAAGTGAAATTTTACATACTAAAATTTAGCAACAGTTTAATGTCATAAACACAACAGATTCTGCAGATGCTGGAAATGCAAAGCAACTCGCACAAAATACTGGAGGAACACAATAGGTCAGGTAGCATATATGGAGCAGAATATTTTCGGCTGAGACCCTTCATCAGGCCCAGATGAAAGGTCTCAGCATGAATCGTTGACTGTTTAGTCTTCTTCACAAGTGCATGATGCGTGATCTGCCGAGTTCCTCCAGCATTTTATGTATGTTACGACAGTTTAACATCTTTAGGATTGAATCTCCACAGTTTAAATTGTTCCATTTCTTCTTACCAAGGCTAAAGACATGAGTGGCATTGTAACCATTATATCTTGCAACTCCAAAACATAAAACTATCTGAAAAAAATACATGGAGCTGGGGATAACTCATGTACATTTAGTTTTTATTTTAGTGAAACATGCACTTATGACGGGGTGCCGTAATAACGTATGACATTCATGTACTTTTACACATAACCCGTAATGAATTATGTAGACAACAAAGAATGCTTAATGAAATTATATACACAACATTACTCAAATATTACTGAAATATTAAATAAAACCAGGAGGAAGATGTAATTTTTGATAGAAGATGTAGCAGTTGTAACTGCTTTTTAAGGTTATTAATCCATAGATAGAGCAATCCTATGTAATTTATGAAAAGTTTAAGATGGAGGTGCCAGTCTTTCGAGATGAACAGAGAATAGGTGCAATTCAGCTGTGGTTCTCAAAAGTCCTTTTAAATTGGTAGACAATAGACACAATCGGAATGGTACTCAGACAGATCCTGTACATACCTTGGCAGACAGAGCCACTATTACAGAGGTCTTACAACATGCAGGCATCCCCAGCATGTTCTCGCTCACCTCAGCCAGAGGACGCTCAGATGGCTTGGTCACGTCAGGCAAATGGGCTTTGGTTGAATACTGAAAAACCAACTTTATGGAAAGCTGACAGAGGATGCATGCCCTGTTGATCGCCCACAGCTTCACTTCAAGGACGTCTGCAAAAAGAATCTGAAGCTGTCCAACATTGATGTGAACAACTGGGAAGGCAGAGCTGATGACCCAGCCACCTGAAGTCTGACATTTAGAAAAGGTACGCAAAGAGGATAAAGTACCCACTTCGATGAGCTGGCTGTCAAGAGAGCTCGAAAGAAGGAGAGGGCTACTGCAATAACATGACTGTCTTCCTTCACCTCAGTCAGTGCGGAGGTGACTGCCACTCCAGAGTTGGGCTCCTCAGCCACTTTACGAAGTGCACCATCACGAATTGACTTCTCTAGTGTGCTACCCACCGTCTTTCATGACAGAGGTATGCCAAAAGCAACAGCACACAATAGGAATCGAACAGGATGTGGTGAAATGAATAAAAATAACAATAGGTACTTTTGCAAATGTTTGGCTTTTGAGGTCAAAGAAGAACTTCTTCACTGAACATCGATCTTTTCCTCAGTCAGCTCTCACCAGTATTATTTTGAGTAATGCTGGAAATTAAGAATTTGGTTTGCTTTAACTAGGTAAATGATTAGAATTAAAGCTAAATGGCAAGTTTAGTTTTCAGACATATGTAACTTGTTTTAGAAATTGGATTGTAAACTGGAAATCTTTTCACCTTTTGTTTCTTTGTGACATTTTTAATCTGATTCAATCTCAAGCATTTGGAACCGCAGTAAAATGATTTGCCCGTAGTAAAACCTGAACTTGGTTAGTTATGGTTTTTACCACAATATTACAGAGCTTAAGGATATTTGAATCTGTTATCTTTTGTAATGGCCTTACAGAAATGTCAAACATTGCACAATATTTTTGTTTTCCTTCCATTTCAATGAAAATAGAGAAGACTAAAAGTTTGAAATTTGAAAAGTGCCATAAAATTATAAAATGGAATTTCTTCCTCTGAGGAGACTTCTTTAAAATTCTGGTTTTACAGATTGGAAGCAGCCCTTCACTTCTTTCAATATCTTATTACTAGATCTTCTGACTTGCACAGAAGTAACTTTTGGCAGAATCGTTGGTATTTAAAAATCTCCTGATAAAACAAATAGGGACAGAAACAGGGTAAAATCGGTGATGATACTGGACACTGAAGATACATTTAGATAATAATTTCACCTGGAAAACTTTGAAGCCATGGTGATTTTAGGTAAAGCATTGCAGATCTCAACAGTGTGCAGATGGGAAAAGGAAGTGGCCATTCTCATTTCATCACATCTTTGAAAACCTTGATGTAAATGCGATTTGGGTTTCTGAGCGCAAATTGAGGAATTGGCTATCAAGTTCACTCTTTCATGAATTAGTACAAGTTGGCTGCCAAATCGACTTTGCATCATATCCTAGATTGTCATAAATACTGTTTACGGTCCATCTTTACATGAGATGCTCATTAATGATATTGGCTCCTTTCTGCTAATTTTCTCAAAGTCAAAGCTGAGTTTATTGTCATATGTACAATCACGTACGGACAGTTGCAATGAAAAATGTAATTACGGCAGCATCACAGATGTACATCTTCATATATAATCAAATAATAAATAATTTGATTATATAAATATAAATATTCAGAGCTACATCTGGGAAAATATTAATAGAGTGAGTGTAAGCAAATTAGTATCTGATACAGACTGGAAAATGAGAACACAATTTGATGGCTCAAGCAGTTAAGATTCTTTTGGTCAGGGCATAGAAGTTTATGTGAGCTAACAGAACAGATATGACTTAGGAGGATTCTTCAATTATTTGAAAAGCCTTCCTTTGTCATCTTTGCACTAATGGAAATAGGCTTTCTGAAGGAAAATTTATTTTCTTCTTTGGATCTTCAACAGTTTAGTGTATTAGTGAAAAATCTGATCTCCAGTTCGTCTAAAGTGGAGACAGAGCCATAATATATTAACTTTAGTAAGCCTGTCGCCTCTGGCTCGGTTGGGGTGTAATCCACCAAGAAAGTGTAAGAGGTTAATTTTATCATCCAAGTGATAATTTTATCATCATTAGATACACTGAGACTTGATTTAAGTAATTGAGTAGACTTTGCAATCAATCATGAATAAATAGTCTCCACCAATCAATGTAGTTGCATTTGCCTACAACTGTTATGGTGCAGGTTTAGTTGCTGCCTGATCTAATGAGTTTTCCAGCATCTGTGAATCTCTTGTGTTTATTACAGGCAGAACTTAAAGCTTTCAGATGGTTGTGTTTTAGACAAACATAATTATTACACTGTGCTCTCAACACACAATATCTCACTCCTTTGTAACAATGCCAGTTTTATAGGCTTTTGTTTCACAAGTTTCTATCCAAAAAAAAACTACTGCATGTTTTGGTTAATACTGTATTACACCAACTGCACAACATCCTCTTCTGAGCAATTGATGTGAACAGAAGTGTAACTCTTTATTAAGTTGGAATGAGCGAACTGTACATAGTCTGAACCACTGAGTGACAATATAAGTATTTTATCCAATATCCAATCAGGTAGACAGTGTGACAGAAAGCGATGGAAAGAAGAGCAAAATGGGTAAGGCAGGAAGGCAAATGTTCATAGAAAGAGAAAATACAACAAATTTACATGCTTAAAATTGGAAGCCAGCCAAAGATGCCATTCATATTAAATCTTTGATGCTGGAGAGGATGTTTGGCAGATAGAATATGGATTGAATTGGAATTGGTTTAATATTGTCACATGTTTTTCAGATCAGATCACTGAAGTAGAATGAGTGAAACAGTGACAGTGCAGAGTAAAGTGTAACAGCAACAGAGACAGTTTTTATGTTTCTTAGCCACAGATGAGAAGAGTAAACAATAACGTGCAGGATCATAACAAGGTAGATTGTAATGTCAAGAGTCCATCATATTGTACTACGGAACCTGTGATGTGGTATATCTACAACTCTCTATACAATCGGCCCTCCTTATCCACAAATTCCACATGCGCGAATTCAACCAACCGCAAATCACAAAAACCCGGAAGTGCTCTTCCAGCACTTGTTCGAACATGTGCAGACTTTATTTTCTTGTCATTATTCCCTAAACAATGCAATATAACAACCATTTTACATAGCATTTACATTGTATTAGGTATTACAGGCAGTCCCCGGGTTATGTACGAGTTCTGTTCTTGAGTCCGTCTTTAAATCGGATTTGTACGTAAGTTGGAACAAGTACATCCAGTATTATTTAGTGTCAGTTAGTCAAACGTTTGTCTTAGTATATAGTATATATTTTACCTTTCTATGCATATAAAACACTTAAGAAACATATGTATTCCAATAATTAAACCACCGCGTTGCTTAGTAATAATTGTAGCTTTCATCGGGGCAGGGCCTTTCACATGCTCCATTATTCTCACTTTATCTGTTATCCTTTAAAATAGTTCCAATCGTTGACCAACTGTAGCCTAACGATTTTCCAATGAACGATAGCGTTTCACCTCTTTCCAAACGCTATTATTTCCACTTTATTTTCAATTGCGATCGCTTCCATGTCAATGGAACAGAAACACTGCGGGCGGCGGGACCTGAGTTGCGCTGCCTCTCGAGGTCCGCCGGGTCCTAAGGACCACCGCGCTGAGGCAGGCTAAATGGGACAAGTGGGGGATGTGCTGGGTTTGGGTATTTGATCCTCCACAATATTCCGCGTGGGAATTTAAACTGGAGGTGACAGTGTTTTTTTTTTATGAGGTCGAGTTTCGAGCTCAACATCAACCTGGCATGGGAGCGGTCTGTCACCGGATCGAACTTGAGCCCGGCACTGATCTCACTGCGCCACCGGCCGACTGGAAGGGGGGGGGCCGCGGGGTCAGGGTGAATCCTACTAAGAAAAATTTAAGCCAAATACAAAGTTAAACACTCAACACAGTTTCAACGGCAACAACTTAAAATGGTGGACGGCGTTGTGATCCGACTTAAAATGGCGGATGGCGTCGCATTCTGACTTAAAATGACGGATGACATTCTCCTTCTTCGGTTCATAAGTACAAGTTGTCCGTAAGTCGGACGTTCATAACTTGGGGACAACCTGTATAAGTAATCTAGAGATGATTTAAAGTATACAGGAGGATGTGCATGGGTTATCGTGGATCGAGATTGGAAAAAATCGGAAGTTCTCTTCCTAAGTAAGTCGGAACAGGTACATCCAGTATTATTTAGCATCAGTTAGTCAAACGTTTGTCTTAGTATATAGTATATATTTTACCTTTCTATGCATATAAAACACTTAAGAATGTATGTTTCAGTGCTGGGCTCGGGAGCCAGTGACAGAACGTTTTCGAGTGCGCTCTCCATCTGGCCGGGTTGATGTGGAGGATCAAAACCCCAAAACCCCAAAACCCAATAATTAAACCACTGCATTGCTTAGTAATAATTGTAGCTTTCATCATTTTATCCTTTAAAATTGTTCCGATCGTTGACCGACATAGCCTAACACTTTTCCAATGACCAATGGCGTTTCATCTCTTTCTGATTGCTTTATTATTTCCACTTTATTTTCAATCATGTCCGTGATTATTTTTGCAAACAAAAACACTGCGGATTCAGAACTCTGCCGCCAGATCCTAATGTCCACCGCACTGAGACAGGTTAAATAAGGTCTGGGGTTCTGCTGGGTCCTAAGGTCCAGCGTATTGAGACAGGTTGAATAAGGGCTTTGAGCATCCGCGAAGTTTGGTATCCGCGAGGGGTCCCAGAAACAATCTCCCGTGGATAAGGAGCTTCTTGCGGTCACTTGAAGGGCATTTGTCATACAAAGCCATGATACATTCGGATACGATGCTTTCTATGGTGCATTGAAAGAACTGGTAAGCTTCTACAGGGACATATCAATTGCTTTAGCCTCCTGAGAAAACAGAGGTGATGGTGAGCATTCCTGACTGCTGTGTTTGTGTGATTGGACCAGGAATGGCTTTTGTTGATGTTCACTCCTAGGGATTTGAAGCTCTCAATGCTGTTGTCATAGACAGAAGCATGTGCATCACACCACCCGCACCCCCCCACCCTTTCTGAAGTCAATGACCATCTCTTCCACTTTGATGACATTGAGGGAAAGGCTGTTGTCATGACACCATGTCAATCAGCTCTCCATCTACTTCCTGTACAGCTGATTTGTTATTTGAGATACAACAAACCATTATCAGCAAACCTGTAAATGAAGTTGATGTGGTATTCGCTAAGCAGCCCTGACACTAGAGTAGGGGCCTGAGGCCACCACTCAGTGGAGCAACCATGCTGAGAATGAGCATTAAGACCAACAATCCTAATACCAATAGCTATTGAGACCAGCACTATTACAAAAGGCTCTTATACCGCAAGAGCCTTCAAAAGTTTCCAGTGAGTTTGGCTGATTTTTCAAAGGCTTGGTGCAAAGACATTTAATGACTATAATAGATTAAGCCTTGCAATTAATATTCTGGTTTGTAATGTTGTTTTTCAGGAATATTTGCCATATTTTACATTATTACTAAATAGAGAACTATGCTAGGTTTCACTGTGGACAAATTTGGAAAGCGCAACAAGTCCCAGCAAAGTTATTGAATACATGTTCTAGTTGCGAATCATAACTGTATTATACTACAATAGATTTGATAAAGATATAACATTAGAGTTCCTAGTCAAATGGATAAGTCTGTCTACAACTACATGGCCTCTGCCCTCTCACTTGATTATAAAAATTAAAATTGTTCATGCTTTCATTTTGATACGAGCTCCTCCAAGTCAAAAAACTATCCTCAATTACATTCCCAGCTAATAGTTTTGCTGAATTATTTATTTCATGGAATCAGATTCCAAATATTTTAGCTTTTTCCTTCATTCCTCTTAAAGTAAGAGCAAGAAAATAATTTCAAAATCTGAACATCCATCTAAATGCATTAAAGCGAAGAGCGAAGGGAACAGAACTTTGCTGATGAAGCTAATGCTGAAATCTAAAATACTGATGCTCATTTCTGGTATGTCAGGCAATATTTTACCTATTATCTTGCTGGCAGCAGATTAACATTAAGCTGTTCAGGAAGAAAGACTTTAATTTTGTTCTCTGAGATTTGGATAAATCCAGAGATTAGAATAAAATGGAAATCATTTTGTTGTGTGATTGTAAAGTGATTTTTCAGGGCCAATTCTGACCTGAGAAAAATGGTCATATTACTCCTAAACTCTTAGAAAGCAGACGAACAAGCCAAAAAATCCAAAAGATATATATCATTTCCCATTACATTATTCAGTAACGGCCGTAAACCTTAGCTTAATGGATTGCATATCTACCCATGCTAAGATGACAGGCTGGTGAGAATCCACTTTCAGGAAGGGGCCAGGAGTACTCCCTGCAGACAGTCTCTACTTTCAGACAGTTGGGCTTCCTGATAAACTTGGATGGGTTCCAGAATATTGCTTTCATAGAAATTAGATTCCAAACTGTCCCAGGACTGGCCTCTCTGCCAGCAGATTGCTTTCTGGACATCAAGAAACAACTTGTAACTTTTTCACCAGTCTGTAGAATCCCGCCAAACCCTACCTCTGACAGAAGAAGTTGCTGCTCTGGTCACATCACTTGACAAGTATTTTGCAAAAATCTCTTGAACCCGATTCGTTCATCACACAATTATTTGTAATTTTCAGCTGGAGTCCAATATTGTCAGAAGTTTCTCAGTGGCCAAAAGTCTGACCAATGTTTGGTCAGGGGCCACATTAAAATAATCATGCTGCATGTGATGTTAATGTCAATAAATCCTTAATGTCCAGGCTGTTTAAATGTGGAATAGGTTAGCACTATGTGTAGACACACGGGACATACAGTCTAACTGGTCCAAAGTTAATATCGAGTTTTAAGAGTTTTGAAGGTGAATGTTAGTTCAAGTTAGTCAGTGTTGTGGAAGTAGAAAATGCTCAAAAAAGCAGGTGAATTAGCACCTAGTGGAAGAGAAACGGAGTTAACATTTTGGGTCTAAGACCCTCTGTAAGAACAGGGAAAGAATGATGACAAGTTCATTTACTGTTGTAGAGAAGGCAGAGGAGAGATGAAAAGGAAGAAGGTAATATCTCTGTCTGTCGGATATTCCCCCAGTCTGATCATGAAACCTTTATCTCCTTCCGCAGATGCTGCCTGAACTGTTGAGTGTTTCCTGCTCTTTCTGTTTTTATTCCAAAATCTGTAGCCTTTTATTTTCATTTGATCAGTGCCACTCTATCTTTGGAATTGTGGTAAATTGCCACTTACTGAGACATTACTGCCGGAAGCAATTTCAAAGTTCAAAGTAAAATTTATTATCGAGAGTACACTGCATGTCACCACATACAACCCTGAGATTCTTTTTCTGTGGGCATACTATAGAATAGTAATTGAAAACTGTAAACATCAGGAACTGTAAACTGTAAGCAAACTGTAAATGCGGATATAAATAAATAGCAATAAAGAATAAGCATGAAATAACAATATAACAGAATCCTTAAAGGAGTATAGCTATCCCTTGTGCTTGATCAAGTGCCTGATGGTTATGGGGTACTGTTCTTGAACCCAGTGGTGCGAGTTCCGAGGCGTTTGTACCTTCTACCTGATGGCAGCAGTGAGAAAAGAGCATGGCCTGGGTGGTGAGGATCTTTGATGATAGATGCTGCTTTTCTACAGCAATGTTTCAAGTAGATGTTCTCAGTGGTTGGGATGGTTATACCTGTGATGTACTGGGTAAATTTATAGCTGTAACAAAGGAGGAACATAAAGAGATTCTCTTTAGAAAAGAAATGATAGAATTATCCAAAAGAGATAAGAAAGGTTTGTTCGGATACTGATCAAATATAAGCAAATGGGATGAGGTTGGTTAGGCAGCAGAGACTAGTGGGCAAAGTGCCATTGCTAAAGTGGGATTATATTGTAGACTATTTCTTATATCTTTCTTCATTCCCATGCAAATGGACTTTATTTTCCTCTGACATTTTTGTAGAAATTACATTTAATTGTTTAGCACTCTAATGAAGAAATTGTGCATTAAAGTGAAATAAACTGGGGCTTTTGCACAACAATTGTGACATCATATAAACCAAGCAATGGAATTGTCGGCAGTGAATTGTTTATGCTAGTTTAAATGAACAAAATTGAGTAGCATAAGGATATTCATCTACTAAATCCTCTCAATACAGCATCTTGTCAAGACAAAAATGGGAAACTGACTTGAATATAAAAATTGAAGAAACAAGTTGGTCAGTATGACAAATACAACAAATGTCCAGTTAAGATTAGTGCAATATAATTTTTACATCAATTATATATTACACCACAAAAATAAATAAATTAAACCCAATTTTATCTGATCAATGCTTCAGATGTAATCAAGAAATTGGTACTTTTTTACATTCTACTTGGTCTTGTTTTAAAATTCAACCTTTTTGGACAAATTTAAGAGTTTTACTGGAACAAATTATTGGAACACAACTTCCACATAACCCAATATTATTTTTACTAGGCGAAATTGAAGGGATAAAACCAAAACCCAAATTGAGTAAATATCAGAAAGAATTCATAAAAATTGCATTGGCAGTAGCCAAAAAGGCTATTGCATTTACCGGTACTTAGAAATCGGATTCATACTTAAGTATAGATCGTTAGAAGAACAAAATCTTTAGCTGTATTCCACTTGAAAAAATTACTTATAATTTAAGAGATAAATATGAAACATTTCTGAAAATTTGGCGCCCTTATTTACAAAAGGTAGGACTAAATATATAGGTGCTCCGAAGATAAAATTACTGGTTGTTTGGGGAAATAAATAAATATATATACTAAAGCTATTTTGAACTCCATGGAGCATGTGGGGATCTTCCGATATCCAGGCACTCTTTCTTTCTTTTTTTCTTCTCGTTTTTTTTCTTTCTTTCTTTCTTCCTTATCTTTTTTTTCTTTCTTTCTATAGGGATATTTTAGGGGGGAGGGGTTAAGGGGAGGGAGGAAGGGTTGATATTTTTTTTTCTTTTCTTCTGTAATCATTTGAAAACTCAATAAAAATAATAAAATAAAATACAGCATCTTGTCCTGTGCCCTACCTCTTCAGGAAGTCAGCCTGGTCAGATGATGATGGAGTGAAGGTGAAATAGTGTGATCACTTGAGTTGACACACTAACCATGTGTATGTACCAGAGTAGCCTGTTGCTGGGAGAAAGCGTAGCTCCATGTGTGGCAAGGTTGCACAAGGCCTCAGGAACACAACTGCTAACTTCAGGAGTTACTATCCAAAGGCACAGTCTGATGATCTTCAGCCTGAATCCATATGCCACTATACCAGTTACGGTATTTATTTAATTACAGAAATCATGAAATTAAAGCCCAATGTCAGAAATGGTGAAAACGGAATGACTGTATTGTTCTCCATCTATCTAGACAAGAAAGTTCATCAACCATATCCAGTCCATCCCCAGTGAGATTTCAGACTCTCAGGAATGTGACTGACATTTAATTACTCTTTACAATGGCCAAGCCAGCTACTGAGCCTGAGAACCATTTGAAACATGGATTAATATTAATAAATTAGAAGCTTTCTAACAACTCCAATGCACCTGTGAATGAATGAATTAATTATTGATTCAAATCTTCCATTTCTGAATGCCTGACTGATATACAGTCTAGACATACAGTGAGTATTTGGGAGAACAGTAGGATAGATTTGTCAGCTGATGTGGAGCTGCAGGCCATGTGAGAACTAGGTTCACAGATGCATTTCCATTGACTACCAATATACAGGTAACCATATACAACAACCATCCCATGGTTAAGATAGTGTTCTCTTTCTGTGAATGGTTTGTAAGTTGTTCGCGTTACCAACAGTTCACAGGAACAAAATCCATCTTAACATTGGGATAGTTATTGTAAATGGTTACCTGTGTATTTGTAGTTAATTGTCAAAAGATAGGTCTTGCTTGGCTTATGAATTTTGTTATTTGGAAATTGAAAAAAACAATGGAAGATTAATCATCATTTACTCATTCTCTTCCTTACCTTTCAACTGACCAACCTTTATTCCCTTGTGGTCTTGGTCAAACCATGTTAAAATAATGGCTTCATTTTGTCTGGAATTTCTAAATATACATGTGTGTGTATCCATTCCTGTATGTTTGTGCACATTCCTACAAAAGAACAGTGGCTACAACTTCAGAAGACTTTAAATGTTCTCAAAGTGTTTTCCAAAACTCTGAGGACAATAAAACCACTGTAAAAATGAAATTCCCTTCTTTCTTTTCATGTACACATAAATTACAAATGCAAGTATTTTATTTCTTCAATGTCTTCAATGTCTTGTAAACTTAGTTGCTCAAAACAATGACATCATGCAGTTCCAGAATATTGCTTAGGAAATACTTATCTGAATTGTTTTCCACAGATAGGTTTTAAAGTTGTAGTTCTTCATGGTTGGTTTGTACTGACATTTACACAGAATTTCCATAGTCTCGCAATCTGGAATCATTCAGTCTGAATGTCTTGTCTATCTAATGCTTATGAAAAGAATGTCCTGCAATGGTTGAGAATGATAGCCAAGCCTTCATGACTTCAGAAAGTTTGAAATTGAATGAAATCAATTGCAGATTTACATTTTGAGAATTTTATGAATGAGAAAAAGTTATCTGTGATAGTCCAATAACAAACAAGAGAAACTCTGCAGTTGCTGGAAATCCAAGCAACACACACAAAATGCTGGAGGAACTCAGCAGGCCAGGCAGCATCTATGGAAAAGAGTACAGTCAGCATTTCAGGCTAATACCCTTCAAATGGACTGGAAAAGAAGATGAGGAGTCGGAATAAGAAAGTGGGGGGAGGGGATGAGGAACCACATAGTGGGTTTGCTGACTATGAAGTTCTAAACCCAAGTGAAGATAGTAAGCCCTATCCAATATAAATAATTACAGGTACCCTCACTAAAGGGAGGTTATTCTGTAGCTATCTATTCTTCAAAAATCAGTTCACTTCCCTGTTTATCTTCCAGGATGAGTTTAGCTGCAAATACCCACTATTTGAGTGGTGGATCTCCCCTCTCTACCAATGAGGAGATACTTCCAGCTGGCAAAGTAATATAAACTATTCATTTATTTTCAGTGACACATGTTTAAATCCAAACAACATTCTTAAAATACATTTAAAATTCAGAGGATTTTTCTCTTATAACAGGCTTACAAATTACAAACCATTACCAAAACACAAGGGATTTTCAAAACACAAGTGAAATTTATATAAACTAAAAGGACATACCAATGATGACAATTGAAATCAACCATTGCAGAAATTGAAGCCAAGAGCAGATTCTAGTTCAGCCCATGTTACTATCATTCTTCTTGACGTTCCTAAAAAGCCTGAACTGCCACCTACAAATCTATGTTTTTTTTCCCATTTGGGTGACTTCACATGTACAGTATGGTGGAAAAGTTTCAGGCATATGTAAAACAAAATTCTGTAAAGCGAAGAATGTTTGAAAAAAAAAGGTTTCTGAATACTAAAACATTACTATAAAAAGCAGTAAGCAGTAAAAAACTAAATCAAATCAATAGTTTGTGTGACCACCCTTTGCACTTAAAACTGCAACTGTTCTCTTAGAAATACTGTTGTGTAGTTTTATAAGCAAATCGTCATGTAGGTTGTTCCAAGCATCTTGGAGAACTTGCTACGATTCTGCAGACTTTCGTTGTCACATTTGCTTCTGTCTCTCCAGGTAATCCCTGATACCCTCGATGATGTTGAGATCATGCCTCTGTGAAGGCAATACCATCTGAAACAATATAAAAAAATCTGGTGTGCCTAAGACTTTTGCACAGCAATACTTCTGACAATAATATTGCCTCAGATACTCTTTCTACACAAATGGTCTCAAAGCTTACTCAGTTCCCAGGTACCCACAATTAATTAATATTGTGAGGCTGAGTCCATGAGTACAGAAATTTTCTAACATATCATCTGATATGCTAAGTGGAATTTTTCATCTGGTCTGCAAGCTTCCTTGAACTAAATAGCTGTCTGTTTGAAGCAAGCTCTATTAACATACCCATTGACTTATACTGCACCTCTTGAGAAGCAAGTTTAGGTGCTGTAGCCAACACCCTGTGGCTCTATAGATAGTATTTTTTTTGCAACGGTAAGTTTTCACTTCAATCTGATTATTGCTTGTCATTTACATTAAAACCTGAAGGATGGCTCTCATTTACAACCAGAAGCTAAACAATGAATATTAGTTGGAAGTTTATTTTATTCAAAAACAATTCTTTGAACTCTATAGGTGTCAGCTGCTATGTTTAGGCGAAAAGGAGAGGCCCCCATCCCAGGAAGTGAATACCCATCACGCCTCTGGCGCTCATGTATTGGAAATAAAATAAATGCTCTCTGCAGCGTCATCAGTGGTAACATTCAGCATGACATTCTTTTTCACATTTAAAAGGTAGATCTTTAAAGAAAAGCTCACAATTAACTGCAGATCAAATGGCCAGGCTTGGATTCTTGTGTTAATTTTGCATCGGACTTTAAAGACAGAGCAATGGCAGCTCCAATAAGAAGACACCAATTCATTTTGTCCTTGAGTTTTAAGAGTACAATAGCAAGTATTATGCCAGCGAGTGTTACAGTGGCACCGGACTTCGAGGCCAGTGGTCCTGGCTTCAAATCTAACCAGCTCCTTGTCTGTTTTCAGTTTGTGTTGGGTTGAGCATTGATCTGGCAACTTGGCCTTGTAAGAACCGATAAAAGTGAAACAAATGGCAAGGTTGCTGCCTGATGCACCACAAGGTATAGAGAGGAACAACAAGTATTGAAAAAGTCAATTGTTTGCAAATTGGAATCACGAATGCCTCTTTTTAGATACAAAATAGTGCAAAAGCAAAGGTTTTGTACATGTTTGAAAGTGTCTCTCCCATTCAGAAATCAGTCCAGGAACTTTCTGATGGTATTTCCAACAGGAATGATGTCATTTCCTGTTGTATGTCACACTCGTAATAATGCCCTCAATGTGCATAGTGCCTACCCACCACTGACTCACTACCTGACATTGGATCTTCAACCTGTTTTATTAATGTCAGCAATGTATATACTCAGTAGAGTGATTGTAACAAATGTGTGGTTTAAAGTCTTCCCATGGGCTCTTAATATTTTATATATCCTCACTGATTCTTTTAGTCTATTATAAATCTCTGCAGGCAGTGATGAACTCAGATCAAAGATCTACATACCAATCCTTTGTGGCACCTTTGCTGCAGCTGCTCATAGCTCATTAGTGCTACCCACAATGAGATGTACATTCAACCTTTGCCATGTGCTGGCATTTATATTCTTCTGGGTATCTGTATATTGTTGCCCCCAGTCACCCTACCCTCACTGCACTTATCCTTTTTGACACCTGCTTACGTAGCCCTACATCTAACCTTGGCCTGAAATCCATTCTCCCTGTAATTCCCACTTTCTGACCTTGTCTGCCAGAACAAAAGGCAAAACAGGAAGAATAATGGGAAGAACAAAGTGATTGCTGGTTAGAAGATTTTATTTACCCAATTGTTGGATTAGGAATTCCTCAACAGTTGTGCAGCACTCCTTCCTATTTCAGGGCAGAGAGGTAACTACAACTGGTCACATGCAATGAAGTAAAAGCATTGCTCTGTAACTTGGTGATCCATATGTTTCAGACACAAATTGAAAGGAATCAATTCACTGAAAAAGTCTTCATCTCAAAGGCATCCATAACAAATACATGCTAACTTGACTCACTAGGTTAAATTGTACCAGAGAGGCAAATTTCAAAAGGGAAAAGAATGCAGGTGTTGTATTTAAATGTGTGTGGCATTCAGAATAAGATGCACCAACTCGTGGTGCAATTAAAGATTGGTCGCTATGACATTGTGGGCATCACTGAGTTGTGGCTGAAAGAAGGCCATAGTTGGGAGCTTAACATCAAAGGATACACTTTGTATCAAAAAGACAAGCAGGAAGGCATGGGCAGTGGTCTGGCTCTGTTGGTAAGAGATGGAATTACATCTTTGGACAGAGGTGATATAGGGTCAGTGAAGTTTCTGGGAATAGTTCCCAAGCCGTAGGTTAGATTTGTTCCACAGAGGAAGAATTTCTGAAATGGCAGGGGTAGGAAACATTGCTGATAAAAGAAGCTAAGGACTGCATAAAAGCCAAGGAAGGGAATATAAGATAGCAAAAGTGAATGGGAATTTGGATGATTGGGAAGCTTTTAAAATCTAACACAAGGCAACTAAAAAGGCAATAAGGAGGGTAAAGATGAAATATGAGGGCTGACTAGCCAATAATATAAAGCGGTTTACCAAAAGTTTTTTTTCAGTTATGTAAAGAGTAAGAGGGAGGTGAGAGTTTATATGGGACCACTGGAAAATGATGCTGGTGAGGTAGTAATGGGGGACAAATAAACGGCTGATGAACTTAATGAGTAATTTGCATCTGTCTTCTCTGTGGAAGTCTGTGACTGTCAGGGAGCAGGAGTGAATGCCATTACTTTTACAATGGAAACGGTGCTAGCAAACTCAAAAGTCTTTAGGTGGTTAATTCACCTGGCCAGATGGAGTACATCCCAGAGTCCCAAGAGAGGTTGCTGAAGAGGTAATGGACGCATTGGTCATGATCTTTCAAGAATCATTTGATTCTGACATAGTCCCAGCGGGCTGGAAATTTGCAAATGTCATTCCACTCTCTAAGAAGGGAGGAAGGCAAAAGAATGGAAATTATAGGCCAGTTAACCTAACCTCAGTGGTTGGGGAAGTGTTAGAGTCTATTATTAAGGTTGAGGTTTTGAGGTACTTGGAGACTAATGATAAAATAAGTCAAAGTCAGCATGGTTTCTGTAAAGGAAAATCTTGCCTGACAAATCTGCTAGAGTTCTTTGAGGAAGTAAAAAGCAGGGTAGACACAGGAGAGGCAGTAGATGTCATTTACTTGAATTTTCAGAAGGTGTTTAATAAGTTGCCACACATGAGGCTGCTTAACAAGATAAAATCCTATGGTGTTACAGGAAAGATACTGGCATGGATAGAGGAATGGCTGACAAGTAGGAGGCAGCGCGTGAGAATAAAAGGGGCCTTTTCTTGTTGGCTACTAGTGACTAGTGGTGTTCCTCAGGGGTCAGTATTGGGACTGCTGCTTTTCTCATTGTTGCACAATGATTCAGGTAATGGAATTGATTGGATTAAATTGAATTGAATTGACTTTATTTCTTACATCCTTCACATACGTGAGGAGTAAAAATCTTTATGTTACGTCTCTGTCTGAATGTGCAATATGCAATATTGCAATAAATATAATTTGTAATAAATAGTAGTAGTAAGTAGTATGTACAACAGGACAATCAATAAGGCATAGGAATACAATTCTATTAGTGTGAATTAATCAGTCTGATGGCCTGGTGTAAGAAGCTGTCCCGGAGCCTGTTGGTCCTGGCTTTTATGCTGCGGTACCGTTTCCCAGATGGTAGCAGCTGGAACAGTTTTTGGTTAGGGTGACTCAGGTCCCCTAAGGCCCTTTTTATAGACCTGTCTCTGTAAGTGTCCTGAATAGTGGGAAATTCACATCCACAGACGCGCTGGGCTGTACTCACCACTCTCTGCAGAGTCCTGTGATTGAGGGAAGTAAATTTCCCATACCAGGGAGTAATGCAGCCAGTTAGGATGTTCTCAATTATGCCCCTTTAGAAAGTCCTTAGGATTTGGGGACTCATGCCAAACTTCTTCAACTGTCTGAGGTGAAAGAGGCGCTGTTGTGCTTTTTTCACCACACAGCTGGTACTGAGGAATTGATGGCTCTGTAGCAAGGTTTGCAAATGATACAAAGAAAGGTTTTCTCCGTAACTGCATGAGTTTCATCCGGTTTCCTCCCACAGTCCAAAAACGTACCAGTTAGTAGGTTAATTGGAATTGTAAATTATCCCCTGATTCGGCTAGGATTCAATCGGGGCTTGCCGGGCGGCGAGGCTTGATGGGCCAGAAGGGCCTTTTCTGTGCTGTATCTCAATAATAAATGAATAAAGTGCCGGGGTTAGGACTGAGGTTAAGTTACCACTCAATGCACTTTAGTAAACTATTTAAGAACTTTTTAAAAGCTATTTATTAATGCTTTTGGGAGGGTGATTTTAGATGCATATCATATTTATACTGAGTTAAATACTGTATGTAATTAGTTTTGCTACAATAAGTGTATGGGACACTGGAAAAATGTTGAATTTCCCCTTGGGGATGAATAAAGTATCTATCTATCTATCTATCTATCTATCTATCTAAATAAATATAACATTGAGCTTTAATTTCACCTTATGAAAAACAAAGAATACAGCTTAAGTTACCCCAAATCAATTAAATATACTTGTTACCCGAATTAATTCACATCATATAAATTACCAAGTACTTATTACTTCTTTTCCATTATTGAAATGAGTGACCTTGCCTGGTTTGTCCAGGTTTCAGCTGAAGCACTTTCAATAGAAAGATTTCCCATAGCAACTGCCAGGAAATTGCAGGAACTTGTCTATCCGACTTATTATATCTCTGATATATATTTATTAGTCAAAATAAATAAGTAGTGCAAAAATAAAAAGAAGAAAAATAGTGAGGTAGTGTTCATGAATTTGTTGTCCATTCAGAAATCGGATGGCAGAGAGGAAAAAGATGTCGCTGAATCATTGAGTAAGTGCCTTCATGATCTGTACCTTCTTCCTGATGGTAGCAACGAAAACAGGACATGTCCTGGGTGAAGGAGGTCCTCAATGATGAATGCTGCCTTTTTGAGGCATTGAATATATCCTGGATACAATGGAGGCTAGTGCCCAAGATGGACCTGACTAATTTTACAACTCTCTGCAGCTTATTTCAATCCTGTGTCATAGCCCATCCAAACCAGCTGGTGATGCAGGCAGTTAAAATGTCCTGCATGGTACATCTGTAGAAATTAGGTTGATATCTTCTTATTAAAGCTTTATTCAAGGTATACTATCTGCATCTGTAACAAGTCAGGATATTCCAAACCTTTCATGAACAGGGTTCCTCAGCTCTAAACTTTATCTTGTACTTGATGTGGCTACAATCCCATTATTAATCATATTTTTGTTACATATATTTTTGATAAGTGAAAGCTAATCCAAAACTTAGCTCAAATGTAATCTTAGAGGATTACATCTGAAATACATTGGTCATCTCTTCATCTTTCATTTCTTCACAGGAGTAATGGTTCCAAGATTAACATTGAAAATTTTGTATCTGGTTATTTCAGTAACAATGGAAGAATTCTTTGCTTTATGAAATAGATTAATTTCTGCAAAACTTCCCATGTTATGAAAAGTAATGAAATAAAAAAGAGTGAAATGCACTGGGAATTTTGATACAGTGCATTCCCAAGAGCAGAGTCGTGCACTGTTTATTGTAACAAAGAATATGGTACATTCATAAAATGAAGGAAGAGCCCCAAAAAAACACCAGCATTGCAGACATTCCTAAGTTGAACATTTGTAAATTGAAGAATACCTGTTAAATGCATTTCTATGTGTTTTCTCACCTCTATAATCCTAACCTATCTTTTGAAGTGTGTTGCCAAAATTCCAAAACGTTCTACTTGAATGTAAAATAAAGTAGAATACAGCTTTTACTGATTTTTTAAACAGCTTTATTTTGAAAGTAGGTAATTGTTCCATTTGTTGACTTTTCATTTCAACAGTTAACATTACAGAACAGATATTATAGCCAGTACTCTGATGTAGGAAAGGAAAATGTTGAATATGTTAGGGCAAGTTCCCCAAGTTTGTGTAATTGCATGTGTCATTTCCTGACATATTGCAGCTCTGAGGAGCTTTTCCCATCAGCACTGGATGCTAAAAATTCTGGCACACCATTTTCTGACCAATAGTCATAAATTTACATGCTTTGCAAATCCCCATTTCAACTATCCACAGCCAATGGATGAAACTTCTCCAGTGGGACAAAGCTTGAAAATTACTTTGTAAAAACTTTCTTAAAATTTTTAAGCAGTTGATAATTAGTCATTTCCTTCTAATCAACACAAAATGCTTGATGTGTTCTCACTGGGAAGTAGCTGTTGCAATAGTCAGGTTGATGATTATTTTAAATCCTTGGCAAGTTCTTTATTGGCCTTATTCTACAGAGAAGGTTTCCAGTTTTTTTTTATTTGCACATAGTTAAAAAGTCTGACAACGGTGACATAGACCCGGTCTTCCTCCCTTGCCTAAAAATGGTGACCTTTACCTTCATAACTGGGCTGAAGTTCAGAACTCTGAGTGATGGCAGGAATTTTGAACTTGCACGCAGCTGATTGCTGGTGTATGGACTGCCTGTTGGACTCTTCATGGAATTTAGCAGGGGAGCCCAAACTTCTGCAGATTTCCCAGCATTTAGCCTGGGAATTTCGCCTCCAGCACATGTGCCAGGTTAATCTGGAAAAATTCCAGCAAGACCATTGATTTCAATTAGAGACAACCACTGGGGAAAGAAATATAATTATCAGATCATTTTCATTAGTTGAGATGATTTGAATGTACTTAATTTTTCATAGTGTATTTTATACTATTATTTTCCATATTAATTTTTTTGAGAGTTTTCGCCTTTGTGTATTTTTGAATGTTCGGCAAAGGCAGAGACTTTATAATCAAGGTTTCTGATAGCAGTGGCAGCCGGGAAGAACCTTGTCAGGCACTGTAAGGAATTCTAGAAGTAGAATCAGTCAGCTCAGTGGAAAGAGCACTCTGTTGCGGGTCCTTGCTGACCTATTGATAAAGAATAAAAAGGTGAGAGTTGACATTGGACCACTGGAAAATTATGCTGGTGACATAGTAATGGAGGACAAAGAAATGTCAGATGAACATGAAGAGTACTTTGCACCCGTCTTCACTGTGGAAGATACAGGCAGTGTGCCAGAGGTTTGTGAGTGTCAGAGAAGAGGAGTGAGTGCCATCGCTATTACAAAGGAAAAGATATGAAGCAAACTCAAAGTTCTTAAGGTGGATAAGTCACATAGACCAGATGGACTACATCCCAGAGTCCTGAGAGAGGTTGCTGAAGTGATAACAGATACGTTGGTCATGATCTTTCAAGAATCATGTGATTCTGGCAAGGTCCCAGAGGTCTGGAAGATTGCAATTGTCACTCCACTCTTTGAGAAGGAAGGAAGGCAAAAGAAAGGCAATTTTAGGCCAGTTAGCCTAACTTCAGTGGTTGGGAAAGGGTTGGAGTCTATTATTAAGGGTTAAGTTTCGAGGTACTTGGAGACTAATGATAAAATAAGTTAAAGTCAGCATTTTTTCTGTGAAGGGAAATCTTGCCTGACAAATCTGTTAGAGTTCTTCAAAAAAGTAACAAGCAGGCTAGACAAAAGAGAGGCAGTGGATGTCACCTACTTGGAGTTTCAGAAGGTGTTTGACAAAGTGCCACACATGAGGCTGCTTAACAAGATAAAATCCTATGGTGTTACCGGCATTGATAGCAGAAAGCTGACAGGCAGGAGGCAGTGAGTAGAAGTAAAAGGGGCCTTTAATGGTTGGCTGCCGGTGACTAGTAGTATTCTTCAGGGGTTAGCATTAGGACAACTACTTTTCCCCTTGTTTGCCGATGATTTAGGTAATGGAATTGATGGCTTTGTGGCAAAGTTTGCAGATGATACAGAGGTAGGTGGAGGGGTAGATAGTGCTGAGGAAGCCATGCGATTGCAGCTGGACTTAGGCTACATCCACACTATGCCAGCTAAATCCATAACCGAAGCTTTTTCTCTTCGTTTTTACCCTCCGTCCACACTAAAACTGCGTTTTCATCCCCCAAAAACGGAGCTTATCAGAAACGCTTCCCAGGGTGGGTTATTTTTGAAAACGCTGCTCGGGCAGATCAGTGTGGACGGGGTAACCAGAGACTTCTGAAAACGCTATCAGAGGGCAGCGCACCATTTCATTGTTTTCTTGAACGCAACCCCCCACACAATCTAACAATTTCAGAACAGACGGCAACGAGACTGAAGCCAGAAGAGTTAGAAATGTACTCACCAAATACTTTGACCCATAATTTACTGAATAAATAAGTATACTGTACTCACTTTGCCCTGTTTTCTGTCCTTGCTCATATGAAGGTGGTTTACCTATTTATGCAATTCTCTGACAATAGATGTGTAACAGCCTAATGTAACATTGTATGGAAATACAAAATAACACTGATGCAGACATGTTTTATAGATTTAACAAGGTGCTTTAGTAATGCAACAGAGTTAGTCAGTTTTTCAGTGTTCGTCATCAGCCGGGTCAATCTGTCATTGAACTTCCTGACAGTTGCCGCCGTACGCTCCAGTATTTGTTTCTTTTTAGTTTTAAATTCTCCAACAGATGTCCATCATTTTAAGTCTTTCTAGTCTGTAACTACACAAATGCGCACTTTTACGGCGAAATTCGACACCAAACATGTCGCTTGTTTTCAGTAGATGTGTCCTCGCAGGAGGAGCAGATTCGCCAAAATCTCCGTTTCAGTGTGGATAGAGATATTTTCAAAAACGCTTAGTGTGGACGCCTATCGTTTTTACTCGAAACCGGCGTTTTCAAAATTATCCGGTCTAGTGTGGATGTAGCCTTAGATGAGAACTTCGGGGGTGGGGGGGATCTCATTGAAACCTACCGAACATTGAAAGGACTAAGTAGGGTGGGCATGGAGAGGTATCCAGAACTAGAGGGCACAACTTCAAAATTGAGGGGTGACCTTTTAGAACAGAGGTAAGGAGGAATTTTCTCAGTCAGAGAGTCGTAAATCTGTGGAAGGCGGAAGTTGAGAGTCTCCTGATCAGTCAGGGCATCAAAGGATATGGCGAAAAGGCAGGTGTATGGGGTTGAGTGAGACCTGGGATTATCCATGATGGAATGGCAGAGCAGACTCAGTTGGTTGATTGGCCTAATTCTGCACCTATGTTTTATGGTCTGAATTACTTCCCAGTCAAAGGTTATGCCCGTGAATCTACCTCAGTTTGAAATGGACATCTAGGACAGATACCCTGTCATCCTGGGTCTCTAATCTAGAGCAGCTATTGTATGCCTCCCTCCCTCACGTTGAGAGATGACTGATATTAATAAAGGTGAATAAAAAGAGATGATGGAAATCTAAACTCAATGTAGAAAGTGATGGGAATACTCATTAAGCCAGGCTGCATCTGAGGAGAAAGAAAATGAGTTATTATTTCAGGTTGATTGCTTTTTCATTTTCTCTGATGCTGCTTAATGTAGAGGTATAGAGTCAATCAGCAAAAGAACAGGCCCTTCGGTCCTCCAGCCCAAACTGGCCTTCAGTTACATATCTACTCCAATTCCACTTGCTCATCTATTGTGGGAACAGTTTTCAATCTTCTCTACCTCATTGTGAAGAGTGCCTGCTTTCACCAGCCATTCAGGCAGTGCATTCCAGAGTATCGTCTGCTTTTTTTCAGTTTTTAAAAATTATCTTTGAATTAATGTCACTTCATTAATATTGTCTTGGGAAATGCAGCGTTTTGTAACTGTATTCTGGGAATTGTGCAGTATTTGCTGTTATGCAGTGATATGCAGATTGGTACAGGATCACTTTGAATTGCTTTAGGCTGTGGTTTTTATTCCATATATATTGGATTCCTGTGAATTGGGGCACATCAGAACCAGTACATTTTGGCTAAATGGTTAAACTAAGCAGCTGTCTCAATTAGCTGAAGTTTCATGGAAACTGTTAAAAACGTTTAAAAAAGACAAACTACCATTTAACTAAGTATCATGTTACGTATTTAAATAAATTAGAGCACTACCAAAACTACTACAGTACACTAAAATGGTGTATTAGCTCCTACTAACTATCGACGGAGGAATTCATTCAGCGTACATGTTGTTTTGATTGACTGGAAATGAACAAAATCAGCTAGTGGACTACCTTCAAAGAGTACTTTCGATGAATGCATCCTCCAAATCTTCATTTTATTTGTAACGTTTAAGATGATTGTCAACGCCCTCAAAATTCTTCATAGTTCCTAACTTGTCAAAGAAGTGAATTATTTAATTTTCACTCCCGGCCATTTCTGGAAGCACGGAGCCTGAATGCTTGAAACTACAGTGAGTAAAACAGTTCTGAATTGCCTTTCTGTTTGTTACTCACAAACTATCAGTGACAGAAATCACTGATTTTGAAACGAAACATGCAAACGATGCTATTTAAAACTGTTCGCTCTAAGCATGGTGCAGAGTCTCACAGCCAAACTATGTTAACGGAACAGATGCCAGCTGGAAGATGTTCAGCAACAATCTCCTGCCCCATTTAAGTGGTATGTTGCCCCAAGTAAATGAAGGGAATCCTGGCTATTTTCTTGATTCATTTTTGTTCTTTAAGAGTTATCCAAAATATTTGTTGCCCCAATTAACTGATGGCCCAATTAACCAAACTTCACCATATTTGAAAGGTGAAATGCCACTTCTAAAATATAATGTGTGAGTATCAATGTATATTTAACAATGGAGTTTAAGATATACAGTGACATTTTGTTCTGCCACTGTGGTTAATTGGAGATTAGAGTGAGAAAATAATCAAAAAGTTACAGTGCCAATGGAAAACATTTGGCCAACAGTGCCTGAGCTAGTCACGAAGGTGTCCTATGTAACCCGTTAACTCTTTCAGTAAAGGATGCCTTACAGTCATCAGTCATGGATTGCTTCCTCAATGTCCACTGAAGCAATTATATCAGTTCTACAGGATCACCATTGCAAATATTTGCTCTCCTTTGGAATTGGTATTCTGCCACTTACACACATTTTTACTTTGCCTTCTATTCAGTGGCAAGTTTTGTGAAATTTCAGCAAAGAATTTCCAACCTTGAAATCAGCTTCCTGCCTTTTTCTTATCCTTAGTTTTTTTTAAATTTCGCAGCATTAATATGAGCAGCATTTGCAGTTATATAGTGTGTTTTATGTGTTACAATACCCTGAAGTACTGTAAAGCAAAATTTAAATCACCTGGATACATTTAAAAAACTATTTCTCTATCCAGGCAATTAATTTATCCATAGGAAGGTGAAGTTGACCTTCTTCTACAATACTACCAACCCCTTACTGACCAGCTCTGATCCTGATGTAACTCTTATTTCCAAGATTAATAAAAAGACAAATTGTATTTTTATCCCATTTTACCTCAAAAAGTATTGTCACCAAGAGTACTTAATCTCACTGATGAGAAAGAGAGAATATCTATTCTCTCTTCCCTATTGAACTGTTTTTCTGTATTTGTGGTAAATATTAACAAAACTTCTGCCTTTTAATCTGACAGTCCAATTATCCAACATCTTGTACTTTAACACTGAGTAGTCATATCAACACAAACTGTAGCAGACACCAATTGATGTCTAATTAATTTAAAGATGGCTTGAATCCGTCAAAGACTCATTGTTATGGTCTGTGTACAGACAACAGATAGACATATTGCTTTTCAGTTGGCAGAGCTAATATGAGAACCAACTCATCTTTTGACGATTGCAACATCCATTGCATTTGGGCACCAGTCACCTCTCTGGTGCATCTATGCTATAATAAGTCCCACTGCGCAACCCTTGCATGCAAGCGAATCAATCCATTTGCTTTCTATTTACCGGCTTTCTGCTTTTAGCATCTCCGCTCTTCTGAACTGCTTTGAAACTAGCTGTACACCTATGGAGGAATTCAGCAGTAAAGAAAACACAAAATTATGGATGCAAATTTAGATCTAATACTGGTCAAGGCACTTCTTTTTCTAATTGCAATCTGTTTTTTTAATCTGCTACATGCAACACTTCATTTCTTGATTTCATTCTGATTAAGTTTCAATTGAATGCAAATATTGTAGTTTTCCATTAATTTTTTTGTTTCCTGTTGTTTTGCCGCCCAATATTGCCATCACTGAATTAGGCATGTTACGATTAAGCAACAGTAGTGAATTTCTTTTGCCCACATAGTCTGAACAAAAGCTTTCATTAAAAACAGATTCATTTAGGAGGTGCCACTTACCCTGGTCAAGGCAGAAGTGTTGCAAAACATTTATTTCCAAATGTCAACTAAATTCCAAGCCAATAACTAAATAAATGTCTACATTCACATGGAAACCTCAGTCTGAATCGAAATGTGTCCAGGATTGTTTGCTGAAATTATTTTTCACTTTTATTTTTTTTCTCTCTCTCTGCTTACCCAGATGTTTACAAATAATTAAGTCAGTATGTCTTCCTTTAATTCTGAGGTAACGTGACACCAGTCTGGTTGAGGGAAGTATGCTTTGATGATGCTAGATTGGTTGTTGTCATGCAATGTTTTTCCAACTAAAAATATGGATACACCAAGAAATCAAGCAGGCTGAAAATTAATCTGTCTGTTACCAGCTTTGAAGTTTATGGAGAATGTTAATTACAATTTGAAAATTGATATGATTCAAGATTTATTACTAATATTTGTTGGGGTGTAGATACACATTTTTGAGTCAATTTTGCCCTTCTGTGGTGATGTACTATTTCAGGAAATGAGACTGCCAGTGACTCAACAGCACGACTGGTTTTACCTCCCACTTCCTGTGATTGTTTTATAGGCCTTCAAGACAGCACTAATGAGCTCCTATTGGTGCTTGGGGAAGGGTGATGTCATTGATGACTGGTGCAGATGTGACCTGAGCGCATTTGATGAGGATGGACTCCCAAGCTGCAGCCCATTACCTCAACCTGTGTATGTATACTAATCACAACACTAATTACCTTTGAGCAAGGTTTAACTAATACTGCAAATCCTAGTGACTATAAAGTTTCAGAAAATATCACCACCATTTGAACTTTCTGGCATAGTTGCTACAAACTTCAGAAAAAGCCAACAGGGTCAAGTGGAATATTACTTTAAGGATGTATTTTCCAACATAATGTTAGTATTTTAAGCCATGTCCTTTGATTTATTATACCTTGTTTAGTATCTACTCTGTTCTTTACCATGACTTCAAACTGTGAAATCAGTAAGAAAGGGGTTTATCCTTCATTCCTGCTTTGAAGGTGCAGCAGTAATGTGTTAGTTGCAAGTAATTTGATCTTAAATGCCTCAGAAGTTATGTCCAAATGTTCTTTCCTGTCTGGAAACATGAATATACTTTTTGAACCACTCAGGAAAGAATTGTTAAGTTTCAAGCAAGTGTTACAGCCAGGGACAAATATGAAAAGCATCGAATCTAAATGAATTTTTATTACCTACATGTACATTGCTGTCAATGTGTCCCTGAGCACAGATATTTCATGTGAGCCAGATCAATGTTGAAAGAGCATTGGAATCAATTACCTGGTTTTTAAAAAGGGTCAGTGATGATCTGGGATTGTTCAGTGTCAATGTACTCTTTTGTACCTGCATTCAGTGGTTCCAATATACATTCTCAAAAGTTTTCATTTCTTGGAGTGTTTAACTTTTCACTGTTCTTGATTAGCTTACTTTCCACATGCTATGGATTAAATAGGATCAATTTGATCAGAATGCTAAAGGTAAAACATAAATATTAAGACGGGGTAGGAAGTAGTTCAACTAGGTGCACTGGCAAGAAGTCTTCTCTGAGTATGGCAGCACAGGAAGTTTGATGGAAAAGCAATAGGAAATAGTCTAGGATTGTAGTAAGTGAGAAGATAGAGGCATGGACGATGCAAAGGCAGTAAAGGAAGGTAAACAACTTGTAGAAATAATACTGAAGTGTTAGTGTGCTGAGACTCTTGTTGAGTATGCTAAGCTGAAGACCATTCCATGTCAGTGATGCCTTACAGACACTTTAGTTCAGAGAGAAATGTTGATGAGAACATTGAGAGAACTCCTTATTCTTTTTTACAACATGGCTTTGGGGGGGAAGAGGCAAAATAAATAAATGATTTATTGTGAGCAGACTCCTGCTATGTTGCTGAGATTTCTTGGTCAGTTTACTCTTTGCTGCCTGTCTGTAGCTGTCGAAATTTGACTGCAGGCAGAAGGCAGAAGTGCTAATCTTCATCTAGAAGCAGCAAAGACCTGTGAACTGTGGAAGCATTTGACTTAACATATCTCGCAGCTGACGGGTCAAATGAGCATAACTGAACAGCCTTAACCACCAGTTTGAGGCATGATGGTGAGGGCGGCACAGTAGTGTAGTGGTTAGCACAACGCTTTGCGGTACAGGTGACCTGGGTTCAATTGCCGCGGCTGCCTGTAAGGAGTTTGTACGTTCTCCCTGTGATCGCATGGGTTTCCTCCAGGTGTTCCAATTTCCTCCCACAGTCCAAAGACATACCAGTTAATAGGTTAAATCGTCATTGTAAATTGTGATTAGTGTAGGATTACATTGTGCTGTATCTCAAGAAAAAAGAAACAAATGGACAGAGTTTTTGACTTACCAGTGAATACTTTGTATGTTCTAGTTGAGGCCTGTGTCTTCGATATAATGGGTTGCTTAGCCTGCTCGTCAGTGAAATTTGTCCAATTCCACTTTCATTTCCCATTTTAATTTATTGATATGTACTGGTATATCATGTAGTGCTGAAGTTCATTTTTAAATAGCTTTAAGTAATTACACAAATTTGGAGACGGGCTTTTATTAAAAAAGACTGTCGGATATAGTGGGGTTCCTGTAATCTAATTTCAATTTCTGCTTCTCATTAAAGGCAAGGCAGTTGGTCAAGTAGCTACTTCCCTATATATAAGCTGATTGCTGGAAATTGATGTAAAAATAATGACTAGGCTGGATTCTAAAATCCCACTGGAGCTTGAGGTGTTGCAAATGAATGGCTCAGCAAAGAAGGCACAGTAAGGTTTGGTTTTATTGCAATGAGAATACAAGAAGAAGAGCTTGTGGGTTAAAGGAAAATAGACACCCACCCTCTGAAAAGCAGTGGACAGATGGAATAGAGTACATAGCGTTTATTTGCAGCATGCAGAAAATTATGTATTGTGCTTGAGGCGGTGTATCAAGAAATGGAACCTGGTGCTCTCTAGTATGTGTCTCTGATTTCCTTTGTGCATTGAGAAGTGGTGTCTCAAGAAACCAAATTTTGCACTCCTTAATGTTGCTCTCTGATTCTTCTTCATATCAAGGTTGAGACTCTCATCAAGTGTAGAACCATCAAGTACTATGATAGGCTTGGAATGGCAAGATGCTCAACCAGTGATAGGAACGAAGATAGCTGACTACGTCATCCACTATAAGAAACTGGACGACTATATTGACCCAAATCTTTATGCAGGTAAGTGGAGAATTTCTCAAGCAAATTTTTGCAGTTCAAAATTTTATGTCAAGAACTTCCTGGCTGGATATTTACTAAATTAAGTTAATTGCAAATATTTTCTTCTGGAAGTACAAAAATAAGCAAAACTGGAAGTTAGATACTGATTGGAATAGAATTATGGTATTTTAAATGTATTTCTGACTGTATTCAGAACATGAGATTTGTAACATAAGCTGTTTTTGAAAGTCAGTGCATGAAATCAATAATGTGAAAACATTTTCCATTATACCTGTCATCATTTTGTTCTATTGCACTTAATCTTCACTGCTCAAGAGGGCACTGATGATGACAGCCACTGCCAGAGATGCCACTTAAAACAAAAAATAATATCCATAGGCATGTTTGTGAGGAATGATCCCTCAACCATGCTATCACACCTACAATAAATCAAAGCACACAGTCCATGTATACAACATTTCTTAATGAAATAGTTAATTTCCTTTGTGGCTGGCTTACATTGTTGAGAACACTTGTATATCATGTTCTCTCTCTTTTTCTCTCATTATGGAGAGAAGTGAGTGACAAGTGGTTTTGTACTAAACAGTGGCCACGAGTCAGTTGGGATAATGTTAATTTGCCAGCTATCGTGGGTTGGTGAGAGGATTCTTCTCAAATTTGTGAACATATTTGATTTTATATTTGTAGTAGATATGTTGTCTCTATGTTTTTATAGGCATGTGATCATCACACACTAAATGTGCCTGTGAGTTTTTCTATAGTATGATATACTGTAAAGACTAATCCTGCTTTTGTTTTTGCTCGAATGAAGATAAACACCAGATTGAGATTCCAGTCGTTAAAAAAAAATGACTCATGGACCTCAATTTTTTTGTGAAATTTTGTTGCATTCTCGTGAAATTTTCAGCCTTTTGTTTAGGTTGACAGAGCTCCAAGTGCTGCTGGCATACAATTGGCATAAAGGAAAAACCATCTGCAAGCCAAAGCACTCCTCCCTATTCAATACCTGTTAGATTGTGATCACATTGTACCTTCAGTTCATACCTGCATTTCTAAGCAATATCCTTATTTTTACTTTTGTAAAAAAAATGCCTGGGGAAACTACAGACTCTCAGCCCTCACAGTGTGCCCTGTGTTAATGAAAATGCTCTGTTAAAACTGCTGGCCCATCAGATTTAACAGCAGGTTTTTAATTTCCCTGTTCCCGCTTGGAATGTATAGTTTATCCACCAGCCAGCCAGCAAAGAGGAAAATGTAAATCGAATAGAAAATGAAAAAAATTAAGTGTGATGGTTCAAAAAGGAGAGATCAGAGTAAGTTCATTGCCATTGTTACTTTTGGACCAGTGAAGGGTGTAGTTCAAAAACATTTTTTGTTTGTGGTGCAAAAGATATGGATGGTCATATTAAGACCTTTGATTGTGAAATGACAGCTTGTTGAAAAATCGCTGCAGAGGTCCATTATCACACCATTACTACACACTTGCAAAGCTCCTGCAGGCAATTGTTAATCTGGCAAACAAGAGGAAATCTGCAGATGCTGCAAATCCGACACAACACACAAAATGCTAGAGGAACTCAGCAGGCCAGGCAGCATCTATTCCATAAACCTGCTGAGTTCCTCCAGCAATTGCTAATCTGCTTTTGCTGGGTATCAGCAAGTGTGTCTTGATTCCTCATTACCAGTTCCCTGCAGAGATGCGTTAACATTGTGTTCCTCAGCAAGTGCATGGGTGCAAAACACCATCTTCACCACAGGGCTTCACTGATGCACAGAGCCGTTATTGGGGCTTGCAGCTCACATAAATTTTGTTGTTGATGGGCATGTCTGGGTGGAACCATTGTTACATTTACCTGTAGGGAAGGTGATAATCTCTCAGTATTGTGCAACATTCTAGGTGATTTAAAAACCCTCTATTGGGCAGCCTGCCATACAGTGCTAGTCCTATCGTTATTGGTGTATTCAGGGAAGTGTTATTCCATAGTCAAAAGCAGGCAGAATGAGGTTAATTGCCTGCTTACTGAGTGTTTAGCAGGGGTGCATTATCCTTCATTATGTGCCATTGCAGTAGTGTGTTAACCTGTTACTGAGCTCCCTCAGGGCTGCACGCACCAATTGCTGGAGAAACTCAGCAGGCCAGGCAGCATCTATGACGACACTTCACCTTTGAGTCTGTTGAGTGTTCGGCCTCCTGTATATCGGTGGGATCTGACATAGATTGGGAGACTTCTTTGCCAAGCATCTATACTCCATCCACCAGAACAAGAGGGATCTCCCAGTGGCCACCCATTTTAATTCCACTTCCCATTCCCATTCCAATATGTCCAACCATGGCTCCTCCACTGTCGAGATAAAGCCACACTTAGGTTGAAGGAACAATACCTTGTATTCTGTTTGGGTAGCCTCCAACCTGATGGAATGATCATAGATTTCTCAAACTTCCAGCAATGTTTCACCCCCCTTTACCATTTCCCATCCCCTTGTCCCTCTCTCATGTTATCTCCTTGCCCTCCCATTGCCTCCGTCTGATGCTTCTACCTCCCCTCCCAAACATTTTTTCTTCCCTCCATAGCCTTCTGTCTCTTTCACCAATCAACTTGCTCGCTTTTTGCTTCAGCCGTATCGCCTGGCATTTCTTTCTCCTCCCCCACCTTTCAAATCTACTCCTCAGCTCTTTTTCTCCAGTCCTGCCAAAGGATCTCGGCCCAAAACAGCGACTGTGCTTTTTTCCATAGATGCTGCCTGGCCTGCTGAGTTCCTCCAGCATTTTGTGCGTGTGGATTGAATTTCCAGCATCTGCGAGCATTAATCCATCATGCAACATTAAAATAATCATTTTTCAAAGGTTTTCCAGTTACCTGCTATGTGGGTACTGATCTGTCATAGCTGTTTCACTGCATTATTACATTCATCCACCAGTAGTGACATGTTAATCTATCAATAATGTACTGCGTAATGAGTGTATTATTCTGCCATCACTTACTGCCTGTGAGGTTGAGTTAATCTACCAATTCTGGAGCTTGTAGGGAGAGAGGGAATAGAGTCAACACACCACCACTTGGTGCCACTATGGCAAATTTAACCTGCTGATAAAGCACTGTGCATGGGTAAGTTAATCTCTTGTTATTGGGTAGGTGTAGGGGCAAGTTAAATCTTCATGCCTTGCTTCCTTACCTGGTGCTTGCTGGGGTTTGGGAATCTATCAATACTGGGCTTCTGCAGGGCCATTTTGAAATGTCATTACTTCTGTTGGCAGTACCGAATGAGCACGTTAAAAAGGTCTTTATTGGCAGCCTGCAGCAGTGTAACAATTTCCCATCATTATCAGCAACCAAAAGACGGTGCTCCTCTGTCGTTACTGCTGTGATGCAGGAGGTGTCACTCTCTCTTTGGACACCGTCAGGCACGTTAAACCCCCTTTACTGCATATCTGGGTTCATTAAAGCAAGTTTATTAACAGACCGTAGGGGTGCATTAGTTCATCATACCTGGCTTCTGCAGGGTTGTGTTATTCATTATCTATTGGCAGCTGGCAAGAACGCACCATTCAATCATTACAGACACTGTAGAGGTGCATGCAGGAATGCATTATCTTTACTTTTAGCCAGTTGAGGGAGGGAGCCTTATCTGTAGTTGCTGATACTTCCTGCAAGGTGCATTAACTGGTGCATGCTGTGAGTGATCTCCTGCCTGTTTGTATTAATCTGTCATATAATGGGCCCTGAAGTGGCTTCTTGATCCATTGTTTCTGGGGCTGTGGCAGAAGCATTAATTCATCACTAACACAGCACATGCATGAGCAGGCAAATGCAATCTGCTTGGATGCAATAATGCATCATTGCCGGCAGCGTCTGTGTGGAACATTGATCCATTTCAGGTACATGGCGTGCTGTCATTGCTAGACACTTGCAGTGAACTGTTAAGCCATCACTGGGTTTCCATAAGAGATTTATTATTCCTGGTTCCATGCAAAGGTGCACTAAATCTTCATTTTTAGCTGTAAAATTGGTTCATTAATCTGTCCATGGGTCAATCCACAGTAGTGAGTGACCACATTGCAAGTTAATGCATTATTTTTGAACACTTTGAGATCACTGAGCAATTCAGGGGCACATAAATTTGGTGATTCGGTGATGTGTTATGCATAACTACTGGATGCCTCAAGAGGTGAGTTAATCTATCAATACTGAGTGTATAAATCTGCCACAGCTGGGTGAATGTGGAGGTGTATCTTTCTAGCATTAGGAAGATACATTAATCCAATTTTGCTGGGGCGCTAGTCGAAGCTGTGTGAAGGCAGTGGTTTTCGACGAGTCATTACTCATTGTATATAAAATGGTGCTTTTATCTGTTATCCCCGAACACATGATGGTTGCATTGTTCCATCATCTCTCAGCTCATTCATGGAAGCATCAATCTATCAGTACCAGTTGCACCATTACAGGACAATGGCAAAATCATGTTGCTCTTTTATTTGTCAGTGCATGCACAGGAGTATCAGTCCACAGATGATGAGAGACTCCAGGGCCCATTAATACATTATTATTTTACGGCTGCAAATACATACTAACCCACCAGTACTGTGCATCTACTGGGTCATATTAATCCAACGTTAATGTGCATCCATAGAAATTACCATCCTGAACGCCTGCAGGAACAGGTTAATCCTGTGATAGTTATTCTGGAGCATGTTATTGCATTTACTGCTGAGTATCCATGCTATCTCATTAATCAGTCATTACTAGCAGCCTACATGAAAAGTGGAGGGTTCACTTATCTAGGTGCATGAATCCATTGCTACTGATTGCCTGCATTGGTTCCTTTAACTATTATACTGCAGGGTGTCATCAATCCATCAAAATGTGACATGCCAAATACCATTCTGGCGGTATGTTTTCTCCTTGTAAAGTCAGTATTCCCATGACCCAGTCTTGGTCATCTTCCTTGACGTGCTTTTCAAAGAAACATAACCGTAGCAGGTCACATGCAATGGAGAAGGAGCGAGAAGACTGCCGGCTGGCGACTACGTCATCTGCTTGTGGCCTCATGAGTGAGGAGGCATTATTCCAAGCTGTGGACTAGGATTCCATCGGTCTCAAATGGTGGATTTGGCTGGGGAAGGGGATTATGCCAGACAATTGGGACACAAGATTGATGCTTGGGGACAGAGATTCAGGACCTGCAGCTTGGTGGGGCTCATGAATAACTGCTGGCATTCATAGTGGAATAAGGCTGGGTGAATTGTTCACAGATTTTGAACTTTTGAAGTACTGATTTTAATCAATCTGCATTGCATTCAGTAGAACACTGCATTCACAATGGCCATAGGATTGATTTCGACGGTGCAAATCTACTGTGTTGCGCCAATGGCTTTGGGGCCACCTGGTAAAGGAAGCCATTGAATTAAAACTAGGGAAAAAGAATTTTAACAAAGATGAAGATCTCGCTCTAAGTAAGAACTGGAATTCGAGTGTAAACAAGGTGGGAGAGGGAAAAACTGATTGGTTGAGGACTAACCAGTCAGGGGGGAAGCACAATGGGGGTGTATATACCACTAGACTAGACATACCCAGGCATCATCCCTGATGAAGATAGCAGAGTTTGTCATTGAATCTTGAGTAAGGTTGACAGCTGTACCCGGCTGGAAGCCCGAGAAGAGTCTATTCATCAAATGCACCAGAAAAGCACTAGATCCTTTTTCATTCGGCATACATTGCATCAAAGACACGTACAACAAGTCACTCTGTGAAACTCAAAGTGTCTCGCCTAAAAAGGTCATTATTATATTTCTTAATGTGACATAAGGAAATATCAATTGAGCTTTACTTTAAACTGCTTATTATTCTGAAAAACTTCAGTCTTTGGTAGCATCTACCCCATAAATTTTGTAAAATATTGTGATGTTCTGGGCAGAGGAATGATCGATAGCCTTTCCCTGCATTTCTAATGACCAGCACTGTTTATTGTTCTTGTGTTAAAATGCTTTTGTGGGATTATGGTGGGAAATTCCAGTTCATTTATTGTTACATTCTAGCTTAGGTTATACAGTTATTTGCTTGTGTATTTGTGGTTCACCCTAACCTTAACTGGGGTGTGTGATGGTCACTTCTCCCATCCAGTGAGACTGGTTGGGTTCACTCTCCGGGTCGTGGTGCCCAGTCTGTTTTGTGTCTATCACAACAAAACCATTGTTGAGTGTAAGAGATTCCTTGTCTGTCATTTTGGACAAAATGCTCGCCACAATATATTTAGTCTGTGATCTTCATATGGGCAAGGATTTCATTACACCCTCATGTATTAGAAAATTAAAAACTCTGAATCTGAATCTAAAGTTTCAGGTTCTATCATTCCTCAATATGTTGATAAAACATTACAGAAGGACAAATTTACTCCATCCCTTGAGAACATTTGATGCAACTTAAATGAGCAATCTTCACTCTGGAAAGGTTTGCAATCGGCAGCAAGACTCCTTGTGTTTGACAGGCAAATAGAGAGATATTTTGTCTGAACTTGTGCCCTGGTTGTAGAAATCTCATTTAAACAAGAAACTGAAAAATAGTTCTTGATTATTGGTTGCAACACTAGCTCCAAAATAATCAGGTAATAAATGTGCTGATAAAAGACAGTCATTGCTCACATGGGCGAAACCCATTAAAATATAAAAACAAATCCTCATTTATTCAAATTTCTCAGTGTGACAGAATTGGTATTTACTTGAATCCAAATTACAATTAATGCATGGTTTGTTGGAGATCAGCATGGATTTCCAATTCTGATACATGCACACAAAATACTAGTGGAGCTCAGCAGGTCAGGCAGCATCCATGAACAAAATAAGCAGTAAAGATTTCAGGCTGAGACCCTCCATCAGAACTGGTGGGAGCACATACCAGGATATTTCCTGAAGATAATTAGGATAATAGTTGTAATATCCTACCAACATAAGGAATCTAAAATGACACATGAAGAGTAATCATCTGACCATGATACTAATTAATTATCAGTCATAATCTGATGAATAGAGAAAAAAAAGAGAAAATTCAATGAATTATTAGCAGTTGGAAATTGGTTTATTATCTAAGTGATTGATTAATGCTATGCTAGAGGTTTACTATTTTCAAGTTCTTGTTAAGTAATCATTTTGATTTCAGGGGCCCAATGATAATGTAATTATTAATGTTCCTTATTTACAACAGGGAAGTTGTAACTCTTCAACCTCTCTTTTGGTGAAGTCCAGCAATCCTCCTGGATATTATTTCACAGTATATGTAATTTAATTTTTGAGTTGACAAGAACAGGTTTATCGCTAGTGTTTAAAATCAAGCCATTTGATTCCACATTGGAACTGAATTGATCCCTGCTAAGTGCACAGTTTTCTCTGAGAACCAGCAATCCTAGTAAATGACAGGAAAAACGGGAAGTGGCTCCAAAGCTTTTGCTCATTGAGAAAGTGTTCATTATGTATTTGATCATTAATCTTAGATATAATTATTATCATTAAATATATTTTAGAAGGGCTCTGGCTGACAGGTAGATGGGAAAGTCTTACACAGTTGTGAAAGTAAAGTTAAAACATGACAATGTTTTTTTTCTGGTGAAACATTATGTCATTGTTACAGCAATTAAACCTTTATTGCTAAAATTGCAAGTCCGATTTTTTTGCTTATTGTCAAAAATCATTCCAAGCATCAGACTCCTGAACCAGCGTGGATAACTTCACTCCCCTCGATTCTGAATTGATTCTACAACCTGTAAACTCGGTGTCAAGGACTCTATAACTGATGTTATCAGTATTATTCATTTACTTATTTATTATTATTATATGTATTCTTTGTATTTGCACAGTTCCTTTGCTCACTGTTTGCATGTCGGTCTTTGTATGTAGTTTTCATTCATTCTATTGTACTTCTTTGTTCTATTTTGAATGCCTGAAAGAAAATGAATCTCAGTGTATGTAGGCATACACGTACTTTGATAATGCATTGTCTTTGAACATTAAAGCACCTGTTCCAAAAATTAGATTGACCATAGGTCATGCTATATAATATGTCTATCACAAAGGTAACAGCAATACAATTCAATATTGTAAGTTTTTCATATTTAAAATCCAATGTGCATGTAAATTAGAAACGTCTGCTTGATGAGGTAATGAAATTCTACCACCTGTTTATGTTTATTAAATTCAATCGCTTGTCAAAGATAAACTATGAAAGTAGTCAGCAAACTGTTTTACAACTAAATATTATGATGCTGTTTTCTTAAACAAAATACTTTGCATTTCTGGCTTGTTGGAGAAGGACCTCAGAAAAGTTAAAACAGATGCTGTTGTTCTGATGGAGATGATTACTGTCAGGAGCTTTAAGGATGAGCTTATGAACACTTCTATGGTTAGATTCACTTCTTCATGAAAGTTTGGAAGAAGTACTGTGGTCTAGTCATCATGACATCTTATGGACATTTACATATTCTTCAGGAAAGATGCTTTCTTGATATGAGCTATGGGTCTATCTAAAGATTAGCTTTATTTTTCACACGTACAGTGACATTCATCGTTTGTGTCAATGACCAATGCAGTCTGAGATGTGCTGTATGCATCCATAAGAGTCGCGATGCTGCTGGGGCCACAGCACTCTAGCCCTAACTGCTTCATGTTTTGGGTGGCACAAGTAGCATCATGGTAATGTTTTAGGGTACCAGTGACCCAGGTTCAATTCCTGCTGCTGCCTGTAAGCAGTTTGCATGTTCTCCCCGTGAGCATGTGGGTTTCCTCCGGGTTCTCCGGTTTCATCCCACAGTACCACTTGGAAGGTTAACTGGTAAATTGTCCTGTGACTAATCTATGGCTAAACTGGGGGTTGCTGAGCGGCACGGTTGGAAGGGGCAGATGGGCCTACTCTGTGCTGTATGTCAGTGAATTTTCTAGAATGTGGGAGGAAGGTGGAGCACCAGAAGAAAGCCTATGCGGTCACTGGGAGAAATGCAAGCACCATACAGACTGTGGTGCTGTGAAGCATTGTGCTAAGTTCTACACTACCTGATAGAGAAATCACAACTACAGTAGAAATCTTCTGATGCCCATGAAGCTGATGTTTGAGTTTAACTGTATGTAATCTGGCGGACATAGACCACGTCAGAAAAGTGTAATCATTTACTATAAACTGTGCCACCCAACAGGGGTGTGAAACAATTTGTGTTTGGGATATTTGGAGCAACCTTTACCTTTTTATATTTCTCCAGAGACACTGGAGTACAAGGTAGTACTCATTGAAGCAATTATCTTCTTCCCCGTAAGGGTCATAATGTGATTTATTTAAAGAAAAGAGTGATCTATCATGTTGGCCTAATTGGTAATTTTGTACGCTCTGACTTTGAGGGCATGGATGAAAGAAGCCAAATGGGCTCCTTCTGTGCCACACCAATTATGTGATTCTGTAAAGCAGTCAGTCAAATTTCAGTGTATTCTTGGATCCACAGTGACACCAAATTTCACTGCTGAGAGCACAACTTCATCTTTTCACAGTACTGTCACCTCAAAACAGTTGAGTGTTAGCTAAATGGGAAGCTATTAACATGGAGCCAATAAGAACCAACACAGCTCCAGCCTGATTTGACTACCTACATCTTCAGTTTTCAGGTGCATGATCACCTGCCTGAGACTTCTGTAGGCCCGAGGGTCAACGTCCTAGATTTCATGAGTGATTTTATTGATGGCCTGATCAGGAAGTTAAGGCTAGTGGCGTCAGAGAAGTCCAGGCCAATTACTGAATTCCCTATTGGTTGATTCTGGAACCTGACATCCTCTCTGGTGCATTTATCTACCTAACAAAGCTGTACTTCAGGAGACTGCAATACGCCGTGAACCAGCCAGGACAAAAGATGCTCTACAGTAACATTTCTACAATCTGCATCCTCGGGTTGGAGCTGGAGTAATAGATTTTCTGGATGATTAGATGTCCTCCTAAAACACACCTTCATTTCAAATTTTTTTTAAACTGGCCGTACAGCAGTACCATACAGACTTAGACTTTGATTGGCCAGTGAGTTTTAAAGGGAGCGCAGAGGTGGAAAATTTTGGATGATTTTCAGTTTGTAAAGTAAGCAGGAACTTTCAAACACTCCCATACCTGAGCCTCTCTTTGCCACTGTACCTGATCATGTTCTGATCCCCAGGTTTTCTGACCACACTGCTGCTCCACAATCATGAGTCCGTAGATCTGTGGATAGAATGGCAGTGCATTACTCAGACTTGGAAGGTGTCAGGCACCAGCACTGCTCAAACACTGGGCATTCTAAACAATAGGATACAGGATTATTGGTGTTTTACGGTACTGTAATTAAACACTTCTTGATTAACTCAAGCATTGTGTTATATCAAACCCATTTTCAAAGCTATTCAAGCAGATCTTCAGGTTGTCTTTTCCAATTAAGGTAATCAACCAAAAATGTAATAAACTAATCTTTCACGCTACGTAAAACAGATGAAGATGTATAGTACGTAGGGAAAATAGAAGTCCCTTTCAGAAGAATTGCCTAGAAATTTAAAGTTATGAAAGCATACAGTACAGAAACAGGCACTTTGTCCCACTGAGTCCGTGTTGATCGTTGAACATTCGTGCTAGTCAACTCACATTCCATCACCACATTGACATTGTGTTCTTGCCTGCAAAAATTTTTGAATTTTTGTTTTGTTTCTTTTTCTTGTTAATGGTGCTTATCTGAAACAGTGTGCTGTGATGCTTCCGCAAATAGTTATTCATTGCACTTGTGCACATATAGAGTATGCTTATGCAAAGGACAATAAACTTTGAGTTTGAGCTCACCTCCTATTCTGCAATTCAGCTACACACTAGACCAGCAGTTCCCAACCTTTTTATGCAATGGACTGTTACCATTAAGTGAGGGGTCTGTGGAGCCCATTTGGGAAGTCCTGCACTAGAGGTAATTTACAGTGGTCAATTACCCTCATGTTAAAATGCCCTCCTTGGAATTTGGAAGTAAACAGAACCACCTGAGGAAACTCAGATGATTAGGGAGCGAGAGATAATTGCAGATAGCACCTAAACCGGGATTGAACCTGGTCTCTGGATTGCTGCTAATATCTGCACCACTCTGCTGGCCCAGTTAGCAGAGTTAATCTGCAGTTGGTACTGTTAAAACATTACCCAGCATCAGTACCAATATTTAGGGTTGAACCTCCAAGATTTATACCATGAAATCTGTACAGGTCCTGTGACAAGCCTATAGTGCCATTGAGTGGGAATGAATTTCTCCACATGTGACTTGAACTGCCCTGCTTTTAATGTGTAAACTAGATATGCATAAGCCTAAAGGTGTAACAGTTTAAACATGCAGAATGTAAGGTCTACATTACCACTCTACAGCAATAAAGAATTGTACGTATGGTAAGTGAAAACCCTGAAGTATTGCTTTTGGTAAACAGAAATGCAGGCACCATGGCAACACCAAGGAATTGGATCAGGGAGATCATGGATTTGTCCCGTGCTATTTCACACTGCCTATATCACATTTCACTTCTTTGTTCAAATAAAAGGAAAAAAAAATCTAAAACATGTGATAAATGCCAATTCCTCAGAATCAAGTGAGAATGGAAAACATTTTTGAATGCTCAGAAGCCTTGAGTTAGTACATTCTGCCTTTTAAATAATGGGTTCTCCTGCAGGGGAAACAGTCTAATCAACCACGACCTTTATAAATTTGACATGAAATACTGTGATGCCTCTTAACTGCAAGTTTTTAACAGTATGTTTATCAGCAGTCATAGAAACTGATTTCTTTAGCCTTTAATAATTCTGTAAACTGTTGATTTGGAATGAATTATGCTAGCCTTTGTATTTATCTCTTTTTAAAATCCATAGCATATCTTCACTTTATCATGGACTTGTGCCAACATCAACATTTCAGAAGGATCCCAAATTACACTCAAATTTTTCAGATGAAGTCAGAACCACATGAACTTATCTAGGGCTTTGAAAGCTGGCCTCATGCCTGATATTCTGTGAATAAATTCTGGAGTTTTATTTGTTCACAGATGGATGGTGTTCTTATCTCACTGCTCACTGAACCACAGGGAGGTTTTTCCAGCCCTGTGTGCATCTCAAAATGTATTTTACTCTATATTAATCACTTCTGTTTTACCGTGAGGTCCTTTGTTCATCCATTAATAGCCTGAGATGGTTTTTGCTTGAAGCCCCTGTAATAACATGAAGCAAACAAAGAAAAAGGAAGAGAAGCAAAAATTGGGAATGCCTGCAATGCATTTGCTGTTTTGAGGAAAAGCAGAATCAGAATGACAATCAGGTTTAATATCACCAGCATATGCTGTGAAATTGTTATTTTTTTCGGCAGCAGCACAACGTAATACATAATGATAGGAAAAAAAAAGGTCTGAATTACAGTAAGCATGTCTTTGTGTGTGTGTGTGTGTATAATAAGTATATATATTCAGGCTCCTGTACCTCCTTCATGATGATGCCAATGAGAAGAGGGCATGTCCTGGGTGATGGGGGGTTTGTGATGATGGTGCCGCCTCTTTGAGTCATCGCTACTTGAAGGGGTCCTGGATATCACGGAGGCTAGTGCTCGTGATGGAGCTGACTAAGTTTTCAACTCCCTGCAGCTCCTTTTGATCCTGTGCAGTAGTCCTCCCCGCACCATACCAGATGGTGATGCAGGTTGTTAGAATGCTCTCCGCGGTAAATCTGTAGAAATTTGTGAGTGCCTTTGTTGACATACCAAACCTCCTCAAACTCATAATGAACTTTAGCAAGATTAAATTTTTTCAGGGAAGTAGGTATTTTAATAAGACGTAGGTACTCAGTACTACAAACAGTTAGAAAATTGCTATATAACAGACAAACAGGAGAAAATCTGCAGATGCTGGAAATCCAAGCAACACACACAAAGAGCTGGAGGAACTCAGTGAAGGGTCTCAGCCTGAAAGATCGACTGTTTATTCTCTTCCACAGATGCTGCCTGATCTGCCAAGTTACTCCAGAGTTTTGTGTGTGTTACTATCCGACACAATTCATCCTGCAGATTTTGCACTAAATATATGGGAGCCACTCTGTGTTTCTCACAGTTTCCTACTGTGGCAGTTCTTGGTACTGCAAAGGTAGTAACTTTTCACTGACTCAATATTATAAGGGATTAATATATGGAAACATTTCTGTACAATTTTAAAGCCTTTGTTGCTATATTATCCTTTTAAAGATAAGTCTTATTGCTTAAACTGCCTAAAATCTCAAGGTGATTGAATGTGTTTTGTGTTCTTCTGAAGAAGGAGCTGAACACAACGTTTTGCCAGCAGTTGTAGAAAGGCACGTAAGCTATTTCCACCAAGCTTTATAGCTAAACCTGATCTTGTCCCTTATCTATTAGTTAGGTCCCTGCAGCCTTGGCTTGATATAACTGATACCCTTTTTCCTCAAATTCTACGCATTTTGCTCAGACATAGCTTATTCATCATCAAACAAATGGGTCTTTCTGTGCTGGGAAAAAGCACAGTGACCTAGATTTCCTGATGACATTGTTTTTATATTAATATTCACCCATTTTTTTTCAACAGAATTAAAATGCAAGCCCAGGTTATTTAGTTTAATGCTCATTTACAGGGAAGCATTTGGTCACAGATTTGGCATAGCAATTACTTTGATACGACCGCTTCCCACTTAAATGTTGGTATTATGTATTGCATTGTTACTCAGAGGAAGGGATGCTGCATATTGTAATGCACATCCTGAGAAACAGTCTTCCTTTAATGAAGATGATGGATCCTGGTCAATCCATTCACAGTGAGACCAGGACATTCTAGCCCAATTAAGTGCTGCCCCAATTAGTTGAAATTTCATGGAAATACTTAAAAAGGTATTTAAAAAAACACAAGCTACAATTTAAATGAGGAACAAGTTATATTTTTAAATGGAATACAGAACAAATTACAACATTATCAATGCCACTGCGGTGCTATAAAGCTGTGTTTTGGTTCCTAATTGTTACTGACGGAGGATGTCATCCAGTGTACACTGCCCTGCTCTTTTGGTTGACTGTACATGAACAAAAACAGCGTAGGCACCTAGAGAAAATAATGGACTGCCTTCATGCAAAGCTTTCAAAGATTTCATCCTCCAAATCTTCATTTTCATTACAACATTCAAGACGATGGCCAATACCTTCAAATTCTTTGTAGTTCCTGACCTGTTGAAGTAGTGAAATCATTTCATTTTCACTCCCGGGCATTTCTGGCATTTCCAAACCTGAATGCTTAAAACTGCAGTCAGCAAAACAGTTCTGAGTTGTCTTACTTCTTACCAACTATCAGTGACAAAATTCACTGCTTTTTGAACATAAATATATGCAACTGACACAATTTAAAAACTGTTTCCTCTATGCACTGTGTAGTGCCTAATGACCATGCAAGTGCATGTAACTGATGCTAGTTAGAAACTGTTTGGCAACAGTCTCCTGTCTCAATTCAATGGCATAGTGTCCCAAATAAATTAAGGCAATCCCAGCTGTTCTCTTGATTTTTTTTTCTTCTTTTAAGAGTTGCCCCAAATACGTGGGCGTCCTGATTAAATAATGACCCAATTAACCAAAATCCACTGTACTTTTTATTGGTACTTGCTGATAGAGCTTGCAGTTCCATTTTCTAAACTTGTAGCTCTTCAGGAGTTATCCATTGGTTTTAATGTATTCTGAAATCTGAACCTTGATAGATAAGTTTCACATTTGTCTCAACCATAAGGGTAGCAAGTCCCAGGAGTTAAGTTCCTTTTAAACTCATACTACTTGTATGGAAAAGAAACACTTCCACTGAAGACTGCCTTGAGCAACAACTTACTTGCATGTTTTCTTAATCATAAAAGGATGTGGCATATTCAAATCAAAAGGAAATCAAAATGAGGAGTTAAAGGACGACATAATCCTTGCAAGGTCTTTTTCAAGCAGATGTGCCTACTAAAAGATTATGTCAAAGTCATCTGCCAGGTAATACGCAGGAGACCGCAGATTCTGGAATGTGGAGCAGAAAGTAAAATGCTGATGGAGGGACAGGGGTGGTAATGTTTTTCTTTGATTGGGTTCCATGGTTTTTGCTGTCTGTGGAATAGATGAATCTCAGGGTTGTATACTGTATATATATATTTTGATAAAAAGTGTACTTTTAATCCTTTGAAATCAGCAGGTCAGGCAGCATTTGTGGAAGGAAATGAACAGTTGATGTTTTGAGTTTGAGTCCCTTCATCTAGACTGCTTCAGAAGAAGTAAGGATAGGGAGGGCAAGGTGAGTCGAGAAGTCAAGATGGATGATGTTGCTTCAGAAGTTGGAAATGAAAAAAATCGCGAGAGGGTAAAAGGCTAGAAGGGAGAGTCCAAGTGGAAAGGATTGTACAGAACAAGTCACCAACTCAGGTGAAGGGTGTCAGCCCAAAAGGTCAATTGTCTACTTCCTTCCATAGATGTTGCCTGATCTGCTGAGTTCCTCCAGCAGTCGGGTTCTTTTTAATGCTGAATGAATTTGGGCTGCAGCTGAGATCAGCCATTCTTATAAAATAGGTTTTAAGTATTTGCACAATTTCAATATTAACATTGAAATGGAATATCTGTCCAATAGTCAACATGAAAGGTAATTTGTAACTGTTTATTTCTCCTTGTTTATACACATTGGCTCTTGATATGTGGATATGCAACAAAATATGCAAGGCAAGAAACAACCATTTATGAATTGTCACCTGGATTTCAAGAAAACAGATTTGTTATTCTTTCTCATACATCCAACACAAAACTGACTTGCATATTGTGCAGAAAATGTTGATGTAGAGTTGGTAACAGTTGAATCACATGGATGAAAATAACTGAGGTATGTGTCAGGTGATTCAGACTGAAGTGATATGACACCATGTGCTTCAACTGAAGTGACACAATGTCTTATTAATGGGGAAATAAAATGATTCTTTGATATTATAACACTAGTACAGGGAAGCAGGGGGTCTGCGAGGGAATGGAGGAGGAGGTGGGTAGATGATAGGAGTGGGAAGAGGCAGTGATTGAATACTTCCTGCAAACATCAATAATTTTCTTATCAATAATTTTCTTATCAAAAACTCCTTGCCTCAGATTTGTTGATAGAATACAGAAGTAATCATTGCTTTTCAAGAAGTTAATAATTGATACACAAACATTTGAGCGTGTACTGCTAAATACTTGGTGAGATATTGAACTGAAAATTGCTCAAAGGCTACAGACACAATCATTCATAAGAACTTTGGGACAATGAGACTCGTTCTGAAGGTGCTGTTTGAAAATCAGAACTTCAGAGTTCATTCCCAAACAGTTTCCCTTGCTTCTTTGTTGTCTAATAAAAGCGAATCAATGTAAAATATTTACTTTGCTGTAAAACATGAACAAGCGATGGATGAGAACAAGATGCTGTCTTCTTTCCTGCAGTTAGAAATTATAAAAACTGAAAGGTTGTTTATAGTTTGTGGGTCTGCAGAAAAGTTGTACGGACAATAAACCTGAAAATGATGGAGTATTAGCATATGATGCAAGAAGTGCGAACAGGCTATTCCATTGTGTAATTTCAACGCCAATTTGTATTTTTTATTCAGCCGCTTCTGATTAAATGGTTATTTTGAATTGGGACAGAAATGATAGTACGTTTCCAACTTCCTGTCAACTATTCCTTTTAGTTTGAAATTCTAGCCATTAGACATAACATCCCCTAGATTGCCAGATTCTCAGGTAGTGATGTTAATTGTTGGCGTGCGGGCTAGAGAGTCAATTCTGAGTCTTTCCTTTCTGAGCTGACCTCATTTGGAGCTGCATTCGGAGTGTTATGACTGGCCTCCAAGAGAAGAAAAGGCAACAGTAGTTTATAGGTCCTGATCAGATATGTTTGTGTGCTGACTTTATTTCTGGCTCTGATGCTGTTGTGGACACTTTCCACGCACTCACTTTCCGAGCTAACAGACGAAGCCTCGCCATTCTTCCTAGGTGGTGAAGAGCTGTCAGCAGGGAAGGAGTCACCTAGGGAAAGGAATCCAGGAAGCATTACAATGTAGACCCTTGCAATCTGGACACGCGTTCACGAAAATAACCTTTTTAGGCAAGGAAACCAGGTAAAATATCCACTGTGCCAACACAATTTCCACAAACTTGCTGAAACGTAATTTAAAATGTGTGATGATTTAGTTAACAATTGTTTCCTAGATGCAAAGTGAAAAGGCTGAGTGGCGCATAATATTAACAGTTTGGTCCGTTTGCCAAGAAAATCAATGGCACTGAATTAATTAACATCAGTAATATTTGGATCATTTCCTCATTTCAGTTAAGTAAATATAACATGGAACCAGGGTGCATAGATTTCATGTCCATGTTCAGTCCCTCTAAATAATAACTATTAATGAAGGTTATTTTCTGTTCTGCTTAGTGAATGCAGCGAGGATAATCCCAGTCTATCTAACACATTTACACAATCCATTTATAATATATTAAAATGCTTGCATATTTTACATTGCACTTGTTTAAATGAGGTTTTATTTGAATTTATTCATTCTTTCCAGATCTGGCCAGTTGATTTCCTGCTTTCCTTAATTCCCTTCAAAACTAGGCGACCGGTGGTTAATTTTAGAGAATATCAAAGAGTCAACTAGATTAGTGACTCTGGAATCATTCTGAGACCAGACAGGGTAAGGACAGCAGCTCTCCCACAAAGAGCATTGGTTTCTACAATCCTGTAGATTTTTATGCTCATCATCACCGGAGATTTATTTTTCATTTAAATGTCAGATTATTAACTGAGTTTAAACAAAATGCAATGAACTCAGCTGTCCAGATTGTTAGCTTGGTCTATCGCATTACTGGACCTATATTTTAGAGACTCATGCCTCTTGCATCACAGCCAGATGTAAGATTTATTTGCTTTCCGGGCCTTATTGCACATTTTCCACTAAAACTGAAGAGAGTAAGATCAAAACTCGCAGTGTTATTTCCTCTTCCCAACTTGTTTATCTATGCTGCTGCTTTTCCTCTGCAGCACCTGGCTGAACTAAGCTCTGTCACACTATTGAACATTACCCACTTGAGTAGGCCTGAACCAAAATGGTACCTTGCAAATATTGTTATGGAAACCACCATGAAGCAAGAGCTACCCCCACTGAGCTTGAAGAACCTTTACCTCTGCCAATCCTTCTTGATAAAACATATGATTAAAGTATATGATAAAATCAATTTTATGGTTTTATCATTACACTCAGTGGTCACTTTATTAGGTACACCTGTATACAATAGTATAAAGACTTGGTCAAGAGGTTCAATTGTTGTTCAGACCAAACACCAAGATGGGGAAGGAATGTGATCTAAGTGACTTTGATCATCGAATGACTGTTGGTATGTCGGGGTGGTTTGAGTATCTCAGAAACTGCTGATCTCCTGGGATTTCCACTTACAGCAGTCTCTAGAGTTTACTGAGCGTGGTGCAAAAAACAAAAAAAAACATACAGACAGCCCATTTCTGTGGGCAAAAAAACACCCTGTTAATGAGAGAGCTCAGAGGGGAATGGCCACACTGGTTCAAGCTGACAGGAGGGCAACAGTAACTCAAATAACCACGCATTACAACCATGGAGTGTAGAAGAGCACCTCTGAATGCACAATGCATCAAACCTTGCAGTGGATGGACTACAGCAGCAAAAGCCACTCTGGGTTCCATTACTCTATCCAATAAATTGGCCACTGAGTGCATATTATACTAAAATGGCCACTGAGTGCATTTCTTAGATTAATAAACATCCTTGCACGTGCCTTTTACAATTGTGCAACAGTTTTCGGGATAAATTATGCAGGTTTTAAAAGGAGCCTGAACTGTAGAAATAGTTGCAGTTACTCCATGATTGACCTCAGTAGCTTAAAGAATGTTTATCTAAAGATAGCTTGATCCCCTCTTCTCGCCATTACTACTGAGCAGTTGGTACAGAAGCCTTGGGTTTCATACCACCATGTTCAGGAACAGTTATCTTATGGCCACCAGGCTCCTGTACCGGTGTGGATAACTTCAATCACCACAGTTCTGAACTGATTCTATGACCTATGGACTAACTTTCAAGGACTCTTTACACTTTATGTTCTCAGTATTACTTTTTTTATTTGTACGTTTTGTCTTTTGCACACTAGTTGTTTGATTTGATCATATTTTCCTGGAAATTCCTGCAAGAAAATACATCTCAAGGTAACATATGGTAACATATACATACTTAAATAATGAATTTACTTTGAACTTTGAACTTCATTGGAAGCGTGATCTTAAAGGGTCAGTGCAGCTGAGTAAATAAATATCTTAACACGACTCCAGATCCTATAATACCACAGGAGTGGTATTAAATGGTACCTATAAACAATGCTTGCAAAAAATCAAAAGTAGGGGAAAGATGCAAGGCAGATATTTATTTCAACAGAGTTAAAGGCAGTCATGAAAAGAAAACTCTCAGACCATTCGAGAAGGTATAATACCAGGCACTGCAAATAAAGAAATAAAATTTGTCTCATCAGGGTCACACTAATTGTAATGTGCTAACGAGAAAACGAATAAAGTGCATTTGAGTGGATCTCAGGTGAGAATAACAGTGATCTTGTGGTAGGAGTTGTGTACCTACTTTCTGTCCATTGGACCCATATATCTATTTTCAGTTTGTGCTGTATTTTGTGGTGCATTTGTTATGATAATCTGTCACATGGGTTGGCAATCGGGAGAAGTAAATGAGTATAGTTACATATTCATGCTTTGCCTTAGTTGCTTAGTTTAGTCTAGTAGAGAGGAGTTGAGCCACGGGGAATGATATTTTTTGACCGTTTATATATATATAGAATGTTAATTCTGATATTGCTTAAATACACTAATTAGTTACACTAACTTTGCTTTTTTGCTAGGTAGATCGCTAATTGGAATGCTATTCAAATGCCTAGTTACGCCATTTGAACATTAATGTCATTATTAGACCGTAAGTTTAGACTGTTACATCACTAATTTAGTTTTGTTAGTTTTTATTGTCACTGCAAGATTGTTCATCTTTGTTTTGGAATGAAAGATCCAAGTACCTTTTTTTTGATTTGGAAATTTGTTGTTTGGAAGTGCATCACACAGCGTTGAGTACCCTGGCTTAGTCTCTCAGCGGTTTTGGTTTGTTTTCAAGTGTCCGCTACTTATCTTTAAAGTACCCGCAGCTGACGGCTTGCCATTGCTGACTATCCATAAGACCATAAGACAAAGGAGCAGAAATCGGCCATTCAACCCATTAAGTCTGCTCCGCCACTTTGTCATGAGCTGATCCATTCTCCCATTTAGTCCCATTCCCTACCTTCTCACCATAACCTTTCATGTCCTGGCTACTCAGATAACTATCAATCTCTGCCTTAAATACACCCAACGACTTGGCCTCCACAGCCGCTCGTGGCAACAAATTCCACAGATTCACCACCCTCTGGCTAAAAAAATTCCTTTGCATCTCTGTTCTGAATGGGCGCCCCTCAATCCTTAAGACATGCCCTCTCGTAATAGACTCCCCCACCATGTGAAACAACTTTGCCACATCCACTCTGTCCATGCCTTTCAACATTCAAAATGTTTCTATGAGGTCCCCCTCATTCTTCTAAACTTCAAAGAGTACAATCCAAGAGCAGTCAAATGTTCCTCATATATTAACCCTCTCATTCCCAGAATCATTCTAGTGAATCTTCTCTGAACCCTCTCCAATGCCAGCACCCTTTCTTAAATAAGGAGACCAAAACTGCACACAGTACTCCAAGTGAGGTCTTACCAGTGCCTTATAGAAGCTTAACATCACATCCCTGCTCCTATACTCTATTCCTCTAGAAATGAAATCCAATATTGTATACGCCTTCTTCACCACTGACTCAACCTGGAGGTTAACCTTAAGGGTATCCTGCATGAGGACTCCCAAGTCCCATTGTATCTCAGAACTTTGAATTCTCTCCCCATTTAAAAGATAGTTTGCCTGTTTATTTCTTCTACCAAAGTGCATGACCGTACACTTTCCGACATTGTAATTCATTTGCCATTTCTTTGCCCGTTCTCCCAATCTATCCAAGTCTCTCTGCAGACTGTCTGTTTCCTCAGCACTACCAGCCCCTCCACCTATCTGTGTATCATCAGCAAACTTAGTCACAAAGCCATCTATTCCATAATCCAAATTGTTGATATACAACATAAAAAGAAGCAGCCCCAACACAGACCTCTGTGGAACACCACTGGTAACCGGCAGCCAACCAGAATGGGATCCCTTTATTCCCACTCTCTGTTTCCTGCCAATGCTCTAACCATTTTAGTAACTTTCCCATAATTCCATGGGCTGTTATCTTGTTTAGCAGCCTCATGTGCAGCACCTTGTCAAAGGCCTACTGAAAATCCAAATACACAACATCCACTGCATCTCCCTTATCTAGCCTACTTGTAATTTCCTCAAAAAATTGCATTAGGTTTGTCAGGCAGGATTTTCTTTTAAGGAAACCATGCTGACTTCTGCCTATCTTGTCATATGCCTCCAGGTACTCCGTAACCTCATCCTTGACAATCGAGTCCAACAACTTCCCAACCACCGATGTCAGGCTAATAGATCTATAATTTCCTTTTCACTTCCTTGCCCCCTTCTTAAATAGCGGAGTAACATTTGCAATCTTCCAGTCCTCCAGAACTATGCCAGAATCTATTGATTTTTGAAAGATCATTGCTAATGCCTCCACAATCTCCACAGCTACTTTCTTCAGGTCCGGGAGAGTTATCTACCCTTAGACTATTCAGCTTCCTGAGTACTTTCTCTGTCGTAATTGTGACTGTGCACATTTCTATTCCCTGAAACCCTTGAGTGTCAGTTATACTGCTGATGACTTCCTCAGTGAAGACTGATGCAAAATACTCGTTCAGTTCCTCCGCTATCTCCTTATCTCCCATTACAGTTTCTCCAGCATCATTTTCTATCGGTCCTATATCTACTCTCACCTGTCCTTTACTCCTTATTATACTTGAAAAAGCTTTTAGTATCCTCTTTGATATTATTTGCTAGCTTCCTTTCATAGTTCATCTTTTCCCTCTTAATGACCTTCTTAGTTTCCTTTTGTAAGCTTTTAAAAACTTCCCAATCCTCTGTCCTCCCACTAATTTTTGCTTCCTTGTATGCCCTCTCCTTTGCTTTAACTTTGGCTTTGACTTATCTTGTCAGCCATGGTTGCATCCTTTTTCCATTTGAAAATTTCTTCTTTTTTGGAATATATCTGTCTTGTACCTTCCTCACCTCTCACATATCTCCAGCCACTGCTGCTCTGCCGTCCTTCCTGCTAGTGTCCCTTTCCAGTCAACTTTGGCCAGTTCCTCTCTCATGCCACTGTAATTTCCTTTACTCCACTGAAATACCGACACATCGGATTTTGGCTTCTCTTCCTCAAATTTCACAGTGAACTCAATCATGTTACGATCACTGCCTCCTAAGGGTTCCTTCACCTTAATCTCTCTAATCACCTCTGGTTCATTACAGAATACCCAATCCAGTATAGCCGATCCCCTAGTGGGCTCAACACCAAGCTGTTCTAAAAAGCCATCTCGTAGACGTTCTACGAATTCTCTCTCTTGAGATCCAGTGCCAACCTCATTTTCCCAACCCACTCGCATGTTAAAATCCTCCACAATTATCATAACACTGCCCTTCTGGCAAACCTTTTCTATTTCCTGTTGTAATTTGTAGTCCACATCACTGCAGCTGTTAGGAGGCCTGTATATAACTGTCATCAGGGTCCTTTTACCCCTGCGATTTCTTAGCTCAACCCATAAAAATTCTGCACCTTCCGATCCTATGTCACCTCTTTCTAACAATTCAATATCATTTCTTACCAATGAAGCCACACCACCCCCTCTGCCTACCTGCCTATCCTTCCGATACACCGTGTATCCTTGGATATTCAGCTCCCAGAGGCATGCAGCCTTTAGCCACGTCTCAGTGATGGCCACAATATCATGCCTGCCAATCTGTAACTGTACAACAAGATCATCCACCTTATTCCTTACGCTGCGTGCATTTAAGTATAACACCTTAAGTTCAGTATTTCGTACCTTTTGCTTTGATTGCATTGCAACTCATCCCAATGGCTGCAAATTTGCCCTATCACCTGCCTGTCCTTCCTGATATCTTTATTGCTCACTATCTTAGATTTATTTCTGTTTACCCCTCCCCCCGCTCTATCATTCTGGTTCCCATCCCCCTGCCAAATTAATTTAAATCCTCCCTAACAGCTCTATTAAACCTTCCCACCAGGATATTGTTCCCCTTGGGGTTCAGGTGTAACCTGTCATTTATGAACAGGTCATACTTCCTCCAGAAGAGATCCCAATGATCCAAGAATCTGAAGCCCTGTCCCTTGAATCAGTCTCTCTGCCACACATTCATCTGCCTGATCCGTCTATTCTTACCTTTGCTAGCACGTGGCACTGGTAGCAATCCTGAGATTACTACCCTGCTTCTCAGCTTCCTTCCTAACTCCCAGAAATCTCTCTTCAGGACCTCCTCCCTTTTCCTATCTATGTCATTGTTACCAGCATGTACCAAGACAACTGTCTGCTTGCCCTCTCCCTTCAGAATATTCTGGACCCGAACTGAGACATCCCGTATCCTGGTACCTGGGAGGCAGCACACCATGCAGGTATCTCTATCAGGCTCACAGAATCTCCTGTCTGTTCCCCTGACTATGGAATCCCCTATGACTCCCACATTCCTCTTCTCCCTCCTTCCCTCCTACACAACAGCGCCAGGCTCAGTGCCAGAGACCTGGTCACCATGGCTGTCCCCTGTCAGGTCATCCCCCTCAACAGCATCCAAAACGATATACTTGTTGCTGAAAGGGGGCAGCCGCAGGGGTTCTCTCCACCTATCTGGGCATTTCCCTTCCCTCTCCTGACAGTCACCCAGTTTCCTGACCCCTATAGCCTAGGGATGACTACCTCCCTGTAGCTCCTGTCTATCACTTCTTCACTTTCCCTAATAAGCAGCAGGTCATCAAGCTGCAGCTCTAGATCCCTAACATGGTCTCTGAGGAGCTGCATCTCCGTGCACCTGGTGCAGGTGTGGCCATCAGGGAGGCTGGAGGTCTCCCAGGATTCCCACATCTGACACCCTGAACAAAGCACTAACCCTGCATCCAAGACCAGATTTGAAAATTTGCTTGGTGAATGAAGGAAAGAAGTTTCCGGCACCTTTGGAATAATAACCTCGCCTCAATCAACATAAATTCAGGAGGGAAGAAAGATGGAAAAAGCTGTATGTATTTTTAAATCAGTTGTGCTTCAGAATTTAAAACTGAAATCGGAAAAAAATCAATGCAGTGAACCTAGTGATCACATTGCATGCAGCTACAAGGAAATAGGCTAAATGATAATTTATTTCTCTTTCTACGTTTAACATTGAAAGTTTGTTGTTCAAAGAAATTAATGACAAACTTTTCCATAATTGTTTCCAAACTCTGAAATGGATTGTATAACTTTAACAGGCGTACTTTGACCAGAGTCAGACACTGAAAGTCTCACAAGGTGTTTTGGGTTCATGTTCTGTTCTAAAAGCAGTAGTCTAGGCATTTGTTCATAAGTGTTCTTCAGACTTTCTGAGAAAATCTATTCAAATAAGTTTTGCACGTATCATTTCTTAAATTATACTTTCATGAGATGTAATAATGTTTTAGGAATATTCATCTTTCTGCCACCTAAGCTCAATGCTAAGAGTGAGGATTAATTACACAGTTGCCATCAGTCTTTCATTACCCATCGGCTCAAGCCTTGTTTAGTTGGTGGACCTCACTCCTTTGATTCAGAAAGTTGGCATTCATCATTAAGGACCCGCATCACCCAGGTCATGCCTTGTTCCCCGTGCTACTATCAGGTAGGAGGTACAGAAGCCTGAAGGCACACACTCAATGATTCAGGAACAGCTCCTTTCCCTCTGCCATCAGATTTCTGAATGGATATTGAATGCTTGAACACTTCCTCACTACTTTTTTATTTGTATATTTGCACTACTTACATAATGGTTTAATATACATATATACTTACGATATTCACATTTTTTCTCTATTATTTTAAGTTGCTGCTGCAAAGACAACAGATTTCACGACATATGCTGGTGAAATTAAACCTGATTCTGATTCTGATTCCAATGTTCAAATGAAATAAGCTCAGAAAGTTCCTTCCAAGTGCTAACTTGGAACATCGACAGCTCCTCGGTAGAGATCGTAAAGAGCACCAAATTTCTTGGTGTTCACCTTTTGGAGAATCTCACCTGTTCCCTCAACACCAGCTCCATAGCAAAGAAAGCCCAGCAGCATCTCTACTTTCTGCGAAGGCTGAGGAAAGTCCATCTCCCACCCCTCATCCTCATCACATTCTACAGGGGTTGTATGGAGAGCATCCTGAGCAGCTGCATCACTGCCTGGTTCGGAAATTGTACCATCTTGGATCGTAAGACCCTGCAGCGGATAGTGAGGTCAGCTGAGAAGATCATCTGGGTCTCTCTTCCCACCATCACGGACATTTACACTACACACTGCATCCACAAAGCAAACAGCATTATGAAGGACCACATACACCCTTCATACACTCCCTCCTGCCGTCTGGGAAAAGGCACCGAAGCATTTGGGCTGTCACGATCAGACTATGTCCCAAGCTATCAGACTCCTCAATACCCAGCTCCTGGCCTGACACCTTGCCCTATTGTCCTGTTTATTATTTATTGTAAAGCCTGCACTCTTTTGTGCACTTTATGCAGTCCTGGGTAGGTCTGTAGTCTAGTGTTTTTTTATGTAGTTCAGTCTAGTTTATGTAATGTGTCATGTAACACCATGGTCCTAAAAAACGTCTCATTTTTACTATGTTCTGTACCAGCAGTTATAGACGAAATGACAATAAAAGTGACTTGACTTGACTTGACTTCAGTGCAATGCCATGGGAGTCTTGCTTTGATGGTAAGTTGAGCTGGGATTATATTCAGACTAGCACCATTGTGCAGTAGGTAGTGTAGTGACCACAGGACTCCAATGAGCCAAGTTCAATCACCATGTCAGTGATGTAATCCAAACAGGGTTTGCACAGTCAGTCTCTGACTCCAGGTGATCCAGTTTCCTCCCATGTCCCAAAAGCATATTGATTGGTCGATTAAGCAGCTAAATTATCTCTAGTGCATATGGGTGGCAGGAGAATCAAGTGAAATTAATGGATATGTGAAAAAGATTAGTTTACAGGGAAAAAGGGAATAGGATTGATGAGAATACTCTAAGAGTCAGTATAGACTCAGTTTGCCGAATGGCCTCCTGGATTATAAGAAAATTAGAGAAGTTGAGTCTGCCTGCCTTTCAGACAATAGATTATCCTCTCTTAGACAGAAAGGATTCTTGGGAATATTTCTGGTCTCCCAAGTGCCTTGTTCATTGATGGTATGTATTGGATAATTTATGGCTAGTGTGGATGCAAAGGGTTGCAAGGCCTATTTCTATGTTGTATTCTCTGACTCTCTGCTTCTATGAATATTCAGCATCTTTCAACATCACAAAAAAAATAATCAGATTACTATCACAATATACTCCATGTTAACATCAAATGTCCGGCAGGCTTTTTTTGCAAGCCAACTATGACTGTACTTCAAAACTACTTAACTGGCTCTGAAGCATTTTGGGATAACCCCACGGCTTTGGAAGTTACTTCTTCCTTTACAGGGCAGTCCAAAGAAGAAAACATTATACAGCATCTTTCATCCCTTCATACACTGACCCTTTGATTTCAGGACACAGTCATTAATTCATTCCAAAAGGGACTATCTCCAAATGAAGTTAGCTGCCAAGGCATACAATAAGAAACTGGAGCCAGGAGCCATGAATGAAGGAGATTTATAGATAAACGGGGAAGTAGAGAAGAAGATGAGCAAAGATTTGGAGCAACACAAACAAATGCTGGTGGATCTTAGCAGGTCAGGTAGCTGTACAGTTAGTCTGTTAGCTGAAACAAAAGTCAGCACAGCTATTTGATTTGACTTGGAATAGTTATGGATTATAATAGGTAAGGTAGAAGTGTTTTTTTTCTGATGATAGGTGATCAGAGATGAACTGTGTGTTTAGTTTGTTAGCATAAATGGTGCTGTCAATTTGAATGAAAATCAAGCTGGTTCCTGGGCAGACAACAGCCCAGGGAGAATCACACTGTGCTGCACTGTTCTTCTATGCCTTTTCTCGTACTTCCCCATTGCTGCCCCTGCTCCCATTCTACTTCCTGTGAGTTCATGTTAGCTACATCAGGAGAACTGCTAGTTTTAGCTGTCTCGTCCTGAGTCAACTTGTTGGTTTCCTAGAGTGTGCTGAATCTCTTGAGCTTGGGTTTTCAATCCTTGTATTTCTCTGGACCCTTACTATGGGTTTCACTACTGCTGTGTCTTTCAGTTACGACTCAGTCATTAAATTTTAAGATAGCATTAATTTCCTGGGTTTCCACACAGCAGCGGTCTTCTTATATTAGGCTGCTTTGTTTGCGTTCCTGATACCAGCCTCCTAAAGCTTTCTGATTTAAAATCCTCCTTGGGGAAACTAAAGTATCTCCAGGTGAAAATCGTAAGCCACAGTCAATCAAAGAGGTGAAAAATCATCTGAGGCGGTGCTGAGCAGCTCTGATCTTCTTCACTGAGAGCAAATAGAACACTGGATAAAGTCAGAAGGAACAAGTCTTTGTAACTTGAGCTCCCCTTGTGTCTGATTAAAAGTTGCATTGACAACTTCTTCTTTCACGGATGCTGTCTGACTTCCAGAAATTTCTCTTTTCTCTTTCTCTTTTACATTTCTGGTTTATTTTTCAGCATTCCAGCATCTGTGGTTGTTTTCAGCCTGCGTCTATTTGAATGTGTTATAGCTGTCAATACAAAACCAAACCTCATAACCTCAAAATATTTTTGCCGCTCTTTTGATGAACTTTCCTCTGCATTTCTGTTGGTATTAGCCTCGACAACCTCTCTGCTGCCTTTGGATTCTACTACTCCAAATTTCTCCTTTGTTCTGCTATCAATAAACTGAAGGTCATCCAGAGGTTTACTGCCTGTTTACTTTTTTAGCCTTATCCCAGTGTTTGCTAACTTACGTTGACTCCCAGTTGAACTGGTTAATCATGTAGATGCCAAGGCCAAGATAGCGCACAGACACATCTACTTCTGCAGAAAACTAAAGGAGTTCACGTGTCCTTGATGACTGTCAAATTTTTACAGCTGCCTCATAGAAAGCATCATATCCGGATGCATCAAACTTGATATGGCATCTGTTTTGCTTGAGACCACAAGAGATTGCTGAGAGTTTTGGACACAGTGCAGCACATCACGGAAGCCAGCCTGTCTTTTATGGACACAGTCTACACTTCTTGATACCTTGGTAAGTTAGTCAGCATAATCAAAGATCTCACTCATCCCAAGCATACTCTTTTCTCCCCACTTGTCCCGATGGGCAGAAGATAAAAGCCTGAAACCAGGCCCAAGGACGGCTTCTATCCTGATATTAAAACACTATTCAATGGACCTCACGTATAAGATGGATTCTTGGCCTTCAATTCTACCTCATTATGACTTTGCACCTTATCATCTGGCTGCACTGCACTTTCTCTGTAAATATAGCACTTTTTTCTGCATTTTGTTATTGCCTTTCCCTTGTACTACCTCAATACACAGATGCAATGAGATAATGAAACAAAGTTTTTCATTGTATATCAGTATCTGTGACAAGAATAAACCATTTACAAATTGCCTTAATTTTAATATTTGACAGTTTAAAAAACTCTTACCAAATCATTGCTGATTAAGTCCTGATCAAGGGTCTTGGCATGAAACGTTGGCTGTTTATTTCCTTCCATTTATGCTGCCTGATTTTCTGAAGTCCCCCAGCATTTTGTGTATGTGTTGCTCCAAATCTTTGCTCATTCCTTTCTCCAGTTTCCTCTTTGTCTACAATTTTTCATTCTTGGCCTCTGTCTCCAAGCACTTTGATTTAAATCATTCCATGGGTATTGAGCTAGGAGATCCCTTCACATTTCCAACTTCCTTTCAGGTTCCTTTGGGTATTCCTCAAAGCCCACATGGTTGGCTATATTTGAGGTCATCTTGATAAATATATTATACATTGACAGTGTCAAATTTTGTATTGTGATACATGTTTCTTATATGAAAGCAAGTTGTATCTGTGGAACCATTAGAGCTTTCAAAATTTCTGGAAGTCTGCTTATAAAACTTCTCATACACCTTCTCCCCTTACTCTCAGCATTCCGGATTTATCTCTTCAAATGCTGTCACTGCCTTGTAATAAAAATAAGATGCATTTACATGCAGTTCTAAATATGTAAAATGACACAGAAAAAGGCTGAAGATTCCAGTCAGTTGATTTTTTTTTTGTAATGAGTTCACTGCACATGCTTGTGAATGTGTAGTTTTTATTTTGAAAAATCATTTGCAGTCCCTGCTGCTATAGGTCTAACTGCTTGACTTTAAGTTGAACTCAATGATTCTACAGCTTGAGAATGATATGGACCAAACATGGGCAGATGGGACAAGCTGAGGTGGGCAACTTGATCAGCATAGATTGAAGGGCCTATTTCTGCATTGTATGACTCTCTCTTTCTGTGAAATGCTAAATGGAATAATATTCGCAAATGATTAAAGCAATCATATTTAGATTTAAAATATTCACACATTGGCATCCATGGGCTGAGCTGAGGGTCTTGTTTTTGTGTTGTATGACCCTTGACATGTGATACTATTTGTCAATCAGTTAATCTGCATTCCTAATATATCTCTGCCTTGTCTGATTGTCCTTGTGTAGTTTTAATGGGGCCAGTAGAGCAGAAACATTAAGCAATTGTGAAAGAAAGAAAAAGAAAGAGAAAGTCAGATATCTCAGTAAATCAATGCAATCTGACCATTTTCATGATGGATCCAATTAAAAAAGCTTCTACAGTATTTTCAAACAAATAGGAGTAGGTCTGCCAGCAACTGGTGCCAGCTTGAAGTGTTTGCATGTGCTGTAGGGTAAAGAGAGGATAATTTTGTTTTATTTTTGCCTCATTTCATGAGAATAAAGGTCACTCATAAAGAAAAATGGTGAAAATGAGACTCAGGTGCCAAAAGTAAACATCCTTCAGTTTTGCTAGAGACCAAAGTATTAGTCTCAAAATGACATTTCCATTTCCCATGTAGTTGTAACTCAGACCACCAAAGTCGTACCTTGATCTAACAGTTATTCTACTCTCAATCCTTAGAATAAGTAACTGGTACAGAGAAAGTGTGTGGGCTGGTATTCTGAACTTCTTAAATTGACTTTAATACTATTTTAATTTCAGTTCCATTTGTTTCAAATTAACTTTGGATCATATCTTATGAATACTGCTTGGATTGATGCTGTATTTGCAGAACATCATTCTTTCCACACAAAATACTGGAGCAACTCAGCAGCTCTGGCTGCATCTGTGGAGAGCAATAAACAGTCAATGTTTTGGGCTAAGACTCTTCATCAGGACTGGAAAGGAAGGGGGAAGAATGCAGAATAAGAAGGTGTGTGGGGGGGGGAAGAGTACAACTAGAAGATGATGGGTGAAGCAACGTGGGTGGTGGGGGAAGGGGATGAAGTGAGAAGCTGGAGGTGATAGGTAAGAAGGGCAGAGGGCTAAAGAAGAAGGAACCTGATAGGAGAGAACAGTCGGCCATAGGAGAAAGGGAAGGAGGAGGGGCATCAGCGGGTGGTGATAGCCAAGTAAAGAGAAACAATGAGAGGCCAGAGTGGGAAACTGGATAAGAGGGAAGTGGGAGGGGGTAAAGTTACTGGAAGTTAGAGAATTCAATGTTCATGCCATCAGGATGGAGGCTTCCAATATAAAATATGAGATGCTGCTCCTATAACCTGAGAGAAGACTCATCATGGCTGTCGTGGAGGTCATGGACTGATGTGTTGGAATGGGATTGGGGATTGGAATTAAAATGGTTGGCCACTGGGGAATCCTGTTTGTTACAGACAGAGCAAAGGTGCTCAACAAGCAATCCCCCCACAAAATGGTCCCCCAATCTGTGATGGGTCTCCCCAACGTAGAGGAGGCTGCACTGGGAGCACCAGGTACAGTAGGCAACCCCAGCAGATTTGCTGGTGAAGTGTTGCCTCACCTGTAAGGACTGTTTGGGTCACTGAATGGAGGTGAGAGGGGAGGTGAATGGTGGAGGAGGCATATGAGTTTCCTACAATCTTTTGTTCTTAACATATCAACATTCTCCATTGCAATTCAGTTATCAGACACAGTTTGATACTGAGCCCCTAGAGGACAGGTATTAAGTGAATGATTTAAAGAAATTAATGTGAAGAATGATGAAAATTTGGTGAGGTGAGCTGGAAGTCTGGAGCTAAGTATCTTGACAAATGGAAGTGCAGTCTGCAAACATAGTGTGAATAAAATCAGGGATGTGATTTGGATTGGAGTTAGAGGATTAAAATATCACAAGGGGTTGTAAAGTTGGAAGGAATTACTGAAATAAGGAGAGGTAGATTTGAAAAGTCAACAGTTTCGAAATCAAGGTGTAACTTAACCCAGAGCTCGAAAGGCAGCAGAATTTTGCATGACCTCTGTTTAATGAGGAATAGATTGCCAGCCAAAGATGCATTGGCATTGCCAGGGCCAGAGGACATGGAGAAAAATATGAAGAATTTAAACTCAATACTTTGCCTAACTGAGAACTGATGTAGATTGACATGAATGTGCTAATTGGTGAAAAGGATACAGAATATATTGAGATAAAAGGAGCATAGTTTTGGAATGACAAGTTTATGTCAGTGATTAATACCTAATTTTATATGGACTAAAGTTCAATTCTTTTGATTTGCTGTCATAAATAAAAATATAGCAAATAGTTATCACTTACCACCGATTAGAGAAAAGAACTGAGTTTTCATAAATGATTGGAAGTTGAAACTGTAATTCATTACTTAAAACTGTGTTTTCTCAATGGCTTGTTTCTTGAGTGACCTGGTTCAGCCTTTTAATCTCTGGTCCATTCAAGTTAGTGCTACAACCTTTTTGAATCAGGGAAAAAGTAAAGTAAATCCTGACTCACAAACAGGACTAAATCAAAGAATGCTGGAAGTACACAGATCAGGTGGCATCTGTGGAAAAAGGAGTGAGTGTTAAGATTTAAGGTGGATTAAGTGTGCCTGACCTCAACCATTAACACTTTCTCTTTCTGCACGAGCTGCCCAGGGTACTGAGTGGTTATATTTCTAGTCTTAAATCTGATGCTGCTGGAAATACTTAGCAAGTCAGGCAGCATGTGTAGAGAGAAACAATATGAATGACTCATGTCAGTGACCTTTCATCACCTACATCTAATGTGACTTCTGCAGATGGGGAGGTGGGGGAGGAAGTACCGTATGTGGTCTTTGGAGCTCAACTTTGCCCTTCAACAGAAAAAGCTAATAGCCTTTTTCTAGTGGACTGCAATGATTATGAAACAAAGGTAATGACAGAATAGCGATATATCGGAACAGATGCTCATTTTACACTTCTCAAGCAGCTGACTAGCCAAGAAAGCAAGAGAAGTGACAAAACGGTCATTCAGTTATCTATGGAACATCATCATTCCACTAAAATAGCGATGATCTTCATTTGCCCAGTAGGATTCAGGGAGCTGCCAACTTCCCACCAATCCAAATATCTGTATCTATGCAGTTGTATTCATTTACTTGTAGAACAACTTTCTAATCTAACATCTTTCTAGTAAAACATTGCTTTAGGAATGTAAAATTTAAATTAAATTAATGTGTTTGAATTTGGAGCTGATTGTTATTTATATCCATAGTTCATGCCCAAATTGTTCTTGACAGCTTTTCCCAATCATTTTATACGTTAGATTGATGGCATTGCTAATACTTGGGATTTATCTGCTCTCTACAGATTTGCAGAACTCATGTGGGAAATTTAAACTCAGCTTCCTGAATATTTCAATTTCCCACTTGAATGTAAAAATTAAAGAAAGTTCCAAAATCAATGGACTCCAGGGTGAATCGTGACTGACAGGAATGTTGAATTAACTTGCCAGAAACCGATTTCATTTAGTTAATTACAAATATGCACAGTTTCACAATTCCCTGCAAAACCTTAGAGGAGTTTGATTATTTTTGGATGCCTTTATTTCACCAAGAGCCAAACATGGCACAAGTTGTAGGTTCCTGGTTTCATGAGGTAATTTTCACCTTCACCACTTAGGCGGTGAACTGCCAGAACAAATCACCTGTCTGCTGACGAAGCTGGCTTTTCTTCAGTTCTCTGGGTGTGACTGGGTAGCGGAACTGGAACAGGTCCATGGAAACTTTTGGCTGGCAATCCTGAAATGCAGAGATGCTCTGTCCTTTCTGAAGCAAGGACGAGCAGCCAAAGACAAATTTAGCCCGTTAGCTGTACCCTCTGAGAAATGCATCACTTCTGTTATGTTAAAACTAATGTGAGCCCAAACATAGCTTCCTATTCCTAATCTTTCAATTTGCATACAAATCTACATTTTGTTTCAGAGTATAAACCCTTTATTTGCTCTTTGAACTGCAAGTTCTTTCGTGATGGAAATGAGATACAATGGGCATTGTGATAATTAATGCTTACCCATTATACTATAAATCAGAACAACCAAGAATTCAATATGCTGGTGATGATCCTCTTGTTGACTATATTTGAATATTTATAGTCATTGCCTGGCCACTCATCAGGATTGCCCTGTACAATTTATACAGTTTAAAGTGACCACAATTATATTCAAAGGAAAAAGGCAAAGGAAGGAACATCAGTGACTAAATTGATTGTGTGAGAATGAGACATGGAGAAGACTTCTCTTCCCTAAGAATATAGCAGAAGGCATTTACATCACCCCATGAATAGTGCAATATTGAAGTATGCTACTTAACAAGATGTTTTATCAGACAGCTGCTGTCAAATCTCTGATGTAATGCATTTGATAGGATATTCCACGCCCTATTTGTTGGTCAGAAGAGAAATGTGAGACAGGCCGGAGACCATTGATTAGCTGACAATATGAATTTGTCATGTTTTGCGAGAAGAGTGGGGAGAAAAGGTGATTGAATTTAACTTCTCAGAGGTATTGAAGGTGGGAAGATTGTTGAGAATGGAGGACGACGTTTGACACTCAAGCACAAATAGCAGCAAGTACCTGTTTGACCTGTCGGAACATTCCAGTAGATAGCTGTTTCTCATCTATAAGTCACCCCTATCCAACCTAGTAGTTATAAATATGGGAGTAATGATGAGAAGAGAAGTCGGAGGTAACCAAAAGGAAAATACATTTATTTGGATTGGGAATAGCTATAAGATCTGGTTCAACCCACTCTGATGGTAAAAATCACCACGGGGTCATCAAGAAAATGATAAAGATGAGAATCCCAACTTTTTTAATGCCGTGAACCCCGACTATTAATGGTGAGATCCATGGTCCCCAGGTTGCAAACCCCTGTCATAAAGGAAAGAAAACAGGCTATGTCAGCAACCTAGCTTGAAATATAAAAACATGTCAAAAAACCTTCCGAGGCATTCAAGCATGAATAGATTAGCAAAATTAAGCATAAACTATGGAGTCATACAGCTCAGAAACAGGTCCTTCAGCCCAGTTTGGCCATGCTGATCAAGATTACCATTTAAGCTAGTTCTATTTCCTGTATTCAGCACATACCTAAACCTTTCCTTAACACACACCTCTCGAAGTGCCTTTTAAATGTTGTTAAAGTATCCACTTCAGCCATTTTCTCTGGCAGCTTGTTCCATGTACTGACCACTCTCTGGATGAAAGATTTTCCCCTCAGGTTCTGATTACTTGGAGTGAAAGAGGATGAGAGGTGACCTGATAGAGGTGCGTAAGATGATGAGAGGCATTGATCGTGTGGATAGCCAGAGGCTTTTTCCCAGGACCGAAGTGGCTAGCACAAGAGGGCACAGTTTTAAGATGCTTGGAAGTAGGTACAGAGGAGATGTCAGGGGTAAGTTTTTCCACACAGAGTGGTGAGTGTGTGGAATGGAGGGCCAAGGGGCCTGTATTGTGCTGTAGGTTTTCTATGTTTCTAAACCTCTCCCCTCTCACCTTAAGCTTATGCCCTAACACTTGATTCCCCAGTCCTAGGGTGGGAGGGGAGGGACAGCTGTGCACAATCTATGCTACTCATTTTTATACACCTCTAGAAGATCACCCTTTGTTTTACTACATTCCAATGATGAGCGTCTCAACCTGCTGAAACTCAGTCCATACTCCTTCCCATAAGTTCCATCAACATTCTTGTAAATCTCCTCTGGACTCTTTCCATTTTAATGACATCTTTCCAATAGCAGGGTGATTAAAACTAAAGACAACATTTAAAATGTAGCCCCACCAACTGTACAATTGCAACACAACATACCAACTTTTGTACTCAGTGCTCTGAATTATAAAGGCCACTGTGCCAAAAATAGCCTTCACCGCCCTAGATACCAGCACGACAACTTTCAGGGAAAAAGATCTTAGAGAGGCTGAAATAAAATAAATGTGGAGTAGCTCTGAACAAAGACCTTATTTTCAAGTATAATATGTTATTTTTAGTATTATTATGATTATTCTTCACTGGATTACAAATTAATCTTGACTCATAATGCAATACTAGATTTGAAACTGATCTCATCATAGCAGATCATAAACAAGAGAAAATCTGCAGATGCTGGAAATCCAAGCAACACACACAAAATGCTGGAGGAACTCAGCAGGCCAGGCAGCAGCTATGGAAAAAGGTACAGTTGATGTTTTGGGCCGAGACCCTTCGGCAGGAAAGATAGCAGGTCACATCTTTAGATCCAGTACAGGAGTATTAAAACGATGGGAATAAAGCCAAAGACCAAGAATAATGAAATTCAAGGATCTACGGAAAGGTAGGAACATCCTCATGGGATCAGTGTATGTGGAAGATTTAGACTGAATAACAATTTGCACTGTGATGGAAAGGAGCTCAAGGGCTTCGTAGAATCTGCCTCAGACCATTCTAATGAAGGGTGATGAAGAACTTCTGGACTTCAGATCACAGGAAGTAAATCGAAAATAGCAAACTGGAGATCATTCATGAGGAAAGTAGAATATAGGGCAGGATGGGAGCAAGTGAGAAGCATTGTTGACAGACAGACAGACATACTTTATTGATCCTGAGGGAAATTGGGTTTCATTACAGTCTCACCAACCTAGAATAGTATAGAAATACAGCAATCTAAAACCTTAAATAATAATAAGTAAATTATGCCAAGTGGAAGTAAGTCCAGGACTAGCCTATTTGCTCAGGGTGTCTGACACTCTGAGGGAGGAGTTGTAAAGTTTGATGGCCACAGGCAGAAATGATTTCCTATGATGCTCAGTGTTACATCGCGGTGGAATGAGTCTCTGGCTGAATGTACTCCTGTGCCTAACCAGTACATTATGGAGTGGATGGGAGACATTGTCCAAGATGGCATGCAACTTGGACAGCATCCTCTTTTCAGACACCACCGTCAGAGAGTCCAGTTCCACCCCCACAACATCACTGGCCTTACGAATGAGTTTGTTGATTCTGTTGGTGTCTGTTACCCCCAGCACACAACAGCAAACATGATAGCACTGGCCACCACAGACTTGTGGAACATCCTCAGCATCATCCGGCAGATGTTAAAGGACCTCAGTCTCTTCAGGAAATAGAGACGGCTCTGACCCTTCTTGTAGCCAACCTCAGTGTTCTTTGACCAGTCCAGTTTATTGTCAATTCGTATCCCCAGGTATTTGTAATCCTCCACCATGTCCACACTGACCCTTTGGATGGAAACAGGGGTCACCGGTGCCTTAGTCTTCCTCAGGTCCACCACCAGCTCCTGTGAAGAAAAACAAAAGATGTAAGTTTTCAATATGCTCCTACAAAGCATGTGAGAAGACTAAAGGAGAGGGAGTTCATCAGAAAATACAGTGAAATGCAACAGGTCCTCAGGAAGTTACAATCAAAACCAAAATAAGGGCTAAATAATCTTCAGAAGGATTTATTATCACTGACATGTGATGGGCAATTTGTTATGCAGGAGCAATACAGTGCAAAAACAAAAATCTATATATTTCCAAAATTGTGCAAAATAAGGAAAAACGTAGTGTTCATAAAGCATTCAGAAATCTGAAAGTGGAGCAGAAGGAATGTTCCTAAATCATTGAGTGCTGGTCTTCAGGCTCCCGTACCTCCTCCCTGATGCAGTTATGCAAAGTGGCCCAGATGCACCACCTCCTTGAAGCTAACCACAGTGGTGGGAGCATTGTGACTGTGATTGGGCCGATGGAGTTTATAATCCTCTACAGCCTCAAGCAATCCTGTGCATTGGAGGCTGCATCCCACACTGTGATGCAGCCAGTCGGAACGCTCTCCACCATGCATTTATAGAAATCTATAACACTTCGGAGGCAAAATCTCTCCTTAAACTTCTAATGAAATAGAGCAACTGCCATACCTTCTCAGCAGCAAAACTAAAACTTCAAAAATCATTGGGGGAATGGCATTCTGAAGCACGTTTTGTGTTTTATTTGCACATTAACATTTTTAAGCAAATATGATTTTCAGTTTGAATGAATAAACATCAGTGGATCTTAAAAGTGTACATTTTCTTAAAGTTACAAACCATTATTTTAAGAGTATGCCACATGTTAATACGACAGGACCATTTAGCACAAGTGATTTATGTAACCAATCTTAACATAGCCATAAGTCCAATCATATTTTAGCTAGACATTATGGAAAAATGGTAAAATATGGTTATTTATTGATGCAAACTAAGAATAAAAATATATTGTCTGAGATTTTCTTATTAATCAATATATGTTTATATCATAGAACCGTAGAACATTACAGCACGGAAACAGGCCTTTTGGCTGGCTGAACCATTTTTCTGCCTAGTCCCACTGACCCGCACCTGGCCCATATCCTTCCATACACCTCTCATCCATGTACCTGTCCAAGTTTTTCTTAAATGTTAAAAGTGAGCCTGCACTTACCACTTCATCTGGCAGCTCATTCCACACTCCCACCTCTCTCTGTGTGAAGAAGCACCCCCATGTTCCCTTTAAACTTTTCCCCCTTCACCCTTAACCCATATCCTCTGTTTTTTTTTCTCTCCTACCCTCAGTGGAAAAAGCCTGCTTGCATTCAATCTATCTATACCCATCATAATTTTATATACCTCGATCAAGTCTCCCCTCATTCTTCTATGCTCCAGGGAATGAAGTCCTAAATAAAGTCCCAAAGTCCTAATATCATTTGTTATTTGAGTACATGTCCAGCAAAGGATTGACTATATTGAGAGAGAGCACTTCATCTGTTGGCTTTCAAGTTACTTTGATTGATGGACATCTATTTTAAAAATATTAAGCTGAGCTATTTTAAAATATTCAGCTGCGTCAAATTCAACATCGTTTCGACACCAGATTAGTTGTAACTTTGAACCTATGGGCTCTTTTGCTTTCCAACTTTGAGTTAGTTCTTTCTGGGTTCAAGGCATGTTCTAATGATTGGAACAAATGATGTTTCCTATCTGTTTATTTATTTATTTAGGGTGTGTTTGTATAAGCAGCCTCAATGAACCCCAGCAAGGGACAACTTTAATAATGTCTCCAAAGAGTTCCTAGGCATTTAAATGGAATGATCAAATGCTACATATTGTCATTGTGCATGGGGGTGAGTTGCACAGACAAGTTATGCAACAGCATGACATGGTTGTACTCACAGAATTGAACTTCACTCGCAATTGGCCACTACAGCTCCAACAAAATCTCTGGATGTGTTTTGTTCCTCTAGCGGGACAGACCCACCAGAAATAGAGACACAATAATATACAGGCAGGAAGTTGTAGCCCCTGGAACTCTTAACATCAAATGGCATGGCATCAAGCCAGACACTGGTAAGGAAACCTCCTGCTGCTTATCACCTACTGTCCTTCCTCCAATGATGAATCAGTGCTCTTCTGTGTGGAGCGCCATTTGGAAGAGGAATGAAAGTCACAAGGGCACAGAATGTTCCACACCCTAGGTGGGGAATGTCCATTATCCAAAATGGCACCTAGTATTAGCTGTGCTTGCACCACTAAATACCAAGCTGGTTGAGAACAAATGGGCATGATTGCTGGCCTGGGTCTATGGGCATTAGGGAATGAATCACACTGAAAACTAGTGATTAAGAGTGGAAAGATGCCACTGGTGAACCACAGTAATGTGTTGTGGGCTGCTTACAAACCTTCAAAATATGCACCCTCGGAATTACTCTCAGTGCAATCTACAGCCTGTAATTTCCTGTTAAGCAATGAACCATCTGAATGAACTGGCTATTTCACAGTCCTCTGAACGACTTGGCAGACTTAACGCACGATAGCCAAAAGAGACGGAGGAGGAGATGACTGCAAGCCAGACGGAAATGCTGGAAATTAAGTACCCAGGGTACTTAAAGAGGTGGCTCTAGAAATCGTGGATGCATTGGTAATCATTTTCCAATGTTCTATAGATTCAGGAACAGTTCCTGCTGATTGGAGGGTGGCTAATGTTGTCCCACTTTTCAAGAAAGGAGGGAGAGAGAAGACAGGGAATTATAGACCGGTTAGCCTGACGTCAGTGGTGGGAAAGATGCTGGAGTCAATTATAAGAGAGGAAATTACGACACATTTGTATAGCAGTAGAAGGATCAGTCCGAGTCGGCATGGATTTATGAAGGGAAAATCATGCTGGACTAATCTTCTGGAGTTTTTTGAGGATGCAACTATGAAAATGGACAAGGGAGAGCCAGTGGATGTAGTGTACCTGGACTTCCAGAAAGCTTTTGATAAAGTCCCACATAGGAGATTAGTGGGCAAAATTAGGGCACATGGTATTAGGGGCAGAGTACTGACATGGATTGAAAACTGGCTGGTTGACAGGGAATAAAGAGTAGTGATTAATGGGTCCCTTTCAGAATGGCATGTTGTGACCAGTGGGGTACTGCAAGGTTCGGTGCTGGGACCGCAGCTGTTTACAATATACATTAATGATTTAGATGAAGGGATTAAAAGTAACATTAGCAAATTTGCTGATGACACAAAGCTGGGTGGCAGTGTGAAATGTCAGGAGGATGTTATGAGAATGCAGGGTGACTTGGACAGGTTGGGTGAGTGGGCAAATGTATGGCAGATGCAGTTTGATGTGGATAAATGTGAGGTTATCCACTTTGGTGGCAAGAACAGGAAGGCAGATTACTATCTAAATGAAGACAAGTTAGGAAAAGAGGAAGTACAATGAGATCTAGGTGTTCTTGTACATCAGTCAATGAAAGCAAGCATGCAGGTACAGCAGGCAGTGAAGAAAGCTAACGGCATGCTGGCTTTTATAACAAGAGGAATTGAGTATAGGAGTAAAGAGGTCCTTCTGCAGCTGTACAGGGACCTGGTGAGACCCCACCTGGAGTATTGTGTGCAGTTTTGGTCTCCAAATTTGAGGAAGGACATTCTTGCTATTGAGGGAGTGCAGCGTAGGTTCACAAGGTTAATTCCCAGAATGGCAGGACTGTCATATGTTGAAAGATTGGAGTGACTGGGCTTGTATACACTGGAATTTAGAAGGATGAGAGGGAATCTGATTGAAACATATAAGATTATTAAGGGATTGGACACACTGGAGGCAGGAAGCATGTTCCCGCTGACGGGTGAGTCCAGAACTAGAGGCCACAGTTTAAGAATAAGGGGCAGGCCATTTAGAACAGAGATGCGGAAAAACTTTTTCACCCAGAGAGTGGTGGATATGTGGAATGCTGTGCCCCAGAAGGCAGTGGAGGCCAAGTCTCTGGATGCATTCAAGAGAGAGTTAGATGGAGCTCTTATAGATAGCGGGGTCAAGGGATATGGGGAGAGGGCAGGAACGGGGTACTGATTGTGTATGATCAGCCATGATCACAGTGAATGGCGGTGCTGGCTAGAAGGGCCAAATGGCCTACTCCTGCACCTACTGTCTATTGTCTATTGCCTATTGAATGAAATTTCCTCTGCCCAGCACTTTGTGAGCAAATGTACAGTTGCTAGAGAACAAGTATGAGAATGTCAGGGCAAGATTACTGTTTTGGAGGAAAATAAGGAACTGCTGTGTTTTATGTTTCGCGGGGACATGGCTCACTCTGGACACGTCGGATATGTTGGTAAGACCCGAGGGCTTCTCGAGACACCAGATGGACCAAACTACTAATTTGGAGAAGGCAAAAGATGGGGGTTTATGTTTCATGATAAATACTTTCCGGTGCTCAAATGCAGCTGTCTTGTATCACTCTTGTTTACCGATCTGGAACCTCTGATGATTAAGTGCCAATTATTTTACTTACCAAGAGAGTTAGCCTCTATGATCCGGACCGCAGTTTGCATACAGCCAAAGGCCAATGTTAAGCAGGCATGGAAAATGGTGAATGACATCATCAGCAAACCAGATATAGCCTACCCTGATGTCTTTCAAATCATCGTTGGCGACTTCAGTCAAGCTTGTTTGAAGAAATCACTGCCGAGTTATCATCAACATATCATATGAGGCACCAGGGCTGCCAACCCCCTCAGCCACTGTTATACTATCATTAGGAATGCCTACCGTTCCAAGCCTACACTACATTTTGGGAAAACTGTTCATTTTACTGTCTTCCTCTTACCTGTATACAGGCAGAGGCTAAAGAGCAAGGCTCCAGAAGTAAGGACAATGAAGAAATGGTCATGGGAGGCTGAGGAGTGGCTACAGGATTGCTTCGAGTCCGTAAGCTGGACTGTGTTCAAGAATTCATCAGAGAATGTGAACAAATCCACCACGGTTGTCATAGACCTTACAAATGCAGTTGTAAATAAGTGCCCTCACAATATCATTCAGAGTATTCCCTAACTAGAAGTCCTGGATGAACCATGAGGTCTGCAATTTGCTAAGGGCCAGACAAGTAGCATTCCGGTTTGGTGATCGTTAAATACATGAGGTCCAACTACGATCTCTGGAAAGTCATCTCACGTACAAAGTGGCAACTCCAAACCAAACTTGAGTCACTGGGAGATGTTTGACACCTGTAGCAGGGCTTGAATGCTATCACCTCCTTCAAAGTGAAAACAAGTGACATAAGTAACAACAATGCTTTGCTCCCAGATGAGCTCAATGCCTTGTATGCCTACTTTGACTTTCAAAACATGGATGCAACTTCACAAACCTGTGCAGCCCACAAAGACCTTATGATTTCAGTCTGCGAGGCCAACATTAAAGCATCCTTCAGAAGGGTGAACTCATGGGAAGCAACTGGCCCAAACAGGGTACCTGGCTGGGTACTGCGTGCCTGAGTTGATCAACTGGCTAGAGTGTTCACCTGTCTGTTCAACATCTTGCTTCAGCAGTCTGAGGTACCCAGCTGCTTCAAGCAAGCTTCAATAATAACGGTGCCTAATAAGAATGTGGTAACCTTTGTCAATAGTTATCGTTTAGCAGTACTTACATCACTGTGATGAAGTGCCCTGAGAGGTTGATGATGAAGTTTATCAATCCTGCCTGAGGAGAAACTTGGATCCACTCCAATTTGCCTACTGGAGCTACAGGTCAACCACAGACAGTACTTTGTTGGCTCTTCACTCAATGCTGGAACATCTGGAGAGCAAAGGTCCAAACATCAGGATGCTCTTCATTGACTACAGCTGAGCACTCAGTACTATCACCCCTCAAAACTAAACAGTAAGCTTCAGGATCTTTTCCTTTGTACATGTAACACTTACCCAACAGGCTGGTATATGTCTAGGGGAAAAGGAGATCCAGCCACACACCAATCCCACCTCCCGTACACGCAGGTGCTGTGAGAATCGAGTTTATGCCTCGTGCCCGCCCACAGTATCAAACCCACAACAAATACCATTATGAAATACACTTTAAAGAGTTTACTAAAATGAAAAGAGTATTAGGCAATACAATATATATGCAAGGGAAACAAACAAAACAAAAAGGCGCCAACTCATCAAAGTTCAGTCAGTTTAGTGCACATCGTTGGAGCTCAAACATCGAACCATTCAACCCCTCGTCGCTTGCCTCCGACCTCCACTTCTTCGCACCTAGGACCACGCCCGGTGGTCTTCCAAGCAGTGCAACGCACGTCCACCTTCCTCGACGTCTTCCTCCTGCTCTCCCCCAAAAGCCCGCGAAAAACCCCTCCCCCAAGTTCCCAGCCTCACAAGACAAAATAACATTCCTCATTGGTTAACAAATGAATACAATTACCATATCAACAAGTATAAAGCAAAACAATTGCGAGAGAAACACTTATCAAAGAAGCATTCCTACTCTTAACAAACCAAAAAACCCATTTTGAGTAATATACACAGGACATTGTACATACAATTAGATTCTCAATTTCCTCACTTGCTGGCAAAATTCATTTCAAATTGGCAGCAACATCTTCTCCACAATTTCCATTACCCGAGGTGCACAATGAGGCTGCATGCTCAGCCCCCTGCTCCAGTGACGTATATAAATTTGCCAACAACACCATTGTCATTGGCCAAATCAAAGGTGGTGACGAATCAGCATATAGGAGGGAGATTGAAAATCTGGCTGAGTGGTACCACAACAATAACCTCTTATTCAATGGCTGCAAAATGAAGGAGATGATTATTGACTCTTGGAGGAGGAAATTAGAGATCCATGAGCCAGTCCTTATTGGGGGATCAGAGATGCAGAGGATTAGCATGTTTAAAGTCTTCTGTATTATAATTTCAGAAGATCTCTCTTGGGTCCAGCACGTAAGTGCCATTATGAAGAAAGCATCACCTCTGCTTTCTTAGAAATTTTCAAAGATTCAGCACATCAGCTAGGTGATATGTGGTGGAGAGTATATTCACTGCTTGTATCATGGCCTGGTATGGAAACATCAATGAAAATGGAGAACCTGTGAAAATTAGTGGATACAGACTAGTCTACATGGAGCGCTATCACAGGAAAGCAACATCCATGGCCAAGGACACTCACCATCCAGGTCACGCTCTCTTTTTGCCAATGCCATCAGGAAGAAGCATCAGGACCCACATTGCCAGGTTCAGGAACAGTTACTACCCCTCAACTATCAGGCTCTTGAACCAGAAGGGATAACTTTACACACTCCATCACGGAACTGTTCCCACAACACTTTTAATGACTCTTCATGACAGGTTCTTGATAGTTATTATTTACTTACTTATTATTATTTTTTTTGTATTTGCACAGTTTGGTGTTGTTTTGCACGTTGGTTGTTGAACACCCTGTTGGGTGTGTTCTTTCTTGGGTTGTTTGTAATCTAGTGTAGTTTTTTCTGTGTTGTTTTTTATGTAGTTCAGTCTGGTTTTTGTGTTGTGTCATGTAACATCATGGTCCTGAAAAAACGTTGTCCCATTTTTACTATGTACTGTACCAGCAGTTATAGTCGAATTGACAATAAAAGTGACTTGACTTGTATATGCTGACATATATGTACTTTGATAATTTTACTTTGAACTTGTACTTTGATTACAGAATGCTCAATTCTGTTTGCAAACCCTTCAGCAAATGACACTGGATATGGAAAAATTAACATTCAAGGTAAATTTATTGTCAAAGTACATATACTGTATGTCACCAATGTTGAGATTCATTTTCTTGAAAGCATACTCAATAAATCCATAGAATAACAACCAAAAAGCATCAGTGAAAAACTGCACCCTCTTGGGCATTTAACCAGTGTGCAAAAGACAACCACTCTGCAAATGAAAAAAGAAAAAAAAATTAACAATAAATACATAAGCAATAAATATTGAAAACAGCAGATGAGACAGCATCTATAGAGGACGAAAAAGATTTAAATTTTGAAATCATTTTTTCTGATTTTGTCTGTCTGAACTTTGATAAAGCATCATTGACCTGATACATTATTTTTGTTTTTTGTTTACTGAGATTCCAATTTGTGCGCTTACTACTCTTTCAGATGTTGCTCAATGTAAAGGAACACTCATTTATCAGTGGAAGAAGAATCGTAGGTTTCCCTTTTTTTAGGAGATGGCTTCATTGCTTTTGTTTGACCTGACTTCATGGAATCTAGAGCTAATGTTAAGGGCCCTGAGGACAACTCTCTCCCATCTGTTTTCTGCTGTGCTGCTCTCTCTAGTGAGTCTGCTCTGCCAAGGAATTATGACAGAGGAATCAGGCATATTGTCTCTGAGATGCTGTTCTAAGTATGTCTTTGTCAGTCTGGACTCTGCAACTGAACTATAGGAATTAGCGCGATGACACATGCTTATTTGCCCCAGGAAACCCCAGAGATATTCTTCAACTTAGTCCTTTGAAGTAAAATGAATCTTCTGTGCAGCCTCCACCCCAAACTATGACACAGCTGAGAAATCCCATTAAGAGATTATTTTATCAAATCTTTTGAACCCAGCATGATCTGATTCACCAACAAGAGTGCAAACTAAAGTATCCGTAGATTTTAAACCCAACCAACCTAGTTCTAGAACTGAGTTAAGTTTGCCCGCTGATCACTGAGGTTGCCTCAATTTAACACATCAGCCTTTTAAAATAGATCTCCATCAACTGCATGGTTCCAATTTCTGAAATTGTTTTTCTTTTGGCACTTTCTGAAGTTGAGCTTTTCAATTTTGGCAGATGGCAGAAATATTCGTTGGCTCTTGCAAGGAGAGATGACCATTTTATCCAAGTTTATTTAACACACAAGGAACATGGACTGTAATTGATATATTGCCTTTTATTGAATGTAAGTACGACAGCACATGTTGCGACAAGCAACACCAGAAGCCACATGTAGGAGTGATCATTTCAAAAGAAGTCCATTGCTGCTTCTAAGGTCCAGAGATTCACTGCTGTTCCAATAATTTCAATGATACTACAGGGGAGAATAACTTACACTGAGTACCATCCTAATTGAATCAGCTTCTTGTGAAGTCTGTTAGATGAGGAAGAAGTTTGTTGAGACGTGATGACCTGTTTAAAATTTGATAGTCTCAAAACTTATCTCATTATTTGAGAAATGTGAACTTTCAGTATTTTGATGCATGGCACTAGAGTTACATAGTGTTCTGCGCTCGGAAAGCCAGAAAACTGGCAAATACAGTTTGTTGTGGTTTCATCTTGTGGAAGCAGTACTTAACCCACACAGTTTCCATCTTTGCTTCACAGTGCAGTGAGTCTGGTGTCTCTAACAAGACCTGTATTCTGTTTGTGCAATGCTGTAAGCCTCTGAAAACAATCCACACATATGGAGGTGTTTGTTTTACTAGGTGGCATATAAACAAATCTCAATAGCATCTGGAAATCATTATCAAAATTGGAAAGCAGAAGTTGATTCAACAAGGCCATTGGCAACTCCAAACAGTAATTTAAAGATGTAAAAATGACAAGGCTAAATTTAACATGGAAAGGCTTGTAACGCAGGGAGGAAAAGATTAACCATCCTCCTCCTCCTCATTCAGTGTTCACCTGTCCCTTTTCACTTCATGATTCTGTGGATATTTAATTTCAGCAAATCCTTTCCATGTATTCTAAACTTAGAAGGTTTACAGGAAAATGATAATTACACCTTCCTGTGTAGTGATCTTGGTTCAGAAATGGGTTTTTGATACGTTTTGGCTGCTTTGAACAATTTTCCACGGTTTCATCAACACTTTGGGTGTAGCATTCAGCAGTATTTCTAGAATGGAGACCAAATGGAATTACTTAAAGATTTTGACAACTATCATGTTACAGCTGTTGATGTTGATTTATGCCTGGCGTGAGGATTTCATGAGAATATTTTTAAAAGTGCTGTATAATTTTTCACAGTGAAGATACCTTCTAACAATATTGGTAGATACCACAGCAATTTTCGCTCAAAAATAGAATTTGATGCGTAGAGGGATCAGTCTCTTTATGGGTAAGTGATATTAATATTGATGGACAAGTAGGTCAGCACAGATGTATTGGCTGTAGGACCTGTTGTATGACTGTATGTAAGCCAGTGACTGGTACATTCCATTTTTAATGGTGATTTTAGTTTCAGTATACAAATTCCATAAAATGTTTTAGTTTTGTGAAGATCACTCATTTACTTGGCTCTGCATTGAACTAAGGAGGGATCTGTGGATGAACTCTCTTTGTGGACTTGAAGTCTGAACTCTATTTGCTTATTATTTGCATGATTTGATTTTTTTCTCTGCCCATTGGATCTCCTATTCTTAATGGATTCTTTAAGGTCTCTTTGTTATATGGAGACAAATCTCAAGGTTATAAAATTTACACATGCTTTGATAATAAATGTACTTTGAAGTCTTTGTCCCTCAATCAACAGTGTTGCAGTGGCATTATTTATAATTTCTGCCATGTGCACTGTATATATTTCTGTTGTCTTAATGAGTGAGGTAATTATTTCCAAATTACTTAAATGGCTCGTGGGTTTCTTGAGGTTGTCGAAGATTCAATATGAATGTCAGTTCTTGACATTATCTAAAAAATCAGCAGAGGTGCAGTTTTGGAGTACTTGCTCTCTTTCTACACCTCATTCATCAGAAACAGTGGTAGATTTGGTGAATCTGCAGGATCACTTTACATCTTGCTTCTACTCCTCCAGCTCTCACCCTGGCTTCAAATTCACCTGGTCCACTTCCAACACCCTCCCCTTTCTTGATCTCACTGTCTGTATATCCAGAGACAGCTTATCCACCGATGTCTATTATAAACCCATGGACTCTCACAGCTACCTGGACTATACCTCGTCCCACCCTGTTACGTGTAAAAAATGCCATACCCTTCTCTCAACTCCTCCGTCTCTGCCACACCTGCTCAGGATGAGGCATTTCAATCTAGAATGAAGGAGATGGCCTCCTTTTTCAAAGAAAGGGGCTTCCCTTCTTCCACCAGCAATGTGGCCTTCAGCCACATCTCATCCATTTCACACACGTCTGCTCTTACACCATCCTCGTGCCACCCTACCAGGAATCTGCTCCTCTTGTCCTCACTTACACCCCACCAGCCTTCACATCCAGCATAAAGTTCTCCAAAACTTCTGCCACGTCCATCAGGATCCCACCACCACACACACCTTTCCTTCCCCCCCGCCCCCACTCTCTGCTTTCCATAGGGGTCGTTCCCTACGCGACTCCCTTGTCCATCAGTCTCTCCCCACTGATCTCCCTCCTGGCACTTATCCTTGCAAATGGAACAAGTGCTACACCTGCACTACACCTACTCCCTCCCTACCATTCAAGGCCCTAAACAGTCCTTCCAGGTGAGGAGACACTTCACCTGTGAGTCTGTTGGGTTATATACTGTGCTCTGTGCTCCTGATGATGTGGCCTCCTGTACATTGGTGAAATCCGACATAGATTGGGAGACTGCTTCGCCGAGCACCTACATTCCATCCACTAGAAAAAGTAGGATCTCCCAGTGGCCACCCATTTTAATTCCATTTCCCATTCTGATATGTCCATCTATGCCCTCCTCCATTGTTGTGATGAGGTCGCACTTAGGTTGGAGGAACAACACCTTATATTCTGTTTGAGTAGCCGCCAACCTGATGGCATGAACATCGATTGCACAAACGTCTGGTAATGCCCTCCAACCCCACTCCCCTCTTTCACTATTTCCCATCCCCTTTTCCCTCTGTCACTTTATCCCCTTACTCACCCGTTGCCTCCCTCCAGTGCTTCACCCCCCTTTTCTTTCTTCCATGGCCTTCTGTCTCTTTCACCAATCAACTTCCCAGCTCTTTACTTCATCCCTTCCCCTACAGGTTTCAACTATCACCTTGTGTTTCTCTGACCCCTCTCCCCACCTTATAAATCTATTCCTCAGCTTTTTTCTCCAGTCCTGCAGAAGGATTTCTCCCGAAATATTGACTGTACTCTTTTTCTGGATGACGCCTGGCCTGCTGAGTTCCTCCAGCATTTTTGTGTGTGTTGCTCTGATTTCCAGTCTCTGCAGGTTTTCTCTTGTTTGCTGCTACTCCTGTTTAATTTTATGATGACTTCCTTATGCAAAACCTTCTTAGCCCTTTTCAGCTTTTTGGCACTCTGTTGAGCAGCTGACAGAGGATTTGACTAGTATTTAATTGTGATATACCAAGAGTAAATAATGACATGAGAGATGGTAGACATTCATTGATAGATGATGTCACTTTATTGTTTGCAGTAAATAAAATTTGAAAAATGAATACCATAATCAAATTATTCAGAAGAGACATTGTGAACTAAGGCCCCAGCCTTTAGGCAATTATGTAACCCAAGCCTTTTATTACCAAAATAACTATTCAGGCCAACACCTGACCCATTTGCTTATCCTAGACCATTCTAAGCAGAATTAATCAATCGCTATAAGGATTTCTTAAAAACCGAGTTGGAAGATTTTTTCTCACAAGCAGTAATCTGTTAAATATGACATTAAAAAAAAAGCAGGATCGTTTGTCTACAGTTTTTTTCGGAATTGTGAACATGAGAGATTATCTTTCTTCAGTGACATTGCAGATACATTGGCTCATCCAGGGGTGAGAGCACGGGGAATAGTGTAAGTAATAAAAACCCTTTCCCCTTAGAGTTCTGTCCATGACCAATGGGCACACCTTAAGGTAGGGGGAAAATATTTTGAGAGGATTTGAGGAAATAAAGAAATTCACACAGATGATTAATGAAGACTGGAATACAGAACTCTGGATGTAGTGGAGACAGACTATTTAATAAGTATTTGGATGAGCATTGAAATCTGTGGTTTATAGAGATATCCCATGCTGCACAGAACATCGCATATCATTTGTGAAAGAAGGCTCCAAGTCAAGAGTGTACAGCGCAGGCCCACGATGAAGCATACTTTCCTCAGCCAATGATTGGTGTGTCAAGGCTGACCTGGATGGGAAAGGCAGTTTCCCGGAGCAAATAGTTTTCACCACATTGCGTCCAGATATAATTATCTGGCCTGACACCAGTAGAGAAGTGATTATTGGTGAACTCACAGTCCCCTGGGAAGACAACATCGATGAAGCCCATGCGTGCAAGTTAACCAAGTATGCAGAATTAAGATCAGAGTGCAGAGACAGAGGGTGGAAGGTCTCATGCTATCCATTCGAAGTAGGGTACTGTGGCTTTATTGTGTTCACTTTCCAGAAGTGGCTACATGACCTTGGCTTCACTAGAAGAGAGATCCAGTCAACCAGCAGGGCTGTAGCTGAGGCAGCAGAGGCAGGATCATCATGGGTATGGACTAAGTCTGTCCAGAGGGGCAAAAGTGTATCCATCTTTTGTAAACTCTTCAGTAGCTGCGTAGATACCTGAAGAGTAGACTATCTGTTGGATGGAAGTGACCAACAACTCTGATAGAGGCCGATGCCAAGTTTTTAAGCTCATCAGTGGGAGCGCTGCTGGCCCACCACCTCGAGGGAGTCTTGATCATAAGCGGGCCGAAACTCCTGAGGACAGGTGGCAGATCAACTGATGATCCCACTGATGACAGCACAGGACAGTTAACATCTTAGTCCACGTGTATTTTCAATTCTTTTATTGAAATGATATCAGTATAAATAGATACTAGATGGTTGACGTACTATAGAGGCAATGAGCCTGTTTCTGTACTTTGTGAATCTTGGACTGTATTTATAATATTTATACATTTATATTGCTTAAAGAACAGGATGTTGCAAAGTTAGGCTTTATTCAATGACTTTGATTAAAGATGGTTGTTAAATCATGGTGATACATTAGAGATAACAAACTGGAGTACTTTGTCCTCCCCATCCACCTAACCGAGAAACACATAGGTAGATAGATAGACAGACAGATGGATAGAAAGATAGATACTTTATTGATCCCAAAGGAAATTACAGTATCACAGTAGCATTACAAGTGCCCAGATGTACAATTACTAGAAGAGAAGTAAGAAAGAATAAAAAATAAATTACCTTGAACAGTTAAACAGGAGGGAGGGTGTCATCATTTCCCAGCAAAGGTTGACTCATTTTATAGCCGAATGGCCGAGGGTAAGAATGTCCTCATATAGTGCTCTTTGGAGCAGCACAGTTGTCTTAGTCTATTACGAAACATGCTCCTCTGTTCAGCCAAGGTGGCATGCAGAGAGTGAGAAACATTGTCCAGAATTGCCAGGATTTTCCGTAGGGTCCTTCGTCCTTTGGATGAGTTTATCTGTATTGTTCCAAGTATTCCACTGCTGTGAAGTGAGTCACCTGCAAGTCGCATGTTTTGGAATGGAAACTTACCATAAAAACAGAAGTTCTGGTATAAGATGCACTACTGTGCGCATGCAGTAGCTCACTGGTAGTTCAAAAGGCAAGGAATTTGACTAAAAACATTACTAATAACAACTTTTCTGAAGTAAATTGTGATAAACTATCAACACAAACAATGATGGAGCAAGCTGAGGTGAAGCTGATTCAAAGGATTGGCCATGTGGGTTCATCGCAAAGCTGAAACACAACATGCTCAAGAAGGAGTCATAGATGGAGTTATTACCACTCTCTGCATATAAAAAAAAACTTACCCCTGACATCTCCCCTGTACCTACTCCCCTGCACCTTAAACCCTGTGTCCTCTTGTGACAACCATTTCAGTTGTGGGGAAAAAGTCACTGACAATCCACATGATCAATGCCTCTCATCATCTATCAGGTCACCTCTCATCCTCTGCCGCTCCAAGGAGAAAAGGCCGAGTTCACTCAACCTGTTCTCATAAGGCATGCTCCCCAATCCAGGCAACATCCTTGTAAATCTCCTCTGCACCCTTTGTATGGTTTCCACAACCTTCCTGTATTGAGACGACCAGAACTGAGCACAATATTCCAAATAGGGTCTGACCAGGGTCCTAGATAGCTGGATAGCTGCAATATTACCACTCTGCTCTTAATCTCAGTCCCATGATTGATGAAGGCCAATGCACCGTACGCCTTCTTAACCACAGAGTCAACCTACCCAGCAGCTTTGAGTGTCCTATGGACTCGGATCCCAAAATCCCTCTGCTTTTCCACACTGCCAAGAGTCTTATCATTAATACTATATTCTCCTATCATATTTAACCTACAAAAATGAACCACCTCACACTTATCTGGGTTGAACTTCATCTGCCATTTTTCAGCCTAGTTTTGCATCCTATCAATGTCCCGCTATAACCTCTGACAGCCCTCCACACTATTCACAACACCTCCAACCTTTGTGTCATCAGCAAACTTACTAACCCATCACTCCACTTCCTCATCCAAGTCACTTATAGAAATCACAAAGAGAAATCACGAAGAGTAGGGGTCCCAGAACAGATCCCTGAGGCACACCACTGGTGACTGACCTCCATGCAGTATATGACCTGTCTACAACCACTCTTTGCCTTCTGTGGGCAAGCCAGTTCTGGATCCACAAAGTAATTTCCCCTTGGATCCCATGCCTCCTTACTTTCTGTTAGAGGTTCACATAATGCTTATAAAAATAGATTGCTGATTACAGGAAGTAAGTTTGTAAATTGGAACCTATATTCTGGTGTACAAAAATGAACCGAGGCAAGTCAGAGTCGAGTCGGCGGGGCCCGGGTCTACGAGTGTGTAAGGAGCTGAGGTTTGGCTGATGTACCTGCTGGTTTGGATTGAAAAGGTCAGGGCTGGTGTCAGGGCTGGAGGCAAGGGACAGGACAATGTTCAGCTTGCTGCTTGGTGAGGTTTACTCGTCTCTACGTTGAACCGAGGACTGCAGCTTGCAACTAACGGGCTCCTGGACTGGCTTTTCTGAACTTTAGTTCTGAATGTTATTTGCTTTCTTTTTATTGTTTGCACGATTTGTTCTTTTTTTTGGCATATTAGGTGTTTGACGATCCTTTTTAATGAGTTCTATTGGGTTTTTATATTTTGAGGCTGTGTGTAAGGAGACAAGTCTCAGCATTTTATATAGTATGCATACTTTGCTAATAAATGTATTTTGAACTTTGATGTAAAACAAATATTGCAGTTATTCAAATGTTTTAGAAGTATCTTAACTTAAACAATCTTAATTCAATCAAAGTACACTGAATGGAAAATACCCAGACCTCAGACAGTCAGGATGCACAACTGCTTCTCCCTTCCCATCATCTTCAATACAGGTGCCTCTCAGGGCCGTGTGCCAAGCCCATTGCTGTACACTCTACTCACAGATGACTGCTGGGCCAAATACCCGAGCAATTACACAATCAGTTTCACTGGTGACTCAACAGTGGCCGGGCTCATCACCAACAATGATGAGATGGCCTACAGAGAGATGGTGGACAATTTATTGGCAGATGGCAGGGTAGCTGCATGCCCTGGCCATAGTGAGGACAAAGCCACAACCCATGGTGTCGGGTACAGCTGCCCAGGAAACAGTCGTTGGAGTCGACGTGCTCCACCGGGGTCTGGCGATTAACAGCATCCAATCTGGATTCGGTGCTGCCACCCAGTGTTCACTTGGCAGTAGACTTCGAACTCAGTCAGTTACACCAAGAAGCTGATTACTGACTTCAGGAGAAGAAACCAGAGGTCCATGAGGATCAGAAGTGGAGAGGGTCAGCAAATTTAAATTCCTCTGTGCTATTATTATGGAGGACTTGTCCTGGGCTCAGCACATAAGTACAATTATAAAGGAAGCACAGCAGCACCTTTACATCCACAGCAGCGATTTGGCATGACACCTAAAACTTTAACAAACTTCTGTAGATGTGTAGTGGAGAGTATATTGCCAGGCTGTATTGCAGCCTAGTATGGAAACACCAAAGCCCTTGAATGGAAAATCCTACAAAAAGCATGGATACAGCCTAGTCCATCGTGGGTAAAGCCCTCCCCACCGTTGAGCACATCAACACAAAACGCTGTTGCAGGAAAGCAGCATTCATCACCAAGGAACTTCACCACCCAGAACATGCTCTCTTCTCACTGCTGCCATCAAGAAGAATGTACAGGAGGCTCAAGACTCACACCACCAGATTCAGGAACAGTTATTACTTCTCAACCATCAGTTTCTTAAACCAAGGGATAACTTCACTCAACTTCACTTGCCCCATCATTGAAATGTTCCCACAACCAATGGACTCACTTTCAAGGACTCTTTATTTCATGTCCTTGATATTTATTGCTTATTTATCTGCAGCTCAGCATCAGTAAGACGAAGGAGATGGTGATGGACTTTAGGAAAGCTGAGCCTGCACTGCTCCCCATTACTGCTGGCTCTGAGGATGTGGATGTAGTGAAGACCTTCAAGTACCTGGGGGTGCACATGGATGACAGACTTGAGTGGAGCACCAACACAGAGGCTGTGTACAAGAATGGCCGGAGTTGCTTCTACTTCCTGAGGAGACTGAGGTACTTTGGAGTGTGCAGTATCGTCTCCTATGCAGTGGTGTGCTGGGGCAATGGTATCCATGTGGGTGATGCCAAAAGGCTCAATAAACTGATTAGAAAGGCTGTCTCTGTTATAGGAGTCAAACTGGGCACACGGGAGGTGGTTGTAGAACGAAGGATCTGAAGGAAAATCCTGGCAATTCTGGATAATTTTTTCTCAGCTTTTGCATGCAACATTGGCTGAACAGAGAGGCACATTTAGTGATAGACTAAGACAACTGCCCTGCTCCAAAGTGTGCTATATGAGGCCATAATGCTCTATATTGAGTCAACCTATAGCCGGGAAAGTGGTGACACCCTTCTGTAGACTGCTTGAGGTAACTATTTTTATATTCTTTCTTGCTTCTCTTCTAATATTTGTACATTTGGATATCTGTGCATTTGTAATGCCATTGTGACACTGTAATTTCCTTTGGGATCAATAAAGAATTTATCTATTTATCTATTAGGTCTTTACTTTCGTATTTACACAGTTTGTTGTCTTTTGCACATTGGCGGAGTTGGTGCAGTCTTTCACTGATTCTCTCATGGTTATTATTATTCAATGGATTTATTGAGTATGCCCACATTGAAATGAATCTTATGGTTTTATATGGTGACATATAAAACATAGAAAACCTGCAGAACAATACAGGCCCTTCGGCCCACAAAGCTGTTCCGAACATGTCCCTACCTTAGAAATTACAAGGGTTACCCATAGTCCTCTATTTTTCTAAGCTCCATGTACCTATCCAAAAGTCTCTTAAAAGACCCTATCGTATCTGCCTCCACCACCATTGCCAGCAGCCCGTTCCATGCACTCACCACTCTCTGTGTAAAAAAATTACCCGACATCTCTGTACCTACTCCCCAACACCTTAAACCTGTGTCCTCTTGTGGAAACCATTTCAGTCCTGGGAAAAAGCCTCTGACTATCCACGCAATCAATGCCTCTTATCATCTTATGCACCTTTATCAGGTCACCTCTCATGCTCTGTCACTCCAAGTTGAAAAGGTTGAGTTCACTCAACATTTTTTCATAAGGCATGCTCCCCAATCCAGGCAACATCCTTGTAATTCTCCTCTGCACCCTTTCTATGGCTTCCACATCCTTCCTATAGTGAGACGACCAGAACTGAGCACAGTACTCCAAGTGGGGTCTGACCAGGGTCCTATATAGCTGCAACATTACCTCTTGGCTCCTAAATTCAATTCCACGATTAATGAAGACCAATACACAGTATGCCTTCTAAACCAGAGTCAACCTTTGCAGCTGCTTTGAGCATCCTACAGACTCAGACCCCAAGATCCCTCTGATCCTCCACACTGCCAAGAGTCTTACCATTAATACTCTATTCTGCCATCATATTTGACCTACCAAAATGAACCACTTCACACTTACCTGGGTTGAACTCCACCTGCCACTTCTCAGCCCAGTTTTGCAACCTATCAATGTCCCGTTGTAATCTCTGACGGCCCGCCACACTATCCACAACACCCCCAATCTTTGTGTCATCAGGAAACTTACTAACCCATCCCTCCACTTCCTCATCCAGGTCATTTATAAAAATCATGTAGAGAAGTGGTCCCAGAACAGATCCCTGAGGCACACCACTGGTCACCGACCTCCATACAGAATATGACCCATTTACAACCGCTCTTTTCCTTCTGTGGGCAAGCCAGTTCTGAATCCACAAAGAAATGTCCCCTTGGATCCCATGCCTCCTTACTTTCTCAATAAGCCTTGCATGGGGTACCTTATCAAATGCCTTGCTGAAATCCATATACACTACAAATTAATTAATTTATTAATTTATAATGGTTTTTAATTATTGTATTCTTTATTTTATTGTGTATTTTGTGCTGCATCAGATCTGGAGCAGCAATTACTTAATTCTCATTTTCTTAGGAACTGACATTAAACAATCTTGAATCAATAGAACCATGAGATTTTATGGTTGGTTTGGTTCTATTTGGATATAATGACAAGTACAGCTATTGAAGTAAACTCAGTGGCTGGTAATATTCCTTTGTGAAGGTAGGAGATTGCATTGCATATTTTGTAAGATAATCTTGGTAACTTTTTCTTTCATATTGAAGGAAATGAACAAAAGAAAAGAGCAAAAAGGTTTTAAAAATAAGATGAGATTTTTAAAAACTCTTACAGCAATGAAACTACCTTCTAACAAATACATGTATTATTCCTCCTTAGCGGGATGACATCAATACTTCCTGATTGAAATCTGATAATTATAAAATGTAGTTATAATTAACAAATAAAATGAGATCAGTGTGATCAAGGAAGATTAATTCACCTTCTCTGTTTTCATCCATTCAGAACAACAGCCAAGTGTTTCTTAAATATCTTTTTCCCCATCGACAGTAAAAAGTTAGGGTCATCGTGCACCTGAGAATGCTGTATTGCCAGGTTTATCTTTGTGCCTGTTCAGTAAAATGTAAGAAACCAGATAAAAATGCATGCAGAAATCATCTCCACACAACCTTGGGGATATAATTTAAAGCAGACTGAACTGCTAATTTGATCTCAATTAGTCTTTCACTTACCTGATTGAATCCACTTGCAAGAAAATCTGCAGATGAAACTATGCCAAATAAGAGGGAGGGAGAAATGCAGTGTTAACCATTTGAGATATATCGTGGTACAAGTACCATGACTAAATCTTTTGTATTGCAAGGTAAATGGAAGCAAGATTTGTATTCAGTTTTTGTTCATGTAAAACAGAACAAGATCAAAGGAGCATTTCATATTAAAACAGTATTAATCAGACTGTAGTGCATAGAACTTTCCTTCAACTAAAATCGCACTTGTATCTGCAATTGCCTTGTAAGCAAACACAATCAAATAAGTTCCTATTTGTAGAAAATGATTCATGCACAGTGGGACTTACTCATCGATGAGATCATGCATAGATATCATTACGCTCCATCTGATGAGCTGCAGAAATGCTGCACAGTGATATTCTACAACACATCATTATGTTTTTGCCAACTCTGGATTCCCTTGGGCAATACTATATATGTTCTCCATGCAGTCGGCACACATCGGGATATTCATCCATCTAATTTATCTCCCGTAGATTTGCTACTTAATGATGTTCCACATTTTCTCAGTCCATTTGTAAATCTGCAGCCACTTGGCAGCTGAAGTATTATGAGGATGGGTTGATGAAACATGCACTGAATAAGAGAATAGTTGGCACTGAAGGAGCATTGGGGAACAAAGGGGCTCCTTGTATGCATCTGAAGCTCCCTGAAGGAGGCAGCACAGGCAGAGAGAGTAGTGAGGAAGGCATGAGGAATAACATGCATCAAGCACCTCTGCATCATCCACCACTAGAGGGACTTCCTGATGGCCAAACATTTTAATTCCGATTTCCATTCCCATTCCAACATGTCAGTCCACGGCCTTCTCTGCAAAATAAGACCACCCTCAGCGTGGAGAAGCAACTCCGCCTGGGTAGCTTTCAAACTGATGGCATGAATATCGATTTCTCCTTCTGGTAAACAAAATCCACCCCCCCCCCTCGATTCCCCACTCTTTTACCTCTTCTCACCTATGTATTACATCTGCCTGTGTGTCCCCCTCCTTCCACTTCTCCTTTGGTCTACCCTCCTTTCCTGTCAGATTCCTTCTTCTCTAGCCCTTGATTTTTCCCAGCCATCTGGCTTCACCTATCACCTTCCAGCTAGCCTCCTTCCCCTCCCCCCACCATTTTCTTTTGGCATATTGGCCCTTCCTTTTCAGTCCTGAAGAAGGTTCTCGGCCCGAAACAACGACTATCTGTTCATTTCTATAGATGCTGCCTGACCTGCTGAGTTCCTCCAGCATTTTGTGTGTGTTGCTTCGGATTTCTAGCTTCTGCAGGCTTTCTCGTGGTTATGTGGGACCATTGATTTTATCAGACTGTGAAGAATATTTATATTCCGTTCTAATATATCGCTTACAATGTGTAGGTTCAGCTTTCTAAAGGGAGCAGAGGGAGTCATCAGGTGTCATCAGGTTGCAATGTTTCAGTTTCGAGAATAGACGAGGCAGGCAGGGCTTGGTTCACATAATGGACAATCTCACTTGGTCCCTCAGCATCACTTCCTCAGTCAAGAATGTAGAGTGGCACTTCCACTTCCAGAGGAGATTGAGGCGAGAGAGTGGGTGACCCCCCCCCCCCCCCATTCTAACCAGTTTTTAAAAGAGCACTGTTGAGAGTGTCCTGACCAATGTCTGTTCAGGAATTGCAAGGTGTTTGACCACAAGACCTCCAAAGGGCTAAGAGGTCTGCTGAGAGGATTATCAGGGTCTCTCTTCCACCTATCCAGGATATTTATCATGAGCGTTATTAAGGATACCTCCCATCCATCCCACAGTCTCTTGGATCCCCTACCACAGAAGCATAGAAACATAGAAAACCTACAGCGCAATACAGGCCCTTCAGCCCACAAAGTTGTGCGGAACATGTCCCTACCTTAGAAATTGCTAGGTTTACCCATCGCCCTCTATTTTTCTGAGCTCCATGTAACTATTCAAAAGTTTCTTAAAAGACCCTGTGGTATTCACTTCCACCAGTGTTGCCGGCAGCCCAATCCATGCACTCACCGCTCTCTGCATAAAAAAAACTTACCCCTGACATCTCCTCTGTACCTACTCCCCAGCACCTTAAACCTGTGTCCTCTTGTGGCAACAATTTCAGTCCTGGGAAAAAGCCTCTGACTATCCACATGATCAATGCCTCTCATCATCTTATACATCTCCATCAGGTCACCTCTCATCCTCGGTCACTCCAAGGAGAAAAGGCCGAGTTCACTCAACCTATTCTCATAAGGCATGCTCCCCAATCCAGGCAACATCCTTGTAAATCTCCTCTGCACCCTTTCTATGGCTTCCACATCCTTCCTGTAGTGAGGCGACCAGAACTGAGCACAGTACTCCAAGTGGGGTCTGACCAGGGTCCTATATAGCTGCAACATTACCTCTATCAGGCGGGAGATACCATAGCATTAGGGAAAGGACTGGTAGTTAGGATGGGAAACAGTTTTTTCCCTCAGGCCATGAGACTGCTGGACTCCCTGCCACCTAGATGAACCACCAGTAGAGTTCTACTGTTTACTTTCTAATCTGTGTTGTAAATGCGCCTTACGCTGAATGTCAATCTTTTGGAATATATTTGTTAATTTAATTTATTTGTGGTAAAACTACTTTATGTGGTGTGTATGAGTTGTAGGTACAGTGGTGTGCACCTTACACCAGAGAAAAATTGTTTGGTTTGGCAGTAGAAATGTATAAGTTTGAATGACAATAAACTTGAACTTAATTAATCCCTTTATTAAATCAGTGTTCAGCTGACAACAATCTGACATTGTAAACATTAAAGGAGTAGACAGCTGACATTCACCTGATGTAATGCCTGTGACGTTGGCTGGTCCACAGCAATCCTGTGGTACTAATGACACCACTGCTGTGGAATAACATAATGGTGCAGCTAGTGTATCAGCTGCCTCACAGCTCCATCGATCCGGGTTCAGTCCTGACTTGGGTGCGGCCTGTGTGGCCTGCACGCTATCCCTGTGATGACTTGGCTTTCTTCTGGGTGCTCTGGCTATGTCCCGGGTCCTAAATATTTGTGGACGTGCTGGTTGGTAGGTTGAACTCGGTAAATACCCTCATTTGTCTGTGTAATTGAATGGAAGATACTTTGGAAGGAGGAGAGTGTGGTAGTAATATGGTGAAATTGAAGATGGTGTTTGAGTTCTGGAGGTGGTTGATATTTGGCATCGATTCAGTGGGCCGAAGGGCCTGTTTAATTCCATAAGCTTCTTTGACTCTAATTTTATCAATACACATCAATATTGTTGCAACTATTCAAGTACTGAGTCATACTTAAAAAAAGAAATATGTTACCATTGGCTGTATCTTTACTTCATCAACAACTGGACACAGTGACCTGACCTTGTGCTGCTGAAAGTCAACTGGACATTATTACTTTACAGAGACTTAGTTCAACTCTGCCAAGTTAATACATTGTGCATTATGTGGTTTTAATTTTCCAAACTGATAGTAAAGTAAATCTTTTATACAATGAATAGCATCTCATAACATTGCACAATATAATTTTTTAAGTAATGCCCAATTGCCCTTAAAATAACACTGACAGACATTCTTTAATAATTAAAGATTGATCTCTAATTGGTCTCATACTTCCTGTTTTATTTAATCTTTGATATTGCCTTTTTTAGCAAATATTATTGGAGTTTCTTTACTGACAAATATTATTTGGGGTTCTTGTTCTGAGGCTGCCTGTATTGAGATAAATCTCAAAGTTGTATAATGTATGCACACGTACTTTGAACTTTGGAGGTGGCTGGATGCAAGAAGGTTTGCAAGAATAGCAATTTTTTTCCTGTTTGTCCTGATTGGCTAAAGAATTGTTAGGTTCCACTGAAAATGGTTTAAAAGCAAGTCCACGCGTTGGATCATTTTGATGTTATTTGATTGACAGGATGTGAGTGCCACTGAAGATGCCAGCATTTATCATCCATCCTGGTTGTCCTTAAATTAGATCAGCCAGTGTATTTGGTAGATCTGGAGCCAGACCGGATAAGAAAATGACTGGGAAATTTTACAGTTGCCATTGCTGAGACTGCATCTCATTTTTTTTTTGTTTAAAAATCCAGATTTATTTAATTGCTTGAATTTGAACTCCTCCGTTGCCGTGGTGGGATTCATGCTTGTGATTCTGAATCAGCTTCCAATGACTTAACCACAGCTCTGCCATACTCAGATGAAACACAATCACTCCAATGTCATCCAAGTGGTAAAATATGCAGAACATTAATAGAAACATTCCCAAGTATTTGTGCTCACGTGGTTTTTAAACAGCACCAGTCCATTGTACACTATAAGACACTTGAAGTGGGAGTAGTTTATTCAAGTGTTCTTCCTAAATATTCAGACTTTAGAATAAAACATTGTGCAATCAATAGAACATGATAAAATCCTTCCAAGGTCAAAACCGCAACAAAACTACCATTGTTCCCAATTACTGTTAAATATACTGCAAGCAGGACCCAAACACTGCAGTTTGTAACATAACCACTAGAAAATTACCCAAGCATTGGAAGTAATTACTGCAAACTTATTTATCCCTCTTTTTGTCCTCTCACCTTGGAATATTCTGCCTGCTTCTCATTTAAATTATTCTGCTTTGTGTCCCCTTGTGGAAATGTGCTCTGCTGGTATGTTTTGTATCTATAAAAGATTAAACTAATTCAAAGGAAGCCATGGGAGTACAATAAAAGACCATAAGGCCATCAGACATAGGAGCAGAATAAGGCCATTCAGCCCTACGACTCTGGTCTGCCATTCCATCATGGCTGATCCCAGAACCCACTCGACCCCATACACCTGCCTTCTCACCATATCCTTTGATCCCCTGACTGATCGAGAAGCAATCAATTTCCACCTTAAATATACACACGGACTTGGCGTCCACTGCAAACTGTGGCAGAGCATTCTGCAGATATACTGCTCTCTGGCTAAAAAAATTCCTCCTTACCTCTGTTCCAAAAGGGTCACCCCTCGGTTTTGAGGTGATGCCCTCTGGTTTGGGATAAGCCCACCCGAGGGAACATCCTCTCCATATCTACCTTTCAACATTCAGTAGATGTTAATGACGTCAGTCTACATTCTTCTAAGTTCCAGTAAGTACAGGCCCAAAGCTGCCAGACACTCATCTTATTTTCACCCCTTCATTCCCAGAATCACCCTTGTTAACCTCCCCTGGACCTTCTACAATGACAACATATCCTTTCTGAGATATGGGGCCCAAAACTGTTTGACAATACTCTGAGTGCAGCCTGACTAGTGTTTTATAAAGGCTCAGCATTTATATTCTATTCCCCTTGAAATAAATGCCAACATTGCATTTGCCTTCTTTACCACAAACTCATCCTGTAAACTAACCTACTGGGAGTGTCACATAAGCTCCTCTTCACTTCTGAAGTTTGAACCTTCTCCCCATTTAGATAATAGTCTGCACTACTTTTCTTTTTACCACAATGAATTATCATACATTTCACAACACCTTATTCCATCTTCCACTTTTTTGCCATTCTTCCAATTTTCCTAAGTCCTGCTGCAATCACATTGCTTCCTCAGCACTAACTACCCCTCCACCTATCTTCGTATCATCCGCAAACATGAGCACAAAGCCATCAATTCCATTACCTGGGTCATTGACGGACAATGTGAAAAGCATTACTGACCCCTGAGAAACACCACTGGTCATCAGCGTCCAACCAGAAAAGGCCTCTTTTATTCCCACTCGCTACCTCCTGCCTGTCAGCCATCCCTCTGTCCATTCCAGTATCTTTCCTGTAATGCCATGAGATTTTATCTCATTGAGCTGCCTCATGTGCGGCAATTTATCAATCGCCTTCTGAAAACCCAAGTAAATGACATTCACTGCCTGTCCATTGGTCACCCTACTTGTTCCTTCCTCGAAGAACTCTAACAGGTTTGTCAGGGAAGATGTCCCTTTACAGAAACCATGCTGACTTTGACTTATTTTATCATTAGTCTCCAAGTACCTTAAAACCTCATCCTTAATACTTTCCCAACTACTGAAGTTCAGCTAAAAGGTCTATAATTTCTTTTGCTTTCCTCCCTTCTTAAAGAGTGGAGTGGAGTTGCAATCTTCCAGTCCTCCAAGACTATGCCAGAGTCAAGTGGTTCTTGAAAGATCATGACCTGTGCATCTGTTCTCTCTTCAGTATCCTCTCTCAGGTCTCAGGGATGTAGTCTATCTGACCCAGGTGTCTTATCCACCTGAAGACCTTTGAGATTGCCTGGCACACTTCCCTTTGTAATAGCAAAGGCACTCAGTCCTGCTCCTTGACACTTATGGACCTCTGGCACACTGCTAGTATCTTACACAGTGAAGACAGATGCAAAGTACTCACTAAGTTCATCTGCTATTTCATTACTCACTCACCAGCATCGTACTCCAGTGGTCCAATATCAACTTTCATCTCCATCTTACCCTTTGTATAATTGAAAAAACTTTTTGGTATCCTGCTTTATATTATTGGCTAGTCTGCCCTTATATTTTATCTTTTCCCTTCTTATAGCTTTTTAGTTGCTTTTTGTTGGATTTTAAACACTTCCAATCGTTGATCTCCCCACTCAGTTTTGCTACCTTCTATGACCTTTCCTTTGGCTTTAATGCAGTCCTTAACTTCCTTTGTCAGCCATTGTTGCCTACCTCTGCTATTTGAGAACTTCTTCCTCTGTGGGATATATCTATCCTGTACCTTGTGAACTGTTCACAGAAAATTCAGTGATCTCTGTTCTGCCATCATCCCTGTCAGTATCCTCCTCCAGTCCACCTGGGAAAGCTCCTTTCTCATGCCTCTATAATTCCCTTTATTCCATTGTGATACTGATACATGTGAGTTGGGCTTGTCGCTCTCAAATTGCAGTATGACTTCAATCATATTATGATCACTGTCTTCTGAGGGTTTCTTTATGTTAAGCTCCCTAATAAGATCTGCGTTATTACGCAACACCCAAACTAAGAAAGCCTTTCCTTGAGTGGGCTCAAGCACAAGCTACTCTAAAAAGCCATCTCGTAGGCATTCAACAAACTCCCACTCTTGCAATCCAACACCAACCTGATTTTCCTCTTGCATATTGAAGTCCTCCATTACAATTGTGTCATTACCCTTATTACACGCCTTTTCCAGCTTCCTTTGCAATCTGAACCCCACATCTTGGCTACTATTTGGAGGCCTATATATGATTCCCATAATGTTTTTTTTTGCTCTTGCAATTTCTTAACTCCACCCACAAAGATTCAACATTTTCTGACCTTATGTCATCTCTTTCTAAAGATGTAATTCCATTTCTTACTGACAGAGCCATGCCACTGCCCATGCTTTCCTACCTGTCCTTTCGATATAAAGTGTATCCTTTGATGTTAAGCTCTCAACTATGGCCTTCTTTCAGCCATGTCTCAGTGATACCCACAATGACATACCAACCAATCTCTAATCACGCCATGAGTTTGTCCACCTTATTCCAAATGCTATGTGCATTTAAATACAGCACCTTCAGTCCTACATTCTTTGCCCTTTTGAATTTTGCCTCTGCGGTACAATTTACTGCTTTGCTCTCTCTGCATTTGTATCCAATCATTGGCTTGTCCTTCCATGCATTCATGTTGCACACATCATCTACTTGTGAACCTGTTCATGTCCAAAACAAAATGAATCTCCTCCAACTCCTAATAAAATATAGCCATGGTCTTGCCTTTGTTATAGCTGTAGTCTTGGTCAATGATTATTGGCCTTGAAATCAAAGCAGAAAATGCAGAAAATACTCAACAAGTCAGGCAGCATATGTGGAGAGAGAGTCAGAATTAAAGTCTGTTCAATAGTCTTCTCTCTTCTATCAGAGTTATGGAATATCAGAAAGCTTAAATTGCAGTGAAACAGAATAACAATTATATCATGAGACAATAGAGATCAAGGAAGACCAAACAATGCTAATATTGGTGGCAGCAGTGGAGAGGTGGTCATGATAGCTTGTCAATCTATGCCAGGAGGTTCCCAACCTGGAGTCCACAGCATAAAAAAAGGTTGGGAACCCCTGATCTAAGCTAATCTGCATGTGGAAGAGTGAACAGTGGAATATCGAAATGGAAGGAAGGCAGAAACTCAAGCTATGCTAGAACCAAGAGAGGGCACCACTATAATGGCCAAAAAATTCTGAAATAAAACAAGATGTTGTAAATTTAAAGCAATTCAGTTACCACTGGAGGAGAGGAAAGATGAGTCTTCAAATGAACAGTTTTCATTTGCCTATGTCTTTCTCTCAATATTTTAAACTAGATAAACTCTTTTTTAAAGAATCCTTTAGGTACTGGTCATTTGACAATTGAAAAGGCTGTTTCTCTTAGTTAATGAATGTATTTCTCTGGACCATAACTCCATATCTCCAGTATTAATCCAGCAACATAACTAGAGTAGGTTATTGGAAGACGCTCACTGATCGACAGCACACATGAGAACATTATGTTAAGGTTTTCCAAGGTGTTTCACTCCTGATTGAAGCATTACCTGCCTGTTGGTCTGTTGGCTCATGATCAGCCTAGTTAGTTCCTAGGACCACTTGGACATCATGACTCTCTCTTTACCTGTTCATTGGAGTATCCCCACTTCACCATGGATCATAAACAGTGAACAATAGTGTTTAAAATGTGCAGGCATGAATTTAGCAAGCAATTTCTGCTGGTGCAATCACTTAGAAAATTCAAGCCACTAAAAAGGATGATTGACGCTGATCAGCTGCCATAATCACGTCTTCACCTCACTTGCCCAAAGTTCTAAGTAAACTTATTAACAGAGTACATACATATCACCATGTACAACCCTGAGATTCTTCTTCTGTGATCATACTTAGCAAATCTATAAAACAGTAACTGTAAACTGTAAACAAACTGCAAGTGCAGATATAAATAAATAGCAATGAATAACGACTATGAAATAACTATATATCTGAGTCCTTAAATGAGTATAGCTTATCCCTGTTTGTACAAGAGCCTAATGATTGAAGGGTAGTAACTGTTCTTGAACCTGGTGGTGCAAGTCCTGAGGCACTGTACCTTCAAACTGATGGCAGCAATGAGAAAACAGCCCATCACCTACCTTTGGTGCCCCTCCTCCTTCCCTTTCTCCCACAGTTCACTCTCCTCCCCAATTAGATTCAATCTTTGTCAGCAATGACCCCTTGCACATATCACCTCCCAGATTCTCACTGGATAGCCCTCACCATTCCCTCACGTGGCTTCACCTATCACTTGCGTCTTGAACTCCTTATCCTCCCCTCCTGTCCAATTACTCATTCTGACTTCCCCCTTCCTTTCCAGTCCTGATGAAGGGACTCAGCCCGAAACATCAACAGTTCATTCCTCTCCATAGATGCTAGCTGGCCTGCTGAGTTCCTCCAGCATTGCTCTGGATTTCCAGGATCTGCAGAATCTCTTGTGTTTATGATGTAATGATGAGCATGAATTTCAGATGAAACCTGTAATTGATTGACCAGCTCAGCTTATTTCCAGCAAAATTCAGTCTCTCTGTTAACAGAAGAGAATGAGATTATGAGACAAGTAGAGTTAGCATTCATTTTAAGAATATAAAAGCAAGGGTATAATGTTGAGACTTTATAAAATGCTGGTGAGGCCTCACTTGGAGTATTGTGACTGGTTTTGGGCCCCTTGTCTTAGAAAGGATGTGCTGAAACTGGAGAGGGTTCAAAGGAGGTTCATGTAAATGATTGCAGGATTGAATGGCTTGTCATATGAGGAGTGTTTGAAAGCTCTGGCCCTGTATTCAGTAGAATTTGGTAGAATGAGGGGTGATCTAATTGAAATCTATCGAATGTTGATAGGCCTTTATAGAGTGGATGTGGAGATGATATACCCTATGCTGGGAGAGTCTAAGAACAGAGGACACAGCTTCAGAATTGAGTAGCTTCCATTTGGAATGGAGATGAGGAGGGATTTCTTTAGCCAGAGAATGGCAAATCCGTGGAATTCATTGCCACTGGCAGCTGGGGAGGCCAATCGTTTACGTATATTTAAGTCAGAGGTTGATAGATTCTTGATTAGTCAGAACATGAAGGGATACGGGGAGAAGGCAGAAGACTGGGCTGAAAGGAAAAGTGGGTCAACCATTATGAAATGGCGGAGCAGACTTGTTGGGCCAAATGGCCTAATTCTGTTCCTATAATTTATGGAATTATGTTGACTAGTTATAATCATTGCTTGGAATATCAATGCATTAACAACAACAATTAATAAAGTCCAGTACATAACTTCAGAGCTTCCCAAACTTTCAAAGAGCCAATGATATGTAGACATTGCTGTAATTTGAAATTTCTACATTGTTGTAATGTAGAAATGCTCTGACTGTTTTGCACAGAGCGATGTCCCACAAACAGAACTCCAAGTTTACTGAGGCATGATGTTAACACCAAGATTGCACCGTTCTTTGGATCCTGCTCCTGAATTCTACTTGAGTCAGTAGATGGAGCCTCTGTTTAATATCGCATCTAAAAGCTTGCACTTACTAAACAAACACTGAAGTGTTAATCTCTGTTTAATAGGACTTGAATCTTTACCTCTTTTCAAGAAGTGTAAACACTTGCACTAAATCAAAAAGCTCTTAGCAGTCCAAAAGATCCAATAAATGCTAAATATAGATGTTTCAATAGCAGTCATAGTACAGCATAATAATCTCTGAGGCGCTGTCCCTTTAATAAAAATCTTCTGAAATTAATACAATGACGAGATGACATTGCTGAAGTAATGATACCTGAAATAAAGCAGTATCGGTGTGAGTGGCTTTTTATAGACTTGGAAGGATAGTTGTGGGGAAAGATGATGTCATTTGGGCCTTTAGAAGATCTTTTGGGAAATCTGCAAGTGTTGATCTGAATGAAGCTCGAAATGCTGAACTATCTGCAGGGTAGCCACATTACACCTGCTACCTTTAACTCCCATGTGGAATTATTGGATGGTGGTAATCATTGCTTCTAGCAGAGATTTACATCTTTTATTTATATAATTCAATTGCTTTATATTTAGACAGAGTATGGAAAAAATATGAGAAAAAAATTATTTTATTTGTATCAATATTTTTTCCGGGGTAACTTTGAGCCAAGCTGAATGGTTTTGCTTGATGTTTTAAATCATATTTATACTTTAGAAATTACTTCACTGTTAGCATCTTTGAGAAAATAATTTTCCTCAGGGGCTCCTGGCTTCGATGGTTGAACAGGCAGAAGATGACTTATTGCACAGGACTAATAGACCAAATGTGCTCTTTCTCTGCCAAAATCATTTATTGATTTGTATCGTATTCCATTATGGTGAGCGTTAGCAATGGCTGAAGCCAGGTGCGGAGCAAAGCAGACTCTGTCACAGTGAGCGCTGGCAACAACATCAAACCCAGTGCGAAGGAATGGCATGCGCCCATCTAAGGAAGGAAACATGAAGTTATACATAAAAATACCAAAGGAGCATTCATGGAATGACTGGGAGACACCACAAGACGAATCATTCTCCACACAAGACTCTGCAATCAGCACTTAAAAGGGGTCTGCATTAAATACTCATGCCAGTCACAAATCACTTTACAAGATTAAACAGAAAGCACAACGGTTTACAATTGTCTTTCAGACAACAATTGGTAAATACAGGTGCTCGTGAAACCTAGAAGCCCAATGCTCTGTGGCATGCCGTGGGGCTTATGACCATATTCAACTATAATATTTTGCTGTGTTTGTGGAAGTAAGGGCACAAATGAATGATGAAATCAAAGGCTGCATAATTTCTGTACGTGCAAGGAACCAGCATCTGGCTGGGGGCTAATTTCAAATGCAGCACAAGACTGTCATCATTTTGCTTCAGTATTTCTTAATCTATTCATTTTACCCTGGCTCATTGGGCAAGTCTGACAACATCACTATTAATAGCACATTGTACAGATAGGAAGAATAATGTATCTTGGCACAGATATTACACTGGTTTTACCCATCCCTTCCCCCACCCCACCCCTTATCTTCTGCTCCACAGAAACCTAACTTGTCTTTCCTTGTTCTGATGTGGAGTCTCAGATCTGAACCATTAACTATTTCTCATCCCACAAATGCTATCTGACCTGTTTCGAGCATTTTCTCAGAATCAGAATCAGCTTTAATATCACCAGCATATGTTGTGAAATTTGTTAATTTTGCAGCAGCAGTACAATGTATTATCTGATAAATATGGAATAAAACTGAATTACAGTAAGTATATATATATGTATATTTTAAATAGTTAAAAATAAGTCGTGCAAAACCTGAAATTAAAATGGTGACGTGGTGTTCATGGGTTCAATGCCTGTTTAGAAATTGGATGACAGAAGGGAAGAAACTGTTCCTGAATCACTGAGTGTGTGCCTTTAGGCTTCTGTACCTCTTTCCTGATGGCAACAATGAGAAAAGTGCATGTCCTGGGTGATGGGGGACCTTAATGATGGACATCGCCTTTCTGTGGCATCACCCTTGAAGATATGGCGGATACTGTGGAGGATGGACCCATCATGGATCTGACTAATTTTACAACCTCTTGCAACTTATTTCAATCCCATGCAGTAGCTCCCCCTCCACGTACCAGATGGTGATGTAACTAGTCATAATGCTCTTCATGGTACATCTGTAGAAGTTTTCGACTGTTTTAGGTAACAAACCATATCTCCTCAAATTGCTAATGAAATTTAGCGGCTGTCTTGCCTTCTTTATAGCTGCATCGATATGTTGCAACCAAGCTTGAACGGTTTTCATTTCAGATTATCTTTGACTGTATGTGAGGTTTTTTTTTAATTTTCACCTTAAATAGAGGCATCTCTGCACATCATTTCTCACAATGCAGTGATCTCTTCCACCATCTTTCTCCCTCCTTTGTAATCTTGACAAAGCTCATTTGATTCTTAGCACTGATCTTAATTAAATCCTGACCTTCTGTAAATTAAATCAAAAGAGAAGAACTTCACTCCAAGAGTGGAGTGATTGCAATCCTTGCTTATTAGTTCACAGAAGTAAGGCATAGAGTTTGCTTCAAGAAGCACAATCAATGAAACATTATGGCTGTCACTCATAAATTTTAATTGCATTTTGTTACAGACAGTTGTTCTCACTGGGATTATTAAACCAGGTGGGTGGGAAAGGTAAAGGTAAGATTTGACAAGCTGTTAAACAAGTGCTGAAAGTCACAATAACGTCTGTGACTTCAGTAAGGAACTTCAGTGAGGAGCCTAAAAGCACACACACAGTGATTCAGGAGCAGCTTCCTCTCTGCCATCCGATTTCTAAATGGACATTGAACCCATGAACACTACCTTACTACTTTTTTTAAGATTTCTTTTTTTGCACTACTTATTTTAATTTAACTATTCAATAGACACATATATATACTGACTGTAATTCAGCTTTTCTCTATATTTATCATGCACTGTTGCCATAAGGTTAACAGATATTACAGTATATGCCAGTGATGTTAAACCTGATTCTGATTGTTCAGTGTAATGTAGAGTGGAATAGTATGTTTGCACAGTTTTGAGAGAAGTATGGCATTTTTGGATAGCAATGAGTGGATTTTAAAATGTAACAGTACTGAAAAAGTTGTGTTAACATTTCCGCACAAATAACTTCTTACATCTACTATTAAATCTGACCAGATCCTGCGTGTTCATTAATGCTGATTTTCTAGTTTCAATCAAAAATTCACTTTAACTCTAATCATGGACATTGCCAATGGAAAAAATAAGTTCAGAAACTCAGCAGGGATATCCTAAATACATTATGGATTGTTTGATTAATGCGTGCTCTTTCTTCTCACGGTATTATCTCCTTATTTGAATCTCCCATAATCATGAACGATATAAAATCTTCTTAAAAATAAGAATAGTAATTTCTTATTCTACAGCAGAATGATGCCACTGATTGATAGTCTTGTCATGAAAGTGTCTGGAATGTTTGCTTTAAGTATCTAAAGCCTTTGTGCCAATTCCTGAGAGTTTAAATTTAGGGCTGTGAAATATTATGCTGAAGAGATTGAATTTCTTCTAAAATCAGCCAAAATCTAACTTTTGTTTGCCAATGTAAATCAGCTGCATTATCTGTTGTGCTTCAGATGCATAGCAGACTCATTACAAATTTTTCTTCACCCCATGGGGAAGTGCATTCCTTTATCTATTGGCTCCTGCATTCCACCCATACCGCCTGCCATCTGTGTTGTAGGAGCTATTCCATTGTTCCATTAAAAATAACATTGCATGTGAGCAATGCTCCCAAGTTAAATAAATGGAGAAGAACCCATTGTTGTATTTCTGTAAACTTGAATGGTTATTCCGGGCTGCGCTGTTGGACCTCGAAATTGCCTGCTTGCAGTCTTCAAGAACAACTGGAGTTTGACTCGATGTAATCTATCCAATTCCCCCAATGCTGGAACTGGTTTTGAAATTTAAACATATATATTACATTTTTGACAATTTTCCAAGCATGGTTGTTTTGATAAATTTGCAAATTCTGCCATCATAATCCCTCCAGGTTCGTTCAAGTTTTGAATTCTGTGGAATAATTAGGTCTCAACTGTGGAGGGTGCTCAGTCATTGAATAAATTCAAGGTTAAGGTTGGTGGATTTTTGGATTTCATGTTAGGGGAGGAAATGAATGTGAGGGCCAGGTACAGTAATAAGTGGCAAAGCTAAAGGCTTAGTCTTGCTTATATTGTATATCCTCATAAATGTTGTAGTAAACATCTAATTAACTTAAAATATGTCAGTTCAAACTCTGTCATTAATAAATGCTATTTTAAAGTATTAAATGAAAACTTTATATAATAACTTAATTGTCAGGAATGTCCCAAAGCTACTTCACGTAAGTGGTCTGGACAAAACCCAGCAGATAAACATGTAAGCAGGTGCCCCAGACTGCTCAATCCAGTCTACCAAGGCAGAAAGATCTTTAGTTGGGTTGTCTATGAAGCACAGAAGTGTGAATTGGATTCATAGACTCACAGGGAAGCTGATCTGCATATTGTCTAATCCAGTAAAAATGGCTGCACGTCCAACTTAAGGATAGTGACTTTGTACTCGTGGGCATAAAAGAATCCATGGAATGATAAAATGATAAATTGGTTGCTTGCATTAAAGGTACTACATGTATCAGTTCTCAATTATTTTCCCTTTTGCACTGTGATTTCAACAGGACTAAATGCGCAAGACACCTGGAACCAATATTCATGCATATATGTAGTGAACAAAGACAGATTTTATGAAATTCCTATGTGTATCAGCCAACCATGAATGAAATGGCACATTGAGGGCACACAAGAAATGAGAGCAGTCCAATTCTTATTCCTTCTTTCTGAAGGTACAAGTTATCCAATTATTCTGAAGATAACCAGTTATCCCGTTCTAAGTTATTCTATCCTCAGCAAGGGCCTTACCTTGGTCCCATTTGCACAACTCAGTGAGTTCCATGTCCACCATGATGCCAAGCTTTTCTTCCCCATGGCCTAAGTCTCAGAACCTACTTCTTTGGCAAGAATTCCCCACCCTGTACTGATGACCCTTTCTCCTGCCTTCCGCCTTCCTCCTCTTCTTAGACCCCCGTACTCTGGTTCTCATACTACTCTGAATCTTTTCATCTCAAGCTGCCGTCGAGACATAAACTGGCTCGGCTTCAGTACTCCTCTTTCATCCTTGAACCTTACCTCCTCTGAATGCATTGCCCTCCACTCTCTCCACACCATCAAACCCACAAACAAAGGGGGTGCCGTTGTAGTGTTGGCACAATGACTTCTACCTTACTGAGGCCAGGCAGCATCTCTCAGACATATCCCTTGAAAATGACCCCACTCTGGACATTCTGCCTCAGTCTCCCGGACTATCACTAAATTCATCAAATCTGAAGGTCTCCCATCCACTGCTATCAACCTCATAGGACCATAAGACATAGGAGCAGAATTAGGCCATTCAGACCATTGAGTCTCCTCTGCCATTCCATCATGGCTGATCCTGAATCCCACCCAATTCCATACACTTGCCTTCTTGTCATATCATTTGATGCCCTGACCAATCAGGAAACTATCAACTTCCACTTTAAATATACCCATGAGCTTGGCCTCCACTGCAGTCTGTGGCAGAGCATTCCACAGATTCACTACTCTCTGGCTAAAAAGAAAATATCCTCCTTAACTCTATTCTAAAAGGTCGACTCAATTCTGAGACTCTGCTCTTTAGTTCTGGGTACCCCCCACCCCCACAATAGGAAATGTCTTCTCCATATCCACCCTGTCTGGTTCTTTCAACATTCGATAGGTTTCAATGAGATCCCCCTGCATTCCTCTAAATTCCCGTGTGAACAGGCCCAAAGTTCCAAATGCACTGCATATGTTAACCCCTTCACCCCCGGAATCATCCTCGTGAACCTCTGGACTTTCTCCAATAAACTCACATCCTTTCTGAGATATAGGGTCCAGAACTGTTGACAATCATGGCCTGACTAGTGTCTTATAAAGGCTCAGCATTAGCTCTTTGCTTTTATATTCTATTCCCCTTGAAATAAATGCCAATATTGCATTTGTCTTCTTTACCACAAACCCATCCTGTAAACCAGTCTTACATGAGGTCTCCTTTTATATTCTATTCCCCTTGAAATAAATGCCAATATTGCATTTGTCTTCTTTACCACAAACCCATCCTGTAAACCAGTCTTACATGAGGTCTCCTAAGCTCCTCTGCACTTCTGAAGTTTGAACTTCCTCCCCATTTAGATAATAGTCTGCATTATTGTTCCCTTTACCAAAATGTTTTATCATACGTTTCCCAACAGTGTATTCAACCTGCCACTCTTTTGCCCGTCCTTCCAATTTGTCTAGGTCCTACAGCAACTGCATTGCTTCCTCAGCACTACCTATCCCTCCACTTATCTTCTTGTCATCTGCAAATTTTGCCGTCAATTCCATTATCTCAATCATTGACAAACAATTTGAAAAGTAGCAGTCCCAATACTGACCCCTGATGAACAACACTGGTCATGGGCAGCCAATCAGAAAAAGGCTCCTTTTATTCTCACACACTGCCTCCTGTCTGTCAGGCATTCCTCTATCCATGCCAGTATCTTTCCTGTAACACCATAGGATTTTATCTTGTTAAGTAGCCTCATGTGTGGCACCTTATCCAATGCCTTCTGAAAATCCAAGCAAATGACACCACTGCCTCTCCTTTGTCCACTCTGCTTGTTACTTCCTTGAAGAACTCTAACAGATTTGTCAGGTAAAATTTCCCTTTACAGAAACCATGCTGACTTTGACTTATTTTATCATTAGTCTCCAAGTACCCCAAAACATCATCCTTAATAATAGTCCAACACTTTCCCAACCACTGAAGTTAGGCTTTGTAAAGAGTGGAGTCACATTTGGCCAGAATCAAGTGACTCTTGAAAGATCATGACCGATGTATCTGTTATCTCTCCAGCGACCTCTCTCAGGACTCAGGGATGTAGTCCATCTGGTCCAGGTGACTTACTCACCTTAAGACCTCTGAGTCTGCCTAGCACTTTTTCCTTTGTAATAGTAATTGCACATAGTTCTCTTACACCAAATTGCTTGTTTCTACCTTCTTCCCTAGATTCTAAACCTGACTGGTCAGGAAGGCGCATTATCTGCCCATTCCAGCCTCATATCCACATACCTTGACTCCATTCTATCCTCCTTGGTTCTGTTCCTTCCCACCTACATCTGTGATTCTTCACATGCTCTCAATCACATTAACAGCTTTCAATTCGGCCCTGACCACCTCATTTTCACCATGGATGTCCAGCCACTATACACTTCTATCCCTCAGCAAGAAGGCCTTAATACTCTCCATTTCTTTCTTAACAAAAGACTCCAACCTGTTCTTGTCTACCACCACCCTAGCAGAACTGGTCCTCAACCTCAACAATTTCTCCTTCGGTTTGTTCAAACTCAAGTGGTAGCCATGGACACCCACATGAGCCCCAGATATGTCTGCCTTTTCATTGGCTGTGTGGAACAGTCCATGTTCCAAGCCTTTCCTGGTTATGCTCCCCGACTCTTTCTGCATGACATGGACAACTGCTTCGGTGCTGCTTCATGCATCCAGGCTGAGCTTGTCAATTTCATCGACTTTGCCTCTATCTTCCACCCTGTCCTTAAAGTCAAGTGAAGTTTATTGTCATTTAGCTACATTCCAAATGTTAAAAGGCCTGAACAGATTAGATATGGCAAAGTTATTTCCCTTGGTAGGGGAGTCTAGGACAAAAGGGCACAACTTCAGGATTGAAGAACGTCCATTTAAAACAGAGATGCAGAGAAATTACTTTAACCATAGCGTGGTAAATCTGTGGCATTTGTTGCCATGAGCAGCTGTGGAGACCAAGTCATTGGGTGCATTTAAGGCAGAGATAGATAGGTTTTTGATTAGCCAGGACATCAAAGGGTATGGGGTGAAAGCAGGGGAGTGGGGATGACTGGAAAAACTGGATCAGCCCATGATTGAATGGTCAAGCAGACTCAATACTGCTCCTATATCTTGTGGTCTTTTAATGTACAACACCATATAATGTATAGAGAAATAAAATGAGGTTTCTTCGAACCAGGATGTAAAGCACATAACACACGATACCTTATGAAGGTAAGGATAGCATCTACAGATGAATGACATATAAATAACAAACTAAAATGCATTAATATTAAATATTGTAAGGTATGGAACAGATTAACCAGTGACACTTTGAATGTAATGTGACCAGTTCAGAAACCGCCTGCAGAAAGAAACTGTTTCTGATCCTGACTGTTCTTGTTTTTATGCATCGTAGTCTCCTGCCTGATGGTAAAAAGGCATAGAGGAAGCTGGATGAATGGATGGGATCCTTAATAATTTTAAGGGCACTGCATATGCAGTGCTCCTGATAAATGTCCCCAGTGGGTGGTAGGAAGATCCCTGTGATCCTCTCAGCTGTGCTCAGTCCTTTGTAGGGACTTCCATACCAGGTGGAGATGCAACTTGTCAGGATGCTCTCAATGGTGCTCCTGTAAATTGCAATTAAGATGTGGGTCGGGAGCTTTGCTTGCTTCAATCTTCTTAGGAAGTGGAGGTAGTGCTGTACCTACTTGTTGAAGCTCTGTCTATGGAGGAGCCAAGTCTTCGCAGAGGGAGCTGGTTTAGCGACACCTTCCTGAAGCCAACAATGATTTCCTTTGTCTTCTCCACATTCAGGCTTAGGTTGTTCTCTTCACACCAATCCACCAGCCTCTTCACTTCCTCTCTGTACTCCATATCATCATTGTTATTGATAAGGCTAATCACAGTTGTGTCAAACTCACTTGGTCCATTTCTAATACTCCTCTCCCCATTCTTAATCTCTTTGTCTCCATCTCTGGAGGCAAATCGGCTGCTGACACAAACAAGAGAAAATCTGCAGATGCTGGAAATCAAAGTAATACACACAAAATGCTGGAGGAACTCAGCAGACCAGACAGCATGTAAGGAAAAAAATAAACAGTCGACATTACGGGCCAAAACGTCGTCTGTTTACTCTTTTTTTATAGATGTGCCAGGCCTGCTGAGTTCCACCAGCATTTTCTGTCCACTGACATCTTTATAAACCTACTGATTCCCATAGCTATCTTTACTATACGTTTGCCATCTTGTCTCCTCTAAAGATGGTGGTCCCTATACTTAGTTCCTTCATCTCCACTGCATCTGTTCCTAAGATGAGGTTTTCATTTTCAGGACATCAGAAATGGCCTCCTTCTTCAAAGAACTGCTCACTCACATCTCCTCCATTCCCAGACATCTGCACTCTCCACATCTTCCACCAACTTAACAGGGATAGAGTTCCTCTTGTTCTCACCTAACACTCCATGAGCCTTCAAGTCCAAGACATCATTCTCTGCAACTTCCAGCATCTTCTGTGGGGTCAAATCACCAAGCACACCTTTAGTTCTTCCCACAGGGATCACTTCCTCCATGATTCCCTTGTCCATTTGCCCCTCCCTACTAAACTCCCTCCTGGTGGATAACCCTGCAGGCAGCAGATTTGCTACGCCTTCCCTTTTACCTCTTCATTCATCTCCTTTCAGAGCCCTAAACAATCCTTCCAGATGAGGCAATACTTCACCTGTGAATCTGTTGGGCGTGGTCTATTCTATTGGGTGCTGCAAATGCACCCTCCATGATATTGGTGAGGCCTGATGTAAATTGAGGACCGCTTAATCGTGCACTACCACTCCATCTGCCAAAGCAGGATTTCCCAGTGGCCCACCATTTTATTTCCTATTGTCACTCCCATTCCAACATGTCAATCCACGGTCTCATCTTCTGCTGTGATGAGGGAACTCTCAGTTTGGAGGAGCAACACCTCATATTCCATCTAGCTAGCCTCTAACTTGATGGTGTGAACATTGATTTCTCCTACTGGTATTTTTATTTTTTACTTTTCCACTTGCCCATCACTTTTCTGTTTCCCAATCTGGCCTCTTATCTTTTCTCCTCAACTGCTTATCACATCCTGCTGGTGCCCCTCCTTCTTCCTTGGTCTACTCTTCTCTCCTATTGGATTCCTTCTTCTCCAGCCACTTGGCTTCACTGTCACCTTCCAGCTTCACCTCTTTCACCTTCCCCCTTCTTTTTATTCTGGCATCTTTCCCCTTTTTTCCAATTCTGATGAAAGCTTTCAACTCAAAATGTTGACTGTTCATCTATTTTCATAGGTGTTGTCTGACCTGTCGAGTTCCTCCAGCATCTGAAGAATCTCTTGTGTCTATAATTTATCCAGCATCTGGTTGAATGCAATTGGTTTTTTTTGGTTGACCTTCCCTTTTTCCTATCTCCTATTTTTGTTCACTTACTTGTTTCAACCAGGAATTTATTAAATATTACCTATAAGCATTGCAAATGAAGGCAAGTTTTCAGTTTGAATTTGCCACCTCCTTGAGAAGAACTCGGAAGTGAATATTTGGTGAAAGGTATAAATCCTAGATGTATTAGATCTAACTTAAAATCTCATTTCTAAAAACTGATATTTCACTTTGAGTTATAATCACAGCAAATGTATGATTCTAAGGATTTACTCATAATTGCTCAAAGTTTTGTATGTCTATGTAATTTGTTATAAATTATATGTACATAATTCTGTGAGGGAAAAGAATGTACAAATGAATATGTCAGGTTAATATTGGCCAATCAAAACTATTGCAGTTGCTACAAGATGTCCTAGCAAATGCTTAAATTATCACTGCAAATATGAATAAAAACAAGCTAAATGTTTCTCTTAATTGCAAACAGGTCTGTGCCATTTCATTGAAGAATATAACTGGGCAAAGTAATTTAAAAGGAACAACATTAAGTTTAAATTGAATTGAAATTTGAACTGGATTTCAAATGCTCACATGTTTTTGTTTAGCTAGGTCTCTGTGGAGGTAAACATTAAAAAAATATTTAAACATGATTTCTGGCTGAGTTTTTGTGCTTTGCTAATCAACACAGCTTCTCCTGCGCTGCGCAAATGTCATTCGCTGCATGTTGTGTTTGTAATCTTAGAGTCAGTGTCCGGGAAACCTGTATAGGTCCTTGCAAGGTTCACACATAATTAGCGAGAATTGCAAAAGTAATACCGCAGAATTCCAACAGTTTTAATGGATGTTTTGAGCCATTCACTTTTATTTTGATAAAAAAATTTGTATTGAAAAATGATGTAAATGTTATTGAGGAAAAAAATAGTTTGAAAGTTTTCCTCTTATTTTCCTTGAGGTAAGCGTTCACTTGTGCCCCCGAACACAACTTTTCAGCTGTTTTTTACCTACCACAGTGTACACTTGGGTCTGTAAGATGTTTGCCAACAACGGAAGGGGAATATTATCTTTTATTTTCATCGGCAGTCAAAATACAAGTACCTATTGTTTAAGAGTACTGCAGAAAACAATATGCGTATTGTTGCAGGTGACAATTGTATGGGATTGTTGGAGTCCGAAAGTCAACAGGCCATTGAAAGCAGAGCTCATCACATCATTCTTTGTTGCCTTTGCTCTCAGGGAACTAAGCAAAGTGAAAGGCCGAATAGAACTTCAGTTTAGCCAACTTGTTCTCGGACAAACATAATTCTGTGAAAACACCGATGATTCCTCCCGAAAGCCAATAGGCAATAAAGGAGTATTTGTAGAAGTGGGCCTTCCCTTTTGATATTTGAGTGCAAAAGCTGCAATGTTGAAATGTTTGTTTCATGTGGTTACTGGAGCTGGTTCTGTGTTAACTGGCTGTGAATAAATCGTGTGTACATTAATGACAATGACCTTATTGAGAGGGAACCCAGTTCTCTGTACAGAATTTGCAAACACTTTCATTTAAAGCAGTGTTGTTTTAATAATATTATACTCTTGATGTCACGAAGATGAAACCTTGCACCTCCCTCTTACATGCAGTGCACTCTCAGAAGCTGAAATCGAATAAGTAAGCATCAAGGTATAGCATGGCCAAGGGTCCCATGAAGGTGAGCAGAAATGTTCTGTTACTAACCTTTCAAAAGTGGCATGCAAGGGACAAAATATGCACTAAAGTGGCAAATCTTAAAGTGGAGTTTGCTATAAAGCTAATTCATTTTGGTTGGTAAGGTTGTGGGCCACATGATCCAATGGCCTCTCAGTATTCTGTCAGTACTTGCCAGCATTCCTGATTGGATGTCAGGCAAATGACTGACTTCCACAGGTATATCTGCTATGACACTGAGATCACAGTGAGTTCAATGGTTTAATATTATCTCCCTGATCCTCCACCAGAAGATGCCTCAGTGCTAGAACCTAGGGGAAGCCCACACCGTCGCAGTCAATCTCTACAACTCAGCACTAGAGGTCAGAGTTGAACTTGGGTCTGTGGAGCTATGAGGCAGCTGCTCGACTAGCTGTACCTTGGTGCTACATGCTTGAAGAAGCAACACACAATGTGGCTAGTGAATCTGGGTAACTTATTGGTGTTTAAAGCAATTGTTGGGTATTTGCATCCCGTGTTGCTACTTACTTATGAGACTTTTGCAAAGTAGCAATGTTAATATCAATATTTTGTTTCTTCCAGCCAATTAATTTACTAGAGAGTGTGAGAGAAAGAGTGAGAGAGAAAGAGAGTGATAGGGAGAAAAAGAAAAAGAAATCTTTCTGCTTGGAGAAATCTCTTGTTTTCCTCATTTCCAAGTCTTCAATTTCAAATCGGTAAGTGATTGACTAGATTAGGATCTAAGTCAGCACTTCAGCAACCATTCAAAACCACAAAGAGTATTTTGTTTTCACTTCAAAATTATTTTTCTGTCTCTGTTAAATCAATGATAATTCTCAGTCACTGCACGGGTAAGGGGTCATTCGATACGGTTTTGGAACAAGTATCATATTCAGATCGACAATGGAGGTGAATTAGTGAAGAGTGCTGGTATAGTGGCAAGGTTACTTGGCAGAGGTTGGAAAATTGGTCTACATTTCATCATGGTAGTCTCTGAGTAACATTTACATCACTCACTTTGCCAACATTATTGTGTTTTCTTATTGCCTCACAGTGAGTGGATGTAATGACTCTCTCAGTCCTTAAGATTCAAATGCATTGTTAGAGATATGGGGTCACTTACAGGTTTGAACAATGAAGGATGGAGCCTTTCATTCTCTGAGGCTAATGAGATAGTTTTTACAATAATTTAGTTATCTCATCGATGCTCTTAGTGTACTAGGTTTAAAAAAAACATGTTTATCTAATTAAAGGAAGTTGCATCAAAACATACAGTTAATGTGTCATATGCAATGATCAACATAGTCCGAATATGTGCTTTGGCAGATTGCACGAGTTGCCATTTTTATGGCACTGACATCGTGTGACCTCAGCCATCATCAATCCACTTCAGAGATTGTCTGTCTGGCTTCAGTGGTCACATAACCAGGGCTTGTGATCTGCGCCAGCTGCTCATATGACCATCCACCACCTTCTCCCATGGCTTCATGTGACCCCGATCAGGGGCTAAGCAGGCGCTACACCTTGCCCAAGGGTGATCTGCAGGCTAGCAGAGAGAAGGAATGCCTTATATCTCCTCTGTAGAGATGCATCTCCACCCCGACATGAAACCCTATATGATAGCCACCTTTATTTTGAGCTGAGGTGAAACTTTGAGCATCTGACGTGGACTAAAGCTGAGAATCAGTTGATTAGAATTAAAATTGCATTGATATTTATTGACCCCAGTGAAAATAAAAGCTTGAATCTGTACCTCTGTTTTCTGGAAGAGGAGCAAATATGAGCCTGAAACCTGTCTGTATTCAAGCCAAGTCTCTGTGGTTGTTTATACCTTCATGCAAAGGGAAATCTGAGCCTGGCCAGCTTTCTCTCCTCTCAAAATATCTGGGGAAGAACAGCAGTTGGAGTTAAGATGGAGCTTTGGGAAAATCATTTACTTGCATTTAGCAAATCCCTCTGCTCATCAACACTGGTAAGGGTCTTTCCCTTAATACGGTATCATCTCTTTACATTTGGCCTAATGAGGTGCAGCACTTCACATTTGGCCAGGTTAAACCCTTCTGTCATTTCTCCACCCATATGTGCAATTGATCTATATCCCACTGTGCTCTTTGCCAGTTTTCCACCACACCACCAATCTTCATATAATCTGCAAAGTTTTAACCCACCTTTTTTTAGTTTAATTCCGGTCATTTATATACATCACAAACAGCCAAGATCCCGGTACAGTTCCCTGCAGAATCTCTTTAAAAAAGGAGGGAGGCAGAAGAAAGGAAATGATATGCCAGTTAATCTTACTTCAGAGGTTGGGGAGATTTTGGTTCCCATTATTAAGGATGTGTTTTTGAAGTACTTGGAGGCACATGACATAATAGGCTAATGTCAGCATGTTATACTTAAGGGGAATTCTTGCTTGACAAATCTGTTGGAATTATTTGAGGAAATAACAGGTCGGATAGACAAAACAAGAATTAGTGAGTGTTGCTTACTTGGATTTTCAGAAGGGCTTTGACTCATGAGGCTGCTTAACAAGAGCTGAAGGTATCACAGGAAAAGTACTAGCATGGATGGAAGATTGGCTGACTGACAGGAGGCTAAGAGTGGGACTAAAGGTGGCCTTTCCTGGTTTGCTTGGCCAGCTGATGGCATAGTGGCATCAGTGCCGGACTTCAGAGCAAAGGCTCCAGCCAGCTCCCTTGCACGCTTTCCAGCCGTGCTGGGTTGAGCATCGAGTTAGCAAGTTGGCCTCGTAAAAATAAGAAAGCCTCCTTAAAAAAAAGAACGCTGCATTGATGGCGTCCCAATGACTCCACTCAAAGTTAAGGGCTTTCTTCTTCTTCTTCGTCTTTCTTTTTAACCTGCCAATGATTAGTGGTGTTCCTCAGGGTTCGGTGTTGGGACTGCTTCTTTCCATGTTATACGTCAACGATTTGGATGATGGCATTTTTGGCTTTGAGGCCAAGTTTGTAGATGATACGAAGGTAGGTGGAGGGGCAGTTACTGTTGAGAAGGCGGGGAGTGTGCGGAAGAACTTGGACGGATTGGAAGAATGGGCAAAGAAGTGGCAGATACAATATAATGTAGGGAAGTGTATGGTCATGCACTTTGATGGAAGGAATAAAGGATATTTTCTATTTTCTAAATGTGGAGAAAGTGCTAAAACCAAAGGTTCAAAGGGACTTAGGAGTCCTTGTGCAGGATTCTCTAAAGGTTAATTTGCAGGTTGAGCCAGTAGTAAGGAAGGTAAATGCAATCTTAGCATTCATTTTGAGAGGACTCAAGGATGTAATGTTGAGGATTTATAAGGCACTGGTGACACCTCACTAGTATTATGTGCAGTTTTGGGCCCCTTGTCTTAGAAAGGATGTAAATTGCGGAGAGTTCAAAAGAGGTTCAAGAATATGATTCCGAGATGGCAAGGCTTATTATATGAGGAGCGCTTGATGGCTATGGGCCTCTACTCACTGGAATTCAGAGGAATGAGAGGAGAATCTAAGACCAGGGACACAGCCTCCGAATAGAGGATGATCCATTTAGAATGGAGATCAGGAGGATCGTCTTTAGCCAGAGAGTGGTGAATCTGTGGAATTCGTCGCCACAGGCTGCTGTGGAGGCCAAGTCATTAGGTATATTTAACACAGAAGTTGATAGATTCTTGATTAGTCAGGGCATGAAGGGATACAGGGTGAAGACGGGAGACTGGGGCTGACAGGGAAAATGAATCAGCCATGATGAAATGGCAGAGCAGATTCGATGGGCCAAAAAGCCTAATTCTGTTCCCTTATCTTGCGGTCTTATGATCTACTGACACTGATATAAGTACTAAAGACTTACAGACAGCAAGAAGAAGCATACCTGCTCTTACCTTCGCTTTCTCTCTGAAATCTTTGAGTCTTGAACTCACCCTGGTCGCTTATTCAGTCTCTTCTGCCAAGCTTGCTATACCTTTGGCTCTAATTTCTCAAGTCAAAGTCCCACAATCAAAATAAATTACTCCAAATGACTCAGAAACACCCTTAGCCTCTGTTTGTTCACGCTAAAGCCTGTTGAGCTAAAGCAGCCCACTCCCACATTGGCTGCTCTGTTTGCACCTCACTTCTTATTGGCTCAGATAAAACCCACCCCGATGAGACTTGCTGCTTTTAAATGGCTCTTGCTCTGTTATGATCTCACCTTCCACTCATTACTTCAAAGTATGACCAAGGGGTTTAAGTTCGTAGCTCCTTGAAAGCAACTACACAGCTGTGACTACACAAGTCGAAGGCAAAAGGCCTTCTTAATCAAAAGTCAGGAAATTATGTTGCAGTTTTATAATACTGTAGTTTGTCAACATACAGAGTATTGCATACCAATGGTTACCCCATTACGGGAAGGAAGTCAAGGCTATGAAGAGGATACTAGCTGGATTCGAGGGCAAGTGCTATAACGAGAGATTGGACAAAGTTGGGTTGTTTTCTCTGGAGCGATAGGGAGATCTGATAGATGTTCCTAAGATTATGAGAGGCACTGACGGAGTAGACAGACAATATCTTTATTCAGGGTTTAAAATGTCTAATTCTGGAGGGTATGCACTGAAGGCAGTGGGGGTAATTTCAAAGGCCAAGTAATGGGCAAGTTCTTGTGATCAGTTAGAATAACCCTGGCAAATTTTTATCAGATTATTTTACCGTGATTGTTTTGCTTCCAGGCTAAATTTCACACAGACATTTCATTGCTTTATTGGGGGTGAATAGATCAAAGACATTAGGCAGGGGTTCCCAACCTTTTTCATGCCATCGAGCAGTACCACCAAGCAAGGGCTCAATAGACCCCAGGTTGGAAACCCCTGTGAGGGTAAAGTCAATGAATTTCTGCAAAACTGCTTCACCTTAATGCTGATTTATCAAAATAGACTGTCATACTATGGGTGTTCTGACACTGCTCTCCCACACACTGCAAACTCTGAATTGAAAGTGCTTCTGGCCTGACCAATAAGTCCATGCATGACACTGATTCAGATCAATCATTCATCTCATGAACACACTTGAGAGTCCAGTGTAGCCTCAAGCCCAGCTGAAAGCAGCTTTCATAGAAACTGAATATATCTCTATTCACAAACATTCAGATAGAAATTTCAAAGGCTATATATTTTTTAAATTTTTAATAAATAATAAATTTGCAAAGAAAACACAGCAACAATTTTTTAAAAAATAAGTAAAATACAAGTTCCTTGAGATTTAATTTTCAACTTTGCCATTAAACTGAATCAAACTACTGAATCTGCATCAAGTCCAATCTGCAGACGTAAGAGATGTTAGCTGGTGAAATCTGAAGCAGATGAAGCATCTTGACCTGAACTGTCCAATCTCCAGAGACCCTGCCTGCCCTGTGGGATTCCTCCAGGTTCAGGGGTTCCCAACCTTTTGTATGCTGTGGACCAATACCTTTAAGTAAGGGATTCATGGATCTCAGGCTGTGAACACCTGCTGTAGTTCTTCGTGTTGCTTCAAATCCAAGCTTGTCTGCATTCCTTGGCAGAATTCAGTACAACTGCTGGGAAATGATGGAAATTGTCATTCTCTCAATGGTTTCTATGTGTCAGAGCATAGTCAGGATGACAGAAGATAGATACAATGTGTAGACCCAAATTTTCACTTTCATGCCTGCTGATACCATGATAGAATAGTCTCAAAATTATGCACAGTTATGAAGGTAAAAGTTAGCAGTTCCAGACCTTTTAGCAGAAAATTTGGTGCAATATGCTCTTTTTCCACAGTTCAGTATTGTCATTTCTTTTGAAGCATTGAAATTCAAAGTTCAAAATGAATTTATTACCGAAGTAAGTATGTCACCATATACTACCCTGAGATTCATTTTCTTGTAGGTGTTCACAGTAGAAAAAATGAATACATTAGAATCAATGAAAAAATACATACAAATAAAGACTGACAAACATCCAATGTGCTAAAGAAACTATCTGTGGAAATACAATATTAATAATAATAAGAAGAGGAAAAAATAAATAGACAACTAATACTGAGAACATGAGTTGTAGAATCCTTGAAAGTGAGTCTATAGGTTACGGAATCAGTTCAGTATTGCGGTAAGTAAAGTTCTCCCTCTCTGTTGCAGGAGCCTGATGGTTGAGGGGTAATAACTGCTCCTGTACCCAGTGGTGTGGGAATTAAGGCTCCTGTACCTCCTCCCTAATGGCAGCAGTGAGAAAAGAGCGTAGCCTGGATTGGATGGGGTCCTTGATGATGAATGCTACTTCCTTGAAGCAGTACATTTTGTAGAGGTGCTCAATAGTGGTGTGGAGATATCCTACCAGCATCTGCAGTCTCTTATATCCACGTTTTATTGTGAATGTTGCTACTGTGTATTTGGGTAGATGTTATTTCCAAACATTGCATTACCAAGAATAATTTATTAATTGTGCAGAATGGCTGAAAACACAGAGTGATATATTGCTGGAATGGATGGAATGAAATGATTACATTTTCAGGGTTGGGGCAGTTAACATCTAATGACGAAGTGGCAACAGATTCAGGCCCATGGGATGGAAAGGCATCAATTTTCCTTGTCTGTTTCAGCATTCAGTCTTCAGTTCATCTTCATGCTTGTAAAATACCTAGGGTGGTTGTGATGTTTCCAGTGTTCCACTGCACACAAGGGTTGACCTGACTCATCTGTGAGGTATGAACCTTGCTGATAGTTTATTGCTTCAGGACGTCCACTCTACAGTTCAAAGAGAGTGGAAAGTAGAAATGCTAATATCGATGCAGTGTGTTGTGGGTTCTGTGTAAGGTGAGAACAAACAAGTGAGGATCATCTTATTTACTTAAGTAAACACTATCAAGTCATCACAATGATTTATCATAATGTAGTCCATTAAGCCATTAGCAATCCACCAACCTTAAGGTAGCTGGCAGTTTACCAGTTAAAAGACTGTTATGAACCCCGCAACTGGGTCACTTACCAGCAAAGATAGAGAGGTCCGTTGAAGTCTGATGGTACTATTTTGAACAGTATTTATAAGTGAAAATACACAAAAATAATATCAATGCAAACATACAGATAACATACGTCGTCAATACTAAATCTACAAGTGCGGGTATAATAATAATCAATAATAAATAGCTCTATCATTGTCTAGGAGATAATGTATTGTCCGATGGAAATATAAAAGTCACTCAGTTCATTCAGGCTGCAGCCTTTTGGTTGGAGAGAGAGAGAGAGATTTTTAGAAACTTGCCGGCTTTCCTTTTTAAGAGTTTGATCCATCGTCAGAATCTCGTTGGTGTGGCCATTCACTTGTGGCCTCTCCTTTAGATAAGCCGTTCTTCCGTGGTAAGGCCACCAATCCCAGGCAAGGGAAGGACGCACGCGAGCCCCCCACCGGCTGCCACTATTAAACGCTGTCACGGGATTTCTAGCGTTTCTCCTGGTGCGTCTAAAGGGGTTGTTCCCCAGATCCTCTTTTATCCTTACTCACGGGGTCTCAGGTGTCAATCAGGTTGGGATGATACAATCCCTCAACCAGCCCACTCCGGTCATCCCCTGAGGGCTTCAATGAATAGTACAGTACTCAATTCACAATTCCGTCTCCAGGAGACAATAGCTGTTATCAGGGGTTTTTGTTTCGCTGAGGCCAGGACACATTCCAAACCTTGAAGATTCTGCGTGTCTCTCTCTCATTTCCTGGGTCCCAGACCCGAATTAATAGCGATCTTGTCATTCTCAAAAAGGAGGGGGCGACTTTGTACCCTTCGGCCCCTCAGAGTTGTGGCACATTCGTAACACCCCCTTCCATCAAAGCTTTTTACCATCGGTAAAAATGAATTAATACAGAGTCTTACGGGATTTTAGAATCTAACACAATACAAAAGTTTTTTTTTCACTACAGAGTAATACAGTTATACATTCAATTCAGCATCTAAACAGTTAGCAATTACATTGTCACTTCCTTTAATATCTTAACATCTTGTATCTTAATAATTTATTGTCGCATCAGACTCCAATTTAATAACCACCTATTTTTTTATTCCTTTCCTTCAGCAAACAGAAACAAAAGAGTTGTGATCTTAGCTTACGTGTATACTACAAAAGTTCATGCAAATACTAATCTTTATGTTACTTTCAAACTTAACAGTCAATCTTCCATGGGAGTTGTCTTTATTATTCATATGCTTTGTCAAAATCCCTTAAAACCGGATCCTGTTATTTAAAATGGCATCCCGTCAACCCTCGTCCCTTTTCCAGTTAACTCCCACGTGGTTAACTTGTATACTAGTGTGGAATAAGCTTTTGCATGATCCTTTCATAGGAGTTATTTTATCAACAATGTGTTCCAAACTTAGACCATTTTCCAAATTTCCACACTATTCTTTAATTTTAGGCAAGTTGCTAGTTTTCTCTTCAGGACCCTTCATGCTATTAGTTTTCAGTTTAAACTCTTGGCCCAAACAGCATTTCAAATTCTGCCTCTTCACAGCACTCTCTTGAATAACAATAGCGTGTGGGGCACCTTTACATTCCAAATCAACCTGTAATTGATTCGCAGGCAATACCAAGCCATTGTCTCTGCAGCCTGATTGCTGCTTCTGACATCAATCCAGACTTTAAATTTTCTTCATTCAATTTAGGAACTACACTTTTCCCTTTTCCTTCAATAATAATATTCACCTCACCACCTTTTATCTCCTCACTAACTTTTAACATACCTTCAAGCACAAACAACTGGGAATTCTCACTTCCCACTATTACCAAGGTTAACCCTTTCTTCACTGAACCAAGTCCATCTGACCCACAAGGACTGCATACCTTTTCAACTGAATCAAATACCTCAGACATTTTCTGAGCTCCATTACTAGGTTCAGTACCACGTACATCCACATCTTGAACACACTCAAACAGGACATCTGCCTCTTCCCGGCTTTCAATACCCGTACCCTTTTCAAATTCTAAGGTCCCCTGATCCTCCCAGTTACTCTCTGGGCAACTCACTTCCGGAGTAAACTCAACCCTGCGGGCTGAAACAACCTCATCTGCCAGCCCAGCAGACTCTTTCAATGTAACAGCATCCTTTTCATCTAGGACTGCCCTCATTTCATTATCGGGAACACCTTTAGAATTTTCAACTTCTTCAAACAGTTCTGCCAAACCAGACAGATCATCCATGTCCAACCCTGGACCTTTTAACAGCCTTATCTGTTTCTCATCTTTACTTCGTGCCTCTATAAATTTCCTCCTGGCTAAGGGCAGGTCTACCTCCTCTCCCTTACTCTCTTTCACTTTCCTGTTCTCCGTTTTACCACCCTCTAAACCCTCTTGGTACAGGGTTGGTAAAAACATCTTGGCCAAATCGATACTGGCTGGATTTAAACTGGTTTCATTCTCAGCTGCCTTTCTCGACATGCTGCAAGTGATCGCGCATGTGGGATAGATCTTTGAATCTAGGGGCAGTTCCTTTCTTTTCTTTCTAAATCTTTTTATTAATATTAGTAATATGGACAGAATACAAATGATATATTGATAAAGAAATTACCAACATATAAATTCCATTGCATATGAAAAAACATACATAATAGTTACAATATAAATGAGTTTACCAAAACATAAGCCATAAAATATATGTATGAACATAGTAAGTCTAAATATTTCATAATATATGATATAAAGAAAACAGAAAAAAGAAAAAAAAACAAAAAAAATATAATGCCAAACTAGCTAATCTAATCTAATAACTAATAACTAATATAGAAGAAAAAAGAAGCAAAAAAGAGAGAAAAAAGGGGGCTGTTTATAATATCTCACAAAAATAAATATTCATCAATGCCGTCACTTCCGGTCCTCTCAAAATCCATAAGCTAAAAGCTGGGAAATCAAATGAACTTGGCACAGGGTCATATTACATCATATGAAAATGTTGAATAAATGGTCTCCATAACTTTTCAAATTTAATAGAAGTCTCAAAAGTATCACTTCTAATTTTTTCTAAATTTAAACATAACATAGTTTGAGAGAACCAATTAAATACAGTGGGAGGATTAATTTCTTTCCAATTCAACAATATAGATCTTCTAGCCATCAGAGTTAGAAATGCAATCATTCAATGGGCAGAAGAAGATAAATGCAGTGAGTCTAACATTGGTAAACCAAAAATTGCGGTAATAGGATGAGGTTGTAAATCGATATTCAAAACCGCAGAAATAATATCAAAAATATCTTTCCAATATTTCTCCAGAAATGAACAAGACCAAAACATATGAGTTAAAGACGCAATTTCAGAATGACATCTATCACAAATAGGACTAATATGAGAGTAAAAATGAGCTAATTTATCCTTGGACATATGGGCCCTATGTACGACCTTAAATTGTATTAGTGAATGTTTGGCACATAACGATGATGTATTAACTAATTGAAGAATTCTATCCCAATTCTCACTAGAAATACTAAGACTAAGCTCTCTTTCCCAATCCTTTTTAGTCTTATAAAGAGGCTCTGAACGTATCTTCATAATTATATTATAAAGTTTTGAAATAAGCCCTTTCTGAAAAGGGTCTAATTCAAATAAACTCTCCAAAATAGCTGAAGGCACAAAATTTGGAAATGTAGAGAGTATAGAACTTAAAAAATGTCTAATCTGTAAATATCTAAAAAAATGAAATCTAGGCAAGTTATATTTGTTGGATAATTGCTCAAAAGACATGAAACAATTATCTAAAAATAAATCAGAAAATCTTAGTAATCCCTTAGTTTTCCAAGCCGAATAAGCTTGATCTATAATGGAAGGGTGAAAAAAACAATTAGATACAATAGGACTATTTAAAACAAATTGAATCAACCCAAAAAATCTCCGAAATTGAAACCATATACGCGAAGTATGTTTAACTATTGGGTTGTCAATTCGTTTCGACAATTTAGAAAGAGCAAAAGGGAGAGAAATCCCTAAAATAGAACCCAGAGCATAAGCTGATACCGATTTAGTTTCTAAACTCACCCAACAAGGGCCAAAAGATCCACTCCCATCTTTCAACCAATATAACAAATATCTAATATTAACTGCCCAATAGTAAAATCTGAAATTAGGTAATGCTAACCCGCCTTCCTTTTTTGTCTTCTGTAAATATGTTTTACCTAACCTGGGATTTTTATTCTGCCATATATATGAAGAAATTTTAGAGTCAACAATAGTAAAAAAAGATTTCGGGATAAAAATTGGTATCGCTTGAAAAATATATAAAAACTTAGGTAAAATAACCATCTTAATAGCATTAATCCTACCTATTAGGGATAAAGATAAAGGTGACCACTTAGTAAACAAATCTTTAATCTGATCAATTAAGGGTAAAAAATTAAATCTAAATAAATCTTTATGGTTTTTTGTGATTTTGATCCCTAAATAAGTAAAAGAGTCATTAACTAATTTAAAAGGTAAATTTCCATAAATTGTGACCCGTTTATTCAAAGGAAACAATTCACTTTTATTAAGATTTAACTTATACCCAGAAAACTCACTAAATTGAGCCAATAATGATAAAACTGCTGGAATGGATTTCTCCGGGTTAGAAATGAATAGTAATAAATCATCTGCTTACAAAGATAACTTATGAATATCTGTCCCACGATTAATACCCAAAATATCCTGTGATTGTCTGATGGCAATTGCCAAAGGTTCTAAGGCAATGTTAAATAGTAATGGACTAAGAGGACATCCTTGTCTAGTGCCCCGAAATAAGCGAAAAAAGGGAGACCTTTGATTATTGGTAAACACTGAGGCTACTGGAGTATGATAAATCATTTTAATCCATGATATAAATATCAGACTAAAATTAAACTTCTCCAACACATTAAATAAGTAAGGCCATTCAACTCTATCAAATGCTTTCTCCGCACCTAATGAAATCACGCATTCTGAAGAGTCATGTGAGGGAGTATAAACAATATTCAACAATCTCCTAATGTTAAAAAAGAATAACGATTTTTAATAAAACCAGTTTGATCATCTGAAATAATTTTGGGTAATACCTTCTCCAATCTAGATGCCAGTAACTTGGAAAAAATCTTGGAGTCTACATTCAATAAAGATATAGGTCTATAAGAAGCACAGTTAGTAGGGTCTTTATCTTTCTTCAATATTAAAGAAATGGAAGCTCTATAAAAAGATTGTGGCAAATTCCCCAATCTAATGGCTTCCTCAAAAACCTTACCTAACCAAGGGGAAAGAGTAGCGGAAAAAAATTTTAAAAATTCAACTGTATAACCATCTGGACCTGGTGCTTTCCCAGAATTCATTGAGGAAATAGCCCCCTTAATTTCTACATCCGTAATAGGAGTATCCAATATCAATATCCAATTTCCCAAGAAAATCAGACATGGTATTATGATCTTGAGGAAATTCAGATTGATACAGGGAGGTATAGAAGTCTTGAAATGCCTTATTTATCTCATCATGATTAACTGTCAGATTCCCATTCTGCTGACCAATCTTAGTGATTTGACGTTTAACCAAAGCATTCTTCAATTGACTAGCTAACAGTTTACCAGATTTATCACTATGTATGTAAAAATCAGATTTAGATTTCATTAATTGATTTTCAATTGAGGATGTAAGTAATAAACTATGTTCCATTTGAAGTTCAACCCTTTGTTTGTAAAGCTCCTTACTAGGAGCAATCAAATATTTCTTATCAATCTCTTTAATTTTATCAACCAATAAGAGAGTTTCCATCTTTGTACGTTTCCACAAACCAACAGAATAAGAAATAATCTGTCCATGTATATACGCTTTAAAAGTGTCCCAAAGTGTTCCGCAGGAAATATCATCTGTAGAATTAGTTGAAAAGAAGAAGTCGATCTGCTCCTCCAAAAATTTTATAAAGTCAGAGTCTTGCAACAAGGTAGAGTCAAATCGCCATTGTCTAGCATTAGAAGCTGTATCCGTAAATTTCATAGAAAGTAATAATGGAACATGATCAGAGATAGCTATAATATCATAGTTACAACCGATTACCAATGGAATAAAACAAGAGTCTACAAAAAAATAATCAATTCTCGAATAAGAGTGATAAACATGTGAGAAAAAAGAAAACTCTTTGTCATTAGGATGCCAGAATCTCCAAATATCAAAAACTCCATTGTCAGTCAAAAAAGAGTTAATACAAGTGGCCGACTTATTAGGTAAAGTCTGAATAGATAAAGATTTATCCATCAGAGGATTTAAACAACAATTAAAGTCACCACTCATTATTAATTTATATTCATTTAGATTGGGTAAAGAGGTAAATAATGACTTAAAAAAGTCAGGACAATCCACATTTGGAGCGTAAACATTAACCAAAGCAACCTTTTTATTACAAAGTAAACCCGTAATTAACAAAAATCTGCCATTCGGATCCGAAAAAATATCATGTTGAACAAATGAAATAGAGGAGTCAATAAAAATTGAAACTCCTTTTACTTTAGCATTCGAATTTGCGTAATACTGTTGACCCCGCCAAAATCTAAAAAAACGAAATTTGTCCTCCTTCCTCACATGAGTTTCTTGTACAAAAATGATATGAGCATTAAGTCTTTGGAATACTTTGAAAATCTTCTTTTGTTTAATTGGATGATTTAAACCATTAGTATTCCAAGGGGCAGTTCCTCAACACTTACCGACTGGCTCGGCAGGTCCATGGCCGGCCAAACATCACCACCAGCTAAATCGTTACCCAGAAGGAGGTCTACGTCAGTTTTTGGGAATTCTGATTGCATCCCTATTTCAACTGGTCCAGATACCAGCTCACAATTTATAATTATCCTATGCAAGGGCACCGCTTCTGTCCCTTTTCCTATGCCTCTCAAAGCTACCTCTCCAGTATTGCGACCAAAATCCAGTACCTTACTGCCAATCAATGACAGTTCAGCTCCCGTGTCTCTCCAGATCCGCACGGGAACTGATGTGTCTCCCTCTCTCACAGACACGGTTCCTTCTGAAATACATTTCTCAGACCCTTCTCGTACTCTGTCTACCTGGGGCTCTCTCGTCGATTTACTGATCACCACAACACATCCTGTAGGGACTGCTGCTTTCCATTTTCCTGTCTCCTTCCTCGGAGCAAGGCACTTATATGACCCACCTTTCCACAATTAAAACAGGTCAGGCCAGGACCTCTCCTGCCGTCTTGCCTTTCCTCCTCCTTAATCTTACCACTAGCTCCCGGCGGGACCTCTGCCTCAGCTGGCGGGCTTTCTCTATCGTTCCCACGGTCTCTCTGTTAACCTTTATTCGAGGAAAACTTTGTCTTGTGGGTTAGGGCATATTCATCTGCGAACCTAGCAAATTCGGAGATAGTCTTATTCGGCTTCTCATTCAAATACATCCGGATATCATCCGAAACACAATCCCTCAATCAGAATTAACTCCCTGAGATGCCAAAAATCTTCTTCCACTACTTCTGCTGCACACCAATGATCCAAGAGCTCACCCTTCTCAAAGGCAAACTCTGTATACGTCTGATTCCACCCTTTCTTTAAATTTCTGAACTTTTGTCTAAAGGCCTCAGGTACCAATTCATAGGTCTGAAGAATGGCCTCCTTTACTTTCTCATAATTCTCAGACTCCTCCTCCACGGACAACGCCGCATATGTCCGTTGTGCTTTCCCTTTTAACACACTTTGTAACAATGCCACCCATTGCTCTTTGGGCCACTTCTGACTCACTGCCACCTTCTCAAAATGCAAAAAATAACTATCAACATCCGTCTCCTCAAACGGAGTTACTAACCTAAACTCCTGACTAATATTAAACCACTCCTCTCGGTCTGACCCTTGAGCTCTTCGCTCTTGCCTTAACTTCTCCAGGTCCATCTCATGTTGCCTCTGTTTCTCTTTCTCCTCATACTCCCTCTCCTTCTCGGCTCTCTCCTTCTCTTTTTCGGCCCTTTCTTTCTCTTTTTCAGCTGCTTCCAGCTGTTTTAGTTGAATTTCATGCTCCCTTTGTTTGTCAGCTCTTTCCTGCTCCCTTTTCACCTCTAACTCCTTTAGCTGGAGCTCATGGTCCCGTTGCTTTTCGGCTGTTTCTTTTTCCTTTTCAGCTGCTTCCAGCTGTTTTAACTTAATTTCATGTTCCAACCTTAATTTCTCCAACTCTAACTGAGCCGTCCCACTAGCTGGTACCTTTTCAGGGATATTTTCCAATACCTCAGCAGAAAACACATTCTTCACAATATAATACTGAGTTATGGCCCTCTGCACCTCCCACTTTTTCATTGACAACCTCACCTCTGCGAGGTTTAGTCCTTTCACAATACTTATCAAGTCTGACTTTGTGGCCGCCTCTAGTGCCTCCAGAGACGGGTTTTCTATACATTCATCCACATCCATCTTTGCTGGTTTCCCATCTGGTTACCCGTGCAACCAGATCCAAGTTTGGACTTAAAAGCCCAATTCACTGGCCCTCCAATTTGGTATCAAATCTCGAGACAAGGCCCCCACTTTGCTACGAACCCCGTAACTGGGTCACTTACCAGCAAAGATAGAGAGGTCTGTTGGTCTGATGGTACTATTTTTAACAGTATTTATTAGTAAAATTACACAAAAATAATATCAATGCAAACATACAGATAACATACGTCGTCAATACTAAATCTAAAAGTACGGGTATAATAATAATCAATAAGAAATAGCTCTATCGTTGTCTAGGGGATAATGTATTGTCAGATGGAAATATTAAAGTCACTCAGTTCATTCAGGCTACAACCTTTTGGTTGGAGAGAGAGAGAGATTTTTAGAAACTTGCCGGCTTTCCTTTTTAAGATTTCGATCCGTCATCGTAGTCTCGTTGGTGTGGCCGTTCACTTGTGGCCTCTCCTTTAGCTAAGCCATTCTTCCGTGGTAAAGCCGTCAATCCCAGGCAAGGGAAGGACGCATGCGAGCCCCCACCGGCTGTCGCTATTAAACGCTGTCACGGGATTTCTAGCGTTTCTCCTGGTGCGTCTGAAGGGATTGTTCCCCAGATGCTCTTTTACCTTACTCACAGGGTCTCAGGTGTCAATCAGGTTGGGATGATGCAATCCCTCAACCAGTCCACTCTGATCATTCCCTGAGGGCTTTCATGAATAGTACAGTACTCAATACACAATTCCATCTCCAAGAGACAATGGCCGTTATCAGGGGGTTTTGTTTCGCTAAGGCCAGGACATATTCCTAACCTTGAGGATTCTGCATGTCTCTCTCTCATTTCCTGGGTCCCAGACCCAAATTATTAGCGATTTTGCAATTCTCAAAAAAGAGAGGGTGACTTTGTACCCTTCGGCCCCTCAGAGTTGTGGCACATTCGTAACAAGACAAATATCAGATAAAGGGGATATTCATTATGATTAGAATCCAAACGCTCTTCATAATTCAGTTTCGTATATTTCCTGATGGAATCTTCCTTGTGTTTAATTTGCAAATAAATGCTCATGTTCTTTTGATTTATGAGGCTATTATCATTTTATTTTGGATTTTACACTGTTAAGGGTGTATAACTTATATTTTTCTCTCACTTAATTAAATGATTTGTTAATTTGCTAGATTAAATTGGTTTATTATTGTCACATGTACCAAGGTACAATTAAATACTTGCCTTGCTATAGCCATTCATAAAGATCAATTCATTACAATGTACATTGAGGTAGTACACAGTATAAAAACAAAGTGTCACAGTTACAGAGAAAGTGCAATGCAGGTAAATAACAGGGAGCAAGGCCATAATGAAGTCGACTGGGAGGTCAAGAGTTCATTTTATCAAACTGGATATCCTTTCAATAGACTTAAAACAGTGCAATAGAGGCTGCCTTTCAGCCTGTTGGTACCTGTGGTCTGGGTTATCTATCTTCTGCCCAGTGTAGTTGTGGAGAAAGGAGAATGTCTAGGATGGAGGGATGTTTGATTATGTTTTCTGTTTTACCGAGGCAATGAGAAGTGTTGGCAGACTACATGTGATAAATGTAATCAAGAACAAATTGGATTGGCTATGTTTAACAGTGCAGTCAAAACAGAGGAATGTGGTTGCCTGTGTTTTCTGTAACAGTTAAGGATATGAAATTGTGAAAACAGAACATTATTGACATTTGTCAAACAAAACAATTTGCTCAATCTACTCAGCCCAAGCTCATTGGAACCAGTGCTAGATAACTTTCAAAAAGATGAAGTTTAATGGGAACTATAGTCTACAAGAACAACGATTGGGCTTTTAGAAAGCTGTCAACATGAAATACTTCAAAATAGCATTACTGAATAAAATTAACCATAAGCCTACACAAGAAGTACATTTTAGGGTGTGTCTTAAAAGAGCAGAGACAGCGCTGGAACAATTAAAAAGTTGAATGAGGGAATGCAAAATTTGGGACACACCATACTAAAAGCAAACATCTGGGCCCTGCCATCTGCGCATATCTTCCATCAGGCAAGAAGTACAGAAACCTGAAGTGTCACACCACTAGGTTCAAGAAGAACTACTTCCCATCAGCCTTTCAGTTTATGAACCAACTGGAACAACCCTAAGTCAATAGATTTTAATAACACTATGACCACTTTGATCACCATTACTAAAGGTGACCTTTGCTATAATCCTTCCTGCAAAAAAATTGCATAATCAATGTTGAATATGTGTATTTCTTATGAATGCGTGCATGTATATGCACATCTGACAATAAACTTGACTTTGACTTTCAGCAATACAGTAAGCAATCCAAACAGCAGCATTGCCTAGGTATTGAAGCTATGGACAATGCAAAAACATGGGATTGGTATGGACAGTTGCAGTGCTCAGTGTGGACTTGATGCAGTTTCTGTGTTGTACAACTCCAAAGCTGTCTCTGTGATTGAAAGTATTTAAGATAATATCTGAATCCATAAAAAATACTTGTATTGGCAGCTTTGGGAAATTGAAGCCGGGTCACCTGTACTGTTAGGTGTTGTGCTAACCGCTACACTACCACGCCGCCAATTGCAGTGTCAGTCCTACTTTCATGAACTGTGTGTAGGACCACTGTGAAATAGTGTTGGTGATCAGTGATAGACCTCAAAGGATTTTGGAGAAGGTTCACTGATGCCTCTTTGTACACTTGTTACTGGCAGTTTGCTGACTTTTTATCGAGTTTGTTAGATTTGAACTTTCTGGTTAGGATTCCTTGAAGTGTAAAATATAATCAGACATTATTATCAATGAAGACCTATATTGCATAACAGATATCATAATCTAAAGTATAAAGGTGTGAAGTGATTTTCAGCAATAAATTGTTTCACCCAAAGAGTGTATAAGATCTGATACCTACTGTGTGAAAGGTTGATTGAGGCAGAAAATCTCAGTGTAATTTACAAAGGAACCTGGTTTGTACCTGACCAGGAACTATTGAAACTAAAAGAAATATACATGCAGCTGCTGGAAATCTGAAACGAAAAGAGAAAATGTTGGAAGAATTCAGCAGATCAGGCAACACCCATGGGGAGGAGCCAGTTTATGTCTCAGTCCTGAAGTGTTAACACTGTATTTCTGCCCACAGCTGCTGCCTGATCTGCGGAATATTTCCAGCATAATACACTAGATCAACTATATTTCCCAGGGTGCTGGAGTGTAAGACCAGGGGACACCATTTCAGAATAGAGGGACGTCAGAGTAGAGCACCGTTTAGAATAGAGAGGAGGAACTTCTTCAGCCAGAGGGTGGTCAATCTGTGGAATTTGTTGCCAGGGTGGTCGTGAAGGCCAAGTCATTGTGTATGTCTAAGGCAGACGTTGGTAAATTCTTGATTATTCAGTGCATGAAGGGTTCTGAGCAGAAAGAAGGAGATTGGGGCTGAGAGGGAAACAAATTAGCCATGATGAAATAATGGAGCAGACTTGATGGGCCAAATGGCCTAATTCTGTTCCTTATCTTATGGTCTTATATTTTTTATCATTTAGAACCATAGAACATTACAGCACAGAAACTGGTCCTTCTTGGCTGTGCCAAACCATTTTCTCTCCCTAGTCCCACTGACCTGCACCTGGCCCATATCCCTCCATACCCATCTCATCCATGTACCTGTCCAAGTTTTTCTTAAATGTTAAAAGTATTTGCCACTTCATCTGGCAGCTCATTCCACACTCCTGCTACTCTCTCTGTGAAAAAGCACCCCCAGTGTTCCGTTTAAACTTTTCCCCCTTCACCCTTAGCCCATATCTTTTTTTTTCTCCCCGACCTCAGTGGAAAAAGCCTGCTTGCATTCATTCTATCTATACCCACCATAATCTTACATACCTCGATCAAGTCTCCCCTTTAACTCTGCATCACCCAAAGTTCCAGAGTCAACACTTAAAATCTGGGGCTCGTCATCACAACTTGGAATGAGAGAAAGCAAATAATTTAGGCAACAGAGGAGGCAGGGAAAGGGACCAGTGACAGTTACAACAAAAGGAATATCAAAGATAAAGTTGTGTTTATTGTCAATAAAACGTCAACTTTATTGTTAATATTCTGCCATTTATGCTCAGGTGCAACTAAAGGCTTATTTGCAGCAATATCATGGGCACATCACATCATTTAAAGCACTATTCACAAGGGAAGTACAAACTAAGCATAACTTATATAACATTTTTAGAAGAAAGTATTAGAACAAATAAAACCATTTTAGTTCAAAGTGATTAAAATGTTGCTAAATTGTAATGTATAGGGGTTTGCAGTTGATTCAAGAGCCAAATGATTGAAGGGAAGTATGAGCTGTTCTTGAACCTGCTGATGTTGGACTTCAGTCTCCAGCCCTCCTGCCTAATGTGTGCTACAAGAAGCTGGCGTGGCCCAAATGGTGGAGATATTTATTGATGGATGTGAGCTTCTTGAAGCAGAGTCTCCAGTAGATACACTGGTGTAGAGAGATGTGCCCTTGATGTACTGGGCACAGTCCATCACCCTCTGCAACTTCTTGCATTCACGTGCATTCAAATTGACATACTAGGCCACTTTGCAATTAGTCAGGATACCTTCAATGGTACATCTGAAGAAATTGGTTAGAGTGCTTGATGATAAGCTGAACCTCCTTAGCCTCCTAAGACAATAAAGATGCTGGCATGTCTTCCTTATGGTTGAATCTGCAGAATGTGCTGAGCCGAGGACAGGTTAATCAATATGTGATTGCTCTGGAATTTAAAGCTGTTGAGTCTCTTCAGTGCTCATCCCACTAATATTCGCTGTTACAAGTTTGCCTACTTCCTCTTTCCTGAAATCAACAATTGCTCTTTAGCTTTGTTGACATTGTCCAGCAGACCACGCTACTTAAAACAGGAGAGAGAAAAACAACTGAGTCAGAAAGATAGAAAGCAGAAAAGGATAGCTCCAATACAAACAGAAAGAAAGAGTGAGTTTGTAGCGGTGTGCTACATGCAGTGCTGAAATAAGACACGGAGTCGATGAACTGCAGTTACAAAAAGATTTTATTCGAACTTCGCGGCCCCACTTTAAAGCCTTCCTGATCCCGCCCTCCCCGGGCGCGGATGCTGTAGGGGGCACGTATTCACAGTTCCGCGCGGGCTTTTCCCCTTGCTGGTGAAGCAGACTTGGCGCCCTTTTGGGACTGGCCTTTATGCCGGCGCGCTGGCTATTTGTGAGCCGGTTCGAGTGCACTGGGAATTGGGTCGCCACAGTTTGTCCAAAGTTGGAGAACTTGATTGAGTCCTGAATGCTGCAATTTTATGTATTGCACTGTACTGCCACTGCAGCAAAAAAAAAACAAAATTCATGACATGTGTGAGTGATGATAAACCTGACTCTGATATGGGTTTCTATTGTGGACTGAGGGTGGGAAATGGGCAGGGAGAGGGGAATCATGGTTGGATAAAAAGGAAGAGCGAGGGGAAGGAGCAGGAAGCACCAGAGATGCATTCTGTAATGATCAACAAACCAATTGCTTGCAATCAAATGACAGTGAGTGGTGGCTCAGGGCTGGGCGTGTTTGCACCCACACCACCAACACCACCCCCCCCCCCGCCACCGGCCCCAGCATTTCTTATTTCTTCTCTGCCACCTGTCCCACAGTGCTCCACCCCTGCCATTCCCAATTTCCCTTGCTCCCACCAGATTTACAAACTCCCTCTCCACTCCATGTTGGCATAATAGTATGTGCAAAAGTCTTAGAGACCTGAGATATATAATATATCTAAGGCTTTTGCACAGGGCTGTATCCCTGAACTCTCAGGGGAGGGGAGGATGATGATTTAAAGTGGCAAGTAATGGAAGCACAGGGGTCACTCTAAGTAACTGGGTGCAGATGCTTTGTGAAAAAAACCAGATAGACAGACATACTTTATTGATCCCAAAAGAAATTGAGTTTTGTTACAGTCACACCAACCAAGAATAGTGTAGAAATACAGCAATATAAACCATAAGTAATTGAATAATAATGTAAATAATGCCAAGTGGAAATTAGTCCAGGACCAGCCTATTGGCTCAGGGTGTCTGACACTCTGAGGGAGGAGTTGTAAAGTTTGATGGCCACAGGCAGGAATGACTTCCTATGACGCTCAGTGTTGCATCTCGGTGGAATGAGTCTCTGGCTTAATGTAATCCTGTGCCTAACCAGTACATTATGGAGTGAATGGGAGACATTATCCAAGATGGCATGCAACTTGGACAGCGTCCTCTTTTCAGACACCACCTTCAGAAAATCCAGTTCCACCCCCACAACATCACTGGCCTTACGAATGGGTTTGTTGATTCTGTTGTTGTCTGCTTCCCTCAGCCTGTTGCCCCAGCACACAACAGCAAACGCTACCCAATCTGCCTGTGGTTCCTTCAGCAGAGGGCTACATTAGAATATAGAACCATACAGCACAGGAACAGGACCTTCAGCCATGGTACCAAACTTATTAAATAACTAATTCATATCTTCTGTCCATATGCCTCTTCTTTGCACATTGCTGTGCCTGTTTAAAAGCCTCTTAAATGGCTGTTGTATTTACCTCCACTACCACCCCTGGCATTCCATATGCACATCACTCACTGTGTAAACAGAATAAAACTGGCCCCACATATCTCCTTTGTACTTGCCAATCCTCACCTGCCTGCATTCTAGTAGAAGACTTTTCAAACCCCAGGAAAATGTCTGCCCTACCCATCATAATTATTGTAAATCTGGGAACTTTGAGTGCCACAGACTAAGCTGAAAGAGCTGCAAGTGAATGGCTGCTTCACTGGAATCGATGAATGGTGGGAAGAGAAGAGGTCAATGGGCAGATATTGCAGCCTCTGTGGTTACATAAGAAAGGGACATTAGATGGAAAGCATTAGTTGAGGTCAGAACAGCAGACGAAGGAGTTGAGAGGAGTTGAATCCCGAAATGCTGGAAGGGGAAGACAGGAGATTCTGGTGTGGAACACTTTAGCACCGAATGTGAGATTTTCCAAATAGCTCTTTACCCAGACTTGGTAAAGTGGACTGAATGGGCTCTCAGCATTTTAAATTCTGATGTTCCATTGTTACCCTGCTTGGTACATTCCATACAAATAAGTGATTTGTATGATGTAGTTAGGTTTCAATGAAAAGCATACTCTTTCAATATTGCAACTAGGGATACTGTGACATCTTTCAGGTGTGAGACATTTTTCAAAAGTAAAATGTTTATCTAGCTTTATATCTTTAAAATTGTAAACCAACTGGCTCCTATTTTTTCTCTCCAGTCCTGCTGAAGGGTCTCAGCTTGAAACTTAGACTGTATTCTTTCTCATAGATGCAGTCTAGCCGGCTTAGTTCCTCCAGCATTTTGTGTGTATTGCTTGCCCTTATTTAAATGAAAATAAAAATGCTGGAAGAACTGAGCCAGTCAAGTAGCATCGTTGGATTAGGGATTGGAAACATTACTTGTTTTCAGCTCCCCGCAGATGCTGGCTAAGTGGCTGAGTTCTATCTGCATTTCTGTGTTTGTTTCAGCTTTGAGCATCTGTGATCCTATTTGTTTCCCATACCTATTTTTAATAGTTCTATGAACTTGCAACAGATCAAAATATCTCAGGTTGCTAAAAAACTTTCAAATGACTTTCTGGACTGTCTTTTCTACTACAGGAACTGACAGCACAGATAATGTAAAAAAAAAGTCCTTTTGAGTGACAACTCCTATAAATCAGCCATTGGTCTTTTAGTTGAAATATATCTCTGCTATATCACTGAAGCATTTGTACTTGGGTGACTTGCCCAGTGTGATATTAGCTATAAATTCTCATGAATAAATTACACAAACTGGAAAGGATTCTGTCCATCTGAAAAAAGCCGAGATTTTCAAACAATTGCCATGAGTTTACAGTGAAACTATGATCTGTGTATTTTAGTTCAGTCCAATTAAATAGCTGAGTGAATATGCTGACAGCTTAAGCAACAAATGCTCCTTGAACTGTTGATACATTTCTGTTCATTACTATTAATATCAAATGCAAAATTCTTGACCTCTGTTATGGATACATAAGCTGTCTGGTTAAATGCTTAAAGCATTCTAACTTGGTAGTTGCATTTTCTTGCTCAGCTTCTCCACCATGTTAGATGGTGAGATGTAAGTATCTCCATCAACACCACTAATGACAGCCACGTTGAGTGGATGTTAGACAGTTTCCTTCAGGAAAGACTCATCTGTGTTGCTGGAAGTAATAACAATTGCTGATGCTGCAAGTCCTGAAATAAAAACCGAACATGCTGAACACACTCAGCAGGTCAGGCCGTGTCCGCCTCTTGCAAGATGAGGACCTGCACACTCCTTTCTCTCTTACAAGTTAAGGTGGATAGATACTGTGAGCAGGTGCAGCTAACTACTTACCATTTGGATAACCATCACTGACTCAGTTATTAAGTCCATTCTTCCTGAAGTGCCTGAAGAAAGGCATGAAAATGTAAGCCTCACTCTGTGTAAAACCCTCAGCCACAAGATCTAAAATTGATATTTCAGTGAATTTATCGGTTAGTTGAGAGGTGGGGTCGAAACTTAGTGAGTTATTGGGCAAATGTGGTTTTCTGACAGGACAGGCAAGATAGATGTTACATGTGCTTGCTCACTGGAGGCTGCAGTGTGATTTTTTTTCTGCAGATGAGGATTTAACTGGTGCAGATACAGGCACGGTGAGTGTGCACATGAAAATACATGCTGTCAGAATGCTAACATGAAGCCAAGGACCAATGTGGATTCCAGCAATAACCTGGACAAATCATAGTACAGGTTTTAGCTAGAGGTGTGAATAACTTCATATCGGAAGGGACATCCCTTGCTTACATGGAAAGTGTGTCCCTGCACTCAGTCAGTATTCGGCAAAGATTTCTTCCGTTCCGTAAAAGAAAGCCAAGAGATGCTGAATTTTGCACAAACCATCAAGTAACACTTTCAGCAGTCATTAATAATTCCTGTTAATTATTCTTTTTTAAATGCAGTGTTAGTAACCCTGCATGGCACTGATTGTTTTCAGCACAGAACTGGTTCTCAATTTCCTGTGCATATTTTTGGATGAATCATAATTGTCTGATATCAAAGCTCCACTGCAAGCTTCCTGACTCCGAGCACAACACTGGAAGCTTAGAATTCCTTCAAACAACCTGAGCTAGCTGTCAAGCACCCTGAGGCACTGGTCGTTGTGGTGTGCAAAGGGGATTTCAGGGTAGCATACAAGCTTGGTTGTCTTCAGACAGGAGGAACAGTGAAGAATCCTTTCTGGGGCTATGGCATTGGCTTTGGGGAGCATAGATATGTTGTTCTCTCCAAAAAATGATGACATTTATGCTGATAAGATTCCCAGTCACTCAGTCCTTTTACTGCTGCCCTCAGCCTCATGATGGTGGAGATAAGTAGCACCCCTGATACCTTAAAGTTTGGGACCTCCTGCGTAGCTATAATGATATTCTGAGCTACCAATGCAGCTCTCCAACTTAGGGATGCTTCTTCTTAGATGTTGCAGTGGAAGCTAGGGTCAGACACAGTGATATGACAGGGTGTATAACTTGCTAATGAAGTATTCCACCAATCCCATACTGAAAGTGAAGTTGTTCATAGTACATTTCAAAGGTAAGACCTCATTGTACAGCTGTTCCAGAGGTAATTGTTTCTGGTTGCTAGGAGTTGGTTTTCTGATATTAAGACAGGAAAATGGCATTGCTTGTATAGCCATTGTCCATGTGTACGTGGGTTGTGTCTGGAATAAAGGTCATTGTCATCTCTGATTAGTTGGACACTCAATAGCTCTTCTTTGTTTCAGCATGTGTGCCTTCACTGGGCTCCTGTACCTGGACAAAGGTTGCAACCCTGGTGCTCTCCACACCCTTTGAGAGAACAAAGTGTATTTGGCTAGGTTGAAATGGAATGTGTCAGTCACCTCCTTTTTTCAATAATTGGACACCAAATTCTGAAATGCTGCTATTATCTCCAAGTACCTAAGTATTGTTGAGGTGGGGTGAGGGAGGAGGGAGCATGATGAATACATGATTATAGACACACCGGTCTTAGCAGCTACTGGCAAGGTGGTTCCGCACTGAGGTGGCTTTGTGTTTAGAACAGAGAGTGGATACCTTTGTGGACATCCCTTACAACGTAATGAAGCCTATACCACTTTCCCTTTGAGGACCAAGTGAGAGGATTGCCTTCTAACTTTCCTGATTAGATATGGTCTGGCCTTACTGCTGTTTTGTCTTGTTCTGAATGTCCTCTCATCGTAACCTTTCCGAGTTTCACCTTTTGAAATGAGCATTAAAGTTTTCCTCCTTTTATGCCCCCAATCAGTACCTTATGTAAGAATTCATGTTCCATGGATGCTAATTGATGTTCAGTTATGTGATAATCTGCCACAGCCTTTTGCATTTGGGTTATACCTTGTATTTCAATACCATTATAAAATACTGCAGTCAACACACTCAAATCTGGTGTACAATCCAAAATTGAACAAATGGCATTTCAAAGCATCGTTCTCAAGTTCCAGATTTTGTTCTCTACTTATTACTTAACAGTTGAGATCTGGAATATATATATATATTTACTGTAATTTAGAGTGTTTTTTCTCTGTTATTATGTATTACATTGTACTGCTACTACAGAGACAACAAATTTCTTGATATATGCCAGTGATATTAAACCTGATTCTGATTCTGATTTTGAATTTATCAGACGGCACACCAAAGAGGAATGCTCGGTAGTGTGCCCATATCTGTGAGCAACGTTTTTGTGTGGAAGCCATCAGCTGAACACATTCTGACATAACAATTCCTGTTGAACTTAATGAGTTCAACAACATCTAGAAAACAAAGACTTATGGAATCATAGTAACAAGTAGAATCAATCAGCACATGGCCAGCAAATAATCGATGATCTCTTTGGTAGGTGTGTTCTATTCTGATGACACATATGTAAGATTATACGATAGTTTTGCTGGTTTTTGATATGTCACAATCTATTTACTCTGCATACTATGACTTTCACCTAACATTAACAGTATGAAGCCATGGTAATGCTGGGTGACAGTACTACCATGGTGCCCCCTCAAAAAGAATAATGCACACAGTCTATGTATCGTGTTAACTGAATGCAGTGGAACTGGAATTTTGTTCCTGACCTTCAAACTGTGGAGTATTTTTCACTTCATATTGATGTGTAGCAATATTCAAACATATAAATTACTCTCTTGATTAAGTACAATAATTATAATCATTTCTAAAAATTCTTCCCATGTTCAGCTGGAAGTCAAATTGTCAGGTTAACCTGCGATAAATGATGTGGTGATAGAGCTTTGAATGCATTGCTTGCCGCTTCTGCTGAAGTTTGCTTTGAAATTCACAGTAAGTATCTGTAACTTTAAATTAATAAAACATTATGCATAAAGCAAAATGTTTCCAAGGGGTAGTCTGCTCTGCTTTCTCCACCTGCCACTTCTTGCACCCGTGAGGAATTTATCTATTCCATCAACTTTGCTATTAGCTTCCAACCTGCTCTGAAATTAATAAAAACAGTCCAGAGGAAGGGTCTCATCCCACAACATCAATTTTTTATTTACTTCAATAGATGGTGCCGGACCTATTGAGTTCCGCCAGCCACTTGTTTTGCGTTAACAATCCCATCACTGTGGAGCAGAATGTTACTCAGTGAGTGCTGAGGTTGCTGTGTAAGTTCCTTGTACCTCCCAAAGTATGTGTTCTACCTTTAGCCATTTTTGGCTGAGAATTGACAAATGTTTTTGAATCTAAACTATATATATATTGTTTTTTTTAATGATGTAACTAAGCATAGCATCAGTTTTCTACGGACTGGGCATTCATTTGTCATTTTTCCCCATTTTTGGTCTTCATACTTGTAAATTCTCCAAGGTAAAATACTTATCCAACTCTTACGATCCTGAAGTAATAATTATTATTATTTAAAATAACACACACACAAAATGCTGGAGGAACTCAGCAGCTTAGGCAGCGTATGTGGAAATGAATAAGCAGTCGACGTTTCTTCAGGACTAAAAAGAAAGGGGGAAGATGCCAAGTGTAAATTCGTTCATTTCAGTTTTCATTTAAAATTAATGCAGATTAAAACATAGTTCATTAAGCCATTCAGTTTTTTTTAGATAGAAGGTGTAAGATTTGTCCCTGCTGTGTATTTTTATGACCAAATTGAAATATGAAATTGGACAAGAAGACAGACTCCAGTCTGCTGAATCCCATTTCTGTTCAAATACTGAAATAAAAAATCTTTATTTATCACATGTAGATCAAAGCATACACTGAAAGGTGTTGTTTGCGTGAACAACCAACACAGCCTGAGGATGTGTTAGAGGCAGCCCACAAGTGTCAGCACACATCCCGGCGCCGACACATCATGCACACAATGTTCAGCTGAAAAACACAAGCAACAACAACAGAAACAGGAGAAGAATAGGGAAACGATCCCCCCTTCCTCCCTCCCATCCAGAAAAAAATAAAAGTGTTCGTGCAAGGCTACCTGTGTTTTCTCTAATAATTTTAAAGTCAGTGTGGATGAGTTGGAACAAAGAGCCTGATTAGGTATTGTGTAAATACCTGTCCTTCAAGGAAAAAGGGGAAATATAGGGGAGTTATTCTCATTAATTGATAATTGAATGGACTCATTCAATTAGAGGTAAACTGTTGTAAACAAAATGGCTAGGATCTAGAATTAGCTGCCTGTAGAGACGATGGGAACAAAATCAGATAAGGACTTCAAGAATGAAACATGCGCTTCAGAAAAAGCAGTGGAATGGAACCAATGAAATTCTTCTTCCAGGAGCAGTAAGAGGGAAATTGATAGAATAGATGCTGTAACTGGAATATTTTTTGATAAACTTCTTTCCAGCTGGTTCTCAGTCCTAAATACTCCAAATGCAGCACTATTCAGGGCCCCAAACAATCCTTCCAGGTGAGATTACATTTCACCTGCAAGACTGTCAGGGTCATCTACTGTTCAGCATGCTCCTGCCACAACCTTGCCTACTTTAGAGAGAACTAACGCAAACTGGGGTCTGCTTTGTCAAGCACTGTCACTCTATCTGCCACTAAAGACGGGATCTCCTGGTGGCTACCCATTTCAATTCACCTTCCCATTCTGATGTGTCTATCCATAGCCCCCTCCACTGCCAGAATGAGGCCAAACTCAGGTTGGAGGAGCAACACCTGATATTCCACCTGAATGGTCTTCAACCTGATGGCATTGAACATCAATTTCACTAACTTCTGTTAATTTCTACACCCACCCTCCCCCTCATTTTCCATTCCTTATTCTGGTTACCCTCTCACCCCTCCTCTTCTCCTCACCATCCCATCACCTCCCTCTAGTTCCCTTCCTCCATGGAAAAGAGAAAGGTTCCCTTTCTTCCATAGTCCACAGTCCTCTTCTATTGGATTAGTCATTTCATTCTTCCACCTATTCCCTTCCAGTTTCTTATTTCATCCATTCTCCCCCACCCACTGACTTTTTCCCTCACCTTGCCTTTCCTATCAGCTCCTTGCTTGTACACCTTCCACTCCCCACCTTATTCTGCCTTTGGCCTTCTTCCTTTCCAGTTCAATGGAAGGGTCTTGACTTGAAACATGGACTGTGTATTCCCCTCCAAGGACGATGAGTTCTTCTAGCATTTTGTGCTAATTTGAATGCACTCTTTAAAGTAAAAATTTTGAAAGAATTATCAAATCCAACTGGTACTGGTTCATTGAAGACCTTATGTTCACCAAACATGCAAATAATATTCATTCACAAGATATATACAATTTAAGATGCATTGTGTGCTCAAATGATGTTTGAACAAAGGCACATTACTTGTGTTTCAAGTACATGTGGTCACCATGTTCCTCAGCTCTAATGAAGCTGATTTCTGAATACATCATCTTAGGTACATGATAAATGAAGATATTAGACCATGCTTGAACCTGTGATATGTTGCTGCTCTCACTGAACAGTAATCCACCTATACTTACAGCTCCCAGATATGCATTTCCCAACAGCAGCTCCTTTATGCATGAGGTTCCAATGTAGTTGCTGCATTTAACTGTGACCCTCATTATCGACACACGCTAGCACCTCAGCCAGTTCATAATAAGTGAGACCCTGCAGTGCATAGGCAGTCAGTTAAGCCAGCAGCCCAATCAGAAACAGCTGCCAGAAGTATTTGAATGTCTGTGACTCTCTCCAACAGACTTGAGCATTCAAAAATAATTAAGTATTAAAAATTAATTAATCTGTTAAGAGTTATTAAAACATTTAAAACTGAAGTTTAGAAGAAACACATGATATGACTATAACACTTAAATTTGTTCAATCAACTCAAAAGCTACAACTGACCCAGGTCCTGATCAGTTATTGGAAATTAAGTGACAAGACCAAAATTCCTCCTTTTGACGTGACATACTTTCAATGGATGTTGAAAAACTTTTTAGTGTAGTAAGTATTTCCTCAAAACTCTTTCTCCATCCTTCTCCATTCTATAAGCCTGGCCTTATATACTTGCTGCCACCCTGGGATTTCATTTGCCAAATAGACCAGTGATCTAAAGATTTGTCACATGTACATCAAAACATACAGTGAAATGTGTCACTTGCATCAAAGGCCATCACAGTACAAGTGTGTGCTAGGATCAGCTTGCGAGTGTCACCATGCTTCTTGCGCCACCGTAGCATGGCCACAATTTACCAATCCTTACCAGTCTGCATGTCTTTGGAATATGGGAGGAAGCTGGAATGACCTAGAGGAAGCCTCAGTGCTCTGATTTCCTCCCACATTCCTAAAGTGGAGAACTGATGAACTCCTTACAAACAGTGACAGGAATTGAACCCTGATTGCTGGTGGGCAGTGAGGCACAATCTCTGGCGACTGACCAGTAATTTTTCATTGGCAAGCTTGCAGTCCAAGAGGACAAATATTACAGTTCCAAATTTCAAGTATCCTACACCTCGGTATAGGATATCAAACATACTCACTTGTCCAACTAGATTTCTTCTCTTTGTTCACCTTCACATTCATTCCTACCTTGTTCCAACTTCCACTCTTCCCAACCCCCAAAATCTGGTTCTTGAAGATGGACCAGTGGAGGTATTTAAAGTGCAGGGAGACTTTTTTAAAAGATCTTGGAATTGAGAACTGTGGGGATTTAGAGCGGAAGAGGAGTTGAGCCCTAGAGTAGATCACAATGTGTTTTTAATGTTTTCAATCATTTTTTACTGCTATCTTATTAAATGTCCTCTGTAAATCAAAGATTAATACCTCTGCTTTCCTTTTATCCACACTGTTGGTTATATTCTCAACTAACTCATTTTCCAATTCATAAAAGAGCATTGACGCTGATTGAATTGTCTTGTGAATTACCAAATGCTCTGTCATTTTAAATTACATTTTAGTTGTCATTTATATTTTCAGTAGTTACATTTGAAATAGGGTTTCACATCAGCAGGGTTTTAGATGTTTTCATATGAATTACCTAGTCATAGCAGTTGCATTTCATATGGGAAAAAAACAAATGTTAGAACTTCCCTACTTGCATCTCTTTATTGAAACCATCTAACTGCTTATTCATGTGAAGTACAATATGTAAACAAGTCCTTTGGACCAAAAGCAAGTTCTAAATAACATATCCCTGTCTCTTCAAAGTGATGTACTTTATTTTAATAACAGGCATGTTCTGACTGATAGCATTTCTAAATATCTTCAGATATATGGCAAGATCAAGTAAAGATCTAATGCATTGATCACATCTAGAAATGACTTGAGCTTAGTAATATTTTCCTTTTTTTGACTCTTGTGATGGTCGCAATAACTTTTAACTAGCTGCAAACCTGTTTCAATTTCCTGTCAGATTTGAATAACTTGCTTCTGGTCCCTTAAAACAATAGGTATTTTTCTAAATTCACATTATGACAGTGCTGCCTTTCTTAATATGTTTTATTGACAGTTCAGAATATCTCAGGGTGAACATGTTACCCAATATGATTGGTAAATAAGTGCAAACACTTGTGAGCGTTAATATTCAAGTTGCTTTGCTGCTCTTTGTCAACATTAAGGTGAGCATAAGCAAGAAACATTTCTGTTTCTAAAGACCTTTGCATCTGGAAATTTACATATAAATCTTGAGATAATAACATGAGATACCAATTATCATCCAAGTTCTGTATTAGAATCAATTGGTAGTCTCTGCAAGTTGGATGTTTTAAACAGCTTTTGATGTTGTCTAAGAGTGTTGTTTACAGACTTAAAATATTCCCATCATTAAAATATTCCAATAGCCAATGGTCTCACTTTCAAGGACTCTTTGCCTCATTGTCTCATGTTCTCTCTATTTATTGCTTTTTATTTATATTTGTATTTGCACAGTTTGTTGTCTTATGCACTCTAATTGATCTTTCATTGATCCTGTTATAGTTACTGTTCTATAGATTTGTTGAGTATGCACACAAGAAAATAAATCTCAGGGTTGTGGTGCATTGGCCTTCGTCAATCGTGGGATTGTGTTTAGGAGCTGAGAAGTAATGTTGCAGCTATATAGGACCCTGGTCAGACTCCACTTGGAGTAATGTGCTCAGTTCTGGTCACCACAGTACAGGAAGGATGTGAAAACTATAGAAAGGGTGCAGAGGAGATTTACAGGGATGTTGCCTGGATTGGGGAGCATGCCTTATGAGAATAGGTTGAGTGAACTCAGCCTTTTCTCCTTGGAGTGACAGAGGATGAGAGGTGACCTAATAGAGGTGTATAAAATGATGAGAGGCATTGATCGTGTGGATAGTCAGAGACTTTTTCCCAGGGCTGAAATGACCAGCTCGAGAGGGCATAGTTTTAAGGTGCTTGGAAGCAGGTACAGAGGAGATGTCAGGGGTAAGTTTTTACGCAGAGACTGGTGAGTGCGTGAAATGGGCTGTCAGCAAAGGTGATGGAGGCAGATAAGATAGGGTCTTTTAAGAGACTCCTAGATAGGTACATGGAGCATAGAGTTGTATGGGTAACCCTAGGTAATTTCTAATGTAAGGACATGTTTGGCACAGCTGTGTGGGCCGAAGGGCCTGTATTGTGCTGTAGGTTTTCTATGTTTTCTATATTTCTATGTTTCTATGTTGCATATGGTGACATATAAGTACTTTGATAATAAATTTACTTTGAATTTTAAATTCTGAACATTAGTGCTTAAATTGTACTTTTCCTATACATGGGACATCGAACCGACTCAGCCTTACCACTTGATTTTCTGTGACCTTTGCTCCTTCATGCCCTTGTATAAGTTATTGAACTTTTCATTTTTTTTTCAGAAGATTGCTTAAACACGGTTGTGAGGGGTTCACGGTAAAAACATTTTTCCAATCAATTTTCAACTCTTTCAACCAATCTCCTCCAAATGGGTTTTGTCTGTTGACATCTGAGGATTGAGAATGACTTGATATGATTGAACCAGGGAAAGTTCAGAAGGATGTTATGGGACTGGAGGGTTTCAAATTCAGAATCAGAATCGGGTTTATTATCCCTGACACATAGCATGAAACTTGTTGTTTTGTGGCAATAGTACAGCATGTGATATTAAAATAACATTATAAATTACAATGAAAATAAATAATGCACAAGAGGCAATAGTGATATAGTGTTCATGAACTATTTTGAAATCTGATGATTGAGGGGAAGAAGTTGTTCCTAAAATATTGAGTGTGGATCCTCAGGCTTATGCCCGTGATCAAATTGGCTGAGATTACAACTCTTTGCGGCCATTTTTTTGATTTGCATATTAGATCCTCCATGTCAGGACCAACCAGCATAGATCTTAACCAGTGAATGGCAGAGCACTGAGAAGTGCGGCAGATCAAAGCAATCTGGAAGTATAGTCCATAATTCATTAGAAAATGGTGTCACAGGTAGATCAGTCCACACACAAAAGCTTTTGGCATATTGGCCTTCATAAATTAATGTATTGAGTACAGGAGATGGGATATATTGTTGAAGTTGTATTGGAGAGGCCTAATTTGGGTATAATGTGCAGTTTTGGTCACCTACCTCTAAGAAATATGCAAGCATGGTTGAAAGAGTACAGAGAAAATTTACAAGGATGTTGCTGTGTCTGGAGGACCTATGTTATAAGAAAAGATTGAACACGTTAGGACCATATTCTTTAGAGTGTGGAAAATTGAGAGGAGATTTGATAGAGGTATACAAAATTATGAGTGGTATAGACATAGAAATGTAAGCAAGATTTTTTTTAATGGAGGTTGGGTGGGACTCAAGATCAAATCTCCCAAGAACTTCCACAGGAGTGATTTTGTATTGACACCCAGCTATGTAAAGAGCAGTCAGGATTGCTGTTGGAAAATTTGGTCAATGATGTTGTTTTGTCAGATTTATTTATTTACTTATCACATGTGCCTCGAAACAATGAAATGTGGCCCCTGTTTTAACAATCAATGCAACCTAACAATGCGATGCGGGGCAGCTGGCAAGTGTCGCCGCATATTACCGCGACAATTGATCATGCCCACAGTGCTCAGCGGAACACAACAAGCAACAAAACAACAACAGCAAAACCCACCCCTTAACTCCCTCCTACCCACCCACCCACAGGGATGAGCTGTTTCCTTAAACCTGCAAATTAGAAGTTATCTTTTTGAAACTTAAGAGGGTTGACAGGGCAAATTTGGAGCTGATGTTATGCATGGCTGCTAAGCCTAGAACCAGGCATCAAAGAGGTCAGACGTTCAGGAGAGAGCTGAGAATTTTCACTGAGGGTAGTTAATCTAAAAAAAAAATGGTTGAATGAGTATGTTAAAGGCGGAAGGAGAATCAGCAAGGCGGATAACTTTAGGGAGGGAATTTTGGAGAAACGGGTCAAGGCAGTTGAGTGCATGTCTGCCAATGGAGGAATAGAGAGAACCTAAGGTAAATCTACAGGAAAGGTCTCAATAAGATTGAAAGAGTGCTGAGAACGTTTACAAGGATGTTGCCGGAACCTGAGAACCTGAGTTATAGGGAAAGTTTGAATAGGTCAGGATTTTATTCCCTCGAGCAGCAGAGAATGAGGGGAGATTTGATAGAGGTAGTCTATACAAACACTTAAAGGGTATAGACAGGGTAAATGCAAGCAGGCTTTGTCCACTGAAGTTGGCTGAGACTAGAACTGAACATCATGGGTTAAGTTTGAGGGGCGAAAGGTTTAAGGGGAACTTCACTCAGATGGTGCTGAGATGGTGAAATGATCACTGGAAGTGGTGAATATGGATGGAAAGGGTATGGAGGGCTACGATCCAAGTGCAGATCAATGGGGCAAGGCAGCACAGTAGTTTGGCATGGAATAGGTGGGTCAAAAGGCCCGTTTCTGTGTGATGGTGTTCTATGACTCTTTAAGAAGAGGCCAAATACTGCAGGAGCGCAGATGGTAATCTAAACTCGTGTAGAGTGGGAAGAGATTAAGGTGAAAGCAAGAGGGTGAAGAGAATGTGCTTCTGAAAAGAATAAGGTTGTTTAAAATCAACTGTTGGACTTAAGAGATGATGTTGCTCAATGGTTATTGGTTTCAGCAGTAGAGGCAGATTGGCCACTGATTAAAAATGCTGAGACAAGCATAATATAATGTACTTCTTCTCTGGTCAATTGTCCATAAATAACATACGTGAATTAGGGTTTTATTGCATTGAAATGGAGTAAAACAATTCCAGCTGTTATCTCAATTCATAGTCATTACAATTCAAGAGAACTGAAAGAAACATCCCATCTCTTAGGAGAAAAATATTCCCTAAGTTCGTAATACAGGTGGTACTCCTTTTTACCAAGAGCAGTGTTATCTTTTGATGGTATTTAAATTATATGTTGGGGTGGGGAGGAAAGCATCACTTGTGATACATCTTCCTACTACAAGCTTAAGTAGCAAGGAATTTTGCTCAACAGATTAGTTAAGCTTTTATTCTCCATGTGAAAGCAGAACTCCCAAAGGATTTTTCAAGGCATGCTGCTCAATCAGTTGAGAAAATAAAATGCCTATCATACTGATTTTTTTTTTCCCTTGTATACTTTGCTGGCATGTTTAAAGTGCTTTCTGGGTGTTAATACAAGAAATTGGAACATATGCCAAATAAATTATTTTTAAAATGGTAATAACATTCAAAGAATGATATGAAGTTGGTGTTTTGTGAAGGTGATTAAGAGGCCATTCTACAACTCCTCTGTGAAACAAAAGGTTTTTGACATCTGTTGAAGTCTTTTTTCCTTCTTTAAGCTTTCAAGAAGATGAGTAAGCCCTTTTATTATTAAAGTACTTCTCCCTTGAGATAGGCAATGTCTATTGTGTTTTGTCAGAAATTGGCCCTCCATGGAACCCAGGAGATATCCATTTTAATCTCAAAGCAGTCTAATAGTTAATTATGCTAAGGTCATTCAGAGAAGATCTTCCACACTTTGTTATGATTTATTGCTGTACAGATGTTATTTTCAAATTTTCTTCATTACCTTGCTGAAGTTTCAGTACTTAACTTCACCATCTGTGAATGATTGACTCCCTGACTGTTCCCTGTTGAGGGCAAAGCAGAGGAGCCCACCATATCATTGCCCAAGCTGAACAACTGAAACTTCTGGACAATTATCAGAAAAAGGGCTCAGGACCAATCTTAATTTCCTCACTCACAGATGCCGTAGGCAGCTGTGATATTCTCCTGACTGTATTTAGCTGACACAGCCAAAAATTTTCACCATCCTTTGTTGTTTGGCACAGCGATGGTTACTCTCCCTTTGAGACACAGCGCAGCAGAGCAGATGTTATGAGAGCAGTTCTACTGGATTTGTGCTGTAGTGAGCAAGTTTTAATGAAATAGACTAGAATGGCTTTGGAGAAGTACCTTTCATCCACTGTATTTAACACCAGATTTATTATTCTGGTTTTCTCCTGCTGATTTAAAATTCATGTGTCACCTATGAAAGTACAGATTAAGGCAGGTGATCATGCTATTAAGAAGAAGGAGTCATGTTTAATTTATCCATGATAATCATAGAGTTTTCTCGTCTCTAAACTCTGGGATTCTTCCTAAAACATTCCTCATCTCCATCTTTTTGTCCTTGTTTCAATTACGTTCAAAGCCCTGATGTATGGTCTAGTTTGTACATTAATCTCCATGGATGCTACCTGACCCACTGAGTTCTTTTAGCACTTTGTGTGCTCTCCATATTCCAGCACATGCAGTACCTTGTGTCTCTTCTTGTTTAAAGCCTTGTTTGATGTGCTTCAGTGGTAAACAGCTCATCAGATATTTATGCATTACTTATTGTCCTACAGCACAGAATAGGTCCTTCCGGCAGTTCAAGCCATACTGTCCGGTAATCTACAATTTAATCCTAGCCTAATCATCAGACAATTTACAATGACCAATTAAACTACTAATTGGTATGCTGTGGGAGGAAACCGGAGCACCCGGAGGAAACCCACAAGGTCATGGAGAGGACATACAAGCTACTCACGGGCAGCTGCAGGAATTGTTGAGGAATGTACAATATGTTGAATAGTTCACTGCTTTTGTTTAAATATCATCAAGGACTTCTTTTCCTGCAATGGCAAATGAATCTGTGCTTTAAAGTATCAATCAAAACATGCCACCTCTCAACACTTCAGTAGTTCAGCAGGTAAAATATGATCAGCACTTTCCATATGGGAATATAAATGTCTCCCAAGTAGTATTTTAACTGAAGACATTTACTTGATTACATTTTATCCAGAACCACATAGGTTTAATGGATTGTAGACAACTTACTCACTCATATTTGTTGTTGATATCTGAGGCAAGTCATGTTTCTACTTCTCAGGAAAATTATTTTTTCTCTCTTTATCTGAGAACATTTCTTTCCCCCCACCAGTAAAATGTTGCTTCAGTCATGAAGTCTTAATATTTCTTAAGGCTATATTACGTTTCCTCATTGCTTTACGAGTCATATCTAGTGTACAAATCAGAAAGATGGGAACACATTAATTGAAACAAGTTTGTTTCAACAACTCTATGCTCTATCTTCACTTTTTTAAAGCAACTGTTTACAAGTAAAGGAACTAAGCATAAGGTTAAAAGTTAGTCAAAGTCTGATTTTAATCCACAGGGGAGTACTTAGTGTACTTTGCAAATCCCCATGGCCTTAATGGGAACAAACAACTCAAAATTTTCTCTAGCCTGGGCGTCTACTTCCCCTCTCCATTCACTTCTTTCTCTTGTTGGTAGCTGTACCTTTGATTATTTAAGTCTGAGGTTTTCCATATCCCTCACAAAATTTCTACTTCTGCACCATATTTCTTATCTAAAATCTCATTTAAAAGTCTACCTTTAAACAAATGTTTGCTGCTTTGTCTCAGTATCAATGCTGTCCTGACAATGTAGATGTCTATATATTGTGGGTTCTTTATATGTGTGTCTTTAATAGTTAATGTTTGAGCATTCTTGTGTTTGTATATATAATATATATGCAGATTGATTTGAAATTCTTATTCATTTAATTAATACATTACGGGTTATATGTATAAATACATGAATTGCATACGTTATTACCTACCATGTGATACATGCATACCTCATTTTAAGTAAACTCAAAATTACACCCGCATTTCAGACTCCTATGTCTTCCTTTGGATTAATTTAGTGATTTGAAGTTACAAAACATTACAATAACTATAAGTAGCACGGATCACAGAAGAATTCTTTCTAGAATTAAATGGGCAAAATTTCACACCAAATAATGTAACAGATAATATTTGTATGGCCAAGGTAACAGTATCTTGGAAAGTAGAAAGAGTTTTGAACTGAAATAATTTGGACTGTTTTCTTAATTTTTTCATTTAATTTTTAATGTTTTTGCATTTTTTCTTAATTTTTAATTTTTTTTTAAATGTTGCCACAGCAACAACCTGGCACTCAAAGTCAGTAAGACAAAAGAGCTGATTGTAGACTTGAGGAAGGATAAGACAAAGGAACATAAACCAATGCTCATAGAGGGATCAGAAGTGGAGAAAATGAGCAGCTTCAAATTCATGGGGGTCAAGTTCTCTGAGGACCTAACCTGGTCCCAACGTATCGATGTAGTCATCAAGAAGGCAAGACAGCAGTTATTCTTGATAAGGAGTTTGAAGGGATTTGGCATGTCAACAAAAACACTCAAAAACTTCTATAGTTGCACCATGGAGAGCGTTCTGACAGGCTGCATCACTGTCTGGTATGGAGGGGCTACCGCACAGGACTGAAAGAAACTGCAAAAGGTTGTAAATCTAGTTAGCTACAACTTGGGTACTAGCCTACAAAATGACCAGGAAATCGTTTTAGGGAGTGGTTTCTCAGAAAGACAGTGTCCATTATTAAAGACCGCCAGCACCCAGAGCATGCCCTTTCTCATTGTTGCCATCAGGGAGGAGATACAGAAGCCTGAAGGCACACACTCAGTGATTCAGGAACAGCTTCTTCCTCTCTGTCATCCGATTCCTAAATGGACATTGAAGCTTTGGACACTAGCTCAATTTTTTTAATATACAATATTTCTGTTTTTGCACATTTTTAAAAATCTATTCAATATACGTAATTGATTTACCTGCTTATTTATTATTATGTTTTATTTTATTTATTTTTTTCTCTCTCTGCAAGATTATGTATTGCATTGAACTGCTGCTGCTAAGTTAACAAATTTCACATCACATGCCAGTGATAATAAACCTGATTCTGATCAATAGATTGGGTGCCTGTTTTCTAATACCTGATTTTCTTAACTGGACAAAATCAATGTTGTCCCAGTGAGTATTTTTCGTTAATTAATTTGCGGTTGTGGATTTTCCCACTACCGTTGACATTTTGTCATGGATTTCACTCATTATTTTGCTGAATTTCACATTGGGCAAAGGAGTCAGTCAAATGTAGATTAAAGTTCAAAGTATATTTATTATCCAAGTATGTATGCGTTATACAACCTCGAGATTCGTTTCCTTACAGGCAGCCACAAAACACTCAATACGCAGAGAAAAAAAATCATGCAAACTATAAAAGTAAGCAGATAGCATTCGGAATGAAAGTGAGTCCACAGACACGAAGCACAGAGCAGCTGGAGCAGGCCACAACCTCAGTTCAGCACAGAGCTGAGTAAACATCATGGAACAGCGAGTCGGACTGGCCTGATCCTCACCTCTGGTCCTGCCAACCAGCTTTTTCAATCCACCTGGCCTGGCATTTAACAAAAAGATAAAATAATCTCTATATGACAATATGACATTAATACATGTACAACAGGCAACAAAAATTACTTGTATGATGCTGTCTGATAAAACAAAGGAAATCTTTCTGTAACTAAAGAAATGTATTTTTTAAAACATAATTCTATGGAAGTGTTATTGTGGATTTAAATTAATAAGTTCCCTGATTTTTACTTCACATCCAATTGACAATGTGAAGTTAAGGCTTCATATACACATTGAAATATTAATTTCATGGATATTAAATGACTTATCAAGGAAAACAAATCAGCAGTGACTGAAGAAGGGTCTTAGCCCAAAATGTCAACTACCTACTCTTTTGCATAGATGCTACCTGACCTGCTGAGTTCCTCCAGCGTTTTGTGTGTGTAACAGTGAATACAGACTTGACAAAAGGTCAGACTGAATAATTTGTTATGTGCAACAATTACCTTGCCAAGTTAAAACATAAAGCATTCATACCATTTACTGAAGTGGAATGTTTCTCCATCTTTGCTTGTGCATACTTTTTCAGTGATTCTATTGTATTTCTTTGTTCTACTGTAAACGTCTGCAAGGAAATGAATCTTTCTGGTAGTATATGGTGATGTACGGGGGGGGGGGGGGTGATTGATATGTTTGTGGCCTAAGGTAGTAGGAGTCGATTTTTGAAAACCTGGCACATTTATTTTTCAAGATAGTCCCCTCCTACATGTTCACACTTAGACCAGCGGTCGTGGAGCAAACGGATCCCTTCTTTGTAGAAGTGATCCACAGCAAGGGTGATTGATAAGTTTGTGCCCTAAGGTAGAAGGAGATGAGTTATTAACTTCCATCTTTCAGCATAATCACTCAAAAGAGTTAACCCGCAAGTGCATGTAACACCCCTGCTGTGGGCACTTTCTGGAGGTCCAAGATCTGTATGCTCCAGGACCGCTGGACTAAGTGTGTAAATGTAGGAGGGGACTATGTTGAAAAATAAATGTGCTTGGTTTTCTGACATTGACTCCTTCTACCTTAGGCCATGAACATATCAATCACCCCTCTCCCATATATGTACTTTGATGATAAATTTACTTTGAACTTTGAATTTTGATTATGTAAGTTTATTGGGGGAAGATATTCATGTAATTGTCCATTTTAAGATGTGGTGCCTCTATTGAGATTAGAGGTATCTAATAGTTGTCAAAAAATAATTCCAACCACAGGCCATCAGTGTTTCAGTCAGTGATAATTCCACAAAAACTGACTTAAATACCATTAAAAAGGATGACCATCGGTCAAAGATCGGGTTTCAGCTAAAGTTCCACCAAAGTTGTCCAGTGATATAATGAAATGCATAAGCTACTTAAGCTACAATTACAACAAGAGAAATTCTGCAGGTGCTGGAAATTAAAGTAATACACACAAAATACCGAAGAAACAGAGCAGGTCAGGTGGCATCTATGGAAAAGAGTAAACAGTCGACGCTTTGGGCCGAAAACCTCCATCAGGAAGGCAAAAAAGAGATAAGAAGTCTTCGAATTTCTTTCTACACACGATGAAGGATCTTGGCCTGAAATGTTGACTGTTTATTCTAATGCACGATTATCTCTTTTGCACAATTTAAGAATCCTGATGCTATCTGTCGGGCCAGAATCCTCAGACACTCTCAAGTATATATTCCTTTGATGACTCATAGGAATTTCTGTAACGTACTACAGAAATACTATGGCAGAAAAAGTCTGGACAGCACAAAAGAATAACGAGTAAGGATGCAGCCTGGCATCTCCAGTGACCTGCATTCCATCCAAATTATAAGGGCTGTCTGTGTGGAGTTGCATGTTCTTCCTGCAATTGCATTAGTTTCCTGGTTCTTTAATTTCCTCCCGCATTCCAATGAAGTGAGCTATGGTAGGTAAACAGAGCCAATAAGTTCTAGAATCTGGGGCAGTTGAAGAGAATTTCCATCAGTCTCCATGGTCTCCCTCAGCGCAGGTACACCACAGGGCTCTGTGCTTAGTCCCCTGCTCTACTCGCTTTACTCTTATGACTGCATGGCTAAGTTTGCTGATGACTCCATTGTCATGCAGCCAATCAAAGATGGTGACAAATCGCCATGTAGGAGGGAGATTGAAAATCTGGCTGAGTGGCACAGCAGCAACCTCTCACCCAATGTCGGCAAGACCAAGGAGCTGATTATTGACTTCTAGAGGAGGAAACTCGAAGTCCATGAGGCAGTCCTCATCAAGGGATCAGAGGTGGAGAGGGTCAGCAACTTTAAATTCCTGGGTATTATCATTTTGGAGGAATGTCCTAGGCCCAGTAAGTGCAAGAGAAAAGAAAGCACGTCAGCAGCTCTGTGTCCTTAGGAGTCTGTAAAAATTCAGCATGATGTCTTAAACTTTGACAATCTTCTATAGATGTGTGGAGGAGAATATGGCGGCATCACAGCCTGGTATGGAAAGATCAATTCCCATGAACAGAAAATCCTACATAAAGTGGTGGGTACGGCCCTGTCCATCACAGGTAAAGCCCTCTGCACCAGTTACACAAAGCTTATTTCGGATTTATTGAGCATGCCTGCCAGTGAATGAATCTCAGCGTTCCATATGGTGACATATATATATACTTTGATAATATATTTACTTTGAACTTTGAAATAAAATGGAATTAATATAAGATTAGAGTAAAATGGGTGTTCAATAATTATGTGGACTTGGCAGACCAAAATGTCTATTTCCCTGAGAGATCTCTCTACGGAGATTCAAAATAATCATGATTAAATCTCTGCTATTGTTCTCTTCACCAGATTTCTTGCCTCCTTTTGCAAAAATCTCTTGATCTCTTGGATGCATAAATAACCACATAACAATTACAGCACGGAAACAGGCCATCTCAGCCCTTCTAGTCCATGCTGAACACTTATTCTCACCTAGTCCCACTGGCCCGCACTCAGCCCATAACCCTCCATTCCTTTCCTGTCCATATACCTATCCAATTTTTTTTTAATGACAATATCGAACCTGCCTCTACCACTTCTACTGGAAGCTCATTCCACACAGCTACCACTCTCTGAGTAAAGAAATTCCCCCTTGTGTTACCTCTAAACTTTTGCCCCTTAACTCTCAACTCATGACCTCTTGTTTGAATCTCCCCGACTCTCAATGGAAAATGCCTATTCACGTCAACTCTATCTATCACCCTCATAATTTTAAATACCTCTATCAAGTTCCCCTTCAACCTTCTACTCTCCAAAGAATAAAGACCTAACTTGTTCAACCTAAATCTAGTCCCTGTAATAAATCACAATGAATTGATCTTATTTAGTAATGACATAGTTAAAATGAAGAAGACCTTCCTGAAATTGTTTGCTGGAGCTACGCTCAGCTCATAGTTATGGCATACTACTGGACACCTGTGTGCATGTTCCTTCTGTCCAAGAAGTATAAAAGGTTGGAGTGGAATGTGCTACAAGTCTGATATGGGCATCTCTCACCTTTCGCTCTGTCTCAGCATGAATTCAGGGATATTGCAAATACAAATGGAAGGGTCCTAATGCACTTCACATCTGAGCCCTCATCCAGCACAACTCCATTCATTTGGATAAGCTCAGTGAGCTTTAAGGGAAAGATAAGTGAAGCAGAAGGGGTTGGATTGGTTTTCACTCTTTCAATTAACATTAACATTTTTCATGAACTAATTTCAGTTTGTTTCTAAGTAAGCTTGTTATTTTCTCATCTTGTAAACTTTCCTTTTGTGATGTTTTAAATGTATCTGATCATCAGAGGAATTTGGGAAGAGTGGAAAAGGCCTTTAGACAGCCTAACACTCATAATCCATGTGTAGGCCTTGGATTGTTCTGCCCTTATCAGCTGTGAGGCCCCAGGGAGTTGGGTGGTCTATAATCATGTGTAACTGTGACCATAACATCTAGCAAGTGAAAAGCATAAGCTACAGACTTATTTGAGTTCCTTGGACCGTGCAGAAGGTGGGAAAGTGTTCAATCTTCCATACAGCCTTCCATACTGATTCTCATTCTGATCAGGTAAAGTGTTGAAAGTGCATGCCTAGACTTGTCATGAGGTGTTGAAATCAGCAGTCTCTGAAAGGATAAAGTCTGAGATCACTTTACTTTAAAATTTTAACATGATTGAACATCATTGTCTTTTTGAAATGAAGTAAGTGAAATAATGCATAACATGTTTCGGTATTTTATTCATCTTCCATGTTACTTGCCGAATAATTAAATGAATATATAAAAACAAGAACGACTAAGCTTCTCTCCATCTGGAAGTTTTTTCTTAATTAAAACATCAGGGACTGCTCTCATTCCTAGAGAGCTACTAATAAAAAAAAATTTCAATTAATCAGATGGTCGCCCATGGAGTACTGTTCTTTAAAAATATATTTCATTGTCAGTTTTCAAAGATTGTTGATTCTTTTATACAGAATAAAAGTTAAAGACTGCTTCTTCTGAGTGGGGGACACAAAAAACATTGCTGATCCTATTTTGTTTTGAATTATCTGCTAGCTTGCCCATAATAAATGCCTCGTTGTACAGACAAAATGATAGATTACATTTATTGTGAGGAGGCCTGATTGAGATATACAAAATTATGCTAGTTATGGACAAAATAGATTGTTAGAAAATGCTTCCACGAGCAAAGGTATCTACAACCAGAGGATATAGACTTAATATTGGGTATAGGAGATATTGATGGAATTTTAGAAACAGCGTTTCAAAGGAGAGGGAGGTTGGAAGTTTATTCATTTATTGAGATGCAGCATGGAACAATCTCTTCCAGCCCTTCGAGCCGTGCTGACCAGAAAACCCCAATTTAACCCTAGCCTAATCATGGTTAATTCACAGTAACCAATTAAACATTTAATTGATCAGCCAGGGCATCAAAGAATATGATGAGAAGGCAGGTGTATGGGGTGGAGTGGGATCTGGGATGGAATGGTGCAATAGCCTAATTCTGCTCCTATATCTTATGGTCTTTTGGTCTAACCTACCAACCATTACATCTTTGGACAGTGGGAGGAAACTGGAGCACCCAGAGGAAGCACACACGGTCATGGGGAGAATGTACAAACTCCTTACAGACAGCAACAGTAATCAGGAATGCACTACTTGAGCAGATGAAGGTGGCAACGTCTCTCGCGTAACATTTAAGAATTACCTTATGAGCAAAAGAGCTACCTAAGCATGGAAGGTGATGGACCAAGGTCTTGGAAATAGGATTAGATGGTTAGCATGGACACTAGACACATGTTTCTATGTTAATTGGTTCCATGGACATTGATAATCAGTTTAGAGAGCTGTGGAAAAAAAATGTGAATGTGGATTAAAAACAACCTTTGTCCATTACATAATTATTGCAGAACAAATTCCATACATCTCCTCCCATAAATAACTACTTCTGTTCGGAAGTTCTCTGCCCCCACTTAAGCACTTCAGCACAGTTCTTTTTTAAGTATCTGTGTTTCATTAATTGCCTTTTGTCAAATGATCTCATTTTTTAATTCATATTCATTATCTGGGATTTGTTGTGTGCCCTGAATTTATTACACAAGGTGATATGAGCAATGTCCTTGAAGTGCTGCTGTCCTGGTGAATGTAATTCCACTTACTGCTTTTGGTAGATGTGGGTTGATAGTGCACTGAGTTTTAGCTGAAACAAAACAATGTAAGCTACAGCACCTCCAACACTGCCAACCTTTGCCAAAAACAAATGGTAAGTTAGTCAAGTTAAGTCACTTTTAGTGTCATTTCGACCATAACTGCTACGTACAGTATATGGTAAAAATGAGACAACGTTTTTCCGGACCATGGTGTTACATGACACAGTACAAAAACTAGACTGAACTACGTAAAAAAAAACAACACAGAGGGAAAAAAAACAACTACACTAGACTACAGACCTACCCAGGACTGCATAAAGTGAACAAAACAGTGCAGGCATTACAATAAGTAATAAACAGGACAATAGGGCAGTAAAGTATCAGTCCAGGCTCCGGGTATTGAGGAGTCCGATAGCTTAGTCTGATAGGCATCTGACAAGTTAACATTTTAAATATGAAACCTTTACTAAAACCCCAAAAATCATTTATAAGTAATTATTATTTCTTCTTGTCCTTGCACTTTTTACTACATGTTCAAATGTTCCTAGTTAAAGAGAAACGTGACCAAAATAATCAAAAGTAGAGCTTGCGTTCAATCACCAAGTTCCTTCAGCCACCTTGATGGTATCATGAGTTCCTGAATTTCGACATCTGTCATTAGACTAACACAAAACAATAATTGACCTATATAATGATAAAGTCAGGATGTGAGGATGTTATTGCATTCCTACTGAAGAATATTCCTGTATGCTGCTTTTGCCAAGTAGTGTTGGTTTGGAACGGGTAGACATGCAAAGGCATGAGTCAGCATGGGAATGCACATGACACTCTGGAATTAGAAAAAAGACGTGCTCTGTGTTTGGCTAGTGAAATTATTTTAGGAGTAAGGGAAACATTCATCTGTCAAAGTGTTCATGGAAGTTTTCTTTTGGGATACTGAACAGCAATTTTGACATTTGGTCCATTATTAAAATATATTAAAATACACAAGGGTTAGGCTGTGCAATGGTGCTAGTTTGAAATATGACTAGAATCACATGGGTGAGGTAATCTGCATGACCCTGTTTCAAAGCACTTACTGGTTAGGTATATCAGGGATTATTTGTTACACAGGGAGATCCCTAGGCTGCAGCCTGCAAGTCCAATTGACTCCACATAGATTATATACCTGATCCAAGCATAATTCTGATCCAAGCATCAAATTTCAGTTCCAGAAACCACATTTCATTTGCTCCCATTGGATAGAATTCCTGATCCAAGAAAAAAATCCATCCCAATTATTTTTGTGTTTAGTAGTCAGCACTTAGCGCACTAAATGCAACCAATCACCTGCCAAGTTCTATTCAGAATTCAACAGTTTCTTTTCAAAGTCAAATAACTTCTGTGGAAAAAATATGCTTATGGTACATGTTTTATGTTGGTTTTGTTTATATTGAGTGGGGTTGTGGTACCAAGGATTGCATGACATTTGTTTGATCCAGAGTTCCTCAAATTTCTGACCCAGGATGAAATTTCTCAATAGCAGGAACATGTTTGTCAACATTTCCATATACCTGCTAACTAGTCCTCCCTCCCCTCCCTCGACCTTTTTATTATGGTGACTTCACCCTTCTTTTCTAGTCCTGAAGAAGGGTCTTGGCTTGAAATGTCAAATGTTTATTCAGTTCCATAGATGCTGTGTGACCTTATGAGTTTCTCTAGCATTTCGTGTGTATTGCTCTAGATTTCCAGCTTCTGCAGAATCTCTTGTGTTAGCTCTGCACCGGTTAATGTATCTAAGTTATGATGAGGATATATTTTTTTGAGGATTTATTAGATATAAAGAAGCATTCTTCTTTTTCATTATTTTATTTCCTTGCTCCCATGTCTAAAAAATTCTTCCCTGATCATAGCCAACTTGGGACCAGACAAAGAAAGGATGTCAAAGGAGCAGCCATATGATTGACATGGCCACAACAGCGGTCAGTGGCTGGGTATCCTGTGGCAAATGACTTCCCTCCTAACACTTGAAAGCCTATCCTTTACCTGTAACATTCAGTTCATAATTGTGATTGAATACTTTCCACTTGCCTGGGTGAGTGAAGCTGCAACAAGATTCAGGAAGTCACCTCTGTCCTACAAGGACAAAGCAGCCTGCTTGATTGAAACCCTATCCACCAGTCAAGACATTCATTCTCAACACCATGGAGTTTCAATGGTTGTAGTACATACTGTTTTACACTTAACATGCACTGAAACAGCTTTCAAACATGCTGCCAGCAAAAAAAGAAAGAACCATAGCCCTAGGCACATGGGTGACTCCCCTCCGAGTTGAACATCCCGACTAAGCAAAATGTCACTGTTCTGCTGTCACCTTTGGGTCTAAGTCATGGGACTCCCTGCCCAAGTATTCTGGGAGTATGAACACCAGGTGGAAAGCAACAGTTCAAGAATACAGCCCACAGCCACTTTCTTGAGGATAATTGAGACTGGATAATAAAAGACAAAGGGAATAACATAAAGAAGCTCTTTCCTGCTGCTGAACATGCCACTGCTGTTTCACTGATAACTGTATAGAAGATTCCTTCTTTGCCCCACATCTCAACTAATGCCATTCAAGAAACTATCTGAACATTTCATTTCCCCATCAGTTCACTTGAGATCCTACCACTCTGGACAGTTAACCTACAAACTAGGTGAGGAGTGGAAATCGGTAGTCATTAATACCCTGCCCTCTTGCATGGGCAAGCACTAGCGATTCTCTCCACATTGGTATGAGACATTCATACCTTCTCTGACTTTCCTCGTGCTAATTCATCATCATCCCACTGAATCCACATCCACAAAGGGCAATCTGGGATCCAGAATTTTACACCAACTTTCAATTTTAATCTTCCCAAATTCTATCCTTCTTGGAAAGAGAGTAGGCAGCTAAATGAAACAGTATGAACTTATCTTTGGCCACCTTAGCCTTGGAAACTTAAGATTCTCATTCTTACTTTGAAGCAACTGCACACTCAAAGGTCAATGATTAGGATATAAAAGGAACCAAATTACACTTTATTTTTAAGTGTAACTTTCCCACTGGGCCAACTACATTGCTTTCTGCTAGTGGTGGTACTGAGCTAACAAATCTGTATTCCACAGGTCAATTGGAATTGTCTTGTTCTTTCACTACCTTCCATCTTGCATTGATGGAGCTTCTCTTGAATCACTTGACATTTGTTCCAGCAATACAAATTTAAAGTGGATGGTGCACATCTTGCATCGTTCCGCTGAACAACCTTGTGCAGAAGAACACCAGCTGCACAACAACATTTATTGGAGGGTTTTATTTTGACCATTCCCCCACCTCACTTTTAGTACCTGTGTTTGAAAAATTGAAAGGAAATTGGTTTGCTTCTCTGAAGTGTGAGGAGACTTTGACAAGTGATGGGTCCAATTTAATTCATTTTTAAAAGTTTCCCAGTTTTCTCTTAAAGACCAATAAGTCGTAATAGGAAATGATTCCATAGGCTTTCAATACCCCACCCCCCCCACCAATTGCTCACACAAGTGGCCATATGTGAGCCTAGACAGTGACTACTGATGAGCTGTGAAAGATATCAGATCTTGTCCTTAACAGCCACAGATGTAGAATATTCCAGCAGCTTTGCTGGTTTGAACACAGGTGGGTTTCTCCTCAATCTCTGAAAACAGTTAATTCGGGATAGACCAGGAATCAAACCTAGTGCTGCAATATATGTGCTAATTAGATTGTTGCTGAGTTCCTAAAAATATACTTTTGAAAGCAAATAAAAATGTCAATTGCGAATTGAGATGTCACAATTTACTTTCATGTTAATTTTTTGAACATACAGGTTTGACAGGGAATATCATTCAGCAGAATACATCCTGCCATCACTTTAACAAGCAAGTTGATTACATGCTAGGTTAGTTAGAAGATTATTGTTTTATTGGCTCATTTCTGGACTGTTGGTCAACTCCCTCTGTAGAATTGTTTTACCCTTTAAAAAAGATGAAAATTCAGCCTGTTCAGGTGATTCTATCTGAATTAGTAGATCGTATTTGACCGTTGAGGGAAGAATTGAGATTTCAGTTAGTATAAAGGCTAACAGTTTTCCTTCAGACACGTTCAGGAAAAGAAATGTTGATCACCCAACTTTCAGGAAACACCCACATTTATCCCCGTGTGGAATATGGTAAAGCAAATCTTCTTATTTTGAAAAAAATGATCAGCAGAGCAGGTATATAACATTTTGCTTCAATTAAATAAAAGCTGTTTTTATGTAGCGATTTGCTGCCATCTGGAATGCATTTAACTGAAGGAGTAGTGGAAACAGATTTAATACTATATGTCAAAAGAGAATTTGATATATACTGGAAAAGGAAACATTTTGCAGGGTTGTGGGGGAAGAGCAGGTGAGTAGGAATAAATTATAAACTCCTCCTAAGGAGCTGTCTTGGGCATGATGGGCAGCACATTCTCCTGTGTGGCAGGATTCTGGAAAATATAAACAATTTAGTGCTGTAATGTTCTGTTTTGATTTTCACTTTGTCCATAAACATGCACAAGTCTTTTAAATATGTCTTTGAAGAAGATGCCAATTTAAAAGAACTGCTAGTTTTGCGAGAAGAGTATCTGTTGGGGAAATCATAGAAATTTATGGCATGAACAGGCAATTATTTGGCCCATTATATTCATTCTAGCCAAAAGTAGAGGTTAGGCCAATCCCATTTCCCCAGTCTTGGTCCATAGCCCTGTGGGTTACAACTCTTGAAGTGCCAATCCATGATTAAATGTGGTGAGAGTTTTCTGTCTCCATCACTCTTTCAAGCTGTAAGTTCCAGGTCCCCACCAAACTATTGAATTATATTTAATTTCTCTCTGATTTTTCTCCCAACTGGCATAACTTCATGTTCCCTGCTGCTGACATTTCTGCTCAAGAATATTCCTTTATGTTTAACCTCTCAGGTCCTCATAAATTTACCCACCTCATTTAAATCTCCCATCAGTCACCTTTGAGTTATTGTCGAGGAACTATGTCTTGACACAAATACATTCTGCATAATTTAACGGTAGAAAAGTATAACTGCAAATTTGCCATTGGTTCAACAACTCATCGAGCCTCTCTGATTTCCACCAAATTTCATTATTATCACCAGTTCTAAAAAGTAAAATAATCACAGTTCTTGCTTTGGACAACGAGTTACCATACAGAATAGTGCATCAATCATCCCCACACACAGACTCTTCATCTGCCCATGAAAAGAAGTTATGCATCATTTATGAAGGCATAAACAAAGTTAATATCAAAGGTCAATGAATTTTTATGAGAAAATTTCTGTTTTGGGTCTAATGAAGGGTGACTGACTTAAATTCTTGCTCTCTCCATGGATGCTACCTGATCTACTGAGTATCCCCAGTATTTAAATTTCCATTTCAGATTTCTAACATCTGCGGTTCTCTTGTTTTTCCATTAAAGCGTATGTGGTCATGGTTTTGTTGTCTGGCAAAGTTCCAGAGCACCATTTCTGGCCTAGCAAGCCAATCACCAGTGACAGGTAATAAACATTCATTGCTCAGATGGTTCGTTTTCCACTTGAGTTTCCATGGGCCTTGATGCATTTGAGGATGCTTTAATTAAATCTGGGACAGCTCGACAGTAATTGCACCTGCTCCCAATTTTCCTCATTAAGTTACAGAGCCACATTAAAATAGGTTTTCTGGGAATGAGCAATAGTTTTTTGGAAAAGAAATAAACAAAAACTGGAATATGCTCAATAGACAGTGATATGTAGTCAATGCAATCACGAACAAGTATGTTTTATTTTTCTTTGCTTTATTGCAGAAAGTTCTGATTATTTCATCAAGTACCCAAAGGAATCAAAACAAAATTCCTGAAGCACTGTAGGGTCACGCACCTTTAATGCTTTGGTGCAGATTAAAATCACTTCAATGAGATGCTGTCTAGTCTCACCATGGGATGCTATTTTTATTGGCATAGGACAGTCAGGATCCCTGCTTGAAGTTAGTCAACACTGGTAGGCACACCCCTGCTTCATGCCAAGAAATCAGGTTGTCTTCCTATCTAGAAGAACAAAATGCATGTTCTGGTTACACAACAAAATTGATGTTCTGGTTACACAAAAGCAAATAGATCATATTAATATTAATGTAAAAATGTACGGCTGGAATAATAATATTCTCTGAACCAAGTAATGGGTGTCAGTTTAATGTCTAATCCTTAGGGTTTTTTGAGGAGTCAAGAATGATGAGTAGTCTTAACTCCAAGAATTCAGTTTATTTTAGTGTACAAGCAAGCATACGAATATTAAGCAAACAAAATAAAGAGCTGAGGAACAAGGCTAAGAGGTGTATTGAAAAAAGAATAAAGATGGTGTTTCTGAAGAAATCTATCACTTTTATGGATAAAATATAACACATTCCTCAGATAGGAATAGATTAGTTAATAGGTCGCATAATTAAAAAAATTACATCACGTAGGTAATGTGCTAATACTTGGCCAATGAAAAATGAGAAGGGTGATAAACCGTTAGCTTAGCTGCTATATCACTTTCTGCCAGTGAGTGTGAAAAATACATGCTTGTTAAAAAGTACAAATCTTATTAAAAAGTATTATTTAAAAAAAGTGGTTTCCAACAAGGAGCACTTGCTTCCAGGAGGAATTGTGTCTAGGTAGGATTGCATCTTCATTTTAAAAGGTACAGGTTTATGCTGTGCCTCAAAACTCCACAAGAACCCCTGTTTCAGGCCTCACTTTAATGGGAGCTGAGTGAACTATGAACATAGTGAACTAGTAGAAGTGCACTTGTATTCATTGCATCCAAGGTATCTGTCACACAAAGTGTTTGCATGTGTAGTAGATGTCGCTGTGAGTATAATTTTTTTCATACACCTGTCAAGTAAGATCAAGTGGTATTTCAAAAGAAATGACTGATGTAAACCATCCACATCTACTTTAAATGCAGTTAAGGAGCCAGTATTTTAAGAAGCATACTGATGGATCCACTTATATTCTGTCTGAAGCATAATATTTACTACATAAAGTCTTGCCATCTAGTTTAAACTCTTTGACAGAAATTTTAGTCAGGAATAGGGAACAACTTGCATTTATAAGCTTACCATATCTAACCTCCAAATTTGTGTAATGAATTACTTTTAAATGAAATCAGTGTTTCAGTGAAGGTGAGTACTGCAGTAAAAGCCCATGTGAGACGTTTTCTATAACATGCAAGAAGCATTTTCCCTTTCATTATTCTCCTTTACACAAATATGTTTTGTATTAAAAATAAAGCCTGGTACTACAGCCAAAATTCTGAAATTTTGACAGTTAATGGATATCCTTTTAAAAATCCAGTGTTCCAAATCCAAAATCCTGAGTCTGTCCTCAAATGTTATTGCCAAAAGCCTATTGCTTAGTCTTTTATGAAGTGTTCCAGTAGATGTCAGGAATGGAGCAGATAATGTAAGCAACATGGAACTCGTTACATCACCAGTTGAACAGTTCAAATGTTGGTGAAAGTGATATCGGTGTAAGTAGGAAACTACATTTGAAAAGAGGCACAAAGGTTATACAAGAACATAAAATGATGGAAATATGCAGCAGGGGGACAGGGAAGAGAAGAGAGAGTTTGGAGGAACTTTGACAAACTTCTATAGATGCGCAGTGAAGAGTATCCTAACTGATTGCATCACAGCCTCATAGGAAAACACCAGTGCCAAGGATCAGAAAAGGCTCTGGAAAGTAATGGATACAGCCCAGCGCATCACAGGCAAAGTTCTCCCCACCATTGAGTATCTTTACATGGAGCACTACCATAAAAAAGCAACATCCATCATCAAAGACCCCCACTATTCAAGTGATGCCCTCTTATCATTATTACTATCAGGCATGAGAGACAGAACCCTTACATCTCACATTACCAGTTTCAGGAACAATAAACCATTAGGTTCCTGAGCTGGCATCGATAACTTAATTTACCAGTACTCTGAACTGATTTTATAGCCTTCAGACTCACTTTCAAGGACTCGACCTCTCATGTTCTCAATAGTATTTCTATTAGCGTAGTTTGACTTCTTTTGCACATTGATTGTTTGTCAGATTTTACCTGTTTATGTATAGTTTTTAATATAATTTCATTGTATTTCTTTATTTTTCCTGTAAATGTCTTCAAGGAAATGAATCTCAAGGTAGTATGTGGCAGCATATAGCACTTTGATAATAAGTATACTTCTGAACTTTGGTGTTATCTGTCTGTCATCTGGACCTTCCCCACTGTGTAGTTGCCTGAACTGATTTGTTCAGTCAATTTCTGTTTTTATTCAAGATCCAAACCCAATATATTTCTCTTCACCTTTTTGAAGCTTTGAAATTTGGAGTTGAACACTTTGAATTTTATCTGAGCATGGAAAAGATTACAGTGAACTGGAACACTGGGAAGAGGCATGCAGAAAGGGAACTGTAGTTTTGCAGCCTTAAAGAAAAGTAGTGCAAGTATGAAGCCAAACTATTAACTCAACTCTTATCCACATATTGATTTCATTTCAATCAATTGGAGAGATTCTCTTGTTCTCAACCAGCATGTGTGCCCCATAGTGTGTAATATGCCAAGTCAACAAGTGTGGAAGTCTTCTATAGGCAAGTTAATTGAAGAAATTCTTAATCCGACATCAGAGTAGTGGGTAGGTATTTAGAAAATTCATGAGGCTCACTAGGAAGCAAGAACTCGATTTACACATAGATCCAGAGAACAAGAGTATTTTGCACCTGTGTCTTTACAATGAAGGGAAATAATTCCAGTCGTGATAGGAGTCAGAAGTGTAATGAACAGGTTGAAAATTGGAGAGAGGGGATACTAAAGAGGCTTGCTATGCCTAAAGGGAACAGGTTGAGGTGTTGCATGATAGATTGAGTGGACATGCAGAAGACCTTGGTATAATCCCGCGTAAATACATGGAAGGTGATAAAGGAGTCAAGTGCCAACAACTTCTAAATGGCTGGTTCGTTTAACTGCAGTGGTGGAAGGGGGTGAGGTGTGGCAACCTTAAGGAATAGTAAATGGAAGAAAAATATTACTAAGCACCTGGAGAAGTCCGAGTTAATAAGAGAGAGCCATCCCAGTGTTGTTAAAGGCATATTTTGTTCAGCTATATTCTGAAATCATAGTCGTATTTCACAGAAACAGACCCTTCAGATCACCATGTCTACACTGACCATTAAGTACCTATCCATAAAAATCTCATTTAGCAGCATTTGGCCCATATGTCTTGGCAATTCAGTTGCTGATCCAGATACTTTTCAAAGAAGCCATACCAATTGAGTTCAAGGATGTGAAGCACAAATTTAAAGTGATGAATGAAAGATCCATGGGAGTTGTGAAGAAAATCTTTGCAGAGGTTCATGTGGTTTGGAATACAGTGCCTGAGAGTCAAGTGGAAATTAAATTTGACCAGATCATCTCACTAAGTTTTCTCTTCAATGGGAAAACAACATTTCTAAAATATACTGGAATGGTCATTGAGTAAGCACTAGAAGGAAAAATAATTTACAGGGCAACAAGAACAGGGTTGAAGAATGCACTTGATTTGTTCACTGTAAACAATTAGTGAAAATCTATGACTTAGGCAGGGCTGCCCTTGGAGGAAATTATAATTCCTCTCTGCTGTTCACCGTCTAATTCACAATATCTGCTTCACCCATAACACACTCTGTGCTTGGTCCTCTCTGGGCTCCTTTTACTGTTTTTTTAAAATCCTCCTACAATCTTTACACTCCCAACATACACTAATACCTTCAAGGAGGCAATCTTTTAACGTCTCCCTATTCCTACAATTTTGGTATCATGCCCATGCTCAGATATATTTTTCCAAGCTTTGTAATGATGGCTGTGGCTTCAGCTGCCAAATCCAAGCTCAGGGACTTCCTCCGTAAACATTTTCACTCCTCAATGTCTTTTCACTCCTGTAGCACTCTCCTTGAAAAATCTCCTTTTGCTTCTAAACTTCCACTCACTTCCTCTCAGATGATCTCACTTTATGGACTCTTTATCTTCTTAATTCATATTCTCGTCATTTATAGCTATTTATTGAAATCTGCATTTGCATAGTTTGTTGTCTTCTGCACTCTAGATGATCTTTCATTAATCCTGTTATCACTACTATTCTGTAGGAAAATGAATCTCAGGGTTGGAGATGGTGACATATATGTATTTTGATTTTAAAATTTACTTTGAACTTTGATATTGTGTTTGAACATGTTCCCTTGAAGAAGCTTAGAACACATTAACTGCTCCAATGTTGTGAAACAAATACAATTTATTTGAAATTGTTAATGTGTATGGATTCTGCTTATATGTTATACTGACGTGGACTTGAGGATAAGAACAGTTACTCTTGCATCTCTGTCTGACACTTGGTGTAGTTTTAGTATGAGTGGGAAGAAATGTCACTAGTCCATAAGAAGAGCAAAAACAGGATGTAAATTCATAACTGGAATTTCCTCCTGCTGCTGCCAAACCTATGTTGGTTTACAGTGGGTAATGAGTGAGGCTTCGTGTTTCTCTGAAAGTTTCTATGATGTTCTGGTCAAACACTTATCTCTTTTCCATTTGTACCAGAAAGAGATTCTTCAGGAGTTAAGGGATGTGGCCATCAATTTCTACTAGCAAATATAACAACAAGAATAAGTTTTGAGTTGTTTATTAATAAAAACAAGGAAGAGATATGACTAAAATTGAATTATTGAAGTTGATTAAAAAAATTCAAAGTACTGACACCAAAGTAACATGGTAATTTTAAAAAAATGTCCAAAAGTTTAATCATAAAGAGTGAGACATTAATAATTCAGCAGTGCTTTCCCTTAAATGATATCTGCATGAATGTTTACTAAATTCAAAGCAGCTGATCAATGAATATATTTAGTTCCAGCAATGTGCATTCACTTCCCAGTTTGACTTTTCAAGTCACACATTTGTTGTTTGAATTCATCTTCCCAATCCTTACATCACCTTCACTGTAAGAGAAACTGTGTCTGCAGGGAACCATCGGTAATTAATTACATCATCGGTTTTGCAGGGTATTATAGAATACAGTGTCATTTCACAGAATATTATGTCCCACATAATTAAGTACCCAAACTGTTGTTATTAAACATGTGATATGGCTTGAAAGAACATGCCAAGCAGTCTCACGCTATTGGCCCTTCAGCCTATCAATCCCATACTGACCTTCGAGCATCCATTTGTGCTCATTCCATTTTTTTTTCTCTCCACATTTCCTTTAACTCCCACCAGACATTATCACTTGCCCACAAACTAGGAACAATTTACAGTGGCCAAATCCATGACTTTCTGCTCCAGAGGCAGAAATAATGTGAAGTGATCACAGGAAGAGCATGAGAATTGGATAGATGAGATTGGTGGCAGAGGACGGGGAGAGAGGTTGCAGTAGTTAGTATGGCAATGTGTGGTAGTGTGGGAATTGGACTGATTTAAAATCCATTGCCATGTAATACCATTTAAGGGATATTCAGCTATTCTCAGGTCACTTGGACAAGTGCTTGCTACTTTGGTTGACTGTTTTGAGTTTCAGCTATCTACAGGGACTGGTGTGCTACATGTAGAAGGAATGTTGGGCAAATTCAAGACTGTTGCTCAAATAACTGCTTCCAGAAATGGGGGTATTAGTCAACACTTCCTGACAACATGAGTGGGCATTGAGAGAAGGAAGCATTTCTGGAAGAGGATTGTAGGAGATTGGGGAGGAAGTGAATGGATCTTAGTAGGAGGTTCAATTTTTTTTTCTCAGGAACTTCAGTGAGTAGTTTTCCTGCCTTGGAAACAACAATGAACATATTTTCAGATATCAGTACTTCAGGAAGAATAAAAATCTTCTCCTTAATGCAAACATAACCTCCCCTCATTGATGGAAACGCCATCTTGCAAGTGGATGGGACATTAAAATTGCTTGCAAATGACTCTCTCCAGGGTAGAACTGATGGGTATGTGCAGCAGCTGTTCTATAGAGGAAATTCCTGAGGCTTCTTTGCCAAGAGAGAAATCCACATTTAATTTGTGCCTGAGATTAAATAACACATCTTTTTGGGTGTAGTGTTCCATTGCCTGCATGTTGATTCTTCTCTGTGCTGAAACTAAAAGGGATTTTGCACCTTCAATGCCCAGTTGGTGTGGGCTGTTTGGTCGTGATACATGCAACTCAATCCAGCTAGGAGGCAGTTTGGCTGTCGTTTTCCTGTGTGCTGATTGCTTCAGGCACCACACAAGTCCGAAAATGCGGTACTGAATTCCAGGTGCTATCATCAGATAACATGGCTGACAGCCATGTCACAAACTTGAACCAAATGGACTGGTGGTGATGTATGATAACTTTCCCTACCAGGACTGCACCAGTGGAACTCCCTGCTACTGAAAAGAATTGGTGTCAAGATTGCTGGTAGACTGAAAAGACAGAGTATTGGTTGGGCTGAGGGCCAATTTTACTCATTCTCCACGTTGGTCATCTCCACGGTGCTGAGGCTATAAAAACTGTCCCAGCTGCTGCGTCCCATGCCTGCTAATATGATGAACTGATAAGTGAGGCTTTGGGCCTACTCCAGGCTACTCTGGGCTTTGGATCTGAGGGCTCAATTTTTGTTTGGAATGCTGTTGTTTGCTTCAATTGTTTGCATGATTTGTGTTTTTGTTTCTTTCTCTTGAACACCAGATGTTGGTCTTATATTTTTATTATTTTTTTCCTTTAAGGGTTCTTTCGGGTTTCTTGCTTTGTGGCTACCCATGAGCAAGCAAATCTCAAGGATGTAAAATTTATACATTCTTTGATAATAAATGTATCTTGAATCTATGCATGATCACCATAATGAGCAAGTCCCTTTGAGATGTATGATCAAGAACTTAAATAGAAAGTGGATACACTAAGGCTTGTCCTTTCAAATTGTGATACTATTAATCACAAACCCCCGTTAAACCATACAATAACTTTCCTATCGCTTAAATTTCATTTTTCACTGAGTATGATAGTTTCTGATTGCCTGTAAGGCCAACATGAAGGTATACCTTAAAAACTAAGAGAGAGATTTGATGATGCAAATTTGTAAATGCAAACATTTGTGACTTAAATACCCAACCACCACTCTTCAGCATTGAACACATTTATAAGGAGTTTGCCACACAGAAGCACCATTCATAACGAAGGACTCCCACCATCCAGGCCATGCTTTCTTCTCACTACCACCATCAGGCAGGAGGTACAGGAGCCTTAGGTCCCACACCTTCATGTTCAGGAACAGTTATTACCCTACGACCATCAGGCTCTTGAGCCAGAGTAGATAACTTCAGTCACCTCAACTCTGAAACGATTCCACACCCTATAACTCGTGTTTTCAAATTATATTTTTTATTTGCATAGTTTATCTTCTTTTGCACATTGATTGTTTTTCAGTCTGTATGTATATTTGTTTTCATAAACTTTGTTGTGTTTCTTTATATTCCTGTATATGATGGCAAGAAAATGAATATTAAGTTGGTATACAGAATGGTAACATATACAAACTTCAAACATATGGTTACTTTGACTTGATGCCGGCTACCTACTCGAGGTTCTTACTGCTCTTATTATCTCCTGAACACATTGTAGAACATCTTTTCCACTTCCCATCAACTCCACCAAAGCTTTCAAGGTTGCATCCAAAGGATTTTGCAATTCTGCATGCCACAGTTCTCTAGAAGATGTTGGATCGCATAGCAGGAGAGAGATTCCAAAAGAAGTGAGTGGGGACAGCTGGGGCATTCTAGATGCCACAGTTCACAAGGAGATGCTTCAGTGTGCGTAACAAAGCACTCGGCAAGATCCAATAAAAAAAGAGGCTGGGTTTAAGCAGAGCGACCATTGTGTGTGTGTGTGTGGGGGGGGGGGGGCAGTGTTAGAGTGGCGAGTTCAGGTTTTGGCGAGGAAGGGTGGAGGCGATAGGTAGATTTTTTTCTGTTTAATCTTTCTTTCTTTCTTTCCTTCCTTCTTTCTTTTCTTCCTTCCTTCCTTCCTTCTTTCCTTCCTTCCTTCCTCCCCAGCAGGATAGTGAATGTGCTGGTTGCAGGATGTGGGAAAGCCAAGGAGGTCTCCAGTGTCTCTGACAACTACACCTTCAAGAAATACATTAAGTGCATCAGATTTTTGGAATATTGGATCTCTTCCAGGGAAGGTGGAACCTGCACAGAAAGGATTGCTTCCACCTGATCTGGAGGGCGACTAATATTCTTGTGAGAAGTTTTGCTAGTGCAGCATGGGACGGGGGGGTGGGGTTAAACTAGAGTTGCAAAGAGATAGGAAGCAGTGTGCCAGAGCAGATAGTGGAGTGTTTGTGAGGAATCAAGAGATTGAGGATGGCGGGTCTAAGGTTCTGCACTGTTCTGCATTTCAGTGCAAGGAGTACTATAGGAAAGGCAGATGAGTTTAAGGCATGAATCAGCATGTGGAGTTATGACATTGTAGCCATTAGTCAGAATTGGTCGCAGGAATAGCAGAACCAGTAGCTCAGTGCTCCAGGGTTCCATTGCCTTAGGCATGACAGAGCGGAAGGATTAAAGGGGCTGAATAGCATTTCTAGTCAGAGGAAATGTCATGGCAGTACTCAGAATGGACAGACTGAAGAGCTTGTCTAGTGAGGCTGTATGGGTGGAACTGAGGAATAAGCAAGGAATGATCACATTAATAGAATTATATTATAGAGCACTGAACAGTCTGTGGGATGTAAAGGAACAAATTTGTAAAACAATCACAGATTGCTGCAAGAAACACATGGTTGTTATACTAAGTGTTTTGAACTTTCCATATATTAAATGGGACTCCTGTACTGTAAAAGGACCAGATGGAATAGAGTTTGTCAAATATGTTCAGGAAAGTTTCCTTAATCAGTACATAGAGGTCCCAATCCCAACTAGACAGAGTGCGATACTAGATCTCATATTAGTGAATGAGACCGGGCAGGTGATGAAAGTTTGAGTTGGGGAGCACTTTACATCTAGTGATTACAATGCAATTAGTTTCAAGATAATTAGGGAAGGATAGGTCTGGCCCTCTGGTTGATATTCAAAATTGGAGAAAGGCCAATTTTGATAGTATCAGAAAGGATCTGGCAAGTGTGGATTGGGACAGATTATTTTCTGGCAAAGGTGTACTTGTTAAGTGGGAGGCCTTCAAAAGTGACATTTTGCGAGTCCAGAGTTTGTATGTTCCTGTCAAAATACAGTGCAGGGATTCCAAGTTCTGGAAACCTAGGTTTTTGAGAAATAGTGAGGCCCTGGTTAAGAAAAAGAAGGAGGTGTTTAGCAGGTATAGGCAGGAATGAGCAAATGAGGTACTTCAGTATAAAAATAAAAGAGAACACTCGAGAAGGAAATCAGGACAACTAAAAGAAGGCATGAGGTTGCTCAAGCAGACAAGCTGAAAGCGAATCACAAAGGCTTCTTTATTATATCAACAGCAAAAGGATAGCAAGGGACAAAATTGGTCCTCTGCAAGGTCACAGTGGTCTTGTATGGAGCCAAAAGAGATGGGAGAGATCATAAATTGATTTGTAGTTAATTGGGAAACAGACAGAAAAGCTATAGCAGTGAGACAAAGCAGCAGTGACCAGATGGACTGTATACAGATTAAGGAGGAGGAGGTATTTGCTATCTTGAAGAAAATTAGGGTGGATAAATCCCTCGGGCCTGACAAGGTGTTCCCTCAGACCTTATGAGGACCTCATGAATTGAGGAGGCCCGAGCAGAGATATTTAAACCAATCTTAGCCATGGGCAAGGTGCTGGAAGATTGGAAGACTGTTGTTCTGTTGTTTAAGGAAAGCTCTAAGAATAAGTGAAGAAGTTATCGGCTGGTGAATCTGACATCAGTAGTGGGTAAGTTATTTGATGTTACTTAAGGGACTGGATATATAAATATTTGGATAGGCCAGGACTGATTAGAGATATTCAATATGGCTTTGTGCACAGTAGGTTGTGTCTAACCAATCTTAGAGGTTTTTGAGGAAGCTGCTGGGAAAGTGGATGAAGCCAAGGCAGTGGATGTTGTCTTCATGGAATTTAGCAAGACTTTTGCTAAGGTCCTGCATTGGAGACTGATCATGGAGGTTCTGTTGCTTGGTATTCAAGAAGAGGTTGTAAACTGGAGTAGACATTGGCTTCACGGGAGAAGCCAGAGTAATAGTAGCGTGGAGGCCTGTGACTAATGGTGTAGTGGAGAGAGAGAAACACTATAAAAGGCTTACAGCAGGATCTGGACCAGCTGGAAAAATGGCAGATAAAATTTAATGGAGACCAGTGTGATGTGTTGCAATTTGGGAGGACAAACCAGGGTAGGACTTGCACAGTGAGTGATGGGACACAGAGGAGTGAAGTAGAATAGAGGCAGCTGGAAACAGGGATCTATAATTCATTGAAAGTGGTGTCCCAAGTAGCTATTGTCTGGATGCAGATCAATGGGAATATTCATTGCATTGTTGCTCAGGTCAGAATCAGAATCAGGTTTAATATGACCAGTGTCATGAAATTTGTTAACTTTGCGGCAGCAGTACAATGCAATATATAATAGAGAGAAAAAACAGCAAATTTCTGTAAGAGTGTGTGTGTGTAAATAGCTGAATAAATAGTGGAAAAAACAGGACATAAAAAAGGAGTGAGATAGTGTTCATGGGTTCAATACCCATTCAGAAATCTGCTGACAGAGGGGAAAAAGCTGTTTCTGAATCGTTGAGTGTGCATGCCTTCAGATTTTTGTGTTCCTTCCTGATAATAACAATGAGAATAGGGCATGTCCTGGGTGCTGGGAGTCTTTAATGATGGATGCTGCCTTTTTGAGGCATCCTTCCATGAAGATGTCTTGAACAATGACCAACCATTTCTGTTTCCAACATCATGCTGTAGGAAAGACGCACTCTGTTATCACTGATATTTTTTACAACATGGGTGTTTGGCTTCTACATTGTGTTGGTTTGAGGAAGCAGAGTTTATGAATTTAACTGGCTTTTAAAAATTTTGTCCGATCACCATACATGAATCAGTTTACACACATCAGGAAACTTAAGAAGGCATACCTCAATATTTCCTGCTCAATGAGAATAAAATGTAAGCATAATCCTTTGTTGCTTTCAAATCCTGAATCACAAAGAGAGAATTTAGCATGCCTCTCAATTTAGAAATGCTTGCATGGGCGGCAACATGAGAGACAACATAATAACTAATTTACACTCTGCTTGATACACTATAACAGAAACAAGAATTTCATTGGCTTCAGTAATTTCAGTGAGTAATTAATACTGGTCAGGATATTGGGGAGCTTTTTGTACGGGGCTTTTGCTCTTCTGGAAGCTGCTACCAGAGGAGATAAAATTACTACACTTAAAGAGGCTTTTAAACAGACAAATTGGCAACACAGATCGCGATATGGTCCTAGTTTAGGCAAAATGTGATTAGTGTAGTTTGGTAAAGAGCCCGGCATGGATGTGACAGGTTAAAGATCCCATTCGTTGCTGTGTAAGTCTATGACTCTAATACTACCACAGGATCTTTAATGTCCACTTGAGCTGCTGGAGTTTGGAAATATTTGAAACTGTTCACTTAAAAGATTATATCATTACAAGATAAGAATTGACCAACAGTATTTATGATGAGAAAATAAAGTCACAAAATGATGGTTCAATTCCAAAATAAGAAGTGATAGGCTTTGGGCTAGAAAATGAACTCTATTTTTTATTGGTGTTGTGTCTCCTAATATTGTCCACGAGAGTTGCCTAAGAATCAAAAATTTCAAATGTATGATTCACGGAACCATGTAATGTAGTGGCGCAAGTGATAGTGTTAATTTCAGTATTGCATTCCCTGTGATTTAAAATCAGACTTGCTGTTGCCAGCACTTAGCCCAGTGGGTGCAATGTTTTGCAGCTAATTCCAAAATGGGTGCACAATATTGTAAACAATTCTGTACCAGCTACAGCAGAGTATTGCTATTGAATGAATAGAAACAGTAAAGATTGGAGAGGAATGGGTCAGTGCACCAGATGGAACTTAGAGGCTGTCAAGTACAGTCCTGATGGGAGAATATAACCTGTGAATGGAAAGTAAGGAGACTTACTAAGGATGCGGCAAGTGTCTCCTAGCAAGAACCTCACAGCATATGACTGCAGTGCAGGAAAATCCTCTGTCCATTTGTCCAGCAGCTGTGCACTGTAGACCAGAATCTTCTCTCCCTGAGCAGAGGTTGTTTTTCCAATGTGACGGTCGGCAGCAAACATCAAGATGCAGTATCAGTTAGCTTGGAATGATTCAGACTTGGATCTCCATTGGAAAAGCGCGCAATGTACATTTGCAAAGCTCTCTTTGCAATTTGTGATGTGCAGCATTAATGAGGACAAAGAATTCAATTGTATCTCCCAAAGGACATTTCCTCTCCACTCCTTCCCACTACAACTGAAAGCACAATGGTTCTCTCATTTTTCCAGTTCCGATTAAGGTTTACCCTGAAACATTAACTCCCCTTCTCTCTCCATAGATGCAACTTGATCTATTGTGTACATCTAGCAATTTTCTGCTTCTGCTTTGGATTTCCGGCATCTGCACTGTTTTGCTTCAATGGAGTTTAATTGTTAACCCATCAAACAGCATTTTTTTCAGAGAAATTGAGTTGAAGTATTTTTTTCTTTATTTTTTTCTTTTTTTCTTCAATTATCAGACCAGTAAGGTTCAAAATCTCACTGCAATTGAATGTTCTATGCCACTGGCATCAGTAGGGGGGAACGTTGCAATAGAATAAAAGAACCCAAGGCAAATGATAATTCTTCAAAAGGATTGGAAGCTGAATTTTGCAACAAGTGAATGGACACTACCTTGTGTAAGCCAGTTTTCAACCAAATAGCAGCAATTGGCTTGGAGTTTTGTAAAAGAATTTTGAGGAGAGTGCATGTACCGAATAAACAGAAGTGTAAAATGACTGAATGCATTTTCCAGACCAATTCCATTATTATCAACAGCAAATACTGTCTGACACATTCCTTTTTACTATTCAATAAATCAAGGTATACTTTTAATTAGATCTGTCCTGCAGGAAGTTTCAAAAATGAGCAAGAGAAACCAAGACATGGTCCTTACAGGGAACTTGAATACATTATTTGTCACTTTTCCAGTGGAATTAGAAAACAAACCATTTATAACAATGACAATAAATGATAAGGTCAGTGGAGAGCAGAAAAGTCAAAACCTGAAAGTAAAATGTGATCCAGTGACCTTCCATTCTTGCAACTAATCTCAATAATTTTTTCACCTCAAGCAGCACACATTCAATAGAACTTCAACACTTACCCAACCTTGCTTACGTGGCCACGAGTCAGGTAGGTCATTCGGTATCATTGTAATGCTACTTAGAGTCATGTCTATAGCTACAACATGATGATGATTTGGTATGGAAGTTTGTGTTCCTGGTTGAAAATGGGGTTCAGTCATGGTGGGTGATGTTGACATGGTGAAGAATGGGAAGGCATTAGAAAATCAAGGCAAAGAAACCTTCGTAATAAAAATAGAAGATTGAATATCTGTAACTGGAAGCATTGTTTGTTGGCAAGAGGCTTTGGAACCTACAACAGCAGACTATCCTGTAAAGGATCCAATGCACAGTATTTATCAAGGGACATTCCCATATGGCGTGCAGAGTATCAGATACATAGCATTATTATAACACAAACAGCTTGCAGATGGAAGCAGCCCCATTTGAATTGTACTTGTGTAAATATGTCTAAAGCACAACTTTTAAATTAAATAAATTGATTCAGGCTGTTAAATGTGCCTCCACACTCATTTCTATTTTGCTATGGCTACTGCAACAGACGTACTTGGTTTTAAATTTTATTTTTGAAAATATTATGAGTTTTTAATTGCAAAACATGTAAAATACAACTAAAGATAAACATGCAAACAATTTCACAGTGGATGTGCATAATCTAAGGTCATGGTGAAATCCTGTTTACCATGACGTAGACACTAGCTAACGTTATGCTTGAACCTTAGGGACTTGAAAGCACAACTAAGACTTAGAAGCTCAACATTTCCCGTGCAGTTTTCAGATCAATGACTTTATTGCAGTCATTTTCAAGGAATCTTGTGGAAAATACTTCTATTGGGCATGTGCTTTATTGTTTTGAATGTCATGGCTATGCTAATCAATCTCAACAGGTCCTCACCAACTGAAAATTATGAGTCATTGTGGCAAATCAAAGTGCACTTCAAACATGTTAAAACATTCAATTTATTGAGTTGGTTGCCTCCACAACAAAATTGGATGCAATATTTTGAAAGGTCATGGTCTATCTTTCTTCATTGTAACAAGTCTTTGCTGTCCATAGGTCATATTATATGAGATTAAAATGACAATGAACCATTTGTTTGGTCTCAGTGTTTGCCTGCTTTGTACCAACTCAAATTTTCACCTGTGTTCTGCAGAACAGTTTCTGACTTACCTGGTTGCTGAATGCAACTTTGCAGGTCAACTTGTTGAGTGGGTGAACATGTCCAACTTATCTTTGAGGAACATGAGGTAGAGCAGAGCACAGGAAGCAGGCAGAGGAGAGAATTCTGATCCAAAGTCAAAATTCCAAGTACTGTGAATTTCTTTTAGCATGTGCCTGGAACATTATTTATATTTTTAAAAAGTTACACTAGAAAGGAATATAACTGATATGGGAGGTATTTTAAAGCCATACAAAAAATTCTTGGCAAAATAATAGTTGAAACTCGTTAAAAGTTTTGATTATTTGATGTATGTGGGACAATATCTTTAATGCCAAAATATTTCATTGTGATACAATCCAATGCTATTTATTTGAAGATTTTTCAATAAATAACAGAGGTGAATTTTTTTCCAGTGAAGTGTAAGACATATACATTTCTATGGAATTTCCTTTTATATTATTCTTGTGTTTAATCAAAAACAGTTCAATTGTTTTTTAGTCTCATGGTAAAAATATTTTTTTATTTCCTTTTATTGGATCTTTAATAAAATTACACTAATGGATTATTCGTCAGTTTGCAAAATCACTTAGTTTTCTAGCTGTTCATAGAACTAATTAGTTGCTCATTTGGAGAAATATGAAATATATTTTAGCTCATTATTCACATGATCTTCCCTGGGTTGAAGTGGTATCAGGACAAAAGAAGCCCAATTGTTACAGGATATTGCAGCAAATATTCCTCAGGGCACTTCACTTGGCCAACCATGTCCAGTCATACCAATGACTTCATTTTTACTATAAGTCTGAATTGTGGATTTTAAGAATGATTACATTGTAAACAGATTAATTCACTGCTCTTCGGGTAATGAAACATTCACTGCACAAAGGCAAAAACAAAACTCATGTTTTGGCTGATTTCAGTGACAGAAAGTCATTATCTCTAAGAGAAGAGCACCTAACCACTTCTTCCTAATATTTAGTGGTCTTACTTCCTGCTGCTGTCTGTATGGAGTGCCTACGTTCTCTCTGTGACTGTGTGGGTTTCCTCTGGGTGCTCCAGTTTCCTCCCACAGTCCAAAGTCATACTAGTTGGTAGGTTAATTAGTTAATGCATATTGTCCCTTGGTTAGGCTAGGGTTAAATTGGGATATTGCTGGACAGTGCAACTTGAAGGGCCAGAAGAGCCTGTTCCGCACTGTATCTCAATAAATAAGTCCCTCATTGTGAGGATACAATTAACAAGGAACTTAACTGAACCAGGCTTTTTAAAGCACTGTGTACAAGAGAAAGTCCAAGGTTCTGTTCCTATGGTGAACAACTTATCTCCTGCCTTATAGAAAGGGAAGAGCTCTGTAGTAATGTGGTATTGTAATAAAATATTTATCATGCAGGATAAAGCAACCCCTTGATAACCACTGCCTGTTCCTCTACCACTTACACACTGTAACTGCAATGTGCCATCTACTGAAAGAATTGCAGTAGTTTATCAAAGTGGATGCACAGAAATGACACCACTGACAACTTCTCCTCCATGTTACATGCCATTCTGAATTGGGAATATATCACCATTTGATAATTGGAGAAACAAGGTGCTGGAGTCCGGAGCAACAAGTACGTATGGAGGGTCTTGACCCAAAACGACAACTTGTCCGGTTCACTGTACAGTTGCTGCCCGACCTGCTGCAGTCCTCCAGCTTCTTGTTTGTGCTCACCATTTGACCACTGTTGCTCGGTCTTAACGCTGGAATTCCTTTCTCAACAGACAGTGGATTAAATAAACACAAGAAAATCTGTAGATGCTGGAAATGCAAAACTACACCCACAAAATTCTGGAGGAACTCAGTAGGTCAGACATCATCAATGACAGCTTGGTCCTGAAGATGAGAGTTAGTATTAACTATCTGGAATCCATTTCCTTCTATGTTGTAACAAAATATGAAACAAATATGAATAAATGATCCACTTTTTTAAAATATTTCACATGGCACTAGCTGCTTCAACAATGTTAAATGAGTTAGAATGCAAATTGAGAAGTATATTTAATTCATTAGGTTTTATCGATTTGTTTAGTTTTATTGCAAGCAAGGAGGATGGTCTGATGTAACATTTATGAGAATTGTAGATCTTACCCCCAAACATAGACTGTTTATTTATTTCTGTAGCTGCTGCCTGACCTGCTGAGTTCCTCCAGCATTTTGTGGGTAGTGCCTTAAATAGACAGACAGCACTGCTTTAACAAGATCATTCACCACATCAACATAGTGCAACTGCTATCTCATAGTTCAAGTCAACTGACCTCTCCTCTTTCCATGGAATTTGCATGTTCTCCCTCTGACCACCTGGACATTATCTGGGTTCTATTTTTTTTTTATCACATGCCAAGTTGATGCTAGTTAGTAGGTTAATTGGCCATTGTAAATTATCCGTAATGTGTAAGTGAGTGGTAGAATCTGGGGGAAGAGGTGGGGATTGATGGAAATATCGTAGGAATACTGGAGGGTAGGACTGGTGTAAAATCAACAGATACATGCTAGCTGGCCTGTTTCCATTTTGTTTACTTCTGTTACTCTATGACCTTTTCACAGGCAATTAGTTATGGTAACATAATGTTGGCTTTCCTGTGGTGCCCATATACTTTTGACTCAGAAATGTAATCACAAATAGGAAGTCATCAACTCAACTAGTTTCACACATGCTCTTTGAATTTCTTTTATAGAAAAGAGCAAACTGGTGAGAATTGTTTGTTTGTTATGTGTCATGTCATATCTTGTACATCATAAGACCATGAATTACTCTTGACAAATTTTTCTATAGAAGCAGTTTGCCATCGCCTTCCTCTGGGCAGTACCTTTATAAAATGGGTGACGCCAGCCATTATCAATACCCTTTTGAGATTGCCTGCCTGGTGTCAGTGGTTGCATATCCAGGACTTGTGATAATAGCCATTTTAATAAATGGATTTTCTTAGCATAATAATGTCACGATGTCAATACCAGATCAGACAACTGAATTTTGAGAATTACGTTGGTATGCAGTTATTGTGAGAATGTAAATGGTGAATATTTGGCAGTTGAAGATGGGGCTGTTGATTATGGAGCAACAAAATTCAGGCACAATTTTTAAAAACACCAGCATTGGGCAGAGTACAAATTCTAAAACTGAGACAAATATTAATCAAGAGTCAATGTGCATGTGGTTGATGAGCTAATAGAATTAGTGGCAGCACAATTCAGGCTACAGAGAGCAGAATGAAGGAGTCAGCCAGGAGTATCTCAAAATCTTTCGGTCCAGGATATGTTTTAGGGTTGCAGCGCAGAAATAGGAGGTGTCACTGATGTGAAGGTAGACATTTTTCACTGCTGCCATCAATAGATGGTCTGAAACTTATCTTAAAGCCAAAGAAGATGTTCAGGTATAGACAGATCAATTTTTGAAAAGTACAAAGGAGGCATATAAAATCAGCGATTGGGATGAAGTTCATGAAAAAGAAATGTTTTTGGTCTTCTCAATAGTTATTGAGGAAATTTCTGCTCATTCAGACCTGGAGAAGTTTGCTAACCAGGTGGGGAACAATTTTTTTTAGTAAGAAATGGAAGTTTGGAAATGGGGTCAAATGACATTGGGGTAAGGTAATATTGGGTGTCTTCAGCATATATCTGCAAAGCAAGGTTTCTTTTCCCAAATAGTTTTGCCAAGGGGCAATATATACATAAGAAACAAGAGCGACAAAGGACTGATATTTGTTGACAGCAGAGATAATGTGGTTTGGAAGAAAAGGTGTTATGAGTAATTCTGCCTGTCTGAATGAATAGGAATGGAATATCACCAGTCAATACTGTCAAAGGATAAAAAGCTAAATTAATTGGAAGGATAAATGAACCAACATATGTTCATTCTATGACCAACATCCCCAGCCCTAGTACAATGAGTCAGCTAGACTGTACTACTTGCCCAAAAAAGGCACTCTGTTCTGAGCTCTGATGTGGGAAGAGATTGTTGAAAGGAATGGTAGACACTTTCAGTCAAGACACTTCATCAGAACCAAAGGAGGAACAAAGCTTCAAGGATGTGCTCAAAGTCTTTTTGACAAATTGCAACATACCCACTCATGTCTGGAAATTTCTGGCCCATGTGTCAAGGGAGCATTTGGGATGGCCTTGAGAATCTTAAGGATATGCGTAAATGGTGGAAGAAATATCCTTCAGGTCTTGATGTTATCTGTAGAAGAGACTCCAGTTCACAAGCTAGCTTCATCAGCTACCTCAGAACCCACAAAACTAGAGTAGAAGCTAAATGGGATTGCCTGAGGAGGAAGCAGAATAGAAGATGAACACCGTCTCGTTTACTTGGATGAGAGCATTAATAGGGTAGTATGCTTTAATCAAGATGTCAAAATATACAAACATGTCGAAGCACGAAGAGAAATAGATTACCGTTGTCTCAATCACCGAAGATGTCATTAACAATGTTTGTAGGAGAAGAAAATCAAGCAGAGGGAAAGGAACAAGAAACTCTGTAATAACTAAGCACAAGTTTGGAGAGTAAGATCATTGTTAAGAATTGTTCGTAAGAAATGGAAGCTTGACCTCAGGATGGTGGAAATTTTCAAGGATGGAACAACATTTGGACGTTGACAAAATGGTGATGGTAAAGAGGCCATTACCTGAAGGGAAAGGTTGTGAACAATATTAACCATGCCAATTAACACAATGGATGCACCTTGTGGTTGGATGCTGACTATCCTGTCCGTGTGGACTTTGCATCTTCTCCTTGTGACCACTTGTGTTTTGGAGCAACAATCAATCTGCATCAAGACCCAGTCTCCCGTTTCCTCCCTTTTCCCAAAATGGTTCTGAACTAGTCAGTTAATTGACTGCCCTAAACAGTGTGCAGGTGAATGGTAAGATTTGGAGGAGTTCATGGAACTGTGGGAAGAATAAAAACAAGATTATTGTAGCTGTGTACGTGATAGTTGGCATAAACTTAGTTGTCATGGGAACTAAAGTTAGGCTTCATACTCAATGTAAGCTTAAACAGGGCATGGAAGGAGAAGCTAGAGTAAGATGAAACAAACTGCAGGAGGGAAATCTTGCCAGGAAAGGAAGGAAGCAGCAAAGATATCTAACCAGATGGTCTCAGTCTTAGTGTTAAAGAGATTCATGAGTTGTTCACTGCTTGTTATTGTAGAAGACAGAAAGATTTTAACGGCTTGAAGACTTTGAGAATTTCAAAATTATTCTGGAAAACAACAGGCAGCAATTGGATCCAGTAGTGCATTATGTCATCAGACAGACTGCCATACCAGTTAAAGTTTGTTTCCCTTGGACTTGAGGGAAAAGATGAAGCCCCAATGGACAGAAGGTGGATAGGGTGGGATGGAATAATGGTTGTAAAGGAGACCAGGGTTAAAATGTGGAAATTAAGATGTGGACACCACAGTAGTATTATCCATGAATGGAAGTCAAAGTTGTCAAGAATCGCAGTTGTGTATCAAGAGGGAGAAAGGAAGAAAACTGGTGTTCTGTTTTTGGGTTTCTTTGCATATTTTTAATGCCAGGATGTAAGTGAGAACACCTGATGAAGGGTTTTGGCCCGAAACGTCGTGACTACCTCCTCCCATAGAGCCTGCTGAGTTCTGCCAGCATTTTGTGTTTTTAAGTGAGACTTATTGTTTATTGATCTTATTGAAATGTATAAAATTCTAAAGGGATTGGATAGGCTAGATGCAGGAAGATTGTTCCCGATGTTGAGGAAGTCCAGAATGAGGGGTTACAGTTTAAGGATAAAGGAGAAGCCTTTTAGGACTGAGATGAGGAGAAATTTCTTCACACAGAGAGTGGTGAATCTGTGGAATTCTCTGCCACAGGAAACAGTTGAGGCCAGTTTATTGGCTATATTTAAGAGGGAGTTAGATATGGCCCTTGTGGCTAAAGGGATTGCGGGTATGGAGAGAAGGCAGGTACAGGGTCTTGAGTTGGATGATCAGCCATGATCGTACTGAATGGCAGTGCAGGCTCGAAGGGCCGAATGACCTACTCCGGCACCTATTTTCTATGTTTCTATGTTTAGAAGGACATGATCTTAATTTTCAATACTTAGGCAATAAATTATTAATTTTTTTTTGTGAATGGAAACCAAGTATATTTAGTACAGGTAGCTAGCAAAAGAATAAGAATGAAGCATCCTTTTGACTAGCAAAAACAGCATTCTTCATCTTGGACAGAACAATAACAGTATAAAAAAATCAAGAAAAATCTCTTGCAATTTTGTTCAATGTTTGCTTAAGTTGATATTGATCAATATTCCAAACCACCGGCTCGCACCAGTTATACCCCTATTGACCAAAGGCTTCAAGTATTCTTTTGTTATCCCCAAATTAGACATTTTTCAAGATTGTAGTCACCAACACTATAATTGTGTGTATTCCTCAATAAACTTGGATTGCTGCTTGGACTGGGAAAACATCTCTCTCTGTTCCTGACTATAGATTAGTAGGAATAGAAAAAGCATAGGAATAATTACATCCCTTTGGTTTGCAATGTTATCAAACGTACCCACCCAAGTGGTGATCTATGCATATTCCTTTCAGTATGAAGATCTGTGGGATTTGTTCAAATATGGATTTGCTCAGCAGCTTTTATGAAACTAACTGACAATTATTTACATATTAGATAGATTAGAGATGACCTAACTTTAATGCTGAAAGGCTGCCAAACATACATATTTGAGGGGAAAAAATCTACATTATAATCTACAAAAATCTACATTATAATTATAATAATACATCATAATTATTACATGACTATTCTCCTTGCTTACAATAAAATAAATCAAATCTGTAAAAATAAATCAATTGCATGTATTTCTCAATTTGGCCTCTGACACATTTAACATTATTGAAGCAATCAGTGCCATGTAAAACATTAAAGAAAAATGAATCATTTATTCATACTTATTTCATTTTTGGTTACAACACTGAAGGAAATTCATTCCACTGAGCCATTGCTAACTCTCAAAATCACATTTATCTAATTGTCTTACTTTTTTTTACATATTCGATGATGGAAGGCTATACTTAATAAATCTGTAATAAAGAATAAATTCATCATAAAATAAAATTGAAAATAACCCACCACATTTTGTATAAGAAAGCTTGTTTGTTTTGATTAGGATAATGTTGTTTTTGGCGTTCTTCCACGAGGCTGCACTGAAGTGTCAAGATTGCTTGGTGCTTGTTAAGTTTGAGAAAAAAGTTAACTTTTATCTTTGAATCATTATCAGAATCATGTTTAACATCACTGAAATATGTTGTGAAACTTGGTGCCTTTGCAGCAGAGTATAATGTAATGCATAATCATAGAGAAAAAAAACTGTGAATTTAAGTAAATAAATAATATATATACACACACACACACACAAACAGAGATATATATACACACACACATATAATAGTTAAATTAAGTACGTTGTTTAAAAATAAAGATTTTAAAACTTTAACAAGTATTGAGGTAGTTTTCACGGGTTCAGTGCCCATTCAGAAGGAGGGTATGTCCTGGCCGATGGTGGTCCTCAATGGTGGATGGCACCTTTTTGAGGCATCGCTCCTTAAAGACGTCATGGCTGCTATGGAGGCTAGTGCCCATGATGCAGCCTACTAAGTTTAGATTGCTCTACAGCTTACTTTGATCCTGTGCTGAAGCCCCCCTCCCCCCACCCCCATACCATGCGGTGATGCAGCCAATTAGAATGCTCTCCATAGTACATCGGTGCGAGTGTCTTTGGTTTCATATCATCTTCAAGCTCATCAGGAAATATAGCCACAATCATGCCTTCTTTTTAACTGCATCAATATGTTGGGCCCGGGATAGATCCTCAGAGATATTGACACCTAGGCTCTTGAAATTGCTCACTCTTCCCACTTCTGATTCCCCTATGAGGACTGGTGTGTGTTCCCTTGTCTTACTCTTTCTGAAGTCCACAATCAGTTCTTTGGTCTTACTGACATTGAGTGCAGGAATGTTGCTGCAACACCACTCAATCAGCTGATACAGATCACTCCCGTATGCCCTCTCATCAGTATCTGAAATTGTGCCAGCAATAGTTGTGGCAACAGCAAATTTATAGATGGCATTTGAGCTGTGCCTCTTGGGTGTAGAGAGAGTAGACCAATGAGTTAAGCACACATCCCTGAGGTACCACAGTGTTAATTTGTTTTGAAGCATTTTACATGTTTGCTTTGAATGGAAACAAAATGGAAGTTGAAGTTTCACCCAGGCAGCGAGCAATTGGGTATTTGGCTTCACTGCATGTTGCTGTGATAGAGAAAGAATGTATTTTTGTAACAATGTGAGAAGTCAAGGAGACCTACAGTGTCCCTGATAATTACACCTGCAAGAGATGCATCCCTCTGCAAACTACTTGCAGACTGTTTTAGGGATCTGCCGCTGGATGGCCTACACATCATTCCGGAGGATGAGGGCTTGATAGTCAGTGGTTACAAGGAGGCAGTCACACCTAAATGGCAGGAGGCAGATAGCTAGGTGACTGTCAAGCGATGGAAAGAGAATAGGAAGACAGTGCAGTGTATCCCTATGGCCATTCCCCTCAGTAACAAGTACACTACTTTGGATATTTTCTGAGGGGGTGACTTTCCAGGGAAAAGCCACAGCGACTGGATTTCTGGCACTGAGACTGGCTCTGTGGCTCAAAAGGAAAGGAGGGAGCAGCGATGATAATGAATAACCTCAACTCTGAACTGATTTCACGACCTATGGACTCATTTTCAAGGACTGTACACTCATGTTCTCAGTATTATTTATATAATAATATTGATTATTATATATATTGCATTTGGACAAGTAGTCATTTTCGCACATGAGGTGTTTGTCAGTCTATGTGCATTGGTTTTCATTGATTCTATTCTATTTCTTTATTCTGATTTGAATGTCAGCAAGAAAATGAATCTCAGGGTGGCATACATACTTTAATAATAAATTCACTTTGAACTTTGATATTGTGTTCAATAATTAGGGGCACAGATTGGAGATCCCTTGAACCTGAAAAAGATTCATGGATGATTGTTGCCACCCAGGTGCCAGGGTCAGGGACATCTCAGATTGAGTTCCCAAGATTATTAAGGAGGAGGGTTAGAGCCAGAATTTGTGGTGCATGTAGCTTCCAAAGATGTACCTGGGAAAATGGTTGAAGTCCCAAAGAGCAAATATATGGAGTTAGAGAGGAAGATAAAAAGCAGGACCTCAAGGGTAATAATCCATGGATTGCTACTTATGCCACATGCCTATGAGGCTCATAATAGGCTGAAGAATTAGTGCAGAGGTCTGGGTTTCAGAGTTGTGGATCTCTGGGATCTCTTTTGGGGAAGGCGTGACCTGTATAAAAGGGGTGGATCATACTTCATCTCAAAAAGGATTAATGTCCCTATGGGCAGATTTTCCAGAGCTGCTGGGGAAGGTTTAATGTAGATTGGCAGAGTGAAGGGAACCAAAGTGAGAAGTCAGACGATGGTGCTGTTGGTGTAAGGGTAGTTGCAATGTATAAAAAGACTCTGAGAAAGGATAGGCAACAGATAGAGCGTGAGTACAGTCAGTAGGATGGATTGAAATGTGTTTTTATCAGGAAACTTGGATCACTACGTGGAAGTACAACATTGCAGCCATTACGGACTCTTGGCAGTCACAAGGGCAGGAAAGACTGCTTGACGTTCAAGGACTTATATGTTTCAAAGGGGACCAGGGAGGGGAAGTAAGAGAGGTGGAGAAGTGACATTTCTAATCAGCAATGGTATCACAGCTGAAGAAAGGGAGGACTTCATGGAAGGATCATTTACTGGGTGGACATCAGAAACAGGAAAGGAGCAACCACACATTTGGAAGTATTCTATAGGCCCTCCAAAAGCATAGGTGACTTCAAAATCTCTAATATTGATTGTCACCTCTTTATTGAAAGAGCTTTTCTTTATTTAGAGATACAACATAGGAACAGGCTCGTCTCAAACAATGAACCATTGCCGCCCAATTATACCTATGTGACCAATTAATCTCCTAACCCATATGTGTTAGAGGCAGATACATTTAAGAGACACATAGATAGGCACATGAATGAAAGGAAAATGCATGGCTGTGTGTGAGGGGAAGGGCCACATTTTTCTTGGAGTAGGTTAAATAGTTAGCATAACATCATTTACTGAAGGTCCTTTACTGTGTCATATTGTTCTATGTTTGTTTGAACTGACATCATGTGGTCCCAAAGAACTGGCGGGCAATGGAAGTACATTTGAACAGTGGTCACCCTTGCCTTTCAGAAAATGCGGCAGCTAATTTAAGAACACCAAGACCCAACAGATTGTACTGAGTTAATGGTCAGATAGCCTAAGATAGTGTATGCTGCTTGCAGGCTAAGTATTAGAACTTCTGTAATTCAAAGTAGCGCTTGGCAACTTTTGTCCACAGTTCAGCTGAACTGTCATAGAATTCACATTGTGCATGAATGACTTGTGCAATGTGCTCCTAGCTAAACAAAAATATATTTCAGTAAAAAAAACATGTTCCATCACAAAGTAGACAGTAATAGTAATTCTGTTAACATTTGTTTGTTCTTGTAATGAATACAAAAATAATCTCTGTAAATGATGAATTGAAGTTGCCTCTATGGTGCAAGTTACATTTCAATTTATTATTAGGAATGGTATAGATGAATGAAGCAATCTACTTTGCTGGATGGCAATATATTCAGAATGAACCAGGTATCTCCTAAGCGGCTAGGCTTTCCCCTCCAACAAAGTCTTCAGTCGACCAATGTGTCAGAAACTTCAATCCAACCGTATGGAGTATCTGATAATAACTTCCTGACAACACTTTCTTTTTCCCTACTACCACTTACATTTTATCTCGGCAGGATCCTGTCAGCTTTAAATCAAAAATAATGTTTTACAGGAAAGCAAAGGAGCAATCATTTGGAAATAAAATTAAAAAATCATTTCCATAAGTGTAGCCAGATGTCATCAAATGTTGACAGCCACTTCCAGTTATTGACAACGACAATACAAAGTAAGGTATATGTTTCCAAGATTATTTGAAATAATAATTAGCAACACAATATATTTTACATTCTGTCGGAATTTAGTGTAATTTGGTATTCCTTCAATGATCTTCTGTGATTTGTAAGCGTAACCCAAAGAAGAAAAAACAAGTATCGTGTTTCATGTTTGATATTGTCTTGGGAAGAGACAAATTAAAGGAAAAAATTCTGGCTCACAGGAGATTCAGAATTACATTACACCCAATGGAATCAGAGTTTTAATCTAGGGAAATGGGGTAACCATTTAAAACCCAGCAGGAGCCCATAAATAGAAGTGATATAACTGACTTTTTTGGCTTCAGTTTTGTTAGTTTGGGATTTTAATTGGAGCGCTTGACAATGAGGGAAGATTTTATAGAGGTGTATAAAATTATGAGAGACATAAATTGGTCACTAGAAGAATCAAGAACCAGAAAGTGTAGTTTTAAATGCATCACCCCCTAGATCCTCATATTTTTTCCAAATCTTTATCCTCTGGTTATAGACTCTCCCACTATTGGAAACATCCTCTCCATGTCCACTCTAGGCTTCACACCAGCGGCTCTTCTCTTGGAGATTGAAGAGATTTTATACATCAGTAAAGACTCTTGCAGATTTCTATAGATGTATGTATGCATTCAGACAGTTTGCATCACAGCCTGGTACAGAGGCTCCAATCTACAGGATCACAAGGGTTGTAGACTCGGCCGCCTCCAACGTAAACATGACCCTCCCCTGCATCAAGGGTATCTTCAAAAATGATGCCTCAGGAAATGAGTATCTGTCATGAAGGACTCTCATCACCCAGAATGTTCCCTCTTCTCGTTACTACCATCAGGGAGGGGGCACAAGAGCCTGAAGGCATCCACCCAATGAGAGGTGATCTTACTAAAAAAATTTTGCATACTTCTTCAGTGGTAGCATCAGTGAAAGTAATTCCTCTGCCTGAGTGGTCAAGAATCAGTGCTCAGTCTCAAAGTAAAGGGTCAGGCCTTCAAGCTAGAGGTAAGAAGAAATGGCTCCATGGAATTCTATCTCTGAATCAGAATCAGGCTTATTATCACTAATATATCTTGTAAAATTTATTTTGCGGCAGCAGTACAGAGCAATACATAAAATATGCTATGAATTGTAAGAAATATATGTATAAAAAATTAAGTAAGTAGTGCAAAAAGAGCATAAATGGTGACATAGTGTTCATTGTCCATACAGAAATGTGATGGCAGAGAGGAAGAAGCTGTTCCAGAAATGTTGAGTATGTGTTGTCTGGCTCCTATACCTCCTCCCTAATGGTAATGAGAAGAGCACATGTCCTGGGTGGTGGTGGTCCTTGGTGATGGATGCTACCTGTTTGAGGCCTTGCCTTTTGAAGATATCCTCAAAGGTGGGGAAGCTAGTGTCCAGGTTGAAGCCGGCTGAGATTACAACTTTCTGTAGCTTTTTTTCTGATCCTGTGCATTCGTGCCTCCGTACCAAACAGTATTGCAAACAGTTGGAATGCTCTCCACGACCGTATCACCATATTGTTTGAAGGTGCAGATGCACAGGATTGAGTGGCTTAGCTGCTGAATATATTCAAGACCGATCAATGGATTTTAGACATCAGGGATGGAGGATTAATGCTTAAAAGTGGTGTTGAAGTAAAAGTTCAGCCATAGTCATGTTGAATGTTGGAGCTGGAGGTAGAGCAAGCAGCAGGGTGACTTATTCCTATTGTTTATACTTTGTAAAGAGATGATCAGAGGAACATACTTTGCTTTTTGCCTGTTGTATGCTTTAGGTTTAATCTAAATAGTGCCAGCTTTCTAGCATACAACAAGCACTCGCTGTGTTTCCATGGGATTCTTGTGATTGATCTTTGACGGTGGTTCCATCAGGAACACTTGGCTGTTCACTGCTCAGTTCTTCCTCAGCATCCTTTGAGCGTGACCATTGGATTTGCAGCCACCCACCCCACCACATTTTGTTCTCCTGCATCAGGTCTGCCACCATCTTGCTTAAGCCAAATTTACAGGATTAATGGGCCTTTCACTCAGCTCTTCAAACGTAGAGGTGGAAACAAATAAGCCCTCGGTGTGATGTCCATACTGAGCAGCAAGCACTAATACTATTTTTCCATCAACCAACTCCTCGCTCCTCTCTCCCATCGAATTACCCACTGTGTCTGCACTGACCATCAAACAGTTAGTTTTACATTAATCCCACCCTAATATATTTTATTCTCCCTATGTTCCCATCAACTCCCTGTTACTCTGTCACTCAACGGCACACAAGGGGAAATTTCCAGTGGTTCATTAACCAACTAACGCGGATATTTTCAACGTGGAGGAGAATATCGGGGCTACTGGGGAAACCCATGCAGTCACAGGGAGAAAAATGTAAACTCCACATGGCAAACATCAGTGGTTCGGATTGAACCTAGTATCTGAAATAATGAGCCATCCGCTCCAGCTGGTGTATGATGTGCTCCCTATTGTAAGAGACAACTAGGGGAAATCCACAAGGTTACTCAAAGAATGCACTCTCTGTACATACAGTGCTGCACAAAAGTCTTAGGCACATATATAAAACATATATATAGTTTGGGTACCTGGGACTTTTGCACAGTACTGTATTTGTCGATGTGGAGCAGAGAGCGGGTTTGTAAATTTGATGGGAGCGAAGAATGTTGGGGATGGCAGGGGTGGATCACCACAGGAGGGATGTGGGACAGGTGGCAGAGAAGGAATGCTGTGGTTACATGAGTGCAAACACCCCCAACCCTGAGAGACCAGGCAAGGGCATTTGATTCCAAACAATTGGCTTAGTGATCATCACAGAATATCCCTGTGGTGCTTCTGCCCCCTCTGTACTCTCTTCCCTTTTTGCAGCCACAATTCCCCTCTCCATGCTCCCTTCCCATCCTCTGTCCAGACTATTGACCTATCAGTTTTATCATCATTCACATATGTCGTGACATATATCCTCCCTCCTCTATAGTAGAGTGCAGTGCAATATGTTGCAGTACAGTGCAAAAGCCCCAGGCATCCTAGCTCTATAGATATATATGTGTGTATGTGTGTGTATGTGTGTGTGTGTGTGTGTGTGTGTGTGTGTGTGTGTGTGTGTGTGTGTGTGTGTGTGTGTATGTATATATACACTTAAGACTTTAGCACCCTAGATTGGTACCAGTTCCAGATTTCAAGAGTTATGAGGCTGTAACACAAACTACTGCCCTGATTTGTCACTTAATGAAAGAACCTCTGTATTGCTATAATTACAGAAAGAACAGTAGTTTTATACCATTGCAACCAAGAAGTTACAAATGGACATGGCAAAAATGCATTGAAGCTGAAGCTATTTGCTTACACTCTGATATTGCAGCATGAATGCATTTTCCTGAAAATGTCAAGTTGGCAAAGTGCACAACTGGTCTAACACCAACTATTATAAAATTCTGTGAAACAAAACTAACAACTTTCAGAACCTGAGGAATTTGTGAAGTAGGTGCAGGCCAATCAGTCAAGGCAATAAAACAGAGTGAATCAGTCACTCAATGTAGGCTATTCTGACCTTGCCCTACAGTGACAATAGTGAGAAATAAATGAGTAGTTACTAAAGAGCTGTTATGGAAACAAACCTTTAGCCAAACTGATCCACGCCAAGGTGCCTTCCAGAGCTCATCCCATTTGCCTACATTTGGCCAATATTCTTCTACATTTTTCCTTTCCATGAACTCAGCCAAAGTCTTCCAAGTGTTAAAATAGAATTAATTCAGTGAAGACCTCTGGGGACATTTATTCAGATCACTCACTGACTTAAAAGGACAAATCAAGGCAAACCTAATTTTTCAGGTTTAGATTTACACAGATAAGCACTGAGGTTTATGCGTTTTGTTTAATGTAGTTCTCCATTAAAACTTGGTCTGGTATCTTTATGAGATTTTTGAGGAATTGAGATAGCAAAATAGTGGAACTATCTGATAAGTCAACGTAATTAGGAACTAATGGCATAATCCTATTCCTATATAAAATGTCCATCATCACAACTACCATGGGTATACCATATTAGGAAAGGTAAAACAATGTTATTGCTTATCACAAAGAGAATTAAACACAGAGGAGGGAGATTATATCTCTGTTATGTAGGGTATTGGCAAGACCTTTCATGGAGCATTGTGAACAGTATTGGCCACCTCATTTAAGTAGAAATGTAAATATGTTGAAAGTAGACCAACAACTGGAATGGGTGGGTTGTATTATAAGGAGAACTTATTCTGGCTTGTCTTCTGTCCACTGAGGTCCAGAGTGAGATGTGACTTAATGGAAGTATGCAAGACCTTGAGACTGCCTGACAGGCCAATGCTGATAAGACTTTTCCTCATGAGAGCATTTAAAATTTGGGCCCGCTAATTAAAATAACACCAGGGCACAGTTATTTCTTTCAGGGAGGCATGAGTCTTTGGAATTTTTATCTTCAAAGGTTGGTAGAATATTTACAAGGCAGATGTAAACTTTTTTCAAGCCAGGGGTTGAAAGATTACCACTGGTAGAAGAAATGCAGAGTTAAGTTATAATTAAGTCCACCATGATGTTTTTTAAAAGATATATGATGATCAAGTGGCCTTCCGCTGCTCTTACTTGGTATGCTTATATGTTGGTATGTAGGCCCTCATAATCAAAATCCTGGAGGTAATTGCCTAGAATCTTAATTTTTCTAAAGCCATTCCAGCCTTCATTACCACAAACTGTATACAAAATCCTTTAAAAGTTTATGTATCCTTTTTGACTATAGCTGGCTTCTGGCTTTTCAGTATGGCCCTAGCCCAGCAAAGCTCAGCCATACAGAGATCCTTCCTGGATTTGTTCTTACAAATGATGCGGCACAAGCTGTTCAAAGTGGCACGGCCGGTCTTATTGACGGTGATCCTTTCACAGAACACCAATGATTTCCTCTGACCTGCCCGCTTTTTTGAGAACTGCAGCCACTCCTTTGCTACCAACCGCTGGCTCCTCACCCACAGTTTTATGGAGAATAACTCCATTGTAACGGCCTGCAGGTTGCTGGCTCCGTGCTGTACACCTGGTTGCTGTGTTTGGTGAGGGAGCTTGAACAGTTACAGATGATCGTCAGCTGAATGAGCCCAGGACAGACGCACGGAGACCAGGAGTAGCTCAGAGATCTGGCTCCTCCTCCACTGTATTGGCGAACTGCATCCTGTCCACAGCCCGTCTTCTTTCTACAAGTTAGAAATTGGGCATCTGATGAAAAAATACTTTTGATTTGATAAGTAAAATTATAGTAATACTTGAGGTGCTTGATTCAAGCCAAGATTAGTAGCCTGATAATTAAGCAGGTCACCCCATCTTAACCTGTCACTTTTTGTTTACCATGTGTCTTACCTTTCACCATCCATGATTTTCAATCAAATATCTAGCCAAGACTTCTTCAAATCCAATTGTCTGCTATCTAGAAAATAAGAACAAGAGATGCATTGAATGCCAACTTATTTCCAACCTATTCATGTAGAGGTTCTCCCTAGGTTATGGTGGGGATATGCTCTTCTGAACAATCCATTACCCAAACAGTTTGTAAGTCAATTTGCAGCCATGAACTGGATTCCCACATGGTAGCAGATTCTCTGTTGACACTAAGTTTCATTCTTTTATAACTAGACTTTCATTCAATTCTTCACCAGTCTAAGAAAACTTTAATGAGGAGTATGAATTTATCAGAAGATGTCTCTGAAGGAATATTCTGTATAGTGGATTTCGTAGCAACTGGGTACAGCTGCAGACACATGCGACAAGGACAGATGTTGACCCTGCTTTCTATTGGTGAGAAGTACTCGAAGTATTGGTACTGGGATCCAACTGGCGGATAAGACCTTACTGCAACAAAGATTTTTATTTTCTCTCTGTCAGTCCCTGAACCATAAACACACATTAAATCTAATGTATTCTGGAAGACAGCTTTACATACTGAAGAAGTTATCTTCGTTGCTGGAATTTGTGGATTGACTTAAAGAAAAGGTCAAAATACAGCTGCTGTAACTTTTATGTTCTTGGCATAAGCCTGTATGTCTGGTTTATGCACGAGCATCAATTATTTTGCTATTTCTCAATAATGGTGCAGAAGATTGATCTCTTGTCTGTTATAAAAGGTGGATTCCAGTACAAAGTGAGCCATCTTCATTCTGCCAATTGGTATTAACGATTTTGGCATGTACTACATTCAGAAGCATTGGATATGTCTTCTTTGATCTTCCATTTTCCATTACAGGTTAGACTTAGTCTTTGAACTACAGGGAATATGTCAAATGTGAACAAGTAGGAATTAATTTTCTCCAGATTCCTTTTGTTTTATGGCTCTGTGCTGTAATTTTTTACAGCCCAATTACCCTGCGGGAAACTCAAGCGGTGAACGAAACTGCAAAGAGACCTTGAAGGGAAGAGATGTCACGTCTTTTTTCTGCAGTAAATCTTCCTGATTGTCCCTTTGGTGCTGAAGGTATAATGTGGATTGACTCAGACAGTAGTCCTGCTTGTGGTGATTCCTGGTTGCCACTTGGAGTAAAGTACCATAAATCAGTAAAGCAGTACCTTCCAAAACATAATCAATTCATGTGAAGTGCAATATTGATTTGAAAACTGAGGTTCCCAGTGTAAGTATTACAATAAGAAACTAATCTATTAATTGTGACTGCATGCTAAATTAGAGTCATAAAAAATTAATAGGAACAGCCCCCCCAGACCATCTAATCCATGCTGAACTAATTGAGCTGCTGAGTTCCATTAACCCACACCCAGAGCATAGACCTCCAAACTCCTCCATCCACATGCTTTCACAAACATCTCTTCAGTGTTGAAATTGAGCTCGCTGGCAGCTCGTTCCACATTCTCACAACCTTCTGAGTGAAGAGGTTTCCCCCTCATGTTTCCATTCAATTTTTCACCTTTCACCGTTACACATGACCTCTAGTTCTAGTCCCACCCAACTTCAGTAGTAAAAGCCTGCTTGCATTTACCCTACCAATATCCCTCATAATATTGTATACCTTCTACAATATCTTCTACATTCCAAGGAATAAAGTTCTAACCTATTCAGTCTTTCTTTGTAAGTCAGGTTCATCAGTTCCGGCAACATCCTTGTAAATTTTCTTTGTACTCTTTCAACTTTATTTACATCTTTCCCGTAAGTGGGTGATGAAAACTGTGCACAATACTCCCAATTAGGCCTCCCCAATGTCTTATGCAACTTCAACATAACATACCATCTCCTGAACACATTAAATGCTGGAATGCAGCAGGCCAGGCAGCATCTATAGGAAGAAGTACAGTCGACGTTTCGGGCCAAGACCCTTCATCAAGACTAACTGAAAGATGAGATAGCAAAAGATTTGAAAGTGGGAGGGATAGGAGGATATCCAAAATGATAGGAGAAGGCAGGAGGGGGAGGGATGAAGCTAAGAGCTGGAAGGTTGATTGGCAAAAGGGATACGGAGCTGGAGAAGGGAGAGGATCATGGGACAGGGGCCTGGGGAGAAAGAAAGAGGGAAGGGAGCACCAGAGAAAGATGGGGAGCAGGCAAGGAGTTATTGTGAGAGGGACAGAGAGAGAAAAAAGAGAGGAAAAAGGGGGAAAAATAATACATAAATAAATAAACAGACAGACAAACAAACAAATAAATAAGGGATGGGGTAAGAAGGGGAGGAGGGGCATTAGAGAAATCAACGTTCATGCCATCAGGTTGGAAGCTACCCAGACAGAATATAAGGTACTACCTCTTCTTTCAGTTAGTCCTGACGAAGGGTCTCGGCCCGAAACATCGACTGTACTTCTTCCTACAGATGCTGCCTGGCCTGCTGTATTCCACCAGCATTTTGTGCGTGTTGCTTGAATTTCCGGCCTCTGCAGATTTCCTCCTGTTTGCATCCTGAACACATTACTTTGATTTATGAAGGTCAATGTGCCAGAAGCTTTCTTTTTGACCCTATCTACCTGAGACACCACTTCCAATGAATTATGGACCTGTATTCCCAGACCCCTTTGTTCTGCCGCACTCCTCAGTGCCCTATCAATTCCATCTTTTGCATTGCCAGTTTGGAGTATTAGACCCAGTGGCACAGTGGCACAGCTGGTGAAGTCACTGCCTCACAGTACCAGCAGCCTGGTTCAGTGCTGATCTCCTGTGATGTCTATGTGAAGTTTGCACGTTCTCCCTGTGACTGCTTGGGTCTCCTCCAGTTTGGTCTCACGTCACAAGAATGTGTGGATTGGCAGCTTGATTGTCGCCAGTGTGTACATGAATGGCAGAACCTGGTACAGTGCTGATTGAAGTGCAGGGGGAACTAAATGGGTTATGGTTATGTTAGGGTTAGTGTTGCGATGAGTGAAGGAAGCAAATCTAAGTGCAAGACACAGGCACAGAGATCCAGTTTGGATGCTTACACAGGCGTAAACGCCAAACAGCAAACAGGAGGGATCTTGACACAGAGCCCTGACATGGAGCCTTGACTCAGAGACTTGACTCAGAGAGACGGAGTCTCAAAGGTAAACCTTGAAACTGGAGCTAATCTTAGAAGAAACAGTTCTAAGCGGTCCGGAAATGTAGTTATCTCACAGGATAAAGACCAATGAACTGGCAACTAGTGGTTGTGATGCTGGAGTTCTTATATTGTAGTTCTAGATGGAAACCAGGTGTGCTGTCATCAAAGCAAATTAGAAGTAATTGGGAAATAAATGGTCAGAACCATGGCACAATCAATGAAGATTAGGAGCAAGATAGGAAATAAATGTTCAGGACCATGACAGTTAGTGTAAAAATGGCTGCTTGCTTGTGAATGCAAACTCCTTGGAACATAGGACCTTCTTCCATGCAGTGTGTCTATAATCACCAGGTCAACTACAGGATATAATTTTGTGGTGCCTAGTTGTCAGAATTCCTTGAGATTTAAGCCAAATGCACCTAAAAGAGCTGATTCAGGATGGATAATCTGGAACCTGTCAGCATGAATATCAGAGAAGTGTGTCAGTGAAGCTGATGAGAAAGTTCTACAATCTCTGTGTGTTCTGCACAGATCCACAGAGCTAAGAAGTAACTTCTGAAGAAACAGAACTTAAAGAGGATGGGAATGCTCTGGAAGATGTATTGGACTGATTGTGAGGATGTAATGAAGAAAAAGTAGATCAGACAATTAGTGAAGGTACCTAAGAAAGTATGAGAGAGAAAATTCATGTTGCATAGAGATTGGTAAAGGCAAGTGGAAAAATAATATACACCGGAAGTGAAGTAATTGTGTGGCTGGGCAAGAGAAGGAGTGGCAGATCAAAGTTGATATTGACTGCCAAGTGGAAAGTAAGCAAGAATGACAGAATGTGGTTGTAGGACTGAATCTACATTAGGAAAGGTGAGCAGAGGAACAACAAGTTAGTCATTTGGTGTTATTTTTATTTGTTGAATTTAAATTAAAACACAGTGCAAAGAAAATCACATTTGTCCATTATAATTGCTGCAACATTGACATTAATGCCACTTGAGACATTTTTTTGAAATTGTGGGGAACCAATTTTTCTCTGTAACAAAATATCTGGAATGTTTACTCTGTTGGAACTTGAGAGATTCATTAAGGGTTAATGAGATGATGAATCACTGAGACAAAAAAACTTATAAGGACTGATAGTTTTTCAGTAGTAGTCTATGATTTACCACAGCTTGATGGACATTTTGTTGCCAGAACTTTAAAACTTAAGAAAATTTATGTTCACTTTATTCACGTAGAGGTTGCATGCTTTTCCTGTTTGGAGTACAAATGGTGAGGGGACCTGGATATAAGAAATAGATTCATTTTGCCTCTGTTGATCTCTGACTGCAGACAAAAAATTACTGAATTTGCATCTAATTGTATGCTTAGGACTGGAAAAACAATAATGGAATAGGTTAAATATATGTTTGCAATCCTTTTGAGTTCTTTAAATCTTTTCTACAGCAAGTTTATTTTAACATTTTTTATATTATCTGCTTTTCATTCACCTTTTCCTCTGACCTTTGAAGTTCCAAATCAATTGAGAAATAAGAGATGTTGAGTTATAGACTCCAACACCTGCTATCCTACAAAATGAAGATTTTGTGAACAAGAATGCACTTATAATCCAAAATATCACCTTGCCTACAAAGTGTCACTGATGTTGTGTACATAAGATTCAGTTCATGCAGCAGCTCATGGATAAGGTGATCACATTAGATGATGTCATAACTCCTGACCTCTGTTAAAGGTGTGGAAAATAACAGGCTGTAACATAATGTGGTTTGTAAAATACTTCAAACAGCAACTCACATTACTTTGGGCAAATGAAAACTACAAAGTGTATCACTGTCAGCAGTTCCTTGAGCAACAAATGCAAATTTCATAGATTGTAGAGGGAATTTGCTTAAATGTGACTCACAGTGTGATGTACTTTAGAGGGGAGAAACAGATTCATGTCGAGACTCATACACCATGTTTATCTCCTGCTTAACCGCACACTAGTCTAGGACAGAGCTTAATCAAGCAAATGTGTGTAAGTGTATGGTGTTAATAATTTGGGGTTGAGGTTGTGTTTCAACTATTTCACCTTTAAATGATTTTTGAACATGGAGAGACCTTGAAATAAACTGTGAAGCCAAGCGATTAGGGTGTTTATCGCATTCCCCTTGTACTGAGCAATGAAGAAACCTGTTGCTGAAAACATGAAGATACTTTTTAATATAACCACAATTGTAGTAAGCCACCAGATCTTAAAAAATAAAGAATTTATTATTGATAGAGTGATGATAATGTAATGTTATACCTCCCCAGAGAGTGGGTAAATTTTCCTTTATGGTTTTTGCACGTGTTGTATGCATAGAGTCACTAAGAACATGTGTTCCTTTTCTGTACACCAGAGGACTTGGTCTACCTAGATTATGGCTATTAGATTGGTATGACAAATAATATTCATTGTATAACAACAAAAGTATTTCATTAGCCAATTACAACTCTTGATATAAAGGCAAAATGGAGCATATTTGCAACATTTCAAGCAGATTTTGTTTGTTTGACAGGCAAGTTAAAATACCTACATTTCCTCACCATATTAGAGACAATTCTTTTATGCCATCCCTCACCTTCTCTAACTAGTTTTCTCTTTTTCTTGGTTCTGATGAAGGGTCTTTGACCTGAAATGTAAAGTGTTGCTTTTTTTTAAAACACAGATGCAGAATGGCCTGCTGAATTGATCCAGCATTCTCTGTTATTTATTGAAGTTGACCACATTTGGGGACCAGGTAACATTCATTAGTACAGATCTGAGTCCAGCCCAATCAATAATTTTACACAAAGAGTGCAACTAGTTGGAGCATTTTTACATGAACGTTTAGCTTCATGTTTCACTAATGAGGTGTTTATTCATTAAGTCAGATGAGTGCCAGAAAATAATGTCTCTACACTTATCAGAGCTAGATTTAACTGAACTGCACTGAACTGAATATGCCTTTGAGGGTTGTTTTTTTTTATTCTGCCTTTTTTGGCTTGTTTTTTTTTTGCCATTTGCACAATTTGTTTTGTTTTATTTTCACGTGTTGAGGGTTTGTTGTTTTACTTTAACCGGGTTCCATGGTTTTCTTTGTTTCTTGGCTGCCTGTGGGAAGAGGAATCTCAGGGTTACATACTGCATACATACTTTGGTAATAAATGTACTTTGAATTTTTGAATCTGTACTTCATGCTTTGAGGATTGCAGAAGCATGTGGGTAATATAATTTCTAGTAAGTTTACATAAAATACTAACCATTCATCATCAATTCATTAGCATCTCTTTCTTAAAACATTTACAATGATAAAAATATTCTGCACTGGAATCATTGCCTCGAGATATTTTAAGTAATTGTGGTATCATTCAGTTAGTAATAGCAATAGTTCAATAAATAGAAGGAAGAACTTGCTATTCAATTCCATATGGGTAAAAGCAAATAAAGTAGAACTCTTACCTAAGTGTTATTAAGTATTATAAACACGAGAAAATCTGCAGATTCTGGAAATCCAAAGCAACACCTACAAAATGCTTGAGGAACTCAGCAGGCCAGGCAGCATCTGTGGAAAAGAGTAAACAGTTGTTTTGGGCCAAGACCCATCATCAGGTCTGGAATGAAGAGTACGTAGGTGTTGGGGGAGTGGAGGAAATACAAGGTGGCAGGTGATAGGTGAAATCAGGACAGGGGGAAGGGGTGAAGTAAAGAGCTGAGAAGTCAATTGATGAAAGAGGAAAAGAGCTATAGAAGGGGAAATCTGATAAGAGAGGACAGAAGACCATGGAAGAAAGGGAATGGGGAGGAGCAACAGAGGGAATTGATGTGCAGGTAAGGAGATAATGTGAGAGAGGGAATCAGGAATGGAGAATGGTGACTGAGAGGCAATTACTGGACATTTGAGAAATGGATGTTCATGCCATCAGGTTGGAGGCTACACAGACAGAATATTAGTTATAGCTCCACCAACCTGCGTGTGGCCTCATTGTCGCATTAGAAGAGGCAATGGACTGACATATTGGAATGGGAATGTGAAGTAGAATTGAAATGGGTAGCCACTGGCAGACCCTGTTTTTTGTGGTGGAAGGAGTGTAGGTGCTTGGTGAATCTCCCAATCTACATCAGTTCTCACCGATATATAGGAGGCCACACCGAGAGCACTGAGCCCAGTAGACTCAAAGGTGAAGTATTACCTCACCTGGAGGGAGTGTTTGGGGCCCTGAATGGTAGTGAGGGAGGAGGTGTAGGGGCAGGTGTGATACTTGTTCTGCTTGCAAGGATAAGCACCAGGAGAAAGATCAGTTACTAAATATCTTGCATTTAAGAATCAGAATAAGATTTATTATCACTGACTTACGTGATGTGAAGTTTGTTCTTTGGTAACAACAGTACAAAGATATAAATATATACATTGCAAAATTAATAGTGCAAAAAATGAATAACAAGGTAGTGCACTAGACTATTCAGAGACTTGATGACACTTTGGGTCCAGTGATCACAATGCCATTAGTTTCAATATAATTATGAAAAAGAATAAGTCTGGACCCAGGGTTGAGATTTTTGACTGGAGAAAGGCTAACTTTGAGGAGATGTGAAAGGATTTGGAAGGAGTGGATTGGGACAATTTGTTTTATGGGAAGGATGTAATAGAGAAGTGGAGGTCATTTAAAGTTGACATTTTGAGGGTACAGTATCATTATCCTGTTAGGTTGAAAGGTAAGGTTAAAAGTTTGAGAGGGCCACAGTTTTCAAGGGATATTGGAAACTTGGTTCGGAAAAAGAGAGAGATCTACAATAAATATAGGCAGCATGGAGTAAATGAGGTGCTCGAGGAATATAAAGAATGTAAAAAGAATCTTAGGAAAGAAATTAGAAAAGCTAAAAGAAGATATGAGGTTGCTTTGGCAAGTAAGGTGAAAATAGATCCAAAGAGCTTCTACAGTTATATTAATAGCAAAGGGATAGTGAGGGATAAAATTGGTCCCTTAGAGAATCAGAGTGGACAGCGATGTGTGGAGCCAAAAGAGATAGGGGAGATTTTGAACAATTTCTTTTCTTCGGTATTCACTAAGGAGAAGGATAATGAATTGTGTAAGGTCAGGGAAACTGTGGTGATTAAAGAAGAGGAACTACTGGCTCTTTCAAAGAATATAAAAGTGGATAAGTTTCTGGGTCCTGACAGGATATTCCCTAGGACCTTGAGGGAGGTTAGTGCAGAAATTGCAGGAGCTCTGACTGAAATATTTCAAATGTAATTAGAAACGGGGATGGTGCTGGAGGATTGGCGTATTGCTCATGTGGTTCTATTGTTTAAAAAGGGTTCTAAGAGTAAACCTAGCAATTATCGGCCTGTAATTTTGACATCAGTGGTGGGTAAGTTAATGCAAAGTATTCTTAGAGATGGTATATATAATTATCTGGATAGACAGGGTCTGATTAGGAACAGTCAACATGGATTTGTGTGTGGAAGGTCATGTTTGACAAATCATTGAATTTTTTGAAGAGGTTACTTAGGAAGTTGATGAGGGTAAAGCAGTGGATGTTGTCTATATGGACTTCAGTAAGGCCTTTGACAAGGTTCCAAAGGAAGGTTAGTTAGGAAGGTTCAATCGTTAAGTATTAATCTTGAAGTTGTAAAATGGATTCAACAGTGGCTAGATGGGCTGTGCCAGAGAGTAGTGGTGGATAACTGTTTATCAGGTTGGAGGCCGGTGACTAGTGGTGTGCCTTGGAGATCTGTACTGGGTCCAATGTTGTTTGTCATATACAAAATTATCTGGATGTTAGGGTGGTAAATTGAATTAGTAAGTATGCAGATGATACTAAGATAGGTGGCGTTGTGGGTAATGAAGTAGGTTTTCAAAGTTTGCAGAGAGATTTAGGCCAGTTAGAAGAGTGGGCTGAAAGATGGCAGATGGGGTTTAATGCCGATGGGGTGCTACATTTTGGTATGACTAATCAAAACAGGACATACATGGTAAATGATAGGGCATTAAGGAATGCAGTAGAGCAGAGTGATCTAGAAATAATGGTGCATAGTTCCCTGAAGGTGAAATCTGATGTGGATCGGGTGGTGAAGAAAACTTTTGGTATGCTGACCTTTATAAATCAGAGCATTGAGTATAGGAGTTGGGATGTAATGTTAAAATTGTACAAGGCATTGGTGAGGCCAAATTTGGAGTATTGTGTATAGTTCTGGTCACCGAATTATAGGAAAGATGTCAACAAAATAGAGAGAGTACAGAGGAGATTTACTAGAATGTTACCTGGGTTTCAGCACCTAAGTTACAGAGAAAGGTTGAACAAGTTAGGTGTTTATTCTTTGGAACGTAGAAGGTTGAGAGGGGACTTGATAGAGGTATTTAAAATTATGAGGGGGATAGATTGAGTTGTCATGGGTAGGGCTTTTTCCATTGAGAGTGGGGGAGATTCAAACAAGAGGACATGAGTTGAGAGTTAGGGGGCAAAGGTTTTAGGGGTAACACGAGGGGGAACATCTTTATGCAGAGAGTGGTAGCGGTGTGGAATGAGCTTCCAGTAGGAATAGTAGATGCAGATTCAATATTGTCATTTAAAAAAAAAATTGGATTGGTGTATGGACAGGAAAGGAATGGAGGCTATGGGCTGAGTGCAGGTTGGTGGGACTAGGTGAGAGTAAGTGTTCGGCATGAACTAGAAGGGCCGAGATGGCCTGTTTCAGTACAGTAATTCTTATATGGTTATATGGAGAAGAAGCTGTTCTGAATAACTGAGTGTGGATCTTCAAGTTCCTGTGCCTCTTTCTCTACTATAGTAAGAGGAAGGCATATTCCAGATGGTGAGGATCCTCAGTTGATCCTTGAAGATGTTACCATTTTGAGGTGCCACTTTTTGAAGATGGTGGGGATAGTTGTGCCTGTGATGGTTTTACAGACTTTTGTGATCTTGTGGGTTGGATGCTCCAAACCAGGCTGTGATGCAACCAGTCGGGATGATCTCCTCTGTACATCATCAGAAATTTGTAAGATGCTTTGGTGACATACTGAAGTTATTTAACCCAGAAACATTTTTAGGTACATATATTAGTCAATGCTTCCACCCCAATGCTTATAACCACAGTTATCATCAGCTGAAGTAGACAGAACCAAGTTATAAAACATTAATCCATTATATTGTCTACTCCTGTTAATTCGAAGTTACCTAATTGGGATGGCTGTTTCAACATCCATTCTCAACCAGGTTTTTATAATGCTTTTCAACGGGAAATACCCAAACAAGGTCTTTTACCTCAATATTTAAAAAATAAAGCTAATCTGTAGAATAATAAACTTGCAAATACCAAAATGTACCTTTTAAAAAAACATTATCTGCATACTAATAAACACCTCAACCCTTTGCCTTGGTGTTTATTCAGTGTGCAAACATTGTTTATTGCCTCTTGCACACTGGGATTCATGGACATATTACTTAATTCCAATGTAGAGAAAACATATTACTCATTTATTAATTCTTTGTGAGTTCAATTACTTTTAACTGTCTTTTGTAAAAGTAAAGTAGTGTGCTTAACTAAGCAGCTAAGCTTGTTTAAAAAAGATTACTTTTATAACTGCATGGAACTCACCATCAATTAAATTCTATTCTACACCAGCTGTTTCAGCTTCTTTATGACACTGCTAACTTGGCTGCAGTCCATGAAGTCAGTTCAGGACAGCAGTTCTGACAGTATGATGGATCTGCTGTTATTTAGTGTGTAAAATGGTGTCATTGTCCTTGAAAAGTGTTCTGCCAACCTTGCTTTGCTTCTCTGGCAGCAAGCATCATGAATTACATCATCCATAACAGGTCTGACCTGTCCACAGAATATTCAACCCACCCGTCTCTGAAATGTGTGCATGCTTTAGCGCCAGTAAGCATTTGCTCGGACTGCCTCCTTGAGACCATTTAACTCCTCACTCTGGCCAAGGTGACTCGGCTAATGTAGGAAGCAGAATTTAAAACAGACAAAGCTGAAAATCCTGCACATTAGGCACTGTGCAAGAAGAGCTTGTGTATGCATGTGTGCACTGCAGCTCGTAAAATTGCTTTGTTCTCCCAGTGAGAAAAGGTAACAATGAGATTTTTCACTTACATTTTATATTGGGATACAGCACAGAACAAGTCCTTCTGGCCCAACTGGCCACGGCACCCGGCAACCCACATATTTTAAACTAGCCTAATCGCAGAACAATTTACAGTGACCAATTAGCCATTTATTTTACCTGGCCTTGAAACTGATCTTTGTGCTGTTTCCCACATGTTTCTTTTTTTTTAACTTTTTCTTTTCTAGCAAACATTTTATATCTTGGTGCGTTTCAGACAATGAAGGATTTTGAGTTTGACAACAATGATTCTTCTTGTGTGTATGGAACACACTTCAGGGCCTGGCAGAGATTCATACTCATTCAGCAACGACATTAACCTCTAGTGAATAGTTATCCCTTCGCTGCGGAGCTAACATTGGTGACTTCTTCTTACATTCAATTTGTGCCTTACGATTCCTGTGAGATTCTAGCTAAAACTGATTATTACTGTTGAGTTGGCATATGAATAGACAGCTCCAAATTGAAACTAAAACTAACCTGTCATTTAAATTCTGAATCACCGGTCTTTTCAGTCAACCATTTGATATTATTTTCACACATGCAAATATGAGATAGGTGCCATTCACCAGAAATGATTTATTCTTTGACCTGGATAGTTGAAGCTCAGGTGTAATTCAGAAATGTAATGGCCAAGAATAATCTGGTTTTACACTAATTAGGTGCACAGCAAATAAATGGATTGTTTGTCATACACCTTCCCTTTCCCATAGTCCCCAGGGGTCCTTTGAGTTTGTTCAATCTGACAGGAAGAAGAGAAGGAGCACAATCAGTGTTGAATTAATAGTCAGGGTCTTGATGTTCACTATATATAGAATTTTACTGACGTAATTTTACATTTCCCAAGGGAAGGCAAACAGCACTGCAAGCACATTAACCTTAGATTCTTTAGATGGGTTACTGGACCCATTCTATTTACATTCATCCTAATTTTTACTAGTGTTAGCATAAGAATAATATTTCGATTTGCTTTGTCAGCTAATTATTCCTTTCATTTTGAATATGGTCTAAATTTGTAATTGCCTTGTTGATTGAAGTTGGGATATTTTTCTTAAATACCTTAAGGTGAGGCAAACCGTGAAGCATAGCACTGACAGGAAATGCCAAAAGACTGTGTTCTGCGCCAGAAATTTCATTCCATTTGAAAGTAATTGGCAAAGGCTGTTTTATTATATTTACCCACCATTTCAGGTGCCAGAGGTTTTTGTGTTTTAGTTTTAGAACAGTTTGAATTTCCTGTGCAGTCATCATCAAATATTCACTGAGGTTACCCGATTCCATGTAAGGATAATTCCCTTGGTTATCCCTGTATCTTCATGATATCCAAAATCATGAAGCAGCTGCCTCACAGAGAGTTATAAAGAAAACATTCCAAATTTCAATACTCTAAGTATTTTCTGTTCATAACAAAAGAATTCCTGTACATTTTCAGATATTCATGCGGCGAAGCAAGCCTGGGATGTTGGAACAAGAACTATTTCAGCTTTGATTGATGAGGCAATGTATAGTTACAATAATAGACATGTTTTGTTTTAAAGAGTTATTGGGAACATTAGTGCCAAGTTTTGGGAGTCTGCTGAACAGCCAAGTGTAGAAAAATGGCAACAATATTACACGTATAAGCAAGTTGTTTGTCCTGTTCGTGTGGTAGTGAATGTCCAGCTGAACTGTCCAGGCATGGCAGATCTTGGCAAATCACACAGGTTCGATGTATGGATGAGCTCAGCACACCAGCCAGCACGCTTTCTTAATCTTGCAAGGCAGACCAGGCCTTCAGCAGCAGGAAGGCTTCCCTTTCAGGAATCCTGATGGTTTCCTGCACACTGCATTACCTTGCTTCACTTTGGCTTGCCACTGAAAAGAAGGACCTTGAGGAAGTGGGTGGGGAGGAGGCAATTTTCATCGAAGCCTTCTGCAGACAATTCTGCCTCCAATCCATCTCATTAATGCACCGTCTCAGCTCAGACAGGTGTCTGGTTGATCCGGCTGACGGACAACAGCAGGCTCATTGGCAGAGAAACTGAGGTGAAGGAACACATGCAGTCAATGCTGCAGTTTCATACTCCTTGGAGCCAGAGCAACTTTCTCCTCTCAGATTCCTCCTTCAGCCCTTTGCCTTTTCCACCTATCAGCTTCCCGCTTCTCACTTTGTCCCCATTGCCCCACCCACCTTCCCCCTCACTTGGTTTCACCTATCACCCACTCAAGAAAATCTGCAGATGCTGGAAATCCAAAGCAACACACACACACAATGCTGCAGGAACTCAGCGGGCCAAACAGCATCTGTGGGAAAGAGTAAACAGTCAATGTTTCTGACCAAGACCCTTCATCAGTACAATGTATCAGTGGATGTTTTGCTTTCTAATGAGGGCCAGTGCATTCTGCAGTGCTAAAATGGAGCCCTTCTTTTCTCAATCTCTTTATTCACAATGTTCTTTGTTCAAGTTAATATTTCCTTTCAAATTCACCTTCTGATCTGTTAAGTTGAAATTTGATTAAGTCTTATGAAAATGACAATTGAACTAAATGGATACGTAAATAGAAATTGTCACACTGATCATTACACTGAACGTATAAAAATATCTATCTCATATCAGTTCACCAGTGGTATCTGTCAAAGCAAATCAACTCATTTGCTTTTTTATGTTGGGCCAGAAGATTTTTGCTAAATTACTGTACGTTCAGTGTAGATGATCTGATAAAATGGTGCAGTATGCCTGTCGGGCACAACCTAATTGTTAACCTAACACAAAGTTCATTCACTCAGTTCTGCAGATGTTGAGTAATCAAAATTCACAGACTGCAAAGTGTGCATCAATTTGCCTTCGGGTCAGAAGTACTTAGCGTTAATGAGCTGATTTGGTTTCTTTTTTTAGCAATTCAACCAAGATTTATAACTCATGACATACCCCTCGATTTCCAGAATTTGCTGGCCAATTTGCACATTAATAGTGGCATGCGTCATTAACACATCGTAATATTTTATATAAAGATATTTGCACACATTTTTATTAATGTTTTGACATTTACTAAGTTGAAAAAGAAACTAAATGCTGTTACAAATCAACTAAATTGTAATGGAAATTAATTTAATACAAATTAATTATCCCATTTTCAAATGATTTACTAGGCGGTAACATCATTCTGTGAAGGGGGATGGGAACTACAGAGAATGTTATTATGGTTATCCTGATATATTAAAGAGATTTTTTTCCCCTTATTTATTTTCAGAATTAGATTTATTATCACTGGCTTATGTGATGTAAAATTTGTTGTTTTGTAATCGTGGTGTAGCGCAAAAACAAACATTACTGTGGTTACAAAAGCCTAAAACTGCATTTAAAGTGAATGAAGGTTTCCAATAAAAAATGCAATGGCATTTAACACACGTAAGAAGGAAGAAAAATGTTATAACAAGTTACATTTATCAGACTAAACAATCCAATGGTAACACGTAAGTAGCAGAATGAAGATGAGCATTAACAGTGGGAGAACTAGAGGAGAGCAAGGCATAAAATGTCAGTTTTTAAAAATATTGTTCTAATTTGTCTGTTTTAAATTTTTAAAAAATTAAGATCCTGCAAGTGTGCTAAAATTTCTACACCATTAATTGTTTTGTTTCATGATTACAATGAGTAAAGTTCAAAATACGTTTATTATGAAAGTATGCATGTGAAACTCCCTGGTTTCCTTAGCTGCATAAGTCCAGGGAAGACACTCTCAAATCCCGCCAAACTCGTGAGATTGGGATGGGTTGTCCCACCCCAAACCCCCGTTTGTGTGGATGCTGTGTAATAACAGACTGTACACTGCATACAATTAAATGAATTATATTTATGAATCTTAACTTAATTAAAGAGTTAGTAAAGATTAACAAGAAGAAAAAGGGCCCATTGTAATTAAACAGTCAAATGTGCACAAGTTGGAGCTCATCTTGAACTTCTCTGTCACTCATGCGCTGGGCCCTCGGTCAATGTGAAAGCACACACCACCTTCTAATCGTCACTCGCAATTCATCTCAAACAAACAGGTCTCCCACTGGATCATCTGCTACCAATGGTTCTCCCCAGCATCTTCTCTCTCCATCTCCTGCCAAACACAAACCCATGACCAACCACCATACTGTCTTTCACCAAGAAAACCTCTCACTAATTGGATGGAACACATTCCACATCAGTCCTTACCTTCAACAATAACCCAAACAGACTGAAAGCAGAGCAAACTGCTCTTACAGAGCTGCCAAATGAAATACCTATAACATAACAGTAAAGATGTGAACCAGGGCATTACACATACATTTTACAACCTTGAGACTTGTCTCCTTACTGGCAGCCATAGACCAAAGAAACCCAAAAGAACCCATAAAAAAGAAGACAGTCAAACACCCAATGTGCAGAGAGAGAGAGAAAAAAACAAATTGTATAAACAATAAAAGTCAGTAAATACCAAAGTAACTGGTTTTAAGGTGTCAGTAACCTGCCTTTGCCCCTTCTCCTGTCATAAGTGAATCCATCAACACAAAGCCCAGTGCAGGCCAAGGCCAAGGCCTCCAGTCAGCACAGAGCCAAGTAAGAAGGAAAAATCAAGTGGAACTTCAGTTTCTGTGGTTACAGTGAGCAAGTAAGATTAATAATTTGTGGTTAATAATGATAGGTGGAAGCACTCATCAGGTCAGGCAGCAACTGTAGAGCATGAAACAGGATTGATTTGTGATGTGGTTGCTGGTGAAAATATTATAAATGGAAATTTGATTAGTTGTAGGAGAACGACATTCACAACAATTGGATTGTGTTGGATCTGGTCTCCACGCTGGGGTCCTTCAACTCTAATTCTTCTCACTCTTCTCCATCTCACTCTGAAATGCTTCTCTCTAAATACATCCAGTGGCCTCTCTGTTAGGTTGAGTTGAGGCCTCCATCGGTCAGAGTTGACCATGGATGTCTGGATATGCAAGCCTGGACAGTACAATATGGAGAGCAAGCTGTTGTCCATGTGGCAAGCTCCCCCTCTCCATGCATCTGATGAATCCAAAGGAATGGCAGAGACTGATACAGAAGCATCGCAGGACTTGCCAGTCTGCATTGAACTCAATGTAGGACTGCCTCAAGGACTCCAGCTCCAGACTTTTTCCTTGGGGTTGACTCCAAAAGCCTTCTCCCTGATTGGGTATACTCATAAGGCAGAGGATATTTGAGATCAGAGATTTCCAGTAACCTGCCTTTCCCCCTTCTGTCAGTAGAAAAGGTTCTGCCAGGGTTTGTAGCTAAGCCAGACTTGAAGGCCAAGATCTGGACTTGGCTGTCAGAGGCTTTATTAGGTACACCTCATCATTAATCCAAATATCTAATCAGCCAATCACATAGCAGCAACTTAGTAATGGTCAAGAAGCTCAGTTGTTGTTCAGAACAAACACCAGAATGGGGAAGAAATGTGATCTAAGTGACTTTGACTGTGGAATGATTGTTGGTGCCAGATGGGGTGGTTTGAGTATCTCAGAAACTGCTAATGCCTGAGATTTTCATGCACAACAATCTCTAGAGTTTACAGAGAATGGTGCAAGGGACAAAAATGCATTCAGTGAACAGCAGTCTGGGCGAAAACTTGTTAATGGGAGAGGTCAGAGGAGAATGGCCAGACTGGATCAAGCAGACAGGAAGATGACAATAACTCAGATAACCACATGTTACAACAGTGGTGTGTGGAAGAACATGGACCTACACTCAAAACCTACAGGAGCTACTGAATAAAGTGGCCTCTGTGTGTACATCGATCTTTCTGCTTCCACTATATTCTACATTCTACTTCAGTTTGGAATGGCACAGTAGTGTAGTGTAGCTGCCATTTGACATGGTAAATGCGGGCTCACTCTTAAGTTTTAAGAATACATTGGATAGATTGGAAAGGTCTGGGGGGTTATGGACTGGGTGCAGGTCAATGGGACAAGCAGAATAAAGTTTTGGCACAGACTAGAAGGGCTGAATGGCCTGTTTTCAGTGCTGTAGTGTTCTATGGTTCTGTAGTTCTAGTGGTTAGCATAAGACTTTTACAGCACAAGCAACCTGGGTTCAGTTACCACTGCTGTCTTTAAAAAGTTTGTTTGTTTTCCCCGTGATTGTTTGGGAATCCTCTGGGTGCTCCGGTTTCCACCCACATTCCAAAGATGTACAGGTTGGTAGGTTAATTAGTTATATGGGTACAATTAGGCAGCACAGACTCATTCTTCCAGAAGGGCTTGTTACTGTGCTGTATCCTTAAATTAAATTTTACTATTTTAAATCAACTATGCATTAATAATGAGTTGCATGTCCTCTCACACTCCCTGTGTTAAGAATCTACGAGGCATACCAGATGATTTCAGCCAGCAATGACCATCATCAGTTGACAAACATTATCTAAGCTCAAGGTGAAATTATTATCAAAGTACATACAGTATATGTCACCACATATAACCCTGAGATTCATTTTCTTGCAGGCATACTCAATAAATCCATAATGGAATAATAACCATAATAGAATCAATGAAAGACCGCACCAACTTGAGTGTTCAACAGGGTTCAAAAGACAACAAATTGATCAAATACAAAAAGAAATAAAGAATAATAAACAAATAAATAGATAAATAAGCAATAAAGAACATGAGATGAAGAGTCCTTGAAAGTGAGTCCATAGGTTATGGAAACATTTCAGTGATGGGGCAAATGAAGTTATCTCCTGTGGTTTAAATTTAAGAGCCTGATGGTTTAGTGGTAATAATTATTCCATGAGTATCTGCATTCTTAGTATTATACTGATAGTTTTCTCTTTACGATACATGGTTCATTCTTCACGAATTGTATTTGATTATAAGTACAACATCTCACTGAACATGGTTTAAGTGAGGAGTTTACTACTAAATGTTAGTGTCAACAAATTTTCCTGGTTCCATAGGAGATGACCCAAATATATAAACTTAAAGGAAAAGAGAACACTTACTACTCTGCTTTGTATTGTATCTTCTACTTACAAATTGAAAATACCTCAGCATTTCTTTGATAAAAATTCTATAGGACATTTGAAGTCTTTTATTTATAGTTGTATTGTTTTAACTTAAATTCTGCAATGTTGTCTCGTGCATTCTAGCTTTGCTTTACTTTATCCTTGCAAACAGCCAAACTGCTACACCTGCCCATCACTTCCTCCCTCACCTCCATTCAGAGCCCCTAACCGTCCTTCCAGGTGATGCAGCACTTCTACCTGAGAATCTGCTGGGGTCGTCTATTGCATCTGGTGCTCCTGATGCAGCCTCCTCTAAGTTGGTGAGCAACACACACACGATGCTGGAGGAACTCAGCAGGCCAGGCAGCATCTATGGAAAAGAGTAAACAGTCAACGCTTTGGCTCAGAAAATTAGGAGACTGCTTCATCGAGCATCTCCATTCGATCTCCCAAAAACAGAACTTTCTGGTGGCCAAATATTTTAATTCTTATTCTCATTCCTGTTCCTAAATATCAGTCCATGGTCTCCACTAGTGCCATGATGAGGCCACCCTCAGGGTGGAGGAGCAACACCTTATATTCCGTCTGGGTAGCCTCTACCCTGATGGCATGAATATCAATCTCTCCTTCCAGTTTAAAAAAAATCCCTCCCACTCTCCACTTCTTCTGTTCCCCAGTCTAGCCTCTTAGCTCTTCTTATCTGTCTATCTTCTGCCCCTGGTTCCTCTCCTCCTTCCTTCTCTCTTACGGTTCACTCTCCTCTCCTATCAGATAGTATCCTTGTCAGCCCTTTACCTTTCCCATACACCTGGCTTCACCTATCATCTTCCACCTACCCTCCTTCCCTCTCCTCACATTTTTGTTATGGCATCTTTCTCTGTCCTGAAGAAAGGTCTCTGCCTGAAATATTGAATGTTCATTTCTTTTCCATCAGTGCTGACCTGACTTGTTGAGTTCCTCCAGCATTTTGTGTGTGTTGCTTTGTCTCAAATTCAGATTTTACAGAAGCTGTCCAAGTTCCCTTGATGATGTTATTTTGCAATAGCAGACGTCAGAGAAGATAGAGGGGTGTTTTGTGATCAAAGTGAGATAAGGAAGTTAGTTTTTAAAAATACATCTCAGGGTGCTTCCGTGCTATCCATAATAATAAAAAGCAGGATTTTAGTGAACAATAGACAGTTGATTTCTAAAAAAAATTGCAATCATGAAATGCAAATATTGATTTTTATTTTACCTTTTGATTAACATTGCTCAGGTGTTATGCCGTTAAGTTTCCACGTAAGATGGAGTAGGCATGCTTGGCATAATAGCAAGCAATAATTGTTGATGTTCCAAGTTGAAATGTTTAGTCAAAATTTTGCTCAAATACAGGTGCAGGTTTTCAGAAGTAAATCCTTCCAACAGCACAATGAGAACAGTTTTGTATATTTAAATACATTTCATGATGGGTTTCCTTCAAGAGGACCACAACCTTGTGGTAGGGTTTGGAGGCTTGCGTGCCTCAGTGACCTGAAGAGCTATGTTAGCTGGAGTCAGGGCCTTGTGCTTTGACTCTTGGTCGGGTCACCTGTGCCAAACTGGTCAAAGAGTAGAGGCCAGGCTAAGAGGGGTCCACCTGCCCTCTTGGTTTGGGGGTTCAGCTCAGGGCTAATGACCCTGACTGGTCAAAAGTTACAGAAACAGCAATGACAAATCCCTCTATGTGAGACCATAATATGTAGGAGCAGAATTAGGCCATTTGGACCATCACGTTTGCTCTGTCATTTCTTCAAAGCTGATTTAACTTTCCTCCGCCTCAATAAGGCCAGAAGACCACCTCTTGCCTTCTCCACGTATCCCGTCATGCCCTGACCATTCAAAACTCTATCAACCACTGTTTTAAATATACATAAAGACTTGACCTTCACAGCTGCCTGTGGCAAAGAATTCGACAGATTCACTACTGCCTGGCGAAAGAGATTCCTCCTCATCTCCATTATAGAAGGACACCTTTCTATTTTGAGGCTGTGTCCTCTGGTCTTCCACCAGAGGGAGCATCCTTTCCACATACACTCTTTCACTATTTGATAGATTTCAATGAGGTCACCTCTCATTCTTCTGAATTTTATTGAGTACTGTCTGTGTGAGACGGTATTCCTGAGTCCCCGCTCAGGATTTGCATGACTAACATTAGTGAAAACTGAGGGGAAACTACTAGCACGATGACAGAAGCCCTGAACACTGCCAAAACCAAGACCAAAATTGTTTTTTGGAATGTACAAACCATAAAATGGATTGGGCAGGTGATGAGAAGAGAGGCCAACTCCATCAAGACAGCACTGAAGGGTGGAAGAAGCACAGGAAACCAAATACAACTTGGCACCTTAGAGGCAGAAAGGAGGACCCTGAGCCACACCTGGGGCACAATAGAAAAGATGACCAAGGACAGGATAGGCAGAGATGGAGGACCTTCAACGCTTCCCCAAACCCCAGAGGCATAACGGACAGTAATAAACTGACTAACGTGAGGGTTTTGCAGCTGATAACTTTGTGTGTAACTTGGTATTAAATTATCTGAATATGGATTTACCATTGAAAAAGATTCTCTTAATGTATATTATTCATCCTTATTCTGTTTCTGTTAATGAGTCATTGACAATGAGTGTACAGAATTATGTAATTAACTTATTGGCTAACAGCAGTCACTTTACAGTAAATCATATATTCTTGATCATTTCGAGAGGCTACATAATAGGCTGCAAATGGTTACTATTAGCAGACACTTGTGATAATTAATACATTCTGTGATTGTGGGCAGTGTTTTGGATCCATTGCGTTGTTGTTTAAACTAGTGCAAAAGATTGCGGAATCATAATTTACTCTAGAAATGCCTTGATCACAGATGTTGGTTTGGCCGATTTCAGGCAAATTGCAACAACAAAAAATAAGCAAATTAATTTCACTGAAACTCTACACCCAATTTACCATCATCAAAGACAACCCACCATCCTGACCACACGTTCTTTCATTACTACCATCGGGCAGGATCATAAACATGGGGAAGTCTGAAGATGCTGGAAATCCCATTCAACACACACAAAATGCTGGACGAACTCAGAAGGCCAGGCAGCATCTTTGGACATGAATAATCAGTTGATATTTTGGGCTGAAACCCTTCTTCAAGACTCTTGGGTCCCACATCACTAGATTCAGGAAGAGTTATTATCCTACAAGCATCAGGCTCCTGAACCAGCAATAATTTCACTCACCCTAACTCTGAACTGACTCTAAAACCAATAAACTCACTTTCAAGGACACTACAGTTCATGTTATCAGTGTTAATTAGTTTCCTAATTGCACAATTTCTCCTCTTTAACTTATTGGTTGTTTGTCAGACTTAGTTTATATATAGTTTTCATAAATTCTATTGTATTTCTTTCCTTCCTGTAAATGCCTGCAAGAAAATGAACCACGCCACTCCCTTTGCAATTTTTGCTCATTTCTTTCTCAATTCCATTGTTCACATTGTTTACATTTACATCATTTATTATTATATTGTAATTTGCTCTTTACTGTGCCTATTGTCTTGTTTATTAATTATTGTACTGTTTTGCACTGTTTTATACACTTTATGTAGTCCCTTGAAGGTCTGTTGTCTAATGTAGTTTTCTGTTGTTTCATGTAGCACCATGGTTCTGGAGGAACATTGTCTGGTTTTGACTTGTACTGTACCAGCAGAAATGACAATAAAAGCGACTTGACTTGACTATATGATGACATATCTGCACTTTGAAAATAAATTTGCTTTGACTTTGGCCTTTGACTGCAGTTAACAGTGATGACAATGTTGACAGACTCCACAAATATAGATAATCTCTGATAACAGTATATTAGTCAAACTCCAGTATATAACAGCAGATTATTAGAAATATTATTCTGGTACATTTAATACACAGAGAATACATTTTAAATTTATAAAACTGCATAATGCTGCAATATTTTTATTTGTGCATTACTTTTGTGGTAAGCCAGACATTGTGCATCCTAACCACTTTGTACAACAGAATTGACGTCAGAATTTCTTAATTTCCTACCACACAATGATGCAAATGGAACAAAATGGTTGGATTTAATTAATGAGGCTCTCTACTAAAATAAAAAGTAATACCACAAATCCCTGAAATCTGAAGTCCAGAAGGGAGATGTGGAAATTATTGCTGAGCATAATTTAGTCCATGAGGCTGCACTAATCATCAAAAACCCAAATCCTACGTCGTTGTTGTTACTTTTTGCACCTTGTGGTGAATTGAGCGGCATTTTTGCTGTTTTCGTAGTAATTAGCTATTTTTTTTATGAGGACCAGTTGCTAGTTCCATGCTCAACCCAGCATGGATGGAAAGCGTGCAAGGAGCCGGCCTGATTCAAACTCGGGACCTTTCGCCTTGAAGGCCGGTGATGATCTCACTTCACAATTGACTGGCTAAATCATATATTAATCCTATATTTTTAATTACCTGTGCATTCTCCTTCATTCCCTTCCATGTTTTCCTCCAATTAAACTTCCAACTGCATATCTTTTGGGCTGATGGACAGTACTAGAGGAAGCTCATGAAGCCACAGCGAGAACGTGAATTCCACAAAGACAGCACCAGAGGTCAGAATTGTTCCAGAGACAATGGAGCTGTGAGGGAGCAGGTATCACCCATCACCGAACTTCTCATCTTTTATTCCAGTCCTGATGAAAGGTCTTGGCCCAAGTGTTGACTGGTTACTCTTTTCCAGAGATGCTGCCTGGCCTGCTGAGTTCCTCCAACACCTTGAGCATGGTGCTTGGATTTCCAGCTTCTGCTGATTTTCTCATCTTTGGGCTACTGAGAGATTGTTTACCATTTGCAAGAAAAAAATGTTTTGGGTAGTTCCTTTCCAAAAAAAACATTTTAATTGAAGAGAAAGGCCTGATGATGTGGCACCAAACTCATGATCACTGTCCAGCTGCCCTTGGATTATGCTCTCACTTGCAGCATAATCTGGGATAATCCTGCACAGAATGTTCTTCAGCCTTGTGCTCCTCAGCATTTGTGGTCGGTGGCACTCCAAGGAAAGTTTTGACCTTCTCTCCAGCTACAGTAGCTGCCAAACATACCTAAACACACAGAAAATATTAAAAGTTGGAAAAGAATATTTAACAAATTCTCTGCCACTTCCTGGTACCCCATTACTACCTCTCCAGCATCATCTACTTTTGCCTCTCTTTTACACTTTGGATATCTGAAGAAAATTGGTATCCTCTTTAATACTAATGGCCAGCTTACCTTCCTATTTCATCCTTTTCCTCTCCTGAACACTTCTTTAGCTGGTTTCAAAAAGTTTTGTAAATCCTATAACTGAAGTGGGGGAAAGTTTAAAGGGAACATTAGTGGGGCTTCATCACGCAGAGAGTGGTGGGAGTGTGGAATGAGCTGCCAGATGAAGTGGTGAATGCGGGCTCACTTTTGACATTTAAGAAAAACTTGGACAGGTATATGGATGAGAGGGGTTTGAAGGGATATGGCCCAGGTGCAGGTCAGTGGGACTAGGCAGAAAAATGGTTTGGCACAGCCAAGAAAGGCCAAAAGGCCTGTTTCTGTCCTGTAATGTTCTATGGTTCTAAAACATAAAGCATCAAAACCAATTAAATTAACAGAATTTAAATTGAGCAATACGCACAAAATGCTGGAGGATCTCAGCAGGTCAGGCAGCACCTATAGAGGAAATGACCAATCGATGTTTTGGACTGATACTCTTTATCATCAGGACAGGTGGTGTCATCAGCTAAGAGGTTAATTGGCCACTATGATTTGCCCCAAGTATGTAGGTGAGTGATAGAATCTAAAGGGAGATGATGAGGGTGTTGGGAAAATATAGGATTAGTGCAGATAGGTGCTTGATGGTTGATGTAGACTAGGACCCAAGGACCATTTTAAGATTAATTTGCCTCTGATGTTCTTACTGAAACACTTAAAATGTTATCGGTTACAACAAGCTGGATGCAGAGAGGATGTTTTCTGGTTAAAGAATCTAGAGTCAGCGATGAACAGTGTCAGAATAAGTGGGCCATTTTGAACTAAGATAAGAAGAAATTGTTTCCCTCAGGACGTTTAATCCTTAGAGCCTCAATAATTGGAGTTGATTCAAAACAGACATTGATAGACTTCCATTGAGAATTTAAGGGATAAAGAGACATTGCCAGAAAATGGCACTTAGTTATCGCATCAGCATGATCTTGAATAGCCAAATGGCTTATTCCTGCTCGTGCTTCTTGTCTTCCAAGACTAACATAGCTTTAAAATTGCAATAATGCACAGAAGTCATTGCTTCTGGTTTTTGACTTCCCTGCCACATCTACTTGAAGTTACTGGCATCGTACAGGGAAGCAATTGATTTTTACTGATGCCATTTCTAATTATTGTTAAAAACATCAAAATTAAGAAGTAGTTAATAGGAATTATCCATAATCACACCCATCCTCCAACCTGATGGCAAGAACATTGATTTATCCTTCTAGTATATTTTTTCCTCCCCTTCCCTCTTCTTCTACTCCCATTTCTGGCCTCTTACCTCTTTTCATCAGCCCATCACTTCCCCCGATGTGCCTCCTCCTTCCTTTTCTACCAGGGTGAACTCTCCTCTCCTATCAGATTCCTTCTCTAGCCCTTTGCCTTTTCCACCTATCACCTCCCAGCTTCTACCTTCATCTCCCCTCCCCCTCCCACCTGGCTTCACCTCTCAATTTTAGCTTGTCCTCCTTTCCCCTACCTCTACCTTTTTATTCTAGCATCTTCCCCCTTCCTTTCCTGTCTTGATGAAGGGTCTCAACTCAAAACATCGACTATTTATTTGTTTCAATGGATGCTGCCAATCTGTATATGTTACCATACCCATTATGTTGAATAGAAATCAGTTTGTGTCTGTGCATTCTTATCACAGAGCCCATTGTTAAAATTCTTGTTTCGAAGCCAAATACGTCTGTGCTTTAAAACATATCTCATGCCTTTGTTTCTTCAACAAGATGCCAAGAAAAAGAATAGTATACTGTCAGATTGTTTTCATTATGCTTCAGTACAGAAACAATTTTGTTTGATTCTGATGGCTCTTGCATATGTACTGTAGATCTTTGCATTAATTAATTTTCACCAGACAGCTTCTAACTTTCTGCACATACTTCACTTATTGCTCTCAGATTCCTCCATTATAATGGTAAGAAGCACCATTATTTTCAATTTAAATTCTGGATTTATGATTCTTTCCAGAACTGGGAAATTTCAAAGACTCCATTTACTGATACCTGCCAATACCATCTAAGCTTATTAATTAACTGTGGTCACTTGTGGACATTCATGAATAAACAGGAGATATATTGCATTTAGTGCACATAACTTAATACTGGATTGAAAATCAGCCGCTCAGCTTGTGCATTTTCCCGATTTCTTTCACTGGCACATGCTACAGCTGGAAATCCCCACCATATCACAATGTACTGTATATTAACAGTGCTCCAATTCCCTTGTGAATCTTTTTGGGTTGTCCGCTGTGTCCTGGGCTCGTGATGCAGCCTCCTCTGCATTGGTGGGACAGCACGTAGATTGGGGGACTGCTTTGTTGGGCACCTCTGCTCTTTCCACAAAAAGCAGAATTTCCAAGCGGACAACTGTTTTAATTCCTGTCCTGATTCACATTCCGACATGTCGGTCCATGGATTCTTTCTGGCATGACAAGGCCACGCTCAGTTTGGAGGAGCAGCACCTCATATTCCGTCCAGGTAGCCTCCAACCCGAACATTGATGAACGTTGATTTCTCCTTGCAGTACTTGGCTTTCTTTTCCTCTTTTCCACTCTATTCCCCACTCTGGCCTCTTCCCTCTTCTCCTCACCTGCCCATCATCACCCTCTGGTGCCCCTCCTTTTTCTCCCATTGACCATTCTCCTCTCCTATCAGATTCTTCCTTCTCCATCCATTTGCCTTTTCCACTTATCAACTCTAGCTTCTTCCTTCATCCCACTCCCCTACCCACCTAGCTTCACCTATGACCTTTTAGCTTGTCCTCCTCCCCCTCCCCTCACCTGCTATTCTGGCTTCTTCCCCCTTCCTTTCCAGTCCTGATGTTCTTGTGTTTGTTGCTTATGCTGTACCTTTCAGATTTTTATGTTAAACTACTTAATAATGTGCAAATCCTTTTCATTAGAAATTTGCAATAGATCCCACTCAGAGAATCATCTACATCCACTTTAGCTGCCTTCTATATACTTAAAGTTTCAACCTGAAACATTGGATTCTTTCCAGCTATCTCAGTTTTTCTTATTGTATGTCGGTGATTACACACTTTTATACAAGAATAAGCAAAAGTAAAATGTTCAGTACCAACCACAACACTGTACATCCTTCTTTAATGAGGTAATGAAGAATGACTCAACCAGAGGCTAAATACAGCAACTGTGGATTCAGATAGATAGGACGTGACACAGTAGCTCAGCTTGTAAAGCTGCAGCCTCATAGCCCCAACAAACTGGGTTCAATCCTCATTGCCTCCCACATTCCAAAGACTGATAACTACAAATTGCCCCTAGTGTGTCGGTGAGTGGTAGAATCAGGGAAGCTATATGGATGAAGCAAAATATCAGAAGACTAGAATCAGATTAGAATTAATGGGGGTGACTGGCAGCACAAACTCTATGGGCCCTGTTGTCATTATGAAGTTTTTGGAGAATTTATGCTTGACTCCCCTTTTTACTCTTTATTTATTTATTGAGTGTGGGTCTTTAGTCAATATCTTGGAGAGTTTTATAAATGGGGGAGATTTCTGAACTAAGTATAATGAGAAAGAGGTTAAAAAAACTAAAGGTTAAAATCAACACAGGATCAGCACAATTCCAGTGTAAAGGTTGAATTGGACTTGAAATGAACTGGGATCCATGCAACAGAGGTTTAGGTGACCTCAAAAGCAGAAAGTTAAAATAATAAAGACAGTTTCAGCAACATTATTCCTCTACTATTACCATTTACACAGCACTTCTAATACAAAAGAAAATCTCAATATACCTCACTGACCCACCAAAAGTATTATGAAAGTCAACTAAATGTTTGCTTAAAGAAGCAGGTGTAAAGAGATGGAATTCCAGATATTTGAACTAGTTGGCTAAAGGTATGAGTATTCTAGATGGAGCAATTAAAATCCAGGATGTACCTGAATTGAGGAAATATTTGGAACTTGAGGAGATGACAAGGATAGAAGGGCAATGCCAAGGCAGGATATGAAAAGTGGATGAAAGTTTTAATAGCAAGATTATACAGCTCGGTGGGAAGTGTCGGGGTAGTTCTTGGAAACTTACAAACTTCACAAACATAAATTACTTAAACTTAAATTAACAAGCTATACATAATTTATATGGCAAAATAAACAAAGTAATCCTAAAGACATATTAGTGCAATTTAAGGAAATGCTGTTAATAAAGACTTGAAAAGTACAATTGTTTGTATATTATTAGTTTAGGCAGATTGTGTTTGTATATTATTGTGACTTGGGTGAAGATCAGACTACATTATATGAGTAATTAATGCAGAAAACTAGGTGATTACAAAGGGTTCATAATCTTTTTCATGGAACTGTGTAGTTTAAGGTGGAAATTAGGGCTTTTCAGCTCACTCCAAGAACACAATGATGGGGTGCCAGGAAACGCCCAAATGTCACCAAGAAGGTCAATGGTATTATGCATGTCAGAGCATCACTGCCTGCAAGTTCCTTCTAGTCACACATTATCCGGACATAGAAGTATATTGCTGCTTTTTTGTCAAAAGTGAACCACCACACATTATTGTGGGTGCACTTTCACTAGAGGAACTATTGAAGTTCAAGAAAGGAGTCCACCATCCCAAGGGCAATTAGCAGTGGGTTTGAAGTTTTGAGTTTGCCAGATTTGCCTCCATCCCATCAAATTAACAAGTGGTCTCTTGAATGTGTACATATTGACTTGCACCTCAATCCCACTTACCCATATGAACTGCATTATCCTTAACCCTCTTGGATTCTTCAAAAAAAATCTATTGTCATCTTGGGGAGAAAGATCCTGAAGAGACAAAATGATATTTTTATTAATCCTGAAAATTCTGTGATTCAAGAAAAAAAATGATTAGGCCGTGTACTCATCAAATATATAAAATGGGAACAAAATTACTGGTATGAAAATCTGGAAATTGTCTACAAATACTAAGTTCCAGAAATTTTCCAAGATTTTCTCCCATATGTTTGGCTTTGAACATATTTTCTTCAAAAAAGTAAGAAATCAAAAAAGAATTTTAAAGCATTCTATGTTTTTGGGGCCAAGTTCCCAAATAATCTAAGCTGTAAAATTTCTCCATCTTTTATGGTAATTACATAAAAAAGAGGAATTAGTTTCTTTGCCAGCGTAGAGCAGCCTTTGATCATTACTAGTGTTGTTTCTCCTGGAGTTTGCTGTTCATTTCTTGGAAGACTAAATGAACTGGAACACAAATCAATTTTTGTGCCCCTTTTATCTCCATTATTTGAGTTTTAATGTGACTAATGCCACATTCATTTTAGGAAAAAAATGTGCACTCATTTGCAGACAAGTGAGAGGTTTTGCACTTTGGCAGGACCAACCAGGATAGGTCTTACACAGTGAATGGTAGGGCACTGAAGAGTGCAGTAGAACAAAGGTATCTGGGAATACAGGTCCATAATTTGTTGAAAGTGGCGCCACAGGTAGATAGGGTCATAAAGAAAGCTTTATGGACATTGGCCGTCAAAGATCAAAATATTTAGTATAGAACATTTGATGTTGATGCTGTATAAGATATTGGTGAGGCTAAGTTGGAGTATTGTGTGTGGTTTCTAGAGGAAAGATGTAAATAAGGTTGAAAGCATATAGAGAAAATTTTAAAAGATGTTGCTGGGTTTGGAGGACCTGAGTTATAAGGAAAGATTGAATCGGTTTGGACTTGGTTCCTTAGAACATAGAAGATTGAGAAGAGGCTTGATAGAGGTATGCAAACTTTTGCGGAGTATAGACAGGGTTAATGCAAGCAGGTTTTTTCCACTAAGATTGCATGGGACTACAAACAGAGATCATGAGTTAAGGGTGAAAGGTGAAAAGTTTAAGGGGAACACAAGGAGAGACTTTGTCACTCAGAGGCCCATGATGGTGTGGAATGAGCTGTCAGCACAAGTGGTGCACGCTAGCTCAATTTCAATGTTTAAGAGAAGTCTAGATAAGTAGATGCATGGTAGGGGTATGGAAGGCTGTGGTCCCAGTACAGGTCAATGGGAGTAGACAGTTCAAATATTTTTGCCATGGACTAGATAGGCCGCAGGACCTATTTCTGTGTTTTACTTTTCTATGACTCCATGACTCTATTTCTTCACAGCTCTGCAGTAATCTTACTCCTCTGTTTGGGCAAGTGCACACTTGTTTGTTTTGTAAATAGATCTTTTCTTTCTATAAGTACATTTAAATTTCCTGTATCCAAAAATGGTGTTAGCTTGCTGCTCAATGCCTGGAAGATTAATTAAAATGAAGTACAAAATAAGTTTGCCAAGCTCTATTTGAGTGGCAGGGTGGAAATACATTTCTACAAAGGAGGCATAAGACACCCCTTCCCTCCGCTAGCCTGATAGTCACCCTGGGCAAAGGTGTAGCACCTACTTAGCCCCCATGATTAGGGTAATTTGAATCCATGGGAGCAAGTGGTCGATGTTTGTATGAGCAGTTGGTGCATATCACAAGTCCTGGCTATTTGACCACTGACGCCAGGCAGACAATCTCTGAAGAGTATTAATAATGGTTTGGGTCACCCATCTTGTAAAGGCACTGCCAAGAAGGCAACAATGGCAAACCATTTCCGTGGATAAATTTGCCAAAAACAATTATGGTCATGGAAAGACCATGATCGCCCATGTCATACAATACGGCACATAACGAATGGTGCACTATTATTTCAAGAATCTATAAGTATTCGTAACACTTTCAGAAAATAAATATATTTATTCTTAGTACCACGATAGTAATAATTATTGCCATAGTGCAGGCCTGTTTTGACATTTTGAAACTATATTTTTTCCTTTACAAGAAAACATACGTGTTTGTCTTCCAAATTATCGACCTTCTGTGAGCATTAAAAAACTGTTTTATGAATATAAAATAGTTCAATTTAAACAAATTAAAAATCAACAGTGATTGTCTAATGTTACATTACATTAAATTCTATTATCTGAAAACTTTCCAACTGATGAATACTTAACAGGTTAGAGAATTCCATACATTGCTATTTACATTGCTATTACCATGATATAACCAGCACTGATAAGAATTCTGGGTAGGAAAAGGGTTATCAACTAATAGAAGTGGAATTTTTTGCTCATTGGTATTAAGTTAATCAGAAGCTCTTGAATGAAGCACACAATTTCATGACTGTTAGCAATTTAATCTTTCATTGGCTTCATCAAGGCTGGTTTTGCAAGGAAAGAGTTTACTCTCAATTCTTTGATTCCAGTCAGTTAGTCTACATTTTCTGTTCATTGTGATCGAAACAGAAAAGCGCTAGCTCTGCCTATTTCAAAATTAAGTTACAGGCAATTTTGTTGCATATCAACATCACTTCCATTACAAGTCTGGAAGCAGTTTCGATCAGATTTACATGACATTGTATGCCTACTTAACACGGTGCAGGAAATTGAGAAGTTGCTGGGGGATTTATAGAAAATCTGTACTTGTTCAATCAACCAGTTACTACAACAAAAATCGGCAAGAAGTTAATCAGCAGCAGCTGATAAAGGGGGGGTTTGTATTCAATCATTTTTTATTGGATCCTTAGAAGTAATACTACAATTAACTTCCTGCCTGCCATAACTTGGTGAATGCTTAGGGTTACTACACAACTAATCAATGTTTTACAGAAACCAATCAGATATAAGACTGCCATTGAATATCTATTTATTATGGTTTACAGTGCTCATACATCATCAAATGATTACCCACCTTCTCAATCCCAGGGCTGGAGGACAAAATCCAAAACAAAAGTTCAAAGTAAAATTATATTGGAAGTATGCATTTGTTATCATGCTACCTTGACGTTCATTTTGTTGCAGGCATATACAGTGAAAAAAAAAGAAATATGAAAGAATTTTGGGAAAGACAATGCATAAGCAGACAAAGACTGATGAACAACCAACACGCAAAAGAGGACAGACTGTGCAAACAACAAATAATGTTCAGAACATGAGTTGTAAAGAGTCTTTGAAAGCGAGTTTGCAGGTTGTAAAAATGGTTCAGAGTAGTTGTCATTAAGGTTATCCATGCTGGTTCAGAAGCCTGATTGGTTTAAGATGATAACTGTACCTGAACCTGTTGTTGTGAGACCTACCTCCTTCCCAATGGTAGGAGCTAGAAGAGGTTGCAGCCTGGATTGTATGGATCTTTGATGATAGATGTTGCTTTCTTATGGCAGTGCTCCCTATAAATCTACTCAGTGGTGAAGAGAACATTTTCTGTGATGGTCTGGGCTGTATGTGTGGTGAACGACATATACCTGTCTGGACACGCCCCTCTTCTGACTGCTCCTGTGGCTCCTCCCACAGACCCCTGATAAAAGGCGATTGGAGGCACTGCTCCTCCCTCAGTCTCCAGGATGTTGTGTGGTGGTCTCTTGCTACTAATCGTGGTTTCTTGCAGCTAATAAAAGCCTATCGTTCGCCTCCCGTCTCCGAGAGTTATTGATGGTGCATCAATATGCACCACTTTCTGTAGTCTTTTCTGCTCCTGGGCATTGGTGTATCCATACCAGGCCATGATGCAATCAGTTTGGATACAGACAGTCCCCGGGTTATGAACGAGTTCCGTTTCTGAGTCCATCTTTAAGTCAGATTTGTACGTAAGTCGGAACAGGTACATTCAGTACTATCTAACGTCAGTTAGTCAAACGTTTGCCTTAGTATATTGTATATATTTTACCTTTCTATGCATATAAAACACTTGAGAAACATATGTACTTCAATAATTAAACCACAGTGTTGCTTAGTAATAATTGTAGCTTTCATCAGGGCCTTTCACATGTTCCATTATTCTCACTTTATCCTTTATCTGTATCCTTTAAAGTTGTTCCAATCGTTAATTGACTGTAGCCTAAAGCTTTTCCAATGACTGACGGCATTTCACCTCTTCCCAATCGCTTTATTTTTTTCCAATTTATTTTCAATCGTGATCATTTTCTGTAAATGGAATAGAAAACTGTGGATTTTATGTTCTGTTGCTGAGCAGCAGTGAACCATCTGATTGGCCTATCAGAGTTCTCTTTGGGAACTAGGTGACTTGATCAGCCTTTCTGATCTGGCTATTGTTCATGATCGCACTTAATAAAAAAAATACAATGCAGCCGCGGGTGGCAGGTCTTGTGCTGCTCTGGGTCCTAAACTCCACCTGCACTGAGACAGGCTAAGTTGGACAAGTGGGGGTGGTGCTGACTGGAAAAGGGGGGGGGGGGGTTGGTGTCAGGGTGAATCTTGCTAAGAAATATTTAAGCCAAATACAAAGTTACACACTCAACACAATGTTAGCGGCAACAACTTAAAATGGCAGATGGCGTCGTGATCTGACTTAAAATAGCAGACGGCATTCTCCTCCCTCCATTCGTAAGTACAAGTTGTCCGTAAGTCTGACATTCGTAACTTGGGGACTGCCTGTACTTTGCACTGTGCATCTATGGAAGTTTGTCATAGATCTTGTTGACGTGCCAAATCTATGCAAACTTCCGAGAAAGAAGATGCACTGATGTGCCTTCTTTGTTATTACAATTATGTGTAGCCCTTGCATAGATCCTCCAGATCACAAGAAGTGCTGCCTGTGGTAGATGGCGAAACTTTGCGGCTATCTCCAAAAAAAACAGAAATAAAGCACTCAGCTCATTGGACAACATCTGTAGAGAAGGAAATTTTTATTACTCTGTCAGGTTAGTGAGCTTTAATCAGAACCTACTGACAAGAAACAGTCTCTCATCACAGATGGTGCCTAAGCTGCTAAAGATTTACAGCTTTTTCTGTTTTCTTTATTTTATATATTCTGTGCCTGGAAGATTTATCTTCTGTTGAAATACAACTGAGCAATATATGAGCAATAGAAGTATGAATAAGCCATTTGTCCTCATTTGCCTGCTCAATCATTGTTCATATTTACTTTAGCATCATTTCACTAATTCCCTGATTTCTCTAAAATCTAAAAACCTTATCGATTGTTGTTTTCTATGCATTGTCTTCCAGTATTGTGGTAAACCATGTATATCTGTCTGGACACGCCCCTCTGCTGACTGTTCCTGTGGCTCCTCTCACAGACCCCTGTATAAAGGTGGTTGTGTCACTGCTCCTCCCACAGTCCCAAGGCAGTCATCTGGATGGACGTGCTCTGTTTTACTGCCCATAAAAGCCTTTCAATATTTACTCTACTTCCAGTCTTTTGGAGTTATTGATAGTGCATCAAGTATTGCAATATATCTGATTGAAGTGTCCTGGAAAAACTTAAGGAACTACAGTGTGTGTAGCTGAACAATAAATACCAGGAAGACATCCCATATTGCAACCATTTTTATCATATAGTTGACAATTAAAGAGCAAAAGGTGGTCATCATGTCCTGAAGTCAGAGGAACATGGATCGTGGTTTGTACTGTTTGGCTAAAGGTTCACAGTGAGTGACTGCTACACATGGAAGATAAAGGAGACTGAGGGGGGAGCAGTGCCTCCAATCGCCTTTTATCAGGGGTCTGTGGGAGGAGCCACAGGAGCAGTCAGAAGAGGGGCGTGTCCAGACAGGTATATGTCGTTCACCACACATACAGCCCAGACCATCACAGAAAATGTTCTCTTCACCACTGAGTAGATTTATAGGGAGCACTGCCATAAGAAAGCAACATCTATCATCAAAGATCCATATAATTGTAGCTTTCATCAGGGCCTTTCACATGTTCCATTATTCTCACTTTATCCTTTATCTGTATCCTTTAAAGCTGTTCCAATCGTTGATTGACTGTAGCCTAAAGCTTTTCCAATCACACACACACACACACACACACACACACACATATCTACAGTATTTATATATCTATTTTTTGACATATCAGATGACAAATAAAATGCAAAATGCAAAAGCTGGTCATCATGTCCCTAAATCAAGGGAGCATTGGTTGAGGTTTGTGCTGTTGGATAAAAGTTCACAGTGACTGTTACACATGGAAGATAAAGGTTCTTAACTGATGTCTTCAAAAATAGAATAAGCAGCCGATAGTAATGACAAAAGCCAGTCATGACTAATGATCACCAGAGGCCAATAGGCACTCATGAAGTCTCCAGGAAAGAATCTGGAGAGTGAAAATTGGAAAAGGAAAATGGTATTAAATGGATATCAGAACTATATGGTCAAAATTTAACAGTTATTGTAAGTACCAATGAATTTCTGTAGGATGAATTTCAATCCTTCTGCATTAGTAGAAAATATCAAAAGGGAGATAAATTTATCTTTGGCCACCAGAAGTAACTTTGTGTGACAGTCTTGGCTGCTGTTTGTATGCCCTTCCTCACATTCAGTATTATTAATGCTCATGTATTGCTCTTTCTTGTCTGTTTTATGTGATCTTCTATTTTTTTCAACACTTGAGAACAATGATCATTTTCCAATCTTTCACTCTCCAGAAGCTTTCCTGGAGACTTCATGAGTGCCTGTTGGCCTCTGGTGATTATTAGTCCTGGCTGGCAAGGTTTAGTTAAGCTTTACTTTTACAATAATGATTTTATTTACTGGTAAACTGCTCTTAAACTGCACTGACATATAGGAGGAAATAAGTTTTGTCAGAGGTGACATGGGGAACATTTTCCCCTGCCAAGGCAAAGGCTGTTGGTGATTTTTAACCTGGGGCAATAGGTGGGTTTAGGGTCTGAGGTTAAAGTCAGCAAAATTGTAAGCACTTCAGGAAGTTGGCTCCAACCCTTAATTTCTGCGTTTAATTTGAATAAGTTAAACGGCTTGTGTGTAAGTTCAAGAGAGGCAGCTTGCTGATTAACATCTGCTGAGAGCAATCTTAAAATTTCAACACTAACCTTGCAAATTTTGGGGCTTCCTTAAACTACTGAGAGAAGTCAAGGTAACAATCTTCTTTGGGTGGTTGACGGGTGATGGTTGCTGAACTGAGGTCATGGAATATTTTTTTTAAAATTGCAGAGCTCTCTTCAAATCCCTTGCTCCTGGCAAAGGGATTGCTCCCTGTACTCTTTCTGTGAGTTGGCTTTGTTTGTTTCGGGGGCTTAATGAATCACGGTAGGAAAGATGTTCAGCAACAATACGAACATCAATGATAGCTCCATTCCACCTTTGAGAGTAATCATCAAAGATGAAGTACAGTACAGAGAAGCCTTTAGAGGAGGTGGCAGTAGAAAACATGATAATATGGAAGACAACAGCAGAGGGCATTTTCTTGTAAAAGAAAATCAGAGATTGAGTTCACTTGGTGTGTCCAATGTTTTAAGAGGCTCAGATTTTCAGTCAATTTCAAGTTTATTGTTGTCATAGGTATACATACACTGGGTATAATGCCATGAAAATTAGATTTTGCAGCAGCTGCACAGATTATTACAAACATGGCAACAGATTTGTTCTTCCATTATTCGAGAAGGAAAATAGTGTCAATTGTTGGAATTACTATAGATTGACAAATCTCAACTCAGTGGGATTGAAGTTACTGGAGACCATTCTTGAGGTTAGGATTTATGAACATTTTAGAGTCATAGAGAATTACAGCAGAGAATTTGGTCCTTTGACCCATCTAGTCCAAGCTGAAACCAGTTAAACTGCCTACACCCATCAACATGCACCAGGACCATAATCCTCCATATCCCTACTATCCATGTACCTATCCAAACATTTCTTAGACGCTGAAATCAAGTACACATGGGCCAATTGTGCTGGCAGCTCATTCTACATTGTCACGACACTCTGAGTGAAGAAGTTGCCCCTCATGTTCCCCTTAAACTTCTCACCTTTCATCCTTAAGCCATGACCTCTGGTCGTAGTCCCACCCAATCTCAGTGGAAAAGCTTGCTTGCATTTACCCTATCTATACCCCCTCATAATTTTGTATCCCTCTGTCAAATCTCCTCTCAGTGTTTCTACGTTCCAAAGAATACAGTCCTAACTTATTCAAACTCCCCTCATGACTCAGGTTCTCCAGACCTGGCAATATTGTTGTAAATTTTCTCTGCACTCTTTCAACCTTGTTCATATCTTTCCTGTAAGTCAGTGACAAAAACTTTACCAATGTAGTTTTCATAGTTTTGAAGACTATGGCTTAATTAGGGACAGTCAGCATGGTTTTGTGTGGAGCAGCTCATCTCTTTCTCAAATGAGAGTTTTTTGGAGAAGGTGATTGATAAAGGTGGAGTTGTGGATGTTGTCTACATGGATGACAGTCACGTGCTTGACAAAGTCCCGTCATAGGAGATTCATCCAAAGATTAAGATGTTTGGGATCCATGGGGAATTAGCAGTTTGTATTTAGAATTAGCTTACTCAGAGAAGATGGAGGGCAGTGATTCATGGGACTTATTCTGGCTGAAGGTCTGTGACTTGTGTTGTTCCACAGCGATCTGTACTGGCACCTGTGAAGTTTATAAGTGACCTGGATGAAAATGTAGATGGGCAGGTTAGTAAGTTCGCAGACAGAACGAACAAGCTGAAGGGCCTTTTTCCTGTGCTGTATTGTTCTATGACAAACATAAGTTAAAATAAATTGAAATTAAATATGTTGACCGTAACTTAAATGACAAAAAAAAACAGGATGACACAAATGCACGATTGAGAGAGAGAAAAATTAGACTGAGGTGGTAATAAGACTTTTCAGGTCTGTTCAAGAAACTGATGCACTGCAGAAGAAGCTGGTGTTGAATTTTGAGGTGTGAGTCTTTGGGCTCCTGTATCATCTGCCTCATGGCAGTATCAAGAGGAGGGCGTGGCCTGGATGTTTGGAATCCTTAATGATGGGTGTGGCCTTCCCTTCCTTATGTAGCTGTCCTTGCCGGTGAGGAAAACTGCAGTCGCGATGGAACTGGCTGACCGCCACTTGCTGTAGCCTCCTGTGTTCCTGTGCGTAAGATTCTTCTGCGACACAAGAGAGCCTGCAGATGCTGGAAATCTTGAGTAATGGACACAAAATGCTGGAGGAACTCAGCAAGTTAGGCAGCAGCTATGAACAGAAATAAACAGTTGACCTCTCAAGCCAAGGACCTTTATCAGAAATTTCCTCTGGTGCTACAACGGCCAGCTGGTAACTGACATCAGCAGATTAGCAGAATATCACCTGCTGCCTGCATTGCTGTCAAAGTCATCTCCATCCTCAGGGTTCACTATTTACATAATTACACGATGTTCCACTGCATTCAAGGCCAAATTGAACAATGAGAGCAGGCCCAATTTGCATTCATGGCTGTCGTCAACTGTACATTTATGTATAACTGCAGGGGTACTCAATCCCATGTAACTCCCATACCACCAGGCACACCCGGCACAAATGCATGCAAATTTCCGGGAAGTTTTTTGTCCTGCGGAAAAAGTGATAACCTTACAACGAGAAAGAAACCCGTGACTGTCTGCTTGTCTATTTATCTATTTATTTATTTGTTTGTTTCTGTATTTATAAATATTTTTTTTTAAACGGAAACCAGCGCACCTGAAAGAAGCCAACACACAGTTCACATGCAAACTTTTTTTCAGGTCAGCAGTGGGAAATGAACCTGGGTCACTCGTTCTGTAAAGCATTGTGCTAACCACTACACCACCATGCCGCCCCCCCCCCCCACCCAAAAAATGTAAATACAATGAGATACCAGGCAGCAGAAGTGTGATCTACTTAAAGATCAGAGTTACAGGACATGATAGATGAAGAAAGTAAAGAAAGGCTGCACTGGGAGCACCTGCCAAGTGAGTTATTAGGTAATTGTATAAAGACAACTTTTCATTGATTTGGAACCTAATGAAATGAACAGAAATCCACCATAATGTTATTTCTATGAATACTACCATGAAGTTAAACAAAAAATATTTTGTTTTTTTTAAAGCAAAGCAACCATAGGATATGTTACTGAAAAAAGTCTATCAATTGCAGATTGGTTGGCACCCACATTTGAATGCAATCTTCTAAAATGCTTCAGTTCCATGAAAAAAAGATGTTCTACATGCAAAACATCTGAGAAGCTTATTTGGTTAGTTGAAGTATAAATATCCTGAGGATATTCTTTACGGTTGCCATTGCTCATGGCTGTCTGTCATTACCACACCACAACACAGTGAAATCTCTGCAAAACTGTAATAGCACTTAGATGGATTTTTTTTTAAACTTATCCTGTGCTAGGAGCACATTCTACTTATTGTTTTATATTCTACTTTATTGATCTTTTTATAGACAATTGTTTTGCAACTTTTCAACAACTGTCAGTAAAGTTTAACCTACCGAATACTCATTTCTTTAGATACCCTCAAACTAGATATTTCATTAACCCTTTATTATCCAATTTTTCCTGAGATGGCCGAGAAAAACGTTGTGGACCTGTTTCTTTGTATTAATCCACTGGGTAAAGGCTTAATATCTTCAATTCATGATAAGATATTGACCTTGAGGCGTGCCCCTTTTGATAAAATTTGAACTGCTTTGGAGCATGATTTAAATATTTCTTTGATGCGGTTTGGGATTCAATTCTTAAGTCAGTTAATTCAATCTCTTTATGTGCTCTCCACTGCCTTTTGCAGCTTAAGGTTGTACAAAGGGCTCATATGTCTTAACCTAAATTATCACGGTTTTATCCTCACGTTAGTCCTGTTTGTGACAGGTGTTAAGGGGGCAATTTTTCTCTGATTCATATATGCCGGGCTTGTCTTAGTCTAGAGAAATTCTGGAGAGAAGTTTTTTAATCGTTATCCCATATTCTTAATTGCCACTTAGAACCTAATCCTCTGATTGCCCTTTTTGGTACCTTGGGTGAGGCAGACATGGATTTGGGTCCGACTAAACGTTGAACATTATCTTTTGCTTCTCTTTTGGCTAGACGCTTAGTTCTTCTCAGGTGGAGAGATGTTGCCCCACCCACTCATGCTCAATGGCTCAGTGATGTTATGTCCTGTTTAGACCTTGAAAAGATTCATTATTCACTGCTCAATTCAGACATGAAGTTTCATAAGGGGTGGGGACCTTTTCTTCAATACTTTCATAACTCCTCTTTAGATTAAGTATATTCTTTTTTTCTGTATCATAATCCCTTACTTTCAGCTTTTCTCCTGTAAATTTACTTTTTTTTGATGGGAATTACATTATAGTTTTGGTAGTAGGCATTATACTTTTTTAAATGTATATTTACAGCTCTGTGAGGTCGAACGCTCTGATTAATTTTTCTTTTACATATTGTAATGGTTGACCTGGAGTTTTGTAGTAGGAGGGTGGGAGGATACTAACTTTATATGATTTTATTTTCGGTGCTTTTTCCTTATTGTTATGAATTATCTATTAGATACATTTGTTTTGCACTATATTAATCTTCATTTTGTCGGTTTATTTTTGTAGTTGTAATGTAGAAATGCATAAAAAAATTAATAAAAGAGAGTATTGCTTGAAATATAAAGGATCACTTAAATAATAAGATATTCTTTCGTAACTTGACACCATAGAATTGTAAAGCCTAGAAATAGGCCTTTTCAGTCCACCTTCCCAGTTTCAGCAGCCAAACTGGGTCCAAACAAAGGTGTAAATGTGTCTTTTGCATCTCTTTTGCGATTGCAAGGCACTGCTGTATATTGAGAACATGAAGTTCTGCAGATCGGTCCCACTGGTGAGCTGCTCGATGGAGGTAGAGCTCGACCTATTGCGCACCGTGCTGCTGGCAACTACATCACCTGAAGAGGAAAGTGTCAAGCTTTGCATGAAGGTGGTGCACGGTCCAACAAACAGTGCAAGTGGTTGTCTTTGTGATCCATTTTCCTTGTGATTGCAAGACCCTGATGGATGTTGGCATTATAGAATACTGCAAGTCCAGTTCACCGGTTTATTGGTAAAACCGACAGAAGGGGAGCTGTGTGGCCTCGGTTGTAGTGCAAACTAGGGTCACCCATTGCAGCCAACCATGGGCGGTGACGCCAGAGGCAACGTGGGGAAGAGCCTCTGTCTGCGCAGGTTTGGGGAATGGTCCTTCCTGTCAGTGCTGCCCTCCAGTGTTCACTTGGTGGAGAACAAGCTGGATTATGTTTGTGTAAAGAGTGGTAGATGTGTGGAACGAACTTCCAGTAGAAGGGGTAGAGGCAGGTTCAGTATTGTCATTTAAAGTAAAATTGGATAGATATATGGACAGGAAAGGAATGGAGGGTTATGGGCTGAGTGCAGGTAGGTAGGACTAAGTGAGAGTAAGTGTTTGGCATGGACTAGAAGGGCCAAGATGGCCTGATTCCATGCTGTAATTGTTATATAGTTATATGGTCTGTGATTGCAGTAGCGCATAATGAGGACAACTATGTGCTTGTTCTTGCAATAGCATGGCTCCAGCGCAACATCCCATGCACCATAAATGTTTAGGCCAAGACATTCATGGACTTGGGCTATTATTTTTGAGACTGTATGTTTTTTCTGCTGTATTAATGACCTGTGTTATATGAAAGCATAAGAGATTCTACAGATGATGGAAATCTAGAACAGCACACACAAAATGCTGGAGGACCTCAGCAGGTCAGGCAGCATCTATAGTAATGACGTTTTGGGCTGAACCCCTTCTTCAGGACTGGAAATGAAAGGGGGAAATGCCAAAATGAAAATGTGGGGGGAGGGGGAGGAGATCTAACTGGAAGAGAGTAGGTGAAGCAAGGTGGATGGGAAAGGTCAAGGGCTGGAGAAGAAGGACAGGAGAGTAGACCATGGGAGAAAGGGAAGAAGGAAGTGCACTAGGGGGAGGTGACAGGCAGGTGCAAAGAAGAAGTTAGGAGCCAGAGCGGGGAATAAAAGAATGAAGGGGAGGAGGAAAGACAAAATTACCAGAAGGGGAGATTGATGTTCATCACATCAAGTTGAAGGCCACCTAAATGGCATATGAAAGTGGCTTCATCATGGCAAAAGAGGAGGCATTGGACGGACATGTCAGAATGGAAATAGGAATTAAAATGGTTGGCCTCTGGCTAATTCTGTGGCTGGTGGATGGAGCGGAGGTGCTTGACAAAGCGGTGCCTCAATTTACGTCTGGCCTCAACAATGTAGAGTAGCCCGCATAGGGAGCGCTGGATACCATAGATGACCCCAACAGATTAATAGGTGAAATGCTGCCTCTGAGCCTCTGTCTGGGGCTCTGAATGCAGGTGAGGGAGAAGGTAAATGGGTGGGTGTAGCATCTCTGTCACTTGCAGGGATATGATGGGAGATTAGTGGGGAGGGACAAATGGACAAGAGAATCACAGAGAGAGCAATCTCTGAAGAGAGCAGAGAGTGGGAGGAAGTAAAGATGTGTTTGGTGGTATGATCCCGTTGAAGATGGTGGATGGTGCAGAGAATGATGTGTTGGATACAGAGGCTCATGGGATTGTAGGTGAGCTCAAGAGGAATTTTATCCCCGATAAGGTGGCAGGAAGATGGAGGATGTGCGGGTGGAGGAAGGAAAACCCCATTCTTTGAAGAAGGAGGACATCCCTGATATAGTAGAAAGGAAAGCCTCATCCTAGAAACAGATGCAAAGACGATGAAGGAACCGAGAATAGGGAATTGCATTTTTACAGGAGGCAGTAGTAGTGAGAGGTGCAGTCAAAATTTCCATGGGAATAAATAGGTTTATAAAAGGTGTGTGTAGACAGTTTGTCGCTGGAGATGGAGACAGAGAAATTGGGAAAGGGGAGCGAGTTGTCCGAAATGGACCAAGTTGAACTTAAGGTCAGGGTGGAAGATGGAGGCAAAGTTGATGAAATTGATGAACTCAGCATAGATGCATGGAGCAGCACTAATGCAGCACAGGAAGAATTGGGGAGCATGACCAGGGAAGGCTCTGTGCTATGTGTGCTGTGTGTAACTATTGATACAGTATTTTGGAGGAATATTGTTTCATTTGACAGTATTCATGTGTGTGATAGATTGACAATTATACTTGATTTGGACTCATCTATGCTGACTGTGATGCCTATGTACACTAATTCCATTTCCCCACATTAGATCCATATCAATTATGCCTTTCTTATTTAATTACATTTCCAAATTTCTATGTTGTACCAACCATGTAACACATTGATGAAGGTAAGGCAGTGGATGTAATGTATATGGATTTCAGTTAGGCATTTGATAGGGTTCCCCATACAAGTCTCCTTCAGAAAGTAAGGAGACATGGGATCCAAGAAGACCTTGCTTTGTGGATCCAGAATTGACTTGCCTACAGAAGGTTGATTTCGTATTAGATGATTTCGTAATTTGCATACCAGTGGTGTTCCACAGGGATTTGTTCTGGTACCCCTCCTGTTTGTGAATTTTATAAATGAGAAATAGAAGGCTGGGTTAGTAAGTCTGCTGATGACACAAATGTTGGGGGCACTGTTGGTAGTCTGGAGGGTTGTCAGAGGTTACGGTGGGACATTGATAGGATGTAGAACTGGTCTGAGAAGCGGCAGGTGGACTTCAACCCAGATAAGTGTGAAATGGTTCATTTTAGTAGGTCCAATTTGAGGACAGAATATAATATAAATGGTAAGACTCTTGGCAGTGTGAGGTAATTTTACAACTATATAAGATTTTTGTCAGACCCCACTTGTTAGTTTTTCACACAGAGAGTGGTGTGTTTGTTGAATGCATTGCTGGCAGCAGTGGTGGAGGTGGATACAGTAGAGTCTTCTTAGAGCCACTTAGATAAGTATATGCAGCTTAGAAAAATCGAAGGCTATGCACTAGGGAAATTCTAGGCAGTCTCTAGAGTAGCACGACATTGTGGGCTGAAGGGCCTGTAACTTGCTGTAAATTTCTATGTTCTATGTTCAAATTATTTTTAAAAGTTGTAGCTGCCTCTGCCACCTCCTCTGGCAGTTTACTCCAGATTACCACCATTTTCTCTGTAAAAAACATACCTCACAGAATATCTCCCTCCATTTTAAGGCCATGCTCTCTCATTCTGAACTTCCTGCCCAGGAAAAAAGAGCTTTTCTCTCCTATCTATGTTCCTCTTATTTTAATAAACCTCTATAAAAGCTCCCCTCAGCTAATCAGGAAAAATCTAGCTTTTCTCATCCTTCCATATAAAGCATCATTTTACAACTTTGAATAAATTGGGTTTTACTTTACGCTGCCTGGTTATTCGTGTGTTTTCATCGCTGTGCATCCCCTTAAATGTCAAAATAAAGTTGCAAAAAAACGTTGGAAGGAGCGAGGGAAAGTCTACCCTTGTCGTGATTCGCACAATTGACTTCATGTTGCCCAATTCAAATCAGGTTCACAGGGAGAGCAGAAGAATCCAAAGAGATATTTTTTCTGCATGCTTTTGGACTTTGATTTCTTGCAGCTGTTTTTTAAATATCAGGATTAGATTCCTAAAGGCTTCATTTAATTTGTTGATGACAGCAGACAAGATGCCTTAAAATGCAATTGTGATTAGCTGCTGAAATACTGAGGCAAAGCATGACTCAGGATTCAGGAAGTAAGACAGATGAAAAGATTACTGATGAGAATTATTTGTCACATGTACATCAAAGCATCAAAATCTACAGTGAAATGTGTTGCTTTCATCAACAGCCAACAGTCCAAGGATGCCCAGTCCGTCCTGCTGAAGGGCTTCAGCCCAAAATGTCAACTGTTTACTCTTCTCCATAAATGCTGCCTGGCCTGCTCAATTCCTCCAGCATCTTGTGTGTGTTACTCGGACTTCCAGCATCCGCAGATCTTTCTTTTGTTTGTGACAGTTCAAGGATGTGCTGGGTCAGCTTGCAAGTGTCGCCATGCTTTTGGCACCAACTCATTTTGCCCCACAACTTACTAAGCCGTTCAACTTTTGAATTTTGGAAGAAACTTGAGCAGCTGGAGGAAGCCCATGTGGTCACGGGGTGAATATACAAACTCCTTACCAACAGCGGCGGGAGTTGAACCCCGATCATTAGCTCTGTAAACCATTTATGCTAGCCGCTACATTACTGTACTGGCCTAAGGAAGGTTCGCCCAAAGAAAATGAAAAATAATGCAGGTTCATTAATCTGAAGTAAAATCGGGAAATGGTGCAAGCACTCAACATTTCAGGTGGCTCCTCTGGGAAGAGGAACAGTCAATGTTTCAGGTCTTGGTTCTTTCATCAAATATTATTTCTCTTTTCCACAGATGCCACCTGACCACTTGAGCATTTCTAACATGTACTGTATTAGTTCCTTGTTAGTTACTTGTAATTTCCCTAATGTCATTATCTTAAACAAAAGCACCAGGAACGCTCAATCTTGATTACAATCCCTAAGTATTACCTTTTTGGTAAAACAAACTGATATAATAAAAGGCATTCAACACAAGTTTTTCTTTATTGTGTAGTTTAAGTTTAAATAGAAACATAGAAAACCTACAGCATAATACAGGCCCTTCGGCCCACAAAGTTGTGCCGAACATGTCCCTACCTTAGAAATTACCAGGCTTACTCATAGCCCTCTGTTTTTCTGAGCTCCACATGTACCTATCCAAAAGTCTCTTAGAAGACCATATCGTATCCACCTCCACCCCCGTAGCTGGCAGCCCATTCCACGCACTCACCAGTCTCTGAGTATAAAACTTACCCCTGACATCTCCTCTGTACCTACTCCCCAGCACCTTAAACTTGTGTCCTCTTGTGGCATCCATTTCAGTCCTTGGAAAAAGCCTCTGACTATTATAATAATATAACACAAAATTGGACTAATATGCCCAGCAAGTTTGTGTCGGTGTACTTCATCATTCCACCTAACACTTCTAATTTTCATTAACTTGCTCTTCATTTCATGATTTTCCATTTTGAAAGAACTGTCTTTAGAGTGTATTTAGTGATTGTGAGTCATTAATAGTTGGTGCTAGAGATTGTCAAATTCTAACATTTTTTGCAATCTTCCTTCAAATTTCATTTGTGATCAGTCAAAAATTCTGGCATTATTGTTGTCGCATTTCTAAATCATGCTTGCTGCTAGTGCAAATACAGGTTATCTTGGGGTAAAAATACTGGTGTGCTCCAGGACACTTGGATAGCTCTGCATACTTTGAAGTAAATTGATTTGTTTTAACTTAGAGTTTAATTTAAAGGGGTGAGCGTGGAATATCATTATAGATGACGTTGGGAACTCATTTCAAAGCAAGACAGAAATATCCAGAAGTTGAGATGTTACACTTTTCCCACCTGCTGTTTCCCCTTTTGCCTTGCAGGCGAGCAGGTATGCATGTGCACAAATGTGCAGACTCTCTCATGTGCAGTGACTCATAGACTCACAAACATGCGTGCAAACACAGAAAACTGTGTGCAAAAACAACCATACATTCAGAAACACATGAAAACATACAGATACACACTTGCTTTCAAATGTGCAAGGTGCTTCCAGTATATATTTCTATATATTAAACAAATAAAGCATAGCAAAGTTTGAACCACATTACATCGGAACACGAGGATTCCATTCAGCTCTTTCACTCTACTGCACTGTTCAATGTAATCATGTCTGATGATCGAATTCCTCTCTCTCCTTATATCCTTTAATCCCTCGATCCCCTAACAGCAATGTCCAACTCTTCCTTTAATATACTTGATGATATAGTTTCAAACAGATTCTGTGCCAGAGAATTCCACAGTTTCATGCTTTCTCGGCCTCTCTGTTTTAATTACCTTACTGCTTATCCTCAGGCTGTTCTCTGCTCCTGAACTCTCCATCACTGAAAACATCCTTCTTCCATTTAGTCTTCAAGTCCTGTTAAAATTTTGTAGGTTTCTTTGGGATCTCTGCTATAAAAGCTGATGAAATCAATCCACCTTATAATGGTCTTCAGATGTAGTGAAATGTGATGGCGGGGTACAATTCAAAGCATGCAAATTTTATTTAGTTCTCATGTTAATGCCATCCATTGGGTCCTCATTTAATCATAATGTTTTAGCGTTATGGAGTTAATTAAAATTGAATAGGAAAGGATGTGGGAATGGAGTGGAGTGCAGAATACCTGCTTCTTTGGACTACAGTTTTAGAGTTGTGACATGGAATTACAGCACCACTCCACAGACTAGAGACTTTACATGACACGTTTAACAGGCAACAACCCATGATAAATTTGGACATAGTTATCCATAATGTAAGCAGATAATATATTTTCCTATGAATTCCAGCATTTTCCAATGCATTTTTAAATGGATCGCACTAATCATTGGTAGTATCGGATTACTTTCCAGAATAATTTTTTGCTGCTGCGTCTGAACTAAACTGATTCCAGATTTCACACATTTTAAGTTGATTCCCAAGACAGAAAACAAAACAAAGGAGACAAAACAGATCGGGGGGGAAAATCCAATAAATGCATGGGAGTTAAAAACAGAAAATTTTACAAACACATGGCATTTACTGTTCGAAAAGGATAGAAGAAGGCTTAACACTTGGTTAGTCCTGTTATTCTGCTGTTTCATTTGATTCCATTTAAAACCCAAAGGAAGCCTGCAACAGCAAGAAATTTAGAACAGAAATAGGGAGAAGTTATGTCATGAGCAGAACATTGGATTGTTCCTGAAAAGCAAATACTGGAATTAAATGAAAGCAGAAACTTTAAAAAATTATGAGAATAATTATAACTTCCAATCCCTCTTGCCACAAGCACTGGGTGACATTTCCTTAAACAATAGTTCGATCAGAAATATCGGGATATATAAATAAAAATCTCACATGCCACTTTTGGTGGAAGTGTACATGAGGAATATAGAAACCTTCAATCGTGGAGTTAATTAATGACAAATCATTGGCACCAAAAATTTCACAAGGGATTTCAGTAACAACTCCTTTATCCACAGAGCAGGTTTAAATATTGAATCCTCTGCTGGAGCACATAATAAGTTCTATTTGAGGGGAAATTAGACCAAGCTTTTGAGGAGAAGTGAATTGGGGAGATACACAGAGAAGAGAAAAGATGGGAAAAGGTTGAAGTGGGCCACAAGTTGATTGGACCAGGTGGATTGGTCAGTGTATGCTGGTTCTTATGTCATATATCCAATGCAATGTAATGCCGTGCAAAGTGAATTAACTTCAGACAATACTACTTTTATCCGAACTTTTGGGTAAACTAGCAAAGTACAATATGTGGATTGATCAAAACGCTCCAACAAAATTGACCTTTGGGTGTTCCATTTTGTTTTTACACATTTCATTTACTCAAGATATCTCGAAGTATTTTTACAAGCAATTAAGTACTTTTCATAAATATGAGAGACTCTGCTAATGCTGGAAGTCCAGAGCAACAGATACAAAATAATGGAGGAACTCAACAGGTCAAGCAGCAACTATGGAAGAGAATATACAGTTGATGTTTTGGGTTGAGACCATTCATCCAGACTGAAAAGGTAGGAGAAAGATGCCAGAATAAGAAAGTTGGGTGGGGGGGGGGGGGAAGGAGAACAAGCTAGAAGGTGATACACAAAGGCAGGTGGGTAGGAGAGTGGAATGAAGTAAAAACTCTAGCTATTTCTGTGCTACATCAATTGGCGCTGCCTCATGCACTCAGGCTGAGCTCATCTTTCCTTATCTCTCTATCTCCATCTCTGGAGACTAACAGTCTACGAATATCTTTTATAAACCTATGACTCCCACAGCTACCTTGACTACACCTCTTCCCACCTTGTGTCCTGTAAAAATGCCATTCTCTTTTCTCAGTTCCTTTGTCTCTGCTGCATCTGTTCCCAGAATGAGCCTTTTCTTTCCAGGGCATGAGATGCCTTCCTTTTTCAGAAAACAGGGTTTCCTTTCCACCACCATTGATGCTGCCCTCACCCGCACCTTCTCCATTTCTCCGACATCCGTGCTCATCCCATCTTCCCGTTGCCTCAACAAAGATGGAAGTCCTCTTGTCCACACAAACCCCCTCCATGATCTTTCTCATCATCCTCTGCAACTTTTGCCATCTTCAGCAGGATCCTGCCATGAAACATGTCTTTACTTCCCATTCTCTGCTTTCTACAGGGATTGCTCTTGTAGTGATTCCCTTGACTATTTATCCCTCTACACTTTATCCTGACACTTCTCCCTTCAAGTAGAAGTGCTACACCTGCTCATTCATCTCTTCACTCACCTCCATACAGGGTTCCAAACAGTCATTCCATATGAGGCAACACTTCTCCTATGAATCTGTTGGAGTCATCTACTATAGCTGGTGCACCCAATGTGACCTCCTCTACACTGATGAGATGTGATTTAGACTAGGGGACCACGTTGCAGAGCTCTTTCACTCCATCTGCAAATAGCAGGATTTTCCAATGACCAACCCCCATCCTCATTCCAATTATTCCAATCTAACATGTCGGTCCATGGCCGTCCCTCTGCAACGATGAGGCCATCCTTGGGTTGGAAGAGCAACACCTCATATTCTGTCTGGGTAACCTCCAACCTGATGGGATGAATATTGATTTTTCATACTTCCTGTAAATTCCTCCCTTCCCTCGTCCAATTCCCCACTTAGGGCCCCCTCTTACTGTTTCTCCTCAAGTGCTTATCAACCCCAATGCCCCACCCCTTTCCTGTCTCCCTTCGTCCGATCTCCTCTCCTCTCTGGCCCTTTATCATTTCCACCTATCACCTCCCAGCTCCGCCTCCCTCACCCACCTGGTTTCACCTATCACGTTCTAGTTCATACTCCTTCCCCTTCCCCAACTCTGACATCTTTCCCCTTCATTTCCAGTCATGATGAGGGGTCTCAGCCCAAAATGTCGACTGTTTACTCACTGCCATAGATGCTGCCTAACCTGCTGAGTTCCTCCAACATTTTGTGTGTATTGCTAAGCACTCTTCAGATGCACTCACCCTTGTAAAGTTAGCAACTGATTTTAGGTTTCCATCTGTGAATGCCAGAATCAGAGTCAGGTTTGGTATCAACAGCATGCGTCGTGAAATCTGTTATCTTGGCAACAGCAGTCCAATGCAATACCTGATAAAAATAGAAATATAAATCAATAAACAAACAGATCCATTATAGTAAGTTTATATATATATATATATATATATATAAAAAATAGTTAAGTTAAAATACTGCAAAAAGCAGAAATGATATATAAAAGTGAGGTAGTATTCATGGGCTCAATGTCCATTTAGGAATTGGTTGGCAGAGGGAGAGAAGCTTTTCCTGAATCACCGAGTGTGTGCCTTCAGGCTTCTGTACCTCTGTCCTGATAGTAACAATGAGAAGAGGGCATGTCCTGGGTGACAGGGGTCATTAACAATGGACACCGCCTTTTTGAGGCACCGCTTCTTGAAGATGTCTTGGATGCTACAGAGGATAATACCCAAGGTGGAGGTGACTAATTTTATAACGTTCTGCAGCTTCTCTCGATGCTGAGCAGTAGCCACCTCCCCCCACTCCCACCAGACAGTGATGCAGCCTGTCTGAATGATCTCCACTATATTATCTGTGGAAGTTTTTAAGTGCTTTAGGTGACAAACCGAATCTCCTCAAACTCCTAATGAAATATAGCCGATGTCTTGCCTTCTTTATAGCTGCATCGATGTGTTGGGACCAGGTTAGGTCCTCAGAGATCTTGACACCCAGGGACTTGAAATTGGTCACCCTCTCCACTTCTGATCCCTCTATAAGGATTGGCTCATGTTCCCTTGTTTTACCCTTCCTGAGGTCCACAGTCATCTCTTTGTGGATTTCACAATCACAAAAGTACATTTTCAGCCCCTTCAGTTCACTCCAAGTGATACCAATGGCTAAGTACATTTGATAGAGTGAAGATCACTCAACTGGACAGCAGTGACAGTGAAGACTTGCACACCAGAACTGTCATTCAACAATTACCTGACAGCAAGGAAACTTTCCCAGTTTTGCCTTGGCCGAAAGAGACAGAACAAATCTAGTACAGCTAATTTCGACACCTTACTTCACACTCTAAATCGTCACCAGAGTGATTTTAAAAAATGATGTAATGAATTCAATCATGCAGCACTTAGAACTCATCTGAATATGTTTTGGTTTCACCAGAACCACTTGGTTCCAATTTTTTAGAACTGAATTTAAGAGTGAGTGTTTTTGGCGTCAGCGTTCTATTTGAATTTATGTGGCATCAGTAAATCATGGTAAAGCCAAAATGAATTAATGTCAAATGAATGAATGGCCATCTCTCCACTGGCTTGACTTGTTCCCACAAAATGAAATTATAGTGCTTGTTGGAGAGCAAGTGTCATGGCTTAGGTGAGGAGCATCCTCAGCTGAGCACAATATAGCATCCTATCCCCAATGCTTGGAGTGGTTGGGTGTGTGTTTATCAAGCAGATATACAAGGATCAGTTACCTTACCTTACCTGAGGGTGGATGGTAGCATAATGGTTATCACAACACTTATCAGTACACCCAGCTCGGTTCAATTTACTCCGCTGCCTGTAAGGAGTTTGTACATTCTTCCTGTGACCATGTAAGTCTCTTCCAGGTGCTCCAGTTTCCTCCCACAGACCAAAGACCTACCAGTTAGCAAAGTAATTGGTCATCATAAAATGTCCTGTGATCAAGCTGGAGTTAAATGGAGGGGATTGCTTGGTTGCATAGTGGGAGGGACAGAAAGGACCTATTTTGCGCTGTATCGCAATAAAATAAAAAAAGATTATTTTTTTTAATAGATCTATTGGAATACTTTGAGGAAATAACCAGAGTCAGTAGATGTTGCTTACTTGGGTTTTCAAAATGGCTTTGACCAAGGGCTGCACATGAGACTGCTTTAAAAGATAAGAGCCTGTGGTATTACAGGAAAGGTACTAGCATGGATAGCTGATTGGCAGAAAACAAAGAGTGAGAATAAAGGGGACCTTTTCTGGTTGGCTGTCAGTGACTAGTCGTGTTCTGCAGTGGGTGATATTGGGTCTGCTTCTTTTCATGTTCTGTGTCATTGACGGAATTGGTAGCTATGTGATCAAATCTGCAAATGATACGAAGATAGGTGGAGGGGCAGGTAGTGTTGAGGAAGCAGGGAGGCTGCAGAAGGACGGGCAGATTGAAAGAATGGGCAAAGAAGTGGCAGATGAAATATAGTGCAGAAAGTGTATGGTCATGCACTTTGGTAGAAGGAATAAAGGCATAGACTATTTTATGAACAGGGAGAAAATTCAAAAATCAGAGGTGCAAAGGTAGTTGGGAGTCCTTATGCAGGATTCCCTAAAGGTTAACTTGCAGGTTGAGTTGGTGATAAGGAAAGCAACTGTTAGCATTAATTTCAAGAGCAGCAGAATATAAAAGCAAGGGTATAATGCTGAGGCTTCATAAAACAATAGTTAGACCACACTCAGAGTATTGTGAACAGTTCTGAGCCCTTTATTTAAGAAAAGATGTGTTTGCATTGGAGAGGAGGTTCATGGGAATGATTCCAGGAATTAAAGGGTTAAAGTATGAGGAGTGTTTGATGTTTCTGAGCCTGTACTCTCTGGAGTTTAGAAGAATGGGTTGGGGGCAAGGGGTAGGATGGAGTCTCATTGAAACCTATTGTATATTGCAAGGCCCAGGTAGAGTGGATGTGGCAAGGATGGTTCCTATAATGGGTCAGTCTAGGCCCAGAGGGCACAGACTCAGAATAGAGGGATGCCCATTTAGACCAGACATGAGGATAAATTTCTTTAGCCAGAGCGAATTTATTGCCACGGAGGCCAAGTTTGATAGGTTCGTGGTTAGTTAAGGTGTCAAAGGTTATGGGGAGAAGACAGAAGGATGGGTTGACAGGGATAATAAATCAACCATGAAGCAAAGGCAGAGCAGACTCGATGAGCTGAGTGGCCTAGTTCTGCCCTGATGTCTTATGGTCTTACATATCAAAGGTTGGCGTATAATGGTACAATGGGATAAACAAAACCATACAAAAGTAAATGCAAGCTTCAAAATACTTTAGTTTCTGTTTATGATTCATCATGTAAAACGTCACAACTTTTCACAAAGTGAATGTCTCCACTCTTACCTTGCTGCCAGGACACCAAAATTGATATGGCAAGCCCAAAAGACAACAAGAATACAATTTGTGCAAGAGTGTTGGCAATTAAGACAAAAGGCTCAGTTGTTCAGTCGCACGTACAGTTGATTTTCCAGCCTTGGCTTGTAACTCATTGTATGCACAGTTATAAAGTGATAATTAATGCCTTTTTGTTTATGCTGCATTCCCATTTAAAATGAGTACAAATAGCTCCAGGGAAATTCCTAGGCGACATATTCAGTGAATGGAAGGAGACAATGTCATATTATCATTCTAGACATGCCTGAGGTTGTGGATCAGTGGACAGACAGATCTGCTCACTGAGAAGCAAAAGGAATTTTGTATGTATGTAGCAGTGTGATAAATTCATTGACATTTCACAAGCGATTTATTTATACCATGGGAAATTGTAACTGCTTAAAATAATGAATCTATTGGCTTATTTACAAAATATGAACATTAAATCAACAAAATTTAACTAGCTCAAAAGAAGATGACGTTGGTGAGACTGCACTTGGAGGACTGTTTACAGTTTTGATTATTCTGTTGTAGGAAAGGCATCATTAAACTGAAGAGTTCAGAGATGATTTACACGGGTGATGTCAGGACTCGAGGGACTGAGTTACAGGGAGCGCTTGAGCAGGCTAAGACTTTATTCCTAGAATGTAGCAGATTGAGATTTGACCTTACAGAAATGTATTAAATCATGAGGGGTATCAATAGGGTGAATGTTTGAAATTTTTTTTCCCAGAGAAGGGTAATTAAAACCTAGAGAACATAGGTTTAAGGTGAGAGGAGAAAGATTTAGAAAAGACCTGAGGGGTAATTGTTTCATACAGAGGGTGTTCTGTATGTGAAATGAACTGCCAGAAGTAGTGATTGAGGCAGATGTAATCAAAACACATAAAAGACATTTGAATAAGTACATGGAGGTATTTTGATTTAGTATATGGGCCATACATGGACAACTGGGAGTCACCATGGTCCATATAGGCAAGTTGGGCCAAAGGGTCTGTTTGCATGCTTTTTTATTCTGACTGTTCTAATACCGCAGGAAAATGCACTCTCTCCCTTTGTTCAACAAGCTTACATCGATTGTTTGAGAATGATGTACATTACAGAGGTCCCAGCTTTGAGGTTCATTAATTCTGGATTGTAGGATGCCAGGGTCATCAGTGGGCCTTGACTGAATTGTGTGAGGACAGTTTCGTCTGTTGTGCCCCACGTGGACTAGTCGTCTGCCAATGTTCAATGTCAAGTTCACTGTAGAACTGTCTCCCAGTAAGGAGTCAAAAGCCTTGAGGGAATGGGGGAGATATTTGGGAAGGAAAAAAGTGATGTGGCGAATGTGATTAAAGTAAATTTCCTTCTCAGCTGCATTTAATATTACATAATGAAAGCAATGGCAAGGAATCAAACCTACTTTTGAACACAAACATATGAGTACCTTAGTTCTCTTCTCTAGTAAGGCTTCTGTACCATACATAAAGTTTGAAGTGTTGTGTCAAAGCACACAGCTCATCATTATAACTGAATCAGGTCGAATCTTGTAGAGAATTGGCACATGTGAGCATAATTTGTCATCTCACCTTGAAGTTTCTGGGCCAGCAATCCTCAATTTCTTTCATCTGAAGTAGCTGCATCACAAAGAAAATGTTACGTATGGTTCAACTACCTCCTGCTTTACCTAAGTGGTCTGTGCCTGCCCTAATTGAAGGCAGATGGTCAGCTTTCTGGCCAAGGACCTCCCAGTTGCATGGCACTTTCTTATAATCCACAAGTTCACTGGGTTGCCCCATGCCTTCAAACGAAGACCTATTTGAAAAGGGCACTGTTTCCTTGAGCCACCTTCTCATTGCTTTTAAGCAGTAAACAAACTTTGAGAAAGAAGGGAGTTGTAGAACTGAATCCTGATATGCTCCATAGTGATTGTAGCCTCTGAATGCTGAAGAGTTTGGGTGTGTTGCTGGGCTTCATTAGCCCACTTTCTTTGAGTGGAAATACTGAATGGATTTGATTTGCTTGCAAGGGTAGCACTTCAGATGAAGCATCCTACTTTGCAGTATGTTTCCCTCCAGATAAAAAGCAATGAATTTCTGTTGTTTGGATTAATCACTGTATATATCTTTCACTTCTCTCTCTCTCTCCTTTCCGACTTGCTTTTCTCTCTGCTCTCTCCTTTCCCACCTTCAAGCATCTCCCTCTCTTTCCCTCCTCCCTTTCCCCTTCCTTCTTCTCTTTCCCCTTCCCACATTCTTACCCCCTTCTCCTTTCTCTATTCTCCTCTGCTTCCCACGCTCTTCCCCTTCCACTTCACCCTTCTGCTTCCCCACTTCCCTCTGACCACCTTCCCCCTTTCCCTCCTGTTCCACCCCATCCACTTCCCCATCTCTCCTCCTTACCCATCATTCTTCTCCCCTTTCCACTCTGTCAACTTCCCCCCTCTCCCCTTTTCCCCCTAACTCCCCTCCTCCTTTTTCCCACTCTCCCCCTAACTCCCCTCCTCCTTTTTCCCACTCTCCCCTCCCCATTCCCTCCCTTCCCCTTTCCCCCTCCCAACTCCATCCCCTCCCCTTTCACCCCTTCCCCTATTTCTCCTTCCCTCCCCCTCCCTCTTTCACCCTCCCTCTCCTCCCTCCCTCTTTCACCTTCCTTCCCTCCCTCCCTCCCTCTTTCGCCCTCCTTCCCCTCCCCTTCCTTCCCCTCCCGTCCCACATTCCCCCACCCTCCCATCCACCTCTCCCCTCCTTTTCCTACCCCTTCCTCTGTTCCCTCCCCTTCCCCTCCCTTCCACCTCTTTCCCCTTCCCGCTTCTCTCGCTCCCCCTCCCCTCCCCCCTCCCCTCCCCCTCCCCTCCCCCTCCCCAATCTCTCCCCGCCTCCCCTCTCTCCCCCTCCTCCCTCCCCCTCCCCTCTCTCTCCTCCCCCTCCCCTCTCTCTCCTCCCCCTCCCCTCTCTCTCCTCCCCCTCCCCTCTCTCCCTCCCCCCCTTCCCTCCCCTCTCCCTCCCCCCTTCCCCCTCCCCTCCTCCTCCCCCCTTCCCCCTCCCCTCCTCCTCCCCCCTTCCCCCTCCCCTCCTCCTCCCCCCTTCCCCCTCCCCTCCTCCTCCCCCCTTCCCCCTCCCCTCCTCCTCCCCCCTTCCCCTCCCCTCCTCCTCCCCCCTTCCCCCTCCCCTCCTCCCCCTTCCCCCTCCCCTCCTCCCCCTTCCCCCTCCCCTCCTCCCCCTTCCCCCTCCCCCTTCCCCCTCCCCTCCTCCCCCTCCCCTCCTCCCCCTCCCCCCTCCCCTCCTCCTCCCCCTTCCCCCTCCCCTCCTCCTCCCCCCTTCCCCTCCCCTCCTCCTCCCCCTTCCCCTTCCCCCTCCCCCCCCCTTCCCCTTCCCCCTCCCCCCTTCCCCCTCTCCCCTTCCCCCCTTCCCCCTCTCCCCTTCCCCCCTTCCCCCTCTCCCCCTTCCCCCCTTCCCCCTCTCCCCTTCCCCCCTTCCCCCTCTCCCCTTCCCCCTTCCCCCTCTCCCCTTCCCCCTTCCCCCTCTCCCCTTCCCCCTTCCCCTCTCCCCTTCCCCCTTCCCCCTTCCCCCTCTCCCCTTCCCCCCTCTCCCCTTCCCCCTTCCCCTTCCCCCTTCCCCCTTCCCCCTTCCCCCTTCCCCCTTCCCCCTTCCCCCTCTCCCCTTCCCCCTTCCCCCTCTCCCCTTCCCCCTTCCCCCTTCCCCCTCTCCCCTTCCCCCTCTCCCTTCCCCCTTCCCCTTCCCCCTTCCCCCTTCCCCCTTCCCCCTTCCCCCTTCCCCTTCCCCCTTCCCCCTTCCCCCTTCCCCTTCCCCTTCCCCCTTCCCCCTTCCCCTTCCCCCTTCCCCTTCCCCCTTCCCCCTTCCCCCTTCCCCTTCCCCCTTCCCCCTTCCCCCTTCCCCTTCCCCCTTCCCCCTTCCCCCTTCCCCCTTCCCCCTTCCCCCTTCCCCCTTCCCCCTCACCACACACACTCACTCACTCACTCTACATCTATCTCTCTCTGTCGCTCTCTAATCACAGTAAATGTTTCTCAGCTGTTTATTGTTCCTCTGGCTAGAATGTTCTGTGCTCACTTATCTCGGCCACATGGGTTGTCACAACATCTGCTTCCTGCTAAGAATTACGGGTGTGATGTAATTGAAAACTAACAGTTTCCAAGTAAAGACCACCCTGTATGACCTCAGTAGTGCTCAGTCAATGAAAACAATGTCCCAGCGAATGGGATTTTCAGAACCCCTCCAATAAGAACTGGGGAGAAGGTGTTTGGCAGCTTAATGACCTGAATAATTTAGCATTGAGTTCCGTGGACCAGAGGAATAAGAAACAGCTGAGAAATATTAATAGCAATTAAATAGTGAAAGGAGGACTTTGTGCAATAAACCAGGCTAATAACGTTCAGTTGCCTTTTAGTCGAAGTTAAAACACAAACTGGGAGGTGGAAGTGAACATCAGGTCTCACCCTCACCTTTCAAATGAGAGTGTCGACATATTAAATTAAGATCCACTTAGTATGAAAATTGTTACTGGTCTGTTGCTCCAATCCTAAATACAGCTGTAGGGAACAAGGATTCCATCTGAACTCTCTGTGCAAATCATTGAGCATGCTTATTAAGAGCATGGTAATATTTCTCCCCCCTGCCCGCCCCCTCCCGCTGGAAGTAACAAGAAGGAATCTTCCTACCACTTCTCTGGACCTTTCGGAATCTGAAATTGCATTGTGAGCATTCACAGTTGCTGATTCCGCGGCACTGGATGAAGGAGGGAAAAAAGTTGCCCTGGAAATGCATCTACTGGCCACGGGTGGGTGTACCGGATGGACGACAATGTAGCGGTGTTGCACTTTCTTCCAAGCAAAACTGTGCAGGGCAGGAGCCGGATTGAAAGACCTGTTTAGTAGCTTGGAGTTCAGGGGAGGAGATGGTGGTGCTGACTGGGACTTCTGCCATAGACATATTTGATTCAAGACTGTTTATTGCCATTCTTTAGTAGACAAGTGTAAAGGAAAACAAATGATTGTTACTCTGGATGCAATGCAGCATATAAAACACAATAGGCCTAGTGAACACCATAACTATAAATATAAAAGCAATCCTATAAAATATAATGTTCAAGTAATTGTGGCCATATATACATCCGATTAGCTTATATACACAGAATGATTATGTGTATATAAAGTAATGGTAGGAGTATCTGAATATAAGGTGACTCTGATAGGAATTGATGAAGAGAGTATGTGGCACACACAAAATGCTGGTGGAACCCAGCAGGCCAGGCAGCATCTATAGGAAGAAGCACTGTCGACGTTTCAGGCCGAGACCCTTCGTCATGACTGCCCTTCTTCCTGTAGATGCTGCCTGGCCTGCTGCGTTCCACCAGCACATTTTATGTCTGTTGCTTGAATTTCCAGCATCTGCAGATTTCCTTGTAGTGTGTATTTGGTGTTGGGGGGGGGGGGGGTAATAGGGTGAATGTGTTGCTCAGCCTGACAGCCTGGGGAATGTAACTCATTTTCAGTCTAGTGGTCTGGGCAAGGACAAGGCACAGCCTCTTCTCTGCTGGGGCGAGACAAACAGTCCTTACCCTGGTTTTGCTCTTAAATCTGTTTTAACATAATATGGACTCATCCACTATATTGGGTGCACCTGTACACCACATTAATACAAATCCCTTATCAGTTCACAATCCCTTATCCAAAATCCTTGGGGCCAGTTGCATTTTGGAATTCAGAATTTTTCAGATTTCAGAAAATTGATAATTATATTGATAATTAACCAGTCTCAATACAGGTGGACTTTTGGACCTGGGGGAGCTCTGAACCTACACACATCCTCCTTATACTTTAAATCATCTCTAGATTACTTACAATACCTAATACAATGTAAATGCTATGTAAGTAGTTGTTATACTGTATTGTTTAGGGAATAATGACAAGAAAAAAGTCTGTGTATGCTCAAACGAGTGCTGGAGAGAGAACTTCCGGGTTTTCCCGATCCACGCTCTTTTACAGATACTATTACAGTTTATTTATAGAGTAATATACTGGTAAATGAAATAGTGGGATAATTATAGACCAGAAATACACTAGTACATTTTATTACCAACAAAAACATTCAATAAAACATAAAAATATACAGCTTCAAACGAACCAAATCAAACACATGGTAAATGACTTATTGGAATAAATGTAGAATGTAAATACTGTAGGACATATACAGGTTCAAACTAAGCTAAATACATACAGGTACCTCTAGTTAAGTCGCATTAAGTCTGACAAACAAAGCTAAATACTCTACAGGTACCTGATGGGCCAGGAAAAGGATTCTCAAGTTATGAAGCAACACTACGACAGACAGTGTTTTTAAAGACTTCTTCAGGAGTCATCTGTCTCATTAGCATAGGTTTATGTCTAAGCAATCTCTCTTCAACTGAGTAAACTACCATAATCTCTTGCTCACTGATAAAAGCATGTTGTTCAAGGCCAGCAATTAACTGATCACGCATTTTCACCATATCGTCATATCAACATGCTCCATGAGAAAAACTTCAGTTTTCAGAGCTTTTTGGATTTCAGAATTTCGGATAAGGGATTATGGACCTGTATCTACCAATCAAATATAAACCTATCTTCAAAATTTCATTGTTTGCATACAGGCAACCACAAAGCAAGAAAGTTATAAACTTAAAGAAAAGAAAATAAGGACCAAAACCTGATCTACAGAAAAGAAAATAAAAGCACAAATCATGAAAACAATAGAAGCGAGCAGTAACATTCTGAACCAAAGTGAGTCCTTCAGATCTGAAATCTGGAGCAGCCCGGAGTAGGCCCACAGCATCGATATCAGTTCATCATATTAGAGGGTATGAAGGACAGCAGCCAGGGCAGTCTTCATAACGTCAGTGCCATGTGGCAGTAACTCAGTGCATAAAAGCATGCAGACGTGGTCAAGAGGTTCAGTTGTTGTTCAGACCAAATCTCAGAATAAGGGAAGAAATGAGGTTGAAGTGACTTTGACCATGGAATGATTGTTGCTGCTGGAAAGGGTGTTTTGAGTATCTCGGGAACTGTTGATCTCCTGGGATTTATGTGCACAGCAATCTCTACAGTTTACAGAGAATAGTGTGAAAAACAAACACAATCCAGTGAGCAGCTGTCCTGTGGGCAAAAATGCCTTGTTAATAAGAAGGGGCACAGAAGAATGGCCATACTGGTTCAGGCTGACTGGAAGATGACAGTAACTCAAATAACCACGCATAGCAACAGTGGTTTGCAGAATGCACAACACATCAAATCTTAAAGTGAATGGACTACAGTAGCAGAAGACCATGAATATACACTCAGTGGCAACTTTATTAGGTGCAGGAGATTCCTAATAAAGTGGCCATTGAATGTAAATCCGTTAGTTTTGAGGTTTATGTTTTATACCTTGGTTCATCAAGAGTCACTGAATGGTTATTTGTGAGCTTAAGGCATTGTGTTCTTGTGGGGAAATGCTATGGCAGCTAAGGCCATACGTACTATCAATTCAAGCTTGTGAAATATTTGAATAAATCTGAATGTGGTATATTGAGGAACAAAAAGTCAGTGAAGGCAGACATGACGGATGATTCTATAAGTAGAATTTAGCATTGATTCCAATGACAGGAAATGATATCAATTAAAATCAGATGACACTGAGAAGAGCAATGGTATGTAATTGAATTTATGGAAATCGCAAGTTCCAAAACTTTGAAATGTCCCAAATGCTTTGCAAAGAATTAACACCTGTTTATTTGTGACTGTTGCTATTATGCTGAAAACATGGGTATAATGAGACTTCTTGAAATAATTATTGGCCTGCACACCTGTTAGGGCTCTGCAGCTCTTCCAAGTAGCATAATGGGGCTTTTTACTTGCAGCACTTGAAGGATCCAAATGCTCAGGTTGTGGTCTAATCTGAAAGATGACGCCACTAACAGTTCAGCATAACACACAAAATGATCAAGGAACTCATCAGGCTAGGCACTATCCATGGAACGGAATAATGAGTCAATGTTTTGGGCTGAGATCCTTTATCAGGACCTGATGCAGGTCAAGATGAAGAGTCTCAGCCCAAAATGGCAACTCTTTATTGTTTTCCATAGATACTGCCAGACTGCTAATCTGCTGCAGCATTTTGTGTGTGGTACTCTGGATTTCCATCATCTGCAGAAACCTCTTGTGTTACAAAGAGTTCAGGACTCTCTGACCACAGCACTGAAGTGTCACTCAAGGTTTCCACTTCTTGTTGAATCCACAGTGGAAGCATAAAGCTGCCAGAAGATTGAGAGAGCAGAATAAACCATAGCAAGACTACTGAGCAAGTCTAATGAGTTGGATATAACATTTTCTCCTCATAACTCAAGCTCATAATTTGCATTATACCACATTAAGTTGGAGGAAACAAATTTCAGTTTGCAACCAATGTTGGCATTATTTCAAAGTGGGTCCTCAGAAGTGAACACCACAGTTTTGGAACACCACCATTTAATCCTCATAGAAAAATAAATTGTTATAATTACAGCGCAGAGTCAACTGCAGAAAGAACAGAAATCCATTTTTCAATTAATAGTAACAATTGTTCTCATTAGGTCTGTAATTGGAAACAACAGTTATATCACAACCAGTACACTTTTAATAAGTCCTTTTTAATAGCATAACATTTACTGGAAGTTAGCATTTGTAAGACAGCTCTTGTGTAATTTGTTTTGGTATGCTATGACACAACCATATGTTTTCAATATTATGGCTAGGAGATGAAAAACTAATTAACTGCAAGAATTTTGCTATTTGTAAACCATGCCCAGTTTATAATATTTAGATCTGAAAGCCATGCTGAACAATGTCTCTGACATTTGGCAGTTGGTACTGATATGACCAACAACAATGGTCTTGGTCAAAGGTAGAGAGTTTGATAGAACAGAGGACAGATTGGTTAAGATTCCCTTAGATTACACATCAAAACAGTGGAAGTCAGAGGGTTCATTGTACTCAGAATACACTTAAGTCTGTTTAATTTTCACTTAATTGCTTTTAATTCTTCATGGCAATGATACAAAAATACAAGGAAATAAGAGCAGGAGGAGACTGCCTGTCCCCTTAAGTCTGCCCTACCATCAGTATGACCATTGCTGACACAGCAGCTTCAGCAGATACTGGAAATCCTGAATAACACTGAGAGAATGCTGGACCTTGGTCAAACTCAATAGCTTAGGTAGCATCTTGGGAATGAAATGAACAGTTGACATTTGACTGATCTCGGGCCAAAACTTTGACTGTTCATTCCCCTCTATAGATACAGCCAGACCTGCCGAGTTCCTCCAGCATGGATCATTAATCATGGTTGTTCCTTGCTGTTCCCTGCTTGTTCCTCATGATAATCTTTTCCTTAAATATCCATCTATCTTGATCGTAAGTGCTTCCCATGATGTACCACAGGGCAGTGTATTCCATAGATTTGCTACTCATTGAGAAAAAGCATTGGTCCAAGTTGAGAGATGAAAGATCTGAAGAGGACCTGAAGGGCAAGTTGTTTTATAAGCCAAGGGTGGTAGGAAGAACTGCCAAAGAAAATGGTAGAGATGGGTGCACTTACAATATTTAAAAGTAATTTGGACAGATACACAGATACAGACAGTTAAGAACAGTGGTTTCCAAACTTTTTATGCCATGGATCACTACCATTAACTGAGAGGTACATGGGCCACACATTGGGAACCCCTGGTATAAAAGGATATGGGTCATACACAAGCAAATAGCTCTTGCTCAGGTGAGCACCCTGATCAGCATGGAGAAGCTGGGCTAAAGGCTTTGGTTTCATGTTGTATAACACTGACTCTGAAAGATATTTCTAGGTACATAGTCCCATGTTCATTCCTCTTCCACAAGTGGAAAAATAAAAAACAAATTGGAAAATTGGAACTTGTATGTTTGAATAAGGTCAACTCTTATTCTTTTAGGCCTCAAGGAATACAAATCTCAACTGCCTATCCTCTCATGATAAGACAATCCCCTTATCCCAGAAATTAGCCCATGAGTCTGATGTGGGCATTGGTAACTTTGGTAGTATGTGCCTGATTATCCTTGTTGAGCCATTGCACAGAATTGTTGGGAGGCATATAAACTTACCAATTATCCCCTGCTGCAACCAATGGCCACTCAGTGGCCACTTTATTGGGTACATCTGCTCATTAATGCAAATACCTAATCTGTGAATCACGTGGCAGCATTCAATGCATAAGTGAGCAGAGAAGTTCATTTTGATTAGTCAGAACACCAATGGTAATGGAGAAAAGGCAAAGAAGTTCAGTTGTTGTTCAGACCAAACATCAGAATGGGGAAGAAATGCGATCTAACTGACATTGACTGTGGAATGATGGTTGGTGCCATACGGGGTGGTTTGAGTATCTCTGAGACTGCTGATCTCTTGGGATTTTCATGCACTACTGTCTCTAGATCTTACATTTTTCAAAGGTTCCAGCACATCCTCCTTCATAATGTTGACATGTTCCAATATATCAGCCTGTTCCACAATGGCATTGCATTCATCAAGGTTCCTGAAGCAAATTATTAATTAAGGACATCCCCCTACTTCCTTGGACTCCAGATGTGTTTTCCTCTTTTATCCCCGGTTAATCTTACCCGCATTCTAGTCACCCACCTGTTCTTCACGTACGTGTGCAATGCTTTGGAGTTTTCCTTAGGTATATCCTTTCCCAATGTACGCTCCCAAGTTCCTAACTAGTAGCATCATAGTTCGCCCTCCCCCATTTAAATTACTCTACCCAGTTTATTTCCCCTTTGCTGAGAATGTAGGCTGTTGTCATGTTTAGAATGCAGTTTGTTGAGTTTCCATGACAACTGCGTGGCACGGATCTTATCAGTGACAAGAGGTCATCTTTGCTGTGCCCATTGCAGGTGCACTTGTTGCAAAGAATGAGTAGCTAAACCCCTCCATGAACCGAATGCCATGTAAACACTCAATTTGTTGACTGATACAGGATAGAAGATATCCTGTGATTCCTGAACCTTTGAATGCCTTGAATGGACAAATAGAGATGGATGTAAATGGGAATTTCACACTCTGATGCAAGGTTAAAATGTAATTGATGCAGCCCTGATCAGACGATTGTTCAAGCAGTGTTGAATGTCCCTCACAACTATCTGCTCTCCACAGAGTATAGCTTCCCCCTTACAGCGTTTTGAATTCTTTCTCCTGATTTTAAGTAAAAATATTACTGGAGAAGATTATTTTTTCAAAATTTTATTAAAATAAAACAAATCTAGACTGCTAGTTAGGAATTGAATGGCAAATGTGGAATGCTGGAATGTGCTCACATATTGTAGATTTAAAGAGATCAACATTTTGGATGTTCTCTTGATAAATAAGGGGGCAGTGCTTAATTAGTATTTCACATTTGTTTTAAAAATACTGTGAATGGCAGGACCTAGATGAGCTCTGATAACTCCCAAGCAGTAGCAACAAAAAAAGGGGGGACGGGCATAAACAAAGTCTCAGCATGATAGCCGTTATAGTTGGGTTATGAAATATAAAAGTTGTTAAGTTCTTTTGCAGCTGTGCACAATTTTCATTAGGCCTCGTTTGGAGTATTATGTGCAGTTTTGGTTGCCACATTACAGAAAGGATGTGGAGGCTTTAGAGAGGGTGGAGTTGTAAATATAAGGAGAAATTAGATAAACTGTATTAGATTATGCCGCCTGGAGCACCAAAAGCTGTGGAGCGGGGGCAACCTAATACATGTACTGTATATAAAATAATAAACGACATATAAAGAGTAAATAGTCAGTCGTTCCTCTCAGAGTACAAATATTTAAAACCAAAGGGTATAGATTTAAGATGAGAGGGAAGAAGTTTAAAGGAGATGTGAGAGGTAATGGTGGTGTTTAGAATGCTTGCCAGGAGAACAGATAGATAGCAGTGCTCAAGAAGCATTTAGACTGATATAAAAACATGCACTGTTGGGCAATGTAAGTTGCCTCAGGCCTGTTACCCTTGTCTAGTGGGGGGAGCAGTCAACATGGGAACTGTGTAGTCTCAGATGTAATGAGAATTAGGCCTTAAGCCTTGGGCTTGCCTGCTGCTGCAGACCAGGTGAGAGACGTGGAAGTGGTACAGCGTGGTAGAGCTCAGCTGGGGCCTGGTCTGGCCTGTCAGTGCGGCCCTCCCTTGTTCAAGCGGTGGAATGACAGCCTGGATTACATTCGTCTGTACGCTATCGGGAGACTGTACCATTGATTGCTGGGCATTGCCACCCCGGGTCTTGGACTATATATGTTTTTTTTTCAAATGAATTATGCTTCTTTGCTGAATATTTTGAATTATTGTTACTCACTATGTTTGGATGTTTGTTTGCTGTTTTGAATGCTTTGCACCTTGGCCCCAGAGAAATGTTGTCTTGTTCAGCTGTATCTATATATGGTTTGAATGATAATTAAACTTGATTTGGTTTGATTTGATATGATGTAGAGAATGAAAGGATATACACCATATGTAGGCAGATGTGATTACTTTATATTGACATCATACCCAGCTCAGATGTTGCAGGCTAAAAGCTCTGTATCAGAGCTCTGCTGTTCTATATCACTACCTCAGTTTTTTTTGTAATATCTGTTTTTGCACTATTTTTAATTTAACTGTTTACTATACCAATATATATTCACTGTAGTCATTTATTTTTTTCTCTTTATTTATCATGTATTGTTCTGTACTGCTGTCGCTAAGTTAACAAATTTCACGACATCTGCCAGTGATATTGAATCTGATTCTGATTCTATATAATGAATGAAATTCCTGGATTTTCAACAAAAACAACAAAACTGTTGCTCTTCTGAAAGATAAATTAAGAGCGATCTAAATTTTCCCTGTGAGGCCTGAGAGAAGACTGTAAGATTCTTCCTCCTCCTTATACAGGAAGTTTTAAAACTAATCTTAAAACCCTTCAGCTGCTTTTGAACTCTCCAAATCTGACACACCCTGATAGGAAAGGAGCTTCCCACTCAGCTTGGAGCTACAACTCAGCTCATTGAGTCCCACATTGTATACTTAAGGAAGGATTTCACAGGGTACAAGGAAGCTGTGACTGTCAGCCAGTCACATTGGTAACATCCATGCACCCCCACCAGAGCAATACCACCACTGTTATTATCTCTTACCCCTTGCGCCACGAGAGAGAGCACTGTACTGCATTCTGATTTCTAAGTACAAGATTCCACAGATACTGAAAATCTTGAGAAACACACACAAAGTGCTGGAGGAACTCAACAAGGCAGTCAACATCTATGGAGGAGGATGAACAGTTGACATTTTGGGCCAAGAGCCTTCAACAGGACCAGAAATGGAGGAGGATGAAGCCTGAATAAGAAGTGGGTCAGGAGAAGGAGTCCAGGCTGGAAGGTGATAGCTGAAACCAGGAGAGCGGAATTGTGGGTGAGTGGGAAAAGTTATAGGTGGTAGAGATAAAGGGCTGAAGAAGAAGAAATCTTATTGGTGAGGAGAGTGGACCACGGGAGAAAAGGAAGATGGAGGGACACCAATGGGAATTGATAAACAAGTGAGGAGAAGAGAAGGGGTAAAAGGAGAGCCAGAATGAGGAACGGGAAAAGAGAGAAGGGTGGGGGGGGAGCAATTAGCAGGTTAGTGAAATCAATATTCATGCCATCAATTCAACTGTCCTTTATCCTGCTGCACCCCAAGACCAAGACTCCACATGTGCAAGCAACAAGTGATAGGCTTGCATCATCGTCAAATGTTGTCCAAGTTACAAAGACAATCTGTATTATGTACTACTATCCGCAAAAATGCTAATGCATGCCTTGGCGGTGTTGAGGTAAACTAGTGAGTGCTAAGAAAACAATGTTAGCTGATGTCAGTTTGTAGTTGGTGGTACTATGGTTGAAATGGTTATGTCACCAAGCCAAGGAAGAGGATCTGGTAAAATAATTGTAGTTATAGCTTGGAAAGGTCAAAGCTTTTTACTAATAGTTGGATCTGTTCTATTACACAGCCAAAATCTTTTCAAGAACCATTCGTACACAATCTATATAAACAGCACTTTGTTTGAGTTCTTTTGGGAAAAGATGATTGAAAATATCAAGGGAGATTGCAGTGTTGGATGCAGATGAGTGGCGTACTTTCTTCAAGTGTGGGGATACTGAGATTCCAAGCCAAAATCCATGATAAAGCAACCTCCTTTAAATCAACAAAATAATGTTGTTTGGCTCATATTTCAAGTAGTTGGAATTGGATGATTCATAAGTGGAACAGTGTTACAAGCAAAAATCTCTCTATTTAATGATTGTTCACAAACACATGGTAAATACACGTCTGTTTATATTTTATGTATAATGGAGATGAGAAAAAAGTGCTTCTTTCAAAAATAAACAGTATTATTAACACATGTTTGGTTCCAAATACGGCTTGACTGTCTTAAGACTGGTTTATGTAGTAAAATGACATATGTACTTTTCCCCCAGGAATTTCAAAGGGTGTTGGCAACTTTTGCAGTGACCTTTTACAAGTTAGTGTTGGTCAGGCACTCTTTTGAGTTTATGCACAGAAGCTTCTCTACATGTGGAGTGAAGGGAAAAGCATAATGCAAGATTTGGCTTGGAGAATTTGATGGCTTACAATGATTGAATAAGTGTCCTTACCTGCACGAGTAAACTAGCACGATACAATCACAGCAGTTGTAAACATACTCACAGAGCATGATTGTAATACTTCACCCATTATTTGAATTGGTATCCAAACATTCTTTGCCCATTCTTTAAGCAATGAAGTGGCAAGTTGGCAGTATCAAACTTTAGCAGGCAATCATGTTTTCATTTATGTCATGATCAATATTATGCAATTAATATTTAAGTAATATTTGAGTAATTTTCTCTACTGCATATATTTGTTGAATAAGCATTCAGTCTTTTATTAATTTATTGTGGGTTATATATATAAATACGTGAATTGCACACGCCATCAGGCTAGCACGTGATACGTGCATACCTTGTGTAAACTAAACCCAAGATTAGACCCACATTTCTGATTCCCGTGTCTTCCTTTGAATTAGTTTAATGTTCTGAAGTTACAAAATGTAGCAATCAACATTTACTGACTATCCTTAATTCCCTTTAAAAGATAGTGGTGAACAGCCTTCTTCAACCGACTGTTTGATGTTTTCCAAAAGTGCTATTAGGTAGGAAGTTCCAGGATTTTATTACAGCAAAGATAAAGAGAAAGAGCAAAGCATTTTCAAGTCAGGGTAACGTGTAACTTGGAGGGGGATTTGCGAGCCAACCTTTCTTCAGTGCTCACTGCCCTTGCAATTCCAGCTTGTGTGTATCATGGCTTTGGACAATGTTGATGAAAAATTTATAAACCTTTGTTTTATGACGATCATATGTAATGTTTTACTTGGTAAAAGATAGTTTACTCGGTGGCATTTTTTGCCATTTGATGATGAACACAGTGAGAAAAAATCTTTTGGCATGATGTAAATTCACTCCATAGCCAGGTATGGTGCACTTGGATGAAATTAAAGACTTTTGCCCGGAATAATTTTCAAACTTTCATTTGTGAGACAGCCCAGGGGCAGGGACATTATGTTCTAGATGTACTATTAGGATTACAGGACTGTGTGTAGCACACTTGGGGGATTTGGATTGCAAGATAACAGAAACATATTAAGAGCAAAACAATGACACTGAGCACAGCTTTCTGGGAAACAAGGGTAGGGTGACTCTGCCCCACACAAGGAAGAGAACAAATTAAATGTAGATTATCTGTATTAACTAAATATAAAAAATATATTAACTTGTAATGAGATAAGATGGTAGACATTTATTCAAAATAGCTATTTTATCTTGATTCTTTTAAATAGGTCATTTTGAACCATTACATCATCTAACATGTTATCTTTCAGTTAACTTCAAGAATACTGTTCAGGTAACCTGAAAAGCAAGCAACGTGACATTTGAATTTTACTTGTTCTGCTTTTAGAACATGACGTAAGGATGAAATTCATTCCATCTGGAACAAATTTCATCGTTGTAACATTCTCACACATAATTATTTTCCATTTTTCAAGGCTGCAAGTCCATTAAACTGCATTGTGGAAGTCACTTTTTATTAAAATGCTTCTTAATTGCCTTTTTTATTTTCTGAATTTAGGGTGTAATAGTATGTCTAAACCATATTATTAAAACGCACTACATTTCTGTCCCTCCCCTATGGTGAATAAAGTCTAAAGTGTCGTATTTCAAATCTTCCATTGTCATGGTGATTCGGTAGCTGGAACTGCTGCCTCAAAGCTGTCAGGTTCGATCCTGACCTCAGGTGCTACTTGTGTGCAGTTTTTATGTTTTCTCATGTGGAATTCTGCTCCTTCAAAGGAGTTCGAAGGGGAATTAATAAGTATGTGAAAGGGAGTAAATAGCAGGACGAAGGAAGGAAAAGGGGGATTGGGTCAAAACAGATAGTCCTGCCAGGACTTTGTGTCAACCTGGTGCTGGAATGGTGTCATTATGTGTCATAACTAATAGGTAAATATCTTCAGCTAAAGAAACCCCCTTTACGTTCTATCCGTGTAAACCTTTATGGAGATTTTGGCTGAGTTGTCCCACAACAACGACCATTCCCTCAATGTCAGCAAGAGCAAGGAGCTGATCATTGACTTCAGGAGAAGGCCATAGGTCCATAAGCCAATTTTCATCAGCAGATCAAAGGTGGAGAGGGTCAGCAGCTTTAATTTGCTCAGTGTTATCATTTCAGAGGATCTGTTTTGGACAGATGTGTGATGACAAGGGCAACTCAGCTGTCCTTTGACTTCCTTAGAAGTTTGCGAAGATTCAGCACAACAGCGAAACAGTCGACAAATTTCTATAGATGTGTGGTGGAGAGTATATGACAGGTTGCATCACAGCCCAGCATGGAAACACTAATGCCCTTAAACAAAAACTCCTACAAAAATAGTGGATACAGCTCAGTCTATCACAGGTAAGATCCTCCCCACCATTGAGCACACTACACATAGTGATGTCACAGGAAATCGGCATCCATCATCGAGGACCCACTCCACCCAGGCCATGCACTCTTCTCAATGCTGCCTGCCATCAGGAGGAAGGTACAGGGAGCTTGGGACACACATCAACAGGTTCAGGAACAGTGAATACCCCTCAACCATCAGGCTGTCGAACAAGAGGGAACTAACTTCACTCAACTTCAGCCCATCATAGAACAGTTGCCACAACCTATGGACTCATTTTTAAGGATTCTTCATTTCATGTTCTCGATATTTATTGGTTATTTTTTTCTCTTTCATATTTGCAATTTACTGTCTTTTGCACTTTGATAGTCACTCCAAGTCACTCCATCCTTTTGGCTACAGTCTTTCATTGATTCTATCGTGTTTCTTGGATTTACTGTGAAAATAAACTTCAGAGTAGTATATGGTGATATATATGTACTTTGATGATAAAATTACCTTGATCTGTTTAACTTTAGTACATTTACAACCTTTTTCTCCTCTTCAAAATCCATGCTACTTTCTCCCAAATATACGTGCACCCTTTTTGGATTGTCTCCCAAAAGGCTGAACTTTCTTTCTGAAGTATCTTAGTTCAATTTCTGACCCTGATGCTATGCCAAAGTAGATTTCAGAATGGTACAATTGATACCTTATGTAATAGCTGGGAAACTAGTCAACCTGTTTCACAACCAAATTGTATAAATGGGACCACACCACTGTACTACAAAACCTCTTTGCCACGTTTCCAAATAGAACCTTGAAAGCTATGTGTAACCAGTGTATCATCTTACCTCAGGATATTTTCATCTTACCAGGTGTAATCAGGGCGCCACAAGTGTCTTTTCACTGTCTGTGGTGTTTGGCTTGGTGTTCTGCAAGGATTTCTGTTTGTCCTTCCCCATGCCCCATTCCTCACCGACATACCACCCTGTCAGAATGATCTGAAATACAGCATCACTTACACGTAAGCCAGTAGCACTAGACTTATCTCAATACCACCTTCTCTGAAGCCTCAACAGTTCTAAATTGCCAACCCAATATCTTTTGCAGGATGAGAAATTTACTACAGCTGGGATACTGAAGCCATCATCTTTAGTCTTTATAACATTCTATTCCTTTGCCACATACTTCACACTTTCCTTAAAACTGGATCAGATGGATAACAACCTACATTTCAGATATTATTACCTGCTTCAGTCTTGCCACTTGTCATCTGCTGATGAAACTCACATCAAGATGTAAGAATTCAGACCAAACTGTACCATATTCGAGATACGGTACAAAGGGCATTGTTCATGTTTTAACTTGCAACAGTGTCCATTCACTCACCTCCCTTGTGCTTCCTGATCTTCTCTGTTTCTATTTTAAACAATGCCTTGATTTTAAGATGCTTGTTTTCTTTTCCTAATCCCTCCAAAGTCTTACCACTCCTCAAGCATTTTTGTCTCAGTGGAAGAAAGCAGAAGTGTTCCACCATCAAGAGAAGTTAAATATTGTACTAGATTAAAGGAAAAGGCATATATAGACCAAAAAAAAAGTAATTCAGAAGACTGATATAGAGTTTGAATTCATCAAAGGAACTCCAGCACATTGACATTAGAGGAGGTAAAATATGAGAATAATTCTATGAAAAGCATAAAAGCAAATTGTAAAGCCTGCTATCAGTCTGCAAAAAGTTAAATAAAGCTAAGGTTAATGTAATTCCTTGAGAATAAAAGATGATAGGTTGTGTTGGAGAGCAGGAAATAGCTCAGAACTTCAGCATGCATTTTGTGTCTGCCCTCATGGAAGACCAAGCAAATGTCCCGGAATTTGTGGAGAATTACATTTGTAGCGTGAATATGGAGCTAAAGAAATAATCATTCCTTAAAAAATCTGGAGAAACTAATGGGAATATAAAGTGGTAAGGCACAAGTCATGAAGCTCTTTTAGAATGGAGATGAGGGGAAATTTATTTAGCCAAAGAGTAATGGAATTATTTGTCACAGGTAGCTATGAAGGCCAAGTCTTCATATATGTTTAAGCAGAGGTTGAGAGTCTTGATTGGTCAGGGCATAAAGGAATGCAGGGAGAAGCAGGAGATTGGGGCTGAGAGGGAAATTGCTTCAGCCGTGATGAAATGGTGGGGCAGACTTAATGGGCCAAATAGCTTAATTCTGCTCCTATATCTTAGGGTCCTATGATCTATATCCAGGGTATTTGAAAGAGATGGCTAAGAATGTAATGGCTGCATTTCCAAAATTATATGAATCTAGACAGCCGTCACAGTTTGAAACACAGGACATATAAGAAAGCAGGAAGAGAGGAAAATAAACCAGGGAATTAGCGACTAGTTAGTCGAATATTAGTTATCGGGAAAATGAGTTGAGAAGAATGAAATATGCAGTCTGGTAACTTCAGCAGGACAAGCATAACTCACAGTGAATCAATATTAACCAAATTTGGATGAAAATTTTTATGTGTAGTTACTAATCTGAAAGGAAATTCTTTATATCAAAAGAACCAAGGGTTGTGGGGATAGTGAAGGAAAATAATGGTGTGGTGCAAGATCAGCCAAGATCTTTTTGAATAAAAGAGTGGGAACAAAGGATGGAATATTCATTCATGATTCTACTACTTCTGTTCTTATCAGTAATCTCCTGGAACCTTAAAGCTCTCTGAGACATTTGTTATCACTCAACACTCTGCTCTTGAGGAACCCTGACTTTTAATACTCTTTCATTTGTGCTTGTGTTTTCAGCTGTTGAGGTATCGCCATCTGTAATTTTATCTCTAACCTTTCCCCCTTCACTACTTCTCTGCTTCACTATACCTCATTCGTTTTCTTAAAGACAGTCATTAAAACCTAGCTCTTTGTTCAACTCTTTGGCTATTTTCCAAAAGATAATCTTATGTGGCTTGGCATCATGTGAAATGCCTTGGGACATTTTTACTATGTCAAAGGCATTATAAAAGTGTAAGTATTTGTTCTCGTTATCCCTGTATTTAACTTGTAATGGAAAGCCATGTAAAATAACAACATTACATCAGAGACAATGTATGCCAGTGGAAAGGTGGTAATGAAGGAACAGCAATATAGTTTACATTATTGTTCTTATTTCTATGTTATTTAGCAAAGCAGTACAGTGTAGGCTCTTCCAGCCCTTCGAACCATGATGCCCCAGCAACCCCTGACAAACCTGATTAACCCTAACCTAATCAAGGGACAATGTACAATGACCATTTAACCTACTCACTACGCCTTTGGATCGTGGGAGGAAACCGGAGCACATGGAAAAACCCTCACATTCCACGTCCTTACAGACAGCGCTGGAGCTGAACTCCAAACTCTGGTATTCCCCAAGCTGTAATAGCGTCACGCCAACCGCTACGTGAATGTGGCAGCTAACCTTGGCCTGTCTTCTCATTGACCCCCTCCCATGTGCATTCCATTGTCCACAGCTATTATGTCACCCTGAACCCAGCCCAATCTCAGCTGATTTCCATGAAAAGAAATTAAATAAACGTAAGTGTTTTTAAAAAAGATACAATTAAGAAGAGCAGTTAATCAGAAGTGAAAAGGATTTAAAGGTTGTACTGTACATACATTTTACATTAAATCAAGGGTTTATAAGAATACTTAATGTGCAACTATGGTAATCTGCCATCCAATTGTTCCGAGGCCCTGATTGTTCGATATCAGTCTGGAATGTGTTGCTGGGGATCCAAAATGTTAGATAGGGTGTGGAGTGAGATCCTGGGCTCTGGACTGAAGATCAGGTGTGCATCAGGAACTCGGATTATGGTTCAGAAATTGGGAAGGGGGTTTAGGAATGGATGCAAGGTTGTAGTTAGAGCTGGAAGTGGGGTGCTCGCCTATTTTCTTCTCCCTTTAAGCTAACAGGTTTCATGACTAAAATAATTATATTTCCTTATAACATCAAAGGTAAATATTCTTGGGTATTAATAGGTCTAACATCCTGAAAATACACTTGTTCAATGCCGTCAAGGTCCTGAAGTTGACAAGTTATCACAGTTTTACTGTGCCTTATAAATTAAATGTGATTATTAACAGTGTAAGACGCCGTCCACTCGATTGATCCCTCCACGGAAATTAGAATATTTTCAGTAGATTGGGCCAGTACTTTTCAAGAGAATAGGAAGCAACCTTATTTAAATATGTCAGATTCCAAAGGCACTTGGTAAGGAAGGTGCAAGGAACTTTCCCCTCGTCTCTCTACCTCTGTCTTCATTCATCTTTTATGTGCACCATCACCAGTAATCACCAAGTGTCAGCGTCCTCTCACTGATGAGACTGCCATCTCTTGTCAGCTCTAATTAGCCTATCCCTGACATTTCCTTTAAATGCCACCCTATCACCTGCATTCCCTTTGTTCTATCCACACCTTTTCTCATAAAATACGATTTTCCTGTTTTTGCTACCAGTGATTAATGTGAAATGTTGATACTCTCTGTTCTTCTATCTTTCTTTGTTTCTCTGTATGCTGCCCAACCCACTGAGTCTTTTCAGGTTTTTGGTTTTTACGTCAGTAAACTTACACTGCTCTAACATATCAAAATTAACAAAATGGTTTGTGTTTCATGTTTTAATAGTGTACAACATGATAGTTGTTGACGTGTACGTTGCTTTGGATTGCTAATATCTGCAGAATTTCTTGTGTTTATGTCAAGGTACCTGCAGTTTCAGGATTCAACTGATTGAATTCAGTTCAGCTACATTGCAGAAGAATTATAATGTCTTTTCAATTTCTATTTCTATTGTGTTCTGTCTGAAGGCAATGTCTCATGCTGGGAAATTAATCTGGTAATTCATCTATCTCCGGTATCTTCCCTGTGTAACCATTCTTCACCTGTCAGTCTAGACAGCTTGTTAATAGTTGGAGATGCTGCTGATAAATCTGATCATGTCCTCAAATGACTTTCTCTCCTAGACACATTCTAGCAACTAGAGAGTAAGATCTTTGGCTGATTTGTCCTTTTACTGGTCCAAGGTTATAGAGGCTAGTTGTATCTTTCAATGCTGGCTTAAGGAAGCTAATTCAACACAGGTCAGGGCTTGAATGTGAAACTTTCCCAGTTGGCATGGCAAACATACCAAGTGATGCCTTTATTCACTAAGTCACCACAGCAGCTGCTTTTGGAACAGAATCCAGTCATAAATTCAAGAAATTTGTTGAGCCTTAGTCGCCAGATTTATCTCATTGCATTTACACTGTGACATTCTCGTACATAAATCTTTGCTCATGGCTGCAAAAAGGGAAGCTCTGTAACATTAAGCAGTTTCACCGTTTTTGTGCCCAGCTGAGACATATCACTCATACTAGTCCACATGCAGATCATTTGATTTGTTTTCTTTGTTAATTTAGGTCATTAGTTATTGGAAGAGGTGATTATATAGTCGAAGACAAGAAAATACTGTTACAAGCACTTTGAATTGGAGGCAGGAAGTGCTGTAATGATTTCCTTTGCCTCTTCATTACTGAACTTGAGGCACTTGAAGATGAAAATATAATTCATCAGCTCAAATGACTTCTTCCAGTGGAAGACCTGTCTACAACAAGGAATTCCTCTCCATTATAGCAAACACAGCCACCAAAGAAGAGGTCAAATAGGTGACACCCTGATGGTCCCCAACAAATTATAGACAGCCTGCATGCAATTTCCATGTGCAAAAGAAAATATTTTATGAAGTTTTATGTAATTAGAAATGGACCATATTGAGGTCTTAGTGCCTGCTAGTTAGTACAAAGATATTAACTGGTTCAATTATTATATATGGCTGTGCTGGCAGGTTGCAGTAATCACAGTCTCCTGCTTGCATTTACTTTTGCCAGCATTTTCATCTCTGATATTATGTTTAAAAAATATAAACAAAGATGTATAGCTGCCTTTTATTTATTAGACATGATTACAGCACCATCTCCACTGGGAAGCCGCTATGGACTTCAATGCCTAATAAATTTACAGAACATCATGTCAACTTCTAGGGTGCCATTAAGAAGGTAACTCGTGCAAGCAACCTGTGCTCAACATCGGTAAGGCCAAAGAACTGAATGTAGACTTCAGAAAGTGTAAGACGAGGGAACACACATCAGTCCTCTAGAAAGATCTGAAATGAAAAGAATGAGCAATTTGAAGTTCTTGGGTGTCAATGTCTCTGAGGTTCCATCCTGAGCCCAGCATATCAGTGTAGATACTGTTACGTACTCGTGACATGGCAGTGGTACCCTTGTCACGTAACTGGGGTTGAAGCTATACTGGACTTGAGGTAATGGTCTTGTGATGGTGGAGTGACGTCATTTTCCCGCCAGTAGAGATCATGTGACAGGTTTTTTTTTACAGGGTATAAAAGGGAGACCCCACCCTGTGAGGAGGGGCAGTTCATGGCTGGATTTGCCATGTTGACTTCATGCCACGGCGTGATTTAATGTGATGACACAGTTTAGTTGAAGGATGAAGTTTTTATCTAATGCCTAACGTTTAAAAGGGCATTGACAGCAGTTTCTTTACAATACCGCTAGTTGAGAATCAGTGGAGAGTGAAGATCAGAGTTCGGGAGTTAAAGATCGAGGAGAATCGATTTTCGACGGTGAAACGGGTTCGACCTTGTTTAATCTTTATTCGGAAGGAATTCGTTGACTGTCCTCATGTTAATCTCTGCGGGATAGCAGAAGATTGGGGACAGTGCGATAAAGGAAAGGACAGTGCCTTTAAGCTGTTTCGTTTCGTTTCGTAAATACTTCGTGGGAAAAGTTCGATATCAGGGATCGAAGCAAAACGACTTGAAAGAGAATTTAAATCGTCTTATAAAGTCTCTCCTTTTAAATGGACTGTGAGCATTTCGAACTTTTGGCAATACTATGTTAAAGAACTGTTTTTGCAACATCGCTTTAAGAACTGTGTGAGCTGCATCGCTTTAAGAACTGTTTAAGCTGCCGCACAGCAGCTGATTTCCAGTTACGTTAGTGTTTGTTTACTTTTGGGGGGTTTGTTTTCAGTGTTTAATAAATGTGTTATTTGTTGTATAAACCCTTGCCTAACTCATATATTTATTGTTGCCTGAATACGTAACAATACTAAGAAGGCACAACAGCGGCTATATTTCATGAGAAGTTTGAGGAGACTTGGTGTGTCACCAAAGATGCTCATAATTTTCTACTGATGTACTGTGGAGAGCTTTCTAACTGTATGCATCACCATCTGCTATGGGGAGGGGTGCGGTGCACTGTTGCACAAGATTGAAAGAAGTTGCAGAAAATCGTGAATTCAGTCAAGTCCATCACAGGCATTAGCCTGTGTGGCATCTTCAAGGAGCAATACCTCAAAAAGGCATCATACATCATTAAGGACCAGCGTCACCCAGGACACATCGACTTCTCATTGCTATCATCAGGGAGGAGGTACAGGAGCCTAGAAGCACACATTGAACAATTCAGCAACAACTTACCCCCCCCCCATCCAATTTCTCAATTTCTGAATGGACATTGAACTCATGAACACTAGCTCACAATTTCTTTTGCCACATTACAAATTCCATGACATACTCTGGTGATATTAAACCTGATTCTGATTATTCTTTCTACTGCAGGTCCTTTGCTAAAACAGCAGACTTGTGATAATATGCAAAATGCTTAGTTTGAAATATTGCGTTACAATGTAGAAGGGACATATATTAGGAAACAATTGAAACTCCATATTTGTCAGTGCCCACGAGATTACTTAGTTGCTTGTGCGTCCTGCATGGGTATCGACTGTCAACTCCCAGCCACACACAGTTGAAGTTATTGCTGCTTGCTCTGTTATACCTCTTCATTTTTTACATGAGTGCCACCTTTATTAGCAAAATGTAACTTTGCAGACACTGCAAAACACTCCATAACTAAAAGTACTTCAATTTTATGAAACTTAACACTGAACACAGAACTCTGCAGCACAACAGAGTAATGAAACAGATGTTTTCTATAACGTTCCCTTTGGGGGTGGTTCATTTTCATAAAGGGAGCCCTCTGGGTTTTGGTATAACAAACACGGGGAGGTTCAGTTTTCAAATCACTGCAATCTGAATGAACTTGAAGAAGAAACGCAACCATTAATTGAGTTTGGTTAAAGCTTTATTAAAAACAGCAAAACAACATTCCACATTGGCCAGCAGATTAACGTGCTGTAATGTAGATAAATCACGATAATTAGGATGGTAAATACATCCTTACGGAAGTTGATTTGACTTTCTCAGTTGCAGTGTTTTTCGGTTGGCAAACTGCTGCACAGAAAGGTCTTCTCTATCAGTTAGATGAAAATAACTGTGGGACTTGTGGCTTCTTGTTCTGAATTCCATTGAACCCGTTCCAAGAATGGTGAAGTTATCTAGCACCTTTGTAGTCTGATTAGGACTTATTAATTCACTTTGATTTAATGAGCCTATCATTCAGAAGATACTTTGGAGATATGTCTGATTGCAGTGCCTGAGTAGCAAAGGCTAAACATTAACCCAGTACCTGTCATCACATAGGAAAGAGAGCTATGACTATGATTTAGCCAGCTTTGTATGGGCTAGTTTAGTAATGCAAACTTTATATCAAATTAGGAGTTTTACACAGGATTTTTTGTCAAAATTATGCTTGAAGATTTTCCCTCATGTGCTTCTGTCTTATCTTGTGACTACCATTTCTCCCAAACAACCCCTTTTGCTCCAGTTACCATGTACTGAAGTATATCTCCTTTCTCATTTCTTGCCATTCTAGTGGCAAAATGCTTCAGGCTGGATAAAAGTGTTTTAAATGCAATACCGTAATTGGGAAGGGCCGAAGAAATTTCTGAAGGCTTTTAGTAGATGACTCACCCTTTGAATCATGCTGGGTCTGAATCTTGTTCAGATACAATGAGTGCTTAATCTGCAGTGGAGTATTTGTGAAACTTGTTTACTTTCATACTTTGCTTGATAAATGTGCAATGTCCAAAGGTGTAGACGTGTATCTTGAGAGACGTGTAAATCATGAAGGTGTTATATTTGATCCAATGTATCATTGCCAGCGTAGAACTGATCACACTGCCTTATTCTCTCATCCAAACCCTTTGTCTTCCTATTCTGTAACCGTTCATCGATTTTCCCCTTAAATGATGCAATGGTCTCTGCTTTAGTGATTTTCGATATCAAAGCCTTCCATCTTCTAAGAACTCTCAACATGACAATTTTTTTCCTCCACTTAAATCAATAATCCCTTGTCACTGAATTCTGAACAGAGAGCAAACAGTCCTTCCTTCAAAATATTTGCCACATTCCAAAATATTTATTAAATTCTCTCCTCTCTATGCTTCATAATTCAAGTCTGCCCAGCTTTCCTCCTGACTAAAGGCACTCATCACTGGTGATCCTGGTGAATCTACTCCTGGCTAACTTGATGTTCTGTGGGCCAGCAATTGTTCTGTTTAAATACATCATAAACCTTTGTGTTCTTATCTAACTGCTCAATTTGTAACCATTCTTTGGAATTATATTTGTTGAGAATAAAATGATGTCTTCCTTTATGATTTATAGCTGTTTTCAATCCAGTCTTCATGTTTATTAAGGTTATTGCGTGATATTACAGAAACAGCTGTTATCAGTCAAAGGATATGATTTATTTATACATAGTAAGTACTATGAAATAAGTCCACTTGCTCCATTTTTGAGCTCAATAATAAAGCTGTTCATAACATTTGCTTATCAGCATTTTTCACTCTCATGCGCCACATGGCTGCCTGTTATGCAGCCAGCATTTAGTGCAGTGATGAAGGCCCTCCATCTCTGGCGGTGTTCAGGGCTTCATTCATCATGTTAGTAGCTTCCTCCCGGTTTTCACTGCTGCCAGTCATGCAAGACCTGGGTGGAGATTCAGGAATACTGTTGCCCTCAGACATAGAAGGACTCTTCAATGCTGTTTCCCGAACAATTTTGTTTTACCAGTCGGAGTTTGTAAGTCCTAAGAACCTGGAAAACTGGTGGACCACTTTTAGTCTGTCCTCTACCCTCTGACATGTTTGGCATGGGTGACCCTACCAAGAGCCAAAGTTTAAAGCCCTGACTCCAGCCAACAGAGCTCTCTGGGTCATTGGGACATACAAGCCTCCAAACCGTGACAAGATTGTGCTCCTCTTAAAGGGCAGAGGTGGCATAACTAGAGATGCAGTTAGTGTGGCACTTTCCAGAGGGCAATTCAGAGCTGCATGTGCATGGAGTCTAGTGGTGTTGAACATTGAACCCATGAACACTACCGCACTTTGTTATATTATTTCTGTTTTAGCACTTTTTAATATACATATATATCTTACTGTAATCGATCTACCTTTTTTCTATAATATCATGTATTGTTCTGTATGGCTGCCACTAGGTTAACAAATTTCACGACATATGCCAGTGATATTAATCCTTTTGTTTCTCCTTGACCAGTCTTCCCAAGATGCTCAGTCTAAACAGGAAGAACATGAAATACAGTGAAACCCTATTATATCGCGAACGTTTGGGTCCATAAAATGTCATTGCAATAAAAGCGGGTTCGCACTAAATCAGCGTTCAAACTGACCCAGTGTTGACCTAACATCCTAAAACACCCCTATTTTTGCCCTATTTGACCCATTTTTTGCATGTTTACCTTCTGGCAAGTAAATTACCTTTGAATTAAAGAATTCTGTGGAAATTAAAGCACAGATAAATTTTTAATACGCAAAACAACAAATAAAAGCATTCAAGAATATTAGCAATCATCATGTACAGTTTATTTCTTTAAAAAGTGATTGAGTGTTCCTTGCTTAAACGTAGCATGTCGCTGGCTGCGAGCAAAATATAGAATGCTTCTGAGCTGGAGGATTTTTGTCTGGTCCACCTCCTGGGTCTCCAGCCAACGGAGGCTAGCCTCGAGGTGTTCAATGGCTTCGGACACTTTTGGGGGTGGGGGCGGAGGTTCTTCATTATCATCTCTTGTGGCTCGAGAACTGGTACACTTGCCTCCGCCGGTGCTATAGTTACATGACGGACGATATCAGCATCTGTCAGGTGCTCATATGTTGGACATTTGTCGTCAGCAGAGACCACTGGCGTAGCTCTTCTTTGTTCCATTCAGACAGCCTCGCTGCCTCACGCACCTCTTCCTCTTTCTCCAAGGCTGGAGAAGGGGGAGTATGGATTGACAGGGACACGGATGGACATGGAGTCCAGTGACTCATCGCGTTATATCCAAATTTGCGTTAAATCGGGGCGCATAAAATCAGGGTTTCACTGTATTCAATTCAGTTTGCAATTGAAAGCAAAATAAAGGCTAAAATAAGTCAGATCAAGTAAAGAATAAATCAGCTGGGTGAGCTAAATCAATGGGAATTAAGGGGAAATCTTTCCACTGGTTGGAGTCGTGCCTTGCATAACAGAAGTTGTTTGTACTTAATGTCAGTTTCCTTAACTCTAGGACATTTTCAAGGCAGTGACTTAAGCTCAGTTATCTTCATGGTCACCAGAGACCTTCCTTCAGCCAACATTAAATAGTATTCACCTCTTTTTGGACAATTTGAATCAGTCTGTATTTGAACCTGGACTACATATAAACATGGTCTAAATAAAGATGTCACATTTGTGCCCTACAAAGTGTTTGACAATATCCTTGTCCAGCAATAGAGAGGATAAATACCTTTGCTTGATAATGAGGATAAGAAGTGAACGAATAGGACCTATCAAGTGTGACAGTGGGAAAGTGTGTATGGAACCGGAGGAAATAGCAGCGGTACTTAATGAATATTTCAGCATTCACTACAGAAAAGGACTTTGGTGATTGTAGGGATGACTTGCAGCAGACTGAAAAGCTTGAGCATGTAGATATTAAGAAAGAGGATGTGCTGGAGCTTTTGGAAAGCATCAAGTTGAACAAGTCACCTGGACCGAATGAGATGTACCCTAGGCTACAGTGGGAGGTGAGGGAGGAGATTGCTGAGCCTCTGGTGATGATCTTTGCATCATCAATGGGGACAGGAGAGGTTTTGGAGGATTGGAGGGTTGTGGATGCTGTTCCTTTATTCAAGAAAGGGAGTAGGGATAGCCCAGGAAATTATCGACCAAGTGAGTCTTACCTCAGTGGTTAGTAAGTTGATGGAAAAGATCCTGAGAGGCAGGATTTATGAACATTTGGAAAAGTTAATACAACATGGCTTTGTCAAGGGCAGCTCATGCCTTACGAGCCTGATTGAATTTTTTGAGGATGTGACTAAACACATTGATGAAGGAAGAGCAGTAGATGTAGTGTATATGGATTACAGCAAGGTATTTGATAAAGTACCCCATGCAAGGCTTATTGAGAAAGTAAGGAGGCATGGGATCCAGGGGGGCATTGCTTTGTGGATCCAGAACTGGCTTGCCCACGGAAGGCAAAGAGTGGTTGTAGTCGGGTCATATTCTGCATGGAGGTCAGTCACCAGTGGAGTGCCTCAGGGATCTGTTCTGGGACCCTTACTCTTTGTGATTTTTATAAATGACCTGGATGAGGAAGTGGAGGGATGGGTTAGTAAGTTTGCTGATGACACACAAGCTGGAGGTGTTGTGGATAGTGTGGAGGGCTGTCAAAGGTTACAGTGGGACATTGATAGGATGCAAAACTGGGCTGAGGTCAAATATGAAGGTAGTTTATAGTATTAATGGTAACACACTCGGCAGTGTGGAGAGTCAGAGGGATCTTGGGGTCCAAGTCTATAGGATGCTCAAAGCAGCTGTGTAGGTTAACTCTGTGGTTAAGAAGGTGTACGGTGTATTGGCCTTCATCAATCGTGGAATTGAATTTAGGAATCGAGAGGTAATGTTGCATCTATATAGGACGCTGGTCAGACCCCACTTGGAGTACTGTGCTCAGTTCTGGTCGCCTTACTACAAGAAGGATGTGGAAGCATAGAAAAGGTGCAGAGGAGATTTACAAGAATGTTGCCTGGATTGGGAGCATGCCTTGTGAAAATAGGTTGAGTGAACTCGGCCTTTTTTCCTTGGAGCGACGGAGGATGAGAGGTGACCTGATGGAGGTGTATAAGATGATGAGAGGCATTGATTGTGTGGATGGTCAGAGGCTTTTTCCCAGGGCTAAAATGGCTGCCACAGGAGGACACAGGTTTAAGGTGCTGAGGAGCATGTACAGAGGAGATGTCAGGGGTAAGTTTTTTTACTCAGAGAGTGGTGAGTGTGTGGAATGGGCTGCCAGCAGCAGTGGTGGAGGCATTTACAATAGGGTCTTTTAAGAGAGTTTTGGATGGGTACATGGAGCTTAGAAAAAATAGAGGGCTATGGGTAAGCCTGGTAATTTCTAAGGTAGGGACATGTTCGGCACAACTTTGCAGGCAGAAGGGCCTGTATTGTGTTGTAGGTTTTCTATGTTCCTAAAAGTATTACCTTCTCTACATCACACAGAACAATTTCCTGGGAAGTTGCTATTGGCCAGAAACTTTGCCAAATATATAAGATATAAACTTAGGAGAAATGACTGCTTCATTTGTAGTAGACATGAAAACTCATGGTGTTTAGACAGTGAGGAGTGTTGTCATGGTAGCGAAGTGGTTGGCACAATGCTTTACAGTACCAGTGACCAGGATTGAATTCCCTTTGCAGCCTGTAAGGAGCTGGTACATTCTCTCCATGACCATGTGGGGTTCCTCCGGGGGCTCCAGTTTCCTCCCACAGTTCAAAGATGTACTGGTTGGCAGGCTAATTGGTCATTGTAAATTGTCCTGTAATTAGGCTGGGAATAAGTAAGGGTATTGCTGTATCTAAGTAAATAAATAAAGACTACAGCATGATATCGATGAACTACAAAGTTGGGTGGAGGAATGGTGGATGGAATTTAATTGTGATAAGTATGAGGTTTCTTGGTTGATCTATTAAGGGTTGTAACAGTGGGTCCATTTGGAGCTTAGTGAAGCTAAGATACCTTTGTGCACATGTTCAATGATCCCTGGAGATGGCAGCATAGTTGGAGAAGGTGGTGAAAAATGAATGTAGCATTCTTTCCTTCATTGGACAGGGCACAGAATACAGGAGCAGGAAGCTCTTGGTACAAATTTTCAAAACATCAGTTTGGCTGTAACTGAAGTATCAGGTGCAGTTCCTGTCTCCACACTAGAGAAAGGACATGTTTGTTCTGGAGAGGGAGTGCAGAGGAGATCTGCAGGATGTTAGCTCGGTGAAGCATTTCCATTCGGAGGAGAAATTGGGTGGCCCGGAGCAGAAGTGGCTGAGGATATGCACAATCACAAGGTGATTATAAAGGGTAGCTAGCAAGAATCGTTTATCCCATGTCATGAGTGTCAGCAGCAAGTGGGGTAAAGGATCAAGGTGAAAGGTATAGGATTCCGGGAATGAGAGGGTTAACATATGAGGAACATTTGACTGCTCTTGGACTGTACCCCATGGAGTTTAGAAGAATGAGGGGAACGTCATAGAAGCATTTCAAATGTTGAAAGGCATGGACAGGGTGGATGTGGCAAAGTTGTTTCTCATGGTGGGGAGTCTAGTACGAGAGGACATGACTTGAGGATTGCAGGGCATCCATTCAGAACAGAGATGTGAAAAAAAATTTTAGCCAGAGGGTGGTGAATCTATGGAACTTGTTGCCACGGGCAGCAGTGGAGCCCAAGTCATAGGGTATATTTAAGGCAGAGATTGATAGGTATCTGAGTAGTCAGGGCATCAAAGATTATGGTGAGAAGGCAAGGGAATGGGACTGAAGGCGAGATTGGATCAGCTCAGAATGAAATGACGGAGCAGACTTGACTGGATGACTTCTGCTCCTTTGTCTTATGGTCTTATGGTAAAAAGTATATTGAGGATCTGAAGGGGAACCTTTTCACATACAGAAAGGTTAGAATCTACAATGTGCCACTTCAGGAGGCTTTGGATTTAGATTCTTGTATCACATCTGAGAAACATCTATTACAAGCATTTGATTTACCAAGGCATAGGAACAGTAGACATAAAGTGGATGACTGGGAAGAGTTTTACTGGGTGCAACAGTTGGTAGAGATGAGGTAGACCAATGGACTTGTTTCTGTGCTGTATGACAATACAAATACTAAAGGGACAGTTTTTTTTAATCTGCACACACACAGGTGAGTTATTCTCCACTCCATTTTTGTAAGATTTTACACACTCAAAACCTTATAGGTCAAGAAACTGCTCTTTCAACAATTAAGACGTGCTAAATCATCACTGACCAAGCTGCCAATTTAAACCCCAACCCCTACATTAGCACTGCTGCAATATGCAAAGTGGACTTCTGCAGTTCCAACCAAGTCTGCTTCAGTTACACTCCCCAAACCAGTCACCTTTGCCACCTAAACGGACAAGGATGGGAAGAACGAAAGAATTCTTGTAAGTCACAAGCCAGCCAGCCTCATTTTGAAACATGGCCATGTTCTTCCTTGGTCAAACATTTGGAACTCTCTAACAGTACTGTGGGACTATCACCACCACAACGACTGCCAGATTTCAAAATCACCTTCTCAAGGACTGTTTTGGATGGTATTAAATTCTCCCCTTGCTTCGCATGTATTATGAATGAATTAAAGAAACTTTAAAAGTTCTGTGAAGCACTATAACTATTCCACCAGGGCTTTGCCAGTTTTCTCTGTAAGTGGATTCCAGAACCATGATTGCTCATAAGTAAATGAGTTATTGTGCCAATCCAGCTGAAGGGTTCAGTGTACTGGCTATGTTGTGAGTAACTCTGATTTATCCCTCCATCTGAAGACCTTGGAGCATTGATTCAGCTCTAGCTTAGAACTGAGCGACAGAACACAAGCAGGCGGCCTGGCAACAAAATTCTGTCCATTGGCCATTGCTTGAGATTTACATTTTTAGACAATTCCCTGTGTGATTGCAATTGCTAAGAATCATAGACTATACCAAGAATGAAATGTGTATATTAATGCTAATAATTCACTGCTGTGGAATTTATTCATGGAAATTTGAAAGAACTCTGAAGGTTTATAAGGTTAGATTGCACAAAACAAATGTGCACAACAAACAGAAGAAAATCTGCAGATTCTGGAAATCCAAAGCAACACACACAAAATGCTGAAGGAACTCAGCAGGCCAGGCAGCATCTATGGAAAAGAGTAAACAGTCGACTTTTCGAGCTGAGACTCCATTGATGCCATCTGGCCTTAAATGTGTCCAAGCTCATTCGGGTGAAAGTTCATTTATGAATTAAGTTCAAGTCATGAAATATAACTCAGGCAATTCGATCACCCAAGTTTCCAAATGTACCTAAAGGGATAGAATGGTCAATAATTTTTATTTTAAATGCGGTGTTGAATACTTTGTTGTAATAGCCACACGAAGAGAAACTGAATTCAGTCATATTGGCCGAAATCTAAAATCTTCCCATCTTTAGATCACTGGGAGATAAAGGTCGGAAATATCAAGCAATTAGTTGTCTCCTGACAGGCTGTTGTAATGTCCACCTGTTATGTTTTTCCATTTCTAAGGTCAAATGCCTTCATTGCTTGTTGTGATTGTGACTTAAGGAGTAAAACAAATTCAATGACTTTATTGTTATCATCATCTATATTATCTTGTATTGATTAATAAGATGGAAAAGAGTTTCTGTGGAGCAGTGTTTATTCATTTTGTAAACAAGGATTTCATGCATTTGTACAGCAGCTATAAATGTTTGAAATGAAATATTTCAAGTATAAGTCACCATATTGAGTTTGGTAGTTGCTTTTGATTGGTCAAAACAAATTATTAGAGAAAGTAACTTAACATTTTTACAACTATTACCCTTTCTTCATAGTTGTTTAAGTAAACTAGTGAAGCAAAATACAAGAATGTTTCTGCAAATATTCTGGTCAATTATTCACTTACTTTTAAAAAACTGTCCATGAATAGCTGGGTGCAACTTCAACAACAGTCTAAGTTTAACCCCAGTCATGACACAGCAGCCTGCTTAACTGTTACCCTGTCCTACTATCCTATATATTTTCAAAGGTTCAAAGGTCCAATTTCACGTCAGAGAAATGCATACAACATACATGCTGAAATGTTTTTTTTCTTTGCAACCATCCATGAAAGCAAAGGAGTACCCAAAAGAATGAAAAACAGTTTAATGTTAGAACCACAAAGACTCACCCAGCTCCTCTCCCTTCCGTGCATAAGCAGCAGCAAGTAACAATCCCCTCTCCCACTACCTGCAATAAAAAGCATTGGCACCCGCCACTGAGCACAAGCGTGACAAAGCAATAGCAAAGACACAGGCTTGCAGTTACCCCAAAGACTTTGCGTTTCACCCCATATATGACAAACCCCAGGCTTTCTCTCTCCCTGATAAGGGAGAAAGAACTGTCTCCATTTTCCCAGCAAGCGGGGAAAAATAACAATCAACTTGCTGGTTTATGATGTTAAAAGACTGTTACTTTGCTTTTTTCGAGCTCTGTGCCCAAAGATCTCAAAGATCTCAGGTCTCTGGGCACACAGTTGTAGATATACTGACATCCCTAATGACACACGGGTCTCCTGCCATGACACCGACCCTCGATCTGCCCATCTGCAGAGCCCCCGAGATCCTAGGCTTCCAAATCCAAGCCGGACTCTTAGGCTGAACACTTGGTGTGCCAAACAACAATGGCCAGTTATAGAACCCCAAAAGCGGTTCCCATTCCCGCAAAGAACCGAAGTCAGCGTGCAACTCCAGGTCAGGGGCTTCAAAAGGACCCTGAAAAAGGAAAAAAATAAAGATATTAAAGATGGGAATAGAACTGTTTCCGAAGATACAGGCAAAAGAGTCACCATTTAGCGCCATCATTCCCTTTTGCTTCTGTAAATCTTGGAGAAAGAATGGTAGCTCCAGAATCCCAAACATTTTCTGATAATTTGATTTATGAGATACATAACAACAGTTCATAAATCCATTTCCCCTGCAAGGGCAAAAACAGCTATCCATCAGAACATCACTCCACCTGCAAGTGCTCTTCAGGTTGTAAACTGTCCTGGCTTGGATACATCAATGATTTGACATCAGTGAATCCAAATCCCAGAACTCCTGTCTAAATATGTTGTGGAAGCGCCTTCACCAATTGAGGCTTCAACACCTCAAAGCGGAGCTCACCACCTCCTCCTGAAATACAGCTCTGAGACATTGGTAACAGCCACTTTGCCAGAAGAGCTCCCAAACTGTAAGTAAATAGAGAAAAAAAAAGGCTTGTGTTCATCCTATTGCCAAGCCTCATTCAAACTTTACAAGCAATCTGTAACTAGCCCTTATGCTCACTGTCTTCCCAGTCAATTCCCTCTGATCCCAGGTCTCCATTTAACATTTTTTTCAGTCTACAGTCTAACTTCATAACAATACATTGTAAACCTGCTTCCAGACCCCACTCTACCACTGCCATTCATCCTTACCCTGATTCCACCAGCAGCCAGGCAAACCTTGCTACCAAATTTCACACAATAATTTTGCTCTCAGTCCTCATCTTCACCCAACTTCAAGCCCCTCCATACTAGGAAGCAACTCAACCCTTATTTCACTTCTCCATCTACCCCTATTCCCCTGCAGCTAGCTATCATTCTAACTTTGCTTCCATGTCCCAGCTCATCTCCTGTTGCAATCCTCAAGCTATGGTCAATGAAAGTGCTCATCAACTCCACATACAATCCTTGCTAATTCCCAACAATAGAAACCACATGCTGAAAGAAATCATCTCTTATTTGTTTCTTCTCTGTGTGCATCTTTCATTGATTTTTTTATTCCTCTCTTCTGATACATATAAATTCTTTCCCTCCATACTAAGGTTGCTTGGCTTGTCAATATACTTAGCTGAAAAGCAGTTAATGTCAGATAAAGAGGATGGACACAAGTAGAGAATGGATATATTTCAATAATATATGGCTGGAAGGTCCAACACATCAAAGTTAAACAGTTGGTGAGCAGCGGTGACATTTCATTGTGTGGTTTGTCAGATTCCATCAAGGGCTATTGAACAAAGGGGTTGAAATTCCATTGGTTATAATTTTCTGTACATTCCACTGAAGCTGGTCATGAGGTTGTCTGCTGTGGAATTTCTTCAAGCTTCAGTTGAAGGCAGACAGGACAGATAGGCTGATGGCTGTCACCAATCAATTGTGCTGTGCTGAAACTATCGCAAGCTAGAAATCCCATCTGGTGGCAAAGATGAAATGATTACTATAGGGCTGTCCAAAATTTTGGAAGATATTCCTTTCATAAATCTAGGCCAGCTCTGGCACCAACAGTTTTAAAAATGCTTTTTGTCTTTTTGCTGCTGCAAAAAAATCCTGTAACGGTATCCCGTCTTCATCTGTAAGAACAATCAGCAGCTCCACGTGAAGAACATACAGTTGTACTATATATGGGATTGAAGACTGTGTTATTGACATTGCCTGTTTAGAAAAGAATTCATCAATGATGAGTCTCTGAGAGGGAATCACAAAAATCTGTAACTTCAAGGTCAATTAGTTGTCTTGTTTAGTTTTGTCACACAGCAGTTTGCCTCTAAATGTAAAACTCCTCCCAGGTCTAGTTATCATTTCACAATTTATACACTGCTTCAAAATAATATGATTGTACAGTTGGATGCTTGTCCTTTTACTGAAATCATATGTTTAAAATAATGAATTTATATTAACAAACCATTAAACTGCTCACAGCAGTAAGCATTAATGAGGAAATGGAATCCATTAAATCTTAATCTTCCATATCTTAGTCTTAAACCATGATTGACTGGCAGTGTTTCAGTATTCAACATTGTGGATAAATTTATTAATTAATGTGATGTTATATCTTAGGGAATGCCGTGAGATTTTTACAAGTTGACATGATTATGTTTTCCAAGACAATGGCTGAAAATTTAGGCCTTTAAACTTCAGAGTAAATTTGCACACGAGCTGTTTAATCATCTTCAACTCACAATTGTGGTGAGTTTCATTGTTCACCATTATAAGTAATTTCAAACCTATTCAAAATCAATTGATTAATATCACCATTGAATGATGAGCAGAACAATTTGCTATCATACTTTGTTTTCTTTGATCTTGAAGTAAATTATGCACAGCAGATTGACATTGATTCCTCACAATGTCCTCAAAAGCATTCCAAAATCCAGCCTTCAAAAATGTTTAAATCATTCATATCTTTGTTTAATTCTATCCTGTACACAGTTCTGCTGCTCACTTTCAGAGTTTCAGTGGTTCTTGACTCCAGAAACCAATTTAAAAATCTTCCCTAAACCATCCAAACCATTGTATCACATGCCCTTGCTGAGTTGTCTGACTTCATAACTCCCAGATGAACAAATTTAGACTCGTCTGCCAAGCCCTATCCACCACATCTTTGTGACACCCTTCAGTCATTACATGAGGCTCCTTCAATTTATCTTCTTGAATCACTGATTTGATCCTTCTTATGATATCTGTTCCAATTTCAAAATTCTTTCAGCATCTCCTTCACTGAGCACAAATATTTGATTATATTGTCTAGTTCTTCACAGCTCTGATTCTGTGTAACAATTTGGAATTTCTTTTTCTGTTAACCACATGATGTTACTGTTGGATTAATATCAATGTGATTGCAAGACTTGTATATCTTTCCAATGATCCTTCAAGTTCTTGGCCAGGAGAGATGTGAAAATGTTTAGAATATTAACTGTTACACTTTTGCTATTCAAGGCAGCCATCAGAAAATGATGCTTTCTTAAAAAACATTTATTAAGCAATAGTTTATAAAACCAAAAGGCTGGGTACAATGGCCTTTTGACACTGTGGTGTACCTGTTGTTATATTAAAAATAGATTCATAAATTGAAGATAAGAAGCTCAAAGGATCAATGGCATCAGAGCAAAACTTGTTAAGTGATGATACATGAATTGAGGATAATTCATTTTATAAATCATCTATGTTCTAACCCTCAAAATACTTTATTTCTTCAGTAATACTGACATTCTAATGGAATAAATGAAACCAACACGGAGGGAAAGACAATAAATTATTTGTAATGTTTAAGGGAATATTTGACCTTCAACATAGGTAATATTACTATAGGATGTTATAATGTTTTAAAGCTGTGCTGATAACTTTCACACATTCATTAAAAGAATATTTTGTTCAAGTTTAAAAAAGCAAAGAGTATCTTGAAATAGAAATAGAAACTGCAAAAGGAACCCAATAGATTAGAATAAAGATTGGCCAATGGAAGTTGATTGATCCAGAAATATTCATGTTATATTTGTTAGGATATACGCAGGAGTTATAGAATATAACAAATACTATTTTCAACAGCAACCAGTCTTGAATGTGGATTGCAGATAGGAGTTAAAAGAATTGATGACATCAGAACAATGATCTTCTTGGAGATGCAGTTAGAGGTTGATTGTAAACCAGGAAACACCCCATTGACCTGAGATGTCTGCATATGCATGAATGCAACTAAGAGACAGTGATGATCAACCTAGAATCTAGGGTGACTATAGTGTTGGTATGAATATCTAGGTGTTTGAAAATTATATGTAACTCAACGGAAGCATTGTCAACCCAAAGGATTGAAGTAAACAATGTCATTGTACTATTGAAACTGTATTGAGTTACCATTGATCTTAAGGGTATAAAAATTAGATGCACTTTGAGTTTAAGGGCCTCTTCTAAGAGTGTTTCCAGTATGATGCCCACCTGTTCGGCTGAATAAAGACTATTATGTCCATTAGCTTCAGTGTCTCCCGGTGACTGTTCACAGTCACAACAATGCTCCCCACACATTTTCTCTGATTTGTTGAAAACCCCCTGCATTTTGGGTCTGTTTTTGTCCTGTTCTTTCTATCCATTGCTGTTATGTGTCAAAGCCCAGTTTCACTGTTGAGTATGTGACTACTCCCTGCAGTGGTTCCCAACCTGGGGTCCAAGGACCACTTCTTTAATAATATTGGTCCATGTCATAAGAAAGGTTGGGAACTCCTGCTTTAGAGTGAAGCTCAAGACTAAGGGTTGCTGGGTTTACCTTTAGAACCCTATTATTTCTTTAAGCTATCAACCCTAATCCCTATCAGTTCCTGGAAAAATTAGCAGTTATTTACTGCTTACTAATTATGTAATCTTGGAACATTGCAGCTAGTTCCCTTAATCCTCAGGCCTAGTTCAAGTTTAAGTTGTCATTCAACCACACACACACACACACACGCACACGCGCACGCACACACACACACACACACACGCACACGCGCACGCACACACACACACACACACACGCGCACGCGCACGCACACACACACACACACACACGCACACGCGCACGCACACACACACACACACGCACACGCGCACGCACACACACACACACATACACACACACACACACACACACACAGACACACACACACACACACACAGACACACACACACACACACACACACATACACACACACACACACAGACACACACACAGACACACACACACACACACACACACACACATACACACACACAGACACACACACACACACACACACACGCGCACGCACACACACACACACACACACAGACACACACACAGACACACACACACACACACACACACACATACACACACACACACACACACACACAGACACACACACACACACACACATACACACACACACACACACACACACACACACACACACACAGACACACACACACACACACACACACACAGACACACACACACACACACACACACACACACACACACACACAGACACACACAGACACACACAGACACACACACACACACACACACACACACACACACACAAAACAATGTTCCTCCAGGGACAAGGTGCAAGTTCATACAGTCACACACAGCACATATAGTTATGACAGAACAGTCTCAAAAAATAATATTAGCACAGGTCTCTGAGTGCCATCATCAGAAGTTTGATGGTGCATGGGATGTTGTCCTGGAGCCATGCTTCTGCAAGAACAAGTATGCAACTGTTCCTCATCTATCACTGGTTCAGCAGATGAAGGCAATTCGTCTTGTCTCACTTTGGGTCAGCCGCTGGCAATTCAACTTGTCGTCCGCAGAGTAAACGCCACAGAGCAGCACGGACAGGAAGCGCCAGCCCCTAGCCCAGTGCGTATTCCAACATGCCTGCCGCGCCTCCGCTCTCCCCCACACTGCCTCCAGTGCCTCCTCCCCTGTGCGGCCTTAACAGATGATGCCGTGGCACGAAGTCCTGGTCTGCTCATGCCATGCACCTCCCCTGCCGTCGGTCTTGCCAGTGTACCAGTGAATCAGACATGCTAAGAGTTATATTACCAATGCCTAACAGGGTCTTGTGATCACACAAAAAAAAAAGTTTAAGTCAAACATTCGCACAATTTGATAGGCCCAGAGAGGCCACTACAATCGAGCACACCACCATCTTACTGGATACAAATGATAAGAGTGGAACTAGAAACTCAGACAGATCATAAGAAGAACCGAACTCTTTCTCTGTCAAAACAAAACATTCTTCTTGTACTTTTGTATCTACAGTACGGATTATTTTAATTTAGATCATTCAAAACTTACTGCATTTATTTTAATGCCACTCCTTACAGTTCTCTCCTGACCTCTATGCAGATTGTTTAATTCCTTCACGAAGATTAGACCACCCTTCCTCTCCCTCACCTTCACAGTTGCACCCAGCCCCTTCAACATTTCAACTGAGTGCCCTGATTGAATTCTGGAACTTGGCAAAAGTTCTCAGCACAGACTGAACTTCAAGGGGATTACTTGACTTCCCTTCATGAAATGCCACTAACCAATGGAAATAAATTAGGTGCGAATTGATGCAAGTTCAGAAAAAAAATCTGAACCTTCGACACACTTGGGCTACCACAGTGATTGCAGCCCTACACAGTGAGAGCTGGATTAGTGTATTAAATTGATGTCTGTGTTTGCTGTAAGAATGACCTCCATGTTGATGTTGGCAAGCAGCTTCATTACATTACAATTTTCTGGGCCACAGAAGTGAATCAGACAGTACAGTAGTTTTAATGATCTCGACATACTCCTCCTCTGTGCCTTACTTGGAAAACAAGTGCGTGAGCTGAGGTCTTATTAATTTCCCTTTCAAGCACGCTCTGCATGCTTTGCAGTCCACCTTGCCATAATAAACGATTCGGCTGGCTTCCCAGCATTCACAACGTAATGAGGGTTTACTGTTTTTGATAGATTCTATTCCACTTGGCCAAAAACAATCTCTTGCTCGGCAAATGCTAAGTATCTTTGGTCATTATGTAGATTTGTTTTTAAAGTATGTTTCCTTCCCATATTTACTCTGCTTCTCTCCTCGTATTTTCATCGGGCTAAAATTACGGATGGGATGGTGAAATTTTTTGTGACCATGGTGAGGCTCACACTGCTTAGGAAGCGTGCTGGAGCTTTGCGCTACACAGTTTTGTTCACCTCTTACGTGGCATTCCATGTAGCAGCCTGACTTGTAATCCAATGAATCACTGCCGACTCAGAGAACTGGAATCAATTGACACACTTCCACATAACTCATATCCATGTTCCTTGTGATATGCCTATCCCTGTGGGTTCTGGTGTGTTAGTGAAGTAATACGTGGAGTAATACGCAGGAAACGTGAGGAGCAACATGAGGTGTGCATGATTTATTCACATTTCTTCTCAGGCAATGCACACATGATCTGATTCATCATGTAGTGATGATTTTTTTGCAGTGAGCTGCATACCCTGCAGCCCCTTTCTCTTGAAAGGAGAAAGCATTTGCAACTTTACATGTTTAACCAAATTTTGAATCCCCTTTGTTCTTTATATGTGTACTGCTGTCACTTGTATTGTTTCTGAAGAACCTAGAATCATTACTGATATGCACCTCTTTCTGAAGGTATTGATTCTTTGGTTGTGTTCTTTGTTGTATTTTCTTAAACAATTGTTCAACTGGATTCAAAAAATTTAGTCAAATCTTTACTATTGTCTTGGGATCCTTGCGCAGAAAGGTTGAGAATGCTTGACAAAAATAATTTGAAATCCCTGATTTACTAATATCCAAACCTTCAAAGTACAGTTATTGTCAAACTACGAGGGGTGATTGATAAATTTGTAGCCTAAGGTAGAAGGAGTCAATTTTAAAAAACCTAGCACATCTATTTTTCAACATAGTCCCCTCCTACATTTACACACTTAGTCCAGTAGAAGTCCATCTCCTTCTACCTTAGACCACCTGATGAGGTATTAACTGATAAGTTATTAACTTCAAACTTCCTGCATAATCACTCAAAGAGTTGAACTGCATGTGCATGTAACGAGAGCTGTATAACTCATCTCCTGTGCCACACACGAAATGCTGGTGGAACGCAGCAGGTCAGGCAGCATCTATAGGGAGATGATCTGTTGACATTTCGGGATGAGACAAAAGGTCTCAGCCCGAAACGTCAACAGCGCTTCTCCCTATAGATACTGCCTGACCTGCTGCGTTCCACCAGCATTTTGTGTGTGTTGCTTGAATTTCCAGCATCTGCAGATTTCCTCGTGTTTGCCTAACTCATCTCCTTCTACCTTAGGCCACAAACTTATCAATCACCCCTGCTGTGGACACTTTCTGGAGGTCCAAGATCTGTATGCTCCACAACTGCTGGACTAAGTGTGTAAATGTAGGAGCAGACTATGTTGAAAAACAAATGTGCTAAGTTTTCTAAAATACACTCCTTCTACCTTGCGCCATGAACATATCAATCACCCCTTGTACAACCCTGAGATTCATTTTCCCCACAGACAGCCATGAAACAAAGAAAACCATGGAACCCATTCAAAGAAGAACACCAAACCACACTCCCCACATGCAAAAAAAAACACACACGCACTCATTGCACAAATGGGAACAAAAAAAGCAAAAAAAAAAAGAATATAAAACACAAAATCAGAAGAGTCCAAGCATACGTGATTATTCCTAGAGCTCTACAACTCCACACCTGTCCTATGTGCCTTGTAGCACATCTGCCTGGTGGTCCCTTAACATAAACCTGATCCATTAATCTGAATCTCCTGCTTCCATAGCCAGTGTCATTGACACACCTCGTTTCAGCTGCCTTTCTTCCACCTTCCAGATTATGATAAACCAGGTTCATTCGTGTCTCTTGGCTTTTGTGCACCAGCGTTTTTTCAGGAGTGCATCTTATCATGGAGGTCAATCAGTAGCTCTGAAGAAAATTAGTGCTTCTTTGTAAGACCTATCTGGCTTCTATTTCCACTGTACTTACTGGTCACACAGCTTCTTGAGGCTGCCTTTGTAAGGAATTCTGAGGTGATGCTTGTTTCACATTGAAATAACCCAAATTGAGGGACATTATCTTCTCACTAAGACCATGTGTCACAAACTTGGATCTGATGTACTCACTTGTGTGGTCAGTAGTAGTTCAAGGATTCACATGTTCTTACCCCCACCCTTTTTGTATGGTTTAACAAACAGTCTGCTGGAGAATGTTAACAGTTTGAATACAATCTGTGTGGGGGGGGGGGTGAGAATCAGGTTAAAGAAGGGGTTCCCAAACAGGGGTCCATGGGACCCCTCAGTTAGTCGCAGGGGTCCATGGCATAGAAAATGTTGTGAACCCCTGTGGTAAAGGATTGTTGATGATCTGGTTGGAAACTCTGCATCAATGAGGCTGTAGTTGCAGAAACTGTGGATGAAAGTCCAAGAATGGCCAGCAAACATTGAGGGTCAGTGACAAACTAAAGAGCATGTCTAACAAGATCCTGATAGAATTTTGTGTTTATGGAAATGATTCCCAGAGTGTCTTTTTTTTTCACTTGAAGAAAGATTTTCTGGCTCATTTTTAATTTGTAGAATGCAAAGATAATGGGCTTTACTTGGCTAATGTACGTAACATGTCTTCATAACTAAGAACATTGTAAACAAGCTTTAATATGACGTACACCAGGGACACTCACTCAGAAAACTTTTTTTACGGAAATTTTGTTTACTGTTGTTCTCTCCACATCACACTTGTTCAGCTTTCATCAGCAGTCGATGCAACTTTGGGATTGTTAAGACAGCCATCAGAAACCCACTAGAAAGCCATTCAACCTTACCCTGGAAAGCCCAAAGTTTGAAGTCTTCAGGTTTCTGTGTCACCATGGCGACTAAAAACTATGACCCCTACACTGATAGGTGAAGGCAGGGGCAAGTTAGTTTAGTAAGTTACCACAAAATTTCAGAAAATGTTTAATCGACTTTTTCCACCAAACCTCAGTGAAACACAGAGGCTTGTGCTTCCAATAGGTAACTGAAATGCCACTTTCTTAGAAGAGAAGTAATTTCGTTGATGAACAACCTCTTCTCATAATTTTCACATTTCAGACCGGTATTACGTAGAGAAATTCTTTCTCTCATATTCTTCAGTGCCGAACTTGATTGATATCTTGGAGCAAGTTGTGTTCTTTACTGAGTGACCAGAAAAAAGAAAACTCGAAGGAAGGTCTGTCTCTGCATGCAGCTCACCTATTTTTATTGACTATTTTGCCTATTGCAGAGTAGGCCACTAGATGGAGCACTTTGCAGTGGAAGGAATGTTTATTGCAATGGAAGGATTCCATGGTTCCCTCCTTAAGGAGAAAGACCTTATGTCTGTGATACTGCAGACGGTAACCAAGGAGGACCATGCAGTGTAAGACAGTAAATGTGCCAGTGGATGGCAGCAATAGAGGGTATTGCGGATTGTGGCAGAGGTGTGTTCAGTTGAACATTTCTGGGCTAAGGAACCAATCTTGTCACACTCCGCTCGTAAGAAATGGGGTGAACATTCTCTTGTTCAAAATGTAAGTGGTGATATTAATGGAATTTCTTTTTCTTAGAGAAAGCAATGAAAATAATTTGTTTTGTTCAGAATGGAAGAAACAGAGACATCTTAAAGAAGTGTGTGAAAGAATTCAACAAAGCGATCATTGGGAATAGTTTGGAATATTACCATCTGCTACTGTCTGGTATGGAGGCTCCAATGCACAGGATCGCAAGAGGCTGCAAAGGGTTAGATCATAAGGCAGGAGCTTTTCGGCCCATTAAGTCCGCCATTCTGCCATGGAGTACACTCGATGGACCAAATGGCCTAATTCTGGTCCTATGTCTCATGGTCTTGTGGCCTTATCATGGCTAATTTATTATCCTTCTAGACCCCAGACTCAGCCATCGCCATCACAGGCAACCCCACCATCAAGGACATCTTCAAGAGATGGAGCCTCAAGAAGGTGCCGTCTATCATTAAGAGCCGTCACCACCCAGGGCAACCTCTGTCCTTTTTATTGTCATTATGGAGGAGGTACGGGAGCCTGAAGATGCACACTTAATGCTTTAGGAACAGCTTCTTCCCTTTTGCCGTTAGATTTCTGAATGGTCCGTGAACCCCACCTCGTTATTCCTCCTCGGCACAATCGGCTTTATTTTTACTGTAACCTATCTTTTATTTTATGTCGTGCACTCTACTGCCACAATGCTACGCATTTCACAACATACGTCAATGATAATAAGCCTGATTCTGATCTGTGTGTCTCGCACTGGACAAGCTTCAAACATTTCAGACTCAGCTCATTCCAATTATTTATGGAAGGAAATTGCTCGTCTGGTGTTGGGCCTTGTTACTAAGCAGCAGGTTCTACATTGTGCCTGTATTCCTTGTTATGGAAACATTCCCAGAATTCTTGTACGTATTTTCCACTTTTTCACTGATTGGTTCTTTCAGACATTCTTGGGAAGGATGCATCTGGAAAGGTAGTTAATGCAGCAGAGGAGATGATTATCAAAACCTCTGGTTAAACGGCGGATAATGGATGAATCAGACTGAGATCACCAGCCACTGAACGAGGCTATTCAGTCCATCAGACCCATGCTATCTTTGTGCAGAGCAATCCATTAGTCACCAGCCTCTCTCCTTACTTCCTTCTAGCCCCGCAGCTGATTATGTCCATTGCCTTTGAGACTTTTGCCACTGGTCTCCACTAAGGAATAGTCTGCTGTAGTCAACTAAGCTACAATTTTTTTTATATATAGATGGAGTAAGGAGCTGTAGCACAAAACAACAAATAAACAGCACCCAATGTCGGGGTAGGACCTGGGTCGCCGGCCCTGTGAAGTGGTAGCGGTGGTGGCTTGAGAATTGTTGTTGATTCCTCTCTTGTCTCAAATGTTGCTGGATTGACTGCTGCTCCAGTTGCTATTCCTCCCTAATCCATGTTATGAGAGCGTTAGATAGGGTAAACTGAGACCAGGTGAGAGGCAGAGGTCATGGGTCAAGGGTGAAAGGTGAAATGGTTAAGGGGATTGGGAGAGGGAAATTCTCCACTCAGAGGGTGGTGAGAGTGTGGTATAAGCAACCAGTGGAAGTGCTGGATGTGGGCTCAATTTTAGCTTTTAACAGAAATTTGGAATGGTATATGAATGGGAGGGGGGTGGAGGGTTATGGTCTGTGTGCAGGTCAATGGGGCTTGGCAGAATAATAGTTCAGCATGAACTAGGTAGGATGAAGGGCTTGTTTCTCTGCTGTGTATGACGCTGTGTATTCTATGTCAGAGAAGTGGTCCACCAACTTAATACGCAGTTCATTCTTGACAAAAAAATGATTGTGGTCATTGAGTCCTGCCGAAGGGTTTGAGCCCAGGGCATTGATTGTACGTTTTTCCACAGATGCTGCCCGACCTGCTGAGTGCCTCCAACGTTTTGTGTGTGTTGCTTGGATTTTCAGCATCTGCAGATCTTCTCTTGCTTGTGGTTATTCTACTACTTGCAGCTGAGAACTCACCCCTAAATCCCTCCTGCTGGCCTCCCATAGCCCCAACACTTGGCACCAGACCTCATCCCTACAGTTAAAGGGTACCTTTAATTTCCCGATACATTTGAAGGTTGAAGGTGTGGACAGTAGTGGTCGTGTGTAGTTGGAGAAAGCATTTAATTGAACAGTCCGTGAGTCCATCTGAGCCTCATCATCTCCACAGTCAAAGGAAAGCTTCAGTAAAGAAACCCCAAGGGTTGTTGTTTGAAGTTTGCATTTGCATAAATGCACATTTCCACATTTTGCACAATATTTTCCTTCACTGCAGAGGATGCACATATAGCACCATGCCTCATCAGCCAAAATGTCTCGCCCAACAAATTGCAGGACCTTCTGGGATTATCCATCCCCTGACATCATCTTTCCTCGTGCTCTCTTGTTTGCTTTGATATTTTGCTCTGTCCTGCCTGCAGATGTAATCAGAGTGAGGCAAACCACTGCGCGATGCCAGGATTCAATAAAGACCCTTTTTGTTTAAATAGTTATATTTCTTTTTTTTTTAAACTCTTTTTTTTTGACTAGGGTCTCTGTGGGGAAGTTATAAACTGTAGGCTAGGCTGCTGTTAGTTAATAGGAGCGTGCTTTTTGACTGAAAAACACGAAAGGAGGAAAGAGTTGGATGAAGCCTCTTGCTCTGCCCACTGAATCTGCCTCCAATTTCATAATGAATTCCGGCACTCACCACACCCAAGCCCTGCTAAGAGATGAGTGTGAGCGTACCTACACTTATTGGATCTTGTCCCTCAATTATTGAATGGCATTTGCGCTGAACAGATATATTGCATACATTCAGCAGCTGGGAGATTTTTGAGGTTTACCAGTGAACATTTCTCTCTCTCTAAGTACTAGTGGGTCCCTAATTAAGCCCCCGTGTCCAATTGGCAAGCTTGGAGAGGTACACGGTGGGGGTGTTGTTAGCTGCAACTATCTGTTATCCATATGTCTCGGAGAACATATGAGAACAGCCGAGTGAGATTTTACACATGACTTTGTCTTCCGAGAAAGAAGTTAAGAAGCAGAATCCAATTGAGAATTAGACGTGTGTGTGTGTGTGTGTGTGTGTTTTTGAAGTCTCCAAATGAAAACATTGTAGAATTGTGTGTAAATAATTAAGAATGGTTGAAGAGCAGTGGTGACCAGGCACTACTGATGTATTGATTTTCAACAATTGCCATTGATTCGGAATGATTCCTGCAGGACTGACATCACATCAACCTGGAAGGAGAGATCAGTTATATTATTTGATCTTGAGGGCATAAATAATGCTTAAATACTGAGCATCTCAACTTTACATGATCAGCTTTTCAATTTATGGGCAGAGATGTCGTCAGCTTGCAAGAAATACCAATTAATAACTTGGGAAGTTGGAAGTTAATGTCTCCATATCTCAACTCTATTTGTCCCTCTTGGTTCTGTCTCTTCCTACCTACATCTGTGACACTTCACAGGCTCTCAATCACTTCAGTCGTTTTAGATTCCCTGGCCCTGATCATCTTATTTTCACTATGGACATCCAGTCCCTTTACACTACTATCCCCCATCAGAAAGGCCTTAAAGCTCTCAGTTTCTTTCTGAACAGACCTACCCAGTTCCCCTCCACCACCACTCTCCTTCATCTGAAAGAACTTGTTCTCACCATCAAAAATCTCTTTTTCGGCTTCTAACTCTTTCTCCAAACCCAAGGTGTAGCCACGGGAACCCACATAGGCCCCACTTATGCCTTTCTTTTTGGCAGCTACTTGGACCAGTCCATGTTCCAAGCCTAAACCAGTAACACTCCTCAATTCTTTCGATGCCACATAGACAGTTGCATTAGTGCTGCTTTGGGCACCCATGATGAACTCATTAATTTCATCAGCTTCGCCTCTACCCTGCCCTTAAATTTCTTTTCATCTGATCCTTCTCTGACACCTCTCTCCCCCTTCTCAATCTTTCTGTCTCCATCTCTGGAGATAGACTATCTACTGATATCTTTTATAAACCTTTTGACTCTCACAACTATCTTGACGTCTTCCCACATTGTCATGTAAGAATTCTATTCCCTTTTCTCTCTTCCACTCCCTCTGCCGCATCTGTTCTCAGGATGAGGCCTTCCTTTCCAGAACATCAGAGATGTCCTTCTTCAAAAAACAGCCTTTCCCTTTCCGCACTATCAAGCTGCCCCCTGCTTCATTTCCCACACATCTACCCTCGTCCTATTCTCCACCACATTTACAATGATACAGTTCTCCACGAGCCTCCAAATCCAGCACTTAATTCTCTGAAACATCCACCATCTACAAAGGGAATCCTACTACTAAGTATTTCATTCCTTCCCTGCCCCTCCTGCACTCTCAGCTTTATGTAGAGAATGTTCTCCGCTTGACTCACTTGTCCACTCGTTCCATTCCGCTGATCTTCCTCCCGGCCACTGCCCCTGCAAGTGGGGTGACTACAACACCTGCCCCAACACCTCCTCTTTCACCACTATTCAGAGCCCCAAGCAGGCCTTCCAGGTTTGGCGACACTTCACGTGCGAGACTGTCAGGACCGTTTTACTTTATCCAGTGCTCTTGGTGCAGCCTCTTCTACGTTGGCAAGACTCAATGTAGAGTAGGGGACCATGTTGTTGAGTATCTTCACTCCATCTGCCACAAATGGAGAGATTCCCTGGTGACCACCAAATTTGGTTCGACTTCCCATTCTCATTCCAACATGGCGGTGCATGACCACCTTTACTGCCTCGATGAGGCTGCTCTCAGATTTGAGGAGCAACATCTCATATTTTGTCTGGGGAGCCTCCAAACTAACAGCTTAAACATCAATTTCTCTATTTTCGATTAATTTCTCCCCACTCCCCCTCTCTCTTTTTTCATTCCCCATTCTGATTTCCCTCTCAACCTTCCTCTTCTCCTCACCTGCCCATCACCTAACTTCCACCTGTCACCTTCCAGCTTTTTTTACTTCATTCCCCTCCTCCCACACCCACCCACCTACCCCCTTCATCTGAGTTCTCCTATCAGCTCCAGCTTGTATTCCTTCCACATCTCCCACCTTCTTGGTCTGGCTTCTGCCGCCCTCCCTCCAGTTCTGATGACGTGTTTCAACCGGAAATTTTGACTGCTTATTTCCCTTCTTCGAGGTCGTCTGACTTGCTGAGTTGTACACGATGCTCAAGATTTCCAGCATCTGCAGAATCTCTTGCAGATATAAATATGGGTTTTTGTTGTTTTTCACACGTTCAGGGAGCAAGTCAGATCTCTCATTAAACATAAACTGTTGGCAGCCTGAACCAATCCTGTCAGTAAGGAATGTCTGTAATAGGACGATTTGAAATTAGGACGTTTCGCTGCAAGACAAGTCTGATGAGTTGGTAATAGTAGGATGTGCTTGCCAGGGTGGACTAATGCATGCATGTGGGGAAAAAAGGAACAGAAATGGTAAATGCTAGAGAAGCTAAGCAGGTCAGGCAGCAACTGTGACAAAGGAGTTAGTCAATGTTTCTGAATAACATATGCAAAATAATGGAGGAACTCAGCAGGTCAGGCAGCATCTAGAGAAAGGAATAAACAATAGCCATTTCGGGCTGAGACCCTTCATCAAGACAGTAAATGTTTTCATCTAAAGGCAGTGCTTCAGCTAAAGTGTTTCAAATCTGAAACATTTACTGTTTCTCTTTCCACAGATGCTGCTTAACTTTTTCCAGTGTTTTGTTTGAGATTTCCAGCATCTCTGTTTTTTCATTTTCATATTTTCTGTTGTCTTCTGTCGAAATGTGTTGCTTAACTGTGATCCTTAGAACTTAATCCAATTATTCTGATTTTATTTCTATACTTTCTTATTTGTCTCTGAGTGATCGTCACAAGTTAGGAGAAAATACTCCTTCATCTGCAAAGTCATTGCAATGGTTTGCTGAAAGTAAGGTGTTGATGTGTCCATGTCATTGCTTTGCTGTTACAATGAACATGGTACTCTTATATATTCAGTTTACAGAATAACAGGAGCTCCAGATATTTGTAAAGTACTTTCACCCTGATATTCAGTTCTTCATGTAAGTGGGATGAGGTATTTTATTTTTGTTATAGATTTCCCTGAATCACTGTTAATATTGTTTTTAATTACAGTCAATAATACTATAGTACAGAAACAACACACATAAAATGCTGGAGGAACTCTGCAGGTCAGGCAGCATCAATGGAAAAGAGTAAACAGTCAATGTTTCAGGCCGAGATCCTTCCTCAGGACAGATGTTGGAAATCTCAAAAAATATCAGAAAAATATCTTTAAAAGGTTGCAAGTTCAGCAGCGTCTGTGAAAAGAGACGCAGTAAACACTTCAGGTTTTAAATGCTTTAGATGAGGCACTGTCCTTTGGTTGAAACATTATCTGTCTTTTGGAAGTGTCTCAGCCTGAAATGTCGCCTGTTTATTCACTTCCATAGATGCCGCCTGAGCTGCTGAGTACCTTCACCATTTTCTATGTGTTGTTTTCAATTTCCAGCATTCGCAGACATTCTTGTGTTTACTATAGAACAACATTCAGAAAGAAAAAATGCAGGATATCAAAACGCTTCATGAATTTTGAGATATTCCAAACGTAGCAGGGATCAGAAATTTATGAGATATTACTCTACCTTTTGAAAGAAGTAGTTATTGGATCTGTGTTAGTTGTCGAGATTTGAAGAGCTGTTAACATGGGGTTACTCAAAAACAAGCTTAGTCAAAATGGAGAATAGTCTGACTTAAACGCATGAGGAAATTAATAGCACAGGGGAGGTAAATGAAAGGGGAGTTATGCTACACTATCAAGGTCATTTTTGAAGTTAGGGCAATAAAGCTTTAATAGTAAACATCTGTTTGAGGAAATCAAAGTGTTGAATGTATTGGTATTTAATTCCCAGGCTCCCATCATAGTCAAGAAAGCATGAATTCCAAAACTAGTCACATAATTCCTGATTGCTTCCTACTCTCTAGGAATCATGTGCATTTGACTTGATGAATAATGTTTCTATTGTGGATCTTTTGCACGGACTTCAGGGGAATGTTATGGATTTCAAGTGGTGGCAAAATCAGAGAATTGATTGATGAAATGTAAATACCATCAAGCCGCAAATTTATCCCACACTGGCAGCTCATTACCTCTATCCCAGGCTCGAAGACATTTGTTTATATAAGATAAATGGCTGCAGCCTATTCTTAAGGAAACAGTGTTGCTGGCCTCTGACAGTTGAACTGTAAGCTGGAAGTCTTCTCTCCCCTCCATTTTTGTAATTGCCTTTATAGTTGTAAATAGTTGTATGCCAATTATTAAACACACAAAATATGCTTTCAATTTTAAACATGGTGATATGTGGCCACACACAGTAAAATAGAACAAAATAAATGTACACCACACACACACACACACACACACACACACACACACACACACACACACACACACACACACACACACACACACACACACACACACACACACACACACACACACACACACACACACACACACACACACACACACACACTCCGCATTTGTTGGAGACTGAAAAACACCATTAGAAATATTGAATGTTGTTTTATAAATTTGGTTAAAAGTAAACTAAAGGAATGAAAGAAAAAGGATAACCCAGTTTTCCCCTAAGTCCTCGCCCCCATTGCAGAGGAGCAGCCTGTGAAAATGTCAGAGCTGCTTTGCGTGATGCATATCAAGAAGCTTTTGTTAGTCAATGCTTATTTTAACTCATTTGCTTCTCCCCTCTGTTGTGTATTTTTTTTATTTTAACAGGTGAATCTTTGAGCTTTGCTGATGACCTTCTTTCAGGCCTGGGGTCCTCCTGCGTGGTGGTAGGGAAAAACCATGAACTTGCCTCAGAATTGACCACATACTCCTTAATTTTCAAGTGCCTGGAACCAGACAGCTTTTACAAGTAAGCAACTGCAACTGTTAATTACACATTGCATGTGTAGGTACACAGGTAGAGACACTGGGATTGCCAACTCTGATTGGGTGTATTTATGAAGGTCTCACCCTATGAATTTTCATCCACTTCTCCTGCCATTGAATGACCTGTGCCTGGCATCACCAATTGGGGGCAAGTAAAGTTTTTCTGAAGTAATTGGATTAATCTTGATAGTTTATTTTTCTTTCCTGGATCTCTGATAGGTAATGCAATTTTTTTTTAATTCTTGGGTTGCATGAAGATTACTTCAAATTTCAGACATTCCTGGATTTCCCTGCAGTGAAGCAAAGATACTTTATATTTATAAATGGGATCTTTCAAACAATATTTAGTGGTGATTTAAAATAAAGTTTGTGGATGAAAAAAGGTATAGAAGGAAACAAATGTTAACAAACTTGTGATTTGCTGCAATTAGTTTGTACAAACAATTCACAAACTACAGCATTTCTTCTTTAATGATAATTTTTCTTTATCAGGAAGGATGTTTTATGTTTGGTTTGTTTTTCTTAATACAGGGGTCTGTCAAGTCTTGGCAGACAGTGTTTAACACCTCTACGAGGTGCTTTTTATTTTGCTCTCTGCCCGACAGTAGCAGAAGTCGCAGCTGAACAAATTTCAGTGATATACCCTTGTGTTTATTCCTTTTGCTGCTGGGTGATTGAATTCTACAGCGGTGTTTGACATGAGAAGGTTTGTGTTTGATGAGTCCCATGTTTCCTGCCAGCTTTCCTCATGTTTACAAACGAGTAAATTCTCAGCCTCTCTTTGCCATGGCCAGATATAAAAACAAATCACCAACAATGGGGTTATTTTTCCTGTTCGCCTTTCGAAGTTCTCACTGGGACATTTTTGTTCTTATTCCTTCGTTGCCTCATCAAAGTTGCTCACCGAATTGCTCAGCTAGGTTTTGAAGTATTAGCCCAAGAAGCTTATGATTGATTCTTGTGTTTGACGGAAAATGTGTGCCTTCCAAGTCCTCTGTAAAAAGTTTGGAAAGTTTTCAAACTATTTCTGAATTAATCGTGGAGAACTGGAAATGCAAGTCTTTAAATTCCATGGCAGGATCATCCTTTTACACAGGGTATTTACCTGAATGATCTACTGTGCTCTTCCAAAGCTTTTAATATTGCTAAACCGAGTTTTGCTATAATGCCAAATTCATATCATTGCTATCTAAGGTCAGTGTAACTACATCAGTGTTTTCCAGCACACTGAAGCATAACTGTGAAAGTGCAGCGACAAATTTATTCAATGGAGGATTTTTGCTTGTATTGCAAACCATTTTCCTCATATTGAAACAGTGACAAGTAATTTGTAATATTTGATGTAATAATATAATTATGTTACTTGTTACTACGTTAAGCCTGCTTCTGGATGTCTAAAATCTTCTCTAGTCATTTGGCAAGGATCTGCTTAACATCAGTTTCACTGGTCCCCTCTGTAATCTTGGAATCTTGGAAGTGATACTTGAGGCTGATAGATTTCAAAGCCTATATTTCTGATGTGAAAGTCTGGAGCTTGTTAATGATATATTGCAGCTCAGGAGACACACAGGATAACTGAAGCTTTAGATTCTGTGGTTAAACACAACCAAGCTCGTTTTTCACTTCCACCTTCAGAAGAAACCCAGCGAGACTGGGAAATATCGTTGGCATTGCACTTCAGGAGCGACGTGCACATAAATATTTTTTCTGTTAATATAACAGAAACTTCATACACTTCCAGTGCTTAACTGGCCACCCTAATATACATTTGACCTATAGCCACTCACACCATTAGACGCCAAAGGGCAAGGAATGGTGAGGTCAGCGGGGAAAGCTACAAAAGCATTTCATTTCAAAACTTGCAAGAATTTCTCCTTAACTTTTGGCAAAAAATTCCATTTTATTTACCAGTACCCATTTAAAACTACAATCCATGAATCAATAGTCTACATTATCTGTGATGTATTAACAAGACAGTAATATATAGTTGTATCAAAATGCATTAAGGAAGCTAGGTGGTTAATTTACTGGATCAGTATCTAAAGGTCTGGACATGAGTTCGACTCCCACCAAAGCAGCTGGGGAATTTAAATTCAAAATAAGCTATTTAAGTAAGCCTGGAGATAAGAAAGTGTGCTTCTGTGTTCTTTTGTTGGGAATGTTTTACATTGATGTTTCTGGCATCAGCTTTTCAAACCAGTTTATGAACTAGCTATTCATTGTAATAATAACACACTTGGTAAAAATCATATATTACATTTGTTGATGGGATTCTGTTCATATACTGATGAAGGCAATATGTCTTTGAAGGAAATCTCATTCGGGATAAGGTGATCCACCTAGAAGTGTCATGTTTATTCAGTTATAAGTCAATCCAAAGTACTAGTAAAGACAAGACAATGTACAGCAGTGCAGTAGTAGTAGTGCAATCACTCAAATCGAGCATGAAGTTCTCCTAAAGGGTTGTCTGTTGGTGGGTCCTCAGTGGATTTGAAGCTGATCTGGATCCTCATATTCTGGTGCCATGTGGGCAAAAGTAAGACATGATTGAGGTTAGTTCTTGGGTAAGCAGGCAATGTAAGGATAATGGAAATGGGTCAAGGTGAGGTCCAAGGTAATGCATTCGTAAAGGTCAATGTGTTGGACTTTGAAAGATGATGGAAATACTATTCCAGAGGTAAATGCAATACGAGAAAGTGTCAACAGTGCATTTGACAAAAGAAAGAGTGCATAAGAATGCAAGGAAGTATGTCTCTAAAGATAGAAAGATTGCCCTGGTTAGCTTTTGGATAAAGCAGAATTAAGACTTGATAATCAAGCAATTTTCATGCAATCTAATGTCTACACTTGTAGTTATTAAAAAACATTGCTCCAAACTTCAGGAACACATTTTTGTTGGCAGTTCATACCCCAAGTTCTAGGCTGGGGACAGGTGTACAGAGAGAGAAAGATTGAAAATTGGCGATTATTGGACCAGTTGGGATCTGAGTCCAGTGTTGTCATCAGTCATTGGATGACCAACGGTGTTTGTTGGGAAGTGGGGTATGATGGCGCTGGGTTCCCTGTCCACAAAGCCCTAAACTCAAAAGATTTTAAGCCCGAACTGATATAGATACTTATGGGTACCTTCTCTATAAGGAGATTATCCACCTCCACTTCAAGATTAGCTTACTTCCCTGTCTAGTCTGTGTGGCGAGGTCTAGCTGCGAACAACCACTCAAGGTGGAGATACTTCCAGCAATTGAAGATGTTTATAAACAGTTTATTTTATTTTTAATGATCCCATTTTTTAATTTTTAGATAGTTTTTAATACACCTTTAGCACTAACACAGGATTTCTAATTTATAAATGATTTCCTAATTATGGAAAATTTACAAACTAGAAAGGATTTCTGAGCACAAGTACAATTCTTGTGAACCTACCAACAAGTTTCAGTTGAGCAAGTCATCCATTACAGAAATCAAAGACTGAGCAATGAATTCTACTTCTTCTTTCTGTCATTCTCCTTGTCATTGCTAACAATCAGTCTCCAATGCATCCAAATAATACTGTTCTGCTACTATGTGACATTATCTGCATGTGATGTTTTACAGATGCGGGATAAAGTATTTTATGCAAATGGTCTAAAAGCTTCTGAGGACTATAGTGCAAGTTTGTTGTAGTATTCTGGCTTATGTAGGCCAATTAACATAACCCCATTGTCTTCCGCTTGGCTAATGCCGACAAAAATCTTGTGGTCACTTCACTTTTCAAACCACATCTCTTAGCAGCCAGCCCAGATGTCCTTTTAGTTTCAAATTACTGCTTGTATTTTACATTAAGAACCAAAGACTGGCTCTTATTTGCAAATAGAAGCTGAGCACCAAATGCTTGCTAGGAGTTTAACTTAGTCACAAACAACTCTGACCCTTGAGAAAAGTCATGATGCTGTAGTAGAAAGCTGAGGTTAGTAACAAGCCTTTCAGGCCCTGAAAAGTAAACATCCATTACAAGGTGCGCTTACCCTTCCAGGCAGTGATCAGGATCAGGGCCTGAATAAGTAAGTGCTGGTGTTTTGGTGTAGATGTTGGAGAGTAGTAGGAGCCGAGGACTGTAAAAAACAAGGCCTCAGGTTCCTCAGGCAATTGTTGAGCAGGGATCTGGAGGCCACAGGATGGAAGGATTCAAGGATCTCCCTGTTGAGCCAGGGAGATCAACGGCCCACAGTGATTACATCTGTACCCTGGTAGAGATGTAAGGGAGACCTATGGTTTTGTAAAAGTTAACAGATTAAGTATAGGGATTTTTCCCAATGTCCCAGGCCAATGAAGCTCTGTGAAGAGCCTGCTATCCCAGGAATACCCAACAATGATTATTCCCTAATTTCCCCTGCACTGGTCCAAAGGAAGTGTTACATAGAGAATGATATAATTCAAAGCATGCATGAAATGGATATCATGTCAGCTGCCTACGTGCTCCCATGCTGGTTGGTGCCCAGTTCAGTCTCTGGAGTGACATGAAATAACTGGCTTATTGTGCTTCACCCTAAAGTGGATCAAACTCAGTCAAACAGCGCTGAACAAAGCGACGCTGCACAATTACTTTTCAAGGCCTCTCTTCCTCAACCATTTCTTTTCCTTTGTTTTTCTTTCAGAAGGTAATTTCAGTTCTGTCGGGCTTTCAATTCTGAGCCCCTTTAATGTAAACACGTAAACCACAGAAAAGTAGTCACTTGATACATGATGCACTTCTTTGTTTGTATCAGGTGTACCTGTTCCAAGTTTTAATTCATCCACAATAATAACGACAAAGCAAAATATCAAGCTGCTGGAAGAACCCAACTATGCAGATAAAGGTGTTGTTGACCCAAAACGATGAGCATCCATTTCTCTCCACTGACGCTGCCTGATTCAGTTCATCCAGCAGTTTGCTTTCTGCACGAGATTCTAGCTTCTGAAATCTCCTGGCTCTCCAGAGACAAAGTGTAAACATAATGGAACTGGGTCAAGGTGATACACTCTCAATAATAAATGCAATGCATTCAGAAAGCTCAGTGCGATAGGCATAAAAAGGCAATTTGAAAGGTTAAAGAAATCCATGCACATATATGTATTGAAATATAAATAGAAGTGATATTATTCAACATAATCTGTATAATATCCTACTTGTGCATTTCAAGACGTGTGATATATGGCCCACTTTACTGGGAATTCATACATATAGGGAATTCTAGCTTCTGGAAGGAACACTAATCAAATTGAAGGGTCATATTACTTTCTAAGTGTGAAGCGATGAGTTTAAGCAATTTATCATCTGAACCCTGAGATCTAATTACTGCTTTTAATTCTCTCAGCTATTATTCATGTGAGATATTTTCACTTCAGATCAAGTATAAAATTAAAATGCTGTACTCTTCTGGGATTTCCAAATTAACTTCTGTGTGCTTCCACATGCACATATGTACTGAGAACCAACAATAAAAGAAACATAGGTTTGCAAGTGAGCTGTGTAATTACAGCAATGGATGCATTTACACATTTTTATTAACCTCTGTTGCTATTTTAGTAAAGGGATAATCACATAAATAATTTGATGCTTTTGATGTAACTGTCACTCTGTGCATATTCACACACATTCAAATAAATAATATAATAGTCATAGAGTCATATAAAAGTATATCACCAAACCAGTCCCTTCAGCCCATCTGATCTATGCTGAACCATTTAAACTGCCTATTCCCATTGACCTGCACCAGTACCATAGCCCTCCGTACCACTACAATTCACATACCTATCCAAACTTCTCTTAATCATTGAAATCAAACTCTCAAAGACCACTTGCACTGGAAGCTCATTCCACACTCTCACGACCCTCTGAGTGAAGAAGTTTTCCCTCATGTTCCCCTTAAACTTTTCACCTTTCACCCTTCACCCATGACCCCTGCAGTTCCACCCAACCTCAGTGAAAAAAACCTCCTCGCATCTACCCTATCTATACCCCTCATAATTTTGTATACCGCTATCAAATCTCCTCTCAATCTTTTACATTCCAAGGAATAAAGTTCTTAACCTATTCAATCTTTCCTTATAACTGAAGTCCTCCAGACCCAGCAACGTTCTTGTAATTTTTCTCTGCTATAATGGGGGAAAGCAGGGATCGAAAATACATTTATATATTTTCTTATTTTAGGAAGTTATGCCTTTTGTTGCTGTTGGCTGCTACTATATAATGTATACATAGGATCTGTACATCAATTATTGCTTTAAGACTATAAGATTAAAACTAATGGCCTGAGACATGTTAAGAATTGTACGTGATTGGTAACAAAAATCAAATGGAATATCAAGAATGAGATTTTCCACAGTACAAATCAACAAGACTTGATGAAATGAAGTCTTCAACAAATAAAAAATTATTTACATTGACCATTATTTCTCTGACGTAAAAAGTATTCAGGGGTCTTCATTTTTCCAAATAGCCTGAGAATGGAAAATGGTTAATTGAGAGTTATTTTGGGATGTTAGAGTCTCTCACTTACCATAGATTCTTAATCCTTTTCTGGAGGGAATAGACATCTAATAATTTTGATTTAGCATGGAATTTAGTGCAGTGGGCTCAGGCCTGAATGCCAGAATTTCCTCCAATAAATTTCCCACGACAAAATCAACCCAGAAGTAAAGGATTGTTCTCCTCTAATGTCTTTGACACAAGCACATGTAGAAAACCCACTCATCCCACAGGGAGGATGTAGAGACACCTTACAGATGACATGATAATTGAACTTTGACCTCTGTTGCCCCGAGCTGTAATAGCACCACGCTAACCACTATACTACATGGGCTGGGTGCTCCGGTTTCCTCCCACAGTTGAAGGACACATGGTTAGTAGGTTACTTGGCAATTGTAAATTGTCCCATGATTATGCTAGGGTTAATCTGGGGCATGGCTCGAAGGGCTGTGCTGTATCTCAATCAATAAATAAATACTCCAACTTGCAGTATCATCACATGGTGCTGAGACACTTTTCCTGTTGCACTCCAGCACATCATCTGTGACAAGTAACACCATTATTTTAATGAACGTCCAAAATTTAAATCAATATTCAACAAAAGCACAAAGCTAAAGTCTAAGTGATTAAACATTGCATCAGAAATCCTTGCTGGCAGTTTTGGATCTCTGTTACACTCTTTTTTCTGAACCTAGTTATAGCCATTCATATTTTAACCTGGCAGTATTACTTTTAACAGTTCCAAAAAAAACTGTAGAAAATGACTGGACTGCAAAACTAGTAGCAGAAACATCTCTGATATTGGCCTTTATTATATTGACCAAATAAATCGTATTCATCTCAATAAATGCAGAGTCATTATTTCATTTCTACTTTGGAATATATTCTTCCTGACATTAGTTAATTTGGGTTCCGATTAGAGAACATCTGCAATATTTACCAGGCCCATCGAAAAGTTAACAAAACTCAAGTGACCTCTAGTGCAATGTACATTGCTGTACACATGGACTCCTAATGCACATTTGACCCTTGAAATGACGTCCAGAGCCAGCCAGACAGACAGACAGACAGAGCACTTATTAAAGATCTTTAAAACGTACAGTGTAATGGACCAAACTCTGGTCGCCCCATTATAGGAAGGATGCAAAGGCTTATGAAGAGGTTTCCTAGGATTCTGCCTGAAACCGAAGGCATGTGTTATGGGGTACAAGGTTGGGCAGTCCTGGGTTACTTTTGCTGGAGCAGGGGACCTGTCAGATGTTTGTAAGATTATAAGCCGGTACCTTTACCCATGTTAGAAAACTGTGCACGAGAGAGTGTAAGTTCAAGAGACACGTGCAGGGTAGGTTTTTACGCTATGTTGGTGGATGCCAAGAATGCACTATCAGGGATTGTGGTGGTGGAGGTAAATACGACAGAAACATTTAAGGTTGCATCCCACATTAAAGACTCCCGTCATCCAGGACAACAGGAAGGAGATACAGGAGCCTGAAAACACACTCAATGATTCCGAAACATCTTCTTCTCCTCTGCCATCCGATTTCTGAATGGACATTGAACCCATGAACACTACCTCACTAAACTTTACACTACTTATTTAATTTTAATGTAACTATTTGTTAGATTTAACTATTTTATATAAATACTGTATTATGTATAAAACTGAATTACTGTAGGTATATACAGTACATCTACTGTAATTCACAGTTTTTTTATTATTAAGCATTGCATTGTACTGCTGCAGAAGGTAACTCATTTCATGACATATGCTGATGATATTAAATCTGATTCTAATTATGATTCTTAGGCAGACACACGAATGCACACAGAAAGGAGGGACATAAACAGAAGGGATTCATTTAGTTCGGCATTTAATTAGTTTGGCACAACAGGGCCTGCTAAAGTAACAAATTTCATGACACATGCCGGTGATAATAAACCTGATTATGATTATGATTCGATTCCTGTGCTGCACTCTTCTGTGTTCTAAATTCCACTGTTACTGGTGAATGAATGGTAGTCATCAGATGTTTGAATTATCCTTGTCAAATTAACTTTCCCCATGCATTCCCCAAGATGGAAGTGGTGCATCTCTCTCTTTGGATTACCTGAATCTGCCCTGATTTACAAGTGAAACTGTTTCTTTTGGACTTCCTGCTTGATTTCTTTGTTATTTCCATGTTTAACAGTTACATTGTAGACTTACTCCACCAGACGTTCGGAGTGCGACCTTGGAAGTGTGAATGTTTAGACATCGATTCATTGCCAAATCAGGTAGAAAAAGTGAAAACAAACGAAAGCTTTTTAGTCGTCAAGTCCAACAACACAGAAACAGATCCTTAGGCATAATCATCTCTGCTGACCTTTGAGTACCAAGAAGAGAAGAAAAACTGAATTAATATTAGAGAGGAAAGAGACAGAAGCTAGAAATAGATGTAATTGTTTCAAATGTGCAAAAGGAATGAAAACCTGAATGAGAGATTACAGTCGTAAAACTTAATTGTCAGTGCCAGTAAGGATGCTTGGAAGTAATTAAGACTAATTTCATCATTGAAGGAATACCTAGATTTAAACTAATTTTAGCATTCTATAATTAGTTCATATCTATTCATGTGACTTTGCAGTATTCAATGTATTCAATGCACCTATCAAGAACTGCCATCTCAGGTCAATGACTTAAAGTTTTCTGTATTGAAACTATTGAAAAGTTTTGGACAACATTCAGCCTTGGGCTAATAAATGGCAAACGGCCATTTGTGTGGAGTTCAGCCATGCTCTCCATGACAGCATGATTTCCCTCCCACATCCAGGAGATATACAAATCAACTAGCTGGCTGCTATATTTACCTCAGTAATGGTATAAAGAATGGAAGAATTCTTGAAGGGCACCAATGAGAAAGGATAAGTTGCAAGGGAGCAAACAAATAGTAAGAGAAGGAAAGGGACTAACAGGATTACTGTCCTGGGAGTTACCATGGACCTGGTGAAAGCATTGTGTGCTGTTGTAAGTTAAGAGCCAGGTGGACATTATTTTCTGCAAGAGAGTCTCTGTGAGAAGTTCAACAGCACTTCTATGATAGAAATCCCGCCATAAGAATCCTTGTGGTCACATAATCAAGGTAGCTGGAAGGGGCTGTGTATTCCACATTATAAGTTATATTTCTCAAGGTATATGCTAACTTACTGACTCCCACAAGGACCTTCATCATCGATGAGTAAGGAATGTGATAAAAAATGTCCTTGCCTGAACAAGTGCTGCCAGAGACGAGAGGAAGAAGAAACCGACAGTATGCTAATGGGTAGGAGGCTTGGTGGCTTAGGTCGAGCATGGACTATTAAGTTTGAGTTGCCTGCTTCTTATCAAAAGTGCCACACAGTCATACGGCACAAAAATTGGACAATCAGCCATCATATCTATGGTCTATGTCAATTATCACCCACTCACCCTTTGTACTAGCTTTTCAACCACTGCCTCTTCTATCTTAGTGATTCATGGGCTTGCTCAGATGCTTCCTAAATGTTCTGTGCTTCATATTCCATTGAATTCTATAAAATCCAATAGATTTGGAAGAAATCATATCAAAAAACAATTTTCATTCAATGGATTGGTGGGAAAAGAGTGAAAAGCAGTTAAGTTGTGCACGAGCGGAGGAGACTGAGGTTAAGTCCTGAAGTCTTTAAAGGTGACAGGACAATTAGATATCAATAACAAACAATGGGCTTCTTGGCTTCATAACTGAAGGCATTAAGTTTAAATCTAAGAAGGATGGACAAAATTATGATAAACCATTATTTGCCATCCAGCTGAATATTGTGTCCAGTTCTGAGTGCCAAGGCCCTGCAATAGGATTGAATGAAGGGTCTTGGCCTGAAATGTTGACTGATTATTCCTCTCTGTAGATGCTGTCTGACCCAGTGATTTCCTCCAGCATTTTCTGTGTTTTGATTTCCTATTGGTGCAGTGGCTGCTTACACATTAGACTGACAGGTTTAACAGGCATCTCACCTTCAAACAACTTAATCGCTAGAAAGGAAACGTGAAGACACTTACTTCCTCAAATTTCCCTTTAATTTGTACCATGAATGAAGAGACCATTCACTCCCTTATTTATTGAAGCTTATCATTATCTTTCATTCACCTTTGTTATAAGAATAGCAATGCCAGTTTATTGACGTGCCCATGTCTATACTGCTAGATCTCAACCTCTTTAATTTTCTTGGTTGCTGCATTCAGGTAGCAGGAATACTAAAACAAAAAGTGCATTTCAAAAATAGGTGATAATTTAGAATTGCCATTTTTATTTGATTTTTTACATGTGGGGGTCTAATTCTCTTGTTGATGTTTGCATGATTTGTTTTTTTTTTGCATGTGGGGAGGGTTGATGTTCTCGTTGATGTTTCCACAATTAGTTTTTTTTTGCACGTGGGGGTGGCTGATGTTTTTCTCTGAATGGGTTCTGTGGTTCTCTTTGCTTCATGGCTGTCTGTTGAGAAGCTGAATCTCAGAGTTGTATACTACAGACATACCTTGATAATTTGACATACTTTGGCATGTACATTGAATCCTTTATTAGCAAAAATGCAATTCTTAGTCACTACCAGATAACCTTAATAGTGTTTTGGCCCGAAACGTCGTCACTACCTCCTCCCATAGATGCTGTCTGGCCTGCAGAGTTCTGCCAGCATTTTGTGTTTTTATTTATTTCCAGCATCTGCAGATTCACTCGTGTAACCTTAATAGTGCAATGTCTTTAAACTGAGACTGAAGATGGCTAGTGCTCTTTGCTAACCAAGCAAGCATGGCTGTAAACCTATGCACTTAAAATACACTTACAAATTTACCAACAAACTGCCTTGTCTCCTGGATAATTGAAGTTGACCAGACTACTTATCTAGATGCGGAGAAATTAAGAGCATGTTTACCATGTATTAGAAAAGTAATCCACTGCAATTATACAATTAGTTCAATGTTACTATGTTACCAGTTGCCTTTTGAATCCATAACACAGGATAAAGAAGGATTTGCTTTGCTCTGATTTATGTACTCATCAGGAACTCAGTTAGAACGTGCAACCTGCATACAAAAGGTTTTGCTCAGGATAACGGATACAATTACATGAGTAATTAATGATGGCAATCTAATAGTCATTCTATTTATAGATTTTTAAATGGCCTTTGACGCTTCAAAAATTATGGCCTAACCGTCCACAGACATGAGAGTTATGGGTGGTCTGAGGGTGAAACCAGAGCCTTCCAATTCCATAATGTATATTGGAACAATATGGGGTTGTGTGTATGGCAGTAAAGTGACCATAAAGAAAACTCTTTTTGACACTCACAAATGATGTGCCATATGTTGTTGATCGAAGGAATTACTAGATCCGTTGATGCTATCACAGGATGGGCAATAGAAAATTTGACTAACTCTCAAAGGTGCCGTGAGTTCAGAAATAAGACCAACAGCATCAATGTTGAGTGCCCCGCCTGCTGTAAATAAAAACATTACAATTAGCTGCTTTCCATTTCAGAGCATAATTCTCATTCCTCTCCTGTGATCATTTGTTTCAGGCTGTTAAGTATCTAGGATGACTTGCATCACTTTCCAGACTCAAGTCATCTCACCTTCAACAGATGCAGGCTCATCCAGACTCACCTGCATTCTTCAATGAGTGCTGAGGCGAGTCATGAAATTGTGATCTCTGCATATGTATTTGGTAATAAACAACACAGTTAGCTGGAGTTCAAAGAACAGAAAATATTCATGCCTTACATTCCACAATTAATCAGGCATGCCAACCCCACTGTCCGATTACAGCTCTCGCCAACTTAAAGTCAAGTCAAGTAAAAAAAATTATTATCGGAGTACAAACATGGCGCCACATAAAACCCTGGGATTCTTTTTCCGTGGGCATATGTAGCAAATCTATAGAGTAGTAACTGTAAACAGGATCATTGGTAGACCCTTTGCTTTGTAACAACAGGTTAAGTCTGAAGTTACGAGATCACAAATGCTGGAAATCTGGAGGATCTCAACGTCTCAGGCGGCATCCACGGCGGGAAATAGTCCGTCAATTTTTCATCTTCAGCTCAGAATGCCAACTGTGCGTTTCCCTCCATGGACTGTCTGAATTTAACTTCAAAACGTGCTGCGTGTCACATTGTCTCATTAGTTGCATTCGAGTATATCACAATTTGCTGAAAAACTTGATGTGGATATCTGGAAATATTTGTCTGGATATTTATTCCCAGTGACAAAACACCAAATTACAGCAGCTACAAAAACCTTCTGCTGCACTTCCAGAAGTCATTTCCAATACTATAATATTGTGCGTTTATTATCGTCACATGTGCCAAGGTACTGTGAAAAGGTTGTCCTGCATACTCCTTTTACAGATCAAATCATTACACAGTCATAGAATTAGGTAAAACAATAACAATGCAGAATCAAGTGTAAAAGTTACAGAGAAAGTGTTGTGCAAGTTAACAATAAATCATAGGCAGTTGATTGTGAGGCCATTTTATCGTACGAGAAGTCCATTCAAGGGTCTGATAACAGTGGGAATAGAAGCAGCTCTTGAGCTTGGTTGGACGTGCTTTCAAGCTTTATATCTTCTGCCTAATAGGAGAAGGAAGTAGAGGGAATGCTTGGCATGGGTGAGATTTTTGATTAAGTTGGCTGCTTCACTGAGGCAGCAAGAAGTATAGACAGAGTACACAGGTTCCTGTGACATAATGAGCTGTGCCCATAACTCACTGCAGTTCACATTCAGAGCATTTGCCACACCAAGCTATCATGCATCCAAACAGAATGCTTTCTATGGGGCATGAATAAAAATTGCTAAGGGTTGTCAGATTCATGCCAAATTTCTTTAGCCTCTGTACGAAGTAGAAGCCTTGGTGAGCTTGCTTGGTCGTGACATCTGCGTGGCTGGGCAGGACAGGCTACTGGAGATGTTCACGCCTGTGAACATAATCCTCTTAATCATGTAAACAAGAGCATTTGCTCTGCCCCCATTTTGAATTCAATGACCAAATCTATTTTTTTTTTGTTGACACTGAGGAAAAGGTTGTCGTGAAGGCACCATGTCATTAAGTTTTTTATCTCCTTCCTGCACTACAACTCATTGTTATTTGAGATGCAGCTCACTACAGTGGTGTCATCTGTAGCTCTTTACATGGGGTTAGAGCAAAATCTAACCTTGCAGTAATGAGTGTACAGTATAAAGAGTAGAGTAGGGAGCTGAGGATGGTACTTTGTGAGCACCAGTGTTGAGAATAATTGTGGCAGGGTTGTTGCTGTCTATCCTTACTCCTGTCTGTTGGTCAGAAAGTCAAGGATCCAATAGCAGAGGAAGGCATTAACTCTCAGGGTCCAGAATTTGCTTGGAATAAAAATATTGAAGACAGAACTGAAGTCAGTAAGTGATAGTCTGATATAAGTATCTTTACTTCCCAGATGCTCCAGAGATGAGTGTAGGGCCAGGGAGATGGTGTCTGCCATAGAGCTGTTTCAGCAGAAGGCAAATAGCAGTGAAAGCTGAAGCTGATGCATGCCATGACCAGTCTCTGGAAGTCATTCAGGATAGTAGATGTAAGAGCCAGTAGGTGGTAGACATCAAGGTACATTATCTTGTTTGTCTTGGGTACTAGGATGATAGTGGTCTTTATAAAGCAGGACAAAACACAGCCTGAAGCAGGGAAAGGAGATTTCTGGTCAATTCTTTCCGAATTTCTTTGAAGTTATTTGTGTATGTTGGAAAGTAAAAAGCTAGTAGAAGGAAAAGAGAGCAGTGGATAGAAAAAATAGACAAAGGAAAGAATAAAAAGAGATTTAACTTTAAAATGTGAATATGTAATCTATTAAAAGTTCTAGGAACTTCCTCCAGGCAGTGTCCATCAACTCACAGAGCTGTGCTCTGAAACTGAAGATTGAATATATTATATAACAGTATCTATTTCCCTTTTCACAATTCTGTGAAAATGTTTCAGTAGTTTACGTTACCTCAGAAATACTCTCACTTTAAGTTTTTCTATCTTACAAACGTTTGTAGATAAAATCAGCATATACTTTGCCTTTTGCCATGGCTCCAATGTCTATGCATGCATTTCCTGAATTGTTAAATATTATCCCTCATCAATCAATTTAAATAACTTTATCTCTAAACCACAACAGATTTTGTGATGGGATGGAGTCTGTTGAAAAGTATTTATAATAAATGTAATTTTATATCGGTAATGTTGCTATGTGCATACTTATAGATGTTAGATTAACAGTAGCTGACATGGGAATTTAGTATTTTACCAAACTGAACATGGGCAGTCTCACTGAGGAACAAAATCAAAGGAAGTATTAGCCAGTCTTATTTTGACGATTTTGTTTAACCAGTTTGACAACTGGAATCAATGATTCTAATTTATAAAGAATTAAATTGCTGCTTATTATCTTCTAATTTTGGTAATTGTGTGTTTTTAGTTGTTGATCATGCTTTCTTTGCTCATAGGGTTTCTTGTGAAGTCACAGTGCAGTCAGCAGAGTGTTTCTGACTTAACGTTCTCCATCTTGTGTTGGTATTGTTTCAATCATTATCAGGGATTTCCCTTCCATCCTCAGCACTTGTGGTGTTTGTAAACAAGATAATTTGGAATACTTTTCAAATAGTCACATATGAATGAAATCCAGAATCAGTCAATTAGAATCATTGCGGTTATATTTTTTGTCTTTTATGTTATCATAGTCCCATTAATTCAAAACACATTTCTGCTTTATGATGGATTTCAATATGCTTTTATATGTCAATTCCAGCATTGAAATAATGGAGACTTTTATTTAAACCAAATTGGAATGGATTCATTGTTTTTCTCTCTTATTTTGTCAATGTAATTGTTCTATGGACAATTGTATTTAGAACAATTGTGAAATATGGTTAAAAGTTCACTATAATGCTGTAAGGTGCAGGAGTGAAACAGCACGCAACATTTTGGACTATGAGAATTTTGTCATTCGCTTCTTATTGATCTCGTAACCACGATAATAATAAATGTGATTGTTAACATTTGCTCTGACCATAGCAGAGTCAAATTCCAGTGCTACATCTGAATTCACTAAAGCAATATTAGATTAATTCCCTATGTTAGAAATTCCTCACATTCTTGTCTCCCTCTTGTCTTTCTAGAATATTGCCAACAAATAATATGATGCTTGAAGCAGGCCAAACCACATGAACTAGCTGATTTTCAGATTGTTGTATTAAAAAGAGTTTATTTTTCAAATTGTCTTCAGAAGTTTATATTCTATCTCTTGAACAATGCATATCCCTTCCGTTTATTCACTCTTCCTCCTGGCATGGACAGATTTGCAGAGCGAGTTTTGCATTTGGTCTTCCTGTCACAACAGTGACTTCGCTACTATTAAGCAATAGTTGTAGATTCAAAAGGTTAATGGCCAATACATTTACCCCTAACCGAGAAAGGAAGAATATAACTAGCTGATGAAGCTGATAGTGTCAGTGCAAAGATCAAGGCTGAATTGCATTTTAGAAATAGCATACTAATCTTTGCCCAACTTCTGGTAATCCAAACTGTCAAACTTTCTGAACTGCATCATTATTACCAATTAGTTTAACACTTTGGGTCCTTGTTTCTTCTTACTAGAGTGATGACTAGACTGAGATGTACTTGTTCTGGTTCAGATGGAATTAGATTGAAAATTCACAACTTCCCTTTACTGTGTTTTCTGAATGGATTGTTTTCATAGAACAATGGTCCTGTTCAGGCCATTTGCCTCCGGGTTCTAGTTATTGAGAGGAAGTTGTTCAATATATACTTCAGGCCATCCACCACTTACTCCCATGCCCCTGGTTGGGGGACTGTGCAGGTGCTACACCTTGCCCAATGGTGACTTGCTGGAAGGAACACCTTGAACCTGGAAGAGACATATCTCCACCCCACCACCCAGTGTGGAGAACAGTGTAGCCAACAGTTCTCTGCAGATTCCCTAACTGAATGCACAATAAAAGTGTACAAAGGATTTATAAAATTTTGTAACTAAGGTATGCAGTTGGCCATAAACCATTTACTCATGCACAGAGAAACCATTATTGTTGTCTCCCTGATAGGTAGACAACATATTTTACACGGGTCCTTAATTCTGTCCGCATATCAACATGGGAGTTTGTGCTTTCTTTTGTTTTTTGACCTCAAGTGAGCCTCAGTACTCAATTCAGATAAATTGATGGAAGTATCTAAAATCAAGGTAGAAATGGCAAATACAATAGGGCATAGGTTTAAGGTGAGTAGAAAAAATTTTAAGAAGATGTTCGAGGCAATTTTATTTTGCATTGAAGGTTGTAGGTGTTGTAAGGGACATGGGTGTGGTGTAGGTGGGAGGGATTAGTGTTTGGGTGTTTTTGATTTGCTTTTTAGCCCGTTCAGCACAACTTAGTGGGCCAAATGGCCTTCTCCTGTTCTATACTGTTATATGTTTAATGTTAAAGAAGCATTTAAACAGACATAAGAACAGAAGGGCTATAGACCATGTGCAGACAGATTGGCATAGTTTAAGTTGGCATCACCATTGGCACTGTCATCTTTCATCAAGGAGCCTATTCCTGTTGGGCACTGTTTTATGTTCAATATTGTATGACATTGACTCTTGGTGGTGATAGAAATTGTACTTGTAGTTTAAGTCTGAGCTAACCCATTGCTTTAACATTGGCAGGCCAAACAATGGGCTCATGCTCTGGGTAGAACAACTGTTTTTGTAAGTCATTTTTCTCTCTAGTCCTGAAGCAGGATCTCTGCCCGAAACGTCGACTATACTCCTTTCCATAGATGCTGCCTGGTCTACTGAACTTTTCCAGCATTTTGTTTGTGTTGCTCAGATTTCCAACATCTGCAGATTTTCTCTTGCTCATTTTCATAAGTTCTTCTTAACCACTGTCTGTATCTTGGGCATTCTTCAGTTGAATCCTTATAACTCCATTCGTTTGCTGCTGCTTTGTTTCTTCTTCACTTGGGCTACAAAGCTGTTCATTTGTTTCAAATCTCAGTCAGAATAGCTTCTCAGGACCTTGCTTCTGAAGCTCATGTCCTTATCTTTTACATACAGAATGTACCAGCGAAAGTATTATGCAGTTATATTAAAGATCTCCTGTCCAGCTGCAGGGTTTTGATCACCAAGATGCAGGTATGATGCTGGGTGTTGGTAATGGAAGCTTGAATTTTATTAATGCTCGCCAGTGAGTGAATGCACCAAGTGGAAGTAACTTTTTATACCAAACTGCAAACACTTTCATCATCATCATCATGTGCCATGTCACACGACATAGGAGATCATCGTCTTTGGCCGTGACTTTTCTTGGCAAATTTATCTATGGAAGTGGTTTGCCTTTTTCTGAGCAGGTGATCTCAGCCATTATTTGCTTTTGGTATGCTGGCCTTTATAAATTAGAGCATTGAGTATAGGAGTTGGATGTAATGTTAAAATTGTACAAGGCATTGGTGAGGCCAAATTTGGAGAATTGTGTACAGTTCTGGTCACCGAATTGTAGGAAAGATGTCAACAAAATAGAGAGAGTACAGAGATTTACTAGAATGTTACCTGGGTTTCAGCACCCAAGTTACAGAGAAAGGTTGAACAAGTTAGGTCTTTATTCTTTGGAGCATAGAAGGTTGAAGGGGGACTTGATGGAGGTATTTAAAATTATGAGGGGGATAGATAGAGTTGACGTGGATAGGCTTTTTCCATTGAGAGTAGGGGAGATTCAAACTAGAGGACATGAGTTGGGAGTTAAGGGGCAAAAGTTTAGGGGTAACACAAGGGGGAACTTCTTTACTCAGAGAGGAATGGGCTTCCAGTAGAAGTGGTAGAGGCAGGTTTGATATTGTCATTTAAAAAAAATTGGATAGGTATATGGACAGGAAAGGAATGGAGGGTTATTGGCTGAGTGCAGTTCAATGGGACTAGGTGAGAGTAAGTGTTCGGCACAGACTAGAAGAGCTGAGATGGCCTGTTTCCATGCTGTAATTGTTATATGGTTATATGGCTATATTAACAATACCCTTCAGAGACTGTCTATCTGGTGTCTGTGGTCATATAGCCAGGACTTATAATATGCAACAGCTACTCAAACGACCATCCACCACCTGCTCCCATGGCTTCACATGGCCCTGACCAGGGGTCTAAGCTGGTGCGATAGCTTCTCAAGAGTGACCTGCAGGCTAGCAGAGGGAACGAGCACCTAACACCTTCTCTGGAGAGACACATCTCCAACCTGCACATACTTTAACCACTGAATAACGATTGTTGTTTTCACTCTTTTAATGATTGAATATTCTATTCCGATAATTGACATCAAGAATGAAAGAAGAGTAACCAGGATGACTTCAGAAGGAGACTTTGCATGTGATTTTCAGGAACTTCCTCGTGGGCTGTGGAGTGAAGTATGTAGGCTAAGTTGGCTTTCAGTCATTTGGACTTCCATTATTGAATCAGATGTCAAAGTAGAATCATGTCCAGGTGACCACAATCCAAACATTTTTTAAACAATAAAAGGTTGGAGGAACAATACCTTATATACCGGCTGGGTAGCCTCCAACCTGATGGCATGAACATTGACTTCTCTAACTCCCGTTAATGCCCCTCCTCCACTTCTTACCCCATCCCTGACATATTTAGTTGTTTGTTTTGTTTTCTCTCTCTCTCTCTGCCCATCACTCTGCCTGTTCTCCATCTCCCTCTGGTGCTCCCCCTTCCTCCTTTCTTTCTCCCGAAGCCTCCCGTCCCATGATCCTTTCCCTTCTCCAGCTCTGTATCACTTTCGCCAATCACCTTTCCAGCTCTTAGCTTCATCCCACCCCCTCCGGTCTTCTCCTATCATTTGGCATTTCCCCCTCCCCCCACTACTTTCAAATCTCTTACTATCTCTCCTTTCAGTTAGTCCTGACGAAGGGTCTTGGCCCGAAACGTCGACAGCGCTTCTCCCTATAGACGCTGCCTGGCCTGCTGCATTCTACCGGCATTTTGTGTGTGTTGTTTGAATTTCCAGCATCTGAAGATTTCCTCGTGTTTGATTTTTTAAACAATGATTTAATTGAATCATGGACTGAATATGTAGAAAGGCTGAAAGTAATGTTTCTTTGCTGCAATGACATTGCAAATGTCGATTTCACTCGCAGCGGCAAGTGATGAACAAACAACTCAACAAAGTTATGTTTTCTCCAGTCAGCTCAAGAGATGAGATATTTGAAGAGTTGTTAATTAATTGAACAGCACAAGCTCTTCACCCACACCAGCCCCAAGCCATCCTACAGCACGATGTTACATTTGTAACAACTAGAATTAACATCCAGGTGGAACTATTATAGGTTTTGTTCCAGACTTGAGACAGATTGCTGAGTAGTGCAACATTGGAAAAGATAATGGGAGATCACAGGCCTTATGGTAGCCAGGATATATGTCTTTAAAGAAGACTGTGGCCTTAAAGAAAACTGTTCAGTGCAAGGAAACTACATTTTAAGCAAGTATTTGATATTGCCTGGACAGCGAACACTGTGGTTCAGCAAGCATAAGGTTTGCAGATCTTTTAGTGAGAACTTTTGGAGTGTTAATATGCTGGAGCATGGCTCTGTTGTACATTCAGAAGAAGAAGGATGATCCACCAATGTTGTTAATGTTTCAACTGCAAATGATATCATTTAATGAAGACAGACACACAGAACTTGCTTTCCATGATAGTATCAAGGAACATCTGTCACCATTTTGTTTGAAAGCAAAACAAGATGTTGAGAAAATCAGCAACTAAATGATGCAAAACCTATCGTGAAGAACAGGAAAACGCTTTATATACATTAGTCAGCTGAGAAAAATCTGGTGACCTGGACCACATGAATAAAGAGGCCACTGAGTGTTTGTTTGTGGTGTTCTGCTGCTGTAGCCCATCCACTTCAATGTTTGATGTGTTGTGCATTCATGAGATATTCTTCTGCATTCTGCACCCACTGTTGTAATGCATAATTATTTTAATTAATGCTGCCTTCCTGTCAGATTGAATCAGTCTGGCCATTTTCCTCTGACCTCTCTTTAGCAAGGTTTGTTGCCAACAGAACTGCTGCTGTCTGGAAGTTTTTTGCCTCTCATGCCATTCTCTGTAGATTCTAGAGAGTGGTGTGCATGAAAATTGCAGCAGATCAGCAATTTCTGAGATACTCAAACCACCCCATCTGGCACCAACAACCATTCCACAGTCAAAATCACTTAGTTCACACCTCTTCCCCCATTCTGATGTTTGGCATGAACAACAATTGAACCTCTTGATGATGTCTGCATACTTTCAAGCATTAGGTTGCTATCACATGATTGGCTGATAAGATATTTGCATTTACAGGCAGTTGTACGGGTGTACCTAATAAAGTAGCCACTGAGCCATACGCAGTTCATACCATCAGAATTTTTATGAACTAATCCATTCAGCAGTTCACATTGAAGGAAAGCGTGTCAACCAAAATTGATAGTAATGATGTGTCAGTGATGAGTGAGCAGAATTTAAATAATATTAGTCATATGTTCAATGAAAATGAAGTATACACCTGGATTCTTTTCATATGGATCAAGCTAATAGTGATATGTGAATTTTGAGGCAGAAATGCTGGATTTGAAGCCCAGCTTCATCTTTTAATAACTTTCTACTTCTGCTCTTCAATTCATGGGCTGTACTCTAGAATATAAAAGAGTAGGCTGAAGAGTAATTAAAGAACTGAAAGAAGTCTGTTGAAGGCTTTAAAAATCTGCACATTCTGGAAATCTGGAATAAAAAGTAGGAAATGTTATGATTTTGTAAACTGGTGCATGATCACACCTATCAAGGTTAGGAATGACAATGTGAGTATTATATATTATTTAAATATTATATAGGAAAGGTGCAAGCTAAGCTCACAGGAAGATGTGGTTCTGTAGGGTCCATAATTTGTTATTTCATCAGAGAAAAGTGGTTATTGTAAAGCAATCATGTGAAGGACATCTAGATGTCTCCCATGTCAACAGATCATCAGAAGTGTTGTCCAGTGGCCTGGAATAGGCAAGCATTTGGAGGAGATCTCCTATAGTATCAGTAATGCCAGAACTCCCCAACAATACACAAGTAAGTGCTCTCAGCCTCTGGACCTGGCCAGGTACTCCATGATTGAAGACATCTGTCCTTTGGAAGTTTATTCATATGGAAAATGAATTTGATAGAAGAACATCTTAAATGGACAGAATACGTAATGCAACACTTCTGTAGTTCAGATGATGATTTCAAGGTTGAAATGTGCCTTTGCCATTCAGCGTTTTCCACAGTTTATTGCAGTGAACTGTTGAGATGGCTGAGTTTATGCTGAATATGCTGAAAGGGGTGAAATCAAGCATCTGCACACAGCTCCAAGCCACCTAGCTGCCAATCATCAAGTGTAGTTGGTTCAGACTGTGAAATGTGGGCTGAAATAGATGACAAGAGGTGAAAGTGAGACAAAAACTGCACTTATCTTATTTTGCTACCACATTGAACTACAGGACAGACACCTGCTGAATTACTGATGGACAGACTTGTCAGAATGCATTTGGTGAACCAAAGCTTAGTGTTCCAAGCAAGGGAAGCAGAAAGAACAAAATATGGCAGGCAGGGATATAGATAATAACATGCCCTTGTACTATATATGGCTGAACTATACTTTTTTAGAGAAAGAAACAGACAGAGATGGTGCACTAGTTAATTCCTCCGGTAAAAGGTTTGTTTAACGAAGAAAGGCTTACACCATGCTGGTATTTAGAAGAATGAGCTGTTCTGAGAAGGGTTTTCCCTCATATAAGAACCCGAAACCAAATGGTATAGTAATGGTAACCAAATAAGGGGGTCTCCCAATTAAAACACAGATGAGGAAGTATTAATTCTCCCAGAAGGTCATGAAATTTTGGGATGTTCTATTTCAGAAAGTTTAGAGATAGTCATTCAATTTGATAGATGTAAGAACAAATAACTTTTTGATCTAAAGGAGTAAATGGTTATGGAAAACAGGCAAAAAAATGGAAGTGAGAGATCGCTATAACCTTATTGAGAGATAGATTTGGCTCAAGGAGCCATGTAGCCTTTTCTAGCTCCTATTTCTTAGATTATTATGCTGATATTCCAGAAATGGATATGTGGTGATTTTGTACATTCAAGGCAAGGAAAGTGGACTGCATTTTATTTTGAGAATCAGTCATGATCTTGTTGAATGGCAGTGCAGATTTGAAGGTTTGTATGGTTTACTCCTACTTACACTTATTGAAGTTCAAAGCAATTTTGTTATCAAAGTACATATATATCATTACATACAACCCTGAGATTCATTCTCTTGAGGGCAACTCAGTAAATCCAATGGCCATAATAGAGTCAATGAAAGACTATACCAACTTGGTCCACAACCAGTGTGCAAAAGACAATGAACTGTGCAAATACTAAAAGAAAGAAGAAAAATAAGATAGTAATAATAGTAATAAATAAGCAATAAATATCAATAACATGAGACCAAGAGTCCTTGAAAGTGAGTCTAGATTGTGAAAACAAATTTTTGTAAGTGAACTTGAGTGAAACTATTTCTTCTGGTTCAAGAGCTTCATGGTTGTGCGGTGACATAACTGTTCCTGAGTCCTGAGGCTCCTGTACCTTCCTTCTGATGGCAGTAACAAGAAGAGAGCATGAGCTGAGTTGTGGATGTCCTTAATGATGCTTTCCTGCAACAATGCACCTTGTAGATGTACTCAATGGTGGGGGGGGGGGGCCTTACCCCTGATGGACTGGGCCTTAAGTGTTAGAGCGTATTCTGAAGATGTGCAATATAGAAAATATTAATTGCAGCAGCAACCAGTCTTCAAATCTGAATATGGATTGTAGATTGTATTTAAAATGCAGCTCAGGGCAATGGTCTTCCTGGTGCTACATTTTAGAATAGATTGCAGACCAGTAAACACTCACTTAGCTTGAGGTATCTGCATACGCATGAATGCAATCAACACCCCACTGACGTGAGATGTCTGCAAATCATGAATATGACTCACAGACAATTACTCACTGTGGATGTGTTGGTGGGAAGATCCAGGTATTTGCAAAATGACATGCAACTCAAAAGAAGCATTATGAAGGCATTGCAACTTTATAGAAAGTTACAAAGTCACCTTTGTTCTTTAACTTATAAAAATGTGCTGTAATGATGCATCGGGGAGCTTCTCTCTCTCAAGTGACTCCAAAAACTGTCAGCTTGTGTGTGTCCCAAAGATAATATGTACCAACTGTGTCTCTCCGGTGATTTCATTCACAGGCATGACAGTATCCACTATTGTTGTAGGATTTTCCAATCAAGGGCATTGGTGTTTCCATACTAGGCTGTGATGCAGCCAGTCAATATACTCTCCACCAAACATCTATAGAAGATTTTTAAAGTTTTAGATATTATCCCAAATCTTTGCAATCTTCTAAAGAAGTACAGGCGCTGCCATGTCAAAATGGCTAAAATTTGCTATTTGATGGAGACCAGCTATTTAGTGATGTTGCTTATTTCCCCTGCAGTGCAGATGGGCAAAAGGTATAACCTTGATATTTATTTCTTCTTGATAGGCCCATTATGCCATAGTTTACTTCCTTGCCGGTCCAGGTAGACTCACTGTTCATGGCATACTTGGCCTTCGGAGGGAATATCTTTCCACAGTATTCAATTACTTTGTGGTGATTTTTATTTGGGAAATATAGTTTGCAGAGATTTAATTCTAGATATGAATTATGACATCAAATTAAACACTGATCCCTTTCACCACTACATCAATAAACATGCAAGTGGAACAGCGCAATTTTTTTTTTTACACAGTAACTTTAGCATCACTCCAAAGTCAACAGATAGGATTGTTTTTCCTGTTTATCTGCTGTATATTTAAACATTATACATTAAACATTAAACATTGTCCAAGTCTGACAAAAAAAAGATGAAGACATTTCCTGAACGAGGTGATCTCCTGTTGCTTGCAATTGAATACAACTGGTGTATAGAACAGCGCTGTGTGTAAAGAGTGTTTATTTTTAATAAGCACCTAAAAATGAGCTTTTTTATTGTTACATTCTGTTTGTAACAGGTTTTTTATTAAAAAAAATATACTTTATTCAAAAATAAAATTATATACAGTAAGCCATTCAATGATATTCAATCCTTTACAACTGTTTCCATTACAGTCTTTACCTTTTCACACTTTTCGCCACCCACGTGGCACTCTGTTATTCCATACTTACATACACTTGTTTAGGGGTATACACCCCGCCCCTTCACCCCTCAGCTCCCGCGGGAGAAGAACCCTAGACTGTGGTCCTTCCCCACCGGGCCCTTGTGGTGGCTGCACCGAGTTTGAGTGCGTCCCTTAGCACATACTCCTGCAGCCGACTATGTGCCAGTCGGCAGCATTCCCCCACGGACATCTCGTGTGCCGGTAGACCATCAAGTTTCGGGCCGACCAAAGAGCGTCTTTGACCGAGTTGATGATCTGCCAGCAGCACCGGATGTTGGTCTCGGTGTGCGTCCTCGGGAACAGCCTGTAGTTCGGAGAGTCCTCTGTTACGCAGCTGCTGGGGATGAACCTCGACACTCCCCCTTCCATCATCCTCCACACCTTCTCCGCGAACCCACAGTGTGCAAAGAGGTGGGTCACCGATTCCTCCTTACTGCAGTCCTCCCATGGGCAGAGGGGTGTGGAGACAACATTCCGGGCAGACAGGAGGGATCGGACTAGGAGGGCCCCTCTCACCGCCAGCCAGGCGAGGTCTTGGTGCCTGTTGGTGAGGTCTGGCGATGAGGCATTTTGCCAGATGAACTGGACAGTCTGCTCAGGGAACCACCCCACCGTGTCCATCACATCCTTCTCCTGCAGTGCCAATCCCACCCTTTGTAGCCAGGGCGACAGGTAGAACCTTGGCACAAAGTGGTACTTGGTGCCCACGTACCTGGGATCCACTCACAACTTGATGCAGCCACACACGAAACTGGCCATCAGGGTGAGGGTGACATTGGGGACATTTTTGCCCCCATTGTCCAGGGACTTGTGCATGGTGGTCCGTCTGACCCGCTCCATCTTGGATCTCCAGACGGCTCCGGTGATTTCCAAGTTGAAGGAGCAGGGGATGGGCCACACCTGCGCCAAGTACAGCAGCCCTGAGAGCACCTCACACCTGATGACCAGGTTCTTGCCCGCTATCAATAGAGAAGAGGCATTTCCCAGTGGCCAACCCTTAATTCTTCTCCCTGTGCCCATTCTGACATGTCGGTCCATGGCCAACTCTACTCCTCTTTCAGTTTATAGGAGCAATACCTCTTATTCTGTCTCCATAAATTATGGTAGTCTCCAACCTTGTGGTGTGAACATTGATTTCTCTAACTTCACATAATTTCTACCCCTTACCCCTTTCTCTTGCTACTTCACTTCTCCTCATTTGCCTATCACCTCCCTGTGGTGCCCCTCTCCTTTCCTATCTCCTATCAGATTCCTTCCACTTCAGCCCTTTTTCTTTTCCACCTATCACCACCTAGTATCTCACTTCATCTCTCTCTTCTGCCCATCTACCTTCCCCATCACATGGCTTCACCTTACAGCTTCTACTTCTTCTTCTGCCAACACTTCTTATTCAGGCTTCCTTTTCAGTCCTGATGAAGGTGTTTGGCCCGAAACCTTAACTGTTTATTCACTTTTATAGATGGTGCCTGACCTGCTGTGTTCCTCCAGCATTTTGAGTGTGTTGTTCTGGATTTCCAGCATGTACAGAATTTCTTGTGTTTTTCTTTGCTAACTTTTCAGATTGTGGGAAGACTTTCATCCAATTCAATTGCCAAGAAATGAACCCTCTTTATGTGTATACAGCACAGGCATTTTCCAAGAAAACTTATGTAATACCTTTCATGAAATAGAGTTACCTCAATGCATTCCACTGAAAATAACATTTGATGTAATAAAGCGGGAAATTAATTTGCTGCAACCATATCCCAAATTTTAAACCTGTCTTTAGATGGAATAACAAAAGTCAAAGTGATGAGATTAACAATTTTTTTATTTATTTAAAATATCTTCTATGTCCACCTGTGTGGGTGAACAAAGCTTTAGTTCAATGCCTAATCCCAAAGATGCCAGCTTCTTCAGCATACCTGGTTAACCTAGATTTTGTTCTTAAGTATCTGAAATAAGGCATGAATCAACAATTTTCTGAGTCTGAGATGGGGGGATCAGTTTCTCAACATCTAGCTCAGGGAATTAACATCTAAACCAGTCTTCATAAACATGGCACAGAATGAATACAAGCCAGAGCTGGAAGGTTGTTTGTAAGTTATTGCTGAATTACAAAGTTATATTCATTAAGGCCAGCTGCCTTCTCACTGCTGCCATCAGGTCAAAGGTACAGGAGCCTCAGGACCACACCATCAGGTTCAAAAACAGTTACTACCCCTCACCATCAGGTTCCTGAACTAACAGGGATAACTACACTCAACTTCACACTTTCAATTACTTTTTTTAAGCTCATTAGCGCATTTGTCATTATTTATTGCAAGTTATTTATATTTGCATTTGCACAGATTGTTGTCTTTTGCACTCTGGTTGATCTTTCGTTGTTCCTGTAAAAGATACTATTCTATAGATTTGCTGAATTTGCCACAAGAAAATGAACCTCAGGGAAGTATATGGTGGCATATATGTACTTTGATAATAAAGCTTACTTTGAACTTCGAGATATCTATGGGATAAATAATTTACACAAGCACCAAGAAATTCTTGTTTCAAGAAACTTCTGCCATTTTATATTTATTTTAAGAATGAAATAATTTACCTTTTAAATTAGTCAATGATTCTTTAACTTATTTAGCTATCAAAATCACAAAAAACCATAAAGATTTATTTAGATTTAATTTTTTACCCTTAATTGATCAGATTAAAGATTTGTTTACTAAGTGGTCACCATTATCTTTATCCCTAATATGTAGGATTAATGCTATTAAGATGGTTATTTTACCTAAGTTTTTATATATTTTTCAAGCGATACCAATTTTTATCCCGAAATCTTTTTTTACTAATGTTGACTCTAAAATTTCTTCATATATATGGCAGAATAAAAATCCCAGGTTAGGTAAAATATATTTACAGAAGACAAAAAAGGAAGGCGGGTTAGCATTACCTAATTTCAGATTTTACTATTGGGCAGTTAATATTAGATATTTGTTATATTGGTTGAAAGATGGGGGTGGATCTTTCGGCCCTCATTGGGTGAGTTTAGAAACTAAATCTGTATCAGCTTATGCTCTGGGTTCTATTTTAGGGACTTCTCTCCCTTTTGCTCTTTCTAAATTGCCCAAACGAATTGACAACCCAATAGTTAAACATACTTTGCGTATATGGTTTCAATTTCAGAGCTTTTTTGGGTTGACTCAATTCGTTTTAAATAGTCCTATTGGATCTAATTGTTTTTTCCATCCTTCTATTATATATCAAGCCTATTCGGCTTGGAAAACTAAGATTTTCTGATTTATTTTTGGACAATTGTTTCATGTCTTTTGAGCAATTATCCAACAAATATAACTTGCCTAGATTTCATTTTTTTAGATATTTACAGATTAGACATTTTTTAAGTTCTGTACTCCCTACATTTCCAAATATTGTGCCTTCAGATATTTTGGAGAGCTTATTTGAATTAGACCCTTTTCAAAAAGGGTTTATTTCAAAACTTTATAATATAATTATGAAGATACGTTCAGAGCCTCTTTATAAGACTAAAAAGGATTGGGAAAGAGAGCTTAGTCTTAGTATTTCTAGTGAGAATTGGGATAGAATTCTTCAATTAGTTAATACATCATCGTTATGTGCCAAACATTCACTAATACAATTTAAGGTCGTACATAGGGCCCATATGTCCAAGGATAAATTAGCTCATTTTTACTCTCATATCAGTCCTATTTGTGATAGATGTCAATCTGAAATTGCGTCTTTAACTCATATGTTTTGGTCTTGTTCATTTTTGGAGAAATATTGGAAAGATATTTTTGATATTATTTCTGCGGTTTTGAATATTGATTTACAACCTCATCCTATTACCGCAATTTTTGGTTTACCAATGTTAGACTCACTGCATTTATCTTCTTCTGCCCGTCGAATGATTGCATTTCTAACTCTGATGGCTAGAAGATCTATATTGTTGAATTGGAAGGAAATTAATCCTCTCACTGTATTTAATTGGTTCTCTCAAACTATGTTATGTTTAAATTTAGAAAAAATTAGAAGTGGTGCTTTTGAGACTTCTATTAAATTTGAAAAGTTATGGAGACCATTTATTCAACATTTTCATATGATGTAATATGACCCTGTGCCAAGTTCATTTGATTTCCCAGCTTTTAGCTTATGTATGTTGAGAGGACCGGAAGTGACGGCATTGATGAATATTTATTTTTGTGAGATATTATAAACAGCCCCCTTTTTTTCTCTTTTTTTTTGCTTCTTTTTTCTTCTATATTAGTTATTAGTTATTAGATTAGTAGATTAGCTATTTTTGCATTATATATATATATATATATATTTTTTAGTTTTTTTTCTTTCTTTTTTCTGTTTTTTTATATCATATATTATGAAATATTTAGACTTACCATGTTCATACATATATTTTATGGCTTATGTCTTGGTAAACTCATTTAGATTGTAACTATTATGTATGTTTTTTTTCATATGTAATGGAATTTGTATGTTAGTAATTTCTTTATCAATATATCATTTGTATTCTGTCCATATTACTAATAATAATAAAAAGATTTAGAAAAAAAAAGAAAGAAAGAAAGAATGAAATAAGGAAGTCAACCTGCAGTTTTGCAGTGGATTGTTGCAATGTTGGGCATCATCTTGCAAAGTCGAATCATTTTTTTCCTTTGAGAAAAATCACCAAGGCATAGTGTGCATATCTAAACTATCCCAGACATAATGCTGGAGCGCAGTTACTATGACATAGATGGAATGGAGTGCAGTGCCCTTTATCTGATCGGACACGACATTCCTGCATTCCTTTTGCTGAGGGCATCTGTTGGAGATGATAATATCTAATCTCTGCTGTTCAGGGATAAGGAATAGAAATCTGACCCAATGTTTCTTGCTGATGGAAATGCACGAGCCACGATCTGACCTGAGAGTGATTGCATGGTTTAATAAACTCATGTCTACAGTTTATACATGAAAAGAACATTAACTTAAGTAAGGCACAAAAAAAGTCACTCGTACAACGGTGCCCTGCTTTTAAGAGGCATGATTACTCTTGAGAGTGATGGAGCTATCTGAGAAATCATATTATAAAAATGTAAAGAGAAACTAAATATCTTGATTTATAGTGATTTTAATTCTACTTGAACTAATATGCAGAAGAGATATCGAGTGAATGATAATATCAATAGAACAAAAAAATTGAATTATCTGTTGGTTGACACAAAGAAGATTAAGTATGAATCAGAAGTGAATAAGAGGATATCGTCCAGTATGTAAATATCTTGACACTAAAACAAAATTCAATGTAAGGGAAATATCTCTCATGCACTTTGTATTCATTATCAGAATAAGGTTTATTATCACTGTATTATATTTTGAAAATTCTGCTGCTTTGTAGCAGTGGTAATTTGTAATTATTGTAAATTACAAAATAGTGCCAATAAAAGGAATAATGTGGTGCTGGTGAGGACTGGTGTGTGTTCTCCCGATTTCCTCTTCCGGGTTCCTGTATCTCCTCTCAGAGGCCATGTCCGAGATGGTGAGAGTCCTTATCATTGGATATTGCCTTCTTGAGGCACCATCTCTTAAGGATGCTATCAATGGTGGGGAGGGTGGTGCATGTGATGGAGCTAGCTGAATCTGCAATCCCCTGCAGCCTCTTGCAAGCCTCCATACTAGCTGTGATGCAACCAGTCACAATGTTCTCCACCTTGCATCTGTTGCCATTGTTGTTGTTAGGTTTCACCTCATAGGAAGTAATGGCATGCAAACCCTGCCACAGCTTTTGTGCATCCAAAATTAAACGTTATCTATGATATAGAAACATAGAAAATAGGTGCAGGAGTAGGCCATTCGGCCCTTCGAGCCTGCACCACCATTCAGTATGATCATGGCTGATCATCCAACTCAGAACCCTGTACCTGCTTTCTCTCCATACCCCCTGATCCCTTTAGCCACAAGGGCCATATCTAACTTCTTCTTAAATATAGCCAATGAACCTCAACTGTTTCCTGTGGCAAAGAATTCCACAGATTTACCACTCACTGTGTGAAGAAGTTTTTCCTCATCTCGGTCCTAAAAGGCTTCCCCTTTATCCTTAAACTGTGACCCCTCGTTCTGGCCTTCCCCAACATCGGAAACAATCTTCCTGCATCTAGCCTGTTCAATCCCTTTAGAATTTTATACGTTTCAATAAGATCCCCATCAATCTTCTAAATTCCAGTGTGTATAAGCCTAGACGATCCAGTCTTTCTTCATATGAAAGTCCTGTCATCCCAGGAATCAATCTGGTGAACCTTCTCTGTACTCCCTCTATGGCAAGAATGTCTTTCTTCAGATTAGGGGACCAAAACTGCACACAATATAGGTCTCACCAAGGCCTTGTACAACTGCAGTAGAACCCCCCTGCTCCTGTACTCAAATCCTTTTGCTATGAATGCTAACATACCATTTGCCTTTTTCACCACCTGCTGTACCTGCATGCCCACCTTCAATGACTGGTGTACAATGACACCCAGGTCTTGTTGCATCTCCCCTTTTCCTAATCGGCCACCATTCAGATAATAAACTGTTTTCCTGTTCTTGTAACCAAAGTGGATAACCTCACATTTATCCACATTAAATTGCATCTGCCATGAATTTGCCCACTCACCTAACCTATCCAAGTCACCCTGCATCCTCCTCACAGCTAACACTGCCGCCCAGCTTCGTGTCATCCACAAACTTGGAGATGCTGCATTTAATTCCCTCGTCTAAATCATTAATATATATGGTAAACAACTGGGGTCCCAGCACTGAGTCTTGCATTACCCCACTAGTCACTGCCTGCCGTTCTGAAAAGGTCCCGTTTACTCCCACTCTTTGCTTCCTGTCTGACAACCAATTCTCTATCCACATCAATACCATACCCCCAATACCGCGTGCTTTAAGTTTGCACACTAATCTCCTGTGTGGGACCTTATCAAAAGCCTTTTGAAAATCTAAATATACCATATCCACTGGCTCTCCCCTATCCACTCTACTGGTTACATCTTCAAAAAATTCTGTATGATTCGTCAGACATGATTTTCCTTTCACAAATCCATGCTGACTTTGTCTGATGATTTCACCTCTTTCCAAATGTGCTGTTACCCCATCTTTGATAACCGACTCTAGCATTTTCCCCACCACTGATGTCTGACTATAATTCCCTGGTTTCTCTCTCCCTCCTTTTTTAAAAAGTGGGGTTACATCGGCCACCCTTCCTCCAATCCTCAGGAACTAGTCCAGAATCTAAGGAGTTTTGAAAAATTATCACGAATGCATCCACTATTTCTTGGGCTACTTCCTTAAGCACTCTGGGATGCAGACCATCTGGCCCTGGGGATTTATCTGCTTTTAATCCCTTCAATTTACCTAACACCACTTCCCTACTAACATGTATTTCCCTCAGTTCTTCCATCTCACTGGACCCTCGGTCCCTTACTATTTCCGGAAGATTATTTATGTCCTCCTCAGTGAAGACAGAACCAAAGTAGTTATTCATTTGGTCTGCCATGTCTTTGTTCCCTATGATCAATTCACCTGTTTCTGACTGTAAAGGACCTACATTTGTCTTGAACAATCTTTTTCTTTTCATGTATCTATAAAAGCTTTAACAGTCAGTTTTTATGTTCCCTGCCAGCTTTCTCTCATAATCTTTTTTCCCTTTCCTAATTAAGCCCTTTGTCCTCCTCTGCTGGTCTCTGAATTTCTCCCAGTCCTCAGGTGTGCCGCTTTTTTTTGCTAATTTATATGTTTCTTCTTTGGACTTGATACTATCCCTAATTTCCCTTCTCTGAACATCTTCAGAAAACAAGGTGAGATAATTAAATTATCCATAATTGGGTGAGACAATCCAGCAGGCATTTGATACAGAAATGTTTCAAGTCTAAGTGTAATTGTCATTCAACTATACATGAATACAATCAAACAAAACACCATTACTCCAGGGCCAAAGAGCAAAGAACAGTACCTACAGTCATGTACAGCAGAAGGCACACATAGCATATTAAACATAGCAAGCACGTGAAAGATATCTGTAAAATCCAGTCACGTAAAAAATATAGTCAAAGACCCTGAGTCCATGAATTTTGCAGGAATACAGTTTTTCTTCTGCCGAGCAAACACTGGGGGATAGCACTGACACAGCTTGGGTGTCATACTCACCGGCTCTCTTCTGGGCGGCTGTAAATAGAAGACACTGCAGCTTAAGGCCAAATCTTCGCTACGACTGAATGTCCCGCCACCCGCCAATAAATCAGTGAATTGGACTTGCAGTATTCCACGTTAACACTCTCCAAAAGAGTCAAGAAAAGCGACTAAGACAATCCTTCACTGTTAGTCTGCACAGGCACAGCTCCTTCGCGCACCAGCTCACCTGACACATCCCGGATGCAGGCAGCAGCACGATCTGTATCAAGTCCAGTTTCTCCGCCAATGAACAATTCACTGATGGGGTAGTAGACCTGCAGTACTTTAACTTCTTAATGAAAAGCAGGGTCCTGTGAACATAAAACATACACTTAGAAAGGACAATGACACCTTTTGTTGACTCTGTAGACGATTGAACACTGCGATTGAACGTGCTGCCATTGTTGACCCTGTAGTGAAGCACAGAAATGATGAACATAGGAATTTATGTACAATGATCTGCATCACTTTTTTGAGCAAATCATTGGACTGGATAATCAAAGCTGTTCACTGTTGAATTTTGTTTTGATTTAAGTCAGCAAAGTATTGAATATTTATTTACAACCTAAATAATGGAATGATGTTTTAAAAAGAACTTCATTGGAAAAGAATAATGAAAGTTTTAAACTGAGATGTTACTTAAGTGGAGCCAAGGTGAGTTAACAAGCCCAGGGATGATAATTGATCAGATACTGGTGCAACATAGGACACCAACAACAAGACTTTACCTGACATGAGTGGATGTGGAGAGGATGTTTCCTATGGTGGGAGAGTCTAAGACCAGAGGACACAGCCTCAGAGTAGAGGCCAGGCCTCTGGGTGTATTTAAGGCAGAGTTTGATAGATTCTTGATTTATCAGGGCATGAGGGGATACTTGGAGAAAGCAGGACATTGCGGCTGAGAGGGAACATGGATCAGCCATAAAGGAACAGTGGAGCAGACTTGATGGCCCAAAGGGCCTAATTCTGCTCCAATATCTTTTGGTCTTACAGACACCAAGATGGCGGTAGGAAAGGTGGAAACGAACTAAAAGCATGTTAGAATAGTCAAGTCAAGTTTAACAAAGCCAGAGATGAGGTTTCAATAACAAATGATAGGATGTAAGGGTGAAGGAGAGGGCTGTTACTTGCAGTTTCAAATAACTCTACCTCAAATATTACCACTTAAGATCAAACATGTTGATGTGGACGTAAAAACAAATGATTTGTCAAGAATATCAGACTATTTTATAAAACTGGCGGACAATTTCAGGAAAGCTTTCATGACTTATCAAATTATGAACCTGTCTTTATCAGACTGGAACAAGGGACATTATGATTGAAACCCTAGGGTTAAGTTGCAAAACGATAAGATATCATCTTTGAAATAGTGGTGCACACTAAGTAGATTGTCAGAAACTTAGATTGGCTCACTATGTTTAATATGAACTATTATTTATACTCTGCAGTTCTTTGTAAGGATTGTCCTCCCCATGATGATAAATGAGGCAGCTGACACCTGCAGAATTTTACTTTGTATTAAAAATGTAAAGAGACCTGCAGTGTAATAAGCCAAGATTGTAGTCATGTTGTCAGTGGGAGTCAGGGTGCGAGAAAGTATTTTTACTGATAATCTCTCTATTCATGTAGAGTATTACGTACAAGACTTGATCTTCATAAAATGTTGCCTGTTTAACTTATCCGGCCTTAGAATTGTCGCTTGAAGTTCTGAATACAAAAAGTCAAGGCTGTAAAAACAAATGTTTCTAATCTGCTCTTCTGTTGTTGCAACATCTGTGTGCCCTTAGTTTATGATTTTAGTTCACACCAACAACGAAGTGTCTGAATTATGCTGATTATTTGGGAGTAGGTCATTTTAGTTCAGTTCTTGATGTCAAACAATGCATATGGAATCTTCAAAATATTTTTCCAATGTCATGGTTGATTCCTTAGGGAACTGCATCCAGAGTTTTTTCAGGAATTTTTAAATCAATACATCCTTAAACCTTGATGTCACACTCTGGTTCACATTTGAGTTTAGTCACTTTGGTTCAATTCAACCAAGTATAAGACCATAAGTTGTAGGAACAGAACTAGGCCATTTGATCCATCGAGTCTGCTCTGCCATTTGATCATGGCTGATCCATTTCCTTCTCAGTCACAATCTCCCACCTTCACCGCCCCCCCCCCCCCAGTATCCCTTCATGCTCTGACTAATCAAGAATCTATCAATCTCTGCATTAAATATACCCAAATATGTTTGGCCTCCACAGTCGCCTGTGGCAATGAATTCCATAGATTCACCACTCTCTGGCTCAAAAGAATCCTCTTCATCTTTGTTCTAAAAGTCCCTCTATTCAGAGGCTGTGTCCTCTGGTCTTAGACTCCCCCGCTAGGGAAACATCCTTTCCACATCCACTCTCTCTAGGCCTTTCAACATTCTATGGGTTTCAATGAGATCCCCTCCCCCCTCATTCTTCTGAATTCCAGTGAGTAAAGGCCCAGAGCCATCAAACGCTTCTCATATGATAAGCCTTTCAATCCCGGGATCATTCTCATGAACCTTCTTTGAACCCTTTTCAATGTAAACACATCCTTTCATAGATAAGGGGTCTAAAGCTGCTCACAAAACTCCAAATGAGGCCTCATCAGTGCCTTCTAAAGCTTCAACATTACGTGCTTGTTTTTATATTCTAATCCTCTCAAAATGAATTCTAACATTCCATTTTCCTTCCTCACCACCGACTCAACCTGCAAATTAACCTTTAGGGAATCCTGCATGGCAACTCCCAAATTCCTTTGCACCTCAAATATTTGAGGTACAAAATCTGCATCTCAGTATTAGTCTTACACCAATTAATTCATGCTTCTTAGACCCAATTACTGCGGTTCTAATTTTATCAAGTTACATTTCACAAAAAAGAAAATATACTGTATTGGGGTTGAAGTCTACCTATGAAAGGCTACCAAGACTTTCCTTTTGATCAGCAGTTCAATGCTTAATTATGTAGGCTCAAATTCATAAAATGTTGAAAAAAGCACTGTGATGCTCCTGCTCTGCAGCAACTTTACAGTTTATGTTTTGATTTGATTTTAAATATTGTAGATATCATAATGCCAAAGCAAATTTTTGCTACCCTGATCAGTTAAGATATCAGATTTGTTGATGGATATCTGTTAATGAGTCAAAAGTACAAATTATTCATAGACACTAATTTTGAAAAAGTGCACAAAATTGTACAATTGAGAAATCAATTTGTGGAATTTTAAAGAAACCAGCAGTAAGTTTGGAAAAATGAATACAAATCTACTCTTAAATCCATTATTAATTCAAGGGTCATTGTGCTTCAAATCCAATGACATCATTTAGGTATGGATGTGGTCCTCCCAATTTCCTGGCTAACATCAATCAGAGCATTGAGGCAGCAAAATAGTAACCTGATTGGTAGTGATCGACATTTGTAGAAAGATATTGCAGTGTTTGCCTTAAGAAGCAGCGTGGTGAATTTGTTTGTGAATTTGTTGTGATGCCTTTTAGTGAAATTTAAATTTGTTACTTGAACTGAAATGTGCCAGAAATCACCTTCATGGAGCAGGTGGCAGTTATATTTGCTGTTGATGCACCATCAATAACTCACCCTGAGATGTAAAGGTGAGATACCGGCTTTTATTGACTGGAAGAAGGAACAAGCAGTGAGTGACCACCATACTACATCCTGGAGACTGAGGGCCGGGCTCAGGCCTCGATCGCCTTTATACCGGGGTCTGTGGGAGGAGCCACAGGAGCAGACAGCAGGGGGCGTGTCCAGACAGGTATATGTAGTTCACCACAGCTGTCGTCAACTGCCGAAAACTGGTGGCACTTTCATATGTGAGTCGAAAAGGTTATGGCATTTAAGAGTCCTTCTGAAACTTGGAATGCAAAGATTCTGGCTGCTATTGGTAGGTAAGTGTGGTCCTCAGTCTCCAGGATGTAGTATGGTGGTCAACTACTGCTTGTTCTTTCTTCCAGTCAATAAAAGCTGATGTCTTGCCTTCACATCTCAGAGAGAGTTATTGATTGTGCATCAATAAGCTAAGAGGGAGAATACTGCATTCTCTCTGATCACCTTTGTGAAGGAAGTGTTAATACAAAGCCAGGCGACAATCTGCTGGAGGAACTCAGCAGGTTATGCAGCATCTATGGAGGGGTGGGGGTGGGGAGGGAAGGAATTGTTGAAACTTCAGGTCAAAACCTTAATCGGAAGTAAATAATTCTCAGGGTTGTATATGATGACATATATTCATCTGGTTTGTGGATGTCTGTAAAGACTAAGAATTTCAGGTTGTGTACTGTGTACATTTTCAGATATTAAATGGAACCATTGAACCATACATGTGCTTTGATAACAAATTTACTTTGAACTTCAAACTAATACAAGGCCCAGGTGTACGAAGTAAAAAGCAAGGTGTTCAGCAGATGCTAGAAATCCAGAGCAACACACCCAAATTTGAAAGGAACTCAGAAGATCAAGCAGCATTTTCGGAAGGGAATAAACACTCGACATCTCGGCCCAAAATGTCAACTATTTCTTCCCCTCTATTGATGCTACCTGACCTGTTGAGTTCCTCCAGAATTTTGTTTGTGTTCTCCAGGTGTAACACTTGGCCTTTAAATAAACCATCGTGAAATAAAGTCAAAGTTGAGTATATTTCAATTGCACAAGTACATGTATACACAGGTGTAATGAAAATATTTCATTACAGTTGCATTACAGTTGTGATCATACATTAAGAAATGCTTCAAGTAACACAATTTGAACAGTTCTGAGGTTGTGAAATGTGCAGTTTCAAATTGTATGCCTTTCTATTATTAATTATTGGGATGGGTGGGAGAGAAGCGAGTAAATCATTTGGTTATGGATACAAGACAACTCAATCAAGACAAGAAATCCCAAATACCAGTTTAAGGTAAATGGGTAGGTCATGTAGCAGTGAGTGGTCACTGTTTCTTGAAGATACAGCAGTTTGTTGAGTTTCTCTCGGACTTCTTCAAGAAAGAGTTCAAGCTTTGGAACCATCTCTCCCTGATTACAAGAGGAACGGAGACAGGCTAGATCCTATTGACATCATTGGGTTTGTAGCTGAGAGGGTGAGTAGTTTCAAATTTCTCAATATACACATCACCGAAAATCTCACCAGGACTGTACATACCGGTTGTGTGGTTTTAAAAAAAGCACAACAGCACCTCTTTCTCCTCAGACAGCTGAACAAGTTCAGCATGAGTCCCCAGATCATCAGGACATTCTACAAGGGCACCATCGAGAGCATCCTGACTGGCTGTGCCACCGCCTGGTACAGGAACTGTACTACCCTCAATCGTGGGGCACTGCAGAGAGTGGTGGGGACAGCCCAGCAAATCTGTGGATGTGAACTGTCCTCTACTCAGGACATTAACAGCAGCAGGTACATAAAAAGGGCGGAGGTTCATCAGGAACTCCAGCCACAAACTGTTTCAGCTGTAACCATCTGGCGGACAGCACTGCAGCACGAAGGCCAGGACCAACATGCTCCAACAGCTTCTTTCACCAGGCCATTAGATTTAACAATACACATTGATATGATTGCATATCTGACTGTACAAAACAATTATGTGTACACTCTTAGTGTTTGGGCAATATCCTCCCATACTTCCCCTCTTTATTGTTTGTACATAGTAGCAGAGACACAACATAAAGATTTTTATTCCCTTGGATGTAAGAAATAAATAAGTACAAATACAAATCCTTGTGGGGGGGATCAAGACAGGGATGGACTTTTTTCTTGAACAATGAAGAATGAGATTTCAACAGCTAACTTTGAAAATGTATTGTGTGCAGGACAAGTAACTCTCATTTTCTTCGTCACTGCCCCATTCTACACTCAGTTGTTTGTTTTACAGATCACAGCAACACCATTCATCCTTGAAGCTCTCTGCTAATCTAAACCGCAGCTTTGCAGAGAAGACCAGCCCACATGTGGGAGGTTAATTAGCCCCAGTGCTATTATTATTGTTATCTTTTTATGAGATAAATTTTACAGCAGTGGATCGGAATAGCTCAGCCGTATGTCCAGAAACACCTTTGCTCAAGCCTCCAAAGAGATTATTGCTACCTATTCAGCCTCTGCCATGGGGATGGGGTCCAGATTGCTATTTCAAGATTTTGTCCCAAGTGAAGTCTATCTTAAGTCAAACAAAGCTCAAGATAAGAGGAGAAGAGAATGATATAGAACATAGAATAGTACAGCACATTACAGGCCCTTCGGCCCACTATGTTGTGCTGACCCTCAAACCCTGCCTCCCATATAACCCTCCACCTTAAATTCCTCCATATACCTATCTAGTAGTCTCTTAAACTTCACTAGTGTATCTGCCTCCACCACTGACCCAGGCAGTGCATTCCACGCATCAACCACTCTCTGAGTAAAAAACCTTCCTCTAATATTCCCCTTGAACTTCCCTCCTCTTACCTTAAAGCCATGTCCTCTTGTACTGAGCAGTGGTGCCCTAGGGAAGAGGCGCTGGCTGTCCACTCTGTCTATTCCTCTTAATATCTTGTACACCTCTATCATGTCTCCTCTCATCCTCCTTCACTCTAAAGAGTAAAACCCTAGCTCCCTTAATCTCTGATAATAATCCATACTCTCTAAACCAGGCAGCATCCTGGTAAATCTCCGCTGTATTCTTTTCAATGCTTCTACATCCTTCCTGTAGTAAGACGACCAGAACTGGACACAGTACTCCAAGTGTGGCCTAACTAGAGTTTTATAGAGCTGCATCATTACATCATATCTCTTAAACTCTATCCCTTGACTTATGAAAGCTAACACCCCATAAGCTTTCTTAACTACCCTAACTACTTGTGAGGCAACTTTCAGGGATCTGTGGACATGTTACCACATTTATTGACACTATGATATTCAAAGGGCTACTATTTGCTGAGAAACGTAAACAGGCTCCAGGTGAAATGATGGAACAAAATACTCACAGCTCTTGGTGCTGCACCCAGCAATAGTCACCAGTGGTTATCTCATGTAACAGGTGCTGCAGATGAAAGACAAGACATGAAAGTCGTAGGAAAGACTTCTGATTCTTCTTTACTGGCAAACAAAAAGTGAAATTTGAGTAGAACATGCAGTGCTCGAGTATTCTAATATTATAGTTCATACCTTAATAGACTCCACTGAACAGAGAAAAACAGATACAATAATTACAAGAAATTCTGCAGATGCTGAAAATCCAGAGCAACACACTGAAAATACTGGAGGAAGTCAACAGGTCAGACAGCATCTATAGAGATGAATCAACTGTCAATGCTTCTCACTGAAGCCCTTTGTCAAGACTTAAAGGAAGGAGGAGGAAGCCAGAATGAGTAGGTGGAGGGGAAGGGGAAGGAGTACAAGCTAGAAGGTGATAGGTGAAGCCAAGTGAGGGGGGTGGGATTGTTGGGGGAGGGAAATTGAATAAGAAGCCGAGAGGTGATAGGTGTAAATGGTAATGGGTTGAAGAAGGAAGAATCTGATAGGAGAAGAGAGTAGACCATTAGAAATAAGGAAGGAGGCAGAGAATTAGAGGGATGTGATAAGCAGGTGAGGAGAAGAGAAGGGGAAAGAGGGTTGCCATAATGGGGAATGAAAAACGGAGAAAGGAGAGGATGAGAAATTACTTGGGTAGAAAAATCAATGTCCATGCCATCAAATTGGAGGCTACCCTGACGGAAAATGAGGTGAAACAGATTCAATAGTGATTTTCCACTGAGGAAATGGAAATGACACATGAAATATCTGCAGGGCTATGTGAAAAGTACAGTAGAGCAGATAACTTTTACAATAAATGGCACAGGCATGATGGTTGTACTAACCTATAATTTGTGGAATGCTTGAGGAAAATATTGTGGGTTTGAAACACTATTCCACAATTTATGTTTGTGCACCATTTGATTGTCAGAAGAGCGGTGAACCTGTGGAATTCTTTGCCACAGGCAGCTGTGGAGACCAAATCTTTATGTATATTTAGGCAGAGTCTGGAAGATTCTGGATTTGTCAGGGAATAAAAAAGATACAGGGGGAAGGCAGGAGATTGGGGCTGAGAGGAAAATTTCATTATCCAGAATGAAATGGCAGAGCAAACTCAGTGGGCCAAATGGCCTGATTTTTCTCCTATGCCGCATGGTCTTATGTTCTAAGTTCACTTGTAAAAATTGAACATATTTTCTTTATGTCTGATAGTCACTGGGTTCTTAGTGCTCAGTAGTGTTTTCAAGGATGTGTAATGGAGGAGTGAGATCACTTTTGTAGTGTGCTTGCACCAGCAAGGAAACAACATTTTGAGGCTAGCTCCAACGCAAGTAAAATTGCCTATTGCTATTTAAGTCACGGTTTGGTTGTCCAGCACAAAGAAAACTCTGAAATCTTCCTGCATGATTAAAATGTCTTCCATCCTCAAGGCAAGAATTCTAAGTGTAGCTCCAAACAATCTGTAAGTCCTTACCTATTGGCCATTGGAGATGTCTGGTGTCTGTTCCTGCAGCGACTCATCACTAGAGCGTAAATGTGCCTAAAACTGGCCCCACAATTTAAAGCTTGGCTCAGAATGCTTTGAGAGTTTCCAGCATGGAGCCACATTGGACTGCAAAGTTTACCACAGTGTTTCTGTTCATAATGACAAAAAGGCTGGGATTTGTGATACACTAAACACATGGTGTGCCATGTATGTTAGAAAATTGCTCCTCTGTGATCTTGGTTGAAACTGATATGGTTCTCTGTGCTACACTATTGTAATCCACTTTTCAAAGTGAAGCAGAACTTCTGGCTTGCATTTTCTATAGTAAATTTTTTGTTAACAACTTCAGTGTGGGGAATATTGCTCAAGAACTTTATGAAGCTGTTATTGGAGAATTGGCTTAGCATTGGGAAGACAGGGTTAATGAAGGCTTGGTCAGATAGACTGATGTCTTCTTTTATAATTTCTCCTCTGCCTATATGCACAAATATTGGTTTCAGTCATTTAGAAGTGGTACTTCCATACTTTAAGCCAAATGAATGTACAACAAATTTTCGTATTCTGAAGAACATTGGGTCATCTCAACAACACAGCTGTCAGGAGATCAATGTCAGAAATTAATGGCAGGAGTTAATTAATGACACCAATGTATATTTCACATAATTTCTTGCCAATAAGTTCACTTAGTTTCCAACCATATGTTTTTGATACTCTGGCTGTTGCAATATAAATGGGTATTACCAAATTTGTCATTTTTGATTCCCAAGATCTTAAATGAAATGTAGCAATAATTCCAACAAGTAACAGAGATACAAATTTAGAATCAAGTCATGAATTTATCATACTTGATGTTGGCTGTTGATTGGGGTGATTTTAGAACCAAAAGAGTGAGAAAACAGCTAACTATGGAGGGCTTGGCCTAGCATCAGCTGTAGAGAAATGTAGAAGTCTATGATGAAGGATGTGATGACATGACACTTAGAAAATATCAACAGAATTTTCAGATAGCATGAATTTATGAGAGCAAAATCATGCTTGGCAGGTCTACTAGAGAATATTGAGGACGCAATTCAAACAATAGAAAGGGGACACCCAGTGAATGTAGTATATTTGAACCCTTAGTGAGTTATTGCTAAGGTACCTCATTAAGAGGTCAGTGTGCAAAACTAAAGGACATAAAACGGAGTATAATTTATCGACATGGATTGAAAAATGGTTGACGGACAGAGTAAAGGGATCTTTATGGGGTGACTGGCAAAATGGATTACGACAAAGGTCAGTGTTGGAACCCAGCTATTCGCAAACTCTATCAGTAATTTGAATGAGGCATCTTATTTCTAAATGTTCTGAGGAGAGAAAACTGATTTGGGGTAATGAAATGTGAAAAGGAAGGAGAAAAGTTTTCATGAAGGTTAAGACAATTGAGTGAGTGGCTAAATAAATGCCAAGTGGAAGATGTATCTCCCTACCCATTTTACAACCCAATTTCATGTCCATCCACAGTAAAATCTCATGACTAAATTCTGAGGCAAATTCTGATCCTTCATCACTTCCAGCGTTCACTTCAACCTGTCTCTCAATTCTACATCAGCAAACTTTTACATCACATTTCATTCAGGTTATTTCATCGCTTTTGCTCTGCTTCTGATTCCTAACATAATCCTGCGTGGGTGAGGCACGATATGATTAAATATCCATCACCAGACCGGAAAGATCTGTACAAACCAAAATAGGAGATTGCCACCAAGTACAGCTCAACTGATCGTTGTCATCTCTAGCAACAAAGTTCCATTTCTTTTCCATCAACCATCTTCTTCAATGGCTCCACCCACCCCATTTTTTTCTTCCAATTAGGAACCGATCACAGAGGTGATAAAACAAGAACAGACACTTTGGCTTAGTGTGCTTGTGCAGGATCTTTGAGACTCACCTCAGTATTTTCCCCATACCTGTGAATAAATTATTTTCAGATATACATTCACTTTATAAGGAACAGCTGCTTGTTAATGCAAGTATCTAAAAACCCAATCATGTGGCAGCAAATCAGAGTATAAAAGTATATAGACATGGTCAGGATATTCAAATGTTTGTACCAAACATCAGAATGGGGAAGAAATGTGATCTAAGTGACTTTGACTATTGTTACATACCCCGTAACTGTGTCACTTACCAGCAAAGATAGAGAGGTCCGTTGAAGTCTGATGGTACTATTTTTAGAAGTCTTTATTTATAAAGGGGCACAAAAATAAAATTAATACAAACATTCAGATAACATACATCGTCAATACTCAATCTAAAAGTGCGGGTATAATAATAATCATCAATAAGAAATAGCTCGATCGTTTGTCTAGGGGATAATATATTGTCCGATGGAAATATAAAAGTCACTCAGTTCCTGCAGGCTTCAGTCTTTGGAGACCGCTGGGTTTTCACTTGTTGGAGAGAGAGAGATTTGTGAGAAAAGAAACTTGCCTGGGTCTTTTATGAAGCAAATCCGTTGAATCGGGAAAGTTGGTTCCCCGTTGTTAGTTCAAGAAAATCGTTTCTGTGGTACCCGCCACCGGTCCCCAGGCGAGGGAACCGAACGCACGTGGCTTCCTTCAAATGGCTTCCCGCTACTACGGGATTGTTAGCATCTCTTCTGGTGCATCTCAAAGGGGTTGTTCCCCAAGACCCTCTTTTATACTTCCTCCCGGGGTCTCAGATGTCAATCAGATTGGGATGATGCAATCCCTCTCTCAACCAGCCCACTTTGCCCGAGGGCTTGCACGTAGCATAGTCCCCAATCCACAAACGTGGTCTCCAGGAGACAATGGCCAGGTCTCTCTCATTTCCTGGGTCCTCTGAGCCAACCCAATAATGCCCTTGCGATTCTCACAAAGGAGAGGGCTCCCCCACCCCTTGGGCCCCTCAGAGCTGTGGTGTATTCATAACACTATAGAATGATTGTTGGAACCAGACAGGGTGGTTTGAATATCCCAGAAAATGCTAATCCCTTGGGATTTTTGTGCACAAGAATCTCTAAAGTTTACGGACAATGGTGAATAAACAAAACCATCAAGTGAGTGGTAGTTCTGTGGGAAAAATGCCTTGTTGTTAATGAGAGAGATCTGAGGAGGATGTCCAGATTGGTTCAAATTGACAGGAAGGTCACAATAACACAAATAACCACTTCTACAACAGTGGTGTGCAGAAGTGCATCTCTGAATACAAAACATCTCAAACTTTGATGGGTTACAGCAGCAGAATACCACAGACATACACTTAGTGGCCACTTTATTGAGCACAGGAGGTAGATAGCTGATAAAGTGACCACTGAGTGTATGTTCAATTACCTTTTGTGAGAATGGAAAATTTTTCCATCACCTGAAGATTCCAGCAAAAAGATCTCCATATGAAGAAACGTTTTCCTCTCCGCCCTCTGATGCTATTGCCATTTATTTAAATTTGCTCTGTTCATTTCTTTACTGCAGAAAACAATTCTTCGTAAGTGGACTTCCAGAGCTCCCTCTTAACTTGCATTTAGCTTATTTTGCTTCTCAGCTCCAAGTAGAAACAGCCCTAGTTCTCTAGCCCTCCACTTATGGATGTTCTTGGCAATGAGGATGACAGCAGCTGCTCGACTACCTCTCCAGCATTTCCCTTCCCTTTTGTTCATCAAGCCAGTCCTTTTCCCAAAGTTTCCCTGCTGTTCATTTGAACCTATGTATTCTTCTCATTTGTCTCTCATCTGCTTTCAAAAATTCAATTGAACGAAAAATCAAGTATCACATGATAAATTACTTTTGTGTTGCAAGCAAACACCATTTGGTCTTACTTTGCCATACCATACACTTTTTTAAATAAAAGTTGGATGACTTCTATAGCTTTTTTAACCCCTCTTAAGCATTCAAGTTTTATATTTTATTTTTTAATTAATTCCAGCTTAATAGATTGAATTAGAGAGCATCGTCTTTTATCAATGCACAATATGCAAATGGTCCATGTATAGATGCTAAAATGATGCTTCTCGGGAGTCCAAGCCTTTAGGACGTCCCTTTGGAACGGGGATGAGGAATTTCTTGAGTGATTCTGTGGAATTCATTGATACAGATAGCTGTGGAGGCCAAAAGTCTTTGGGTATATTTAAAGCAGAGGCTGAAAGTTTCTTGATTAGTTAGGATATCAAAGATTATGAGGAGAAGGATAGAGAATGGGGTAGAGAGAGATAATATATCTGCCATGATAGAATACCTGAGCAGACTCCTAATTCTGCTCCTATATCATATAGTCTTATGGCAGTTTGCCTGGTGCGTGCCTTCTTTTCAAGGCATCTTATAGAAAAACAAAGTAATCTTTTTTCCCGTTTATACACATTGGCCAAACATAATTTCAGGAGTCATGGAGACACAAGTGAAACAAATTAGTGTTGTCTGATGTAACACTTATACTTCTTAAGGTGCTGACGCTGAGCAACTTGGAGCGAATTGTTTAAGAAATTTCATGGGAATGGGCAGCATATTTCCCTCGTGGCAACTTCAAGGTCATGTTGGCAGGGTGAGTCAAATTTCACAGGAGTAGTTGGAGGGATTGTGAAGAGAGGAGATGCAATAAGTATGAAGTTAACCTACAATGTAACAAACAGAATTTGTGTTATCGTTGCAGATTGCCTCATTTTGTTAATACCTGCTCCCCAAAAGTAGGTATTTCTGCATCTCTCTAAGTAGGTCAGGAGTAGGACTGCCTCCCTTGTAGACAATACTATTTTTCTTCTGCAGTTGCAGCAAAGATAGACAATTTGTGATTGACATGACTACTGGATGATTGACATGCTTATTGCAGCATGCTCTTGGTGTGCACATTTCACATAGAACATCATCTTCAGTGGGTGAAATATGCACGGTAAGGTAGCAATACCATTCAGCAATCAGCTGCAAGCTACACATCAGTGCTAGGGCATTTAAAAAGACATGAGCTGCGATTTTGAGTCTAGTGCCTGTTCATTATTATTCTAATCTGGAGATGGATACATGCATGTTTTTTTCTGATTGGACAGTTAGACCATTTGAAAATTGTCCTGAGTGTTTTCCTTTGTAAGCAGTGTGCCAATTCTTCTACAAAGTTCCAAGTAAGGTTGCATTTTATTTCATTGTGTAAAATGGTGAGACATTAGGAATAATTGATGTTGATCTCATTTAGTACATTCCCAACATGTTAAAAGAAATCTATTCAAAAATATTTAGGGATACAGCGGGGAACTAGCCATTCCAGCCCTTCGAATCGTGCTGCCCGGCAACCCACCGATTTAACCTTAACCTAATCATGGGACAATTTACAATGACCTATTAACTACTAACGGATGCATCTTAGGACTGTGGGAGGAAACCGGAGCACCTAGAGGAAATCCAGGTGCACACAGGAAGGAATGTACAGAGTTACTTATAAAGGATTCCATAATTGAACGGTAAACTCCAACACCCCAAGTTGTAACAGCATCATCCTGGCTGCAAATCCACTTTCCATAAATGCTACCTGACCTGTTGAGTTCCACCAGCATGTTTTTGTTTGTGTTGCACTGAATTTTGGCTTTTGAGTGCTTGAGAATTTAATTTGCAGGATGCACAGATAAGCAATATAGATGGCTTATTAAAACAGATGGCATTACTTTGCTGCTAAATATGGTGCTCTTTTCAGACGTGGAGGATGAACACTGTTGGATATAACTGGACTGAGAAACAATTCCTTTCTGGACCTGGGACCTGGGACCTGGGACCTGGGGGTCATGAAGCAGAAAACATTTTATTTTTTCTTGTATTGATGATGCATTTCACAGAATTCTAAAAAAGTCCTTTGAACAATCCGAAAGTTATATTAAGTCTGGAAAAGTTGTAAGATTGTTTGCATTACCACAATCACTTATTTTTTTTTACTATTCCCATCTGAGCTGTTAAAGAAATAAATACCTGCACTTATATTGCACCTCAGGACATTCCAAGACACTTTACAACCAATTAAGTACTTTTGAAGTGTTTACAATATTTTAATATAGGACGCATGGCAGCCAACTTCTGTGCAGTCATGATACATAAACAGCATTTAGGTGATAATTGGATCATCGCTGTTGCTATTGATGGTGGGATAAATATTAGTCAGGACACTGCGGTAAAATTCCGTGTTGTGTATTTGATATTTCAGTGATACTGCAAATATATTGTTTGATTAAGTGTGTTTTGTAATTGACATAATGCATTGCGAGTTATATGTTAAAGTACATAAATTGCATACTTCATCACATCACCACATCATATGTGCTAGTCTCACTAAAACAAAAATAAAACTAAGACATGCATTCATGGCTCTGTGTTTTTGCTTTCAATTAGTTTTATGTTTTGGAGTTACTGAACGTATCAGTATTGATGAGGATATTTTATACAAGCCCAAGACAATAATCAATCTGTTGAAGTGCAGCAAGACCTTCGAGTAAAAACAAATATAGTGAGAAACAATCAAGTAAAAACAAACTAAGTATGCTGTTCTTCAAGAAGGGACATTCTTGAATTCAGAAGTTCATTAACACTGAGTGATAACATTAATAATTTTTTCAAAAGTAGAAATGGCTGCTACATTGGAAAGATAGACTTGTTCAATTGCACAAGCGATAGCTGGCTGTTGTAAATGGAATGAATTGCAGTTTTTTGTAGCAAATGAAATAGCCAAGAAGAGTGTACCAGTTTTGCTGAGTGCATTGTGTGGATGAGCATACAGTTTGCTTTGAAATTTTGCTGCTCCAACAAAACCAGCCAAAATGGGGTTTGCAGATATTGGGAAAGTAAAGCAGGAATATTTAGAACTAAAACAATTGCTGATTGCGGAATGCTTTATGTTTCATAAATGAAATCAAAAGGAACACGAGTCCATTTCAGTATATGTGGCTGAATTGAAGAGATTGCATGAGCACTTTAAGTTCAGTGAGGGGCTTAAAGATGCACTGAGAGATGATTTAACTTGGGGAATCTTACATGAACGCATTCAGAAACAGCTCCTAACTGAAGCTGAACTTGCATTTAAAAGAGCAGTTGAAATTGATGTATCAATGGAAACAGTGGACAGAGACATGGTTGAGTTGTAGTCAGGAATGAGAGTTAGCATGAACAAAATTGCAGTGCTTAAACAGAAACTGGCCTGGCCAAATAAATTGAGTTACTGTTGTGGCAGGGGATCATATAAAAGAGACGAATGCAGGTTTAAAGGAAAACTTATAGAAAATGCCACAAAGTAGGACACATACAAAGAGCATGTCTAGTGCACAAAGATAAATAGACTGCACAGGGAAGAGAAAGAAAAAGTCAAGCTGCAGTTTCAAAAAGAGTACTAATCTGCATGCTGTTGATGAAAACTCTGATAATGATGAGAGTGATACAAGGCTGAGAAGTCTTGTGATTTACAATGTGAAAACTAACAATGGAAAAGCAATATGGCTTATGTCAGAAGTGAACAGCAAATTAATTAAAATTGAATTGGACACTGTCTCTGATATTACACTATTTCCACAAAGTGAGTTTGGATGCCAGTTCAAAGATACTGAACTGAAGACTGACTGTGGATATCCAACTAAGAACTTATATTGGAGAAAATATAACTCCTCTGGGAATGACATTCATAACAGAGAAATACAGCAAGCAACAAGACACATTGTATACAGCCAAAACACATTCTATATTTCGTTGGAGTTTATAGCTAAGCAGTGTAGTGTATTTAATAATTCAGTAATATTTGATTAAGATTGTAAATATATTGTTTGATTAAGCGTTCTTTATTGTTTGCATAATGCATTGTGGGTTATGTGTAAAAGTACTTGAGTACATTATCATTGCACCGTGTCATACATGCATGTGTTGTTAAAGTAAAAAAAAATCTAAGACGCGCATTCCCGCTCCATGTTTTTGCTTTCAATTAATTTTATATTTGTAAGTTACAAAATGTAACATCCTGTTCTTCTTCAAGTTGTGTAATGAGATCTTTAAGATAAATCTGGACCATCAGATTTGGTTTAGTATCACCTTTGATGGGCTGGTATTCTTTACATTGCCCCACAACATCAGCTGATGTACTTGAGTGTGAACTTGCATTTACAATCCTTTGACCCCAAGAATTTCCACCGAGTCAGAGCAGCAATTGTAAGCGCCCTCTTCTGACTGCAAGACCTTTCATTTTGAATGCACAAATTTTCTCTCGGTATCGTTTTTAGTGTTTCGGAGCTACTTAAGTTCACACCAGGTCATTCAAATGAAGGACACTGGAGCTGCATTTACACTGGAATACCATGAAAGAATTGTGTTAGATAAAATTCATATTTTGTTTTGAAGGACGGGTTTATCTTTTATATTCGAGGGAAACATAAACCTTATCTCATGTGAATTGGCTATTGGCCAATCCAAATTTGAGTAAACCAACAAGAAGTAAGTTAGTGTCTCAATAAGAAAAAAAAACTATATTATTGGGATTTCTTATCATTTGGGCAACTGGAACTTGGAATGCTGCTGTTCGATGATGTGCTTGGTTCTAAACAATGATACATAACTAATTTTAGGAGCTATTTAAATATCTGTTATTGTAATATGAGCATGGATTAATTGATCATAACTATTTCTATACCATATAATAGACTTTCATACAGATCGGAAACTTACAGCAAAAGAGCATGAAAGTCTTGGTTTACTTTAAAAAGCCCCCAGAAAGGTCAAGACAATGTCTGCACAAAATAAAAGCAAATATTAAACTATTTGAATACGACAATGTTGGCTAACCATTGCAGAAGTGAATAACTAGAATTTATTTTTGAAGTGTTATTGCACGGAGTATGAAATGTTAGATGACAATGCCCTTTCTTCAAATTATCCAGGGTCTTTAATATAGGGAATCTCACTTCAATATCTTAAGTGAAAGACTACTGTTCCAACAATGTGTTGAAGGGACGGCTAAGGTGATATGATCTAGTGCTGGACTGAGATTTAAATATTTTACTTCAAGAGAGTTATTAAGCAATCATGTGTAATCTTACAGCAAAATATCGTGATGTGCTGCATATAATTAATCTTTAAAATGTATTAAGTGATACATATCAGAGAAATGTTTTGCTAAATCTTTAAACTGTGTGCAGTTTTTTGCCTTTTGCATGGCTGCAATCATTTTGGTGGTGTGGCTCTCATGCTGTGCATTGGAAGGGCAGCAAATAATCTTTACATTCAATTTACTTCATAATTAAACCAAGATGGTTTTTGGTTGGTAATGCATTGCACACTGAGAAAGCTTCTTTAAAACAAACTATATCCTGTCCCGCCTGGCCAAAAATATTACAGAATGCTTCAAACACGGCTGGACTTGTCTGCATAAAACAGCTTAAATTATAATTAGAAAATATGATCCAGAATTAGAAGGAGAACTCAGCAAGCCTCTACCTGAATCAAACTAAACTGAACTGACCTAGAATGTGGACCCTTACCCCACAGAGTCACAATTTATAATTTCAACAGTATTTGCTGGGAGACAGGAAATTCAAACCAGGTTGCACTGGATTAGTTCAGTGTAAATTGATTGTATTGTTCCTCTAGGAGAGATATATTATACAAGATCAAAATTAGACATATTAGTAGAAAGTCAAATAAGGGTAAAACAAAAAAAAAGCACTTCTAATAGGCCCTTGGATTAGCTCTGATGAGAGTTTCTCACAAGCCCCATCTACGTGTGTGTTGTCCATATGCCAGGCCAGTTCAAATGTGATTTTCCTTACCCCTTGGCATCAGACTTCTTTGGGATTATGTAGCGACGTGTGAATGTAAAGTCTGCATTTACTAGCATTGGATTTGGTAATAAGCAGCAAGGAGGCATGTGCTGAGGAAGCTTACATAAGTAGCAACTGTAACTGGCACAAAAAACAATCATTTGCATGTTAATACCCTCAGTGCCCACTTACTTTCGTGTCCAATCTTACTATTATATACTTTTTTGTAAAAAAAACGCACATAATTGCATGGGATAATAATGGAATATAGTTTATTTTAAATGGGATTACAGTTTGCATTTAGGTGCAGATGGTATATCCATCTTTATGTCAATTCTTTGCATTACTGTCACAAGATAATGGTAGCATGGTGGTTAGCACAATGCTTTACAGTTACCAGTGACCTGGTTCAATTCCCACTGCTGCCTGTAAGGAGTTAGTACGTTCTCCCCATGACCGCGTGGGTTCCCTCTGTGTGCTCAATTCCCCCCCCCCCCCCGCCCCCACAGTCCAAAGAAGTAAAATTTGTTAATTTAATTGGTAATTAAATTAATTGATAATTGTAAATTATCCTCTGATTGGGCTAGGGTTAAATTGGAGTGGCATGGCAGCATGGCTCAAGGGGCTGAAAGGGTCCAGTCAGCACTGTATCTCAATCTATCAATAACTAACTAACTAAATAAATAAGGAGCCGGCCATTTAGAACCACATAAACTTATTCTGTCGGAGGGAAGTGAATCTCAAATTCTCTGCTCAGAGGGTAGTGGAGACCAGATCGTTAGATATAAATAAGGTGGAGAGAGATAAATACTTGAAAGATCAAGTAATTAGAGCATTTGGGAACTGGCGCAAAAGAGACCAGCAGAGATCAGCCATGATCATTGTGAGTGGCAAATCAGACTTAAGGAGACTGATGACCCATGCCTTCTGGTGTTTTCTTGTGTTCTTGTGTGGTTGTTCCATTGCATCAGGAGCTCTACAGACTGTAAACATTAAGGTCAATATGTATGCTCTGTGCAACTTCCCTCTTTGCTCACTATGTTAAAATTAATGCAGATCAAAGTGCTCCATCACAGAGCATTCTTTTTTATCGAATAAAGATGGTAAAGCTAAAACTAGAGAACATTAGTTGAGTCTAACTGGACTGAGAGTGCCAAATGTGTATGAACCACTGTAAAGATGAATTGGGTGATGGGTACAAAGTTCATGAGAAAAGTCTGAGTGAAAGGGTTCCTTTACTTGTTGAAGGGGAGAATTTAAGGTGATCTAGTGAGCACCACTGAAGGACTGCCTTTGCAGTCAGCCAAGTGCCTGACATGCTTGGAAATCCAAAGCAATGCTGAGGTCTCTCCAAAGCAAACTGCTGGGAATTCAACGTAGTTAAAGTTTCTGTTTTGCCAAAATGGAATGTGCACTTTCTCCCCTTTGGGGCACACATCAATTCCCTAAATCTGCAGAACTTTGAAACCGGTTGGCAAGCTCCCAGACATTGGGGCCACTCATTGGATAGTAAGTGTTCTTTGATGAACTTTCAAAAACAAGCCTGCTGATAATCTATTCAGTAGTTCTTGCCCAGGTCTCTTCATTATGGTTTTGCCCAAGTCCTGAAGACTAACGACAATAGTCTTTATTTCAGCCCCATTGTCACAGTGCTTTGTAGAAATGTTTGCCAGCTAAATAAGAGATTTAGGGTAGTTGACCTAAAGCTTAGTCACAGTGGTTCTTATGATAATGCAGATTAGGAATCATGACCAATTTGATTGTAACCTCAACTCCATTTTTACCTTTACCTGTAGTGATTCTCTTGCTTATCAAGTATCTATCTAGTTTCACTTTAGAGTACCCATGGCCCTTTAGGGCAAAGTGTTCCAAAGACCCACTAAAGAGGAGAAAAATCATAACATCGCTTACTGAAATTAGCAATTGCTTAATTGAATGACTGCTAGTTCTAGATTTTCCCATTAAGGAAACAATCTCTCCACAGGTCTCCTCAGTATTTTAAATATTTCAGTAAAAACAGAGCAATATGATTCAAATGACAACAATGGCTAATACAAGAATGTATCAGAAGTCATACCGTGTGCAACTTGAAACTCTTAAAGGTACATGCACAATTGATACATATTATACCGCTTTCTTCCAAAATATCATGCATATTACAATAACTGTTGTTGTATATTACATCTAGCATCAATTAACTCTATGCATATGTTTGCATCAGTTAGATGATTGTATATGAATACTCAGTCATTAGCAATATATTTAAGTGATCTATGGTGTTTTATAACTTCTCAGATTTCTTTAATCAAAAGCATGTTTTGCTCTTCATTTCATTTTGAATTCTGTTGAATCCAATGGATTACCAATGGAAACTGCTTAGTTTTATATCTCAGGTGCCTGTGCATACCAGTGGCAGTAATTCAAATGCAGCTTCATTGTCGGCCTCGTATTCTCCCTCGCCATTTTTCTGAATGAAAGGTAACTTTTGGCACCTGTCTGCCATCTTTATCAGTTTCTGATTTTGGGCACTTCTGTCAGTCTTTACTAACTACTCTCAGGACATAGAACACGGAACAATACGGCACACTGTAAGAGTCCTTCCACCCACAATGCTATGCTATCCCCTATTAGCCTACTCCACCATCAATCTTACGCTTCCCTCATACACAGTCCGTTACTTTTGTTCTTACATCCATATGACTGTCTAAGAATCTTTAAACTCTCTCAATTGTATCAGCCTCTACCACCAGCCCTGGCAGTTTGTTCCAGACACCCACTACTCTCTGTGTATAAAACATCTCTCCTGAACCTTACTCCACTCACCTTAAATGGATGTCCTTTGGTATGGGCCACAACTGCCCTGGCAAAAAGATGCTGGCGGTCCAATTTGTCTCTGGCTCTCATAATCTTATATATTATATCTTTACCAAGTTGCCTCTCATCTTCATTGCTCGAAAGAGAAAACCCCAAGCTCTCTAATCCTGGTAAATTTCCTCTGCACCTCCTCTAAAGCTTCCACACTTTTCCTATAATGAGGTGACCAGAACTGAACACAATGCTCTAAGTGTGATCTAAACAGAGTTTGTTAGAGCTGTAGTATTACCTCAGGGCTTTGGAACGTAATTCCCTTACTTATAAAGGCCAGAACTTAACAGCCCTCTCAGAAACATGTCTGCCTATTTTATGCATGAATTACGATCTCATATCTTTTCACTTCAGTGACATACATTCTTTAGCTGCCATCATTACCATTCTACATCATGATTCCAGTTCCCTTGCCCTTGAATGCAGTTATTGCCTCACTACGTCTTCATCAATAATTCCAAACTCATCATCTGTCTTGTACCCATGGATTCTTTGGCTGTATGGCAAAGAACCGGATCTAACTCAAAGTAACTGGCATCAAGGTTGCAAACAGTCCTGTTCTGGAAAGAGGAATGAAGCTGAAGGTTTAGAAGTGGAATTTGTTTGGGAGATCAGAGACAATTGCCTGGAAATTCATTGGCATTTGTAAAAGGCCGTTAATCAGTTGCACTGGTGGAGAATGAATAGACATTATTGGCAAGCTCAGCGTTGCCTGAGGCCCATTGTCTCTCCTACTACTTGATCCATCTTCCACAGGAGTGAGGCCTCTTCTTCACACCGTGAGCCGGTGCAAAACAAGGAAATGGCCACTGCCGGGCCTGTGGATTGCAGTTGACAACAGCTGTATTAGAAGGAAGATTTGGGCAAGAATAAGATAGCACAGATCAGTGAGTCAGTGCCTTACAATTGAGATTTCTGGATTGGGGGCTGCTGTTGTTGATACTGAACTATTGATATGAAATTGTTAGTATCATCCTCACAACTTGCCTTCCCCTCTACTTTTGTATTATCCACAAACTTGGCTGTAGTGCATTTGCTTCCTTTCACTAAGACAGTCATGTTATCAACAGCTACAACTCCAACTTTGATCCTTGTGGTGCCCATCATTTACAGGTTGTCGACATGAATATAACCCACTTATCCCAACAAGATGCTTTCTGACTGCCTCTGGCTCTGCCAACGTGTTACCTCCAATACAATGAGCTCCAGGGAAATGACCTTTGGTGCAGCAACCTTTCAGGTGTTTAATGAAAGTCCATAAGCAGGTTTCTCTCCATACACTCGCTGATATTTCCTCATATAACTCCAATACATTTGTCAGACATACTGTCTCCTTCGTGGAGCCATGCTGGTTCTGCTTGTTAGGTTATGACTTTACAAATAATTCAGAAATATTTCCTCCAATAAATTTCAGACAAATAGGTATAAAGTTACTTGTATTTTGTCTTCTGCCCATTTTAAATAAGGGGTATCACACAGGGAGATTTAATGCCATTTGGTATCTCTTCAAAATCGGGAAGATTGCAACTAATGCATCCATTATTATTTAGTCACTGTCCTTTAGGATCATAGATGTAAACTACCAGGTCCAAGGGACTTCTCTGGCCTCAGTTTGGTAGTTTGCTTAATAATAAATCTTTAACAATGGGTATAATTCCTCCAATGTGTTATTTTGTTTTCAGTATCAATGGTATTCCATTGCATGTGCAACTGACACAGAAAATGGAGGATTCAAGCAACACTATTTATGACAAAATGTACTAGGTTAACTTTCTAAAGAGGTGCCATTTGATTCAGAGCTCACAATCATATTCAGCTCATGGAATAAATAACATCATTTTTTTACTTGTTTATTTATTTGCTTATTTATTTATTTATTTATTTATTAAGATACAACATATTTTCTGGCCCTTTGAGCCACACCACCCAGCAACACATGACTTAATCCTAGCCTAATCAAGAGACAATTTGGAGTATTGTGTACAGCTCTGGTCACTGAATTATAGGAAAGATATCAACAAAATAGAGAGAGTACAGAGAAGATTTACTAGAATGTTACCTGGGTTTCAGCACCTAAGTTACAGGGAAAGGCTGAACAAGTTAGGTCTTTATTCTTTGGAGTGTAGAAGGTTGAGGGGGACTTGATAGAGGTATTTAAAATTATGAGGGAGATAGATAGAGTTGACATGGATAGGCTTTTTCCATTGAGAGTAGGGGAGATTCAAACAAGAGGACATGATTTGAGAGTTAGGGGGCAAAAGTTTAAGGGTAGCACAAGGGGGAATTTCTTTACTCAGAGAGTGGCAGCTGTGTGGAATGAGCTTCCAGTAGAAGTGGTAGAGGCAGGTTCAGTATTGTCATTTAAAGTAAAATTGGATAGGTATATGGACAGGAAAGGAATGGAGGGTTATGGGCTGAGTGCGGGCCACTGGGACTAGGTGAGTGTAAGCGCTGGCACAGACTAGAAGGGCCGAGATGGCCTGTTTCGGTGCTGTAATTGTTATATGGTTATATAATTTACAATGACATACCAACCAGTACGTTGTTGGACAGTGCGATGAAACTGGAGCACCTGGAGGAAGCCAGCACATTTTCGAGGAGAACGTACAAACTCCTGACAGGCACAGTGCGAACTGAACCTGGGTCACCGGTACTGTAAAGTGTTGTGCTGACTCACCATGCTGTCGTGCCACCTCTATAGAAAGCTGTTGGGAAGAAAATAATGCCAATAGCTTTGATTATCCTAACAGTTAATTTGAGATCCTTTTCACTCACTGTTGGACATCATAATGTAGAGACAGTGGAAAGTCATCAGAGGTGATAAAAAGGTAAACTTAGATATAGTCGGCACTTGGGTGTAAACATGTTGTCTAGAAGCAATGGGACTTATAAGAAGAAGATGAGGAACATCAGAATTAATTGCAAGAAGTTCCTGCAAGTAAGTAGTGATAGATAGTAAATAGACAGGGGAAGACCCAGGCAACTGGTTTACCTTTAAGTACGGTGGCATGTTGAATTAAAGCAAAACTGCAGGCAAGTCATGAAGAATGATGTTGAATTCATGAACTTTGTTACTCTGACATTTGATTACACAAGATTCCGGTTAATTGGGCCATTGGTTAATCAGGGCAGCAGTTTGTTTGGGACAACTCTTAAGGAACAAAAATGAAATCAACAAAATATCTGACATTCTGTCCAATTGTTTGGAACACTGTGCTGCTTCATTGGGGCAGAAAACTGCTCCTGAATAGTTTCTAACTAGCATCAGTCGCATGCTGTCACATAGTCCTTAGATATTACACCATACATAGAGCGATCATTTTTTAAATAGAGTCAGTTTCATGTATTTGTGTTCAAAAAGCTGTGATTTTTGTCTCTGAAGCTTGACGAGAAATAAGCAGTGAAACAACTCAGAACTGTTTTGCTCACTGCAATTTCAAGCATTCCAGCTTAATGATGCCAGAAACGATTTCACTAATTCAACAAGTTAGGAATTATGAAGGCATAGACAAGTAACTTGAATGTTACAATGAAACTGAAGACTTGGAGGATGCAATTGTCTAAAGCATTGTATGAAAGCAGTCCATTATCTGCATTAGGTGTCTGTGCTGATTTAGTGTGTCTACAGTCAATCAAAAGAACACGAATAAGTAATTATTGGGAACAAATTCACAGTTTCATAGCATTGTAGAGGTATTAGTTGTGTTCTAATCTGTTCTGGATTTCATCTAAATACATAAATTATTCCTCAGTTAAATGGTAGCTTGTCTTTTTTATACCTTTTAACTATTTCCATGAAACTCGGGGCAGCCACTTAATTAGGCAAAAGTGTACCAGTCCCGATGTGTCCCAATTAACTGGAATCCACTGTATTAAAAACTTCGATCAGAGTTATTTCTGTGTTCTGGTGGTGTTAATTCTGCAATGAGAATAAGTCAACTCCACTAAACCACTAACCTCAAGCCTGATCTTTTGCAAGTATATTCTTCCTGTTCGATTGAGTCACATAATGTTCTCTGATTAGCAGCAGCATTGTGCACAGCTTGTTCAGGGATTATGCCATCGCTTGTAAGTCTGTGCTGTTGTTGGCTCCACATTTCAGTCTTGCCTTTTTTTCAGGTGTTTTATACATGTTCTTATTTGGCCAAAATATAATCAGCTTGAATTGCCAGCAAGGTTCTCTTTATAAATCAACACTTCCTAGCTTTGAAGTTTACACACTGCAGTGTGGAAGAACTAAAGCTGCTGAACAGTAGTTTCTTGAGCACTCTATTCAAGAACAGTGAGCTTGTTAAGGTCCACAGAGCATGAACTTCCTGAGCTGAGGTATTGGATACACTTCTCATTTGCCCTTTAGTTGTGCAGTATATACTACAACTCCATTCATTTGCATGGGATCTGAATTCTAACGGAAATGCAGACGCAACACACACACAAAGTGCCGGAGGAACTCAGCAGGTCAGGCGGCATCCATGGAAATTAATAAACAGTGGACGTTTCAGGCCGAGACCCTTCTTCAGGACTGAAATGGAAGGGAGAGGATGCCAGAATAGAAACAGCTGGGGGAGGGAATGGAGGCTAGCTAGAAAGTGATAGGAGAAGCCAGGGAGGTGGGGAAGGTCAAGGGGATGGAGAAGAAGGAATCTGATAGGAGAAGAAAGTGAACCATAGGAGAAAGGGAAAGAGGAGGAGACGTGTGGGCAAGTGATAAATAGCTGAGGAGATGTAAAAAGCCAGAGTGGGGAATAGAAGAAGAGGGGAGGGGAAGAGAAAAAGAATTTTGTTTGGATTTCATTTTCTTTATTTTAAGTGGTATTAATTACTTTTCATTAATTTGCATTAGTTTACTAAGCTTCTAAATAGTAGTATTTTTTCAAAGTTTTAAAATGTTCACACAGTAATTCAATTCACTAGTTGAGACTTGAATTGTAAAGAGCTTTACAGGTAGGTGCTGTCAATTGGGCACTCTATGGTGAGATGCCCCTTCTGAATGGACCAGAGACTGCTAGCTGCTTACAAACCACGTTGCCTTGTAGAGTGGCAAAAATAGCAAGGCCACAAGCCCCGGTTAGACCAGCACATTGAGATGTGCATAGAGGGATTCTGCCGACAGGCTGCAAGGATTCATGCTGGGGGACACACTGAGGCTCGGTGCAGCCACACAAGCTTGGTGGGGAAGGCCCACTGCGTAGGATTGTTCCGCTACTAAAGAAGGATGGGTCAGGTTGGGTAAGGAATTATTGTAGTAGTGCACCATTCCACCGGATCACATGAGTGGTAACAGTCCTATCGGTTTTAAAGAATGTAGTAAAACAAGACTTAACACATTGAATATTAATTTAAGAATAAAAAGGCATTGCATATTCTCACACTCACAAGGAAATCTGCAGATGCTGGAAATTCAAGCAACACACACAAAATGCTGGTAGAACGCAGCAGGCCAGGCAGCATCTATAGGAAGAAGTACAGTCAACATTTCAGCCCGAAACATCAACTGTACTTCTTCCTATAGACGCTGCCTGGCCTGCTGCGTTCTACCAGCATTTTGAGTGTGTTGCATATTCTCATAAATATTTTAAAATTATGAATAATGTTTATTTTGATGTAAAGATTAACTACACCAGCCAGAGTACAGAATGTTTGGCTGCAGGGTAGAAATTGTAAGGCATAGAAGTGTGATCCCTTCTTGTTAGACTGGAGTGAAAATCAATGCTACGGCCATCTAATGACAGCCTTTGGTTTGGAACCACTCTTGCTCCTTGCTGTCTGAACATGATATCAATATTTTGTAAGGATGCACTGCCATGCCTCTCCTAGTGCTCAATGCAGGCAACAAAGATGCAAACAGCCGACTGACTTTCTAAATGATCTCAAGGAGCATTTTTTTTTCATTGACAGCATTCCCTTCATGATCAAGAGTCAGAAAGTTTGCTTTGTATAAGTTTCAGTCCTGAAAATGATACAAACAAAACACATGAAAAAGTAATTAACATTTCAATTGTTTTGTCTCTATCTGTTAGCTAAGTTCAAATACTTGAACCCGATAAGATTGTCTTGGGTACTCACTGTGACCAAAAATATGAAGAGAACATCATTGAATTACAATGACATGTGTTTCTATTAGCCAATTGTCAAACTTCTCTTTGGCATGCCTGCCAAGATGCTTTGGAGCAGGATGTGTGAACAATCTTTAGAGAGACAGTGCCTTTGTGTGAAGTGGGTCTGAAGTTGCCCTACAGCCTACAGCTATTCTCAACTAAATAAGAGAGAAAAAAATCTAGGTTCATGTTGAGTACAATCTCCACACATTGACTTCATTTTAAGCAGTAATACACTCTAACAAAACCGCCCATTGTGTCGTGAACTACATTGTTTTCAAACAGTGCAACATAAGTAAAAACAATAATGTCAAACCTTCCGTGTGCTGAGCATTTATTAAATGTTTCTTTTGGCAACGACTTCCTTATCCAAACAAGTGTGAGATATTAAATAATGAGCCATGTTACATAACAAGCAGGCAACTTCCAGTAATGCGGAGTTTACCTTGTTTGTTGTGTCACAGTAAGCCTTGTTTACTATCTTTAACCTTGATGACTGTGAAAGATAATAATGTTTTTTATGGCAAGAGAAAGATAGGCACATTTAGAGATTGTAGGCAGGGAGTGTAATGAGCTAGAAATACAGAGCAGCAATGTACACTCAGTGGCCGCTTTGTTCTGGACAGGAGTGGGTCCCAGTGTGACCTTCTGCTGCTGTAGCCCATCCACTTTAAGGTTCAATGCGTTGTGCATTCAGAGGTGCTCTTCTGCATGCCAGCGTTATTACGTGTGGTTATTTGAGTTGCTGTTGCATTACTGTCAGCTTGAGCCAGTCTGGTCATTCTCCTCTGATCTCTCGCATTAACAGAATGAAAGCACAGAACTGCCACTCCCCGGATTTTTTTTTAATTTTTTGCACCATAGTGTGTGTGAAAATCCCAGGAGATCAGCTGTTTCTATTTTATTATTGAGATGGAGCACAGAACAAGCCATGTGAGCCACATTGCCCTGCAGCGCCCAATTCACGAGCCAAATCACGACATAATTTACAATGACCAATTAACTGACCAACTGTTACTCCTTTGGTCTGTGGGAGGAAACTGGAATGTCCAAAGGAAACCCACACGGTCATGGGGAGAATATATAAACTCCTTACAGACAACAATAGGTCTGAGTTATTCAAAACCTGTGTGGCACCAACAATCATTCCACAGTCCAAGTTTCTTCCCCATTCTGATGCAACACCCGAACCTCTTGACCATGCCTTTGTGCTTTTATGCACTGACTTGCTGCCATATGATTGGCTGCTTAGATAATTACATTAACAAGCAAGTGTACTTATTAAAATGGCCACTGTATAAGAGTTTCAAGTCTGGTAGTTGTATGGCTCTGAATTAATTCATGTTATATAGATCTGTACAGCTTTGTGTCTAGGAGCAATTGCGTAATAAAACCAGACAATGCTGGAAATTCCCAAATGTTAAGTTAGCAACTGTAGAGAGACAAAACAGAGTTTCAGCTCAACGACCTTTCATCAGAACTGGAGAAGCCTGTCCAGAATCATCAGCTTTTTTTTCTGTTTACAACTTATCATTTGTTCTGAGAAGTTGCTAGCTCAAAATGATATTAGTCTCCTGAGCTTGTTAGAAAGGATATGGGGTCAGAGGGCATGATTGCATTCAGCAGCAGAGAGGTCCAAATATAGTGTCTATGTTGGCAAATGTAGTATTGTTTGTGTGCGGAATGATTGCCAGAAATCAGCGGAGTGGGTACCGCAGAAGGGCAACAGCAGTGCCATTTAAAATTTCAGCTCTGGCAATACCCTGTTATCTCTGAAGGTACAAAACAAAGTGAAGCTGGGTTTATTTTCTGAGGAAGTTTATTTTCTTCCTGCTTGCTGAGTGCATGTATGAAAGCACAGCCCTTACAGATAGCAATTCAAATACTGTTTGCTGAGGATGAAAACAGGTATTTAAGATAAGCTTCAAAAGCATCACGACCCCTGTTGGAATAGGGAGGAACAACTATGCATTCAGTAATATACATTATGACATAAATTATACACATTTCTATATATTGCAACCCGTCCCCAGCAAAATTACAAAATAAAGTCTTACATATTTGCTGGAGATTTCAGTTCTGGCACACGGTTTGACCTTCACTTGAGGCAAAATAAGTTGGTTCTCCTTCCCCTTCAGTGCACTGGAATGTCCTCTGAGCAAACTACCTCAGCAGATGTTATCCCCAGCAGTTCCTCATGGTGTACAGTTCATTGCCTAATGATACTTCAAGGACCTGATTGCAGTCTGAGACCATAAAATCATAAGACTTAGGAGCAGAATTAGGCCATTCAGCACATTGAATCTGCTCCGCCATTCTCTCATGGCTGATCCCAGATCTCACTTAACCTCATCCACCTGCCTTCTCTCCATATCCTTTGATGCCTTGACCAGGAAACTATCCACCTTAAACATACCCACAGACTTGACCCACAGGGTTCTGTGTTGTGACTGCTTCTTTTTACATTATATGTCACTGTCTTGGATGATAGGCTTGATAGCTTCATTGCAAAGTTTATGGATGATACAAAGATAGATGGAGAGGCAGGTAGTTTTGAGGAAGTACAGAGGCTACAGAAAGTCTTAGATTAGGAGAATGGGCAAAGAAGTGGCAGATGGAATACGATGTCAAGAAGTGCATTGTCATGCACTTTGGTAGAAGAAATAAAAGGGTTGACTATTTTCTAAATGGAGAGAAAATTCAAAAATCTGAGGTGCAAAGGGACTTGGGAGTCCTTGTGCAGGATTCCCTAAAGGTTAATTTGCAGGTTGAGACTGTGATGAGGAAGACAAATGCAATGTTAGCATTCATTTCAAAAGGACTAGAATATAAAAGTGAGGATATAACATTGTGTCTTTTAGAAGCATTGGTGAGTCCTCACGTGGAGAACTGTGAGCAGTTCTGGGGCTCTTATCTTAGAAAGGATGTGTTGAAAATTAAGAGGGTTCAAAGGAAGTTCAGAAAAAATGCTTCCAGGATTGAACAGCTTGTCATACGAAGAGTGTTTAATGGTTTTGGAACTGTATTCACTAGAATTCAGAAGAGTGGAGGTTAACCTAATTGAAAACTATCTAATGGTGAAAGGTCTTGATAGAGTGGATGTGGAGAAGATGTTTCCTATGCTGGGAGAATCTAGAACCAGAGGACACAGCCTCAGAATAGAGGGGCATCATTTTAGATCAGAGATAAGGAATGATTTCTTTAGCCAGAGAGTGGTGAATCTGTGGAATTCTTTGCCACAGGCAGAATATTTAAGGCAGAGATTGATAGATCCTTCATTGATCAAGGCATGAAGGAATACGGGGAGAAGGCAGAAGATTGGGGCTGAGAGGAATAATGGAGCAGAGTGCAAATAGGGTAATCAGCAAAATAATTTCTTCCAAAGAAACTGAACATCAACTTAAAGACTAAACAAAGGCTGAAACCACTGTTGGGTATAGCATATACCATCTGAATATCAGTTCAAACAAGAAACTCATTCAATGATTCAGAAACAGATTTTCCCCTCTGCCATCCGATTTCTGAATGGTCATCGAACCCATGAACTCTACCTCACGACCTTTTAAAATAATATATACCCACTGAAATTTAGATTCTTTTCTCTATTATTGTGTATTGTATTGTAAGACAACAATTTTCATGGCATTTGCCAATGATATTTAACCTGATTCTGAAAAACGGCACATATGAAATTTAAAAGGTGACCATAAAAGACGTAAGTTACTGCTTCACCTTGAAAGTACACTTACAGTCCTATAGAGAGGGAAAGAACCAGGTAAAAGGGCAAATCTTTTACCTGCCCTGTATTTTGTGTGTGTTGCTTTGGATTTCCAGCATTTGCAGACTTTCTCATGTTCATAAAAGGAAAAGGAACATCCTTTGTATATGATTAATAAGGGTGATCTTGTGTATCTGTGTTATAAAGACATGTTAAGGAACAAAGTTAAAAACAAGTTCACTGCAATGAAGAAGCTTAAAAGTGATTTTCTTCAAATATTTTAAAATTAGGAATGGGATTTTCTAAAATAATTCAGTAGAAAAGTTCAAATACCAGGAGCTGTATAGTCTACAACATGGGAATTTAGATGGAATTTTTTTTAACAAATGTTGATAGATTTGTGGGATAAATTACCTAAGATGCCTCCTGGAATCCCAGACTTTTTTCAAAGTGTAGCTTTACATTCAAAGGGAACTGAAGGCAGTTCCTGTTGGTAGATCTCATCCCTTAGGAATGTGCAAGCTTTATATTTCATGTTGTTTGACCTCACTGTATGCCCCTTCCCTATCCCCATGCCTAATAGCCAACACAATATTAGCAAATTAGTTGTTGAAATTTAAGTACCACATGGTCCCTTTTCAGTTAAGGTTGGAACAGTGGAAGCAACTAATATGAGCTTAAGTACTAAATTGGTGGTTTCTTTTGTTTCTCAGTTAAAAACTTCGTACTTTTTTTCAACAATTATATCGTAATTGCAATTTTACTTCGTTGAGGCAAAGTAATTTTTTTATACCCCAGGATCAAGCTTACTCAATTGAACTGGTAGAGCAAAAACTTCATTTTAAAAGTGTAATTTTAAAATGAAGTGCTTAATGGGATTCCTCAGTGACAAAATCTGACAGCGAATTACACCATGAAATATGAAGATATGCAAATAAATGTTAAATCAGCAAAACCAGCTGTGACATGAGCTCAGATTCCTTTTGTTCCAAGAATTACTTATAAAACTTATTGGGCAACATTGACATAATTCCTCAGAATGTCAAACACAATGTAATAAACTTGGAGCATTGCACAACCACTCATAAATATTTTCATTACATTCTTATTCATTACTGATATACACTTAAAAAGTGGTATATACACTCAGCGGCCACCTTCTTTGATACACCCCCCGCTCATTAATGCAAATATATAATCAGAATTAGGTTTAGTATCACATGCATATGTCATGAAATTAGTTAACTTTACGGCGGCAGTACAATGCAATACATGGAAAATAAGTTTAGAGGAAAAATATTGAATTTCACCAAGTATACACATATATGTCTATTAAATAGTTATGTTAAAATAAGTTGTTCAAAAGGAAACAGCAATAACAAAGTGGTGAGGTAGCGTGCATGGGTTCAATGTCCATTTAGAAGTCGGATGGTAGAGGAGAAGAAGCTGTTTCTTAATAGCTGAGTGTGTGCCTTCAGGCTTTGGTACCTCCTTCCCAATGGTAACAATGAGAAAAGGGCACATCTTTGGTGGTGGGGGTCTTTAATGATGGATGCCACCTTCCTAAGGCCCCACTCCTTGAAGATGTCTTGCATACTACTCATAATGGAGCTGACTAATTTTCAAAGTTTCTGCAATTTACTTTGACCTTGTGCAGTGGCACCCCTCCCCCATACCAGAAGGTGATGCAGCCAGTCTAATGCTCTCCACGGTACATTTGTTGACCTTTTCGAGTGTTTTAGCTGACAAACCAAATCTCCTCAAACTCCTAACGAAGTATAGCTGCTGTCTTGCCTTCTTTATCGGTGTATCAATATGTTGTGTCCAGGTTAGGTCCTGATTATTAGTCCTGTTACGAACCTCGTAACTGGGTTACTTACCAGCAAAGATAGGAGTAGCCATTGGAGTCTGGTGATACTATTTTTAACAGTATTTATTGTAAAAATACACAAAAATCAATAATATCAATGCAAATATACAGATAATATACGTCGTCAATACTAAATCTAAAAGTGCGGGTATAATAATAATCAATAAGAAATAAGCTCTATCATTGTCTAGGGCAGGGGTCAGCAACCTTTACCACTGAAAGAGCCACTTGGACCCGTTTCCCACAGAAAAGAAAACACTGGGAGCCGCAAAACCCGTTTGACATTTAAAATGAAATAACACTGCATACAACGTTTTTTTTGCCTTTATGCTATGTATAAACAAACTATAATGTGTTGCATTTATGAAATTGATGAACTCCTGCAGAGAAAACGAAATTACATTTCTGCATGCAACAAAAACATTTTGAACTCCGAAAAAAAGACGTTGGGTTGAAAGTTACTTTTAAGTAAAATACTCAATGTCTATTTGAGTCCTTCTTGTATTTATGAAAAACGCCGAACTTAAATTTTCCGCCAGCAGCAAACCAAAAATAACATCAGCCAGCTGTCAGCCTGAAAAATAAAAGGACTATTTCACTGAACAATGAAAAAATATGAATATACATAAAATAATAGGCAATTAAAATATTTATCATACTTGGTTAATGGGATTTCTGCTCCTGGACCTCAGCGCACAGCGTCTGCACATCAGGGCTGTATGACGTCACCTTCATCTTTACACAGGATCGCAAGCTGTCATCTGTGAGGCGTGCGCGATGTTTGTTTTTAATAAAGTTCATGTTGGAGAACACCTGCTCACATACATATGTGGATCCAAAGATCGACAGGACTCCAAGCGCATACTTTTTCATGTTTACATAAATGTCGGGCATAGCATTCCATGTTTCGAACACAAGTTTGTCCGGTTTTGGAAGGTTTTCAATATCACTCCATTTGTGATTCTGAGCAAGAACGGCCTTCTGACGGGCAACATCTTCAAGGTCTGCTGTCAAGCGTCTAAACTTGGACACCCATATGTCTTTGTCGGCTATGTCGGCCAGTTCCATCTCAAGATCAGGTTGAATCACACCTGCCAATGCAGTCGTATTCAGTAGGGAAGGATCGATGCTTAAGGGAGTGACCGGGAAGGATAATGTGTTTTTTTCCTCTCTGAACTCACAGAAGCGTTTCCCAAACGATGTTTGCATTGCGATGATTGCAGTATGTAAATACTCCGAAATTATCATGTCGTGACCTTGTTTGAACTCTCTCAAATTGGGGAAGTGAGACAAAGTGCCTTTCTGTAAATCTCTGGCAAGCACTGTCGAATGCCAAAACATCCTCCAACATGTGCAGGGCTGTGCGTCCTTACCCCGTTGAAGAGCTGTGTTCAGCGTGTTCAGGTGCGCTGTCATGTCTACCATGAAGTGTAGCTTTTCCAGCCACTCTGGCTGTTCCAGCTCAGGAAAGGTGAGCCCTTTGCTGCCCAGGAAAGTTTTCACTTCCTCCAGACACGCGACAAAGCGTTTCAGCACCTTCCGTCTGGACAGCCAGCGATAAAAACACGTTGTAGCGGTGTCAGTAAACTGCAGTCAAAGATAGCTTTATTCGAACTAAACAGCCTTGCTTTTAAGCCTCCCTCAACCCAGCCCCCATGGACGCAGATGCTGCAAAAGACGCGTACTCACAAACCCCCGTAGGCTATCTCCCTTAGCCGGAATGCTGGCTAATTGTGAGCCGTTTCGGATGTGGCAGGAAATGTGTCGCCACACTTAGATTGTACAAGATCACCATAATCTTCAAATTTAGAATTACATTTCAAAAGCTAACAAACTAACATAAAATACATTTTAATTAAATACTGACCAATTATTTCCCAAAGCCACAGGGGGCCGCAGCACAGAGGTGAAAGAGCCACAAATGGCTCGGGAGCCGCAGGTTGCCGACCCCCGGTCTAGGGGATAATGAATTGTCCGATGGAAATATAAAGTTTGTTTCAGTTCGCACAGGCTGTGGTGTTTGTTTGTCGCTGTGTTGCAATTGTTGGAGAGAGAGAGAGATAGAAGAATGGGAACAGTTACTGCTATTGTTTTTGCCAGCCTTCCTTTATGATTTCGATCCATCGGTGTTTCGTTGTTGTGGCCGTTCAAGTATGACCTCTCCTTTAGCTAAACCGTTCTTCCGTGATGAGCCCGCCACCCAGGCGAGGGAGGACACACACGAGCTCTCACCGGCTTTCACTATAAAACACTGTCACTGGATTTTTAGTGTTTCTCCTGGTGTGTCTAAGGGGTGTTCCCCAGACCCGACTTTTATCCTCACTCACGGGGTCTCACATGTCAATCAGGTTGGGATGATGCAATCCCTCAACCAGACCACTCTGGTTGTCCCCTGAGGGGTTTCAATGAATAGTACAGTACTCAATACACAATTCCTTCTCCAAGAGACAATAGCAGTAATCAGTGGTTCCGTTCCGCTTTTTGTTAGGAGACATTCCACTACCTTGTGTATTCTGCATTGTCTATAACAACAGCCTTTTCTGCTATCCTGCGTCTCTCTCTCATTACTGACATGATGTGTATCTCTCTCATTTCCTGGGTATCAGACCCGAAATAATAGCGATCTTGCGATTTCAAAAAGGAGGGGGCGACTTTGCACCCTTCGGCCCATCAGAGTTGCTCCACATTCGTAACAGTCCTCATCCAATAATGTGACAGCAACTCAATGAATAAAAGCCTGCAGACATGGACAAGACGTTCTGTTGTTGTTCAGACCAAACATCAGAATGGGGACAAAATATGACCTAAGTGACTCTGGCCATGGGTTAATTGCTGGTGGCAGACAGAGTGGTTTGAGTATCTCAGAAACTGCTTATCTCCTGGAATTTTCATGCAAAACAGTCTCTGAAGTTTACAGAGATTGGTGCAAAAACCAAAAATCATTCAGTGAGAGGCAGTTCTGTTAATGAGGGAGATCAGAGGAGAATGGTCTGACTGGCACATGCTGACAGGAATGTGACAGCAACTCAAATAACCACGCGGTTCAATGTTGTTGTGCAGAAGAGCATCTCTGAGTGTGCAATACACTGACCTTTTATGTGAGTGGGCTACAGCAGCAGAAAACCACATTGAGTTCGATTCCTGTACCTAATGAAGTGGCCAATGAGTGTGTTTATTTGCTTATCTTTGATTGTGTACAATCAATCAAGATAATATAATTTATGTAAAATATATTAATGAAGCTGATTACAGATTAGTAGAACTTCAACTTAAGCAAATTTACATTTGCTCTTGTGGATGTCCACTGCCTTTCACGCTGCTTCTAATTTCACACATTGTCTCCTCTTCATAATGAAATAAGGAGTCATGAGATGAGCCAATTTAGCAGATGGATTGGAATTTATCTGACATTTCAAAACTCAGCTTGCAGAAGCCAAATAGAATAGGTCTGCTGACTTTCATCAGAAACAGCAGTGCAGATTATTCTGAAAGGCAACAAGTTGTATGCCTCTGGAGAGAGGCAGGATATGGTGAGAAGGAAGTCTGGTAAATTTGATATCAATGGGCGAAACTGAAGCTTGCAGATTTTAATCTGTTTATGATTACTAAAACAGTAATTCTCAAAAACAGCCAGAAAATCATACTCCAAAAGCAAAATAGTGCAGAAGTTGGAAATCTGAAAAAAAAAACCCAAAATATTTGTGAAATTCTCAGGCGATCAGGCAGCTTTTGGGAAGAGAGAAATAACATTCATGTTTCAGGTTGACGGTATGATATAAAGTTTTAAACTATAAAGTAGGAAGACACTTGTGTGAGAATTAAGTCATTGTATCATCATTTTATTTGATTTCAAAGATTTTTCAGAGGCTTCCCTGTGTTGTGGGTGTCCATTTTATGCTTTGCAATGACGTTGATGCTTACTTTACCAAAATTTCTGGACTGAAAACTATATTTGAAGTTCAAAGTTCAAAGTAAATTTATTATCAAAGTACATTATGTCTCCGTATGCATCACTAAGTTGATACCCAATAAATCCACAATGGAATAAATAAAAGACCAAACAGATAAGGCATTCAAACAGCGTACAAAACACAACAAACTGTGCAAATACAAAAAGAAATATGTAATAATAATAATAACTAAATAAGCAATAAAAACATGAGAACATGAGATGAAGAGTCTTTGAAAGTGACTCCATAGGTGCCGGGAACATTTCAATGATAAAGTGAGTAAAATGATCCCCTTTGGTTTAAGAGTTTGATGGTTGAGGGGTAATGATAATTGCTGAACCTGGTTCTGTGAGTCCTGAGGCTCCTGTACCTTCTTCCTGATGGCAGCAGTGAGAAGAGAGCTTGTCCTGGGTAGTGGCGGGGAGGTTCAATGAAGATGGATGCTGCTATCCTGCAACAACCTTTCATGTAGATGTGCTTAGTGGTGGGGAGGGTGTTACCTGTGATGCACTGGATCACCAGTTTGTGTAGGGTTTCCATTCAAGGGCATTGGTGAATCCTTACGAGGATTAGCCACACAGTGATATATATTTAAAACGAGTAGAGTAAGGGGCTAAGCACACAGCCTTGTGGTGCACGTGTATTGATGGAGATTATGGAGTGATATTGTTTCTAATCCAAACTGACTGGGGTCTCCAAGTGAGGAAATCCAGGATCCAATTGCACAAGGAGTTATTGAAGCCAAGGTTTTCAAGCTTTTTAATTAATTTTGAGGGGACGATGGTATTAAATGCCAAGCTGTAGTCAATAAAGAGCATCCTGGTGTAGGCATCTTTGCTGTCTAGATGTTCCATGGTTGAGTGAAGAGCCAATGAGATGGTATCTGTTGCTTTGGTAGGAAAATTGGAGTGGATCCAAGTCGCTTCTCAGGCAGGAGTTGATAAGTTTCAACAGCAGCCTCTCAAAACACTTCATCACTGTGGATGTAAGTGCTACTAGACAATAGTCATGGAGGCAGGTTTTACACATTCCTCTTAGTCTGCTGAAAGGAAATCTGCTTGAAGCAGGTGTATACCTCAGATACCAAAACAAGAACAGTTGATCAGCAAATGCATCTAAAAGCACTAGTACGCACCAGTTCATATGCGCAGGGTCATTACGCTTGGAAATGATTTAGTATTTTTGAATGGAATTGCATACTTTCTTCCAAGTTCCCTGTCAGGTATTTTGTTTCCTCCTTTATTAGTACTAATGAGGTACACAATTTATGTGTATATCTCCTGGTTTTGTTGCTAAAGGGAAAATATTCTGTGCAGAACACAGCTTTTGTTTTAATAAGCCTCATGTCAGGCACTGGAGCTAAGGCCCAGATTACTGAACCTTTGCTCATTAAATGGAATTGCATACCGGCCCTAAGGAAACAATGGTGTTGCCAACTTACGAGTATTCCTGGGTGTCATTAACATGGGAATATCTGAATAATTAGTTTGGAAATATCATCTGTCCATTGATATATTACTGACCTAAAATCTCTCCATTTAGAATAAATTGAAGGTTACAACAGTTTTGTCATCTGTTTTGAATCCGTTACTGCACATTGGTCTCATAACATAAAATAATGTTTTGAGTACCTATACAACTGACGTTTTTTTTTCAAAAAGAAAATACACACTTTATGAGCTGCAAGAATGTGGTGTTGAAAATAGGCTGGGGAAAAGCACTTGCAAAAGAAAATGCTAGGGAAGTCTTTGCCATTAAACTTTCATGTACTGATGCAGGCTTTTACATTTAATGACATAACTGAGATGGCAAATTGGAACATTGCATCTACTTCAACCAATTCAAGCGAGGCACTGGTATATAAAACCGATTTTCTTTTTTACGGATGATGGTGAATATCAGTAGCTTGAGTTGAGTGTTTGATGTTGCGGTGTTTGCCAAGCTTGGCAATTAGCTTGTGGACATTTCATCACCAGTTGAGGAGACATCCTCAGTGCACAATTGTTGGTGTTTCTCTATATAAATATGAGCATGCCCTGAGAGAGCACCAACAACTGTGCATCGAAGATGGTGAAGAAACACTTGCAAGCTGATTTCCATTCTATTTGTAGGTTTTAGCCCAGGATATCAACTTTGTGCTTCTTTGTAAGAATGTGAACTGAGCTGCAAAAGGGATATCAGAGAAAAGATAATAACATTAAGATAGAGGCACCTGGGTAGTGACATAAAGGTTTTGAGGCGTTCTTCTGATCTTATGCTTTGGAATGGAATTGCAACCTTTTCTCCAAGTTTCCTCTGGTTATTTCATTTTCTGGTTAATTATCTGGATGATGGTGTGAGTCCTATTCTGAATTGCTACACCTCCATGCTCAAAAAGGAAGGAAAAACAACTGACTCACATTGTTTTGCTGTGTTTTTCAATTCACAAGATGAATAAACATCTTCATGGTCACGCAGAGGTAAAAAGACCTGATGAGATGAACTTAATGATTCAAAGTCTGTTTGTAATTTCGCTCTTTGGCCACAATTCCAATAGCATGTGTAATTTCCTTTAACCTCTGACCACACTACGTCTAACTCATGTCCTTACTGAGAAGTTTTGACAATAGTTTCTTTGGTAACGGGAGTTATCCCCCTATCAGGTTTTTGATTTCATGACGGTGATTGTTAACCTGCCCACTGGCAGAATACACAATGGTGACAATGGCTATCCTGCACCAGTTTATGATGTATCCTCATAACAATGGGTTTAATGAGGTTGGTATGTTACCTCCACTCTTTGATCCAGACATCTTTTCAAAGCATTGATTGTTCAATCCATAAACAAATGTCTGCCAACATTTAAATTTTCTGTTCTCCCAATCCTCCTGATATTTTTCTTCTTCAGCCCGTACCCTTACTGGGGCATTAGCCGCCAACAGAAGCTCACCAGAGTCCTCAGACATTGGCCATCCTTTTATGCTGTTTCCGGTGTAGCTCATCTTCTTGATGTATTCTTCCCCTCCCAGAGCTGAGGCCTTTGGAGAATCCTCCTGATATAAGGACCCACTATAATGTTCTGACTAGTACTGAAGTTGAACTTCAAATTAACCTTTATGTATCATCCGAGGTCAGGGGTTTCCAACCAAGGGTACACAGACCCTTGCTTAATGGTATTGGTTGGGAACCCCTGTTCTAGAAGTTTCACACATAATTTGATTCTCAAAAGGCTAGCATCCTTATTTTACTTTTGATCAGTCTAGAAAAGAATTTGAGATTAAAACTAAACACGGTATTCAATAACATGAGAAGTTCTGCAAATGCTGGAAATCCAAAGTAACACACACAAAATGCCAGAGAAACTCAGCAGGTCAGGCAGCATCTGTGGAAATGAATAACCAATTGATGTTTTAGGCCAAGATGCTTCTTCGGGACTTGAAAGGAAGGGGGAAGATGCCTGAATTAAACGGACAGAAGATTGCCGGAAGGTGATAGCTGAAGCCAGGTGGGTAGGAAGGGTAGAAGGCTGGAAAAAAAGGAATCTGATAGGAGAGGAGAGGGCACCATTGGAGAAAAGGAAGGAGGAGAGTACCCACTGGGAAGATGATAAGCAGGTGAGAACAAGTAAGAGACCAGAGTGGGGAACAGAAGAAAAGGGGAGGGGAATAGATTTCTTAATCAGAAGGAAGAATAGATATTCATACCATCAATCACTAGCTGGATGGAAATAAATAAGGTGTTGCTCTTCCACCCTGAGGGTGACCTCATCATGGCACAAGAGGGAGCCATGGAACAGTATTCATTAATAGTCTGACCAAGATATTGAACTTTCGTAGCTTGACATCTCATAACATTAATCAAATGACCTACCTATGTACTTTGTCACAAGTATGTTTCGATACCTTATCATATATATATACACGCCTAATGACGTAGAGGGAGCTCATACTGGCTCTTGGCATATCCCATCAGTGCCGTTCCCCAATTTATTTCGCTACAATCTGTCATCCTTCACATGCCCGTCAACTGCTATCTAACCCCAATTTTCTTTACATACACCTACACTAGGCGTAATTTAAAGTACATGTTTAAACTATCAACCTTTGGGAGCAGGGAGGAAACCCATTAATCACTGGAAGAGCATACATTCCTGGCAAAGATTGCAACCAAGGTCAGGATTGATCCTGGGTTCTGGTAGCTATGGTACGTGGCAGATGTAATACTGTTTTCTGTAAATCACAATATTGACTTTAATCTAATTGTGCAGTTCACAAGGGGGAGCTAAACAACTACTTCTGGTAAACTTCCAGACCCAGCATTGGATAAAGTAAACAAAATACATCGTGAAAATTGGTTACATGTTTTTCTATTATTAATAACAATGCACAGTTTGCAGTGTGTTTCAAAGTTGTAACATACTTTAACACTGAGATTATGATGAAAAACCGAGTTAAGTTCACTTTTATCAGCATTTAAACTTGGTGATATGTTGTGTTCCTGCCAAGTGCTGCAGATCCCTGTGATGCTTTGCCATTAAATAGAGATGGTCACACAATCCACTTCACTTCTGACATAGTACAGTAATGCAACTTAGCAGATTTTGGAAAAGATGTCAATGAAGAATGAGGTTGAGGAATTCATTATCATGGGAAATTGTTTATCCAATATATATTGCAAAGGCATATGCAACTTCAATCCAGTTCACACTCTTGGAACTCCTGCCTGGCCAGCATTACTGATTCTCCCCTTCAAGAAAATGTTAGTTCTCAGCTGAATTTAGAGAGGAATTATAACCATACCGTATTGAAGAGATGGAGTGAATTGGATTTGTGCTAATGTGTAGAGGTGAAAGTACGTAAAAAGCTTCAGAATAATTTTGAACAATTCCCAAAAAGGGAAGCAATCCAAATTGCGACCTTGCCAACTAATATACAAGCAGTCCATCCAAACACTGGCCTGTAGCCACTGGCCCAAGGCTGTCTAGTTTTCACATAGCCATGAGAAAGAAAAAACATAGGAAATTTCCAAATGTCTGACAAATGCCACTATATTAAGCTATTGCCTTCTCTAATCTCAGAACTCCTTCTGTCACATGCCAACAGTGCCCTTCTAACTAATTGTGCAGGCACTTCACATCTGAATAACTGTTTCATACCCCATTTACACTGCCTGAAGTTGTGATACTTAAAAACTACCTCAAGCTTTTCTCCAATGTGTATAAAATGTTGGAAGAGCTCAACAGGTCAGGCAACATCTATGGAGGGAAAGAAACAGTCAATATTGCAGGCCAAGACCCTTTATTAGGACATCCTGATCCATCCTGATGAATGGTCTCAGCCCAAAATGGTGACTCTTCATTTCCCTCCATTGATGCTGCTTTATCTGCTGAGTTCCTCCATCATTTTGTGTGTATTGTTCAAGATTTCCAGCATCTACAGATTCTTCTGTGTCTCAAATTCTTCTCCGCCTTCTGTGCAGAGTTAGTGATTACACTGGCCACTTTACAAGGTAGTTATAATTGTAATTTGTTTCAATTTATATTAGCTATAATACCATGAGTTTAAAAAAAAAATAACATTTTTTCTTTCATTTAGAAGATGTGTGCAGCAGAAGCGATCATTGTCCATTGCTGAATTTTCTTTGAATAGATTAGAAGCAAGGCATAAACTTGTCTCCTAATTCCCCAAACTCCTTTTACCAGTTGAAAAATTCAATTCAGGCACTTGATAAAATACTATTGGCATGAGTGTAAATCCAACAAGATGGAAGTTAAAACCGTGACCTCTAATAACATGAAGGACTAGGGCAGCAGGCATATGGGCAAATAACCACTTGCATGTTTCTCTTCAAGTCTCCTATCAGCCTGACTTGGGAAATATTGTCATTGGATCTAAAACCTGTAACATCTGACTCAACAGCAATGTAGCAGTACCTTCACTAGAAGGGTTGTTTTTGTTCAAGAAGCTGACTCATCACCATCTTCCCAGGGGCATAAACACTGACCATACAGCTGATTTTCACAGCACAAAAAAGTCTCTGGAGAGTTTTCTTGCCAACCCACAATGATCTCAGCTTTACTCAGTTTGATTGCATCCATCATATATTGGGGAGTTACTGTTACCTCATCTCTTGTATTCAGCTCGTTCAACCAATTGTAAGAGTTAAGTTTTAATGAGTATTTCAGGCAGAACCCAACTTAAGCCCAGCTAAAAAGAAATGAAAGAGGAAAGAACTTCCAGCTCTAAACTCAGTGTACATATTGTATTCTCTATCCTGAAGAAGGGGCTCGGTCCAAAATGTTGACTGTTTATTCATTTACAGGGATGCTGCCCGACCAGTTGTGTTCTTCCAGCATTTAGTTTGTATTACTTTGTGTAAATATTGGTAAGAAGTAAAACAGCAGGCAACATATTTCATCTGCTTGCTTAAAGGATAGGTTGTTTTGTCCTAGTTCTATTGCGCAAACATACCTAGGGTTTCTAGTTTGGCAGGGTGATATTGTAGCTGCAATTGAACAGCTAACCATTAGCTTTTACTTCTTAAGATATAACATGGTTTATTTAAGTATTTCCTGTTAGATGTGGTTCTCAGATTCACACTTGAAACTTTCTTTAACTCCACATATTCAGAATCAGAATCAGTTTTAATGTCACCGACATACATTGCATAACTTGTTGGCTTTGCAGCAGCAGCAGCACAATGCAATACACAAGTAAACTGAATTACAGCAAGTGCTGACTGTTAAGTTGGGAACTGCAAATCCCTTCAACAGTGGTGTATGTACACAAAGCAATACCTACTAAATGCCGGAGGAACCTATCAGGTCGGGCAGCATCTCTGGAGATGAATAAACCGTCAACATTTTGGACAGAGACACTTCTTCAGGACAGGGAATACAATACGCACATCATGTTAACTAAGTTCAGGGCTGGAAGTTCTTTCCACTTTCATTTCTTCCCTACAGATTACAGTTTTGTTTCAGGCTCCTGCTTTTTGTGCCCTCTTGTAAGTTATTATTTAATTATTTTCCCACAGACTGAACTACTAAAAATGAAAAATATACTTCAATTTCAGACAAATCATAAAACTGGTAATAATCTCCACTGAAAGTACTGAAGTAATAGACATGTCCCACTGTGTGGAATGTCACCAGCATGTAACTGCTGTGTGTTGGAGATATCAGTATTCCACTAACTTGATTCGGCAAAGGAGACCACTTCCCATTCAGTTCATGTTTAATGGGAATCATATTTTAAAAGTAGTTATACTTGATCACTCAGTTCCACTGTCGTACGCAGTTGAAGTGCACCATTAACATTGTTTTGTTAAGGTTGAACTGGACTATTTATTGAATGCTCTGTTGCATGTGATATGTTTACAATACTGGGTTATTCATTTTCTGCGGTGCAAGTTGTTATTTGGAACTGTCTTGCAGTTATAATGTGCCACTTCTATTTGCTTCTTACCAGTAACAGTTTGACGTCAGCAAATGTTGAATTGCTATTTTTTAAAATAAATAAACCCTTTTCCCTCTTCACAAGGATTAATTCAGAAGTATTTACCATTAAAAAAATAAATGTGACAAATGGAAATTGATAGGAACTTGAAAGAAATCTCCTTCCTCATTTTATGTTTGATGAAAATTATAAAGTAACTGAGCACCAACTGGTTCCAAAAATTGTTTGTAATGAATTTTGAAGGTCTTGAGTAAACCCAGTCCAGGATTTAATTGTGTGATAACTATGTATATCAATGGCCTGAACTAATAAACCAAGGCAAAATGTGAGGTCAATTCTAACTAGTATATTGGGAAACTTAAATTCTGTTGCACTAATCTAGAAACAAAAAGCATTTTATTACAAATATTGATAAAAGTGCAGATCATCATATAAACGCAGCTGGTCCACTATATTTTGAAATTAGCCTAGTATAATTGAATTTTTTTATTGCCAACCTGGTTTAACTAACTTTCTTATCAGATTACATCATCTGCAAGCCCTTCTTGTCTGCACTTACTGCTTCCCAGCCTCTATCACTACCTCCACCCTTTCTTCCCCACCTTAACTCCATCTGTAGACAGTGGGGTTCAACATCTCAGAGCTGAAAGTGGCTCTCATGCAATAACCCATGTTATGACCTTACACCTCATTGTCTGACTGAACTTTCCCTGTAACTGTAATACTTTATACTTCTTTCTTTACTTGTTTTCCCTTGGACTACTTCAGTGCAGCATTGTAATGAAATGATCTGGATGGATAGCATGCAAAACAATGTTTTTCACTCTCTCTCATTGCACATGACAATAATAAACTAATTTACCAAAACTTACTTTAAATGATGCCTAACCAAACAAGTTTTGATGACAGCTTCAACTACCTATGGGCTAAGCTAGGTTTACATTGCCTGCTCAAGTTGGGATCAGTCTGAACTCGATAAGTCAGTCAGTGGACACGTTTGAAAGGTTGACGTTGTAGCGTAAAAATGTGTCTGTTTTAAATGCAATACTGCGTGTGCGTGTTTTTGATCAGGCTAATGACCCGCCCCTTGAGAGAGGGATCTGCATAACGCAAACATCCCAGAGCATGCATGATCTGGTGGTGAAAAAGTAATGGAATAAAATGATAGCCTCATCATAGATTGAAGAGAAGCAACCTCTGGATGGCACGATAAAAAAAAGTGTGTCAATTTTTAAAGATGAAGGAGATCTGTGTGTGTTGAAATTCACAAAACACTCATAAGTTAAGTTCAACTGCTTATGTTCAATCGTCTTCCTTGCATTAGATCTCTGAGCCAGATCCTCTGACATTTTTTTAAATTACTCTGGGAATTAAATATCCCTGAGCAGTTATCTTTATTTTAATATCACAATTGTCCAACATAATACTTATATTAACTTGTTATATATACATTTCTTTTCAATTTCCAAGCTTCAAACAGAAATATAATTTAGAAGCTGGAAGTTAAGAAAGCAACAATCTTGTTTCCAGGACAAATAGAAACATGCTCGGGCATGTACACACTCGTTCATTGTTAACAGCTTCAGGGACTAGTACATTAGATTTCCTGTTCTACGTTTCAAATTGTGCAGCAGAGAACACTATCACGTCCAGTCAAACCCATTAGTGCCAAAAGAAGGTAACAATTCCACATGTGATAAATGATAGATGGAATCAGAGGGAAAATCATCCAGTAGCTATTGAGGATCCATTCATTAATTTAAAGGAACAATCAGTATAATATCCAGCCCTTCTGGCCAGATAGTTCAGGTCTTGGTTTGTGTTGGAAGAGTGATATCCTTACAATTTGCTGAAATAACAATAAATCAGCCAGGCTTCTTACTCCGAAACACTATACAGTAACTCCAGCTGGGATGTTGTATGTGCTTCAGCAGTGGATGGAGATGAGAACATGCTTGCCTGTGGTTTTCTGTGTTGGCTTGCTTCTCTACTCACTACACCACCGCCAGGGATGCCACAGTGTCTGCCCACTAACCCAACTTATCATCTGGTCTATTTTTTTTGAGGGAGCTCTGCTCAGTGATTGTATGTGTTTCTCGTGGTTGGAGAGTGAGCCAGGATGTGTGGCTGGGTTAAGATGGGGGGGGGGGGGATGGAGTGGGGTTTGCAAAGAAGATGTAGCTAATGAGCAAAGCTCCAGAGGATAGGACAACAAAGAAGTGGTCACGGGAGGCAGAAGAGCAGTCTGGAGATTGATTCAAGTTGGTGGACTGGGCCATGTTCAAGGACTCATCTGTGGATCTGAATGAATACACCATAGTTGTCACAGACTTTATTAAAAAAGTTGAGGATGAGTGTGCCTCCACCAAATCATTCAGTCTTCCCCAACCAGAAGTTACTGGGTGAACCGTGTGATTTGCAATCTGCTGAGGACCAAATCAGAAGCATTCAAATCTGGTAACCAAGAAGGTCACAAGAAGTCTAGCTACAACCTCTGGAAAGCCATAATCATGGATGAAGTTGCAATTCCAGGCTAAACTCGAATCAAGGAAGGATGCTGCATAGCTGTGGCAGGGCTTGAATGCTATCACCTCATTTCAAGTTAAGTCAGGCAACACAGAGATTCGCTTCCAGATGAGCTGAAAGATTTCTATGCCCACTTTGACCATCAAACTCTCACAGTCCCCAATGAACTATGATTTCGGTCTCTGAGGCAGATGTGAAAGCATCCTTCAGGAGTGTGAACCCACAAAAAGCATCTGGCCCAAAAAGGGTACCTGGCCAAGTTCTAAAGACTTGTGCTGACAAATTGGCCACTGAGATATTTAACCTCTTGTTTCACCAGTTTGAGGCATCCATCTTCTTCAAGCAAACTTCAGTTAAACCAGCCCCTATGAAGAACGTAGTATCCTGCCTCAATGACAATCATCCAGTGATACTTACACCCATAATGATGAAGTGTTTTGAGAGCTTTGTGATGAAATATATCAACTCCTGCCTGAAAAGCATCTCGGGTCTGCACTAATTTGCCTAATGGAACTGCAGTTGCCATTTTATTGGCTCCTCACTCAACCCTTTAAAGATGTGGACAGCAAAGGTGCATACATTAGGATGCTCTTTATCGTCTACAGCTTGGCATTAATTACTATCATCCACTCAAGACTTATCAATAAGCTTCAAGACCTTGGCCTCAATACCTCCTTGTGCAATAGGATCCATGATTTCCTATCTTGCAGACCCCAGTCAGTTTAGATTTGCAACAAAATCTTCTCCACAATCTCCACCAGCGCAGGAGCACTATGCAGAGTGAAGGCCAGAGAGTGGTACTGAGGAGGGGAGGAAAAGGATTGGCCATGATTGAATGACGGAGCAGACTCAAAGTGTTGAATGACCTAATTGTGCTCGTATGTCTTATGGTCTATGGTCTCCATGGTGCACCACAAGGCTGTGTGCTTAGCCACCCTGTTCTACTCACTTTACCCGTGGCTAAGCACAGCTCCAATGCCAAATTCAAGTCTGTTGACAGCACTATTGTCAAAGATTGAATCAAATCAGCTTATAGGAGGGAGATTGAAATTCTGGCTGAGTGGTGCCACAACAGCAACCTCTCACTCAGTGTCAGCAAGACGAAGGAGCTGGTTATTGACTTCAGGATGAGGAAACCAGAGGTCTATAAACCAGTCCTCCTAGGAGAAATCAGAAGTGGAGAGGGTCAGCAGCTTTAAGTTCCTTGATGTTATCATTTTGCTGAACCTTTCCTGGGCCCGGCACATAAGTGCAATTACGAATCAAGCACAGCAGCTCCTCCTCTTCCTTGGGAGCTTGCCAAGAGACAGTATGGCATGTAATATTTTGACAAACCTTTAAAAATATGTTGAGAGTATATTGACTGGCTGCATCACAGTCTGTCACAGAAAGTCCTACAAAACATACTGGATATGGCCCAGTCTGTAATGGATAAAGCCCTCCCCACCGTTGAGCACATCTACACAGCATCAGTCATCGGGGCCCCCACACGCCAATTCATGCTCTCTACTCATTGCTGCCATCGGGAAGCAGGTTCAGGGGCTTCAGAACTCACACCACCAGGTCTAGGAACGGTTATTATCCCTCAACCTTCAGGCTCATGAACCAAAGGAGATAACTTCACTCAACTTCACTTGCCTCATCATTGAAATGTTCTCATAACCTCTGGATTCACTTTCAAGGACACTTCATCTCATGTCCTAGATATTTATTGCTAATCTATTTTTTTATTATTATTTCTTTTTTATCTTGTATTTGCCCAGTTGGTTGTCTTTTGTACACTGGTTCAATGCCCAAGTTGATGCAGTCTTTCATTGATCCTATTATGGTTATTATTCAATTATGGATTTATTGAATATGCTCGTAAGAAAATCAACCTCAGGGTTGTCTATGGTGACATATATGTTGTTCGACTTCGACAATAAATTTACTTTGAACTTTAGGATGGAGGACAGAGAACCAAAGGGGTGCCCAGTGCAGGAAAACTGAAGTTAGGGTGTGGGGGAGTGGGCACATGTGAGCAGACAGAGAGAAGAGGAGGGGAAGAACTAGAGAGGACAAAACAAAGAGAGTATGGGTTGAAGCTGTGCAGAGCAGGATATTCACAGTGAAAAGATTCTAGTATAAAGAGGAGAGAATGATCAAAAGGTGTGGTAGGGTAGGTTGGGCATGCAAGGATGGGGGAAGCAGTTGTCAAATCAATGTCCAGTTTATCTGATAATATCAAAGTTCAATGTAAAATTTCTTATCAGGGTACAGAGTGATACCACATGGAACCCTACGATTCTTTTTCTGTGGGCATACTCAGCAAATCTATAGAATCGTAATATAAATAGGACCAATGAAAGAGCAGCAGCACAGAAGATAACAAACTGTTGAAATGCAAATACAAATAAATAACAATAAATAACGAGAGCATGAAATAACAAGATGGAGAGTCCTTAAATTGAGATCATTGGTTGGGGGAAACATCTCAATAGATGAGTGTAATTATCCTGTTTTGTTCAAGAGGCTGATGGTTGAGGGGTTGTAACCGTTCTTGAAATTGGTGGTGCATGCCCTGAGGCACCAGTACCTCAATGCACACGTGTAAGTGTCTTAGCACCTGTCCATGTGTCCATGCGGCAGAGCCTGGTCTCCACTGGATTAATATTCACTCCAACATCTTGTCCAAGGTGGTGTGAAGCAGCTACTCCACTTTGAGAAAAAATTGCAGTCAACTTCCACTTGACACATTGAAGTTTACAATCCAGGAAATCAGGATGCTCATAGTTGGCCCCAATGACAACAGACCTGAATATTGCTTCACAGTGCCTGGAGCTTAACACTGACAACATCACCCTGGGAAGAATATGATAGGCGGGAGATGTCTGGCTCATAGGGATTGGGAATGACTATGTCAGTTTGTTCGGATATGGTCCAAGTATGGAGAGAGAGAGAAACACTGAAGCAGTTCAATCATTCACAGACTTTGATGTTAACTAAAACTCTCAAGTGGAAAGCTAGATGCTAACACCACGGTTGAAAGGAATAACTAAATATAAAACAAATACCACTAGTCTTCAGTATCAGTTGATTCGACAGTCCACTTTCTCAGGCAAGGCCAAATGCAAGCAGGCAGTGTAACGCTGCTGTGCTTTGTTTAAATCTCAACAAGCACTACAACAAAAAGAAGGGAATTAAATAACAACATAATGAAATAATAATTAGCTGACATGTGCATATTCATGAGCTCAATTGCCAAATCTGCTGCACTACCGAGTCCGCGGTTGTGACAGACTATGCTTTCTGAAAGGACAAACCAGAAGAGAAACTTTGTCAATAATTGTCCACTCTATCACCTCAGCAGCAATGACAGTGTCATGTGTACATCTCATGACCCATCGACTCACTCTAATATAGAACCAGTACGTGATAATTATCAGCGCACATGCTCGAATTCTGGAAACAATGGATGGGGCCAAGGAGGACCTTTACAACCAGAAAGGAAGTCCTAACATGTACCTTAGAGGGAAATAAACTGAAAACCTTCTGTGCAACCTCACTGTGAGGGTTGGAAAAGATGTCATCTTCAAACATGCTGTGATTGGCAAGGAGCGAACAGAGAGAGCTAACTCCACTGGAGACCTCCTGAGGAAGTGCACAGCCTTGTCTCACCCAGCACTCTGTTTCTCCAAAAAGGCAAGTGTAAGTCCTCTCGACAACACTCCCATTCCAGTTACTGGTCCCTTCCCAAGCTGCTCCCATGATGGAACACCACTATCCAACAATAAAATACTACAACCCTGGAAAACAAACTACTTCCTATATCTCACAGAAATCCAACTCATTTGTTCTCAATGCCCAAAGAAATAAATCTCTCACACAGTAAATTTATGTCAGTATATATGTGAAATTTACTTCACAATCCATTATAGAGACTGCTCAAACTGAGCCAGACTATTTAGCATCATAATATTACACTTGACACCAAGATCAACAAGGACCCAAAAAGATAAGTTACAACAGAAAAGGATGACATTTGGCCCAGTGTATTCACATTGATTTTCTGTCAGAACATCTCCAGAGTTCAGTACCCCAGCCCCTCCCCTTACAAGTATCATCATCTAGCTCTCTCTGAAACATTTGGACAGTACACCAATAGGAAAGGTTTGGAGGGATATGGAGCAAACGCAGGCGAATGAGATTAATGAAGAAAGGTATCCTGGCCGATGTAGATGACCCGGGCTGAGGTGCCTGTTTCCATGTTGTATGACTCAATGAATCTATGAAACTGCAAACCACAGTGGAGGCTGCCTCCAATGTATATGAAGGTAGTGCATTCCAGTTTTTGGGAGCTACCTCTCAAAGAAAACAAGCTGATAGCAAAATTCATCATCACCTTCAACATGCCAACCTTTGGCTGTCTGAAGGAAAAAGAATTCGAAGAGCATCAAACCCAGCATAAACTTGCGATCCACCAGGTGGAAGTGATTTCTGCCATCATGAGTGCTTCTGGCACCTGGATTCCCTGGAGATAGCAGCTGAAAGCAATGAAGAGGTAACACAGCAAGATCCTCCCCAATTCCACTGGTCAGTTAAGCAACTGAATGCTGGAGTCCTCTTTAGGGATATCTCTTGGCTTGCAGCCCTAATTACACTTGTCAGCCTGACACTAGATTCATGAAATAGACATTCTGTTCTCAGCTCTCTTACTCGCTGGACAGAAGAGAAAATGAAATAATGTTTGTAAATTCTCCATTGAACAAGTGAATTGAGAACTTCGAGTGCAGCTGCACAAGATATTGGTGAGGCTGCACCTGCAATATTTCCTGCCATTCCAGCTGCCATACTATTGGAAGGATGGGAGAAAGCTAGACGAAGGGAGCAGAAAAGATTCATAGGCACGTCGGCAGGACTGCAGTTCTTGAGTTTTAAGAACTAACTGAATTGCTGGAAGTGTTTTCCCAGGAGCAAATAAGGCTGAGGGGGTAATTTATACTGGTTTATAGAGTTTATATGGGGAAAGTAGATTATCACAGTCTTTTTCCCACAGTAGGAGAGACTAAATCTACAAGACAGAAGTATAATGTAAGAAAAGAAAGATTTACAGGGGACATGAGGGCTACAATTTTTGCATAGAGGGTGATGGGTATGTAGAATAACCTGCCAGAGGAAGTGTTAGAAGTGCATACAATATTAGCATTCAAGAGACATTTGAACAGGTTTGTGGATAAGAAAGATTTAGAGGGTGATAGGTGAAATCCATGCAAATGGAGCTAGTTTAAGTAGAAAACTTGGTCAGCATGGACAAGTTAGGCTAAAGAGCCTGGTTCCAGACTGTATGACTCTATATTCTCTTCAGAAATAGGCTCAAAGAATTGTTTATGAGAAGAGAAAAGAGATGAGCTACCTGATAATCACTTGTCTGACAGATGGTCAAGTAGAGCAAGTAGGTGACACAATGATTAGGGGGGGAGTAGCATGAATTAACACATCTTATGTTTTTACTACATTACCTTGTAAATCAATATTTTATCTTTAAGACCATAAAACTGAGGAGCAGAATTAGGCCATCTAGCCCACTGAGTCTGCTTCCTCCATTCCATCATGACTGGCTAATTATCCCTCTTGACCCCATTCTCCTGCCTTCTCTCTGTAACCTTTGGTGCACTGACTAACCAAGAACCTACAAATCTCTGCTTTAAATATCCTCAGTGACTTGGCCTCCACAGTTGTCAGTGCAATGAATTCCACAGATTAACCACCCTCTGGTCTAAAGGAATTCCTTCTCACCTCTGCTCTAAATGGACATCCCTCTATCCTGAGGCTGTGCCCTCTGGACCTAGAATCATCCTCCCCATATCCAATATATCAAGGCCTTTTGATATTTGATAGTCTTCAGTGAGATCTCCCCTCATTCAACTAAACTCCAGCGAGTACAGGCCCAGAGATATCAAACATACTATTACATTAATTCCTGGAATTATTCTTGTTAACTTCCTCTGGATCCTTTCCAATGCCAGCACATCTTTTTTATAGATAGGGGCCCAAAATGATACACAAGACTCCAAGTGCAGTCTGAACAATGCCTTATCAAGCCTCAGTATCACATCCTTGCTCTTATATGCACGTCCTCTCAAAAGTAATGCTAACATCATATTTATTTTCCTTCCCAATGGACCTAACCTGCAAGTTAACCTTTAGACAATGGTACACAAGGATTCACAAGTCCCTCTCGCTGTGCTTTGAATTTTTTTCCCCATTTAGAAAATAGTCTATGCTTTTATTCCTTCTACCAAAGTACATGACCATACACCTCCCTACACTATATGTCATCTGCCAATAATTTGCTCTAATCTGTCCGAGTCTTTCTGCCAACTCCCTGCTTCTTCAACACTACCTGCCCTCCACTTATCAGCAAATATGGAAACAAAGCCACCGTCCAAATGATTTACACATAACATGAAAAGAAGTAGTTCCAATGCCAACCCCTGTGGAACACCACTTGTCACCAGCAACAAACCAGAATAGGCCCCCTTTACTCCAACTCTTTGAGTCCTGACTGTCATCCTATCCTCTATCCATGCTAGTATCTTTCCTGTAATACCATGAGCTCTACCCTTGTTAAGTAGCCTCATGTGCAGCCCTTGTCAAAGTTCTTCTGAAAATGTAGGTAAACAACATCCACTGACTTTCCTTTGTCTATCCTGCCTGCTACTTCCTCAAAGAATTTCAAAAGACTTGTCAGACAAGATTTCCCCTCATGGAAACCATGCTGACTTTGGCCTACTTTATCATTTGCCTCAAAGCACTCTGAAACCCTGAACCCTCAACTTGTTGAGGAAATGAAATGTTTGCCCATTTCTGCCTTAGCTAGTTGAAGCACTTCTTCCATGAGCACACTATGGGGTATTTGCTTCTAACCTATCAGATGACGTGGAACAAATGATAATAAAAATCAAAGCTGGGATAATGTCATGAATTTTAACTAAATGCAGAAAATCTGATAATTCATGGCAAGCCTATTAGCATGTATAAAGCAAGCTTTAAAAAATTACAGAACACTGTAGATCCCCTAAGTATAAATATCTGAAGTGTTTCAGTCTGGAAACTCTTCCTATAAAAAATGCACTTCCCCTTGTTAGCAAGTGTAGAAGACAGAAACTGATGAATTATGTACCTGCTAGCCTAACATTATATATTTGGAAATTATTAATAACTACAGCAAAGCCTGACTGAACTAAAGTCGGTCAGAAAGGATGTACTAAGTTTGGACTCTAACTTTTTGGAGGGGATTTGCAAACAGTGGACAGGAGATTCTCTATGGATGTTATTTGTTTTGACATTATTAGTCATTTAACAAAGACTATCAACTAAATTTGAAACACATGGAACTGATGGTAAAGTATTGAACTAGTTAGGAAATTGCCTGAGTGGCAGAAAACAGAGCATATGGATAAACGGCAGAGTTCAGATTGTCAGACTGTAAAAATGACTTTGACAATGGGATTGAAAGGGACATCACCAAGATCAGAGATGACTTCAATGGAATTTATTTGCCACTGTTTTGCCAGTTTGATTAATCTTTTATTATCTATGCATTTCTACATCACCAGGTTATATTTATGTTGCAAAATAACATAGAATATCGCAGAAAATAATCACATGGACACAATTAAAAATTATTATATAACCTAAGCACACCTGATGAGCTTAGAGGAGCAGTTGGCGTAATGACTCTAAAAAGAAATCCTTCAGGGTTTGGGACCATGGGTAAATATTATGCAGTAGCCAAGTTGCATTGATCAGCCGGCCAGTGGTGTAGTGGCATCTGCACTGGAGTTCGAGGCCAGTGGTCCCAGGTTCGAATCCAACTGGCTCCTTGCACACTTTCCATCCATGCTGGGTTGAGTGTCGAGCTATCAACTGGGCCTCGTAAAAAACAGACAAATGCTAAAGAAATGGCAAGGTAGCTGCCGATGTGACACGGGGCATGGAGAGGAGTAACAACATGTTGCATCGATGATAAAGCTTGGCAGAAAGAATAATATCTCCCACTTCAGCAATTCTTCAATTTTATGATTACATTTAAATGGGGCTGTAAAGAAAAAAATTGATTGCTGGAAACCTGTAACAAAAATAAAAAAGGCTGATAATATATAGCTGGTCAAGCAGCATCTACTAAGAAATGCTTCTGTTTCTCTCTGCTTAGATTTGGATGACCACTTGACCATTTCCAGTATTTTCGGTTCTGTAGCCTTTTAACGATGTATACCCTTGTGGATAGGCTGGTCGGTGGCGTGGTGGCATCAGCGCCGGACTTCGGAGTGAAGGCTCCTGAGTTGGAATCCAGCCAGCTCCAAAAAACCTGAAGAGGGGTGGGCTCCACCAGGTTTCAGATGCCAAGACACGCCATACGATGAGCAACCATCAAAAAGATCAGTGCAAAATCTTGTCATGACGGCGCCCCACCGATTCCACCAGGAGTTAAGGGCGTGTGCACACACACACCCTTGTGGACTCATTTTGTAGATCCAGAACAGGACTGCTTTTCTAAGGATTCCCTGCCAACGCCCAAACCCTGGTGTATTTGCATACTACTACCTTCCCAACCAACTTCATCCTTTCTCATCCCATCCACAGCTCAGTTCCCTCCTGGACAAAACATTTCATTTTGAAATTGACCAACAGTGCACTGAGGCTGCTTGCATGATTGCAGTGAGCATTTATACTTCAGAAGTTACTAAAATAACTCTGGCACCCTGAAGCACACAGTTCATTTAAACGTACTCCAGTGCCTTTGAGCCCTGAACACAGGTTCTGGTATGTTGCTTTTTGATTAACTGTCACAGGCAAAGGAAATGGTGCAGGAAAGGGGTGTCAAAATATATATTGTCATTTTGTAAATAAGCATGCAAACTTTTAAGTTATATCTCACTGGGGATAAATACTCTGCACCAACCCAACCATAATTCTTCAATGTTTATCTTTTAATTTGTTATTTTTGTTGTCTGCCTGCAATTGTCAGGATATTATTGGACCCATTAATCTATGCCTAGTCCAACCAACTGCATGCGCCAATAATCGGAGCCACATGACTTCACAGAAGGTAGGGAATGGTTTGCAGTCAGTGCCACAAAGTTTCAACAACAGAATTAATTTCCTTCTCTGACTTCAGAACTGACCAACGTGTTGGTGACCATTTGAGACTGTGCTACATTTGGTAATCAAAAATGCTATTTAGGAACATAAGTACATTCTAACAAGATAAACAGGTGGCAAAATCCTTCTTGCCTTAGGAGCCCATTCAGTATATTTGCCTGAAGTTTCTTCCTCAATGCTCTATCGGAATAACAAAAGGGCAACTGGCCTTGAAAATTTATCCCAGTTTGCAGCATTAAATAAATTTTGTAGCAGCATTTACATGCTTTGCCTCAACACATTATGTTAATGGCAAGACTTTGTTATTATGTTAACTGCATGATCTTTGGTGATGGATTTCCGGTCAATTATATTTTTTCCTATTAAGATATAAAGAAAGCTATGCTTGTACTGTAGGTACTCACAGATGTAAAATCCTTCCTTGGAATAGAGTAAAATGGCAATGATGCAAGGTACTCATAAAGAGAGGGAAATTCAGTATCAATATGAAAAGCGATCAACTTTTGGAATAAATTTCAGGGATGTCAATGATAACAAATCTAACTTCTTTCATTCTTTTCAAATAAAATATTTTTAGTTGTATGTCATGTAGTGAAGACAGACAAATTATTTTGGATGGGACAAATTGGCCCAAGTGGCCTCTTTCATCTGTAACTATCATGTGAGTTCCCATTGGACTGACTAGCGTGATGGCTATAATTTCATGTCTGCAAATCATTTACTTGATTCCAGTTTGTTATAGAATCTTAAATAAACATTGCCTGTTTTTCTCATAAGTACTGCCAATATTATTGGCAACTTTTCTTATTTTTCAAAATCATTTTTTTTGCCTCAAGTTCCTATTCATGGTGCTTCTGAACTTGCAAAATATAGTTTTTCCACCATTTTAATTTCACATTTTATTGGCCCTAATGATTCAAGGGGAAATATTTATATTCACCCTTTATAAAACTCACTCAAAATTCATTCCGTGAAATTAGAGGTTCTAGAACAGACACCCCTCTCCAAAAATAATGAGAAGAGATCCTATCGTGTTGTTCTAATATGAAAAAAACAGAGGTAATTGGATCCCAAATCGCTGCCTGCTCGATTCTCATTATCAGAATCTTGGAGGAATAGTCTGGGATCCCAAGTGACTTAAATTCTAGTTCTTGCTTCTTTTTGCCTTGATTTTGTGAACAGTTTTCTGTTTAGCAGTGATCCCTTTTTTATTCCTACTCTTCCTGTGAAATATATGGAGCTAATCCCAACCAGGTTCTCCAGATAATAAAAGCAGTTCACAAGCAGAAACACGCAAGATTCAAGATTGTTTAATGTCATTTCCAACAGACAAGTGTAAAAGAAAACCAAATAAAAATTGTTACTTCGGATCTATCATTCATCATCAGTGTTGAGTGAAATCTTAAAATAATGATTGTACTTACTTGAATAATATCTTGACTCAAGCAATATTTAAAATATATATGAAGTGCAGACAGAAGGAATACCAGAGGAAATGGGATTTTGTAAGCAAAGAACTAATTCACATGTGCTTATTTTTGAATGGTAGAGGAATACTTTGAAGGCAGGAGATCTGATGTTATTTAAATTCATTTCAAGGTTTAGTTATTAATGTTGGTACATCTCATGAGTTGTATGTTGGTGTGCTGTTTAGGTGCTTAAGAGGAAGAGGGAACCTGTGCTGAGCTGTAGTGTGATGAAGTGCAAAATCAAAAGCAGGTGCCCTTTTGAATTATAGGAATTATGGCTGCTTCACTGAAATGGTGCCAGGGTTTTCTGAAGCTACCGATGACCTTCATTATATATGGCCTACAAGTACTGTGACCAGATGTAAATCTCACCCAAACGTGCAAGAACAGAACAAAATGATACATTAAACATGCTTTGAAATGAAATGAGTGCTATAGCTACAGAACCACCGAGGCTGCCAGTGAATTTCAGAGGTCACTCCGTCCACATGAATATAGTAACTCCTAGCCTGATGTTTTAAATCACACAAGCTCTGCTTTGAACTAGCTGTTTAGATTTTAGATTAAGGGCAATAATAAAAAAAAATGCAGTTTTATTAAGCAGAAAAATGGTGCAACAACCAAGTACTTAATTCTTAGTAGCTCTCAGAGTCTTGAGAAGCAGCAGTTCTGGAACTTGAGAAAAGTTACAGTTGGAATTAAACAAAGTCATTTATATTAAAAGGAAGAATAGATATAATTGTGTGGGGAGTGATAAGCTCATTGTTACAAATTCACAGAAATATCTATTTATTAAACTGTAGGATTTCTGCTTTGAGTTTCATATACTGAACAGAGCAGAAAAAGGGCTTTTGTTGTACCACATCTGATCATCAAGTACCTGTCTGTACTAAATTGATCTACTCGTCCTCGGACTTTTGCTTCCTTTACTCTGGTGTAAAGTGCTCATCCAGAAACTTTGTAAATAACAGCATATTCCGAACTATGATCGGTTTCTTGGTGCAAATAAAAATCTCCAGATCCCCTCTAATGCTTTTATTTCTCACCTTAACTTTATGGCCTCTTGTTTCTCTCCACCCTGTTTTTACCCCTCATAATTTTGTATACCCTTATCAGGTCAGCTCCCCCCCAGCCTCCTCCACTCTAAGAAAAACAAATTCAGCCTGTCCAGGCTGATTTTTCAAGCAGCCTCTGACTCAGTTCTGAGTCCAATGGTTTCAGTACTTAAGCACTGCCTTCCATTCTGCCGATGACAGCTGTTGAAAATTATGTTGCTTTTGGCATCTGTTCATCCCCTTCACCCAGCTTTTACCTGTTTTCAAGCCTTTTCTCATCCTTTTTGTCACTTGATCACCCCTGCATCCACATTTTCACTAGTTATACCTCTTCTCCCCAAAATTCCTTCCATCTGTACTTCCAAGAAATTCATCTCATCTCCTCCTCCTATTCCTGTTACATAGTGATTGCTCTGAAGGTGCTGCTAGCCTGCCAACAATTTCTGCTTAGATTTTAGATTCATCTGATGTTTTGCATTTTAAATGAAAGGCCTTCGTTATATTTTATTGTTTCATTTTGCTTCTAACTTTTATCTTACTTCACACAGAATTTTTCATATCTATTCTCAAAGTGGGGCATTCGGTGATTTAGGTTATGTGACGACAAAGAAGTAATTTTTCCAAGTCAGGATGTTGTGAGATTTAGAGGGGAAGCTGTGGAAGTTCTTTGCTCCCCTCATTCTTCTTGGTGGTCAAAGTCAGCAGGTTCTCATGAAGTAGATAGATTTGTAAAGCACTGTGAGGAATTTGCGAAGAATGAATGACATTTTAGGCCATGGGACTGTTTGTGATGCACATTGAAAAATATGTGAATATTATTATGTTTTGTCACTTCTAGACATGAAATTAATTCAAAGAAACTCACAGGAGTGAAAATACTGGTGTATTTCAAGGTTGCTTTAAGGGAGGTGTGCTTGTACCACATGGTAGCATGATGATGTATGCAGTTAACACATTTTTATATACAGCCCATAATTAATTATCTAAACAAACAAGAATGTTTAATCTATATATATATATATATATATATATATATATATATATACACACACACACACACAAGATTACTGAAATTTTAAATACATAACAAGTGCATCTCTATGAACAGCTAACTTCTCCAGGTCCCTTCTATCACTCACCCCAATGCAGGAGCTTGATTCAAAGCATAAATAACTCCTTCCCCCAAAGATGCTGCCCTACCTGCTGAGTTCCTCCTGCAGATTGTTACTTTCCACCATGTGTTTTCTGCCCCACTCATTCAATTAGATTAGATTACATTCAACTAGATTCAACTTTATTGTCATTGTGCCGAGTACAGATACAAAGCCAATGAAACGCAGTCTAACCAGAACTGCAAAGAATAGTGTTATTTACAAAATAACTGTGAATAAAAAGTAAGTGCTTCAGCACACAAATATAGAAGTACTAAGACAGTACAATATAGGTGTAATACTGCTTAGCACTGTGATGTGAGGTTCAGCAGGGTCACAGGCTCAGGGAAGAAGCTCTTCCTGTGCCTGCTGGTGAAGGAGCGGAGGCTCCTGTAGCGCCTACCGGATGAGAGGAGAGTAAAAAGTCCATGGTTAGGGTGAGATGCATCCTTGATAATGCTTTTCACCTTGCCCAGGCAGTGTTTATGGTAGATGTTCTCAACGATGGGCAATTGGGTGCCGACAATCCGCTGGGGAGTTTTCACCACCTGCTGGAGTGCTTTGTGTTCTGATACGGGACAATTGCCGTACCACACTGAGATGCAGTTTGTGAGTATGCTCTCAATGGTAAAGCGGTAAAAGTCTGAAAGCATCCTGGGACAGAGGTGAGCTTTCTAGATACTCTGCAGGAAATAAAGGGGCTGTTGCGCCTTTTTGATCAGGATGGAGGAGTTCAGGGACCCGGTGAGACCCTCGGAAATGTGGACACCAAGGAATTTGAAGCTTGATACACGCTCCACTACAGCTCACTTGATGTAGATGGGGACGTGAGTGTGGCTCCTAGCACACTTGAGTCCACAATGATCTCCTTGGTCTTCTGTGTATTAAGGGCCAGGTTGTGGTTCATTTTTCTCGTGTGAGCTCGAAGTTCTATTTTTAGAAGAAGTAAGATTTCAAAGTCTCTTTGTGGCACAGAAATTAATAAAACTATAGCAAAGTAGCTGCAAATCGGAAACAAGTGATAGAAACTGCTGAAATTGCCCAGCAGGTGAGTTAGCATCTGGAAAAGATTAAAGGCAGATTGAATCTTTCATCAAGATGCAGAGAGACAATACCAGTCCAAAATCGAGACCCAGCCCAGCCATCATTTGTGGCAGTGCTTAGATGTTATAACAGGCTACAAAACAAAGTCAGGCAGCATTGCCAACAGCAGTGCATCACTTCCTGGTGAGCTTAACGGAGCCTATCCATGGTTTTGAACAGAAGGAAAGAAGGGAATGAATATATCACCACCCATCTTAAAAGCCTCCACTGCACTCAAACCCATCGAAAGCATCTGGCCCAGATAGTGTGTTGGCTGTGTCCTTAGATCCTGTGCACACCAGCTAGCAGGAGTATTTGCAGGCATTTGTAGTCACTCTCTGCTTCAATCTGTGATTCCTTCCTGCTTCAGGAAGACCATCATCATTACAGTATCCAAGAAAAATGAGATAACGCACCTCAACAACTAATGTCCTGTGGCTCTGACATCTACCATCATCAGGTGCTTTGAGAGGCTGGTCATGGCATGCATTAGCTCCAGCCTTACAGATGCCGACCTACTACAAAACAGGTCACTAGTCCTACTGGAGCATCTGGAGAGTAAAAGTACTTACGTCAGACAGTTGTCTCAGGCATCTGAAACCTGGTGGAGCCCATCCCTCTCCAGGCTTCTTTTTTTACGAGGTCCAGTTGTTAGCTCGACACTCAACCCAGGCACGGACAGAGAGTGTGCAATGGAGCCAGCTGGATTCAAACTCGGGATCTCTCACCCCGAAGTCCTGTACTGATGCCACTATGCCACCTGCCAGCCTCTTCAGTATTGTATTTCCAAGCAAATTAAATCACCAAATTCCTCACTTTTAGAGTCAAGGCCTCTCTCTGCAACTTGACTTCCAGACCAACGGACCACAATCAATAAGGATAGGCTGGAAAACCTCCACCCTGATTATTCTGAAAGCTGTTGTCCCACAAGATGCATCCTCAGCCTGTACACTCCCTGTACACTCATAACGGAGTGGACAGATTCTGCTCTGACTCCATCTACAAGTTTGCAATGATACCACTGCAGTGGTCTATATCTCGAAGAATGATGAGTTGGAGTACAGAAATGGGATAGAGAGTTTAGTAACATGGTGTCTTGTTATCAGGACAAAAGAGATGGTCATTGACTTCAGGAAGGTGGGAGCGGTAGTGCTGGTGCACACGCTGCTGTCAACAGTGTTAAGATTGAGGCTTCAGGTTCCTAAGATAAAACATCAGCAATAGTCTTTCCCAGTCCAACCACTTTGATGTCACGGCCAAGAAAGCTCAACAATGCCTCCACTCCCTCAGACGCAAAAGGAATTTGGCATGTCCTTGGCACCCCTTACCAGCTTTCACTGATGGACCATTGAATGCATCCTATCTGGATGTATCACTGCTTTGCATGGCAACTGCTCCACCCAAAAAAAATGCAGAGAATGTGGACTCAGCTCGGCACATCGCGTAAGTCAACTTCCTCTTCATTGACTGCGTCAATTCAGTATTTTTCATTTCCTCTGTAAAGCAGCCAGCATAATCAAAGACCTCACCAAACTGTAACATTCTTTTTTATTCCCTCTCCCTTCAGGCAGAAGGTACAAAAGCCTGAAAATACATACCCAAGGACAGCTTCTAGCTGTTATGAAACTGTTAAGTGGTTACTATTGTGATCAGATGGACTCTCCACCCCATAATCTATCTCATTATGAGCTTGCACTTTACTGTTCACCTGCACTGCACTTCCCCTGTAGCTGTCACACTTTATTCAGACCTGTTACTGTTTTACCTCATTCTACCTCAATGCACTGTATAATGATGTGATCTGTATGAACGGTCTGCAAGACAAGCTTTCACTTGATCTCGGTACATGTGGCTATCATAAACCAACCCCAGTCATCGCCATCTCACTAAAACTCTGTAATTTCTGACTCGCTGTTTCTAGTACTTCCAGTATTTTTCACTGTATTATAACTTTCTTTTAATTCAAACTGTTTATACTGTTTAAATATTTTCCAGATGATACGTGCGGTTAAGTAATTAACAGTGATACTACTGCATCCACCAGCGTCTCAGCATGTGCCCAACAATATCAAGCAGAAAAGATTGAAGTACAGCAGCAAAATGCAACTTGAGTCGTCAAGCAGAATATAATATTTCAAGTAGTTCTCTGTTATACCCAGCTGGACTAAAATAGAGAGTGTAATTTGAAATTTCCATAAATTAGAAAGTTCTGGGTGAGACAACAGCGGTCTACTGATAAGCTGAACCAGGGCTATGACAAAAGTTGTGAGAGAAGAAATGAAGGAGGCCAGCTAGAACGTGATAGGTGAAGCAGTACATACTGTGCATGAGATGAGTGTCTCTGAAATTGATTTGCATTCATCTGCAGCTGTGTCCATGCCCGAAGTTTGCGCAGAATAATAAATGTGTTTGTGGATTAACTCATCTTTATTACGATGGGAGCTAAACAAATTGATGCACCATCAATAACTCTCGGAGACGGGAGGCGAACGATAGGCTTTTATTAGCTGCAAGAGACCACGATTAGCAGCAAGAGTCCACGACACAACATCCTGGAGACTGAGGGAGGAGCAGTGCCTCCAATCGCCTTTATACAGGGGTCTGTGGGAAGGAGCCACAGGAGCAGTCAGCAGAGGGGCGTGTCCAGACAGGTATATGTAGTTCACCACACAAGTTAAGGTTAAATGTGGATTGAGTGACCATTTCACACACCTTCAATCACACTGCCAGACCGACCCTTGAACTTTACTTCTCCACACTACAACTATGCCAGCTTCTCAGCCTTCAACCTTCCACATTGTTTTAATGGTGCATGGCGTGAGTTCAAGAACAGTTTCTGAACTTCTGACTGGACATGTCACAGCCTATCATTCTCTTATTCATCTTACATTATTCTCCTCACATTCTTGTCAACCAGAATGGCTTGTGAAACACATTGATATATTTACAATATCCCTTTAGAGAGTGGAACTGAAACCCGGTTATGCACCTTGACTGTATGACTACTCATGAAATTGTTGGGAAAACTGGAAAGAATATGCTGGTTGAGTGTTTTGACTTAAAGCTGGTCACATCTCTTGGTTTCCTATATGCTGCTGCCAGATTCAAGCCCTCTGCACTCCCAGTCCATTGGAATGTTAATATGGTATCATTTAACTCTGAATTGAATACATATATTTAGTACTTGTTCTGTAGCCACCACTGTAAATTGATATTTTGGTTTTGGATTTCAGTAGCTGGAATTGACTTACAGAGAAACCAACTCTGCATGTTTCCAGCTATAAAAATGGATAAACTTTTAAAACCTTGAAAACCTTCTATTTGTTTGTGGCAAGCCAGACAGATATGATGAAAACATAAAACCTGTCTCATGTACTGTCCTAGAAAAATGATACTTGGATGCATTTCAGAACATAGGTTCAAGACCCATTGCTTTGTCTAAGTACAAGGGGTGATTGACAATTTGTGGCCTAAGGTAGAAGGAGTCAGTTTTAGAAAACCTAGCACATTAATTTTTCAACATAGTCCCCTCCTACATGTACACACTTAGTCCAGCGGTCATAGAGCATACGGATCCCTTCTTTCTAGAAGTGGTCCACACCAGGGGTGATTGATAAGTTCGTAGCCAAAGGAAATGAGTTATTAACTTCAAACTTTCTGCATTTTCACTCAAAGAGTTGAACTGCACATGCATGTAACGAGAGCGTCTTGGACCTCCATGTGGTCCACAGCAGAGGTGATTGATAAGTTTGTGGTCTAAGGTGGAAGGAGATGAGTTATACAGCTGTCGTTACGTGCACGTACGGTTCAACTGAGTGAAAATGCAGAAAGTTTGAAGTTTGAAGTTAATAACTCATCTCAGGCCACAAACTCACCCCATGCTTCTGGAGGTCCAAGATGCCGACTTCTCCAAAGAAGGGATCCATATGCTCCACAACTGCTGGACTAAGTGTGTAAATGTAGGAAAAATAAATGTGCTAGGTTTTCTAAAATCGACTCATTCTACCTAGGCCACGAACTTATCAATCACCCCTGGTAATATCAACCCCATTTCACAGTATTGGAATCAAATCACAATTGTCTCTCAAGGTGAGAAGGAGATAATTTTATTTCACATAATCAAACAATTCTCTTTGTCTAAGGAGGTAGCAGTAGGTAAGTTTGCAAAATCTTGCAGAAGTTATCTGCTGAGTGTTTCTGTTTATGCATCTACCATGTGCCAGGAAACTGACTGTTCTTTAAATCACAATGCTAGTACTGTCACTAAAACATGACATTTAAGATTTATTTTTAATTTATTTTGAGATACCGCACAGTAACAGGCCCTTCCAGTTCAACAAGCCCACATTGCACAGTTAACCTGCTAATCCTAATGTCTTTGGAACATGGGAGGAAACCAGACCATCCTCAGGAAACCCATGGGGTCACAGGGAGAATGTACATACTTCTTACATGTAGCAATGAGAATTGAACCCCCTGTCACTGGCACTGTAAAGTATTACACTAGCCACCATGCTACCATGCCACTCACAGATGAATTAAGGCTGACACCATACATCCCAAAAATTCTTTACCAAGCTGAAAGGATCCTGTTGATAATACTTGGGCTCATGGGCAGGGAAATTAACCTGTCTCAAATAAAATCGAGCTCTGAACAAGCATGATCAAACAGGGATTTGTGGTAAATAGTTTCTTCATTTCCCCTTGTTCATGTTCTCATTGGTTTGACTCAGCTTACTAAGACTAATAAAGGCTTGTAGTTAGGTACAGTGTTCAAAATCATTATTTTGTTACCACGGGAGGGCAAGAACTAGTCAACAGCGTAAAGTAACACTGTGATTCCAATGTATTCTACATGGAGTCCACAAATCTGACAAAGAAAGAAAATGCAAGAATTGGTGATCCTCATTGGAAGTTTAAGATTTAGAAAAAGTTATATTTTTCAAAGAAATTGAACTGCACATATGCACACAAATATATAATCCAATTTTGAGATAGTGCCTCCACTTAAGGTGGAGTGTTTTCAAATCTTCTATCTGCCCCTTTGCTTGTTTCAGATCTCCAAGTGAAATTGTTTTTTTTCCATTTCATCTATGTGGAATGCGTTGATATTGCTGTGTTACTTCACTGGGTGATTGAAGTATGTGTTTACAACTGTTGACTAGTTCTAGGCAACTAAGTTCTCACCCTCCTGTGGTGTCAACGTGCAGACTTTGAGCACTGAACTTGCTACTCTTAGCAAGCTGAGTCAAACAAATGAGAGAATGAAAGTGGGGATTTGAAAAGACAATTTATGACAAATCCCTGGTTGATGGTGCTTTTTCAGACCTCAATTATATTTGACACAAGTCAATCTCCGTCCACAAGCCCACTTATTATCAACAGGACTCCCTCACCCCTGTAAAGAACTTTTGGGATGAATAAACTCTTCTCAGGCTTCAAGCCAGGTACAGGTATCGATTATAACCAGCGCTTCAATGACAAACTCTGCCATCTTCTTCAGGGATGATGTATCGACTCATACAACGTGAAATCATACCCACCCCCAAGCCTATGCAGACCATCCTGGATTTATTCACACTAATCCCATTTTTTATTCTCCACACATTCTCATCAACTTTCTCCATATTCTAGTACTCACCTACACAACAGGGGCAGCACACAGTGACCAATTAATCTATCAAACTTCACATCTTTTGGATGTGGGGCCACTAAGCAGAAACCTATATCGTCACTAGGAGAAAATACAAACTCCACTCAAATAGCACTAAAGATCAGAATGAAAGCAGGGACATTGGAATTGTGAGACATTAGCTGCACCACTCTGCTGTGTATTCCTGCAAATATCAGTCCAGGACAAGATAATTTTGGCTGCAGCACCTCAATGACTGGGAGAACCTGCCAGGATTTATATCTTCAACTGATATATTCAGAACAAGCCCTTGGCCAAGGCCTCAAGCATTTGTGGATTTGTACTCCAGGTCAGATTAATAGACTGCAACAGAAATGCTGGGCTAATAAGCTTCAAAATAAAACTTGTAAATGTTGCTGTTAGCTTTTCTTTGTTGTTTGATTCTTATAAAACAACTAGCTTAACACCCCATTCATTAATGTTATTTCATTGTACCTTAAGTATTTCCGCAAACATGGTTTGATGGAGATCACTAGCTGAGAATCTTTCTTCGTGAGCACAAATGTGATTACTTTCTTGTGCAAGCTAGGAATGCTGATTTGTTGATTCTGTCTTGTTAATGCTTTACAAACCATTCCAATCAATAAATCTAGCCTGGTTTTGTTTTCTGCTGAGACTGTGGCTGATTTTTGATTCAATGAGCTCATAGAAAAGGCAACGAAAACCAACAGCTGCTGTATGGACTGACATATATTTTGGCCCAAACTTTTGACCTAGTCAGGAGCATGGTGTTAAAGTTCTTTGGATAACATTCCCTTGATGCCTTAAGATCTTTTATTTAATTAATTTATTTAATTAATACCAATGTATCTTTGACGCTAGTCTTGCAAGGATATGAAATTGGCAGAATTGACTTGTGCAATAGCAGCCAGAGTACCTTTTCAGCACGTTTTCCTCAGATCTGTCTGAGATCAGTAACCCCTCAAATGAAAGAGCGATATGAGAGTGCAGATGGCTGGATCTAGAGCAATAGTCTGCTGGGTGAACTCAGTAGATCAAGTAAGATTGGTGGAAGGAAAGAAATTATCAATGCTTTGGGCCATCAATCATTTTTCCTTCTCAAAAAAAACTGAATCCTGATCTCTCCTTCTAGTATCTACTGCTTTTGCAGTTCCCTGATGTGGGTATTGGCCGAAAACTTTGACATTTTCTTCCTTCCAACTGATACTGCTTCATGCAGTGAGTTTCTCCAACAGATTATGGTTGCTACCCATCAAATAGATATGAATAGCACCCTCCAATTATTCGTCGAATCGGAATAAGACTCATCATCAATGACTTGAATGACTTGAAAGTTGTTGTTTTTGTGGCAGCAGTACAATGCAAAGAGAAAAATACTATGAATTCCAAAACTATGTCGATAAAATAAAAAGAAACAAGAAGTACTCAGATGAATAAACTCTTCCTGGGCTTCCAGTCAGGTACATATATCGATTGTAACTGACGTTTCAATGACAAACTCTGCCATCTTCATCAATGATGGTGCCTAGGCATGTCTAGAGTGGTGATATACATAGTCCTGTTGACCATCCCTCCTGATTGGTTAGTCCTAATCCAATCAAGTTTCCGCTGTGAACATTGTTTATAGTCGAATTCCAGAGTGAGACCTTCATCTTCATAAAAATTATTCTTCTCTAGTTCTAAAATTGATATCTGTACCCAGCTGGAAGACCAAGAAGAGTTTATTCATCATATATGCTGAGAAAACAACAGATCCTTTTTCAAGTTCTTGGAACTTTCAGAAATCTGATGGAGTGGAGGGAAAGAAACTGTTCCTGAATCATTGAATTGTGGGCATTCAGGCTCCTGTACCAGCTTCCAAATGGCATAATTTTGAGTTTGTGAAGGTTTATAAACTGAATAACTTGTAAAAATTCTTCTCCTGACTTCTTTCCATGATACATGGAGTCTTTAAACTCTTCATCTGGTAAAGAATTTCTCAACAATGTCCCACAGTTAGAACACTCATGTTACAAGTGGAACGTACAAATAGATTTATTGTCATTAAGTTGATTAATTTGTGGAAATATTGCTGTAGTTTTAAAAGGGTAATGAATTTGGAGTAGAAATGCAACTTATCCCTTTCATAATAAACACAATCATAGCTGATTTTTATCATCCATGAAATCTTCATTACTAATCCTGTGATTGTGTATACTGTTGCTCAAATCTATTCTCAATTCATGTTCCAACAGCTTCATGTTGCATGCACATTACTTTTTGAATTATACAAATTATTCTCCAATGATTAAAAAGGAAGTGTACTGAATACAGATAAAATCATAATGGAGGTTATACAAGTCAGATGTGGGGAGATAAGCTGGTACAGCCTTATCTGCATCTGTAATCAGTGCGCGTGTCATTGTGTTTCCTTTGTTATTTTGTGTGCAGCTTGAGCAGTTCTGTTTTTTGTCAAGTAAATTATGGTGCCTGAAGCTGCTAGAACAAAGAGCCCTGATTCATAATTAAGATTGTGAAGGGATTAGGTGGGATTCAGTCTGCTGGGGAATAGCTAAAAAGCAGAAGATACTGATTTGCCTGATAGAAAGGATGAAGGAAACTTGAGGATTAACACTTTTCTGAGAAGGAAAATGATGTAAAAATTACAGTTGAAAGAGAAGTGTTGAAGGGAATCACAATCTTTACCCTCATGCTGTTTACATGTAATGCATTTCCTAAAAATTATACTACACAATTAATTGTTCAAAGCTTTCACCCAAGGTTTGTGGAAATGAATGCTAGAGATATTGATAAAACCTCTGACAATGACATTCCTATCTGAGCTATTGTAGTGTTGGTGGCCCTAAGGGCCATACGTGAGTGTTAAGCAGTTTTAGCCAGCTTCGATCTCAAGGTATTACTTACTATGGAGCTTGGAGCCCAGAACATAGAGAGGAATTCATATTTACTGTGTTCCTAATCCGGTTCTAATGAGTCTTCAGGATTGCAGGCCATGTAAATGAGCTTTCTTTCACATCTATGAAAAAATCTTTATGGGTTTTGAGAGTTTTATTTTTGTCCGTTAACAAGAGCTACTGATATTTTGAGCTGCTGCTTCTGGTCATTGTGGCCAAGGAATTTGAGTCTTCCTTCCAGTTTCTTGCTTGCTTTCAGATTCTGATCGAGTTTTGGGATAAATGTTAAATTGCCAAAATGGGTTGTCTTGGAATGATGTCAGAGTTAAAGAGAAATAAAAACAACCTGAAGTGGAATCAAAGTGCTCAATTCTAGTGCTGATAGAGGTGGGATGAGGCATGGGATGACTTGTTCATGGGGAGGGAGTTGGTAATTCAAACGTCAGAGGGAGAGTGACCCCAATGGTCTTTAAAATTTAACATGCTTGAGGCAGTGCTGCACAAGGTCTCACCCACATCAGATTTGTGTAAGGCACCCAAAACGAAAATGCTATATTGTCTTGAGACCCAAAGCATAATTCAAGGTAGAACAATGAATCTCACACAAAGGCCATTCAGTGGTGAACTCTGGCCAGTGGGGATCCCCCAGTGGAGACCAGTGGTGCTGGGGTAGGGCAGGGTATCACATTGGGAAGCAGAGAGAGGGGTTAGTGGGAGGGACACAGTCAGAACTTCAGTCAGCAAGATGATCATGGAAGTTTGCAGCAGGGAGAAAGTTGGGGATAGATTCAGAGCGGATGTTTAGACAAGGTCAATGAGCTCATTGAAAATGAAAGGAGAATGCACAGGGCCATCCTAAGAAAGATACCTAAGCGGATTACTTGCAAGATGACGATCGCCTCATACATCCCATCAGCATCCAAGTAGGTTAAATTCCCCACATGCAGTATAAGCAGACATGAGCTCTTTTATAAGTCTTCTTTGCCTTGTGAAGCATGAGCCATTTGAGGACCATACTATTGAGTCTTGTACTCCATGCAATTTCTGGACTTTTTCAACAGAGGAACTAGAAACCCCTGGCCTTCTGAAACCCTGCAGCTGAAACCAGGCAAGAAGGATTGAAATTGTCGAATAATGTCTTTAGAACACTGCTGATGGAACCGAATGGGTCTTCCTAATCCAATGGGCTATCCAGTAACAATCCACCACCACACCCCTCAGATGTTCCCTTTGCGTCCTCAACAGACTCCCAGTCATTTCCTTACCAATCTGTCTCTTCTCCCCTATTGACCCTCAGCTAGTGCACTTGGGACCATTCTTCATCTCCCTCCGTGGAATATTTGTGGCCCAAAATACCGGAAGCAGGTGAAAGAAATGCGTTAAACATTGTTGCATTAATCTGTTAATGTATGCCAATTATGATCAGTTGCTAGCATTGAGAGCGTCATTGACATTGCCTTGAAACATGAAGGAAGGAACCTGGTATGATCATATCCCGGCTAGAATCAGGGTTTGTCATCTCATGCACGGCAGATGAAAAAAGCTTTCTTGACTTCATGGAATCTTTAGACTTCACTCCCATCAGACATAGAATCAGAATTAGGCCATTCAGTATATTGCGTCTTCTCCAACATTCAATCATGATTGATATATTTTCCCTCTCTCTATGCCATTTTACTGCCTCTGTCCATTTCAATTCATGCCCTTACTAATCAAGAACTTATCAACCTGTGCTTTAAATTTACCCACTGACTTGCCCTCCACAGCCAGCTGTGACAATAAATACCAGATTCACCATCATCTGGCTAAGGAATTTCCTCTTCACCTCTGTTCTATAGGGATGTCCTTCTCTGAAGCAATGCCCTGTTGTCCTTTTCTCTCCCACTATTGAAAAACTCCTTTGACATCCTTTCTATCTGCACCTTTCAACATTAACCGGTTTATTCTAGAAAACCCCTCCCACCCCTCCTTCCCATTGTTCTGAACTCCAGCAAGAACAGGCCCAGAGCCATCAAATGCTTCTCGTAAGTAACCCTTTCATTCCCTGGGTCATTTTTGAAAATTTCCTCTAGACTCTCTTCAATGCCAACACATTTTTCTTCGTTATGCAGACCAAAATTGCTCACAGTTCAAGAAATGTGGTCTTAATGCCTATTATAATGCCTAATAAAATCTCAATATTATATCCTTGATTAAATGTTCTGGAACTCTTGAAACGAATGTTAACATTGTATTTTCCTTCTCTATTATTGACACAACCTGCAAGTTTCTATTCCAGTTTCTATTTGCATATTTTTATTCTTATATGGCATGTAGAGCAATGAATGATCATCACCACTCCAATATCAAACACCTGCCTGCTGTTTGTACTGCAGCCAACTGTAAGGATTACAGTCTGTTCCAACAGCCCCAAGTCAGACCACAGCAAGTGCTGTGTTTGACAAAGCAATACAGAGATAATGCTGATGCCAGGGGCATGCTCAAGGTTCTCAGACAGAAATCTGGAAGTGCTGATATAAGCAACTGAAGAAAGAAGAGATCAGCTTTGCGTAAGGTTACTGACAGGCAGCAGGTAAAATAACCCAATGTCACAACACCAGGTTGAAGAAGAGCTATTTTCCTACAGCCATCAGTTTCTTGAACCCAACAACACGACCCTAACCTTCCCTCAGCGATATATACCTAAGACTTTGGCACAGCACTTTATTCCTCATTGCGGAGTGAAATTGAGCTGAAAAATCTGACTGGGTAAAGGATGTTGGAAATGGTGAGTGTGAAACACCACAGGGGAGGGGTGTGGGACATGTGACAGTGAAGGAGTGCCAGGGGCTGTGGGTGGCAAGGGTGCAGACACATTCAGCACTGAGACATCAGGCACGGTCATTTGATTCCAATCAATTGGTGTATTGATCATTACAGAATGACCCTCTGGTGCTTCCCACTCCCTCCCCTCTCCCTTCCCCTTTTCACAACCATAATCTCAGAAACTGATTGGAAAGTTGATCCTCCTGGGCCTGAACACCTCCCTCTGCAACTGGATATTAGACTTCCTGAAAGGGAGACCTCAGTCAGTCCGGATCGGAGGCAGCATCTCCAACACCATCACACTGAGCACAGGGACTCCCCAGGGCTGTGTGGTCAGTCCACTGCTGTTCACTCTGCTGACCCACGACTGTGCTGCAACACACAGCTCGAACCACATCATCAAGTTTGCCAATGACCCACTTGCTGGTGGGTCTCATCAGCAAGAACGATGAGTCAGCATACAGAGAGGAGGTGCAGCGGCTAACGGACTGGTGCAGAGCCAACAACCTGTCTCTGAATGTGAAAAAAACAAAAGAGATGATTGTTGACTTCAGGAGGGCACAAAGTGACCACTCCTCGCTGAACATCAATGGTTCCTTGGTAGAAATCATTAAGAGCACCGAATTTCTTGGTGTTCACTTGGCGGAGAATCTCACCTGGTCCCTCAACACCAGCTCCATAGCAAAGAAAGCCCAGCTGCGTCTCTACTTTTTGCAAAGGCTGAGGAAAGTCCAACTCCCACCCCCCATCCTCATCACAATCTACAGGGGTTGTATTGAGAGCGTCCTGAGCAGCTGCATCTTGGCCTGGTTCGGAAATTGCACCATCTTGGATCGCAAGACCCTGCAGCGGATAGTGAGGTCAGCTGAGAAGATCAGCGGGGTCTCTCTTCCCGCCATTACGGACATTTACACTACACACTGCATCCGCAAGGCAAACAGAATTATGAAGGACCCCACGCACCCCTCATACAAACTCTTCTCCCTCCTGCCATCTGGGAAAAGGCACTGGAGCATTCCAGTTCTCACGACCAGACTATGCAAAAGTTTGTTCCCCCAAGCTATCAGACTCCTCAATACCCAGAGTCTGGACTGAACACCAGCTTACTGCCCTCTACTGTGCCTACTGTCTTGTCTATTATTTATTGTAATGCCTGCACTGTTTTGTGCACTTTATGCAGTCCTGTGTAGGTCTGTAGTCTAGTGTAGTTTTTTTTTCTGTGTTGTCTTTCACATAGTTCAGTGTAGTTTTTGTACTGTTTCATGTAGCACCATGGTCCTGAAAAATGTCTCGTTTTTACTGTGTACTGTACCAGCAGTTATAGTTGAAATGACAATAAAAAAGTGACGAATTGACTTGACTTGAGTTCCCCTCTCCCTGCCTCCTTTCTACCCTCAGACCAGCAGCAGAGACCCACATCAGAATCAGGTATACAGTAGTGTATATAGTTCACATATAATTTAAATTCTGGGTGAGTTCTGTATCTACATGCCTGTGAATCTGCAGTATGCAAATTTTTCTTTGTAGTTACCATGCACATATCAATAAACTTGACAAATTACCCAAGCTAATATAATGTGTGTGATAGTTCTGTGCCATGTGGATATTATATTCTGGTGGAATCTCTGGGTGGAATCCTGACAGCTTAAGGTGTGCTTACCTCTGCATTTTAATCAACTATTGCAGATGTTGTGAGTGATCCTTCAACTAGCAAGCCACAAATGAAACATGGACACACCAGGATGGATGACTAATTGTTATTGACTAATTGTTATCTAACAACACGCAACAATAATCCCTACTTTTTAATGTATTCCCTTTTCAGGATGTGAGCGTTGTTCGCAAGGCCTTATTGTGTGTGCCTCATTACCCTCAGGAAGGTGGTGAAGAGCTGCCTTCCTGAACTGCTGCAGTCCTTTTGATGAAATGATTCCTGTGGTGTGGTTGAGTAGGGAGATTCAGGATTGAGATCCGGTTGCAATGAAGGACTGCCGATATATCCGCATATCAGGGTAAAGTGCAAGGGAAATTGCAAGTGGTGTCCTCTTGCAAGTGATGTGCTTCTGCACTTGTCCATCTTGGTGATAGACATCTTCTGGCTTTGGGAGCTGCTGGTACCTCGCAGAGCAACTGCAATGCATTTCACAGATACACCGCACATACTGATGGTCAATGGTGGAAACATTGAATGTTTAAGCTTATAGCTGGTGTGCCAACAAGATTAAAAGTAAAAAAAATACATAAAGAATCTCAGTAATACACATCAGATCAGGCAACATCCATGAAGAGAAAAACAGAGTTAACAATTCAGGCCAATGACTTCTCATCTAAAGATGGCAAACATGATTAAAGATGCCAAAATAGAGGAGAGTAAAATAGCACAAAGGGGTAGGGGTTGACCATGATAGGGTGGAGACCAGTACTGTTGGAATGGGCAAGTGGGTTGTTTGTGAGGAGATGTCCACCATTTTTAAACCATGGCTTCTGGTTTTAAATTCTAAGTGAAAGGATTTTTCTCTCCAAACTACTGGTTCATAATATGGTGAAAGTATCTAAAAATTAAACACCCCTTATCTTTACAAGTAGAAGGTAATTGTGCAAGCTCTTCTGTCAATTTAACCCTGAGAGCATCACTCAACAAGGATATTCTAGTCATCATACAGCGTGGATTTTATCATCGCTGTTAGCTCTTCAAGTATGGACTAAATTGGTCTGCATATTACAGGAGCATAAAGTTTAGCCCTCGAGACAAAATTTCATTAGACTTATTGGTTACTTTCTGCACATGCTTATAGCACTATAGTGATTTACTGTATGTGCATTGGCTTGTAATATCTTTGGACCTCCACTGTTTTGTTTTGAGCTTTTCACCATTCAGGAGGTGTTCTTCCCTGCAGTTGCGCTTAATCAAAAATAATGCATTTAAGATCTGAATGCTGTAAGTTCAATATGATAACAAGCAATGACAATTGTAAATAATACTGTACATGGAAAAAAATAGAAAATTGGAAAGGAAGGTCTAATTTTAATATTCTTTATTGCTTGTAAAATCAGCAGATATGATAACCAATATGATATCTCCTCAATTCTTGAGAGTTCATAATTGTGCCTTAATGGTGTGGTAATAATAAGAGTTTAGAACCTTAAAAACCAGTGGAAATGTTGTCGTTAAGATATTTTCATATTTGAATTGTATTGTTTGACACTGCTTTGTTGCCATAGAAACACACTGAACACTATTAATCCATGGATTTTGTTTGTGCGGGACTGGCAAGTTTTCTTGACTACTAGATGTCATTATTTATACATTAAATAACTTTTGAATTTACTTCCATTAGATATTATATGTTTCTATAATAATTTTTTTCAGTAAGCCTCTTAAGATTCAAGATGATGCAGGAAACAGGGGCCTAATAAGTTTGACTGGTGTGTGGAAACTAGGCCCCAATATGCTTTAGGGGAGTGTTGGACTCTTCACTTGGATGGTCAGATGTCAAACAATTGGCATTTCCAATTAGCCAGATTGTAGATTATCTCAGCCTCCGTTTTAACATATTTGTCACAGTTGTCACGTGAAAAAGCATTCACAGCCTGTACTCACAAGGAGGCTTGAGGTAAATAACATGAAATCCTCTTGTAATTTTAACTGAAGGACAAATGTTAGAAAAATATGGAATGAACTATGGTGGAGGGGATGATGTGTAAAGTGAGGGGGAAGATCATCTTCTGTCAATGATTATATAGGATCTTATATACTACAGCACATAGAAAATCTAGCCCCAACATCATACTGAATAATAACACCCCTGACAACAGTCACGTACTGCAGTATCAGCCAAATAGCGATTGAATCTTCTCCCTATTGACCAAAATAAGGATACTGTCCAGGCTCATGCATTTTCTGAAGAAGTTTGCTAGTTTCTCAAACACAGAACTTTTGCAATGAATTACATGAAGTATCTGCACAAACTAAATAGGTCCAGTCATCTTTAGTGTCCCTGCATTCCTCTCAGAGGCCTCATGTTTATTTTGTTTAAGTTAACTCCAGACCTTGAGATCTTCAGGCAGAACAGCTCTTGAGAAATATTCAGAGAACATTATACTTTTGTCTTTGGCTGGTGGTCAATTTTGATTGGTAAATCTAATTTTAGCTTGTAATCCCAGAAACCTGTCAGTTCAGTTTACTTCTCTGATAAATGGTGTATTTAATTCTGATAAACCAACAGAATCTTAGACTCCCACATATGAAACTGTATCAAAAGGAGTGATGTTTTTGCTCATCCTTTCAAACAGATAACAGAAACTCAGATATTGCCTATACCCTTATTAATCTCACTTTCCCTTTTCCTAGCACGTCCTTCAATTTATCTGCCCACCTACCTACCCAGCTTCATCCCTTTCATGAATTCTGCAAGCGCAACACCCGTCTCCTTCATGAACACAGAGGAGAAGTGTTCATTTAAGACCCCATTTATGTCAATTTATTTATCCTGGCTTCAGTACAAATTGTCATTTCTGGTCTCTAATGGATACCATTCTATCCCTCACTACCTTTTTGCCCTTTGCATAATCATAAAATACTTGGGAATTTTCTTTACTCGTGTCTGCCAGCAATATTTCATACTGCATCTTTGCCTTTCTAATTTTGTGTTAAAAGTACTTCCCTACTTTCTATATTTGAAGGGCCTCCTCTGTTTTCCATCCTCTATACCTGCCACTTGTTTTCTTTTGATTTTCCTTCCCAAGCCCCCAGTATCGCTTGGCATCCATAGTTTCTTTTATCAGTTGTCCGTTCTTTTCATCCTAATGAGAAAACATTGGCTCTAAACTCCTTTTATTTCACTTCTGAATGACTCCCATGAGCAGTTTCTTCCAGCTTACTTTGCCAGCCCCTGATTTTTGAGATTGAGTCAATACTTGGGCCCCAGGATTTATGATCTATATCAACAGTTTGGCTGAGAAGACCAAATACCAAATTTACAATTTGGCCGATGATACAAATCCATCTGGGATTATGAATATGGGGAAGAATTTAAAGAGTTTCAAGAGGATGCAGGTGAGTTAAATGAGTAGGTGAAACCATGGTATTTCGAACCTAGTGAGAAAATTACGGAAAACAAGTTGGTTCTTTCAATGATTTGGGAGTGCAATTAGGAAGGCAAGGGAATTGTTAACCTTTATTACAAGAGGGTTTGAGACAGGAGTAAATTTGTCTTTCTGCTGTTATATAGGCCATTGCGTAGCAATACCTGAGGTATTGTGTTTTGATCTATCTGCCTGGAAACCAGTAACCAAGAACAAATCGCAATGAACGGTTGTTAGATTGGTTCCTGGGATGGCAGTTTTGCCGGGCAAGGAGATTAAGAAGAGCAGGTTTGCATTCCTTGGAGTTTCGAAGAATGAAATATTATCTCACTGAAACTTAGAAATTTCTTTCAGATGGATTCAAGGGTGATGTTTCCCTGGCTGAGAACAATCCAGAATCAGGGATGATAGTCTGAGAGTAAATGGTGGGACATTTAGTATTGAACTGAGGATAAATATCTTTGCCAGGAGCACAACACACACAAAATGTTGGAGGAACACAGCAAGCCAGGCAGCATCTACAGCAAGGAATAAACAGTTGATGTTTTGGACTGAGACCCTTCATTCCACTTCATCAGTCCTGAGGATGTGTTTTGGCCCAAAATGTCAACTGCTTATTCATTTCAACAGATGTTGCCTGACCTGCTACATTCCTCCAGCATTTTGTGCATGTGTATTGCTCTGGATTTCCAACATCTGCCGAATCTCTTGTGTGTATGTTTCACCTAGAGAATGGGGAATCATTGGAATTCTTGTTTAAGTATTGAGTTCACTCAGAACAAAGATTTATCTTGTTTCACTATTTATTTATTTTGTAAGATGTAGTTATTTTATGTCCTTGTACTGAACTGCTGCCATAAAACAGCAGGTTTCACGTCATATACTATACTGATAATAAACCTGATTCTGATTCTAATAAAGATTTCCGCATGTGTTGGGGATTAGGCAATATGGCGGTAGTATAGAAAAAATGGCATAGAGGTAGAGAATTAATGAATGGTACAGCAGGCTTAAAGAATCAGCTGGCCATCTGTTGCACCTTGTGTATATTATTCTTAAATTCCACCAACAAAATTGGGAATGAAGATATTGGAATTGAATTTCAGAAATGGTTGAAAACACGCAGATTCTTTGCTGTTACCCTACATGCTCAGTACATGTGATTGATGTTGACTTTGTATGAAATACGACACATTTGCTTCTGGATTTCATCTTTGCAGAAAATATATTCGCCTTTGTCTGGATTTTCAGAGAGTGAATACATCAATTGCACTTTATTGAACTTTGCTTGAAATTTGAAGTCATTTTCCTGACAAAACGAATACATTTTTTAGCCTTTCCTCATGTTGATAAGCGTTTATGAGTTTTTCAACTGCTAAGAATTTTGGAACATTTTGCGATAGTGCTTCATATGGTATACATTTAATTCACAATCTGGGAACCATCTATATGTAAGTGGCATAAGAGATTTATTTACCTTGATTCCTATTTCTCTTCTGCCCTTATTCAATCCTCCCCTCCCTTTCTGTCGTCATCTCCTGAAATTTGGGTAATAAGAGGCAAGTTTTCCCAAATCTTTCAAAGAAGTTTGGATCAAGCATTCTCCACAAACATCAAAACAGAATAAAATAGTTTTCCCTATCTTATACTTGTTAACCATGATTAAACAATTGTCTTCAAGTATTTTGTTGTCAAACTTCTCATTTTATACCTTTTACTGAAAAAAGTACAATGTTAATTTAATACTGCAAGGATGTCCTAAATCTCTGACAGCAGTAGACTGTTTTTAAATAGATTGCTCTCAGTTTGTCCTACCAAGAGAAGCTAGCCGATTTGGCTTTGTACTCTTGGAGTTTGAATAATGAGAGTTTATATTATTCATCCTAATGGGGTTTGACAAGTAGATGTTGGTATATTTCTGCTTGGGGTAAAATCACAAACAAGAAAACATAGTAACAAAATAAGGGGCCAGTCATTTGAAACTAAGGTATGTGCAAGTTTCTTCTCTCACCGATGTGAATTTCTGGAATTCCCTGCCTTAGAGGCTGCTGGAGGCATCATCATGAAATGTGTTTAAGGTAAAGATATAAATATTTGAAACATTGAGGAATTAAGGATTATGAGGAATTGGTATAGAACAGTTGAGGCTAGCATAGATCAGTTGTGACCATGTAGAATAGCAGGGCAGGTTTGAGGGGCTAAGTAGCCCACTCCTGTTCCTTTTCTCTGGCGTTCTTGTTGTCTTAGAAACCATAGAAGCTAAACTCAGATGCATCATACATGCTATCTCATCTAGGTAGAGCTGAAGTACAGCAGCTCACAACACATTGAGGAACTTAACAGGTCAGGTAACATCTAAGGTGGGAAATACACATTTGAAGTTTCAGGTCGAGACCTTTCACTTGGACTGAAATTTATTTATTGGAATACAGCATGTAATAGGCACTCTCACACCTTTGAGCTGTGCTGTCCAGCAATTCCCTAATTTAATCCTAGTCTAGTCATGGGAAAATATACAATGACCAGTTAATCTACCAACCTTTACATCTTTGGACTCTGGGAGGAAACTGGAAGGACTGGAGGAAACCCATACTGTCACAAAGAGAACGTACAATGCTTTACAGGCTATGTTAGGAAAAGAAAGAGGGGAGAAAGCCAGAATAAAAAGGTGGAGAGAAGGGATGGAATAAGAACTGAAGGGTGTTTGGTGGATTCAGGTAAGGGTGAAGGAGAATGGGATTGATGTCAAAAGCTGGGAAGTGATAAGTGGAAGTGACAAAGGTTTGATGGAGATTGAATCTAATAGGACAGGAGAATGGGGTACGGAAAGTGGGGGGGGGGGGCTGAAGTATTTTCTTACTGAGGAACAGCTTGTCTTCTTATGTACCAGTCAAAGCAGTAATAGTAACTTTGAGGAAGGCACCAAAACTGAAGAAAATGTGTGGTTGCAGCAAACTTCCCAATTGAAATCATATTGCTAGACAACTATCCAGTGTTGTTGTGAAGACAATTATTATGGAACTGGTAAGCATAATTATAATGCAATGGAGATGACGGCACATTCAGTGTATACTAACAATACAATTCCATTGAGACTAGTCATGTAAATTAATGTATTATTCATTGAGTGGATCTCTTACCTGACAAGTACTACATTGTTGTTTTAGGTTTACACTGTATGCTTTGGACAGCAGGGGGAGAAGATCTGAACCTAGTGCAGTGACCATGAGAACTACCTGTCAACTGATTGATGACAGCAAAGCCGAAGGTATGTAACTTTGTCTTCAATTAGACTCCTTTGATAAAGCTATTGCATTTTATAGGTGGTACTTACAAATCTAGCACAGAGTTCACAGTTCTTGGGTTTCAGGTTTATTGGATTAAGTTTACAAATAGATTGTGACACAAAATTAGAAAATTCAACCCCATTGGTAGATAACCCATTTGTGACTGGCGCATGTTTCCTTTCACCCTACTTCAGCTAGTCCAATCAGCACAGCTTCTGTACATCTCTCCATCACATCGTTATCCAGCTCCCTCCTCAAGGCATCTCTGGTATTTGTCCTAACTCTGCCCCAAGGGTAGACTCCGCATTTTAAATCTACTCTTGGTGTAGAAGCTCTTACAAAATACCATCTTGGATACTTGTTTTGGTCACTCTTTGATATTACAATCCCAAAAGAATGATTTCTGTGACAACCAAAACATTTTCAAAATACTGAACAATTTCCTTTCAAAAACATTTTTCTTGGTAAAAATGTAATGTGCCTGTTTTCACTTCTTTTATTTTTGTTTTGTTTCTTTAGAGCTTTGTCTTACTATTGTAATACTTGGGTAGCTCAGAGGCACAGCTAGTAGACCAGCTGCGTTAAAGATCCAGCATCCCAAGTTCGGTCCTGAGCTTCGGTGATGTTTGCATGTTCCTCCTGTGACCTGGTTTCCTCCCACACCGTAATGATACGCAGACTAATAGATTCATTGGCCACTCTAATTTGCCCCTACAGCATAAGTGAATGTTGGAATCTCAGGCAGTTGATGAGTCTGTGGGTCAAATGAAATGGGATATGGTTGCTTGACAGTCAGCAGGAATCTGGTGTGATGCACAGCCTATTCTCATATTCTATAAATCTATCATTTTTCATCCACTTGTTGCTTTTGATCAAACATCAGCTCTGGACAAGGCTCTGAGGGACTTCTGGCTTCAGTTGTCTTCTCTGCACTCCAGTAATGAATCTGCCATAAAGCACAAATAATTAGTAAGTCTGTTGGTAGCGAACAGGAGAAGTATAATGATAATGACATAATATATGCCGATGACTAGCGCTGTTCCACAGGGGTCTGTGTTGGGACTGATTCTTTTTATATTATATATCATTGATTTGGATGATGGAATTGATGGTTTTGTTGCAAAGTTTGCAAACAAAATGAAAATAGGAGGATGGGCAGGTAGTTTTGATGAAGTAGAGAGGCTACAGAACGATGTAGACAGATTAGAAGAGTGGACAAAGAAGTGGCAGATGGAATTCAGTGTTGGGAAGTGTATGGTCATGTAGTTTGGTTGAAGGAATGTAAGGGCTGAATGGAGAGAAAATACAAAAACTGAGGCACAAAGGGACTGGGAAGTCCTTGTGCAGGATTTCATGAATGTTAATTTGCAGGTTGAATCTATGGTGTGGAAGGCAAATGTAGTCCTAGCATTCATTTCAAGAGGACAAAATATAAGAGCAAGGATGTTTATAAAGCACTGGTGAGGTCTCATTTGAAGATTTGTGAGCAAGTTTTGGCCCCTTATCTTAAAAAGGATGTGCTGAAACTGAAGAGGATTCAAAGGAAGTTCACAAAAATATTTTCAGGATTGAATTTTCAGAATATGAAGAGTGTTTGATGGCTCTGGGTCTGTCTTCACTGGAATTCAGAAGAATTAGGGGTGACCTCATTGAAACCTATTGAATGCTGCAAGGCCTTGATGGTGTGGATGTGGAGAAGATGTTTCTTATGATGGGAGAGTCTAAGACCAGAGGACACAGCCTCAGAATAGAGGGGTGTCCTTTTAGAATGAAGATGAAGAGAAAGTTCTTGAGCCAGAGAGTGGTGAATCTTTGGAATTCTTTGCCACAGGCAGGTGTGCAGGCTAAATCTTTATGTATATTTAAGGAAGAGGTTGATAGATTCTTGATTGGTCAGGCATAAAGGGATACAGGGAGAAGGTAGGTGATTGGGACTGAGAGGAAAATTGGATCAGCCATGGTGAAATGGAGAACAGACTCAATGGCCAAATGGCCTAATTCTGTTCCTATATCTTACAGTCTTATAGTTGAACACTAACACTATTCTTGGGTTGTAAGAAGGTAGGTGATGGTTTGATATATCATCAGCCATGTTTTCATGGAAAGAAACTAGTAGCATCTTCAGGAATTTCACACACATGTGATACAAAAAATCCAAAAAGTTGTCAATTACTCAATGTTATTTTGCAGTGTTTTCTTCCAGAGTCATGGATATTACTTGAATTAACAGGAATTAAAGAATTTATCAATGTGTCTCAATGTGAAGCAGGTCTGAATTTGGTTGGGTTCAGTTGTTCTCTGATCTCAACAAATTACTTGCAAACGTTTTGTCACTTTATGAGGAGACATTATCAGTGCCCTGTTAATTGTGGTGTGGCCTCGGATCAGAGAACAGCTCAACCCCACCATTAACCACCCAAGCTACACATTCTCTGAATAATTTCTGGCCAGAGTTTATTACATAATATTCCTTTTAGGAAATTGTCTGTACTATACTGATGCTTATTACTCCCTTTGTTCCTAGGTCTATTATATGTGAACTATAATTCGTTCTTAATATATTTCAAAATGTTGGTTCTGTATTTGATGTTTATTTCAGTTTTTACTTTAATCTGACATGCATTCCAATTTCTGTTTACTGATCTGAAAACAATTTAAATCATCGGCTAAAAATAGTGACTTTTCTCTCCCAGTTTCCACTTAGTGAGGATGCTTTAATGTGATTGGTTTCTGATTCATTTGCTAACATCACTGCTGTTGGACATCAGAGTGGCCTTATGAACTGATGCCCAACAACAACAACCAATGTCAGAAATGGAAGCAACCACAGCTAAAGATGTCTAGATGGTTGTGAGAATCATCCCTGTAGCATGGGTTGCTGCCTTGCAGTTGATGGCAAAAATCACCCATTCACTTTCCTGAAATGTAAAGTGTGCATCTTCAGGCTCCCGTACCTGCTCCCTGATGGTAGCAATGAGTAGAGAGCATGCTCCTGGTGACCGGAATCAGTACTGATGGATGCCACCTTCTTGAAGCATCAGTGTTCTTATCTCTTCAATAATCATTTCATTCTTGAGTAACAAGTTGGAAAATGCGAAGAGCCAGTTGGCATATGGAACTGAATGGCTTATCCCTGCTTATTATGTTTTGTAAGTTGACATCATTAAGCTAATTCAAAGTTAGACATGGAAGTCTGAAATATCAGTCTTCATGTTTACTTTAAGCGAGGCATACACATATCACATGGCAGTGTGATGATGTATGTAATTCACATATTTATACATATAACTCATAATGAATTATTTAAATGGACAGGTATGCTTTATCAAACAATATATTACCAAGAATACTCAAATATTACTTAAATATTAAATACACAACACTGCTCTTAAGTTTTGCATATGAATATTAATATCAGCTTTAATTTAGGTTGCACCTTATTCCCATATAAATCTTTGATAACCAGTTGAATTATTTCCAACTCGTTTTAATAATCCCAACCTTAAACAAGACAGATGAATCAAGCTAGCAAAACCTTACTTGATTACAGAATGATGGTAGCAATGGAGGCAAGAGATCTTTGGTAAAATGGAACTCCTCTTTTACCTTAATTGCTCCCTTCTGTTTATAAAATTAATTGAAAGGCAAAGCTACAGATTAGATTCATTCATAAGCTTTTCCTGAAAGAAAATATCCACTGAAATTGAAAATCAGTGATTCTAGATAAATATTGATGCAATAATTGCCGCACTGTAAGTCTTCATTATGACTAACCCTTCTGACTTAAAATCAATGCAATAAAGTCTTGTCTAATGATTTTACAAACTGATTTATGAGGTTGCTTGAGTTAAGCCAGCCGCTTACATTTAGGTATTTTCAATTGAGGGCAGTCAGTCATTTGTCATTTCTCCATTCTTTGCTGTCTTTTGGATACTTATCTAAAGAGGCTGTGAAAGAAATTAACCACATTCGCATGAAACTGATGGACTGCTGAGCTCTGAAATGCCCTCACCATTCTCACAATTCTGATGCTGTAAAGCTAACTGATACAAACCATTTCTTCTAACTGTGGAAGATTCTGCACAGCTCATTTTTCTAGTCTTTTATTATTAAACCAAAAAAATTGATGTGGTCCCATTTTCAATCCCTATCAGAGTTCATAGAGCTAATGCATGCAAATTAAAAGAAGGTTAGTGACTTTGCAAATTAGGCTTATAGCTCAGATTATGTTAGCTGGATTGATGTACAATAAAACAAGTGCGTAACTTCATTCATAAGTACTTTTTTGAAAAGCTGGACAGCAACTTATATACCACTGTGGGTTATACACAGATTTTTATGGTAAGTAAACATTTCCCCCGTTGCCCATGAAAGCAGGGTCTGACAGAAATGAGGAGGATTTGAGCCTAAACAGTACAGAAATTGTGAAAACTAATTACTGGAGCAGACAAAGGGGGTTCTGAAACTTTTGCTATTTATTTTACTTCTGAGCTTCATAATGCTGCTTTTGACAGTGGAACTGTTTTACTTTTGTGATGGTGATGGATTTTAAGAAATATGACTTCTTTTGCTATCAATAATGGGCCACAGAGAGGGTATTTTCCAGACCTAAGATTAATGTGCACCCTAACGTTAACAAGCCCCTTTAATTCAATAGGAGCAGGGAACCCATTAGTTTAATAGATGATTAAAATTGTTTTATTCCTCTACTTTTGACATTCTTCCCTCGATGGATATGATAGTGCAAGCAGTGCGAACAAAAACACTGAGAGAATGAAAATCTTGCATCCCTATGGTGGATAAAAAAAATAGAGGTGCTGGAAATCTGAACGGAAACGAAAAAAAAGCAGGAAACATGCCACGTGAGAGGCAGCATCTATAGAGAGAGAAATGGAGTCATGGCTTCATGTTGAAATTTTGATACTTGAACTGGGAAAGAGTGCAAAACAAGTAACCACAGATATTTCTTCTTTCCTAACCATGCATCTAACCTGCAGCTTCAAACTGATCTGATTTTCTCTCGTTCCCTGTTCTGACGAAGAGATTTGAACCTGAAACTTTAATTCCAATCCTGGCTTCTACCAATGTTACCTCACTTGGTCTGTGTTTCCTGTGTCTCCTTGGAGATTTTAGGACAATAAAACATTGCTGTACTATAGTAAGCATAACAACCAATCTGTGCAGATAAAAATCTTACTATTTTTTTGCCTTAGTGGATCAATATTAACCAGGATATCAAGTAAACCTACCCTTAGAAATAAACTTATCAGATTTTCATCCACTCACATTGGGGTGCGGTACGGGCATTGGTTTAATAACCCATCAAATGGATGATGCACGTGATAGTTTAGCTCTCTTTCAGAGCAACAGTGGATGGTCAGTGTAGCTTTTGCATTCAGATCCCATGGTGGACCTTCTAAAATTTGACTGAAATCTTTATTTGTTTATTTATTTATTTATTTAGCGAGTCGTGCCCTGCAGCAACCTACCTATTTAAACATTAGTCTAATCACAGGGCAGTTTACAATGACCAATTCACCTACTAACCGGTTCATCAGCAGACTGGGGGAGGGAACCCATATGGTTCATGGGGAGAGCAAACATACTCCTCACAGGATGGCACTGGAATTGAACTCTGAATTCGGGAATGCCCTGAACTGTAATAGCTTTGCACTAACCGCTATGCTATGTGGCATCCATTACCATGGTAATAAAGGTCATATAAAGTGCTGCAAAATACTTGGTAGATACATAGCTGCAAATGGATAATTCCTTGCGTGTTATTGCCAAATTAGCCGAACAGCACAGCCAAGCTGGATAAAGACATTCTTATTCCAACTGTTGAAACGTTGTATTCATACCATGTTTGGGATAGGTCTTCGAAAACGGTTTCTAATGTTTTTTTTGCAGAAATAGCAGAGCGGATCTACAGTCTATTTAATGGCTACACCAGTGGGAAAGAGCAGCAAGCAGCCTACAACATGCTGATGGAGATCTCTTCACCCATGGTTTATCGGGTGATACACCATTACAACTCTCATTATGAAAAGTTTGGAGACTTTGGGTGGCGCAGTGAAGATGAACTCGGTCCAAGGTAATTGTGGAAGAGAAGATAAATGGCATTAGATGACAAATAACTGATATTCATGTCAGTTTAAATAAATTCTCTTGATTTCAGTGGAGAAAATTGTCAGAAGCACAGCTGAAGGAGGGGACATCAGTTTGGGGAATTTGCATTGAAATAACATGCAGGGAAATGCCAAAGTTGTCATTTTCACCACATAATGACCACAAATGCTGTTACCTTTGGCTTGGGTTACCAAGTGATGAGCCACAACATATCATCTCCATGGACTCGGCAGACGTTTAATCCGATGTCGGTTCTGTACCAACAAACAATCTGCAGCAAAAACTTAGTAGGTGAAACAACACCTATAGGAGAAAAGCAATTGTCACCATTTCAGGTGGGAGCCCTGAATCAGGACTGACATTGTGGAAGGGAGATGGCTGGTACAATGAGGAGAGGGGGAGTGGTGAAGAAAGGAATACAAGTTGATCGTTGGAGTGAGGAGCCATGTAAGATGGCAGGCAAGTTGTGTCAGGTAGGGGAGCAGGGATGGAGGTGGGAGACAGTGGCAGGTGAATTGATGATAGATGGAGGCAGAGGAAGAGAGAGGGGGAAACAGGAAGATTAAAGCAGACAGAGCAGGGTAGGGGAGGAGAATTGTGAAGATTGGAGACATCCTCTGGAGGGAGATAAGCACAAACACAAAGAGCATGCCAGCGCTGGACTCTGATAAGAACTGAGAGTGCAAACCATTAGGGAAGAGTTGGAACCATGCTGGCAATCTTCCCTCTCCACTCTCAGAACTGAGCAAGCTTTCAACCCAAAACATCAGCAGTTTGTTTCCTCCCACAGAAGTTGCTCAGACCACTGGGTTATTTGTTGCTCCAGATTCCAGTATCTGCATTCTCTTCTGTCTCAATCCTTTCTCGGTTCTTCTGGATGTAAAATCTGAGAGATACGGAGTCATAAAACACTACAGTACAGAATCCAGCCCTTTGGAACATCGAGTCCATGCTAAACTATTAATCTGTGTAGTCCCAAAAACCTGCATCCCCATACCCCTTCCATCCATGTACCCATCCAAAACTCTTAAATGTTGAAATTGACCCTGCATCCACTATTTCCACCAGCAGTTTGGTCCTCTCTCTCAACATCCTCTGAGTATCAAAGTACCCCCTCAGATTCACCTTAAATATTCACTATTCACCCTTAACCCATGACTTCTAGTTCTAGTCTCAGCCAAACTCAATGTTTTCATTTACCCTATCTATACCCCTCATAATTATGAAAATACCTCTTTTAAATCTCCCCTCATTCTCCAATGCTCTGGGAAATAAAGTACTAACCGATTCAGCTTTTCTCTATATGTCGGGAACAGCCTTGTAAATTTTCTCCGTACTCTTTCAATCGTATTGATATCTTTCCTGTAGGTAGGTGACCACAACTGCACACAGTACTCCAAATCAGGCATCAGCAATGGCTCTTCATCTCACTTAAATACTTTCTGTGAGATTTCCAAGTCATACATGACACCATATACAGCCCTGAGATTCATTTTCTTGCAGGCATACTTAATAAAACCATAATGGAATAATAACCATAATAGAATTAATGAAAGACCTCACCAATCAAAGCATTAAATTGTAAGAGGGAAGAAGTGTTCACTGATAGAAAACACAGGCTGAGCAACTGAGTAATGGATCCACCATTTCGGGTAGATCATGAAACCATCCCCCATACATTCTGATGGCTTTACTTCTGCGTCACTGCTGCTTTGACATGTTTCATAACTCCGTCCTCCTTTGGCTGAGGGAGAGGGGTAACCTCAAGCCAATACCCAGTGCCTCAATTTTCCCCTCCTCCCTTAAAAGGGAAGACAGAGGAAAAATGACTTGAGGCTTTTCCTGTCATTCATCAAGGATCAAACAGGAGTCTGGAAAGCATGAAAATTATTTTTTTTTAATCTTGACCAAATTTTAGCTAGATTCTGTCTTTATTTGAAAATCTTTAAAAAATGCAGATATTGGAAATTTAAAATGAAAACAAAAATGTCATAAATGCTTAGCATTTCTTGTAGCATTTGTTGAAAGAGGAAAGTAGTTAATACTTCCAGATCTGCCTCTCTTTTCACAGATACTGCCTGACTAGCTAAATTGTTTCAGTCTCAATTGTCACTAAAGAGAGTTTGGACATAAACAGATGAAACACTAGTGAGCAACATTACCTAGACATGTGATATGCCACAAAAAATGTGGATGTGAAGAGGATGTTTTGTATGGTTGGGGAATCTAAGGCCAGAGGACACAGTCTTGGAGTAGAGGGACGTCCCTTTATAATGGAGATGAAGAGGAATTCATGTAGCCAGAGAGTGATGAATCTGTGGAATTCATTGCCACAGGCAGCTGTGGAGGCCATGTCACTGGGTATATTTAAGGCAGAGGTTGATAGATTCTTACATTAGTCAGGGCATGAAGGGAGCTGGAGAGAAGGCAGAAGATTGGGGCTGAGATGGAAAATGGATCAGCCATGATGAAATGGAGGAGCGGACTTGATGGACCAAATAGCCTAATTCTTTTCTGTGCTCAGCTCTGGTTGCCTCACTATAAGAAGGATGTGGAAACCATAGGAAGGGTGCAGAGGAGATTTACAAGGATGGTGCCTGGATTGAGGAGCATACCTTAAGAGAACAGGTTGAGTGAACTCGGTCTTTTTTCCTTGGAGCAATGGAGGATGAGAGGTGACCTGATAGAGGTGTATAAGATGATAAGAGGCATTGATCATGCGGATAGTCAGAGGCTTTATTCCAGGGCTGGAATGGCTAGCATGAGGGGTCACAGATTAAAGTGCTTGGGATGTCAAGGGTATCTTTTTTACACAGAGAGTGGTGAGTACATGGAATAGGCTGCCAGCGGCATTGGTGGAGGTGGATACGATAGGGTCTTTTAAGAGACTCCTGGACAGGTACATAGAACTCAGAAAAATAGAGGGATATGGGTAACCCTAGGTAATTTCTAAGGTAAGGACATGTTTGGCATTGTTTTGTGGGCCAAATGGCCTGTATTGTGCTGTAGGTTTTTCTATATTTCTATGTTTTCCTGTATCTCATAGTCTTATTGTCTAAAATCCTCTTAAAGGTGACAGAATAAGGCCAATTTATACATATTAGACAAAAGCATCCAAGTATACAGATAAAGGACGGTTGTATAAAATTACAATATTTGCTACAAATATAAGGTTATAATACCTTTCTATCTGAAGTTGCAACAGAAGTTTTATTGGCCAAGTGACTTTCTTCTCTGCTGTAAATGATGGGGACTGAATTGCCACTGGAATCTCTGGTTTGTCTGAGGTAACCTCAGAAGCATTGAGAGAAAAAAAATATGGCAAGGGAATGCAGTGACGTGATTTACTGTTAATTCCTTATTATTAAAAATCAACTGCATTAACTTTTGTAGCATGCCTAAGATCTCTGAAAAAAGATGGGCGACAGAAAGCAATTCTTCTGAGATTCTTTTTGAGGAAAGATAGTAAAATAAACACATAGAAACAGCTGATCCATTGATAGCAGATCGTGTTGAGAGTTGAAGCCCAAAATTATACTGGGTATTTCTCAGAAGTTATTCTTGAAAGTAACTAAAACTTTAAAAACATCATTATTTGTCGTTAATTAATCTGATTTGAGAATCAGATCAAGAGAGCTTTCAGAAAAGAGTTACAAACTCAGTAACATTGAAATTGATCAATTATAGAACTTCTGAACACAAGTTGCTGATAGATTCTGATAAGCATTATGTTACAGGAGATTGCTATTTGCACGTCTTCTGGTGACACATAGCACTCTTGGCATCACTCACTTGACAGACAGCATTCTGAAGTACACACAGGTGGTGCTGAACATGTCTAAGGTCAGTAAATTAAAACATGACATATGGTTACATCAGTGTCTTTGATAATTATTCCATGGGAGAATGATTTTACATGGAACTTGTACTTCTTGAAAACAATTTGCTTTTTTCTAACAAAACAATATGTGGTAAACTTAAGTACTGTTGCCATGATATAAAAATACAAAATGCTTAAATACTCAGCAGGTCAGGCAGCGCCCTTGGAAAGAAAGTGAGTGCTGTGTTTCAGACTAATTGGCTGACAACAGAACGCTAAAGTAAATTGTGACGGCAGATCCGAAACACAGATTTTTCTCTCTGCACAGATTCGGGGAGACAGGAAATTCTGTGTCTTTCATGCTCAAGAATATCAAAATTCTGGCAATTGTACAAGTTGTTCCTTATAGGGTGCACTCACCATCAGGCAAAGAAGAAGACCGACCAAACGGAGCAGGACATTGTTTCAATGACCAAACCTCTTTGGCAGCCTTTCTACTTGCAGTTAGGATCCCTGATCCCTGGAGCCATTCTATGAAGCATGACTACATGCTCTTCAGAACCTTAACACACATTTCACAGTGGGAACTAAAAGAGTAAAAATAATGAAGCTTCAAAAAAAAAACACATTAAGAACATCCTGCCCAACCTCTTCACGCCATTGAAAATGGATCACATGTAGTAATTGTTACCTGTAAGGGGTACTTCCAATCTAAATAAATGCTAAGAACGGCTATATTAGTCAAGTAGAGAACTACCGACTTTATTAATGTTAAATGTCGGAAAAGTGGGCCTCAGGATACTCAGAGGAACAGTGTGAAATAACTTGTTACCGACTGTGAGAGTGATGCCCACAGAAGTGAAACCAGATGTCAGGTTTATCGATGAAATGCTCCCCTCGTCAGTTGGGAGCGTTAATGTCTGGTGGGAGATTTTTTTAAGCAATGGTTAGACCCCAAGAGTTATATTGACACGCAGTCAGAAGCTGAAGAAGTTCAAAGCTGCGAGTTGAATATGTCCTGGAAGCGGTTCCACACAGCACTGAAGACAGCTACAGGCCAGCAGTCTAATACATCATGTGTAATCCTCAATGCACAGTGCAAATCTCATGCAACAAGTGTGTTTAATGGCTTCATTTGTGATGTTAACTGTACACTGTCAAGATTTAGGAGAAATATTTCAGGAGGATTTAATGGTTAGACTACCTGACAATAAATAAGAAAATTATGCCTATATTTGCCTTCTGTGCATTATAACATAATCGGTCCACTGGCCAAAATAGTCTAATCTGAAACTCACAACGAGGAATCATTTGTAAAGACTTTGTGAGCAGCCGAGTCAGATATTGGAAGTACTGACAGGGTTACTTGGACTGTTTACAAGGATGCAATAATACTACTGAAACACAGCAGTAGGAACACTTTTGCAGCTGTGGATTTACTAAGTTCATTGACTCTTCCTGTTCTGTTAAACATCTTGAGCCTCTGAAGATGCTTGGAGAGAAGCATACATGGAGGATATATTCCCAGGAGTTGAGTAAGTCCAGCAATGGCACCAAAGCTTTGAAAATATCTCTGATAATCAGGCTTTTAGAAATAATTCAGACTTAAATGTACTATGATATATGCATTTAATTAGATGAATGCTTTTAGCTCTTGGCAACAGGAAAGTTTTAAAATTTTGAGGTTCTGTTAAAATGAGGTATTAACTAACATTACTTGAATTGGTTACACTTATAATTCCATATTATGTCTTCCTGCCACACTAAGTCTTTTTTCTTTCAGCTTTAAATTTAGTTCGAACTGTCAAACACTATGGTGTAAAATAAAATAAAGCTAAATGCGTGATGAACTGAGCTGCACTTTGCATTGTAATCATCGTCAGAGACTCCCTTCAGCCATGCTAGTTTAAAGGTGAGGGGCACATGTGTACTTTATATCCAGTTCCTCAGCTCAACATGTCTGTCAGTGCTAGATAGGGTAGTATTGATTCTTTTTTGTCCCACCCATTCGTCCCCCATGCTCTTTGCAACTTAGTACTGTTCATTTCGACGTGCTGATCCCTGACCTCCCCTTGTGCCAAGATAAAGCCACTCTCAGGGTGGAGGAGCACCTTATATTCCGTCTGGGTACCCTCCAACCTGATGACATGAACATTGATTTCTCCTTCCAGTGAACAAAATTACCCTTCCCCAATTCCCCACTCTGACTTTTTACTACTTCTCTCCTGCCAATTACTTCCACCTGGGGTCCTCTCCTTCCCCTTCTCCTATGGTCCACTCTCCTCCCCTGTCAGATTCCTCCTTCTCCACCCCCAGACCTTTTTGACCCACCTCACTTCATCTATCACCTCCCAGCCAGCTGCTTTCTCCTCCTCCCACTATTTAATTCGGGCATCTCCCCTGTTCCCTCTCAGTGCTGCTGTGTACTTGTGTCTTTAATATAACTCATTTCTGGTTCCTGTTGTGTCTTTATGTTGTGCTGGCGCGTGGCCTAGTGGACGAAGCGTCAGACTAGTAACCTGAAGGTCACTGGTTCGAGCCTCAGCTGAGGCAGTGTGTTTGTGGCCTTGAGCAAGGCACTTAACACATTGCTCTGCGACAACACCGGTGCATGGGTCCTAGTACCCTTCCCTTGGACAACATCGGTGGCATGGAGAGGGGAAGTCCTGCAGCTTGGGCAACTGCCGGTCTCCCATACAACCCTGCCCAGGCCTGCGCCCTGGAAACTCCAGGCGCAGATCCATGGTCTCTCGAGACCGACGGATGCCACCATCATGTGTCTTTAAAATTTCAGTAATACTTCAGTAAACTTGCAAACATATTATCTGATTAAGCGTTCTTTATTATTATATAGTTCATTCTGGTAATATATAAAAATACATGGATTTCATTTGCCATGACACTGCCACATGACACGTGTGTGCCTTGCTTAAAGTAAACACAAAGATAGATTCACAACCCCAGTCCTGTGTCTTCAGTTTTAATTAGTTTAAGGCTTTGAAGTTACAAAACATAACAGTTCCAATGAAAGGTCTTTGACCTGGAACATTAACTCTCCTTTGCTTTCCACAAATGCTGCCTGTCCCACTGAGGGTTTCCAGCATTTTCTGTATTTATAACAAGTTTCATATTTTCACTTAATAGTCCTGTTGGCAGAGTTCAGATGTATCCGGTTATCTCCCATTGACAGGTTGAACCTATGTCCATTTTTTATGGACTGCTAATGTGATTGTCTTTTATGCTGTCTTGAATTTGTCAACTGATTATGGCCCTGCAGTTTCTCAGGATTTACAAAGTATTTCCGCAATTGAATGCAAAAGCAATACAACCTGATGTTTTTGGGATGTTATGAGACAGGGTATTCCAGTCATTTAACTTGTCTGAAAACTGCCTGTACCTCGATTACTTCCACTCCTTCCAAGATAAGGTCTGAAAATATAATCTTTCTGAAAGCTCTCCCTCAGTCAAAGGTTGAAATTGTACAATCATGGGAATAAAAATTGATTTTGAGAAATCTTGGCTTGGGTGGTAAGATTAGAATCATGTCTTAAAAATGCTATTACTCCATTTAATTTTTTTAAAATCTGGATAATTTGAAAGAAGGAAATAATAAACATTATAAATGTTGTTCTCTCATCTGCCCATCACTATATCCATCTCCCTCTGGTGCTCCCCTCCCCCTTTCTTTCTCCCTAGGCCTCCCATCCCATCATCCTTTCCCTTCTCCAGCTCTGTATCCCTTTTACCTCTCACCTTTCCGGCTCTCCGCTTCACCCCACCCCCTCTGGTCTTCTCCTATCATTTTGCATTTCCCCCTCCCCCCACTACTTTCAAATTTCTTACTATCTTTCCTTTCGATTAGTCCTGACGAAGGGTCTCGGTCCGAAACGTCGACAGCGCTTCTCCCTTTAGATGCTGCCTGGCCTGCTGCGTTCCACCAGCATTTTGTGTGTGTGACTTCTCTCTGGATGCCCACCTCTTTCCCTTTTTCCAATGGTCCACTCTCCTCTCTTATCTTTCCCACCCACTTGGCTTCACCTCATCCCCCTTCCTTTCCAGTATTAAAGAAGGGTCTTGGCCGGAAATGTTGACTATTCATTTCCATAGATGCTGCCTGACCTGCTGAGTTCCTCCAGCATTTTGTGTGTGTTGCTTTGGATTTCCACTATCTGCAGACTTTTTCGTGTTTAAAATGTTAATATTCTGATTTGCGGGAGGAGAAGAGAGAGTATATCAAAAGTATGTTGGAATAGCGTGTAGCTTGGTGGAAATAATTGATTCCTTTTGCTTTCCGTGAAGGAAGCATTAACTTAGAAAAACCGCTCACTGAAAAAAAGCAGAATCCATAAAAGTGAGTTGCGCAAAGCTGAAATTGCGAAACACTTATAGAATCTTGATAATGGAGAATTGATTCCTGCAGCCTGTTGCCAGTAATCAAATTGTTCAACATTTCAGGATGACCAATATTATGCTGTTCACCAGAGCAATCAGTCAGTCCTCTAACATATGGAGCATAATCACCAACATAGACCATCTGGGTCATGTGACATGTTTCAGTGCTCTCTGTAAATATGTTCTTGCTGTACTCCAACAAAAGGCAAAATCTGTTTGTAATTATATTCCCCATTGATTCTCCATTTGCCTTTAGCAAGCGTCCAGCTCTGGCACTTGCTCTCATACTTCGCAAATGGACAGGTTCATCGACATTGTTCCTCACACTTGAATAAACTGCAGTAGACTATCCCTGGAGCAGAGTACTTCACCGCTTTGGTAAAAATCCATTACAACATAGCTAAAAATGTCAAATAATTGCTCCTCTGCCTCCTTCTGGTTGGTTTCAGTGGTTAGTGATTAAAAAGTGCAAACTATTAACTTCCTTAATGGTAAAATAATTTGAACAATATTTCACAAACAAGGGAAAATCTGCAGCAACACACGCAAAATGCTGGAGGAACTCAGCAGGCCAGGCAGCATCTATGGAAAAAAAAGTTTTGGGCTGAAACCCTTCGGAAGGACTCTGAACAATATTTTCTGATTTTTTTTACAATGTCTATGTTATTAATTGAATAGAAAGAATTGAAGAATGACTCTCAACCATAGTGCCTCTGTTTTTATTGTCTGAGGAGATAGATGAGATGTTTTCCAGAGTTCTTTTTTTTATTGCCTTCAAAGGTTACTTGCAGTAGCTGCAGGGAAGGATGGCTGAAAGTTGGTGAGGAGTGTGTAGTCAAGATATTCTGATCTTTGTGAGTGTGTGCTAAAATTGATGGGACTTGATGGAGCGGTTATTTTTTCTTCCCTGTCTGTCACTTTTGCATGTCTTGTTTATTGTTTATGGAAATAAAGTGATGAAAAGTACCTCTGCTTTACACTCTATACTGCTCCAGCAGAATAGGTTACTCTGTAAAGCAAGGGAAGCAAACGTCTCCCCAAATCATAGTTGACTGATTGAATGAACACCATCATTTTGACTTGAGAAACTTTCCCCTCTATTCTAAAGGGTTGTTTAGAACACTGTCATTTCTCTGAGTATTTGCTTTGATGAAATTCATGACAGGACTGTCCCTTGAACCATTCACAATCATATGGTGAATAGGTGCTGGAACAGATATGTTGCTTGCAAGTATAGGAAGTCTTAAATTGCTTCCTTATCTTTGACTTATTTCATCATGCCTTACAATATATGTTTAGTCAGATGGATGCTTTCAGCTTTTGGCAACAGCAAACCTCTTTAAAAAGGAAATGGTTCTTAAAAATAAGCTATTAACTAAGATTTTTAAATTGCTTACAGTTACAATTTTATATTCCACTTCCCCGTCATATTAAGTCCTTTTTCGTTTCAACTTCAAGGCAATGATTCTTATGTCAATTGGAAGACCACCTTTACTGGTTGCTATCTTCCCATAGTCACCAATCATTGCTGTTCTGACCTGCGGACTCAAGGTCTCCTTTCCCAAGATAAACACCACTCTCTTGGTTGTTTTTTTTTATTTTCATTCCCTCTCCTTCCCTGGGGATAGGGAAAGCTGAAAAACTTGTAAAACAAGCCCTTTAAAATGCTAACAAACAAACTCAGATGCCTGGCTCACCACATTGGCAGTCCAAATGAAACTGAAGTTTTTGGCTGTGTTTGTGTAATCTCACCGCCAACTGCATTAATAATGGCAGGTTTCTCATGAAAACAGGATTTCTTGCCTTTGTTCCAAGAAATGTAGTCAGGTTACATGTGGTGTCAGCATGATTACTAAGACTGACTACCTGATCATGTGTTTGTGGTGAACTACATATACCTGTCTGGACACGCCCCCTGCTGACTGCTCCTGTGGCTCCTCCCACAGACCCCTGTATAAAGGCGATCGAGGCCTGAGCCCGGCCTCTCAGTCTCCAGGGTGTAGCATGCTGGTCACTCACTGCATGTTCCTTCTTCCAGTCAATAAAAGCCAATATCTCGCCTTACGTCTCGGAGTGAGTTATTGATGGTACATCAGTGTTGGAGCAACATACACCTGAGAAATGTACTTACTTACCATATCCTGTTCATGTAAAGTGTATTTGCTTCTACTTCAGTTATATTATTAGTCACAAGGTGAGTCAGATGAGGGGGGAAGGTGCGTAAGTTTGGGAAGGGAAAGAGGAGTGGTGAGGTGGCCACAGCAAGGAGGGAAAATAAAGGGTGAAGTCAGTGGAGTGACAAAGGTTAGAGAAATTGATATTGAATCTGTCAGGTCAGAGACTACCAAGAAGGAATATGAGGTTCTACACCTCCAACTTATGCCTGGCCTCATTTTTGCAGCAGAGGGGGCCGTGGACTGACATGTCATCGTGGGAATGGGAAGAAGAATTGAACTGGATTGCTATCTGTAGATGGTTCACAAGAATGATCAAAAAATGAGAAGCTTTAAAATGAAGAGCATTTGATGTTGCTAGGCCTGTACTCAATGGGGGTGGTGGGGGGTGGGGGTGTTGTTGATCTCATTAAAACATACTGGAGACTGAAAGGTTTCGATAGAGTGGGCATGGAATTGAATTGAATTGAATTGAATTGAATTGACTTTATTTCTTACATCCTTCACATATATAAGGAGTAGAAATCTTTACATTACATCCCCATCTAAGTATGCAATGTGCAATTTATAGTGATTTGTAATAAATCGTATGTACAACAGGACAATCAATATAGCATAGAAATGCAATTGTATCAGAGTGAATTAATCAGTCTGCTGGCCTGGTGGAAGAAGCTGTCCCGGAGCCCATTTGTCCTGGCTTTTATGCCCTGGTACCATTTACTGGAAGGTAACAGCTGAGGTTGGAGTGACTTGGGTCGCTAATGATCCTTCGAGCCCTTTTTACACACCTGTCTCTGTAAATGTCCTGAATAGTAGGAAGTTCACATCCACAGATGCGCTGGGCTGTCCACACCACTTTCTGCAGAGTCCTGTGATTGAGGGAAGTACAGTTCCCGTACCAGGCAGTGATGCAGCCAGTCAGGATGCTCTCAACTGTGCCTCTGTAGAAAGTTCTTAGAATTTGAGGGCACGTACCAAATTTCTTCAACCATCTGAGGTGAAAGAGGCACTGCTGTGCTTTTTTCACCACACAGCCGGTATGTACAGATAATGTGAGATCCTCAGTGATGAATATGCCAAGAAACTTAAAGCTGTTCACCCTCTCAACTCCAGATCCATTAATATCAATAGGGATGAGCATCCCTCCATTCCTCCTGTAGTCCACAACCAGCTCCTTTGTCTTTGCAACATTGAGGGAGAGGTTGTTCTCTTGACAGCACTGTATTAGGGTGGTGATTTCTTCTCTATAAGCTGCCTCATTATTATTTGAGATGAGGCCATATTGGAGCTGTGGGTGATGACACAGTCATGGGTATACAGAGAGTAAAGCAGTGGGCTTAGGACACAGCCCTGAGGGATATCTGTGTTGCAGGTCAGAGGGGCAGAGGTGAGGGAGCCCACTCTTACCACCTGCTGGCGATCAGACAGGAACTCCAGGATCCAGGTGCACAAGGCGGGGTGAAGGCTGAGGTCTCTGAGCTTCTTGTCGAGCCTGGAGGGAATTATGGTGTTGAACTGTAGACCAAGAACAGCATTCTCACATAAGCATCCTTCTTCTCCAGATGTGTAAGGATGGTATGTAGAGCAGTGGCTATTGTGTTACCTGTCAATCAGTTGTGTCAGTAGGTGAACTGTAGGGGGTCCAGTGTGGGTGGTAGCATGCTGCAGATGTAGTCCTTGACCAGCCTCTCAAAGCATTTGCTTATTATTGAGGTGAGTGCGACAGGACACCAGTTGATCAGAGATGTTACTTTGGTCTTTTTAGGTACAGGGACACTGGTGGATGTTTTAAAGCAGGGGGGCACTCTACACTGGGAGAGGGAGAGATTAGAAATGTCAGTAAACACACCTGCCACGTGTGCCGCACACATCCTGAGTACCCGCCCTGGGATGTTATTTGGTCCTGCTGCCTTGTGGCTATCCACTCACTGAAAACACCTGCTTATTTCAGAATGATTCCAAACATTTGGTTTATTGATCATTACAGAATGTCCCTCTGGTGCTCCCTGCTTCCGCCCCTCTCCCTCTCCCTCCCCCTTTTTTGTAACCATGATTTCTTTCTCCCTGTCCCCTTCCCATTCTCAGTCCACAATAGGGACCCATATTTCCGCCGCCACTGCCTGAAGGGAGTTTGTACGTTCTCCCCATGTCTGTGTGGGTTTCCTCGAGGTTCTCCAGCTTCTTCCCGCAAAGCAAGTATGTGCTGGTGGTCAATTAATGGCTCATTGTCAATTGTCCCGTGATTAGGCTAAGATTAAATTGGGAGGGATTGCTGGGCGGAATGACTCAAAGAGCCTATTCCACGCTGTATCTTAATAAGGAAACATAAATATCAGAATCAGGTTTATCTTCACTCACACTTGTCATGAAATTTGTTTTTTTGCAGCTGCAGCAGTACAGTGCAATAGATAAAATCAAATACAGTACTGTGCAGAAGTCTTAGGCACCCTAGCTATATATACAACTCTTGCACAGTGCTGTATATCCTGGATGATCTCATCATATCCATAGGTTGAAAGGAGAGTTTTTCAAAGGCTCAACAGTGAAGCAATGGTTTAAGTAAACAATTGTCAACTATGCTTGCATCTGTCTTTGAAAAGCATAGTCTCTGACCATTTAGTCTATGACTTTTTGCACTGTACTATATTTTGATTTCATTGCAGCCTGATACTAGAGCTAAGGAGTTGTAAAGTATGGAAATAGGCTCTTCAGCTCAAATGCTGCATTCTGACCATGTTCCCCACTTAAGCTAGTCCCATTAGCCCATGTTTGACCCATTTTCCTCTAAACATTTCCTATCCACATACCTGTCCAAGTACCTTTTAAATGTTATTAATGTACTTGCCTCAAGCATTTCCTCTGACAGCTCATTCCAAATACTGACCACCCTGTAAGTGAAACGTTGCCCATAAAGTTTCTATTATATCTCTACCTCTCACCTTGAACCTGTGGTCCTCTAGTTTTTGATTCCCCAACCCTGGGAAAAACACTGCACAACCACACTATCTATGCCCCTCATGATTTATATACCCCTCTGTAAGATCATGCCTCATTCTTCTATGCTCCTATGCAAATAGCCCTTCCTGACGAACCTCTCTCCAGGTTAGAACTTTTTTCAAAGGTAGATGAGGATTGTTACAGTACATTGACCTATAAAGAATGTGTTGATCTACAGTTCATGGGGTAAATATTGAAGTCATTCAAACTGAGAGATGTCAAATAACCAGAATGAACTATTATCTCACTGTGAATCAGTATACTGTGCCATTTTAACACTCAACGAACAACTTCATCGGGTTGTTTTACAAGATTCATTATTTTACCCTTAGCTAAGATTACTCAGTCTGTGTCACCCATATTAAAACCTTTAATCTTAATAAAAGATTTTTACATTAGACTGCTAAGTCACATATTTCATTCAGTACTTAATGCAAAGAGGGAAGAAGTGATTTGTGTCTTAACACATTTCTGTGTTGTTTGAAGTTCCTGTGACGCATTAAAATTCCAACACTCATTCCATGACATTTCATTAACCGTAAGCTTAATTTGAATTGTTGATAGTGTTTTCCTTCTGATGAAAACCAAAGACACAAGGGACTGGCTAATGGTTTATTATTTACAAATAACAGATTGACCATCTTCCTTCTGAATTAGTAGTTATACTCACAAAATTCTGGACAAACTCAGCCGGCCAGGCAACATGATGCCCGGCCTGCTGAGTTCCTCCAGCATGTTGCGTGTGTTGCTTGGATTTCCAGCATCTGCAAATTTTCTCTTGTTAGTAGTTATGCTTAGTATTTTGATCCCAGAAACTCATGTTAGGGTTCCAGATTCATTTCTTAAGGAAGTCATATCTCATGTGATTCCAAATTCAGTGGGCCTTCAAATTCTTTGTACATTCCATTCAACTTCATTATTCTTTTGTTCAAAGAACATTGAATCAGAGGAGGACAGGATCAGATTTCGTGCTATGGTCCTCACTCATGAATTGCTTCTTAACTTTACTATCTTTCTAGATCCGTACATAAGAAATTGCTGTTTGGTGAGTCATAGAAGAACTTGAATCTTCAGAAAAAGAGGGATAAAAATGTTGGCAACAGGGTTGAATTGTACCAATTCAAGAAATTACTTAAAATAAATAGTGAGGGGCATTAAAAAGAACACATGGAGGGTAAAAGCAGTTCTTAAAATGCTTTTGGGCCCATGAAGGAGACACAATCCAGATGAGAGGTCTCAACCTAAACTATCTCCTGTCCATTTTCCTCTGCAGATGATTTCTGACCCACTGAGTTCCTGCAGCATCATCTTTGTTGCTGCAAATGTCCATGATGGATGGACAGAAAAAAAAGATATATAAAGTTAAAAAGTTGAAATATCTACTTATATATATGTTTATTAATTTGACCACATGAACCTTTGGTTGCTCTTTTCCATCATGCAAGGTCATAAAATTTCTTGATAAGATACAGTTTTGAAGTCCTGCAATATCACCTTGATTCATATGAGAAGGTTAAAAGTGAATCCTCATATCCTAGCATGGAACAGCGCCTAGCATGAAACATGTTCTTGACTTTCTCAGTGCCTTCACCCAGCTCTCTGAGGCTGTGAATTGCTAATAGCAATCAGGATTGGGAATCCCACTCAACTGTTCCTCTCCCTAACCAAGGCACTCTGTGGACATACATAGGGATTGTCCCCAGGGCCTTGACATTGATAGGAAGCAGGGCTGGGCTGAGAAGTGGTAGGTGGTGTTCAGTTCAGTGAAGTTGCTCAATTTGGAAGATCAGACCTGAAGGTAGAAACCATGGGAGGTGGTTGAGGTAGGTACACTGGGAACATTTAACAGACACTTAGACGGTCACATAGATGAAAGAAAAATGGAGGGCTGTGTGGGAGGGAAGGATTAGATTGATCTTAGAGTAGGTTAAAAGGTCAGCATAATGTTGTGGGCCAAGGGCCCTTTTCTGTGAAGTAGTGTTCTATGTCTATGTTCTGTGTCCTGGTTTTATTGTTCTACATTGGCTAAAGTCAAATAGCCCTTAGGTACAATTACATCATCGAAATACGGCACTTAAGTTAACACTGTTTCTCTCCAAACCTGTTTTCCATCAACCTGTCTCATAGTGAAAGCATACTTTGTTAAGTCAGGTTGCACCCTAGAGTGTGTGTACCTTCATCTTCCTCACCCTCATCCAGAGGCACCAGTAGTCAACAAAAAGACCAAAATCAATAACCTTGTGACTACTGCAAAAGTGTCCAAATATCTAATATCATGATTTTCTTACCCTGACATTATGTAGTTCAGAAAAGCGATTGACATTCATCGACTATAAAAGAAGTTGCTAAACAACAGTAATGTTAATGAATTAGGCCAGACGTTTCTCTTTCACATAAAAACACCAGACAGTACAGAAAATGTTTTTAGTTAATAGCCTTCTTGCATGAATCACTGTTTCATCAACAAATGGTACTTAAAGGCCACTCCTTGTGAGAAGCAACAGCCAGAGGGTGTGTAGATTGGGAAATCAAGAATCATAGCCCTTCATTCTACTCATGTTCATTGAAATGGTTGGAAAAACAGGAGCAGCAGGCTGTGGTCTATGAGCTCGACTCATGTAAATTCTCAAGGAAGGGAACCTTGAAAGTATACTTCTCAGGTTTTCCAGTGCAGAGCCTGAGCGTCACCCTGGAATTGATGGTTTTGACTGATCTGTTTGCCCTTCTGGCTTCCCCGCAAGCTGCCCCTGCACAGTGCTTCAGAAACTTCCCTTCCTGACAGAAACCAAACATCTCTTTTTGTCTAAGATGTTTAGATTTAATGGTAACAAAGCGCAAAAAAAAATCTTCTGCTGTTTTACTCATTCACAAAAATCAAAAATTGGTCAGTTCTCAAACGTGGTTGTAAAAGACTGTAATTAAATATGATGAAAGCATCACACAGAAATGCTCCATTAACAAGGGATAAGTATGTGTGATTCTGTCATGCTTCACTATGCTCTCTGTTTAACTAGAAAGTCAAAAAGATGCACCATCTGTTGATTTCTGGATCCTAGCCATGATAGTCTTGGCAGCTGAGCAAATATGCCCCTGGCACCATGCAAAATACAATGTGCAAGACTACCAGCCTGTAACACATTTACAGTAGGTTTGTTTTATGAATTAAATCTTTGATTACCAAATGTGTTAGTGATGACTAGGAAACCTTTACTATGTTACTTCATTCAATGTCCATCAGAACACTTAAGCCACACCTGGTCCAGCCCTTAAGTAACTACAATTATTAATATTTATTTGGATTAGGAGGAGATCAGCATGATTTTGTACAGAGGAGATCACGTATCACAAATCTGATTGAGATTTTTCAAGAGGTAACTTTAAAATCTGATGAAGGCAGAGCAGTAGACGTTCACGTAAACTTTGGTGAGGACTTTGATCCTCCTTTTGATCCTATAATGTAAAGTGATGAGGAAGGTTAAGTCACAAGAAATCTGAGGTATGTTGTGAAAATAGATCGGAACTTGTCTTGTTGATAGGATATAAGGGGTAGAAACTAGAAGGGCTGAATGGCCTATTTTCTGTGCTGTAGTGTTCTGTAGTTCTATAGGTAGTGATGAATGGGTATTTTTTTATTGGAAGCCCATATCAAGTACTGTATTATAGGGATCTGTGCTGAAACCTGTGTGGTTTGTAATATATAAATAACTTGGATAAAAAAATAGACGATCCAATCAGTAAGTTCTCAAATAGCATGAAAAATGGTGGAATTAGAGACAGAGAAAGAGAAGTTCTCTGGCAAAGGGTAGAGTGGGACATAGATCACCTGGAAATTTGGACGGAGCAGAGGAAGATGAATTTCAATTTAAACAAACTTAAGATTACTCCAAATAAATTCACATTGAGAAGTCAAATTCAGATAGGACGTACAGAGCAAATGGCAGATGCAGCGGAGACAGTGGAATTGAGAGAAGGGGATAGCATTTTTACAAGTAACAGGGTGGGATAAAGTGGGAGATCAGTTTCATAATTATAATACTCCAGGAAGTGAGTGGAGGCCGTTTTTGATGTTGGGAGGATGGTGGATGGCTATCCTATATTATAGTATAATCAATGGTATCATAATAACAGCTACTATCCTGCTATAGTACCCAAAATCATAGAAGAATGTGAAATGGCAGGGTCCTTAGCAACATTGATATAAAGAGAGACCTTGGGATGTAGGTCCAGTACTCTCTGCAAATGGTGACACAGATGGATAGAGTGAAAAAGTTATTCAGTATGCTTGCCTTTGTAAGCTGAGGCAGTGTGTTGGGATATCACGAGGCAGCTGTACTTCTGGTTACCATGTGACAGGAAGAATGTAGTAGCAACAGAGAGAGTACAGACTACATGGGTTTAAACTGAACGGGGGAAACTTTGGAGAGGAAGCAAAGAGATATGAGGAGTAACTATATCACACAGAGAGAAGGGAATATCTGGAATTAGCTGCCAGAAGAGGAGTAAAGGGAGGCACAGTTACAATGTTTAAAAGACATTCGGACAGGAACATGGGAAATGCTTAGATGCTTATGGGCCAAATGTTGGCGGTGGGATTTATGCAGTTAGGTATCTTGGAGGAGTTGGGCCACAGGGCCCATTTTAACATTGTATAATTCTACAAATCTGGCAGAGACAATTCCAGTTGCTAAACTTCACTCATGGGAAAATATTATTGTTTTTAATCGTGACTAACAGATTGTACTTCAACACACTCAAGTTGGTGACAATAAGCTTAATTTGCACTACAAGCCTGCTTACTTTTAAATGAGCTCTGTTTGAAGTGGTCACTTTACAAATTTGTAATTTGCCAACATACTGATATTGTGACACGAGATCAAATTGCACAGATAGAATTCAACACTTAATCAGAGAAGGTCAGTCAACTTTTGCAGTGAAAGAAAAAGAGTGAATGTTTTCGGTTGATGACTATTTTATGAATTGCGCCTGCTTTGGTGGAAGGTTATCAACCTGAAACAATTCCTGCCACTGTACCCATGACCAATGTGGGTTTCCTTTGGGTGCTCCAGTTTCGTCCCACATTCCAAAGATGTACAGATTAATAAATTGTGGTCGTACTATGTTGCTGCTGGTGATAACACTCGCAGGCTGCTACCAGCTCATCCGGTAGATCATACAGAGTAAATGGCAGGGTCTGTGTTGGTCATTGACACAAATGACACATTTCACTGTATGCTTCGATGTACATGTGACAAATAAAGCAAATCTTCACATTTTTAAATTTTTAAATCTTTTAAAATTCTAAATCATTGTTTCTCTCTCTATGGACACCAGCTGAACTTCTCTGATATCACTAAAAATATTGGGGCTTATTGGATTGAGATTTAAATCAATCCTTAATGACTTGATTAGTCATAATAGAGCCTTGATAACTCCATTAGCTCAAAAATATTACTTTTATCTGTGTTAAGTATTTCATAAGCCTATAAAATTAATTCTACTTATAATCTTTGCTTGTGATATGTTAGCTTCTTCAATACCCTTGTGTCTGTATTCCAAGCTGTAGAGTGTTAAATATGTAAAATTTAGTTAAAATTATGTCTATTTACATCCTGGTTTGCTGTATGTGAGAACTCTTCATTTGATTTCCGCTGTTGTCTCCTTTATTCCATCACCATTACTGGACATTAGAAATACGATGGAGCTGAAGCCTAATTCCAGCCAGTTTTGTGAAAGGTGAAGTACGCACCATTGACTTAGCTAAATGGTTGGGAACTGTGTTTTTCAAAATCAGATGCAAGCTCAGTCAGGCAATTGTCTACTTAAAGCATTACTTCACCATTGAGCCTTTGAAAAACTCTACTTTCAACATATGAATGTAACTGGACCATCCAGAATATACATTACAATGCCTAAGGCTATTGTACAGCGTTGTGGTAACTTTATGCATTGCACTGTATTGCTGCCGCAAAAAAAACCAAATTTAATGCATATATGAGTGATGACAAACCTGATCTGGGTCTCCACTGTGGACTGAGAGCGGGAAGGGAAGAAGAAAGAGGGGAGTCATTGTTGGGCAAGGAGAAGAAGTGGGAAGCACCATAGAGACATTCTGTAATGATTAATAAACCGATCTTTTGGAATCAAATGACCTTGCCTGCTGTCTCAGGTCGGAGTGTGTCTGCGCCCGCGCTACCCCCACCCCAACACTTCTTTGCCACCTATCCTACACCTGTCCCGTGGCACCCCAGCCTCACCATTCTCAACATCCTTTGCTCCTGCCAGATTTACAGACTCCCTCTCCACTCTATGCTGACAGATACAGTACTGTGCAAAAATCTTATGAAATCTAGTTATGTTTGTGTCTAAGACTTAACAATCTCCCCCCACTGAAACTAAATATGCTGGTCCTTGGTGCAATCACTTTAAATTCTAATTTTAACCTCATGAGAAAGTCATCAATTCCTGGCCAACTTACGAACCTATGTTGGCTGTAAAATCTCTGAAGTTCATAAGTGCTGATAGTACAACTAAAAAAGTAATATATTTTGCTAAAACAGAACTCTGAAGAGTCCCCTCCATCAATTATATCTTGCTCTTACACAGTTAATAACCAAAAAATATGCCCTGCAATTTGTTCAAAGTGTCTGTGAATAACGTTTCAACAACAGAAAAGAACCTTCCAGGACCTAGGACAAAGGACAATCACGTTGCTCTGTAACCAGTCAAATTAAGGGATTGGCAAATTAACAAAGCAAAGATTGGAGGAATTGAATGGTAGAGTGAGTGAATGGAGAAAAGCTAGTTTAGACATGCTCGTGTGGGCTGGCAGTATCGGACCCTCTGCAATTTACACTGGGCTCTGTTACATTCCTAACAAAGTGACCAATGGTTCTGAATGCCATCCCAGTTCAACTTCTCCATTTTGGGCAACCTGGGCCTAGTAGTTAGTTAGTCACTGCCTGTTACGCAGCTGACTTTTAGAGCAGCAATGAAGCTCTTTCATTGTTGTTTCCATAACAATTTTTTTTGACCAGTCAGGGTTGTCAGCCCCTGAACCTGGAGGACCAACGGACCACACTCAGTCTTGTCTCTACCCTTTGACCTGCTTGGCATGGGTTGCCCTACCAAGAGCCAAAGTACAAGGCACTGACTCCAGCCCATATAGCTCTCCGGGTCATTGAGGCATGCAAGCCTCCAAACCCTACACCAAGGTTGTGGTCTGCTTGGAGGATCTGGGCCAAGATTGCCAAAAAATTCTGGGGATGCTACATTTGCTATAGTCTTTAGTACTGAAGTGGTTAATGAACAGTAAATAAGCATTGTTAAAAGAATCACAGATGGCTAATCCACATAAATTTCTATACCGCTGGTTTGTTTTGCTTTTTGTTTGTGATTTGTGAATTTGGTAAGAATGTATTTCTGTTACCCCAGGAGTAGGGTGGGGGGAGGGGGTGAATACTTGTTTGAATCTTAAGTGACTTCTTCACCTACCAGAAGCTCTTACTTTCTATGATGAAGTTACCTTATGTCCTTGGTGCAAAGGTATCAAATTTCAGCAATTTGATGGAAAATTTCAATGTGCAGATAGAGAGTGAGGTGATTTTTGGAAAACTAACAGCCATGCTGTACAACACACAAGGTGCAAAAAGAACTTAGCGGATCAGGCCACATGTTTGAGGGAAATAGACAGTCAACATTTTGAGTCAGGACCCTTTATTGAGACTAGTCCTATACCAATCACCAGCTGCTCATTTATAATAATTCTATTTTATTGTCCCAACATTTCCATCAATCTACCCCAGATACTGCCTCTTACTAATCCACCAGGGACAATATATGAAGGTCAACTAACTAGTTGCATGCATTAGACTTGTGAGAGGAAACCAGTGTACCTGGGAGACAGCCATTTGGTTATATGATGCATTTAAACTATAACCATAAGACATAGTAGCAGAATTAGGCCATTTGGCCCATTGTGTCTGCTTTGCCATTCATTCATGACTGACCTTTTTTCCCCTCCTCAGCCCCACTACCCGCCTTTCTCCTTATACCTTTGATGTCCTGCCCGATCAAGAACCTATCAATCACCACCTTAAATGCATCCAATGACCTGGCCTCCACAACTGCCCGTGGTACCAAATTCCACAAATTCACCACCCTCTGTTTTAAATGGATGCCCCTCTATCCTGAGGCTGTGCCCTCTTATTCTAGACTCCTCCACCATGGGAAACATCCTTTCCACATTTACTCCATCTAGTCCATTCAACATTTGAAATGTCTCAATGAAATCCCCCCTTATCCTTCTAAGTTCCAGTGAATACAGGCCCAGAGCCATCAAACGTCCCTCATATGATAACCCTTTCAATTCTGTAGTCATCCTTGTGAACCTCCTCTGAGCCCTCTCCAATGCCAGCACATCTTTTCTCAGATGAGGAGGTGAAAACTGTTCACAATACTCAAGGTGAGACCTCATCAGTACTTTATAAAGCCTGAGTATCACATCTCTGCTCTTATATTCTAGACCTTTATAAATGAATGTTAACATTGCATTTGCCTTCCTCACCACTGACTCAACCTGCAAGATAACCTTTAGGGTGTTCTGCATAAGGACTCCCAAGTCCCTATGCCTCTCAGAATTTTGGATTTTCTCCCTATTTAGAAAGTAGTCTGCACATTTATTTCAACTACCAAAGTGTTTGACCATGCATTTTCCAATATTGTATTTCATTTGCCACTCGCTTGCCCATTCTCCTAATCTGTCTATGTCCTTCTGCTTCCTCAACACTTCCTGCCCCTCTACCGAGCTTCATGTTATCTGCAGACTTGGTAACAAATCATCTATATCATTGATATACAGCATAAAAAGAAGTGGTCCCTACACCGACCCCTGTGGAACGCCACTAGTCACTGGCAGGAAACCAGGAAAAGATCCTTTTCTTCCCACTTGCTGCCTCCTACTAATAGTCAATGCTCTAACCATGCTAGTAACTTTCCTATAATACCATGGGCTCTTAAATTGGTAAGCAACCTCATGTGTGGCACCTTGTTAAAGACCTTCTGAAATCCAAATATGCAACTTCCACTGCATCCCCTTTATCTATCCCACTTGTAATCTCCTCAACGAATTCCAAAAGGTTCATCAGGCAAGATTTTCCCTTAAGGAAACCATGCTAACTTTGTTTTATCTAGTCTAGTGTCATCAAGTACTCCATAACCTCATCCTTAACAATTGACTCCAACATCTTCCCAACCACTGAGGTCAGGCGAACTGGTCTACAATTTCCTTTCTGCTGCTTCCCTCCTTTCTTAAAGACTGGAGTGACCTTTGCAATTTTCCCGCCCTCTGGAACCATGCCAGAATCCAATGATTCTTGAAAGATCATTACTAATGCCTCCACAATCTCTACCACTAACTCTTTCACAACCCTAGGGTGCAGTTCATCTCGTCCAGGTAACTTATGCATCTTTAGGTCTATCAGCTTTTTGAGCACCTTCTCCCTTGTAATAGTAACTGCACCCACTTCTCTTCCCTCACACCCTTCAGCATCTGGCACACTGCTTGTGTCTTCCACAGTGAAGACTCATTTAGTTCATTAGCTGTGTCCATGACCCCGCTATTACTTCCCCAGCCTCATTTTCTAGTGGTCCTATATCCACTCTCATTTCTCTTTTATTTTTCATATATATATGATAAAGCTTTTTCTATCCACTTTGATAATTTGCTAACTTGCTTTCAGATTTCATCTTTTCCCTTCTCATGATTCTTTTAGTTGCTTTCTGTAGGTTTTAAAAAGCTTCCCAATCCTCCATCTTCCTGCTAATTTTTGCTTAGTTGTATGTCCTCTCTTTTGCTTTTACATTAGCTTTGACTTCCTTTGTCAGCCACAGTTGTACTATTTTACCATTTGAGTATTTCTTTGTTTTTGGAATACATCTATCCTGCACCTTCCTCATTTTTCCCAGAAATTCAAGCCATTGCTGTTCTTCTGTCATTCATTCCAGCATTTCCTTCCAATTTACTTTGGACAGCTCCTCTCTCATACAACTGTAATTTCCTTCACTCCACTGAAATACTGCAATGTCAGACTTTACTTTTCCCCTATCAAATTTCAAGTTGAACTCAAGCATATTGTGATCGTTGCCTCCTAAGGATTCCTTTACCTAAAGCTCCCTAATTGCCTCTGTTTCATTACATGACACCCAATCCAGTATAGCTGATCCCCTAATAGGCTCAACAACAAACTACACTAAAGAAGCAATCTCATAGGCATTCAACAAATTCACTCTCTTGAGATCCATTACCAACCTGATTTTCCCGATCTACCTACATGTTAAAATCTCCCATAACTATTATAACATTTCCCCTTTGACACGCCTTTTCTATTTCCCATATTTGCAAACTCCACACAGACAGCACCAGGAATCAGGATTCAACCTGGAATCCTGTGAGTTGGCAACACTACAAATTGCATCCCTTTGATGCTCCAGTAATGAGCAGAAATTTTAGGGGGCTTTCCTCATACTCTACTGCAATTAACCACCATCCAACCAAGAGGTAACATAGACAAAGATTGGAAGCCTCTTCAAAGCATGACTCCAACCCTCTCCCCTCATTTATGTGCATCTAAAGCATTTATTTGCCTTTCTGCCTGTTCAAAATTAGGATGGGCAGACAAGAATTATGAATAAAATAAATTGGAATCTGATATAGTGAGTCAGTGTAACAATCATTTCAATAATTGATGCTTGAAACAGATAATCCAACTCCAACAAGACTACAACAATCCTTACACAGCACGGCTAAATAACTGGGGGTGATATCTTCACCCATTGCGAAAATTCTTTGGGCTTTCCTTTGTTACCATTAGGCCAAGGTAGTGAATGCCCTACCGTCCACGGCGAACCCCTCTCGCTCCTCCCCAATGTCGCCTCCAGAAGTTATCCCCTTCAGCTTTTTTACACCAGAACAATGCAAAGGCATGGAATTAAAACCTTTTGTCTGCAAGGAGTTAACAGCAGGTCACTGAATGAGTTTCAGGAACAATTGTGTTTTTATAAACACTTGCAGCCAAATAGGAACACGAATATGAGCTTTATAGAAAGAAAGTTGAAATGTCTGTAATGGATCAGATCCTGATCAAATTGCAAGCTGGCTTCTATAGACCAATGCTGATTAATTCTTTCAGCAGTGACCATAGACACTGAATTTAAAATAACATATTTTTACTGTCACAGAGCTGAAATGACTTCATCAAGCATCTTCGAATTTGGCCTAAATAGTGCTTTTCATGACAATACTGATTAGGCAATGTGGAAAGAGGTGAGCAGACAAATTGGGGTGGCAGAAAAGAGCACAAATGCTATAATTCATGGTATTCATACTGATAATTCATTGTGGAATTCTGCAAGAGGTTTTGTCATTGGAAGCAACTTTATTTCAGTAGTATTAAATACTGCAGTTTAGTAAAATCTGCATTATAGATCTGATTATCTCTGCACTTCTCATTTTCAAAATCTGAGCAGTCAGGTTTTGCAAGGTAATTTGTCACGTTAGATAGTTACTCTTTGCAGAGCCGTTTGGTTTACCTGCCAAGTTTTTGTAATTAAATAATGACTCACATTCCATCCAAGCAACTTCTTGCATAGGTCTTGATGTAACACATTAAACTGTAAGGAAAGAAAGTCTTCCCAATAATTCTTCCATATATTATCTCAATTAAAATGTGTATTTTTGCGATGTATCAGCAGAAACATTCAGAAGTCACTGAGAACATTACGCCGTGCTGTACCATCTTGGATGGATGTACTTCCCGAAGTAGCTTGCTGTTACTAACTTGTTGCCAATGTGGAGGGCTGCCTTTGTTATGTTACGTACCCCGTAACTGGGTCACTTACCAGCAAAGATAGAGAGGTCTGTTGAAGTCTGACGGTACTATTTTTAACAGTATTTATTGATAAAAATACACAAAAATAATATCAATGCAAACATACAGATAACATACGTCATCAATACTAAATCTAAAAGCGCGGGTATAATAATAATCAATAAGAATTAGCTCTATCGTTGTCTACGGGATAATGTATTGTCCGATGGAAATATAAAAGTCACTCAAGTTCATTCAAGCTGCAGCTTTTTGGTTGGAGAGAAAGACGGAGGTTTAACTTGCCCATTCCTTTTACAATGTCAATCCTTTGAGAGTCGTTGGGGACTGGTTTCCCCTTTGTAGTTAGCTAAAGCCGTGCTTCCGTGATAAAGGCCCACCGATTCTGAGGCAAATGGAAAAGGACGCACGTGGGCTTTCCACCGGCTTTCGCTATTACGCTGTTACAGGAGTTCTAGCATTTCTTCTGGTGCGTCTGAAGGGGCTGTTCCCCAGACCCTCTTTTATCCTGACTCACAGGGTCTCAGATGTCAATCAGGTTGGGATGATGCAATCCCTCCACCAACCCCCCCCCCCCCCCCGGTTCATTGCCTGGGGGCTTCGATGCATCGTACAGTATTCAATACACCATTCCGTCTCCAAAAGACAATAGCCGTTATCAATGGTTCCACCTTTCGGAGGCCAGGACACATTCCAAACACTTTGTGGATTCTGCATGTCTTTCTCTCGTTTCCTGGGTCTGCTGAACTGACTTAAAAGTGATCTTGCGATTCTCAAAAAGGAGGGGGCCACGGACGTAACAGTTAACACTCTTTACCTAAGGCGTGGAACTGAAATGAACACACTCTAGTAACTTGTTGCCGTTTCCATAGCATTAGACTGTTTTTTCAACAAGGCCAACATTCAACCTAGGATGGATGGGAAGTGTGTAAGAGTCCAGCTGGATTTGAACTCAGGACCATTTGCCTTGACCTCTGGTGCTAATGCCACTACACCACCAATATGGCTAATTAGCTCATGTAAATTACCTCTTAATGTAAGCAACTGAGTAAAGAAACAGAAGACAAATTTTGCGTGGCTTCCATCCATCAGATTTTAGACAACTTATTTGAAACAGCAAGCTTCCGATGGACCCGGACGTGGATGTGACAAAGGCGTTTTCTCTTGTGGGAGAATTTAGAGATTCAGAATCAGGTTTATTATCACTGGCATGTGATGTGAAATTTGTTAATTTAGCAGCAGCAGTTCAATACAATATATAATTTAGCAGAGAGAGAAAAAAATAAATAAGATAAAACATAATAATAAATAAACAAGTAAATCAATTATGTATATTGAATATTTTTTAAAAACGTGCAAAAACAGAAATACTGTATATTGAAAAAAGTGAGGTAATGCCCAAAGCTTCAATGTCCATTTAGGAATCAGATGGCAGAGGGGAAGAAGCTGTTCCTGAACCACTGCCTTCAGGCTTCTGTATCTCCTACCTGATGGTCACAGTGAGAAAAGGACATGCCCTGGGGGCTGGAGGTTCTTAATAATGTATGCTGCCTTTCTGAGACACTGCTCCCTAAAGATGTCCTGGGTACTTTGTAGGTTAGTGCCCAAGATGGACTTGACTAGATTTACAACCTTCTGCAGCTTCTTTCAGTCCTGTGCAGCAACCCCTCCATACCAGACAGTGATGCAGCCTGTCAGAATGCTCTCCACAGTACAACTATAGAAGTTTTTGAGTGTATTTGTTGATTTGCCAAATCTCTTCAAACTCCTAATAAAGTACAGCCGCTGGCATATATTAAGACAGAATTAGTGTTTTCTTCCCTTAATGGATTTTAAGTCTGGAACTCAAAGGGCAGTGAAATAAGAGTCTGAATGTTTTTAGGTTAGAGGTAGATAGATTCTTGATAAGCAGGAGGGTGATATGTTTAAGTAATAGATTGGAATGCAGAGTTGGCGTTACATTTAAATTGGTCACAATCTTATTAAAGGGTGTATCAGGCTCATATTGTGAATGGCCTACTCTTGCTCATAACTTTACATCCATGCAAGTTTTGGAGACATTTAAAAGCACTATTTTATGTAAAGAATTAAACTTCAATGCCACAGTGGACCAGCAGTAAGATTTGAACTCAGTTCTGGATTGTTGGCCCAAGCATCTAGTTCTTTGTTCCCCGCAGTGCTATAATAACACAGTCTATGAATAATCAATAGCACGTTATACCAAAGGTGTTGACTAAAGATCTTTATGCCTGTTTGACTTTGTAGAATCACTTGTTCTCTTTCAGTGCTGCTGTCTGGCAAGAGAGAATGAAACCTGGCCAGTTCACTTGAATATAGAGCCTCAGTGACTTCTCTTATGCATCACTGTGAGATGTTGCCCATTTCTCTAGCTTTCTCTGGCAGGCAACCAGATGTGCAAGACTTCATTATCACTGTCACCTTGGCATCAACAACTCATGCTCAGTTCTGAGCTTTAAGTTGCGACTGCAGCAAAGAGGCAAATTTTAAAGGAGACTTTCTTAATGAAGCACAGATACACCAGGAGTTGTTCTTGTTTAGGATTCAGAATGGAGAGTTGCTCCCTGACTCCTGTCTTAGTTCATCTTGCAATTCCCCCTTTTCCACAACGTATTTCCTTCTTCAAACAACTCCAACAATTTGTTCAAGCATGATTTTCCTTTCAAAACCAACATTGACTTTGCTTAATTACATTGATTTTTTTTCTAAATGTCCTGCTGCAATGTATTTTATAATGACTTCTAACATTAGTCGCTATGGCAAATTCTAAGCTATCTGGCTTTCCTACTTCCTTTATCCCTTTCTGAATGAAGGAGTTACTTATTTTCTCTGTTGGAACCTTCCCAGAATCCAGGAAATTTTGGAAAATTAGAACTAATACACCAACTATGAAACTTAGCAGTTTGTGGTAAAACTATCTGACTCATCAATGAGTCTGTGGGAAGACATTCACTATCCTTGTCCAGTCTGGCCTCTCTGTCAACCTGGAACCATTGTTAACCATATGATCTGGCTTGAAAATCATGCAGTTGTATCATTACTGCTCCAATGTATCATAAATACTCAGAGGTTCATGAAGAGGTTTCATCACCAAATGTTCAAGGGTAATTAACACAGATTCTGGCAGCTTAGTTAAGCTAACAATTCCCCAAAAAATGTGAAAAATAGCACTTTTTTCACATTTGAATTCTCTGTATTGCTGTAATGCTCTGGATTAACGCTGCGATGAAGAATTCAATCTACAAACAGTAGACTCACAGCCATAAAAATGGAACTAAGACCACATGAGGTTGACAAGCTGCCCAGATAACATTGAATGGGTAGTAATAATGTATCAGGTATGGTTTGGAAGGCAGTCAACATTAGTCCTACGTTGTTTCTGAAAGATCAGTCCTTCAGCCTGAAGAACAAAGAGAAGCATCAGTGTAGAGCAGGAATCGGTAGAAGAAAGGAAGCACGTGGGAATACTATTTCTAGAATTCGCCAGGCTTGAGTCAAAGACTACAGTTGTTTATACATTTGTAGCATGTAGCCTGGACCTTGCTGCAAACTCATTCACCCCACCTCAGGCTTGAAAGTATGCACCCAATCTTGGGAACTTCTCACCATAGATGAAGGGATCCAATTGGAAGGTGTTTACCCGATACTGGGCAAAGGATGAAGGTGCAGCAGATGGAGTTGGAGACATTTTGCACCTTGATCTGAGGAGAGTGTTGTGCCGAGAAGGCTGACAACAAATTGCACCTGTTGCAGTTATTAGTGCAGACTTGAATCGAAGCTCAGAGAGCAAATGCTTTTTCTGTGTCAAAGTAACTTATCCCTTAACTTCTCTTTTTGAGCATTAGTTCTGTCCTTTATCCAGAGAGTGATTAGAAAACATTGCCATAGTACATTTAATAGTTTCTTGGAACATTGCTGAGTAATGCAAGCCCCTGAAATTACATGTCTCAGCTGATGACAGTTTTATAATTTATTGTGTTACCATTTGACGCTATCGTTCCTTCGTCGCCTTTTTATCAATATCTATTCTTTCAAAACCCTTTACCTCTTCAGAAATCCTAATTAAGCGATTTTGAAATCACTCCCTCCTTTCGTCAAGTCTGTTACAAGTTGAAAGGATTTTTATAATGATTTTTGTTAAGTCTAAACTACTTTTCAAAGGTTGAGTTGCTTTGAATTGTAGCTTTTGTTCTGTTTTGAAGTATTTGCATTCTTGCCTTTATAATACTCTCTCAAAATCTTTTACCATCCGTGTCAAACTGGCAGGTCATTAAATCTAAATATCAGATTTCTGACTCCTGCCTTTTTAAATCTGAATAATATTTCTTGTATTCTAGTCATTTAGTGCAAATCCTATAATTAAAAAAGCTTGCAGGAAATTGAACCTCGACTCCCTTAATTCTATACCATGAATATTCTATTTACCTAGCTTAGACTTCTTGTGAATATTCAAGCAATCAATCTTCTTTTAAAGTTAATTTCATTTAATCAACCTTCATTGCAAACCAGCACGTGCAATGTCATTTAAACTTACCACAACAGTTCAAATCTGAAAGGAGTCTGCAGTTGCCTCGTCTGGCAAATTGCTGTAAGTGCAGTGCTGCAAACATGTTTTCCCCTCACTCACCCATCACTCCGCAGTCTCTATCCCTCTTTTCATGTGTTCTTTGGCAAGGTTCGCTTCTGCTAATAATGAATAATGCTGCTTATGTGCTAGACTATAATTAGTCTTCAGGTAATAAATTCTTTGTTGGAGGCAGCATTGGATTATAGATGACTGTGGGGAATTCATGCCATTTGCACCAAAGCAATGCTATAATGCATAGTTTAAATTGTGAACATATCAGGTTTTATATCATTGCCTTTCAAATAAAAATACTACAGATTCGATGGTGGTTATGTAACGGAAAAAGTTAAAATGTTTTTATAATTAACAGTGTGTAACAATCCCACCACTAACTAAACACTGAAACTTGAACAAGAGAAGATCTGCAGATGCTGGGAATCCAAGCAACACACACAAAATGCTGGAGGAACTCAGCAGGTCAGCCAGCATCTATGGAAAAGAGTACAGTCAACATTTTGGGCCTTAAGCCTTCAGCAGGACTGAGGGGGATAAAAAGCTGAGGAATAGATTTAAATGGTGGAGGAGGGGAAAGAGAAATACAAGGTGATAGGTGAAACCTGGAGGGTGAGGGGTGAAGTAAAAAGCTGCAAAGTTGATAGGTGAAAGAGACAGAAGGCCATGGAAGAAAGAAAATGGGGGAGGAGCACCAGAGGGAGTCAGTGAGTGGGCAAAGAGATATGGTGAGAGAGGGAAAAGGGGATGGAAATGGCAAAGGGGGGGATGAGGGGCATTATCTGAAGTTCAAGAAATTGGTGTTCATGCCATCAGGTTGGAGGCTACCTAAGCAAAATGTAAGATGTTGTTCCCCAACTAGGCTGTGGATAGACATACCGACTTGGAATGTGCAGTGGAATTAAAATAGGTAGCCACCGGGAGATCCCGCTATCTCTGGTGGGCACGGCTCAGCGAAGTGATCTCCCAATCTATGTTGGGTCTCACCGATGTACAGGAGGCCTCGTAACTAGTAATTAGCCATAATCAGAAGATAGCACAAGTCTACATGTATCTTGGCACCTTTCTAAATGTTCCCTCAGACTATAACCTTGCATTTATACGGTCTATTTCAAAGTTTTTGTGGCATCTAAGCCAAACCCAAGCCAATTGCCACTCAGCCGGCAATGCTGTGGATTTGTTAAAGCTGGATGACATGCCCTCACTCCAGTAATGATTGCTCCTAAAGTCGGTTATTCAATCCTTTATCAGCAACTAGCAAACATACCATCTTGAAGTGATGAAACTTAAGCATACCCAAGTGTAAACTATGTGCAATTAGGTGTTATTGAGTAGTCAACAAATGATATTACAAACAGCTCAGAAAAAAGCACAAATGTGTAACTTATTTCCTTCATTTTTGCCACTCCCCTCACGCATGTGTCTAGTTATCATTGTAAATGCACAACACAGAATACAATGCAGATAGAGAACAGAAGCATGGCTCCTACAAACTTTGTGTACTTCAAGCGATTTGAGCCAAATTAAATTTGGGCTTTAAATTCATTTTGAATTGATACTAAATAAATTGTATTTCGACATCTGTACGAAATGGTCCATTTTGTGTTGTGGGCCAACATCAGTTTCTTATCAACACACACAAAATGCTGGAGGAACTCAGCAGGCCAGGCAGCATCTATGGAAAAGAGTACAGTCGATTTTCAGGTCGAAACCATTCGTCAGGACTGGAGAAAAAAAGCTGAGGAGTAGATTTAAATGGTGGGGGAGGGGAAACACAAGGTGATAGGTGAAACCTGAAGTGGGAGGTAAGGAACTGGGAAGTTGATTGGAGAAAGAGATACAGGGCTGGAAATAAGGTGAGAAAGAGAAAAGGAGATGGGGAATGGTGAAAGGTTGAAATCTGCCGGACGATGCTGCGGATCTTCTAAGAGGCTGTGGTGGCCAGTGCTATCATGTTTGCTGTTGTGTGTTGGGGCAGCAGGCTGAGGGTAGCAGACACCAACAGAATCAACAAACTTATTCGTAAGGCCAGTGATGTTGTGGGGGTGGAACTGGACTCTCTGACGGTGGTGTCTGAAAAGAGGATGCTGTCCAAGTTGCATGCCATCTTGGACAATGGCTCCCATCCACTCCATAATGTACTGGTTAGGCACAGGAGTACATTCAGCCAGAGACTCATTCCACCAAAATGTAACACTGAATGTCATAGGAAGTCATTCCTACCTGTGGCCATCAAACTTTACAGCTCCTCCCTCTGAGTGTCAGACACCCTGAGCAAATAGGCTGGCCTGGACTTGCTTCCATTTGGCATGATTAACTTATTATTTAATTATTTATGGTTTTATATTGCTATATTTCTTCACTATTCTTGGTTGGTGCTGCTGTAATGAAACCCAATTTCCCTCAAGATCAATAAAGTATGTCTGTCTGTCTGTCTGGAGGTGGGGGGGGGGGGGGGGAACACATTACCAGACGTTTGAGATTCATTTCTTGTTATGGGTTAACTGTTAATGTAATGAGGGTCACAAAGGAAAAAGGAAAACAAAAAAAGAAGGAATTTAAAAATGGAAAAACAAGAGATCCTGCAGATGCTGGAAATCTAGAGCAACACACGCAAAATGGTGGAGGAACTCAGCAAATCAGACAGTACCTATGGAGAGGAATAAACTGACAGTGTTTCAGGCTGAGATCCTTCACCAGGACTGGAATGGACAGGGGAAAATGCCATAGTAAGAAGATGGTGGGACAGGAAGGAGTACAAGCTGGCGGGTGATAGGTGAAACCAGGTGAGGAGGAATGTGGGTGAATGGGGGAAGGCGGAGGCAAAGTGAAAAGCTGAGAAGAAGGGCTGAGGAAGAAGGCATCTGATCTGAGAGTACAATGAACCATGGAAGAAAGGGAAGGATGGACACCAGAGGGAGATAATGTGTAGGTGAAATGAAGAGAAAGAGTGACCTGCTGAGTTCCTCCAGCATTTTGTAGGTGTTGCTTTGAATTCCCAGCACCCGCAGAATTTTTTTCTGTTTATAATACATCCTTTGTAGGAAGCCCCTCTTTGTACACACACAATCACACCAGTATCTCATAACTTTCAGGAAAATGTCCAAACACTCTGTACTCAATTGCTTTGACATTGAAGATCAGCAGACTATTTATCTTTCTGATTACTTGCTGTGTCTGCATGTGATTAGTAAAATTGACCTTAATTCAACTCCAACTTTACATAGTTTCAAAGTGATAAAGGTGTGAACATTCACTGAATGGTAATATGATCAAAATATGCATAATTTAGGTCATAACAGGCTGTCTTTGAGGAACAACGGAAACCTGGGTGGACTGTGTTAAGAGGCATTGGAAAGGTTTGGAAAGCAACCAGGGCTGTGCTGGACAGGCAATCTTCTGCATGTCAATAAAACCTGGTAAGATCACAGGCAAATCTTCAGGTAGGATAGCGTTCAAAGTATTTTCAAGACATCTAATCTTGGCCTTCCTTTTAGATGTTTTTTTCCCATTTTTTGTTTGTTTCCCATCAGTTTTATTGTCTTTCATACACCGAGAAATACTCCTTTTTAAACTATTTTTTTTCTTGGCAAAACGCTGTTAAGGCTTCTAGCTCATTCAAAGTCACTACCTAGAGTAGCTAACCTCCCTCTCCACAAGCTGATGGTGAGTGAGAAATTGACCCACTTATGATACCATAATGATAGAGAATAATTTCTTGGCATTGAGATGCAGCTGAGTAAGTTTGCTGAGTTGCTACAGATCTTCGATCATGAAGTTGGTTGATGCTGACCCTAGACCATATTAGCTACTTGTTGTTCAGCATGCAGAGATTCAAGCATGGAAACAGACCCATCGGCTCACCAAGTCCAGGTTTTCCATCGACCACCCATTTACATCAACCTTACATTAATCTTATGGTGGGACCAAGGATAGCATCCAGTTCACATTCAGAAAAGCTAGAAACATTTTCAGGACAATGAGGAACATGTGGGGATCAACCAAGTACAGTGTTCACACCAAAGTGAAGCTGTGTTCTGTCCACACTCTTGAGCAGGTCAGAATGCTGGGGCATGACAGAGAACGACCTTGTCATCATTCCACACCATAAGCCTCCGGAAGAACCTCTGTATTTCCAGGCCAAAGAAGATCCCCAACTACACTCTACTGCTTCAGTGTCACCAAGAGGATATGGCCACAATCATAGAACATAGAATAGTACAGCACACTACAAGCCCTTTGGCCCACAATGTTGTGCCCACCCTTAAATTCTGCCTCCCATATAACTTGTGAGGAAATATTGGAGATGGATTGGGCATGTGATGAGAAGAGAGGCCAACTCCATCATCAAGACAGCAGTTTCTTGGACCCCTGAAGGGCAGTGGAAAAGTGGGAGACTAAAGATAACTTGGTGCTGTACTGTAGAGGCAGAAATGAGGTCCCCGAACCACACCTGGGGCACAGTAGAGAAGATGTCCAAGAATAGGCAGAGATGTGGGATCTTCATTGCTGCCCTAAGCAACAGCAGCATAAAAGGCAGTAACTAACCAACCAATCTTATTTTTTTCTCCCTACATTCTTATTGACTTACCCCAGTTTCTGCCACTCACCTACACACTAGATCGTCAATTAACCAGCCAAACTATATGTCTTTTGGATATGGAAAACTAATGAGATCATTGGAAGGATGTGCAAACTCCTGGCAGGTAGCAACAAAGGTAACACTGTACTGCCTTGTTTCTTGGAGTTGTACTTGTTCCCATGAAAGGCCTGACTCAGAACTCCATTCTTCAGTGACTGGTTGGTTAATGAGCTATTTGTTGCAGGTTACCCAATCTCATCCTTAATCCTGTGGCCAAGTTGTGGATATGACTTCTCCAATGCAGCTGCTATTGAGTGCTAAATGTTGGAGTATAAATGGTTCTATTAAAGGCAGAGTAGGACTAGCAGGAAACTATACTTTTGTAAAGATACCTCTTATCTAAATTCAAACCTTTTCTAATTGTAGAGATTAACTAGAACACTTCTTAGAGGATGTATTACTGGCTCCAGACTCTGACCCACCCATTAGTTTCCAAATCATTTAAACAGAGAAGCAAATTAACCTAGCTGTTCCTTGTTGACAATGGAATTTGCATTTGCAAGAAGCTGACAGCATTTGAGATGTGGACATACAGATGGATCCTCAGGGTATCAGACGTTGAAAGGAGATCCAACAATTTCATTCTAGAAAAGACTGGCACGAAACCAATACTTCTGGAAACCATTATCGGAAGGAAACTTCATTATTTTGGACACATCTCAAGAACTGATGACACACTGGAATGCACTGTGCTTGAAGGCAGAGTAGAAGGAAACCGTTCCTAAGGGAGACAGAGGACAACCTGGATCAACAGCATCAAGAAGTGGGCCAGCCTCACCACCAAAGATGCAAGAGGTTTGACTGCAAACAGATCGCAGTGGAAGAAAGTGGTCGCCAAGGCTCTGGCAGAGTATGACACATGATGATGATGATTATAAGTAGCTAATACTTTGTCAGGTTCTTTGTCTGTGCTTCTCTCCATCTGGACAGTAATCCAAGAGGAGATTTTGAAGAGCAAATCGACTTTCCAAACAAAACTTCATTGAAAGTTGATATATTTTATATGATAAATATTTATGTAATATACAATATATAATATAATATATAAAATATATTTTGTATAATATATAAAACTTTATATATGTGCTGCCTGGTTTAGAGAGTATGGATGATGATCAGAGATTAAGGGAGCTAGGGCTTTACTCTTTGGAGAGAAGGAGGATGAGAGGAGACATGATAGAGGTGTACAAGATATTAAGAGGAATAGACAGAGTGGACAGCCAGTGCCTCTTCCCCAGGGCACCACTGCTCAGTACAAGAGGACATGGCTTTAAGGTAAGGGGAGGGAAGTTCAAGTGGGATATTAGAGGAAGGTTTTTCACTCAGAGGGTGGTTGGTGTGTGGAATGCACTGCCTGAGTCAGTGGTGGAGGTAGATACATTATTGAAGTTTAAGAGACTACTAGATAGGTATATGGAGGAATTTAAGATGGGGGGTTATATGGGAGGCAGGGTTTGAGGGTCGGCACAACATTGTGGGCCGAAGGGCTTGTAATGTGCTGTACTATGTTCTATGTTCCATAACTACTCACACCACTCTCTGGCAACATGTTGTGTTATGTCATTGCCAGTAGCTTGTTTTCACTTACAATCAACAACCCTTTGCCACCCTTTCTGTGTTCTAGATGTTATAAAATGTCTGACCTTGAAATGTTGGATTTAAACAATTACCATGAGATGATTTTTCATTTCTTGTATAGTTAACTCATTAGTAGTCCAAATGGTGACTGTGAGAAATTATTTATGAAATTTTTTTTGTGCCTATCTTTATTGTCTTGATGGAAAAAAAATGCTTAAAAATACAGTTGTTCAAAAGATACTATCTTCATGGTAGCTATGTTCAAAACTAATCACTAAACTCCAAAACCTGGTCCTCAATGCCCCTATGTGCACTTGGATTCTGGACTGCTTCACTTGCAGATCCTGGTCAGTTTGGACTGGAAAAGAAAATCTCCACAATCTCCATCAGCGCAGGAGTACCACAGGGATGTGTGCTTAGCCCCCTTCTCTACTTGTTTTAAACCTATGTCTACGTGGCTAAGTACAGCTCCAACACCATACACAAGTTTGCTGATGACACCACTGCTGTGGACTCTATCAAAGGTGGTGATGAACCAGCCAAAAGGAGGGAGATTGGAAACTTGACTGAGTGGTGTAATAACAACAACCTCTCATTCAATGTCAGCAAGATCAGGGAACAGACTGTAGACTTCAGAAGAGGGAAACCAAAGGTCCATGAGCCTGTACTCATTGCAGGATGAAAGATGGAGAGGGTTGGTAACTTTAAATTCCTGGGTGTCACTATCTCAGAGGACCTGTCATTGACCCATCATGTAAATATAATTGCAAAGAAAGCACTTCTTCTGGAGTTTGTGGAGATTTGACGTGTCATTGAAAACCTAGGCATACTCTTATAGAAACACACACAAAATGCTGGAAGAACTCAGCAGGTCAGGTAGTATCTTCAGTCCTGATGAAGGGTCTCAGCCTGAAACGTCAACTGTACTCTTTACCATAGATGCTGTCTGGCCTGCTGAGTTCCTCCAGCATTTTGTGTGTTTTGCTTAGATTTCCAATATCTGCAGATTTTCTCTTGCTTGTGATTAAAGTTCAATAGATATGTGGTGGAAAGTGTACTGACTGGTGGCATTTTGGCCTGGTATAGGAACACCAATGCCTTTGAGTGGAAAATCCTGCAAAAGGGAGTGGATTTGGCCCAGTACATCATGGGTAAAGCCCCCCCGACCATTGAGCTCAACTGCAAGAAACATTGTCGTAGAAAAGCAGCATCCATAATCAAAAATCCTCACCACCCAGGCCAAGCTCTTTTCTCGCTGCTGCCATCAGGTAGAAGGTACAAGTACAGAATCTCAGGACTTGCACCACCAGGTTCAAGAACAGTTACTGCCCCAGGTTTTTGAACAAAAGGAGATAACTACACTTATTCTATTCCTGGTGTTCCCACAATCAATGATCTCACTTTAATGACTGTTTATCTTGTTATTTCATGCTCTCGTTATTTATTGCGATTTATTTATAGTTGCATTTGCAGTTTGTTGTTCATTGATCCTGTTTACAATTCAATCAACTGTTTACAGTTACTGTTCTATAGATCCTCTAAGTATGCTTGCAGGAAAAAGAATCTCAGGTTTGTATGTGGCGACATGTATGTATTCTGATGACAAAGTTTACTATGAACTTTGAACTTGAGGTCTGTCTTTGACTAATCCTAAACTTAAAGTATTTGACATTTTATTCCCAGGATGCACAGTGGTGCAGCTTGTACAGTTGCTGCTTCAACTCCAGGAATACAGGTTTGATCCTGGCTTCCAGTGCTGTCTGTGTGGGGTTTGCACATTCTCCCTATGGCATGTAGATTCCGCTCACCCAAAATTACTTGCGGTTTAGTAGGTTAATTAGCCGATGTTATTTTTCCGGAGTGTCTGTGGTAGACATTTAGAAAGTTGGTGGAAATGTGGAGGGAATGCAATGGGATTAGTGGAAGTAAGTGTTTGATGGCTGGTGCTGAATCGGTGAGCCAAAGCCTTCTGTGCTGCATAATTTGTTGGCACAACAGCCAAGGTTTGTTCTTCAGTGGGATTTTCACCAAGGTCCATTTAATGGCGAGTAGTTCCTTTACTCTTGATCCAGAATGATGCTGTGTAGAGTTGAACTTGCACTAGAAGAAGGCACAAGTGTATGTCTTCTGTTCTCCTCCTCCCTGGGAAAGAATGGCCCCAGCGTTCAGGTGGCAGAGAATGGATGCGGTGGTAAGCATCTCTTGAGCTCCTCGAAAGCGAGGTCCACAGCAGATTATATGTGGGGGAGCTGAGAGGAGTGGCAACTTGGCTGTAGCTCCTGATGAAATGGCAGTAGTATTTGGAGAAGCCCAAGAAGTGCTGTAGCTGTTTGAGGGAGCGTGGCCGGAGCCATTCAACAACAGCACACACTTTCTCTGGGTCCATGGTTATGCTTTGGGGTGAAAGGGCATCACCCAGGAAGGAAATGACTGGAGTATGGGAATGGCATTTTTCTAAATTGCATTGCAGTTGCTTTTCAACAAGATGCTGAAGGTCTAAACAGATATGGTCTTGGGGTTCCTTGGAGAAGATGAACATATTGTCAAGGTAGAAGAACAGATACTGTGTAATATATCTCAAAGGATCACATTGATGAAGGTTTGGAAAACAGCTGGACTATTGGAGACACCAAAAAGGCATCTTCAAGTATTCATAGTGGTTGGTGAGTGTTAAGAATGCTGTTTTCCAATCATTTCTCTGGAAGATGCAGATCAGGTTGTACCTACTCTGTAGATCAAGTTTGGTGAAGATCTAGACCCCACAAAGAGTTTTGAATGCATTATCCATTAGGAAGAGGATGTAGCAGTTCTTAATGGTGATTTTGCTGAGTCCACGGTAGTTGATGCAGGGTCGAAGACCCTATCTTTCTTTTTGCCAAGGAAGAATTCTGCACCGGCTGGGATCTGGGACAATCTAATGAGGTCATGCTGCAGCACTTTGGTGATATAGTCATTCATGGCTTGAGTCTCAGGATGGGAGAGGGAGTAAAGTTGACCTTGAGTAGGGATGGTGCCTGGAAGGACGATGCTCACACAGTTTTCTGGTCTGTGAGGAGGCAGGGTTCTGGCTTCCCTTTTACTGAAGATGACAGCTAAGTTGTGCTATTCCTGTTGATATTTGGGAAGGTTGAGAGTTCCCTCTGTCTCCACCAATTTATGGAGTGAAGTCAGCTGAGGCTTCAGGGATGTCCATCAATGGCCATGATACAGAAGGCATGAGAGATAGTATCGGTAGAGGGCCCAAGCTTAGTGTCTAATCCAGAAAGTTGCCTGCTATACCAGAGGTTCCTGTGCATGCAGACCCATTGTGGTTTGGAGGAGAGCAGAGAGAATGAGTCGAGCTGCGTAGTTAGAAAAATAAGCTGAGGGAAGCTTATCGGATAGAAGGCGCCTTGTCTCTAACTGATGGTGTCATTTTCCCAGACACAGTGGGCATTTAATCTGTGGCTGATCAGCGGCTCTTCAGTAAGCACCCAAGTTGTTTCTCCAGTAACACTCTCTTGGAGCTTTCCCTGCCTGCCTGCATGGGTTCTGGGAGCATTTATCATGAGGGTCCTGCAGCCTGAAATGGTTTTGGGAATAGAATTAGGATTCTGGCTAATGATCAGGAGGGTCGTTCCATTAGACACTTATCATTCTGAAGGGCCAGAGTGACGAGGCTTTTGAGGTCAGTGGTCACCTCTCGAGTAAGCGGTCCAAGAGTCATGGTGATAGGCCAGTTGTGCTTCAGCATTCCAGCTGCACTCCACCATGAGGGTCCTCAATTCTGCAGTGTAATCCCGCTCTGAGCTTGAACGTTGATGCAGGCAAATGATCTGATCCTCTAATCTGCTACCCACCCCACCCCTCCACTTCCCAGATGGTCAAAAGCCCAATGCGTGTCAGTGGTGAATGCCTGATTTTTATTGCAAATGTTGGTTTTATTGTCCCAGTTAGCGGCAGCTCAGGCCAGAGCTTGTCCAGTCAGAAGAGTGATGACGAAGGCAATCTTGGCTTGGTCTGGAGAATACAGAGGTGGCTGGAGCTCGAAGTGTATGGTGCACTGGGACAGGTAGTTACAGAGTCAGGTTAGGGATCTGTTGAAGCATTCGGGCACTGAAACCTGGGGCACCAAGGGAGGAGGATGACTAGTGAGGGGTTGCTGTATCAGAGGATTGGTTGATAATGGTGAGCAGATGGTCAATAGGTTCCTGCTGCTCCGGGAATTTGTGCTCTTGTCAATGAACAATTTCCTTTTGATGAGCATGCTCTTGTGGGTCAATCATTGGCTCTCCCATTCTGACAGGAAATGCAGAAGAGGCTTCAAGCAAAGGCCAAGCAATGGAGATGATGAGCAGTAAATGACAGTTTACTAATAAACTGCAAAATAACAAGCCACAAAACAAGAGAGAACAGATACTTTACATGACAAGGCAGCAAGGTAACTGAGGGCTAGAAGCAACTGGTTAAGGTTGGCTGGTTTGATGAGGGATCAAGGATTGAGGATGAGAAATGGGTCTAAATAGGCTGCAGGTGATGAGTTAGAAATGAATGGCAGTTGATCCTTTTACTTGGGTTGAGACTGGGATGTGCCTGCCTGTCCAGGACTGATAATATTTTCATTCAGTATGCCTAAGTCATTGTTCACATAAATTAAGTACAAATCTCTAATCAGATTATTTCAATTGCATTTAGAAAAGCCATGGAATAATTCTGGTTTTCTAAATGACCTAGAGTAAATTAAATTTGAAAAAATACATATCACATTTTATTTTCAATTAAAATGTATGTTTTATTAAAGACTAATATCTACTGTATTTGTCATATGGGCAACTATAAAAAGGGGAAATCCAGATCTCAGATGACATATGTTGAAATGGTACGATCCCTGAAACTTTCTGGGCCAACGACAACGGATTCTTAGCTCCCTCATGCGGCTAAGCTCAGTAAACTTAGCAATTAGTTCCCTAAATGTGATGTCATAAAGTTCTTGCGTGAAAAATTCTTGAAATCCAAAACAATCCCATTCTGTTTCTTTAAAAAAATACTTTTAGAGCTCATCAATGCCAAAGATTTACTTGAATATATCACAGAAAATAAATCCAAGACTACTGCATGCATATCTATCGGTCAAGTATATTTATTAATATTGATATAGAGTTTTCATATTATTCTAACAATTCTAAAAATTCAGGGCAAAGTCAAGAAAAAAGAGAGCAACTGTATAGCTATATACCAGTAGCAAAACAAATCTTTATATTTCAAATAGCTGGAAGTGTGACATGTTTATACACAATATTTAAGTAACTAAGGAAAACCAAATAATTTCCTTACGTAGAACTTTCCTTTGCAGTGGTTGACACATGTTTTATGGAATTAACTCCTCCTGCAATTTTCAAAGGAGGTGTAATGTCAGCAGGAACTGTTGGCAGTCACACCTCAGTATGGGTTGGTCCGTGTTCAAAAGCAGATTTACAAAACACAACTAAATATTTCTTCCCACACCCCCTTGCTAATTCATACTTTTTTTTTGAAGTAATGGAATCTGGAAAATGATCAATGTAAGCCACACAGCAGGAGATTGGGTTTCCAGTGCCCTTTTGTATCTATTCTAGGGCAGTGCCTAACAGCAGGAGGTGGGAACAGGAGTGACACGGAGCTACTACCACTCACCCATTCACCAGTTCAGGACAAAGTTTACAAAAAACTTGGGAGCAGTCACCTTCACAATAGTTTCTCAAAGCTGCGTGTGCATCTGTGTGTTTGTGGGGTGAAGTTGGATGGATTATAGTGTGTGCAAGCTAACGTGCTCAGTTGCCCTCTGGATGTGAGACCAATTCCAGTCCCTTTCTATATTCAGATGTGCTTAGTGCTCCGTTTAAAAGAGGATTGTGTTACTAAAATATTGGGGTTTCAGGAGCTTATTTTCTCACAAATCTATTGTGTCAAAAGATAAAAGAAACATGAAATCAAAAATTTTAAGCTGAAATTTTGAAATAATACCAGAATAATGTATTGATATCTGTTGTTCCTCCCTCTCTCTCGTTTTATTTCTTGCTGCAGGAAAGCTCATTTGATTCGAAAACGATTGGACACCGTAAGTGACCGCTGTGCATCGTTACTACACAGTGCCTATATTCAGAGCCACATAGACTCAGTTCTGTATTTCATCTGTCGAATGGAAGAAACCAGACCCACGGGGATGGTCTGGTATAGCACCTTACATGATGCAAAGGTGACATGTGATGAAAAACTCATGTCCGTCCCTCGCAATATCTATGGAGACACTAAATTGTGGTGAGATGACTTTGCAACTGAACTTCAGTCAATGTGCTCAACTTTTGAAATTTTAAAAGAAGCGAGGCAAAAAACAAGGATTCTTCATCTCAATCAATAGTGGGAACTTCATCAGACAATACATGTGTAAAACAAGCCTTTCAGGCTTTGGTGCTTGTCCAACTGTTTAAAGAATGAGAAAACTGGAGCTACATGATTGTTGATGTGAAGTGCTTAATTCCAATCAACTGTTAAGTGAACAGACAGATGTTGAGAGAATGCATAAATTAGTGAACTGACCAAAAATTCCCAGAAAGGTTATTACAAAATGTTGTTGACCTTTTTTTTTGCATTTTATAATTTGACAAAAAAAAGTGAATGCACATCTTTTTAACAAAATGATGCAGAATTATATGAAGAATAATGGGTCTATAAAAATTGAACCTAGCATGGATGGAGTTGATCGTTTTAACTGCCTTAAGTGAGAGCAGAGTTCAACCAACTGACCAGTACCAGATAGTAACTTTTAACAGTTAATTCAGAAACGTAGTCATGATAGATCATTAATAATTCATGATTTGCAAAAGTCAGATTAACAAATCATCCTTGTAAATAATTAAATGCACAATGTACCACTCATAAGGCACAGTGTTTTACATTTGAAAGTGGAAAGATTGAAGGAAATAAAGGCAGGTGCATAGGAATTATTTTTTGTTGTTTATTGATAATGTAGTCTTTAGTAAATTATACCAGCAGAAACCCTACATTCTTTGCCCTTCTAACTAACCAATTAATGACATTGATAAGCCAAGTTGTGCATTGGTACTTGATGATAAGCAATGATGTTCTAAAATACATTCTGACTTAATTTTTCTGACGGTAGCTGTAAAATGCTGGCTTGAAATTTCCTAACAATGCTTTAACCTAGACTTTGAAAGTAAATAGAATAAATGACCTTGAAAAGTGAAATGGTTTCCAGTGCACAGTAGTAGTTATCATATATGTTGGCTATATTTGATTAAGTTCTGAACCATGGATACTAAACATATATTATTCAAAAGACAGTAGTTTGAAGTTTTGATCTGGTTACACCAGTGTCATCAGCTTCAATAAAGGGGGTACTTATCAATAAGGTAATTAATTCCTTTTTATGCTTTGATGGAGTAAGATGTAACAGGTATTTTTCTCTTGAAGAGGGTGTATAAGCTAGAGCAGATATATATTTGTACAACCATTTAAAAGGTTCAAGGTGTTAGCAGTTGCTGGGAAATGCTTGGGGAAATAGGTGTGTGGTAAGACTTTTAAGAGCAAATGAAGGTGTGGCCGTTATAAATTTAAATCAGAGGGTAAAAAATGAACAAAATTGGGATGAGATAGAGACACTTATACAAGGGTGAGAGGAGTTCAAGGAACTAACTTGATATCAGGATTGTTCACAAACTAATATATAAATGCAGCTATTGATACTAGATTAACTATGAAGCCATTTGTATGCACATTTAAATTCTGGTTAATTGTGGCTAGTTGAGGTGCTTTGAACTAGAAACTTAGTGTGACTTATGATGGGATTAACGACAGACATCTGGATAGGAAATGGATTTTGATACACAATGGTAATTGATTATGACATGAAGCAGTATTGTCGGATTTCACTGTAATAAATATATTATTTGATTTGATAAAAATAAAAAGTTTCATGCATCCCATGCACATATTCACACTTCTTATCAATTCAAATGAGCTTGTGCGGGATCACTTCTCAAGAAAGTTTGAATTCATGCACTTTCAGAACAGTATCGTTTCATTCTCTCAGTCCGTTATTTCATTGTGCCTTGTGGTTCAGTAGAAGTTTGTTCATTGGGCAAATATCAAATTAGTTTATATTTCTATCACAAGCCTACAGAATTCATAAGACCATATAACAGGAGCAGAATTAGGCTATTTGATCTGGCACGTGATAGGACAATACCTGAACTTGGGGGGAGACTAAACATAAATCATTCTTGTTCCTTTCTCACTTTCCCTCTGGCTGCATCCTTATGCAAACTTGTTGTGGTGAACTACATATACCTGTCTGGACACGCCCCCCCTGCTGACTGTTCCTGTGTCTCCTCCCACTGACCGTGGCTCCTCCCACAGACCCCGGTATAAAGGCGATTGAGGCCTGAGCCCTGCCCTCAGTCTCCAGGATGTAGCATGGTGGTCAATTACTGCTTGTTCTTTCTTCCAGTCAATGAAAGCCTATATCTCGCCTCACATCTCAGAGAGTTCTTGATGGTGCATCAATTGTAAACAGAGAAATTTCAATAGTATATTGGATTGACAACAGAGAATGCACCAATATTTTAAGATTCTTTTTCACTTCCATGATAAAAGGGAGAAGCACACAAGCAACATTTTTCAAAATTTTTCTCTTTAGGAGTGAGGAAGCACTGCTAAAGTTTGTGTTACTTCAAAGTTTGCTGAAAGATTAAGTGCAGTATTATGTGATTCTGTGGTTTGACCTCATTTTACCTAATTATTCACAATTCCAAGAGAAACATTTTGGCTCTTCCTACACTGATAAAAAATGAAAATGGAATAGAGTCAATTAAAAGAGATCTCAAGGGGTTGGAGTGAGTTGGGGGCCGGGGTTGCTGGGCGTTTAAAAAGATAATCTTTAATAGGATTAAGAACCAGTGGAATGCATCACTGCTTGTTAAAGGTTGCAGACAAAAGGTAGTACAACCATCCTGCTTCCCTTCCATTGCTCTTGAAATGATATTGGTTCTACGACTAATTGAGTGATGGTCAAAAGTTGTTTTTGTATTTGGAGACCTGTGACCTGTGGTCTGCCACAGCTATTGGAAATGCCACTCTTAAAGTTCGTTACAAATTTGCAAGTGACATGAAGTTTGCTGGTGCAGTTGACAGCGAGGAGAGTAGTTTCAGATTTACAGACTATTGATCATTTGGTAGAGAAAGGGTAAATGGAACTTAATACAAAAAAAATGAGGTGTTACAATTTTGCAGGGCAAATGCAATTAAGATACAAACATTCAAGGGGGGGGGGGGACTCTGAGCAAAAGAGGAATTTACTGTGCATGTTCAAGGATCCCTGAAGCACAGGTAGGTGCTTAAAAAGATATACAGGATAGTTGCTTACATTAGCCAAGTCATAGAATATAAGAGCAGGGAAATTATGGTAAAATTATATAAACTATTAGTAACACCACAATTGGAGTGTTGTGTGCACTTCTAGTTGTCACATTACAAGAAGGACATGTTTACATTGAAGAAGGTACAGAGAAGATTGACTTTGCTTTTGCCTGTGATGAATGTTTTGGCTATGATGCAAGACTGGGTAGACGAGACTTATTTTCTTTGGAGTGAAGAAAGATAAGAGGTCCTGAATGATGTATACAAAATCATGAGGGACATAGAATAGATGGTGAAGATAGTGATATTTCCTTAGCAAGATGCATCTATGACAATAGAGCAGTGGAGGCAGCTACTCGTGCAATATATTGGCAAAAAGCTCTATGGGAAAAAAAAGATTAGTAGAGAAAGGTGCAGAGCCAGATCTCTTTATGTCCCTTGAACTAGTTCATCAGTTGTGATCAATAGTGTCTTGACAGGTGGAGAGGAACAAACAATATTAGTACTTCACCCACAGACACATTGACCATGCACTATCTTTCTCAGCACATCATGACTTGAAATCATCTTAAGATAAAGAATCTGGGTTCACAGAAATGTGCAGGAGAACCATCTTTGACCCACCATGACTGTGCAGTCTTCTCACTGTAATGTTATTGGGATTTTGTATAATTAGCCATCGAAGAACTTCGCCAACAACTGCATTTCCAAGTGAGGTTACTTAGCTCTGCAAATGTTTCAGATTCAATACGGGGCAATTGAACCATGACTATCTCTTAGTCACTCTGTCCTCCAAACACACCGAATTTCTGAAACCCTGTTGCTAAGTCCTCTGAAGTAAAATAAATAACCGTTGCCGAAACTGAAATACCACGAAAGGAACCAAAGCAGAACTTCAAGGAAGAAGCTATTCCCTTTACCTTGTTAGTGCATGGAACTTTACAAAAGTGCTCCCATTTTTAGGTCCTCCTAATTCAATTGCTGTTTTCCCTTCTTCTTGGCTGAACCTGGTGTAGGATCCATTTTGTTCCAGTTTTAAATATATTGATTAGTTCTGAGCAGTTTCTGTCCCCTGCCTCGGCTCTGAACTGGAATACCAAGAACGATGGCATCTCAGCTGAACTTCCTTTCCTGTTCTGCCATTCTACCGTTCTACCAAAGGATATTAGGGCCATGGTGTAATAAATGTGGTCTCTGTAGTACTTTGCCTGACTGATGCACATTTGTTTGAAGTTATGGGAAAAAACTATCGTATGTACCTGCATTATTTGAACCAAGGTGTCATTTAGGTTTTGATTTACAGATAAGGACAGCACTTTTTTTTGCATGACAATAATTACACTGAGTGAAGTACTTTAGTTTACAGTTTGCAAGGCACTAAAAATAAATCCACGTAATTCCAAAAGTTGAGAATATTTAGTAGGAAAATAATAGTTCAAAGCAGAAGTAACTTTTGGAAGTCCCTCTGAGCCACAAAACTAAAAGCAGATAAGTGCAATGCATCTGTGAGAGGCATAAAATATATCATTGTGTGTTGACTACATGATATGAAATGCCAGCAGCTCTTTCCCTCAAGAACCTAAAAGTTCAAAAGTAAACTAATAAAGATATTGAATTTCGGAAATTCTCAGTGAATGACTGAAAATGAAATAATTCCCCCTATTTTATGAATAGTTGTAAGTTTTCTGTAAAATTGCTAATGCATTGTCATGTTAAATTCTTTCTTCCCGCTCTATCTAATTTTCTCTTAACTATTCAAACATTTATTTAATGGTACGTTATACAGCCTTGTGGCTTATTGCCAGGAATGCAAATGTTTTGAATTTAGCAGATGGTGGTCAGAGTGTTCCCACTGGAACACTACATAAAAGGTGAGGCACTATGCTCTTATTTCTGAACTAACATTTAAAAAATCTTACAGACATATCATTTAATAGAAATAGTAAGCTTTTCTTTTGAAAAGGAAGAAATTGGTTCCCTTATCTCTCACTAATCCTTGTAAATTAATATTACAATTTTTTTTAAAGAAAGACTTATCCTACAATGTTTATACATCTATGACATTGTATTTCAAGTTCTCCAAACAGAAAATAAGCAAAGCGTTGTTCTTGATGTTCTGCTTCAGAACTCCATAGTATACATTACGAGATATTAAATTGTTTTTCTTTTGTTTAAAAAAACTGCAGGTTGTGATAAATTTATACCACATGAATGATTGAGGCAGATCCAATAATGTTGCAAAAAATCTGTATAAGTTAAGAAAGCTGATTGTCTGGTGCCAAGAAGTTAAGTACTTGGATCAAGGATTCTATTGGAAGTCAAGCTAACTTCAGTCAGGAGTTTGTTCTTTAGATGGCCAAAATCACATGATATATTTTAGAACAAATTGTGCTACTTATAAGACCACACATGCGTCACTTTAAACTGGCATCTGACAGTTATGGAAATTTGGATGTCGCTATGACCTGCCTGGAATGTAATCTGTTATAAATGATTGTCCTCTGTTGCAGCCAATTGCATCTACATTTTTTCAGTTATGTAGAGTGGTTGAATTAAGTTCACTTTAGGCAGAACACAATAAAGGCCACATCATAGCAGAATCATGAAAAAATTCCCTTGAAAATGTCTCAATAATCCTGAAATATGATATTCTTTCTTAGTGTAAAGAGGGTTTCTTCTTTTTGTTAACTAGCAGGAATGCTAATTTACTGATAACGAGAATGGTATTCCTTTGTAAACCAAATGGGGATTAATGTTCTTTCTTCTGAGTCTGTAAGCTTTTGTTGACGGGCTTTTGGGCAGATCGGCGCGAGGGGGTCGAGAGAGAGGACGCAATGCTCTAAGCTGGGCGAGGATCGGACCCCAAAGGGGGGTCCGAAGCCGGGAGATTCTCCGAGGAGGCGGGGGGGGGGGATGAAGCTAGATGTGCTTGGTTGACCACTCGGAGGGTCCTGAGCTGTTTGGAGAGTCGAGGAGTTCGGAGGGTCCTGAGCTGCGAGTCGAGGAGTTCGGAGGGGATCGAATGGTGGCCAGAAGACTTCAGAAATTGAGCTCCAACGGTTGTGCACAAAGTGGTTTGGACTTTGATAAGTTTGGCGCCTTTTCTTTAATTTTCTCTTCATATATACTGTATCGTTAATAATCACTTAGTTATAGTAACCTTTATAAATTGTACTCATTTAATCGCATATGGTGTACTGTCTGTTTTTGGGCGAGGCGGGGACATCCCACAGCATCCACACCAGCTGATTACCCAGTGTGGTGGGGCCGAAGGCTGCTCCCCCTAGACGAGAACAAGCTGAGCGAGCCTGAGGCGACCCAGGGGGTTACATTGTGGGGTGCTCGTCCGGGGTTGATTTCTGTGGAAGCTGTGTGATCACCCTCTTTAAATTGTGTCTGCGGCGAAGAGCTGGTGTGCCTTTGTGGGTGTGCGATTGCTGGTTATCGCTGCGTGTGTGTTGGGTGGGGTGGCTGCTGTTGCTAGCCTGGAGGTCGTTGTTCGAGTTCCGACTAGTGCTGACGAAATGGTGGTGGGACCATGGGTTGTCTGTACTGTTTGGAGAGTGAGGAGTGACAGGTTGGGATGTTTCAGCAGTGGTGGGCTCCGCCCGGTTGTTGGAATAACGTCCAGCCCTAAAGGGGCGGAGGCGTGGGCGGAGCGGACCCCTCAGTTGTTGGGTGAGTGGCAGTGCTTGGCTGAGGGAAAGTGACAGGGACGGGTTGAAAGTTTGAGTAGGCGGGCTGGTGACTTTGTTAGAACTGTCGGGCGCAATTACCTCGAAGTGACCGCTGCCAGTTCTGGGAAAGTGTGGGAAAATGCGTGTGGTTCGACTGGAAGTCAAATGCCGCAGCTGGGGGGCTTATCATATCCGTGGCAGGAGATTGGTGGGAAGTTTTTAGGGTATCCCTTTTTGCCTAGGGGGGCAGATAAATTGCTTGTGGTGCCAAGGGGATCTGTCAAGGGGATCAGTTGTTCCGTTGATTCGAGAGGTGTTGGGAAACTTAGAGGAGGCCCAGTGGGGGAACGGCTTGGGGTCTCTGGGGGAGCACGTTCCCAGCAATGTACCAAGGAACTCCCGAAAGGAACAGACTCTATTCCTGAAGGCTTAGAGGGGCCACGCGCACAGGTGTTGTTACGGATGGATGGAAGTCAAGTTAAAGCCATCCTCGGCACCGGGGCGCCGGTTAAGTTGCTGTACAGTTTGTTTCATAACCGTTATTGGAAGCATTTACCCTTGACGACATTGAGGACACTGGAGATTCGGGGTACCAGTGCCGGTGATTATCCAGACGACGGTTGTTGGTCAGTGAAAATGGAATTCTTGGAGGCAAATGTGGAGGAGACTGAGGTTCATGAATCGTTAATGCTGATGTGTCCGGACCCTGTTGAGACGGGCAGCATTTCTGTTCTAGAGAGAACCAATATCCTGCTGGTGTGCTTGGGGGCCTGCCCAGAGGAGGCGGGTGAGCGCTGTTTGGAGGCATTGTCGATGCATCCAGTGTTTCGAGTTGCTTGTGTGGATGTGTGTAGCAGCATTGGGCTGATACCGAATTCAAACAAGAGCCAGTGGTGGCCTAGGGGAAGTATCTGAGGGTGAGACCCTCTTAGTGGACGCTGCGAAATACCACGAGGGAGGGGAGTTGACTGCTGAAGACACCTCGGAGAGAGAGAGGTTGCGGCGACTGGCCCCTGAAGCCGTGGAAGACGTAGGCAGCGTGTGTGTGGATTGTATTGCGTTGAAGAGGCGCACTGTCAGTGACCAGAATATGGCCCTGAGGGCCGGAGAGGCGATGGCCTGTCTGAGTGGTGCGAAATGGTTTAAGGTGCTGGATCTGAGGAGTGGATGTTGCCAGATCCCGATGAGTGGGGCCGACAAGGAGAAGACGGCCGTTATAAATTCCCTAGGAGTCTTCGGGTCTGAAAAGATGCCACAGGGCATATCTGGAGCCCTTGCAACCTTCCTGCTGGGCAGGTGGAAGACCATAGGGGATGTGGAGGCGTTTGGAGTTTTGGTGTATGTGGATGATCTCTTGGTGTTTGGATTTGCCTCAGGAGAATATGAAGTGAGGTCGTTGCAGGAGCAGCTGAGAACTACCGAGTTAAAGTGTTTTCGGGACACGTGCCAGGGCTGGCGAAGGTCGCAGCTCGTGAGTGACTGTCTCTACGGAATCAAGTTTGAAATGAAGACGGAGAGTCTGGAGAAAGTGATCTGGAACCAGTCGGAAGACTTACAAGTTGGAGAGAATGAAGAAAGTTGTCTGACTGAGGGTAATAGCAAACTGAGAACCCGGAGAGGGGAGTTTGCGGAGGTGAAGAAATTACAGACGAATCTCAGAAGAGAGAAGCGGAAGCTTGAAGGGAACCTGAAGATGACCATCGACAGTTCAAATGAAGTGCAAAACCTGAAAGTTGATCTGGAAGAAGTCATGAGGAAGAAAAAGCTGGAGAGAAGTGCAGTGAATACTGAACAGGAGGCTGAAGAGACTGCGGGAGCAGTGCAGGCCACGTGTTTCCGTTTGGAGAAGATCAAACAGCAGCTACCGATCACAGGAATGAGGAAGAATACAGATTCGATGGATGATGTGCTGGATGTGTGGTACATGCTGCCTTTTGCTGACTTTCCCTCGATTGAGGAAGAGACCTTTGGCCCTTCTCCCCATTGAGTCAGGTGTAGCGGGGAGGGTTAGCTGTGTGCAGTGTGGGGCATGAGTGAGAGGTTGAGAGAGGAGTTGGTAGTGGGCCCAAGGTATCCCCAGTTGTGTCCGAGCCTGAAGGGTTTAGGTGAGGGGGTACAGAGGCCTCAGAAGGGTTAGGGAACTCCCAGATAGTTGGCCTAAGTAGCGCCTGAGGAACAGGGCATGAGGGTTACTGTGTGGGGAGGAGATGTCACTGTTTGTGCTCGGGTTATGGTGTGTTGGCAGGAAAGGTGGCGAGTTATTTAGTAGTCATGAGGACATGACTTTTATTTGGTGGAGGGAGAGTGTAAAGAGGGTTTCTTCTTTTTGTTAACTAGCAGGAATGCTAATTTACTGATAACGAGAATGGTATTCCTTTGTAAACCAAATGGGGATTAATGTTCTTTCTTCTGAGTCTGTAAGCTTTTGTTGACGGGCTTTTGGGCAGATCGGCGCGAGGGGGTCGAGAGAGAGGACGCAATGCTCTAAGCTGGGCGAGGATCGGACCCCAAGGGGGGTCCGAGGCCGGGGGATTCTCCGAGGAGGGGGGGGGGGGATGAAGCTAGATGTGCTTGGTTGACCACTCGGAGGGTCCTGAGCTGCGAGTCGAGGAGTTCGGAGGGGATCGAATGGTGGCCAGAAGACTTCAGAAATTGAGCTCCAACGGTTGTGCACAAAGTGGTTTGGACTTTGATAAGTTTGGCGCCTTTTTTTTTAATTTTCTCTTCATATATACTGTATCGTTATTAATCACTTAGTTATAGTAACCTTTATAAATTGTACTCATTTAATCGCATATGGTGTACTGTCTGTTTTTGGGCGAGGCGGGGACATCCCACAGCATCCACACCAGCTGATTACCCAGTGTGGTGGGGCCGAAGGCTGCTCCCCCTAGACGAGAACAAGCTGAGCGAGCCTGAGGCGACCCAGGGGGTTACATTAGTATCTGCGGTGATTTGATTATCAGTCTGTGTTTCCCTTTCAATCCTTGTCAAAGTTACATAAGTGAATTACTAGTCCTCCTTTAGCTCTTAATGCTCTGAGCAATCTTTGACAATAGACAATAGACAGTAGGTGTGGGAGTAGGCCATTCAGCCCTTTTAGCTAGCACTGACATTCACTGTGATCATGGCTGATCATACACAATCAGTACCCCGTTTCTGCCCTCTCCCCATGACCTTGCTATCTATAAGAGCTCTATCTAACTCTTTCTTGAAAGCATCCAGAGACTTGGCCTCCACTGCCTTCTGGGGCACAGCATTCCACATATCCACCACTCTCTGGGTGAAAATTTTTTTCCGCATCTCTGTTCTAAACGGCCTACCCCTTATTCTTAAACTATGGCCTCTAGTTCTGGACTCACCCATCAGCGGGAACATGCTTCCTGCCCCCAGTGTGTCCAATCCCTTAACAATCTTATATGTTTCAATCAGATACCCTCTCATCCTTCTAAATTCCAGTGTATACAAGCCCAGTCGCTCCAATCTTTCAACATATGACAGTCCCGCCATTCCGGGAATTAACCTTGTGAACCTACGCTGCACTCCCTCAATAGCAAGAATGTCCTTCCTCAAATTTGGAGACCAAAACTGCACACAATACTCCAGGTGGGGTCTCACCAGGGCCCTGTACAGCTGCAGAAGGACCTCTTTTCTCCTATACTCAATTCCTCTTGTTATAAAAGCCAGCATGCCGTTAGCTTTCTTCACTGACTCCTGTACCTGCATGCTTGCTTTCATTGACTGAAGTACAAGAACACCTAGATCTCGTTGTACTTCCCGTTTTCCTAACTTGACTCCATTTAGATAGTAATTTGCCTTCCTGTTCTTGCCACCAAAGCGGATAACCTCACATTTATCCACATTAAACTGCATCTGCCATACATTTGCCCACTCACCCAACCTGTCCAAGTCACCCTGCATTCTCATAACATCCTCCTGACATTTCACACTGCCACCCAGCTTTGTGTCATCAGCAGACTTGCTAATGTTACTTTTAATCCCTTCATTTAAATCATTAATGTATATTGTAAACAGCTGCGGTCCCAGCACCGAACCTTGCGGTACCCCACTGGTCACAGCCTGCCATTCAGAAAGGGACCCGTTAATCACTACTCTTTGTTTCCTGTCAGCCAGCCAATTTTCAATCCATGTTAGTACTCTGCCGCCAATACCATGTGCCCTAATTTTGCCCACTAATCTCCTATGTGGGACTTCATCAAAAGCTTTCTGGAAGTCCAGGTACACTACATCCACTTGTCCATTTTCATAGTTACATCCTCAAAAAACTCCAGAAGATTAGTCAAGCATGATTTTCCCTTCATAAAGCCATGCCGACTCGGACTGAATCTTCCACTGCTATACAAATGTGTCGTAATTTCCTCTTTTATAATTGACTCCAGCATCTTTCACACCACTGACGTCAGGCTAACCGGTCTATAATTCCCTGTTTTCTCTCTCCCTCCTTTCTTGAAAAGTGGGACAACATTAGCCACCCTCCAATCAGCAGGAATTGTTCCTGAATCTATAGAACATTGGAAAATGATTACCAATGCGTCCACGATTTCTAGAACCACCTTTTTAAGTACCCTGGGATGCAAACCATCAGGTCCCGGGAACTTATCAGCCTTCAGACTCAACAGTCTATCCAACATCGTTTCTTGCCTAATATAAATTTCCTTCAGTTCATCCTTTACCCTAGTTCCTTTGGCCACTGTTACATCTGGGAGATTGTTTGTGTCTTCCCTAGTGAAGACAGATCCAAAGTACCTGTTCAACTCATCTGCCACTTCCTTGTTCCCCATAATAAATTCACCCATTTCTGTCTTCAATGGCCCAATTTTGGTCTTAACTATTTTTTTGCTATTCACATATCTCGAGAAGCTTTTACTATCCTTTTACTATTCTTGGCTAGCTTACCTTCATTTTTTTCTTGGCGTATTGCCTTTTTTGTTATCTCTGTTGCTCTTTAAAAGCTTCCCAGTCCTCCGGTTTCCCACTCATCTTTGCTATGTTATACTTCTCTTTTATTTTTATACTGCCCTTTACTGCCCTCGTCAGCCACGGCAGCCCCTTACTCCCCTTAGGATCTTTCTTCCTCTTTGGAATAAACCGATCCTGTGACATTGAGAGGTTGTTTTCTTGACACTGAATATCATTCCTCACCAACAGAGCCACCCCACCCCCTCTGCCAGTCAGTCTGTCCTTTCGATAAGATGTATATCGTTGAATATTCATTTCCCAGGCCCTTGACACCACTGTATCAGAAAGATGACTTCTTCCTTGTAAACCACCTCGTTATTGGTTGAGATTAGGCCAATCAATGTAGTGTCGTCAGCAAATTTAATTAGCAGATTAGAGCTGTGTGGGTCAACATAGTCATGGGTATACAGGGAGTAAAGGAGGGGGCTTAGTACACATGCACAGATCATTTTTTATACATCCCCATGCTCCCATTAACTGCCCAGATATTCCACTATTGACCAACACATTGGTGGCAGTTTACAGTGACCAATTAGCCAACTAACCTCCGCATTTTTCCAGTAAGGAAAGAAACCAGAGAACCTGGTGGAAACCCACATGGAAGAATGTGCAAACTCCACACAAACAGCTGTGCCATTGAGCCACCCTGTTTTTGATTATAGTGTAACTGCTTGCATGGTGACACCCCTACGAAGGATGTTCCTCAAAGTTGAAGATGTTAAATAATGAAAGTTGTTGTTTTTGGTGTCAGACAGCCTTAGCCCACAGCCTTCAGCTGAGGTATTTAAAAACACAGGTGCCAAACCACCAGGCCGATGCCAGTTGCTCAAAACACAAGTCCCACTGTGAATGGCAAAATCTCTGGATGTAAAACTGCTCCCTCCGCCTGGTGGAACTTTCCTTTATAGACAGAGGTTAAACACAAAGTTAGCCATCAACAGCTGAACTTTGGCACATGAAACATCCATTAGCCTATGGGGGTGCCATCTTCTGATCCAGACAACCAACCAGAATGGATTTTTTCAACTGTTAATGTTTCATCAGGATTAACTTTGTGGGGTGTCTGCCCTGGTTACTGGAGCTGTCGGAGTTCCCTATGAGTTTCCCATCAAAAGCATTCTGCTTATTTTTGTGACTACACAGTATGCTGGACTAGAGAATTTGGTATAACGGCTTCACTATAATTACAGGCTTACTATACAGTATTGCTGAGGTTATTAGATAGAAGCATTTACAATAGACACAATTCTGCAATGCATTGAAGGTTCATATCATAACTTGCACTGAAGATTAATTTTATTCTAATGAGAAACATTAAAATCAACTTGAATGAACAAATGAACTGGGTGCATCTGATGTCTTGTGAATGATTTCAGCTTAGCAAACTGTAAAATAGGGAGAAGCCAGAAAAGAGTGAGCTTGAACAAGTAGACTTGACACCATTTGAATTCTTGCTTTCAGTTGTTGCTATAGTATATCTCGGTGGTCCCCAGGCACCAGGCCACGAACCGGTACCGGGCCGCGAGGAAACGATACGATTTGGCGATATGAAACGATACCAGTCAGCTGCACCTTTCCTCATTCTCTGTCACGCCCACTGTTGAACTTTAACTCACGCGAGGTCATTACCCATGCGCCATCCATGTCAGCGCGGGAAGAAGATCAACTCCTCGAGCTTGCAAATGACAGTGGGCTGAAAAGTATGTTCGACATAACATCTCTGCTGGTATTCTGGATCAAAGTCAAGGCTGAATATCCTGAGATAGCCATGAAAGCACTGAAAACATTGCTTCCATTTCCAACATCATATCTCTGCAAAGCAAGCTGTTCTGCAATGAATGCAATGAAAACTAAATTGCAGAATCGACTGGATATAAGGAACCCCCTTCGAGTATCACTGTCTCTGATCACCCCTCAATGGGACTGTCTTGCCCAGGGCTCCCACCGATTCAGCAATACTGGTGTGTTGTAACGATTTTATTTGTTCATATGGGGAAAATATGCCCTGTGTGTTTAATATTAAATTCATTGGATATACCCTTTTAGAAATTATATTGAGTATATTAGCCAGTTATAAGTGACTTAGTTGACTTATCACCTCTATTCCGGCCGTGATTAACACCCCGCCTCCCCCCCCCCCCCCCACCTGTCGGCCAGTCCGCAAGAATATTGTCAATATTAAACCGGTCCGCAGTGCAAAACCGTTTGGGGACCCCTGATATATCTTATGTATTATTCTTGGAATGTGTTTTTGAAGTATCGATCTTTAGTGGACACTAAAACAGAGGGAAATGTCTGATTATAAATATGTTAAGATTGTAAAATGACAAGGTGGACAAGAATGTTTCTATATTGAACAGAAACAATTGAGTGTAAAGTGAATCATATACCCCCTGACCCCCACCATCCTACCCCTGCAGCCACTCAGTTGACTGGTAGAATTTGTCCTACTTGTTCTTTAGAATAATATCAGTGTCCATCTCATGCCAATTGCCACTTTGCAAGTTCTCTTTCCTCAGGGGAAAGATTAAAGACGTGAGAGGTTAACACCTATTTAAGTGGGCTTTCTGCTCCTAAGTGAGGGGTCTTAGCGTGTGCAACAAGCGACAGAGGCCAATGCTGATCGAACAGTGATGTACCAACAGCTACCCAATAGACAATGGTAAAAGAGGGGTCACCATTTTTTGGATCCTCCTGGTGAGAGCATGATGGATATGATGTAGGAGGCCCCTCACTCAAAAGACAATGGGAAATCCATGCCAGAGATCAAGGAGCCGGAAACCATCTGGCAAAACGTTCAATGACCTAAAAGTGGACGTGGCAGCAAATGCACCTTCAAATGTCGCATCCCAAAAGCTGCCTCTGCCTCAAGCTCTTCTGACTGCCTCTCATCCCCATCATTCACCTGCTAGCAATTTCTATCTGCCAAGTTTTATGTCTAATATTAATATTTTCAACCACACCCTGCCACACTTAGACTTTCTGCAAGCTTGCAAATGCATTGCTCTGAGAGACGTATTGTGCAGAATCACTGACATACTTCCCCTACTCACTGGAGATGGTCCAAGTCAGGATGTAACTGTAACTCAGGATGGGGAGATCATGACATGTCCTGACACCCACTCTGGTTAAAAACAAGGAATAGCCTTTTTGTATTTACTAAGGTACAGTGCAGTAGAATCCCTATGGGACCTTCAAACTGCACCATCAAGCAATCCCCCAATTTAATCCTAGCCAAATCACGGGACAAGTTTTTACAATGACCAATTAACCTACCAGCCAGTACATCTTTGGACTGTGGGACGAAACTGGAGCACCTGGAAAAACCTAGTGGCCACGGGAATAATGTACAAAAGGCTTACAGGTTGCAGTGGGAATTGAACCTAGTTCATCTGTACTGGAAAGCATTGTGCTAACCATTATGCTACTGTGCTTTGTTGAGGCTATGAAAATACACCTTGTTATAGTTTCTTCACACCTGATCCTCCTCGTTATTCTGATTTACAAGTTGCAGATGGTGCAAGCATGCATGTCCTATCTTTCTCTCCACTTTGCAGAGCCAAAGTGTAGCCTTGTGACTTTTTAAGTTTTACATACTCAAGAAATCCCACCTGCCAAGAAAATACAGGAAAAGTATAAAGGCAACGATGAAAATAAACAATATGTTAAATTGCAGATACTTCTTTGCAATTTGATACTTCTATATGTACACACATAAAACAGGGGTATCAAGGAACAAGCTCCTTACTTTCAAACTTCATGGGTATTGCATGGAAAAGGTTTTCATCCAATCATTTTAGGACAGGAATTCATGAATTGACTTCTTCCAAGCATGTGTTGCACACCTCAATCCTTTGATACAAATTATAATTCAAACAATATATAAAATAAAAGTTTAAAGTTGCTTCCTTTAGCATATTTTCCATCATTTATGTTTCTATTCAAATAGTTCTAAAATCCAAACCACATTGAAATGATTTACAAAAGCAATGCACTATGAACTGGCATTCTTACACAAAGTGGAGAAATTCACAAAGAAGATTCTTTCATAGATGTTGCCTGTATTACTCATGCATTTATTAAATTCTCCCAAAGAGTAATCTCATTGCTGACACGATGTGCTTTCAAGTGGTAAGATGTGAACTTGGCCAAAGATTTCCTTTGTACAATTCCGTAAATAAAAGTGCTGGGCTCATGAATCAGTTTAATCTGAAGCAGCAAAATATTGTGAAAATTTCTAGGTGTTTCTGCCCCCTTTGGAAAATTGTACTCCTGGCTTTTTAGCAGATTTTTCGTTTGCTCAGTAATTTATTCTGATAAGAAGCTTGCAGATGACAATAATAGAACTGAAATCCCAAAATTCTGCTTATGTGAATTTCTATCTTCTGAAAAAATGGTTAATCATCATATAAGGATTCTTCACCACGTTTACCCTGAAACTGTGCTATATAAAGGGCCAGCATTCAAACTTTATTCCTTGCCCTCATTTTGGATGTGTGAGCTTTTGTGACCTTAAATATTATCTTTACTTGCAGGCTTCTTCCTCGCCTCATGAACATTTCAGACTGCTGCAATTAACCTTGGTCACACCTCACAGTTTATAGCTCGCCACTGCTTTGAGGAAATCACCCAATCTCCTCAAAGAAGAAATTACAAAGATCATGGAAAAAGTCATCAAAATCTGCTGCAGTCTGTCAGGTGCTTGATGTGAGTTTCCTCGGGGTGCTCCAGTTTCCTCCCAAATTCCAAAGGCGTATTGTTAAGGCTGATTTATACTTGTGCGTATGGGCTATGCCGTAGCTCTGATTTTCACTTCTGCGCAGGCTCTATGCCATTGCGAGCATGCGTTGGTGTGCGCCAGAACGCTAGTTGGTGGTGGGGTTTCTATGCCACTGTGTTGAGTTTCTTCATGAGAGACGTGGACGAGGAAATGCATTTCAAACATTTTCGCATGTTGACAGGTAGATTTGACGATTTGGTTCATCTATTTCGCATCGGTGTACAGACGTGGAGGAGAAGAAGCAACTGTAGGAGGAAATGCGATGTTACCAAGTGGACTAATCACAGTTGTTGTGGTCTGCTTCACCGCGGCGCATGAGTTACTTTTTCGGGGAGGTGCACGTCACCCTACGGTAGGCGTAGGTACAGCGTAGGGTATGCTGTAGCTACGGCGTAAATGCGACGCACAAGTATAAATCTGCCTTTAGGGTTAGTGAGCTGTGGCATGCTATGTTGATGCTGACAGTGTGGCATAATTTTTGCTGATCTGATTTGACACCAATGAAGCATTTCACTGTATGGTACAATATGTTTCAATGTTTCGATGTGCCTGTGATAAGTAAGCCTCATCTCATCTTTGTGCTTATATAAGATTTAGGAATTTTGGAAGTTACATAGCAGTTTGCATTTCAATGCAGATATTTTGAACTACAAGGCCATGAGCTTGTACCAGAATGAGCATCCAGCTACCCACTCACCCACCCACTGCAAGTATCACTCAAGAAGTAATGGAAATGGCCATCATTTCCACAGAGAACACTTGAGCCACCTGAGATCGCAAGGAGCAGAATGGAAGTAAGTCAACTTAACCATGAAGGACTATTAGCAATAATAATAATTTGTCTTGAGAATGAAAATTTGATTCTCAATTTTTCTTTTTCTCAATTTTTCTCTTTTTCTTCTTTATTATCTTCTTGTGTCATACAATGGGACAGACCACATCTCCGGACGATCTCCAGGCCCCTCTTGCATGACAGAAAACTTGCCTTCTCTAAGTAACATACTTTGCCATCCAGTCCAAGCTCTTCTGGAAATATTCTCCCACATTGCTCCCATCTCTAAAGTATCCACTCAAGAAGTTGCATTGCTTATCCAGAAACAGGCACGCTTGGAATGTGCCTTTGAAAGCTAGCTGCTGAGGTCAGAGTCACAGCTGCCAAGTCAGTGGCTAGTTGTGATGGATAGAAAGAGATTGTCCTTTGAAAAGGCTCATCACTCACAACAACATCATGGATGACTATGTTGTGTTTCATAGGGACAACAATCAACACCACTTAGCAAAACATGCAAATTAAGATCACTAGGTTTATGAGCCACCCACAGATTTTTATTCAAGTGAGTCTTAACACAGTTTTAATGCCAGTAAAATGCAATGGAACAATTTGAATTTTCCTCTGTCAGGTTCACTTTGCTGGGATAAGTTAATACCAAAAAATATAATCTGATATTGTTTTGGGATAGCACACAAAGCTCTCACCGGCCCCATGGCAGGTATTATATCATTTTTTATTTTCAGAGATATTATAGTTATCAGGACCAAAGATTGAGAATCTTTGTCATTGTTTATTTAACATTTAGGAATTTATTAAGTTATATTTTAGCTCTGCATTTCAATACAAACATCTTGGCATTCCTCCCAATGATTTGAAAGGACCAAGGACTGGGATAGATCAACCATGATCATTTATATTGAGGCTTGGAGAGCTGAGTGGCCTATTCTTGCTTCTACTTTCTTATGATTTTTGACCACAAGGATGGGAGATCATTTATCACAGAGTGCTTGTTTTATTGATCTGACCTTGCGCTTGGTGCAAAATAGTTTCTTGGGCATCACACACAAATCTGTCAATAGACCAATTTTTGCATGAATTTGAGTAACTTGGGTGGTGATGTTTAAAGATGTGGAGTGGAGAGATGTTCACAGGGTGTCTGAGTGATGGTTGTTGGCAATGAGAAAGGCAGTACAAGCTGTCTTTAACATAAACAACTTGAAGAAGTATCTCCCTGTGATAATGTGGGTTGTTTCAAACTTCTGAACAGTGATCCCTGCGACATTGTGGCCTGTAACACGTTAAAGCAGACCTTTGTTAAACAAATTCTATCTCCATTGATATAAGATAACTTTGTCAACTGATATTAAAATAACAATTGAACAAAATACAAAACTGTACCTCTTCCCTAGAGATCTAAACTCAGACTTCATAATAATCCATCTCTAATGTGCCTATAATTTAATAAAATTCTGGAGCATAAATAAAAAACCAATTTTGCTAAACAATAGAAGAATAGAAATCAGGAAATTTAAATTTTCTCTGCCTTCTTTATGATTGAACAGTACAGATTACTGTTATGATTGTTCCTAAAGACAAACTTGGATGGGGAAGGCTAAAACATAAATGGCTTTATCTCCACATGGGTGCATGTGCCTAGCTATTGGCTTCAGGTCAACCTGAGCACATGCAACCAGCTCCCCAACATCTCTTCTCATTCCAGGTGAACTGCCCTCATTGCACACTGGCAACTGAAGTTCTTTATTATGTACATATATAATAACACATTTTCCCCCTTTAAGGAAAAAACAAACACATTGATAACCCCTCATAAACCTGCAAGAAACAACAATCTTTTCCAACAAACATATATTCACAATAACTTCAATTGCAATGAGCAAATACGGTCTCTCATTCACTCAGTAAATTTCAATCTGTCTCTGAGCTGGTTTGATGATCCTTTTTGATCTGCTACTTGTCTCCATAGATGTACTGTTTTCACTTGCTGTGTTAATATTCGTGTCTTTTTGAGAACTCTGATCAACATGTTTATTTCTTTCACATCCTTCTGCCAAGATCCCATCTGCTTGTCTCTCTGTTCTTGTTCTTGCTCTGTGACCATAATTCACTCCACGTGCCTCATAATGGAGTCCTAGACTACATCCATGTGATCAGTGAGTCTTTGGATAAGTTCCAACTGATTCTGTCTCAATTCACAGAGCTCCTTCTGTTGGCTGCATAACATAGACTGCAACTCCTCCTGTTGGCTTATGTTGAACTGTTGCTGTTGGTCTGTCCTTGGGGTCTGCACAGTCTCCCCATCGTCCTTTTTATTTTTCTTCTTCAATCCCGGAGAAGATCATGAAGATATTTTTGATTTCCAGTCTTTAACTCGAAGTCAATGAGAGTTATATTTTGAATTAAAGCTGCACGATGTGGAAGCAAAACTGGCGGTTTCTTCATCATACTCACTGTTTAGCACTGGCATCCTGACTGTCATGATGGTGTAGCGGGCACCGCTGTCTAGGAGGGTGGTGTTCTTGTGCTTCTCTTGCAGGATCTCTCTGGACCTTTCATGGATGCTTTTACTAGTTTCTTGAGCATCATCAGGTAAGCACCCGAACCTCTCAAAGACATCTGCGTACTCTTCCACGTGCTAAGTATCATCATTTTTGGTCTGTGAAGCCACTACAAATACCTACTCTTTTCATCAGGTTGAGCTTTTCACAAGCACTCAGACCTAATATTGTCTGCAATCCCTTTTCAATAATTAGCACCTGTGCCTTTCAATGCTGTCTTTTGTGCTTGGATGTCACTATATAGCACCCTTTTACTGGAACGTTCTCTCCGGTACAGCCTGTCACTTTTAAATTAACTGGGTAAATTTTGCTCTTTACTTTGTGAGTCTTGTATTCATCCATGGAATACAAATTCACCTGGGTTAGGGTGTCAAGCTTGAATGGAATTACTGTCTCATTCACAATCACTGGAACAATTCATTCTGTTTTACCAACACCAGCAGTTTGTAGTGAATCTACAAAGGCTTCCTCCATTGTCTCAGCGTTGTGTCTGTGCACAATTACATGTCAATTAAATAAAATCATGCATGCAGGAGAAGGTTTTAACTGGTGTATTCACATTGCAGCGAGAGAAAGAGGGAAGAATGTGCATCCACAGGCAACAGATCAATACATAGTGCTGGGGGGGTGGGGAGGACAATACTCTAAAAGAAATAGATCCACACATTACACTTCCTCCTCATTAGATTAATGCATCATAAAAATGTACGTGCACAAAACATTAAAATTCCATTTCATAAACCCATATTCTAAATAAACATGCTTTCACAAGAACAGTCCATAACTAACTTCACAGTTTTAAAGGTTCAGTCTTTTGGGTGGTGCACTGTTTCTTTCATGGTAGTGCCTCGGGACCTGTGGAGTGGCATCAGGATTGGCAGTTGTCTTGTCAACGATGAAGTTCTTATTTTGCCTCTGAACCTGTGAAGTGGCATCACTGAGGTCTTCTCTAATGGCGTCTTAGAAAACAATCTGTTGCAGTCAGCCTTTGGAACTATGGACCCTGTATCCAGCTCCTTTTTCAATTTTACACCAGACCCATCTATTGTGATCCAGATGATTTTGTGATCTGCTGCAGTTATACTATGCAGTTCTGGGCATGACAGTCAATCTTTGTCAGACTCTGTTGGCTGATTCTGTTTTACATTCAATAGCTTTATGCGTTTGCCTAGTTGTGTGTTTGAAACTTTACACTCGGTTGTGCTTTTCGTCTGCTTTGCACACTCTCTCTATGTGACCTTGTCTGTGACACTTTCTACAGATGTTTTCTTTGAACCAACAGGCATTTGCAACATGGGAGGATTTGCCATGTCAATAATACCTTTGGCTTTTTGTACCATTCAGGGACATTTTGTGCATTTCACATTCTAAGCTCCTTTTCTGTTGCTCTGTTGCATCCTTTTCTGCAGTGCCAAACGATATTCCAATGGTCAATGACTGTTCTTTTTGGAATAGTAGCCTCTTTTGAGTGCTTTAACAAGCTACACACAAGCCTGTTTCCTAATGCATCAGAAAGTCCATCTCTAAAGTCACAGTACTGGGAAAGTTTGTGCAGCTCTGCAATGGATTCAGAAAAGCTTTTATCTTTTGACTGGCTCCTTTTGTAAAATCTAAACCTCTCAACGATTACCAAAGGTTTGGGGCTCAACTGATTTTGTAAAATTGTAACAATTTCATCAAACGTCTTCCTTGCTGGCTTTGCAGGGGTTACTAGGTTGCGTCAGTGATCGTACATCCTTGGGCCCATTAAGCGATGCAGTGTAGGGTCCTTCTTTTGCTCCTCCATGTTGTTTGTAGGCACATATAACTAACCCTGTGGAGGACAAGTATCAGGCAGTGGACTATTGCTCAGTCGTAGGGCCAGTAGAAGAGCCGAAACTTTTCCCTTGCTGAAGACCTCTTCCAAATTCTTGTAGATGGAAGGACTTTCTACTGGCTTGGGAGCTGCAATTATCCCCGAACCCTTATCCAAGAATGATTCCTTAGGTAGTTAAGGTGATTTGGCATAGGTTCACAAGAATCTTTCGTGAAAACAGAGGACAAATTACAGTCTAAATCCTTGTATGTATCCTCAGACATCGGCAGCAAGGTCGACAAATAGTCCTTGTGCTCCTGGGACTACGGTCTAAGGGCCTCTGGTTTGGAACTTGCTCCTTCGATGGGATCTGGCAACTGGAGCCTTTTGGCTTAGCTGCTAGAGTTCCACACTGCTTGGGCACCTCCTTGTCTTGCTCCTGAACTAGAGATCAAGTTCCAGCACATCCCTAACTGGACAGGGTTGGGACTTGCATGGGCCTGTTGGCTGGAGCTGTCTTGTCTGCCCTTGAAGGCAGCACTGGGTTTCCTGAAGGCTCCAGATTAGTCCAAACAGAGGTCTGCCCTTCGTTGGGTGCTGGTCTCAGGGGAGTCTGGGGTTGTCAGAACACCAAGCGGAAAATGTATCTTACTGCAGTGATTGGAACATGCAATGATCCTCCCTTCTTTCTAGTTCAGGGATGGGTTTTGTTGGGACAGGCAAGGGTGCCCGAGGATCAGGGGTATGTGAGGAGACTCAGTGATAGATCCTCTGTGTGATCCTCTATTCTCGTCCATAAGACCGGTGTCTACTGCCGGATCTGCCAAGAACCAGGTAGACTGCTATCCAATATAGTAGTGGGCATGGGCTGGCTCAGCTCCTGCAGTGCTACGTTGAGCCGATGAGTACTCCCCCCAAATCAGAAAATTTCCAGCTGCCTCAGAGTCCAAAAAAGCATTCACTTCTTGTCAGTTCATACACCCTCAGCGTGACACTAAAATCCATGAGGCTGTGGGTAGTGGCTGCTACTGTCGCAGTCCTCCAGATAGCAGGTAGGCTTTATAGTTTTCCTGATGGCTGCAGTTTTGGGCATTCAGCCCACAGGTGACCTGCTTCCTCACAGTAATAGCAGCAACCTTGACTCAGATGCTGGAACCTCTCATTGCCAGAGATTCTTATAGGGCAAATTTGCATGAGCTCAACAGGATCCTGAGCGGGAGACCAGAAGGTCACGGTCCGAGATTGGGGAGTGGAACTACGATGTGTTGAGACTGGGCTCACATTAGCCCGTTTCAACCGCCTGATGTAGTCCCACTTGTGCTCTGCCAGATGATTATCAAGATGAATGGATTGATCGATTGGAACCTCTAAGTCTTTTGCTGGCTCTCCAAAGGTGAGGGCATCCTTCAGCTCACCTCAGAGTCAGTGGCGGTACAGAGTGGCCGAGGCCCTCCTATTCCAGCCATTCTCTTGGGCCAAGGTCCGAAACTTGATAGCAAAGTTGGCTGCTGACCGTCCGTTCTGTCGAATCTTCATCAGACGGTATAAACCTCGGCTGGTTCCAGTAGGGTGATGGAACTCTTTCCTCCTGGCAGCCAAGAATTCCTCCAAATCTGAGCAAACCTCCAACCTTCATTCCCAACTCTCTCCCACTCAGAAGAAAGACAATGAAGGCCACCTTTCCACACTCCAAAGGGAACAGGAACACAAATGGACATTGAAAGAGGAAGCCTCAACAAGAGCCCTGGCCACTGTCGAATTTCTGCGGAGGTGGAAGAAGATCTGATTTCAGAGCAGGACCGACTGGCTCTCCCAAGCAAATCTGGCTTCCTGCTTGCAAAAGTTGACCAATCGCTCCCTGGAAGTCCAGGCTCAGTCTGGAAATATTCCCGCTGTGGCTGGTCACAGCAGACAAAAGACTCTAATATCCCATTAGGTTCATACAGGTTCAGTCGTACTGTGACGAGAGTCCTTAATGAGGATGGTTTGGACACATTTGCTGGAGTAGCTGAGGCTAGGGTTGAGACACAATATCAAACTGGATTGAGAGCTGAGCACAAAACAAAGATAAGCCATATTACTAGTCGGGCTTATGATTGAGCATTGAGGCTACATTCAGATGCTCTTTAAGTACTCAGTTGTTGGTGTCCAAAATATGATTATCATTTAGTAGGACGGTCCTGAATGTTTAAAGTGTCACACCAGCTATCCGTATTCTGGAAAATGAGAGCATCTAAGCTCCAGAAGCTGGCATGCTTGGTTGCACGTTGTAACAGTGGGTTTCTTCTAGGTGCTCCGGTTTCCTCCCACAGTCCAAAGACTGGTTGGTAGGTTAATTGGTCATTGTAAATTGTCCCGTGATTAGGATAGGATTAAATTGAAGGATTGCTTGGCAGCACAACTCAAAGTGCCAGAATTCCACACTGTATTGCAATAAACAGATGTCCAAAAGGGGTATAGTTTTTCAGGATGTTTTGAAAGGGAAAGAAGAAAATGGAGAAAGTATCATATTGGAGAAAATATCTTTGGATGCAATGAAGGGATGAGTTAAAGATGGTGGAGGGAGTTTTTGTGGCATGAATGGCTAGACAAGGGAAGAGGCCGTGAAGGAATGAGAACATGACAATGAGTTTTAAAGCTGCGTATCTTATTCTTCCTGTCAATTTGATCCCACACAGCCCAATTTTCAATGCTGAGAGAATGTTATTTGCAAAGGAAATACAACAGATTGTGGACATTAAGTCTAGATTTCACCATTTTATTAGTGTTCCAAAACATAGTTAAATGTACGCTTGCAACAGCATTAGGGTGTTTCACATCCAGGAAAAAGTACACATGTGTATTTCCCAATTGGACCCCGTTCATTTCAGTGTAAAATATATTTCTGTGTATCAGTATATTGGCCTGCATGGTGCATGCCCTGTGGCAACCAGGTAGCAGCAAAATTCCTGTAGCTGCCACTGAGAAGTGAAAGACTACAGAGGATAAGGAGAGAGCTCATTTTTCTGAGGGTGATGCAGAAATTCTCATACAACAGGAAAGGGTGGTTTATCTTCAAAGTTCAAAGTAAATGTTTTGTCAATGTACATATATGTTACCACATATCACATTGAGATTCATTTTCTTGCAGTAATTAACAGGAAAAATACAATAGAATTTATGAGAAACTATACATATACAAAGACTGACAATCAATATACAAAATAAGACAAACTGAAAAGAAATTATAATATTGCAAACATGAGTTGTAAAAAGTCTTTAAAAGTGAGTCTGTAGGTCGCTGAATCAGTTCAAAGGTGATTGAAGTAATCCACGCCAGTTCAGAAGCCTGGTGTTTGATGGGTAATAAGTGTTCCTCAACCTGGTGGGACCAAAAGCTTCTGTTCCTCAAGTTCAATGGTAGTATCAAGAAGAGAGCATGGGCTGGATAGAGGTGTCCTTGAAGAAGAGCTCTGCTTCCTTGTGGCAGCACTTCATGTAAACATACTCAATGGTGAGGAATGCCGGTGATGAACTGGGCTGTATCCATCACTTTCTGTGGCCGTTTCTGTTCCTGGGCTTTGGTGTTTCCATACCCAGCCATGATGCAATCAGTTAGGATATTCTCCTTTGTGCATCTATGCTGAGAGGATAGAAGATCTATTCTGGCCAGCTTAAAACAGAATTGGGCTAGTGGTGTCTTGCATTTCTGGATATTGAAGGAATCAAGGTATATGGAAAAAGGGCAATATATACACACTCTTGCCCTGACCTTCTCTCTCACATCAGTGCACACGTACAACTTTCCTCATGCCGACCAGCATGGCAGCTCTTTGCAAGCTGCTCTCAGCAGATCCACTCATTATATTTATTATAATACCAACATCAGTTCCGTTCTATTCCTTCTACTCCACATTGAGGTCAAACCTCCAAAGGTCATACAACAAGGTCACTAGGTGTCCTTCATCTTATCCACTTCAGTTGAAACAACAAGGAATTGGAGCGGAAGTCAGTTGCACACATAAGAGGGCCTCTTCTTGAGTCTGGTGCCTTGCCAGGCAGTCAAGGATCATCCTGCTCAACATGGGCAGAAGCAGCATCAGGGCACCATCCAGTTCCTAAGCTCAGGATACGTGGAAACTGTAAAAATGGTCGTTAACCATTACTTTTCCAAAATTGATCTCACTGGTGGCATCGGCACCAAGTGTAATTGAAGGCATTTGCACAAGTGATAAAGAAGCTGTTTCGCATTTGCTTGCCTTTATAAATTGGACAGTGAGTTCAGGAATCTGGAAGTTATGTTGCAGCTCTATAAAACTCTGTAACTAGAATATTGTATTCATTTCTGGTCACCTCATTACAGGAAGAATATGGATAAGAATATGTATTACAAGGCATTGCAAAAACAGAAGTTGGATAAACTTGTTTTCTCTGGTGTGGCAGAGCTGAGGGAAGACCTGATTAATGTTTATAAAATTATTAGAGGTAAAGATGGAATAGACTGCGGGTATCTTTTTCCCAAGTCAAAATATCTAATACTAAAGGGTATTCATGCAAGTTGAGAGGGAGCAAATTCAAAGGGGTGAGTGGAGCACTCTTTACACAGTAGTGGGTAACTGGAAGATACTGCCTGAGGTGGGTGGTGGAAGCAGATATAATGGAGACTTATGTGAGGCTTTTAGATAAACATGTGAATGTGCAAAGATTGGTGGGATATGGACGTGTGTTGGTAAAATGGATTAGTGTAATTAAGCATCTTTAGGTTAATTAGTTCAGCCCAACATTGCAGGCTGAGCGACCTGTTCTTGTGCAGCATTCTTCTATGTTCTAACTCATCGTGATGGCACTGTTGTAAACAAAAGCTTTTCACTGTATCTCAGTAAATGTGACAATTTTAAACCAATTTATAAAATTACCAATACTACCTGACACATTCTGCACAGTCTTATCTCAATCCGTACAGAGGTTTGGTCTCTGCAAAGAGCGACATGTCACCAGGAGTCAGACTAGTGTCCTCTCTGAAAGCTGAGGTGCTATGCATGGCAAGACTGGCATCCTTAATCTATGGTCAACCTTTCTTCCTATTCACCAGGAGAAAGAGTTGCGGCTACTTGCTCACCACAGAGTGATGCTGCCCATTAACGGATTGCTCCCCTACATGAGCAGAGACATGGTCCTTGTGACCAAACACTCTCCAACTTTAGCAAATGTAGTCTGCGTAACAGCATGAGAGATAATGATTGAACCCTGTTATTGGGAGTGTAAGGCAGCGTCTATACTAGTTGCACCACTGTGTTGACTGCTTTAATGGGATTATTTTTCTGTGTAGTTTACTCTTACAACTCTCACTATGCTCTGCATTATCCAATTTCTCTCAGCTAATTATTGGTGTGCGGTCTTAATGATAAAAATGGAAAATTGAGTAAGTATTGGGGATTGAGATTCTCCAGGGCCAGTAGAGAAGTATTTCCCTGCAAAGGAATCCGTGTATCCTACTCATCTGGGAGATGAAACTGAGAATATCAGAGACTTGGTAGCTTTCTTCATTCTGCTCCCATGTTCCTACTTGTCCTCAGGCTCCAACTTGTGGGGACATGGTAGTGCCGACATGTTATGTTCCCTCGGATGACATCTCCCAGATAGCTCATGGATATAGCTTTTTTACTCTTTTTATATCTGTGTTTTCATCTTAAGTGTGTTTCTGGGACTGTTAGAGTCTGCAATTTAGAGCTTGGAGATTGATTGAGTGATCAAGTGCTTTGCTGGCTCCAGGAAGATTCCGGGAAGCGAGCACATACTCGGACAGCCTCAATGCAAAGAAACTTTGAGCTGATGTTCAACACTGTTTTGTTATTTAAAGCGTCCATCATTCGCCAATTAGCGTTGAGCAAGATTGAGACTTCAGGGCAAAGGCAGAAGACGACCGAGACTTTCAGCACCGAGTGCCTGCCTTAGATTGCTGCTGGAGAAGGAGTATGTGAGCGGCTTATCACTGTGTGGTTCACTGTGGCAGGCAGGTGGGCCTCTCTGCCTCATGTGGTACCCCTCTCTTTCGATGAATGTCGGTGATATCGCAGGATAGTATTGTGGTTCTATGTTTATGGATTGGACTATTGCATTTATGGACTATCGACTTGTTCAGCCTTATGATTTTTATATTCTGTGTTTTTTATCATCTGTTCCTTTTCTGTTTTGTTGTGTGAAGGGAGGGCATTTTGGGTTGATGGGGTTAGTTTTTTGTGAGAGGAAGGGGTTGCTTTTTGGTGGTCAATGTTCCTATGCCATTTTGCGTGGGGGTAGGGGTTTTTGGGGGGTTTGATGATTGAGATATTTTCTTTTTTGTAGGAAGAATGGGTTTGATGTTTCTCTCTGAATGACTTTCAAGTTCTTTCTTTGGTTCGTGGCTATCTGGAGAAGACAAATTTCAGAGTTGTATATGGATACGTGTTTTGATAACAATAAATGATCCTTTGAACATGACTGCAACACACATAGGAAGCAGTTACCTCCTCACTAAAATCAACAGAGATGAATCATCTCTTTATAGGGCATCATGAACTGTCCCTCGAATACTGAAGAAGAGCAATATCGATCTGTTGCAGCCTGGAAAGTTGAAAGTCAACATCACTTAAATCCTCATTGAAAGAAGAGTCCATGGGTAAAGGTTTAACAACCTTATCTTGTGAATTCCTTGGTCACCAGATATGTTCTGGTAGGATGTGATATCTGTTGAACTTGTCTGGAAATAGATTATTCACAGGTTGGCACTTCCTGGCTTACTGTCCCATTTCTCCTGACCCTCCTGAAAAGATCTGTCCGGAGATTGTGGTGATAGAGTGCTGCCAACACCATCACCACTGAGGAACCTATTATGTTTTGTAACTCTAGGAACTAATCTGGGGAGCTGGGAGATGTGGGTCAACTTAGTTTTACTTTAGTGAGGTGCTCATATGTAACGTAGTGACATGATGACGTATGTCATTCACATACTTCTTTCATATAACCCATAATTAATTATGTAAACAAACAGAAAATGCATTATCAAAGTAATATTCTTACAATATTACTTAAATATTGAATACACTACACTTCCACCCACTTCGCCATAAACTGCAACTCCATCTCTGCCTCTCATTCTATACACGGACATATACATACACACATACACACACATGTATAGAGTATAGCACAGTACAATGTATAATGCAACTACAATATAGACATCCACAATACAGTAAATTTTAAAGTCCCATTCATGCCTAAAGACTTAATCGCTGTGGAAAATTTCTTTCTTACTCTTGTGTTAAAATGTCTTTCCTGACATAAGGGGTCTTTCTGATTGGCAGGTGATACTTGTTGTTGTGATATAATCTCAGATACTGGGATGGTGGTGATGGTAAGAGTTGACGATGGGACTTCAGGAAGTAGTTCTATTAGGGCTGAACACGCTTCTTCTGGATGTGTTGACATACTGAGCAGTGCATAGTAAGTTGATCTGCTGATTTATCCCAGGCCAACAGTCAAAGATTTGAACCAACACTTTCATTTTGACCATGCCTAGATGACTGGCATGTAACTGCTACACTGCTTCAGCTCTCAGCTTAGATGGTATAGCAATCCTCAATCGCCAATTAAGAAACTATCCATCAAGGGCAAGATCATCCCAGTGCTGGTAAAACTGGTGGGGGGGAGGCAATTTCTGCTGCACATACCTGCCATTTTAGGTTGCAATGAGGACTTGAGACAGCATGGAGTCTTTCTTGTTTTCTTTACGATCATCTCTGCCTAATGGGGACACTCTTGATTTTCATTAGAGAGGTTATGTCACGGGGAGTATCCTCTTTCGTAAATTTTTCAGGTGCTTCTTTTCATGCCAATGTGCTCAATGGTGGGGAGGGCTTTACCCATGATGGACTGGGCTGTATCCATGACTTCTTGTAGAATTTTCATGTGGGCATACTCAATAAATCCATATTGGAAAAGTAACTATAACAGAATCAATGAAAGACCGCACCTACTTGGGCATTCAACCAGTGTGCAAGAGACAACATACTGTGCAAATACAACAATAAATAAATAAATAGATAGATAGATAGATGCATAAATAAATAAATAGACAAATAAATAAATAAATAAATAAATAAATAAATAAATAAATAAATAAATAGATAGATAGATAGATAAATAAATAAATAAATAAATAGATAGATAGATAAATAAATAAATGGATAGATAAATAAATGGATGGATGAATAAATGGATGAATGAGCAATAAATGTTGAGTACATGAAATGGAGAATCCTTGCAAGTGAATACATGGGGTTGTGGGAACATTTCAATGATGGCAGAAGTGAAATTGAATGAAGTTATTCCCTTTGATTTGAGAGCCTGGAAGCTGAAGGGTAATAACTGGTTTTGAACCAGCTGGTGTGTGTACTAAGGCTCCTGTACCATCTTTCTGATGGCAGCAGCGAGAAGAGAGCATGACTTGGGTGATGGAGGTCCTTAATGATTGTGACAATGTTTCATGTAGATATGCTCAGTGGTGGGGAGGGCTTTACCTGTGATGAACTGTGCTGTATCCATTACTTTTTGTAGGATTTTCCATTCAAGGGCATTGGTGTTTCCATACCAGGCTGTGATGCAGCCAGTTAGTATACTCTCCACCATGCATCTATAGAAGTTTATCAAAGCTTTAGATGCCATGCCATACCTTTGCCATCTCCTAAGTAAGTAGAGGCACTGCTTTCTTCATGATTGAACTTACCTGCTGGACCCAGGACAGGTCCTACAAAATAATAACTGAGGAATTTAAATTTGCTGACCCTTTCCACCTTTGATCCTTCAACGCAGACTGGCTCATGGACCTCCAGTTTCCTTCTCCTGAAGTCAATATTCAGCTGTTTAGTCTTACTGACATTAAGAGGTTGTTGTTCTGGCCCCACTCAACCTGATTTTTAATATCCCTCCTATATGCTGATTCATCACCACCTTTGATTCTGCCTGCAACAGTGCTGTCATCAGCAAACTTGAATTTGGCATTGAAGCCCTTTCAAACTCATTTTGTGGAATGACTGAAACAGCCAAGCTAGTGTCAATTCCATTTTAATTAATTTGCCATTCACTTCTGGCGTAAGCCAAATTGCTTGTCTCCTTTTATTTTTTGCATTGTAAATATCAAAACTGCTCAGTCCTGTGTTACTCTCATCATTATCAGATTATTCATCAACAGCATGCAGATTTGTGCTCTTTTCAAAAATACAACTTGACATTTTATATTTTTCTCTTCCCTCTTCAGTCCATTTATCTTTGTCTGCCCAATATGCTCTTCGTATGTGTCCCACATTTTTGCGCTTTTTGCAAATTTCATCTTTAAACCTGCATTAGTCTAGTGCGGGGGTCGGCAACCCGCGGCTCCGGAGCCACATGTGGCTCTTTTACGTCTGTGCTACGGCTCCCTGTTGCTTTGGGAAATAATTGGTTGTGGCGACCCTTTTCCTGGCACATCCGAACCGACTCACAATTAGATAGCCTACGGGAGTTTGCGAGCACAGAGCTTTGGAGCCTCTGCGCCATGGGGGGCAGGTTGAGGGAGGCTTAAAAGTGAGGCTGAAGATTTCGAATAATGTTTTTTCCTTCGACTGCAGTTACCAACTCCGTGTCGTCATTTTAGCGCTGCGTGTAGCACACCGCTACATGGTCAGTATTTAATTAAAATGTATTTTATGTTAGTTTGTTAGTTTTTGAAATGTAATTCTAAATTTGAAGATTATGGTGATCTTGTACAATCTAAATAAGACGTTGTGGTGACAAATTTCCAGACACATCCGAACCGGCTCACAATTAGCCAGCGTTCAGGCTAAAGGAGATAGCCTACGGGGGTTTGTGAGTACGTGTCTTTTGCAGCATCCGCGCCCATGGGGGGGGGGCGGGTTGAGGGAGGCTTAAAAGCAAGGCTGTTTCGTTCGAATAAAGCTATCTTTGACTGCAGTTTACTGACTGCGTGTAGCACACCGCTACAACGTGTTTTTATCGCTGGCTGTCCAGAGGGAAGGTGCTGAAACGCTTTGTCGCGTGTCTGGAAGAAGTGAAAACTTTCCTGGGCAGCAAAGGGCTCACCTTTCCTGAGCTGGAACAGCCAGAGTGGCTGAAAAAGCTACACTTCATGGTAGACATGACAGCGCACCTGAACACGCTGAACACAGCTCTTCAGGGGTAAGGACGTACAGCCCTGCACATGTTGGAGGATGTTTTGGCATTCGAGCGCAAGTTGACAGTGCTTGCCAGAGATTTACAGAAAGGCACATTGTCTCACTTCCCCAATTTGAGGGAGTTCAAACAAGGCCACGACATGATAAATTCGGAGTATTTACATTCTGCAATCATCGCAATGCAAACATCGTTTGGGAAACGCTTCTGTGAGTTCAGAGAGGAAAAAAACACATTATCCTTCCCGGTCACTCCCCTAAGCATCGATCCATCCCTACTGAATACGACTGCATTGTCAGGTGTGAGTCAACCTGAACAAGGATGATAAATATTTTAATTGCCTATTATTTTACGTTTATTCATATGTTTTCATTGTTCAGTGAAATAGTCCTTTCATTTTTCAGGTTGACAGCTGGCTGACGTTATTTTTGGTTTGCTGCTGGCGGCAAATTTAAGTTTGGCGTTTTTCATAAATACAAGAAGGACTCAAATAGACGTTGAGTATTTTACTTAAAAGTAACCTTCAACCCAACGTCTTTTTTTCGGAGTTCAAAATGTTTTTGTTGCATGCAGAAATGTAATTTCGTTTTCTCTGCAGGAGTTCATCAATTTCATAAATGCAACACATTATAGTTTGTTTATACATAGCATAAAGGCAAAACAAAACGTTGTATGCAGTGTTATTTCATTTTAAATGTCAAACGGGTTTTGCGGCTCCCAGTGTTTTCTTTTCTGTGGGAAACGGGTCCAAGTGGCTCTTTCAGTGGTAAAGGTTGCTGACCCCTGGTCTAGTGTATGCGCCCCCCTCCCACAATGGTAATATAATTTGTTTGGTCAGACAGATTTCTGTTTAGACATTGCAATTTTGTTCACTCTCACTTTCATTCCTGACTGCAACTCAATTGCATCACTAGCTGCTGTTTCCATTGATACAGAAATTTCAACTGCTCTTTTTAATATGAGTTGTCCTTCAATTAGGATCCATTTTGAATGTTTTTGTGTAAGAGTCCTTACACTACACTAAATGATATTTCAATGCATCATTAACCCCACTGACAATGCCTGGATAATTCCTTCAGTTCAGCTACTTAAGTCTAAATGGACTCCCATACCTTTTGATACTGCTAATGATACCTAAAGTTTCCTGTAATCGACAGTGTTTTGAGTTCAAAATGTTTCTGTATTACTTTTATGATATCAGCAAAGCATATTTTGCCTGTTTTTTTTGGAGCAGTCAAACTTCTAAGCAAACTTTTCCACCTATTACACTCAACAACACTGGCGCTCATTTCTTAACGTTTCCATTTACTTTAAAATACATGTATGCATCATCCAGTTAACTGGTGTGCAATCGAACATGTCTATCTTTCTAATGTAGCCAGCCATTCCTGATTTATTTATTTATTATTATTATCACCTGGTATTCTTTGCCTTTGAACCCATGGCCTTGCACGCTGCTTGCTAATTTCATTAATTTTCTGCCTCTTTTTAACTCGACCATCTCTTCCCCCTTCTGAGGAAACACTTGCTGCGTATTTTTTTTGATCCAATCGCTTCTCTCCCCTTGCGATGAAAAACATACTGCAGTTCAACAGGTAGGCCGTTAACTCGGTTTCTTTTTAAAACTTCCTCATCACCACTATTTTGTTTTGTAAATCCAGAAGCTAATTGAAAGAAAAACACAGGAGCCAGGAAATGCATGTCTACTTATTTTTACTCTAGTGAGATGCTCACTTATAATGTTGTGGCATAATGACGTATGCCATTTAAGTAGTTCCTACATATAACCTATTATGAAAAATGTAAATAAACAAAGAATGCTTAATCAAACTATTTATTGAATATACTACTGATCTCGGTGAATGAGTTGTATGGAGCTAAATGCTGGGGGTAGAAATACGTTTGTCGTTCAACTGTAATGAATACCAGGACACCCTTCTCTCAGATACATTCATGATGTCAGGATTTCTCCCAACCATAACCTCCAATCTAACTGTGCCCCAACACTGTACAGTCTGCTTCTACCTTTTGATTTTGATCTATAAACAGGACTGTCCTGGAAGCCCCAATGTTTCTGCCTGCTCTTACTTCACTGAACTCCTTCTGCCCTTGACTCTATCCTGTCTCCTTTTCTCCAGTCCTTTCCTGTTTGTATCTCGTTCATTTCTCATGCTCTCCATCATTTCAATAATTTCCAATTCCCCTGCCCCAACCAGATTATTTTTACCATAGCCCAAAGGAAGATTTTATAGCCTTACATTTCTTTCTTGAACAAAGATCTAAACTATGTCCTCCACTAACACTCATTGACTTAGCAGAACTCTCCCTTTTTTCTCAATTCCTCCCACTTCCTGATGATCAAAGGATAGCTATGCTCCTCAGTTATGCCTGGATTTTTGTTGACTGTATGAAACAGTCCTTGTTCCAATCCCTTAGTGGCACCTCACCCATCATGCTTCTGCAAGAATGCTGATTCTTTACTTACACTTCTTCATCTTCGCTACATCAGTTTTCAAGATGTAGTCTTCTGCTCTAAAGTTTCTAAAAGTTCTCCTTCTTAGGGGACTGTGACTTACCCTCTGCTGTAGTTAATGAAGACCTCATATTCATTTCCTACATATTTGCTCCAAACCTCTCTTTTCCACAGACCCAAGAACAATAGAGTTTCCTAGGTTCTCACCATTAACCCCTCAAGTCTAGGCATCCAACAACTCATCCTCCACAGCTTCTGCCTGCATTATCCCTGCTCAGATCACACCTTTCTCTCCACTCCCCACCCTCCTTAGCTACCCCACGGATCACTCACTGGATGACTTGCCTCATCTGCTTTTTCCCCCCACACCATCTACCCTCGGCCCCTGACAGTTTCATCGGCAAATAGAGATCAAAAACCTCTTGTATCACCTCCCCCTCTTCACCATGCAGGGAGTCTGTGGGCAAGCCAGTTCTGAATCCAAATGGCCAAATCGCCATGGGTCCCATGCATCTTAATCTTCTGGATCAACCTCCAATGGGACCTCATCAAACGTCTTACTAAAATCCACGTACGCAACATCCACAGCTCTACCTTCATCAGTCACCTTCGTTACCTCATCAAAAAACTTTATCAAGTTAGTAAGACATAGCTTGCGCCATACCCATATAAATCCATGCTGGCTCTCTCTAATTAGGCCATTGTTTTCCAAATGCTCATAAATCCTATTCCTAAGAATTATCACTATTCTTGAATAATGGAACAAACATGAGATTCTTGCCAATTCTTCAGGAGCTCACCTGTGACTAGAGAGGACAAGAAGGTATTGGTTAAGGCCCCAGCAATCCCACCTCTTGCCTCTCTCAATAACTCAGTGGGCTGAATGGCCTAATTGCACTCCTAAGTCTTCTGGTCTAGGTGATAATGTTGGCAAGGACTAGGGCATAAGTTCTCCTAAGCCTAGTGAGATTGTTCTTCAGTGGTGGCGTTGAGGAGCTTTTAGTTTCAGTTCATGCCTGAATTGGTAGAAACCTGAGTCACGTAACTGGTGACATCAATCTGCTTAAAATACATTACTACTTAATCTAATGGAGTCATTTCATATTCTAAATTAATGTTATTATATGAATCTGTTTTCTTGTCGGTGTTACATGAATGTTTTGTTGCAAATACTTTGCAAATCTTTACTTCATTGGTACTTTTCAGGGACGTTCCAGTCATAAAACACTATAGTATAGAAATAGGCCCTTCAGCCTATCTTGTCTGTGCTAGCCTGATCTTCTGCTTAGTCCCACCTACAGTACCAGCACCTAGACCCTCATAGGCCCATCCCCCTCTCATCACTGTACCTATCTAAACTTCTCTTTAATGTAACATTTGAACCTGGATCGACCACTTCTGCCTACAGCTCATTCCACAGTCGCACAACCCTTTAAGTAACAAAGCACACTCGCGAATTCCCCTTAAGTATTCATCTTTCACCCTAAACTTCTCACCTTTACTTCTAGTCTCACCTAATCTCAGGGAAAAAGCCTGCAAGCATGTACTCTATCAATACGCTCATAATTGTTAATACCGCTTTAAGATCTCCTCTCTGTGCTCCAGTGAATAAAATTCTGACCTATTCAACCTTTCCTCATAACTCAGGTCCTCAAGTCCCCACAGCATTCATGCAAATTTTCTGTAAACTCTTTCAAGTTTATGGGTATCTTTCCTGTAGGTAGCTGACCAGAAAGGCACAAAATCCTCCAAATTTGCCCTCACAAATGTCTCGTACAACTTTAACACAACATCCCAACTTCTATACTTAGTACTCTGACTAATGAAGGCCAATGTGACAAAGGCTCTGTTTACGACCCTATGATGCAACTTTCAACAAGTTCTGGATCTGTATTCCCACATCCCTCTGTTGTACCTCACACCTCGGTGCTCTGCCATCCACTGTATTGAGACCATCAATAATTCAACAGTTTCAGCCAAAGTGGTTTTCCTTTGCATTCACGTCTGCTGGGTATGAACATTGCTGGCTGGGCCAGTCTTTCTTCCCTGACTCTTCTTGTTCTTGAAGTGGTCTTAAAAGCCTTTTGATGGCCAACCACAATGCACTCAGCATTGGCTGGCAATTGACTCCTGTTACATGCTTCTTTTTCAGTGTTGCATGGAAGTAATTGACTTTCCCCACAGGGAAATGCATTTGTGCTCTTTCTGAAGTCATATTGTGCTGCTTACAAAGTACAAATTGGTCATTTCAGGCTGAGATTGGCATTGGTATCAAGGACTTATGGTAGGGATGTGAACCCTTCAAGTAGGGTTGCAGACTCAGAGATGCGAAACTATTGAAAGGATTACAGATAAGAACAGGAATCTCTAAATTGATATGGAACTGGCCACGAGAGATGCGGATCAGATTACAAGTTAACAACGATCATGGATACCCTTTCTCTTGGTAACTGCCAAACACATTGCCATGGGATCATGGACTGAGATCTACTGACCTCAGTATCTAAAACAGGAAACCATATAGCTCCTGCATCAACCTGAGTCATAGCAAAATCATATTACTGTTTATTATAAATTGTAACGATTAAGTTGCATTAGTCACTTGAAATGGAGAGCTGCCTCGTGGAGATCAGAGATGGTGATGGCCAAAAAGGTCTGAAAGCACAAGCTGACTTGTGGAAAAGACCAGAGACGAAGCATGGCGTCATGAACGACTCCATCTCGAAGCGGCGAGGAAGGCTGAAGCATTAAGGTGAATGCGGAGCAAGTCAGCGATGGCTCTCAACAGAGTATTCAGCAGCCAGCTCAACGGTGTTCGGACCCAGGTTGGCAGTTAGGCCTGGGTTCATGCCGCTGCTCACCTCATATGCAGACGAAAAGACATTCCCCGTATTCTGAGATTCACGTGATTGTTCGACCATACTTTATATTGGTTTCTTTCAGTTTTTTGGCGTTCTCTTTCTTTTGGATGATTGGCGGGTTGGTGATCTGTTAATTTTTTTGTGTGTAAGAGGGGGCTTGGGAGTTTGGTGCTACCATCGCTGTTCTTTTCAAGTGAAAAGGATGAGGACTATTAAGAGTAGGGGATCGTTGATGTTATTGTAGCTGTCATTTGCTGTGGGTGAGGGGGGACTTGGAGGTCTGCAAGTTTTGGGGGGTAGTTAATATCTTTTCTTTCATCAACAACTATGGTCATTCTGCATTTAATGGTTATCTGGAGTAGACAAATATCAGAGTTGTATTATACATAGATACTTGGACAATATAATGAACTTTTGAACCTTTAATAGTTTTACTTCATAGTTGTTTCAGGAAAGAATTGTTGATTGGGCATTAGCAGATCTATCAGGACAAGATGAACAGTGCAATTCCTATCAAAAACCTAGCCACAGGAACAAGAAGAGGAATGTCCTGACCTTTGCCAGGACATTATTTTTGTCAGCTAGGGTAGCAATGTGACCCTGGCTGATAAGAGGCACTATTTATTTTGCAGTCCTATGTGAACTCAGAAAAGTCCACAACACTCAGCGTGTGCCTCAGTGATACACTATTTTACAGAGATTGAAATTCCTATAATGAAGGCCCAGGCTCAAGATTAAATCCTTACAAAGGAATTTTCTAGTAGTTATTTCATGAGATACATTTTTAAGGCTCATTTTATTGATTGTTTTTCTCTCACAGGAAAGTATAATGTAATGTTTTATTAATTTTGATGTCCCATTATTGCTCTTAAATATAGTCATCCAACGGGATAAAATAAAGAGACTGGGAGAAAATACCATACAAATCATTAGTATAATCATTGACTGCTTTTGTGGTACTTGCAGCTTAGCAAATAGGATAAACTGGAGCAAATTTGTTCACTCTATTTTGCTAACTAAAAACAGAAAGTTCTGAAAACACTCAGCAGATCAGGCTGCAACTATGCAAAGAAAAACAGTTAATCTTTCGAGGTGGAAACTCTTCCCTGGATGCTGCCTGATTTGCTGAACATTTCTAACATTTTTAATTTTTATTTCAACCAATTCTTTCACCACCTGCACATTAAAAAAAATTAACTGTATTTTTACCCACTGCTTATTCCTTCGCTGGGGTGAAATGTACTGGATTGTTTTGTAGTGGCATTACGAGACATGGTTCTTCATGAAGCAGACCAGTCAACAAGACAGGAGACTTCTAATTATATAGCTCAGTAGACCATACATTATACAGTTTTTCCTTCAGTGTACTGTACAAGAGCATCTTTGATTTTGTTTTTCTTATGGCTCCAATTTTGATAGGTGTGACAGAATTTGTTCAAGCTAAGTGGAGACTGTAGCACTTGTTCACCTCTAAATTGGCATGTCTACTTTTGATGAAAACAGCTTGTTTCGAATAATGGACCTATCAGTGGAAAGCAGTAATGACAGATGTGTGACCTTAAACAGGCACCAAGTGCAAAACAACAAACAGTTCATAAACGAGGTATAGCACACCTTCACTTTCCTTCATATAGCCAGTGTTTATTTCTAACCAATACATAACAGGGAGGAGACATTATTTATCCATAAGAAATAATTATTTCCAGAGAAACAAATATACAGTACACCAGACAGATGTTTGTTGTGTAAAGTCAGAGCACCAACATAAGATATGCAGCGGTACAAAAGAACAAAAAAAAATGTTTGTGGTAAGTGCCCAACACAGTGCATTGTGGATATGGGATAGTGGAATGGATTCCACCAATTTACCAGTGCTTTCTGAACACCATAATGGTATTAAAGTACAGTGCCAATGGTCAACTTTGATCCACTGACAAACTGATGACACTTGTTCTAACCACCAGTTGTACTAAAACAGCTCCTTGTACTTCAATGCCAGCTGCTGATCACTCGACCTGACCAATGTTTTTTTTGCATCTGGATTGATGCTGGAATAAAGCAGCTAAATTTTGGGTTGTCAGGACCAGTGACTACATGCAACAGATGATAAGAAATACTATTTTTTTAGAACATTCACTACAAAGCTCTTCTGATTCATTTTGCCATTGCTGTGCATATGTATATATATATATATATATATATATATATATATATATAGAGTGTGTGAGGAAGTAATTATAAAGTACCTACAGATAACTTCAAGAGATTCTATAGTGATGAGTAGATCGCTGACAATGAGTAGATTGCTAATCTCTGACAATGAGAGGTAATTTTACTGGAACTCATGAAAAAAGTTTCTGAAGTGACTTAACAGAATGAATGATGGGAGGCTGTTTTAATTGGCTGCAGTGTCCAGAACAAGGGGTATTGTCTCAGGATGAAGTGTTGGACATAACAGACACTCATCAAGAGGAAACTGTAACTGCAGAGTGCTGTGAATCATCAAAATATTCCATCCCAGAGGCATTGGATGTTCTGTTGTTCATCAGGTTTAAAGATAAGATTAATGTAATTTTTAGGAATCCATAGAAAATCGAGGGAACTGGAGATCAGGTGGGAAACTGAAGCTAAGGAAGGAGATAAACTTGAGTCAGGGAGCTAGCTTAGAGGGTCACATCATCTTCTCTCACCCCTGCTTTAGGAAACTGAGATCAGGCAAATAATTATTATAGATTATGTTATCCACAATAGGGACATCCATATGTTCAAATTATTCTTACACTCTTCTTGCAAGAGAAGCAATTTTGAAATTGATCTCAGATTCTTTAATATCTCAAAGCACATTTGTTTCGTTGAAACAAAGACCAATAAAAAAGTGCAACATTTGCCTGCAAGCTCACCTTTGGTTGGTGATGCTAAGTGTACTCTCCAGCGGAAATGCACTTTAAAAGGCAGCATAAAACATGCTGTGGCGATTATGTGCAGCTAGCAACTGGGGGTGAACCATTCTTCATCTCACAGGATGAAGTCCTGGATATTTTGGATGGAGTTCAGGAGGAACTTTGTCCTGCAAACCCTGTGGGCGACAGACGTTACCATTACTATGCTGCAAAACTGTGTGCGCAAATGCAATTATACTGCTAGACTTTAACTGGCAGATTTGCACACGCAATCCCGTGACAAAGCCTTGATTTCATATCGATCATTGTTGAACTATGGATGACTTAAAAACTGGCAAATACAATTGTGGATGGCTTATGATATCAAGGATAAACATGGCCCAGTGTGTGTAGTAGAGTCTATTAGCAGAACCTGCACACCAGAGCTCTTTCATCCAATCAATATTGACAATCCAATATCAATACTTGAAGTTTGCATTCTAATTCACCCCCCCTCCCCACCCCCCACATAGCTCTAATTCAGGCCATTTTTCCAATGGTATTATCTTATCCTTGTTTGATTGAACTCTATTGATACTCGGTCATTGGCTGGTCCAAATCTATTTCCAGAGGTGTATGGAGACTTAATTCCAAATGAAAGTCACAGCAATGGCAAGGGTAATCATTTCACAGATGCATGCATTACATTGAATTTATTGTGGTTAGATGTTCTGTACTTCAAAATGAGGGAGCTACAAGAGCACAGTGTACGTCTCATGTAGATTTCATATCCTGTCATACCATTAAGGTAATAAAATGGCTGTAACAACGGAATTGTAAAGTTGTAAAAATAATTTAGATGATAAAGTGTAAATATAAATTAAAAATGGATGACATTCTTAATAAATAACTCTACTATTTACATCTTTATATATTGCTAGGAAATTTAAATTAAACTAAAAATTAAAGCAGCTAGTTTACAGGCATGAGGTACAGCAAAAGATATGATATTACAGTAGACTGTTACACGTTTTTCAGCACTTCATTTGATTATTGTTTTCATGACTTCCATAAGGTGCCCAATAAGTATGACTAATAAATACCAGGTTTTTCACAACGGCAGTTACCATATGAAAATATTTCCTCTCTCAAAGAAATCACAGCTTGAATTATATTATGCAGACAGGTAAATGATCAATCAGAAACCAAGACTTCATGTATTTTTCTGGAAAGTAAGTTTAACTTCTGTTCAGAATGATTAGTTGTGCTGGAGAATGTTTTAAAACATATCATAGTAACCAGTTTACTTGAGAGAAAATATCCCACCAGCAAATGTGACTTGGTACTTAAATCAATTACCAGTTTTCGGTATTTAGACTGAATTTATCTGCCTCCCATTACTGAAATATTTCATTGTTAAAAGCAGCAATATTTCTGTATGCTGTTAAATAACAACAAAAGTAAAAGCAAATATTGATTAACTATCATCTTAATACAATTTTGTTGATTATATAAAACAAAATATTTGTGATTAATTAGCAAAAGCCAAGGGTCTTCCCAATAAATCTCACCATCACATAAAATGCTTGATTGGAAGTTTAAGGATTAACTCTTGCAATACCAACTTTTACAGAATTTCTTCCATCTGTGCTTCCTACATCTGATTGTCCCTTTTAATTGGCTGCTATAATAGCTAAACTAATCACCCCTTAATAATAATGTTTAAATGCATGAGATATTACATATGCAAAGCATCAGAAAACAAAAAAATTAAAATTTAAGATAGAATCAGATACAAAAAAATACCTGTCTGACCTTAGCAGCTTTTCAAAAACAAATATTGATGTAGACTTTTGTAAATGACTGTACAGAAAATCCAAATGCAGTTACTGAGCACAATAAAAATACTGATTAAATACAATTAAGCAAAAAGTTTATAACAGAAGTACAAATAAACACTTTAAACACTTAAGCAACTAAATGTCAAAAAGTCGTTCCTTTTGTTTTACTATCTGGAGCTTTTGTTTTTCTATCTATGCACAAAAATCGACAAGACATTACGACATGACTACACCAAAATCCTATGGAGCACTATGTTTTTTTTTGTCTAAACCCTAATGTTGTGGTAGATTTTTTTTTGTCTTCTCAATCTCGGTTCATGCAGTTTGCATAACCATGTCTGTCAGGTGTTTGCAGCATGAAATCTTTATTTTAAACAACACAGGTAAAACCGATACGAACCGACAGTTACAACCAGGCAAAATGGAAGAGAGATGGGAGGTAGCTTGGCTCGTTTTAAAGTCCCTTTGAAATTGGCATGTTCCACTTTTTGACACACCTCAACCAGCAAAAAGTATGAGCACTAAGGTCCTTACCAGCTCATTTATGAGGAAATACTGTCTATTGGAAAGTTTTGAGTCATAACTATAGAATGTAAAAAACTGGATGAGAGCATGAATCATACTATTTCTGAATTTTCACTTTTCTCTCTATGTTATAAGAATTAAACCAAAGCAAGACTTTTTCTTATCACTGAATTAATACGTGAGATAGATATAAAGATCTAAATGTGCACCCTTCTCTCATTATCCTCTTCTTTTAGTGTGTACGTCCTCGTCTAACGTGATATAATTATGACTGTATCATCAGTTGTGGAGGTACATCACAAATATCACTGCGTCAATGTCCAAACATGTTTGTCTTAGATTGCTGTCCACTCTTTTAACCAAGGCACTAACCCATTTAAACTCATTAACTACTTTGGTATGGGGAGGGCAAAATAATTTTGCAGGAGTTTGTTGAGAGTATGTAAGTTAATAATCACATTGGAAATATGATTGTATTTATACTATAGGGATATTGATTTGTATATGCCACCTGATTGTTGTTAAAACAGAAATTCTGAGTCCATTAAATTTACAATGGATATTGGTGTCATCATAAAAGTCATGGGATTTTGCTCTTTGTATTAGGAAACTGATCCTTATTAGCTGCTGGCTATACTCTGTGACTAAGCTGAAGAAGCTGGAAACTGTATTACCCAGAACTATTGACTTCAGTTGTGTGATACTTTATCTTCTTCCTGTGAATTTACAACAAAGTTGTTGTTAAAAGGCTGTAAATTGATAATGTATGCCATTTGCCATACTTGTGTGTTAGATCACTGCAGCTATTTTCAATCCAGTGGGTTAATGCCCTTACTAAGGCAAGCAAATATATCCCAGACTAATATAAGGAGTGGCCCAACTGCAAGGAAATACCTGCTTATAGTGATCTCTCCTACATTGAGACATACTCTTGTTCAGCTCCAGCTGGAAACATTGCACTGAATGAAACTACAGAAATCATTGGATAAAATCAGCAACCTAATGGCCACAAGGAAAGTTATGCTACAAACAATTGTAGATTGGAAATATAATTACAAAGGTGCGACACTGATATACTGACCTCTGCCCTTTGAACATTTCTGTCCAGTGTATGCATGGAAATGAGGATTCATCACCTTCCACTGAGCATTAATAGCAGTGACTTCTACTATACTTATAAACTTGGCCGCCATTCTCAATAGGGGGATTGTACAGTTTCTTTTTTAAACAAGGTTCTCCAGCCCAGCTGTGTGGGAGTCTGCCTCTTCCACTTACTTCAAAAGAAATTTAATTTATAGGCAATCATGGGAAACAGAGACACTCATGAATAGATCTTACTTTTCAGAAGCCAGTGGGACAGTATTTAGCAATTTTTTAAAGTAGCAATGTTAACTTCCTCTGCTCATTTTGGATTCTATTCCGTAACTGCCTATGAAACTATACGGTGTCTTTATGGCAGTAATTATATTTGACCTTAAACACTGAGCGCCATACAGCATGCATTATTTATAATGTTTCTTTGTCTCCCACAGACAGAGTATGTAATCTTATATCAGATTATGCCTAAGTACAAATCTAGATGGTGTGTGCTGCAGATCTTGTTAAAGTTGCTTGATGTATGTACTCTGTTTAGGATGATAGGTCTCCTTAGGTCTTTTTATATATAACCCACCATTTATTCTGCAGAAGGATTCTGTGTGACCATGCTCCAGGCTGTCCCCTCCATAAATATCTCTACCAGGTACTATTAAAACAATTACCAGTGTTTACTTGAGGTTATATTTTTAAAAGCTGATTTTCTTTCACATTTTTCAGTTTCTTTCAGGTTTTATTCATATAGTTGAAAAACTGAATTGTTACTCCCCTTAAATTTAATCAACTCAATAGCATTTCTTGACAACTAGAATTACCAAATCGTAAAAATGAGTGTTTAGTAGTTCTGACCATTGGATGTTATTCTTTCCAGATTTGCTTTTGCAAGTTAGTTCTTAGATGTGCAATGCCAATGATTTAGCAGCTGCTGATAAAAAAAAATCACCCCTTTTGACACAGGTGAAATTGTTTCAAGGGCTTTTGCTTGCCTACTTGTTATGTTTATTCCATTATTCAATACCCCTGGAATGGCAATAACATCCTCACACCAATCCACTGAAATTACCTTTCACTGGTCTGAATCTCCTCTGGTTTGAAATTGTGTTCCGTGGGAAGGGCAATTAGAATGAGTGCAAGCAGCTTTGATTTTCTTGCAATTTGGCTCATTCTTTTGGCTGGATCTGTTTTCAATGACAAGATTAAGAGATGAAATCAAAGGGTTTTAAAACAAAGCTTAAGTTTTGCTTAAGGCAGATAGAATGAAGTTTGGGTTTGGTGTTAACCTGCCCTTACACTGTGAGTAGCTGGTTATTGGGCAGCAACAGCAGCCATGTTAACAGGTGTTTCCTTTCAGAAATGTGTATTCACTTTTTTTCCATCTGTAAGTTGTTCTTTAATCGTTCTACGCACAATTATCTTTGTGTTGTATCTGGATTGTTTTTTTTCATCTTACTGAAAACATTCTAATGTTTGGATTTGACAGAATTGTATTCGTAACCCTTAGAAAATATAGATCGGGGAGACAGTATTGTAGGAGTAAGGTGGGTGGGGCAAGGGATTGGCCAGGAAAGACCAGCCTAGCAGGCATAAAACATGCTATTTTGGGGTTTGTTCATTCAATGTGTCGTTTGTGTCTTTATTCTTTGCTCTCACTCCAGTCTTCAGACAGAAGGCAGACTAGTCGAATTGTGTATTTGTATGTGTATATGTTTCTGTGAGTATCATCTGGTTGGAGAGGTTTCTCCTTTAAGCAGCAAGGAATGTGTGGCCCTTCCAGTCTGCCTTCAGCTGTTAGCAGTTCCTGGTTCCTCTCGGCTAATGGTGTCCATGGTAGAAGCGTGGCTGTCTCGGTTTGCGGTGCTCCTTAGCTGTGGGGTCTCGGCAAGCGCAGTCTCCATGAAGTTCACAAGACATTGGGAAAGGTATGACCTGTGAAGCAAAAGGAAGTGAATTAGATGCTTCTCAAGAGCTTTTATCCACTGAGGCGTGTGACACATGAAGCGCAGGTTAGATCATAAAATGACAAAATAGCACATCCACCCGCCAACACCACGTCACTTTATTTAATCATTTACTTGTTTGCAGAAGAGCTTCACTATGAATCATAAATATGAAAGCACATTGAGTTCAGTAACACATTTTTAATCCATTATCAGGTAATGCCTGGCTGCCCTCTACCTATGCAACATTCAATTTAAACAGAGAACTGAGTACATTTCTCATGGATGATGTAGTACCCTGGTCCCAATGATGCAATTTTTTTCTACACCCATTCCAGATGGTTTGCCTGCCACACAGTGCTTAGTAATGTTATCTATAGAGACTGCACTTCCAGAGGAAGTCATTGCTTGGGAAGTGCTTCTGGATATTATCAGGTTGTAAAAGTAATTAGAATGAGAGATTGTTTTGTTTGGTGAAGGAGATCCACCTGAGTGCAAGTTGGTTAGTCCCATTCTATTTTTTTCAAAGCATTCATGACGTTTTCAAATAAATGCACAGAAATGAATCGAACGAAAAGAAAATACATACACAAGAGGCCGCAGATGCTGGAATCTACAATATTTAACAAGATGCTGGAGGAACTCAGAGGGGGGAAATGGACAGTCAATGTTTCAAACCCCTTGCATGACCTTGGCCCAAAACATCGGCTGTGCATTTTCTTCCGTGTTTACTGCTGGATCCACTGAGTCCCTCTTGCATTTTATTTGCTGCTCCAGAATTAAACAATAGACTTGGTAAAATGGTTAGAAACAGCAATCAAAAGGCTTTAGTGGAAAATTGTAAGAATATAAGGTCACTTGCTTTATTATACAATTGATCAGCATAACAAATAAGAGGAACGTACTGATCTGGAAAAAATATTCAAACAACTCAGCAAGAAAAAGTATTGGTGACAAAGTGAACTCTGGACTATCTCTCTCAAAAGTGTAAAAGTGAGGATAGACTCTACTCAAAGCAGGTGACTGTGGCATCCCCAGAGTTGCTGCTATTGGCTTGAAATTCACGTTCGGTGGCCACTTTATTAGGTACAGAAGTGAAACCCGATATGATCTTCCACTGCTGTAGCCTAGTCACTTCAAGGTTCAATATGTTTCTGCACACCACTGTTGTAAAACGTGGTTATTTGAGTTACTGTTGTCTTCCTGTCAGCTTGAACCAGTCTGGACATTCTCCTGCAATCTCTCTCATTTACAAGGTGTTTTCGCCCACAGAACTGCTGGTCTCTAGATGATTTTTGTTTATCGCTCTCTTCTATGTAAATTCTAGAGACTGCTCTGCTTGAAGATCCCAGGAGATCAGCAGTATCCGAGATACTCAAGGCACCTGTCCGGCATCAGCAAACATTCCAGTCAAAGTCACTTAGATCACATTTCCTCCCCATTCTGATATTTGGTCAGAATAACAGCAGAACTTCTTGACAATGCCTACATGCTTTTATGCTTTATGTTGCAGCCACATAATTGGCTGATTAGATATTTGTGTTAACAAGCAGGTGTACAGGTGTACATAATAAAGTGGCCACTGAGTGTAAGCAGGAGAAAGTAACATTTTGGTTGCAATATTTATTTGCAATACAAACTCCAGGAAATGCCTTTCACTTGCATACATCTTGGTCTTTTCAGATCTTTTAAGCTTCTGGTGTAAATTTTCAATTTTAATAATTGTCAGTGAGCTCTAAGAGTAATTTTCTACTTCTACTTAAAATTAGTGTTTGGAAAACCATTGGCATTGGCGTGTGAATTTTGATATGTCCTGCCAGTGGGTTTAGCTTCCTGCCTGAAACACAGTGCCAGAAATTTACCCTTTCTGCATACACCATCTAAATCTTCTGCAGTTGCCTGTTTAGCTTGGAAGGACTGCTCATATTTACCAGTGTGGATCGGAAAAACAAGACGTCAGACAGCAGAGTTTTCAACCCATTAAGTTCATGAACAAGCACTTAATGTGCTCTTACTTCAATTTAACATTCAATATTTTTAAACCAATAGATGTTAATCCATCTTAGGATAGGATGAGTAGCAACTATAGTTAATGCTGAGCTGGAGCTGGGGAAATAATAAATGAGATTATTCCCAAAGAGAAAAAATGGGTAATGATTCTAAACCTCCTTTCAAAATTCTCCACTCCCCTCAACTGGAACTTTAAGAGTGCAGTGTAACAACATTTGTCTAATCTGAAAATGTTAAAACTCAGTTTTAGTACACTAATTTTATACCATTGCAACACGTTTGTTTAGTTTTTGACATTTTTTGACTAAGGAGTGGGGAGTCTTGGAATTACACTGAAGTAGGGACAGTAATCTCTGTGTGGTGTTTCCTTGATCACTTGTCCTCTCTATTTCCACCATTCCAACATGAAGACCTTCTGTGAATGAACAATTCATGGCCCCACTTCAATTCAGTGGATGGACGAGAATAGCAAAACAACACACACAAAATGCTGGTGGAACACAGCAGGCCAGGCAGCATCTATAGGGAGAAGCGCTGTTGACGTTTCGGACCGAGACCCTTCGTCAGGAATAGCAAAATAGCAAAAATAGCAAAATTTATGTTATCACAAGTGGAATCAGTAGGTTAGTGGATTAAAAGTGGACCTTAGAGTAGTTCGCATTCAATAAGTCCCTTTACATTAAATATTCTTTAATTTATGTTTAACAGCAGAAATTTTAATCAGCTTGGCCCACACAAACTCAACTTCATTTTCATCATGTTCGACCTTATGGTTTTACAAGGTTCAGTGACATGTAATCCAGTGAAATACTAGATTAAAACAGATGAAAATGTCCCAGAGATCACTAAATCCCAACTGTCTGGAGTTTATTTAGTCTTTCGTCTCATCTGTAGAAGTCAGAAGGAAGGTATAAAATGTGAGTGAACAAGTCTGAAACAAACGGATGCTCATTAATCTCATGCGTGCCATTTGAGCGGTCTTTATCAGAATAAATCGCGACCTATGTCTGTACCTGAAAACCAGGTATGACTTGCAGAGGGCTATTTCAAGGGTGAAGAGACAATGTCAAATGAGGTTGGAGGTAACATCAGATGTATGACAACTCTAGCAGGGTTTGTAAGGCATTCCTTCCTACAAAGCGAAACCCAATAGCATGAATGTCATGATGCTTCACTACCAGATGAACTCCACATCTTCTATGCACACTTTGAAAGGAAGAATATAACTACAGCTATGAAAATCCATGCTGCACCTGGCAACCTCTGTCTTGGAGGCTGATGTTAGACTGTCTTTAAAGAGGGTGAACCCTCTCAAGGCAGAAGGCCCTGACAGAGCACCTGGTAAGGCTCTGAAAACTTGTGCCAACAAACTGGCAGGAGCATTCAAGAACATTTTCAACTTCTCATTGCTACAGCAGAAGTTACCATTTGCTTCAAAAAGACAGCAATTATACCAGAGCCTAAGAAGAATAATGTGAGCTGTCTCAATGACTATCACCCAGTAGCTCTCACATTTACAGTGATGAAATGCTTTGAGAGGTTGGTCATGACTAGAGTGAACTCCTGCCTCAGCAAGGACCTGGACCCACTGAAATTTGCCTATCATCACAATAGATCAATGGCAGACGTAATCTCAATGGCTCTTCACATGGCCTTAAACCACCTGGACAATACAAACACCTATGTCAGGATGCTGTTCATCGACATAGCTCAGCATTTAACACCATCATTTCCACAATCCTGTCTGAGAAGTTGCAGAACCTGGGCCTCTGTACCTCCCTCTGCAATTGGATCCTCAATTTCCTAATCCAAAGACCTCAATCTGTGTGGATTGGTGATAATATCTCCTCCTTGCTGATGATCAACACCGGTGCACTTCAGGAGTGTGTGCTTAGCCACTGCTCTACTCTCCCTATACCCATAACTGTGTGGCTAGGCATAGCTCAGATACCACCTATAAATTTGCTGATGATACAACCATTATTGATACAATCTCAGATGGAGATGCGAGGGGATATAGGAGTGAGATATGCCAACTAGTGGAGAGGTGTCATAGCAACAACCTTGCACTCAACATCAGTAAGACAGTAAGAGCTCATTGTGGACTTCAGGAAGGGTAAGAGGAAGGAACACATACCAATCCTCATAGAGGGATCAGAAGTGGAGAGAGTGAGCAGTTTCAATTTCTAGGGTATCAAGATCTCTGAGGACCTAACCCGGTCCCAACACATTGATGCAGCTATAAAGAGGGCAAGACAATGTTTACACTTCATTAGGAGTTTGAAGAGATTCAGTATGTAAACAAAAATACTCAAAAACTTCTATAGATGTACCGTGGAGAGCGTTCTGACCAACTGCATCACTGTCTGGTATTGGAGGGTGGGCTATTGCACAGGACTGAAAGAAGCTGCAGAAGGTCATAAATTTAGTTAGCTCTACTAAACCTTGGGTACTAGCCTACAAAGTACCCAGGACATCTTCAAGTAGCAGTGTCTCAGAAAGGCAGCGTCCATTATGAAGGGCCTCCAGCACCTAGGGCATGCCCTTTTCTCACTGTTACCATCAGGTAGGAGATACAGAAGCCTGAAGACACACACTCAATGATTTAGGCACAGCTTCTTCCCCTCTGCCATCCAATTCCTAAATAGACATTGAAGTCATGAACACTACCTCACTTTTTAAATATATATTATTTCTGTTTTTGCATTTTTTTTAATCTATCCAATACACATATACTGTAATTGATTAACCTATTTATTTATTTTTCTTCTATATGACGTATTGCATTGAACTGCTGCTGCTAAGTTAACAAACTTCGTGACACATGCAGGTGGTAATAAACCTGATTCTGATTCTGATGTCACGAAAAAGAACTGAGAGATTAACAAGGTAGGTAACTTCCAATCTGGGAAGCACAAAGTGTTGAGTCATGCTTCCTCTTGACACAGTTGGCAATGTAATATTTGCCAGTCAATTTGTACACAACTTATGGGAAAAGCTGTTTTTTAAAGGAGGTGTAAATATATTAATAGGTTGGAAAAGTGTATAACTGCCTGAGGAAACACTTTATCACCTATTGGAAGTGAAACTTGCTGTGCCATGGTCTTCCCTTTAAGAAGTATCAAAGTGTGCACTTAAAGCAACGGTATAACTAAATTAATAAGAATAACCACTGAACCGCTAGGTGTCTGATCTAGTAAATCAATGTATTGATAAGGTGGACAAGGATTCACTAATAACTGCGGACAATGCTTTTTAACTTACAATCTGTGTCACTTATTGCCTTGGCAATTGCGGAAGCTCAGTTATTTAGTTATAACACAGTTGTTGAGCTTCATCCTAGGGTGACAAAGGATCTTTAATGGGATGAAGTTGATGCATCTCTTCCTCATTCCCAGAATAAACAAATAAAATTAGAAACCACAAACTGTGAATCTCAGTTTATCTCAAATTTCGCATTTCGCTGCAATATGCTATTGTGTTACTTGCTTCAAATATGTGTTATGTTTTCATAAAAGGTCAAGCCCCTAATCTCTAATCTCTAACTTTTCTTTTCAAAATATAACAAATTGGGTTTGATTATTGGTCACTAATCAATAAATGACAAAGTAAAATGACGAAGATTCTGTAAGTCTGAATTAAAGTAGAAAATAATGGAAATACCCATCAGGCTAGGCAGCAATAGCAGAGAGAGAAGAACCGAGCAAATTTTGAGATTAATGAGCTGAATTGTTTGTTTCTGTTGTTATGTTTGTCAGTCCAAGTGTCTTCTGCAAACAAAATCAACACAAATAGTGTTTATATTGCATGATAGATCTAACGGCTGGGCCAAATCCATTCACCAATGTAAGGTAACTTCTTGCTCAGTGATATTCCTCTGTGCATGGTGCTCATCCACTTTTAACAAGTATGAGAGAAACAAAAAGGCTCTAAGATTCATGATCTTTGTTGTTTTAATGATAGGTCCAAGTATTCTTATCACATCCTCTACCCTCTTTAGATAAGCCTGCAATTGCTTCTTGATCCGATCAATATGACATCTTTCAATCATCCCCGGCCCATTAACTTGTGGATGGAGAGATTCTTTCTCAGTACGTCTATGGCACCTTATTCAATCCAGTTCCCACAGTGTCATAGCTAGTTGCTGCCGCCAGCTTAGTAATAAACATAAACTGCCACATTGTCAATAATACCCTATTATCTAGCTAAAAAGATGAGAAGATAAAAGCAACATCATTGTGAGAGCTGGGAGAACTAAAACTTAATGATGGTCTCAATTTTGACAGCAGAATCACTTTGTTGCATTTGTTCAGTAGAAAATCACAGGCATTGAAAAATATTTAATACTGCTCTCACAGGGTAGAGTGTAAAGTCATTGAAATATTTGTTGGTTTGAAATTCTGGCCCTGCTGGTGAAGGTTTAGAACAGGTAAACTCAAAAGCCTCTAATTACCATCAATGTTCCTTACTCATGCAGTACAATACAATGATTAATGTCATCTGTCAATGATGGCACTTGTGCCTTTCGCTTGATAAGATTGTTTTGGTCGGATGCAACTTTGGTTGCTGCTTTACAAATCTCCACCGAGCCTGGCTTTACTTGAATATTGTAAATTTGACTAGTGAGAGCTTGTGAGTCTGGAAATTTGCTCACAAAACCTCCAAATAAACAATAGTTTGCATCTAAAAATCAGATTAACACTGAGCAGATTTCCTCCAGATGCCGTCTCTGGCCAACCTATTACAAACTGTCAGAATTTACTAAAAATTTCTCGCATTTCCCATGCCACTGATGTCAAGCTAGCTTGTTGTAGTTTCCTGTTGTATTCCCCTCTCCTTCTTAAATGGTATGGTTGCATTTGCTATTTTTTTAGTCTGTGGGAATCATTCTGGGAATGATGAAATTCTGGAAGATATCAACCTTTGCATCTACTGTCACCACAGACACTTCTTTCAAAATCTTGAGATGCAAGTGATTGGGTCCTGCGGTTTTGTTGGCATTCAGTACCATTCATTTCTGCAAATCTGCTTTTAACTGATTTCTTCCAGGTCCTCTTTCAATCTAGACTTATTACTGTCCATTATTTCCAGCGAAGATGGAAGCAAAATATTTGTTTGATTTTTCTACCCTTTCATTATTCCCCAACATAATGCCTCCCTTTTCTTAGTCCTTTACAAATCCTGGTTAACTTTAGCCAACCCTTTCCTTTTTATAAAAAGAGAAACTTTTGCAGCCTGTTTTTAATGCTACTTGATGGATAACTATATTTGATCTTCACCTTTGTTATTGATTTGTTGCTCCTTCTTTGCTGAATTCTGATTTTTTTCCCAATCTTCAGGCTTAATGCATCTTTTTTTTTTGGCAATGTGGAAGAAGTATCCTATGATTTGACTCTGCTTTAACCATAACTCAGGGAATCTCAGTTTAAACTTGGTTAATGTTAAGGGTCCAAGGCATTAAAAAGGCTGGGAACCCTGCCATAGCTGGAAAACTTTGCCTTCGGAGTTGTTAAGTTTCAAAGCGACATATGTAGGCTTATTTCCCATATGCAATGCACCATTTCTCATAATTTCTTATGTCAGGAAAAAGTTCATTTGCCAGCTCTTTGTATTTCATTCAATCACCTTGCGCCATTTTGTTCACAGGAACCTGTTCTCTCTCAATGTCCATTAAGTTCCCATCTCCTAAATTATCCTACCACTGACTTGTATTGAGGGGTGGAGGAGAGAACATGGAAAAAACAAGTACTATCCCAGCATGCCTTTGGCATGTAGACCATTACTTGATGCAGATTGCCAATCTATCACAGAAAATTGCGACTTAAACTTTCACTGTTTGTCATTTTTGGATTGCACTCTCTCACCCTGTTTAAAATCATATTCCAGTTCTTATTTAGAGCGAGACTGACTGGAATACAATTTTAAACAAGGTGCGACTGCAGAAACCTGATTGGTTGAGGACTAACCAATTAGGAGGGACAGACAGATGATGGGAGCTCAGTATATGTACCACTGGACTAGACATTCCTGATGAGGATAGCAGAGTTTGTCATCGAAACATCGGTTAAAACCAACACCTGGACCTGGCTGGAAACCTGAGAAGAGTTTATAAATTTTGAAGTATTGGAAAGAGTTGAAGAAGTGGTGTTTGTTGTGAGTATCATCTTTAAGAGATATTTAACAATTTACTATTCAGTAGTAAAATTAAAGCTCAACGATTAAAGGGACGTTGGGCATCAATACTCAATCAGCTAAGGGACAAATTACAAAATAACAGTGGACAGTTATTTATCACAATATATCTCTGGGGACTGCTTTAAACAACTCTGTCCATTTTTCTACGTATTAATTCATTAGCCCTGGCACTCAGACATTTCAAATTCTGTCAATGAAATGAAACTTCAACATGTTATACATAACGGGAAGCTGAGTAACAGACCTCGGAATGACACAGCCAACCTTGTCCATGGGCAGACGGGCAGACACATAGCATATGAGAATTGACAGAGAATCATAGAAGACTACAGCACAGAAACAGGGCCTTTGTGCTGAAACATTAATCTGCCTAGTCCCATTGACCTTCATCCAGCCCATAGTTATCCATAGTATCTTTCCAAATTTCTCTTAAATGTTCAGATTGAACCCCCAGCAGCTCATTCCAAACTTTCATCACCCTCCGAGTGAAGAAGTACCCACTCATATTCCCTTTCGCATTTCATCTTTCACACTTAAACCATAACCTCTTGTTGTAGTCTCATGTAGTCTCACCCAATCTCAGTGGGAAAGTGTGCTTGCATTTACCCTATCTATACCATTCACAATGTTGTATACTTCCATCAGATCTCCCTCAATCTTTTGCATTGCAGGGAATAATGTCCTAACCTATTCAACCTTTCCCTATAACTCAGGTCCTCAAGTCCTGGCAACATCCTTGTATATTTTCTCTGCACTCTTTGAATCTTATTTACACCTTTCCTCCAGGTAGGTGACCAAAATTGCACACAATACTCCAAATTTGGCCTCACCAATGTCTTAAACAACTCCAACATAACATCCCAATTTCTGCACTTAATATATTTATTAATGAAGAACAACATGCCAAAAGCTTTCTTTACAACCCTAACTAACTATGATGCCGCTTACAAGGAATTCCCAGTTTGGTCTGTATTCCCAGATTACTCGGTTCTACTGCACTTCTCAGTGCCCTACCACATACCATGTAAGATTTACGCTGTTTGGTCCTCCCAAAATGCAACAATTCATACATGTATGTATTAAATTCCATCTGCCATTTTTCAGCCCATTTTTCTAGCTGGTCAGAGCCCACTTCAAGGTTTGATAGACTTCTGCACTCTCCACTACACCCCCAATCTTGATGTCATCCACAGATCTGCTGATCCAGTTTACCACATTATCATCCAGATCATTGATGTTTGACAAACAACGACAGACCCAGCTCCAATCTCTTGGGCACACCACTAGTCACTGGTCTCCAACAGCGAGGCAACCATCTACTACCATTTTCTGTTTTGTTCTCTGAAGCCAATATCTAATCTAATTTAGTACCTCTTCTTGAATTTCTGGCGCCTAAACATTTTGACCAACTTCCAATGTGGGACCTTGTCAAAAGCCTTGCTTAAATCCATGTTGACAACATCCACTGCCTTGCCTTCATCAACTTTCCTGTTAACTTCTTCAAAAAGCTCTATAAGATTGGATAAACACAACTTGCCACTCAGAAAGCCATGTTGACAATCCAATTACTTATATATCTAATCCCTTAGAATACCTTCCAATAACTTCCTCACTACTAATGTCAGGCTCACCAGTTTATTCTTAGCACCTTTCTTGAACAATGGAACAACATTAGCTATCCTCCAATCCTCCAGTACCTCACCATGGTTAAGGATACTTTATATATCTCTGCTAGAGCCCCTGCAATTCCTCCACTAGCCTCCCATGGGGTCTGAGGGAACACCTGTTGGGTCCTGGAGATTTATCTGCCATACTTTGCCTCATGACAGCAAACACCTCCTCCTCTGATCCTTGTATAGGATTTATTACCGCTTCGCTGCACTTCCTCACTTCTATAGACTCCATGTCTGTTGCCCAAGTAAATACAGATGTAAAAAATCCATTTAAGATCTCTCCATCTCTTTCAGCTCCATGCATAGATTACCACCTTGATCTTTCAGAGGATCAATTTTGACTTTTGGATCCTTTTACTCTTGATATATCTGTAGAAGCCCTTAGGATTCTCCTTCAACTTGTCTGCTAGAACTATGTCATGTCTTCTTTGAGCCCTTTTGATTTCCTCTTAAAGTGTTCTCTTGTCTTTTTTATACTCCTCAAGTACCTCATTTTATTCTGCCTGCCTTTACCAGCTATGCATTTTTCCCCCCCTTAACCAGGGCCTCAATATCTCTTGAAATCCAAGTTTCCCTGAACCTGTTATACTTGCCTTTTACTCTGACAAGAACATATGTACAGACTCTGTACACACAAAATTTCACTCTTGATGGCCTCTCACTTACCAAGTACACCTTTGCCAGGAAACAACTTATCCCAATCCACACTTGCCAGATCCTTTCTGATAACCATCAAAATTGGCCTTTCTCCAACTTAGAATCCTAACCCAAAGACCAGACCTATCCTTTTCCATAGTTACCTTGAAACTCATAGCAATGTGATCACTAGGTGCAAACTGTTTTCCTACACAAAATTCTGTCACCTGCCCTGTCTCATTCCTGAATAGGAGATCTAGTATTGCACTCTCCATATACCGATTATGGAAACTTCTCTGAGCACAGTTGACGAACTCTTTGCCATCCAGCCTTTATACAGTATGAGAGTCCCAGTCAATATGTGGAAAGTTAAAATCACCCCCTATCACAATCTGATGTTTCTTACAACACTCTGCAATCTCTACAAATTTGTTCATCTAAATCCTGTGGTTTGTTGACTGTTGACCATTAATATGATCATACCTTTCTTATTCCTCCATGCTATCTATGAAGCCTCACTAGGTGAGCTCTCCGATCTGTCCTGACTGTGCACTGCTGTGATATTTTCCCTGACTAGTAATGCCACCCTTTCACTTTTAGTCCCTCTCGCTCCATTATGTCTAAAACAACGGAACCCCAGAACACTGAACTGCCAATCCTGCCCCTCCTACAACCAAGTCTCACTAATGGCTACAATGTAATAATTCCATGTGCCCGAAGCTCATCTGCCTTTCCTATAACACTCTCTGCATTGAAATATACAAAGCTCAGAACATTAGTCCCACCATACTTAAACTTTTGATTCTTGACATTGTATGGAGAATTAACAATTTTCTCCACCGCCACTCTACTATCTATGTACTAACAGAAAAAAAATCATACTAGAAACTGATTTAGACACCTCTGCCTGTTTGTGCCCAAGCCTGTTGAGCCAAAGCCAGAATCACTCTAACATTGTTCTAATCACACAATGCCTACTCCGCTTACACCTACTTTCTTGTTTATAGGCTCAAGCAATGACTCACTCCCTTGAAACTTGCCGTTTTCAAACGACTCTGGCCTGAAGGACCTTGCTCTCTCATTTGCTGCTTCAGAGTAACCGACTCCTGATGAGACTTGCAGTTTTTTGAATAACTCCCGCCCCGCAATATGTCACATTCTTACTCAGTACTTCCTTAACCAGTACATAGAAGTCCCAGTCAGGGGGAGTGCAATACTAGATCTCCTATTAGGGAATGAGGCAGGGTAGGTGACAAAAGTTTGTGTAGGGGAACACTTTGCATCTTCTATGGCAGTGAGAGCTTTTTGAAAAAGTAATAATTCCCTAATTTTAAATGAAAAAACCTGCTGATGATGGAAATCCAAACAACTCACATAAAATGCTGCAGGAGCTCGGCAGTCCAGGCAGCATCAATTTATTCCCATGAGCCTAAATTAAATCTAAAATTTAAAATTTGCTATTAAACTTCAGCTTTTCCTTCATTAGGTACCAAGCCATTTGAAACATTTGTGAATTGTAGACCACAACAGCAAAAGGAATGGTTAAGACGCAGTATATTTAAGGAAAAATGTTGGTAAGTATCTAATAAAGAAACGAATAGAATATTTTGACAAGTAAATGATTGAGATGAAGTAAATACATTGGGAGGAAATTTGTGTTGGATGCATGAATACAGATGGCTATTCCTGTGCCAATTCCTCTTTATTTTTATTTAGTTGATGTTTATGGGATAGAGAGCTGAGAAAATAAATGCAGGTGAATAAATGAGAAAAGCGCAAGTAAAGCAGTCTCTAACGAACCATAGGCTAAATTACCCAACAGGTGATAAATTTATAAACACAAAGGATGCTGGAAATCCAGAGCAACACACAAAATGCTGGCGGAAATCAGCAGGTCAGACAGCATCTATGGAAATGAATAAACAGTCAACGTTTTGGGCCAAAACCCTTCTTTAGGACCCTCATCAGCAGATGATAAATTTTGTTTGAAGTGAAAAGTCAGTGAGACTGTAGAGCAGAACCTCCACAATATTAGTTTGGTTCATACACAATACCAGCCTAAATGACTTCTCTGGACAAATATAGATAGGAATCCAGTGAAGTAAAAGGTGTTAAGGTTAATTTGCATTATTGATCTCCACAGGCTCACTAAAGGAATCCTCATTATTTCCACGACATCAAGACGCTCCACACATTTAATGTCAGTTGACAGCTTAGGGTCCCACGAGCCACATGCAGTTTTGGAGTCAATATTCTTATCAATGTGCGCATATCTCGAGTGATACCCATATCAGACCTGATAATGGTGAGTGCCCATTTGGTCAGCATCCCGGCTCAAGAAACTCAAGTTAAATGAACTAGTAAATGAAAAAAAAAGCCTCTAATATTATTTCTTTCAAAGGTCTGATTCATGTGGTTCTTGGGACCCAGAAGTGAACTATATGTTGTTTTCAATGTTGTTGTAAATAGTCGTAACACTCAGTGGCCACTTTATTAGGTACACCTGTACACCTGCTTGTTAATGCAAATATCTAATCAGCCAATCATGTGGGAGCAACTTAATACATAAAAACATGCAGATATACTCAAGAAGTTTTGTTGTTGTTCTGACCAAACATCAGAATGGAGAAGAACTATAATCTAAGTGACTTTGAGCATGGAATGATAGCTGCTGCCAGACAGACTGCTTTGAGTACAACAAAAATTGCTAATCTCCTGGAATCTTCCAAGCAGAGCAGTCTCTAGAGTTTACAAAGAATGTTGTGGAAAAAAAAATCCAGTGAGCATCAGTTCTGTGGGTGAAAATGCCTTGTTAATGAGAGAGGTCAGAGGAGAGTGGCCAGACTGGATCAAGCTGACGAGAAGATGACAGCAACTCAAATAACCACATGTTACAACAGTGGTGTGTAGAAAAGCATCCCTTAACATGTAACACATCGAAGCTTGAAGTGGATCAGTTACAGCAGCTGAAGATCATGAACATACACTCTGTGGCCACTTTATTAAGTACAGGGGGTACCTATTACAGTGGTCACAGACAAAATGTTGGAGGAACTCAGCAGGCCAGGCAGCAACTATGGAAAAAAGTAGAGTCGATGTTTCGGCGAAACCCTTCGGCAGGACTATAGTGGTCACGAAGTGGAAAGTCAAGTTTAAACACTTCCTCGTAGAGGTGGAATCCTTGTTAATTAAAAAGACCAATTGTTGGAAATCCAAAATAGCTTCAAAAAATGCTGGCACTTTGCTCTGTTTAGTAGAAATCGAGAGAGTAAGGATAAATAGCTATCTTTAGTGTACTTATCTTCCTTCTCTGGGCAAGCAACTCCAGTGCATTCAAATTAAATTGACGCTTGTATCTATTCCTAGAACTGATTGGAATGTTGCCATCTTTGCCTTTTGGTAAATAGGGAAAAGAAGATTTGTTTGTAACTTGAACATAAAATGTGTGACAAACTATTTATATAAGCATAACAATAGCACCAGAAGCAACTGCATATCTGTGGATGGCAACCACGAATTAAACTAAATTTATTTCAGTATAACTTCTAAAAAAAAATTCTTTTCCCTCGGGACATTTGCTTGAAGCTTTCAGAAGATGTATACTCTACCTTTAAAATCTGACTGGGCCTCCATTCTGATATCTGGCAAGCTTTGCCCTCTGTCTGGGGTGGGAGCAGGTTAAAACTTGCATTTTTTTTCATTTTATGAATACTACAAACCAGTGTGAAACGTCTGCCAAAATTGCCAACCCAGAAAGACCTAGTGCTGTGAAGAAAACATCTATCGATAGAAAATTATTTTTAAAGTAGCTAAAAGGTTTTCTTTCTAATGAATAAACAAGTGCTTTCACTGCATTACTGTACTCATGATCTTTCTTTAGCCTGTATGGTCTAACCCCCACTGAGAATTGGTATGTTCCATATTTTTCTGGCATATTTTAAAGTATGGCCCCTTAAAGACTGCTTTCCTTCTGTGAGGAATCCAATACTCTGAGCTCATAAGCTCTGCTTCAGTCCAAAGAGTTCAAAAGGCTCTGATGTTGGTTAGGCCCACTACCCTTTCACCATGGCCCCAGCTCACAGGAGACCTTGTCTCAGATTGTTCTGCTTTTACTTCTGGCTAGCATTAACGTTTTAAAAAAATGACTGGGAGATTACAGTCAGTGAAAAACTGGGGCAGGAAGGGAATTAAACCAAGATGAAGGTGGTATCTAATCAGTTATGGCTGGAGTCTGAGTCTGCCTTTTCTTACCTACAGCACTTGTGCGAGTAAACCCATGTGTTTTCAGGGTCAATCCAGTTCTCTCTTTCTTCCCACCCCCACACCTCAGTTTTATGTTTTTGTAACATATCCAGGATGCTTGCACAAGCAAATTATTTACTCTAGTTCTACAGTGTAATGCGTAAGTTGCAAGTGCTCATTCCTTTCTGAATATACAAAATTAAAATGGTAGTCTGCATGCCACAGCCAAGAGTATAACAAAATCAATATTTTTCAGTGAGGCCTGAAAGGACATGCCGCTAGGCTGCCACAGTCAGACTCTCTGAATCTTGTTGTAAATGTAATACTGGTGAATAACAAACACATTCATAAGGGTTATGTACCACGCCTGGAGTAATGTTAAAGTCTGGCATTTGTTTTCTTTGTCCCTTACACACTTGGTACCATTGTCATACATTGTCTGAAATTGTATGGAGAAAACATTTGTTTAAAGGTTCAGCTTGACCTCTGTGTGCAGGGGGGTGTCAGATACAGTAGCTGATTCATCTTTATTGCGCATCACTATAGCCATGAAGAGAAGCTTTGTGAATTCAGAAGAGAGTTGGAAATGGAGAGCAACAGCTGTGAGCTGAAAACAAGAGGGGAGTATGCACGTGTTAAATCTGGGGCAACTAACTCTGCCTCCTGTGTGGGGTTTGCACCTTCTCCCTCTGACTGGGTGGGTTTCCTGCCACATCCCAAGACCTGAGGGTTGATTGACCAATGCAAATTGCCTCTTGCATTTGTGGGTGGTGCAATCTGGGGAGAGTTAACAGGAATTAGGGGAAAATAAAATAGGAATTAGTGGTTGATAGTTGGCAGGGACTCAACAGACTGAAGAGTATTTTCACATCCTGTATGCCATTCTGACTCCAACTGACCCATGAACCTATTTGCTCTCACCTCTGAGAATTATTCTGTGTGTTCTACCCAACCCTTCCCCACCTTCTCTACAACCTAACAGCAGTTTATTTCCTACTCCTTACTGAAGGACAGGGGTTCCAACATTTTCTTATGCCGTGGACTAGCCCCATTAAGCAACTAGAACCTCTGCTCTAGGAGGTCCCAAACTTGTTCTTTCTACAGTTGCTGCCAGAATGTTTCCAGCATCTTGTGTTTTTAGTATATAAAAAATTCAGTTTTGTCATTGTTTATGGGATCTTGCATAGATTGTCTATGTTTCTAACTTTACAACCCTTCAAAAATACTGCATTAGTTAATAGGTGTTCTGTTGAGGTAGTGAAAAGGCTTTCTTTACAACTCTATCAACAAATGGGAGCTCCTTTGAGCTGAATTTGTATCAAAGCAACCACTCTGAAACAATCTGTTGTTTTACTGCTGTGGGAGCATACTGTTACTATCCCTCCTTGCCTATCTGGCTTCTGGCTCAATGCTCCCTGCCAGCAACATGAGTACTCGCAGAAGTGCAGAGAAAAATTTCTCCCAATTTTCTTCTGAATCGAGAAACTGCAGTTGCTTCTGCATTAGCCTCTCTCTGCTCGTCATGGTCCAGAGAGGGGTGTGGACATTGGTGCTCTATTGGGCAGCAGCTTAACAGAAGCTTAGTAGCACTTCCCTTTGCATCTCCTCAGGTGAGTGGTTATGGTTGGCTCTAACATTGACTATAGCTCTATAAAGCTGCGGCACTCAAGAATTTCAAACGCAAGAGATTCTGCAGATGCTGGAAACATTGAGCAACTCACACAGAATGATAGGGGAACTCAGGAGGTCAGCACAACAACTCAGGAGGAGAATAAATAGTCATCGTTTTAGGCTGAGTCCTAAAGATGAAGGTTCTCAGGCCAATGAGAAGCCTGTTGCCTGCTTGGTCCCTCCATAGATGCTACCTGACATTCTGAGTCCCTCCAGCATTTGTGTGCATTGCTCTAATATTCCAAGATTGCTTGAAAATTGTTTCTATTCTTTATGTCCGTATCTAAAACTCTTACTTTTGTTGAATGAATTGAGAAGGCAAAGTCCATGTGAAGCCATTAAAATAGTCTGAACTGTAAAGATTTTTAAATAGCAGAGTATATGGAACATCACAATGCTGACTCAAAACTCCAATGAATGAAGTTCGATCTTAACCCCCACCACTGTACTTTTTCTGTGGTGTTTCCATGTTCTCGCTAGAACTGTATGTACCATATCCCAAAACTGTGGAGGTTGATTGGTTAATTGCCCTGTATAACTTGCCCCTGGTGTGAGGGTGAGCAGCAGGATCTCAGGTAAGCTGAGGGGACTTTAGGGAGAATTGTTTTTTTTAAAATGGCATTAATGTCAGATTGGTGTTAACGGGTATTTTCTGCTTGCAATGGACCCACTGAGTTAAATGGCCATTTTTTGTCATCCTTGTACTCCTTGACTTAAATGCAGCTTTGACAATCTCACCAGGATCTGAGCAAAGATCCTCCCCAAACTGGAGAAGGGTCAGAAATAAACTGCGTTCACACACGTGGGGATGCCTGTAGTTCTCACCCCCAGAGCACCTGGCAGATCCATCCCAGTGATCTCCCGAACACTCAACTGCATGTGTAAGCTGTATTTAAGTCCGCTGGGGAGGACCTGTGCATGAGCTAGGTCAACAGTTTAGAGCAATCTTGAGGATGCTGTATTAGATGTAAAACAACTCCACACATCTTGTTTTCAGATGTTTGAGGATCCATTGCACTATTCAAAAGATTGCACCTTGGATAACACTCCTCCTTCATCTAACAGCACCAGAATTCATTCAATAACCATTCAGTTCTCTGCTTGTATGTAGGAACTCAAGACTGCTGTCCTCAGAATTGCCTTTGCACTTTGTTCACCACGCAAAATGCTGCCAGATACTTTTGATAGAAGCCTAAAGGTGTAAGTCCTCCACTGGACCATCTTGTCCCTTTGAAAGTCAATGGTATTCTAAATTTCATGCAAATATTCTTTCCTTCTCCTGTCATCAACATTTGCTTCGTGAAGTGTTGGCCCTAAGACCAGCTGTTGTGAGCCTATTAATTCTCACATCTTCAGGTCGCAGACAACTTGAGAGCAATACCAAGGGATAGCAGTGATTTTTAAAGGCAAAAGCTATACATTTCACATTTGTTAATCCTTTAACCATGTCATAAATTGCTCACTTAATGCTTGATGATACATGATTAATGTAAAGGGAACAATATATATATCCTAGTGAAAGTATGCTATTTCTACATAAATATTAACTCGGAACTCCATGATATCAGTGAGGATGGTACTATAGATTTTTAATGAAATAAAAGAACGAGTTGAAATAGAAATTTGATTGTGTAATTCCATAGGCTCTTCTGCAATTGTTTACAATGAGATTAAGAAATAAACAAGATTAGATTGGGGGGTGGAATGGTAACGCAGTGGTTGGCACAATGCTTTACAGTACCAGCGATCTAGGTTCAATTCCCGCCACTCTCCCGTGACTGTGGGGCTTCCTCCCACAATCCAAAGACGTACCAGTTGGTAGGTTAATTGGTCATTGTAAATGGTCCCGTGATTAAATCAGGGGTTGCAGGGTGGCATGCTTCAAGGGGCTGGAGGGGACTGTTCCACGCTGTATCTGAATGAATAAATAAATAGATGTATTTATCACGTGTACATTGAAGCGTTGAAACATACAGTGAAATGTGACATTTCTGTCAGCAAACAACAGAGCCCAGGACTTATGCTGGTGGCAGCCCACAAGTGTCGCCATGCTTTCAGCACCAACATAACGTGTCCCTAAATCACTCACTCAAACCTTAACTGTACGTCTTTGGGATCTGGGAGCACCTGGAGGAAAACCACAGAGAGAATGTATCATCTCCCAACAGACTGCCGTGGGAATTGAACTCTGATTGATTACTAGTGGAGCTGTAAAAGTATTGCACTAACCGCGATGGTACTGGGCTGCCCCGATTGCAATGCAAGATTGAATCGCGGGTTCCAGTGCACATGATGTTCCTGTGCATGGAGGCTGTTGGACGTGCAGTGGCTGCATTAGTGTTGGAGCATGAACACACGCTGAAGAATAGACCTTCAGGAGGATGAGGGCCTGCTTGAGTTTAAAAGCACACAGTCATACTGAGACTCTCCTGGGCAGTTTGTCATAGAAGCCCAGTATGGAATCCTCACCAATGGATCAGAATGTCTCATGGGTGAATGTAAGACTTCGTTTCACTCTGATGCTTTCCCTGTATGGTTATCTCCGTTACAATGGTGTGCAATCATCGGACAGAGATGCTGGTCACTGTCTTTGTCTCATTCCCACCTCTCTGATGTGGGACTTTTGGCTGAGAACAGATGAACCAGCAATTCCACTTCAGATGCACCACTTTAAGATCTCCTGAGGCAGATCACTCTGGTACTTTATATCTTCCAGTGCATGTCGTAAAAAATGTAACAACCCAAGATGAATGCACTGGGAGAAGCAGTGAGAGGTGAACTGCTTATGTACATAGTTTCTTGCACATTGCCCTCAGAAGGAAATAGCTTGAACAAGTCCCCTCTTCCGGTGCACTATCGGGTAGGTACAATATATGTTCCAGACCCATGTCACTCACGGTGAATCAAGCATCACAATACTCTCAGCAAAAGAGAATTAAGAAGCTGCAGTCTGCTGAAAATCTGAATTAAAACAGAAAATACTGGACGACTCAATGGGCCTGGCAACATCTGTGGAGAGAGAAACAGTTTCCACAGATGCTCTCTGAACTGCTGAGTGTTTTCACCACCTTCTGTTTATATATTTTTGTTCTTCTGCATTTCTGAGACTAGATGAAGGCTCTCAGCCCAAAAACATTGACTGTCCACTTCCATCCATAATGCTTCCTGATCTGTTGAGTTAAAAAACATAGAAACGTAGAAAACCTGCAGCACAATACAGGCCCTTCAGCCCACAAAGCTGTACTGAACATGTCCTTACCTTAGAAATTACCTAGGGTTACCAATAGCCCTGTATCTTTCTGAGTTCCATGTACCTGTCCAGGAGTCTCTCAAAGACCCTATTGTATCCGCCTCCACCACTGTCACTGGCAGCCCATTCCACGCACTCACTACTCTCTGCATAAAAAACTTACCCCTGACATCTCCTTTGTATCTGCTTCCAAGCACCTTAAAGCTATGCCCTCTTTTGCTAGCAACTTTACTCCCGGGAAAAAGTCTCTGACTATCCACACGATCAATGCCTCTCATCATCTTATACACCTCTATCAGGTCACCTCTTATCCTCTGTCGTTCCACAAAGAAAAGGCCGAGTTCACTCAACCTATTCTCGTATGGCATGCTCCCCAATCCAGGCAACATCCTCTTAAATCTTCTCTGCACCCTTTCTATAGTTTCCACATCCTTCCTATAGGGAGGCGACCAGAACTGAGCACAATACTCCAAGAGGGGACTGACCAGGGTCCAATATAGCTGCAGTATTACCTCTAAGCTCCTAAACTCAATCCCATGATTGATTAAGGCCAATGCACCATATGCCTTCTTAACCACAGAGTTCTTCCAACTCTTTTTATGCTGCTCCAAATACCAGCACCTGCAGTCTTGTTCATCTTTCTAAGTTTTAGAAATTCTCGAGTAGGCCAGAGAGGAGGGAGACCAAGTTGAAATATAGTCTGTGTAGGGATTAAAGTCACAGTGACAGAAAAATAACTGCTTCATTTACAGATAGAGCAATAAGTTACAGGAATTTGTAAAGTAAAATGTGGGTAGACTTTGCATAGAGCAAATGAGCAATTAAGACGATGGAAATCAATTCTTTAGCAAGTGATGCAAATGTTCACTCTCCTCTCCTGACACCAAGTTAAGACGCAAGACATTGAAACAAAATCAAAGAGACAAAACCCAGCAGATTACATCACGGCTTCAGTTGACCTATCAAAACAAATCCGTGGCTTCGCACACCCATCCTGTTTTCATTCTGTAGTTCCTTTTTCATGCTGTGCTTCTGTATCATAAAAGGTTATGTTCTAGAGGGGGATTAAACAAGCTCTTCATGTTATTTGTAGTGTGAATATGCCATGAAACTGCACAATGGAACGTAAACACAATGCTTTTACCTGAAATCCATCTCATCACCACTTAGCTGAGGTACTGACATGTTGAAAATAAATTAATAAATATCCCTACTGATGTGGTGGAGAGAAGAATTTATTCCAGATGTCTTAGACGTCTGTGCATTACCACCTCAAAACATATGTCAGAAGTCTACCAGCCTCGTTCCTTTTTCCTGATTATCACATTTTTAGTGTGCCTGGTCAATTGTTTTGCTATCCCTGTAATTAGTTTGATTGTTCCATTACTATTTCTTGTAGAGGAGGCTGCAGCAATTAACCTAAAGTAAGTTTTTCACTAGCTCCATGATGGAAGTTCAAATAGCCACTGAACAATTGCCATGAGCTGAAAAGTTCAAGAATGATTTTGTTAAGTCATAGATGTAATATTACCAAATACGAGGGGTGATTGATATGTTCGTGACCTAAGTTAGGAGTCAATTTTAGAAGACCTAGCCCATTTATTTTTCAACATAGTCCCCTCCTACATTTACACACTTAGTCCAGCGGTCGTGGAGCATACGGATCCTGGACCTCCAGAAAGTGGCCATAGATGGGTGATTAATAAGTTCGTGGTCTAAGGTAGAAGGAGATGAGTTATACAGCTCTCGTTACATGCACGTGCAGTTCAACTCTTTGAGTGATTATACAGAAAGTTTGAAGTTAATAACTCATCTCCTTCTACCTTAGGCCATGAACTTATCAATCACCCCTGATGAGTTATTAACTTCAAACTTTCTCCATAATCACTCAAAGAGTTGGACTGCATGTGCATATAAAGAGAGCTGTATATCTCACCTCCTTCTACTTCAGGCCACAAACTTATCAATCAACCCTGCTGTGGATACTTTCCGGGGGTCCAAGATCTGTATGCTCCATAACTGCTGGACTAAGTGTGTAAATGTAGGAGGGGACTATGTTGAAAAGTAAATGTGCGAGGTTTTCTAAAATTGACTCCTTCTACCTTGGGCCATGAACTGATCAATCACCCCTCGTACAGACCATATTGTAATGATATTATTAATTGCATTAATAATTATTTCAAAGCGTGGCAATCTAATCATTAGAATCAACCATTTTGCTTTCAAGCCCCAGCATCAAGGTGCCTAAATCACATGTTACAACATTCAACAACGGTACCAACTATACTCGTACATTTTGAGAATACCTTGGAGGCATGATGCTCCAATCTTTGAATCCAAATCTTTGTAAGGGTCAGCAGGTGAGATAAGTGTTTTGCCAGGGGAAGGGAAAGGTATGGAAGTCAATGTGGAGATTTCTCACATCACTCCCAGTAATCATTTGTAGAACTTTGACAGACACCCTGTCCAGCCTCTCAACTGTTGAAAGAAGGGAGGGAGTAAAATTTAGCAGTAAATAAAATGAAATTAAAAAAGACTTTGGAAAAACAGATGTGGATTTTTATTATACTTCTTACTGTGATTCAGGCTTTGGGTATGAGTTTCCTTCGCATCTGTTACTAAACTAAAGGTGGTATACATATTGAAATTGTTGTGGTATGGTCACATTATTTCATACCTACAACAACATTTGTCCTTAGACAATATGAAGCTAATTCATTAACTGCTTAAGGCAGGTTGCAGCTCTTATATAAATATTAGAGACATTTCAAAAGGAATTGTTCAAAGCCTGATTACTTGCAAAAACTGCACTGGAAAACTCCTAAATATCAACAAAAAGTTAAAAACAAATTTAAGGGAAAATAGTAGTGGAGAATTTAGACAGTAGAGGGCCCAAATAAATCTATAAGCAAAATGATTGATACTTGTGGAAGGAGGTGGTAAATCTTTTTTCTGACCTCATTTGTTGATTGCGCATGGCTTGTTTGCTTATAGACCTATATTCCTGACTTCCGAAATAATGATCTATATCAAACATCTCAGCTGCCTTGGGTCCATTAACACAATTACTCAAGTTTTCTATGCAGCTCTGTTTATTGGGAAACTAAATGCAGTTATTATGAAAAACAAAAAATCTTCCCGTTTCTTTCTTAAGCTCATCTCTGCATACATTCCACCACAAACCTTCAGAGTCCTTTGAGTGTATGCCGGGTATGTCTTCCATATTAAGTCAAAAGAATGAAGTTGCTGCATCTCTTTGTGGTCTTTTAAGCACAGCTGTATTAAATTTATTAAACTCAGCTTTTATGTTTTGTAAACAAAATTCAGCAGCAAGTCACTTTCTAATGGCTTAGGAACAATGGGGAGTTACAAGAGTGATATATTAAGAAGTTCATTATGTTATTTCCTGTAAATACTTGTAAATTACTTGCAAATAAAATCCAAGCACATTCATAAGTGTTATTATAAGAGCAGTCTGGAGATCATAATAGGAAGTGATTAAATAAAGATAATTTGCAAGTGAAAACTACTAGATCAAAATCTTCAAACATTTGAATTAGGGCTTATTCCCAAAAAGGTGCCTTCTATTTGTAAAAAAGGGGTATAAATTCATATGATTTCACTAATATTCTGGAAAGCTCCAATGATATTAATATTTTTTGTCCTATGTGTAGTAATGGCATTTTTGCATTTGCACATTGTTTATAATTGCCAAGTGAAGAGCTATACGTGCAGCAGTAAAGGCAAGTCTTTCAATATTACTCATCATGTTAAAAATCTCTCATTGAATGATGGATATGGTCATGGGAATTATCCTTGACCAGCTTGCTGCAGTCAGCCCTCTCTGCTGGGAAAAAGGGAGGGAATCTGGCCTGTGAGGAACAGATAGTCCATAACAGGGATCAGGAAGCCTGTCAGAGGATTATGCACTCTGAACCTTCCACAGCACTAAAGTATAAATGTTTATTCCAAGATGGAGGTCTACTATCAGATTTAAAATAAAGCAAGTCTTTGCTCTTCCTCTGAAGACAGTAAATTATTTTGTAATACCCACCAATGTAACAAATCTTTTACAAGCAATTCAGCCTAATAAAAAATACTTCTTAGTCTGAGCCAGTCATACCCAACGAGGATGTTTTCTACCTCAGCTAAGATAGCAAAGGTTAACTGTTTAAATGATTAATCAATGATCCCTGGAACATTCCTAGCTCGGACATCCCATGCATCAAATGCATTGTTTCACACAAGTCTGTTCCCTTCTCCATCTTCACAACGTTGACATGAAGATTGATTGCATGTCTCAAACTTAATTCAGTTTATCCCAGGAATCCAAAACTTTGGAGATTCCTGCTTTGTTTCCTTCTGCAACGCTTATGCTTTTAATGAAAAAAAAGATTTGCACTTCACATCATCTTAAGGCACTTTACAATTAGTGAAACATTTTTCAACCATGTTTGACTGTTGTAATATAGGAAATGCAGTAAACAATTTTTTCATCTTGCAAGTACACGCAAACAATGGCGATAAAGGCCAAATGATTTGTGTTTTAGAAATGTTGAATGAGAGTTAAATATATGCCAGATATCAGGATATTTGTGATTACATTTTTTGCTTACTTTATGGTTTTATACTTCTAGGAGACATTCTACTATATTTTCTGCTGCTATTATTGATCATGATCTATTTCCCTTTTTAAATGTATGTCTATTGTTATAGCCATACATATGAAGATCTTCTTTGTTTAATGAGGTCGATGTGGGAGCCACTAACTTTTCCACAGATTGGGCAGGGTGTGAGGTGGGGTGGGTGGGTCAGTGACTTGTGAAGTGGCACCTTCTACCTGTTGCTTATGCAGGGCTCTTGTGTGTTTCAGATGTGTAGCCCCAAGGTTCTTGTTGTTGTTGCTTTTTGCACCTTGTGGCATGATGGGCAGAATTTTCTTTGCCAGTTGCTTAGCACTTGTTTGTTTTTTCAAGGCTGAGTTGCTAGCTTGATGTTCAACCTACCATGTTTGGAAAGCGTGAAGGGGCTGGCCGGATTTGAACCCAGCACCATTTGCCTCAATGTCCGGTGCTGATGCCAGTACACCACTGGCTGGCAAAATAGACTTGAAGTGACTTATATCATCCTAAATGCTCTTCTACTTTGAATAGTTATGGACCAGGGTTTCCAGGAGTTTGTAGGGATACCACACTTTGAAGCTTTGAACATGTCCCTAAATCTTTTTCTTTGTCCATGAGGTTCTCTCAAACCACCACAGAGCTCGGTAGAATGTGTGCTTTGGAGCTCTGGCATATATGTTAGGATAACTCCCTGATCTTTGAGAACCTTCTGCAGGATTTTGAGATAACAGACATGCAACTTTCAGAAACAGTGCTAAAGGTGACTCATAATAGCAGAAAAAAAATTGGTCGAGCATGCCTCTTCAGAAACCTAACACCTCTTTAAGCGAAACATTGCTTCAGTATAAAATTTTTAAAAATCAGAAAATGCTGGAAAAATTCAGGAGGGTAGGGCTGAAAGGTTAATTATGTTTCTCTTCAACTGATGCAGTCTGATTTGCAGACTATTAACTGCATTTTCAGTTTTATTTTACATTTCCAGCACCTGCAGTTTATAAATTTTCATCCCCTCCGACGAGTGTCAAACATGATTTCTGTCCTTAAGTATTTGGTGGACGAACTGAACACAAAGCCTTATTCAAAGACAATACCGCTATCAATTAGCTAGCACTACCATTCTGGTGTAGCATTACCCAAGGAGTTTGTCATCTCTTTGACACTTTAAATCATTTAGTGGTTTGTTCTACAGATTGCTGGTCTTCATCAGGCTGATCAGTGAGCATGCTGTTGAAGAAATCCAATCTCCAAATCAAATAGAAAATAAAGATTTTTATAGCTATTGTTTGAAGAAACACTGTGCTAGAAAGACCTATTATTCAGGCATATCTGGGGAAGGATAACTTCACATTTTTAGTTAACAACTAAAACATAATCCTGTTTATGTTTTGCATAGATGCAGGTTGACTGACAAATTGTTTTGAGAGCATTTTATTTTTTTTCTTCCTTGGTCTAATTTTTGGCAGCAAATGCTTTTTGTTCTACTTTAAAGACCAAATATATCATGGACCTTCTCTGAAAGGAACAGGAGCTGGAAATTTAGGAGGGAGGCAGAAAAGAGAGAATGCAGAGAAATATTAATAGACAGACTGAACCGTTTTCCTATAGCTTTGTCCAGCTGACACCAAACTGTTCAAAATGTGTGTCCCTGATTTGCAATTGGCATATACTTCTGGAAGATTTGGTGGGGGTGGGGTTATTGTAATCATTGTCACTGATGAATAAAATGAGTAAGGTATTTGAGATTAAAATGTTTGCAAACATCAATAAAGTACCAACTGTTGCATTCATAGAAGTCTGTTTAATAATCAGTAGGATGAAATCCATCAGTAACAACATTATCACGCCGGCCATCAGTTGATTCTAGCAGTGGGACTTAGATCGATTGTTTCAGTCTGAAGGATGTGTATGTTAGTGCCAGACATTGATTGATTCAGTCTGAAGGAAGTGTGGCAGAAGCATCTGAGTGGAAGTCAAATGAAAGATGGATTCAGGTATGTGGCAAATTGTCAATCTTGTTTATTGTCAAACATTCAGTGAGCTATTGTACGTATAGATGTGCTCATGATTTACATGAGGCCTGTACTTTCTGACAACTTTAAATGCAGTAAAATAGTCCAGACTACAAAAATTACATTCCTCACTCTCAGGGAGAGAAAAAAAATTGGGAGGCTTTGCACTACAGGCACCCATGTAATGTCCTTTTTTTTCCAAGTTTATACTTTGGGTTCTGGAGAATATTGTGGCAGTAACAGCTTTGCTGATGAATTTTAATGCCCTTGCTGCCTATCAAATTTACTGAAGCAGGGTAACACATAGTGTTGGCAGAGCTCACAGCAAAATCTGGTCTTGTTGTTATTGAGTTCTTGAATGACGGCCACTTATTCAAGAGGAATAAGCAACTTCAAATGATTGGCCTTCACAGTGACCTGGATGTTCAGGTGTTAAGTGCTGAATGGTTTAAGTCCTTGTTTTTAAAAACCACAATTAACCAATGCAACTGGTTTCTGAGAATAGAACATCACAGGAACAGGCTCTTTGCCCCATAATGTCTGTGCTGAACACGTTACGAAATTAAACTAAATCCCTTCTGTTTGCACGTATCCATATTCCTTAATTCCTTGCCAAAAGGGGTGGTGGGGGGTGGGGTGGAGGTATGGAAGGAGATTCAATACCAATGGGTTCATAGTCACTATAGCAAGGAAACAAGCCCTTTGGCCCATCTAGTCTGTGCTGAACTACTAATCTGCCCATCAACCTGTACCCATACACTTATATAACCCTCCAATCCATGTACTTCTCCAAATTTCTCTTAAATGCTGAAATTGAACCAGTATCCACCAATTCTTCTGGCAGCAAGTTCCACACTCTCATCACCCTCTGAGAGAAGAAGCTTCCTGTTCCCCTTAAAATGTTCAACTTTCACCCTTAACTCCTGACCTCTAGCTCCAGTCTCACCCAATCTCAGTGGAAAAAGCCTACTTGCATTAACCCAATCTGTACCCCTAATATCAAATCTCCCCTCAATCTTCTACATTCTGGGGAAGTCCTAACCTCTTCAGCCTTTCTCTGTAACTCAGGCCCTCAAGTTCTGGAAAAATCCTTGTCAATTTTCTCTGAACACTTTCAATATTATTGATATTTTTCCTTTTGGTAGGTGACCAAAACTGCACATGATATAAATTCAGCTTCACCAACATCTTATGCAACTTCAACATAACATCCCAACTCCTGTATTCAGTATTTTGATGTAGGAAGGACAATATGCCAAAAAGCTGGCCGGTGGGGTCGTGGCATCTGCACCGGACTTCGAAGTGAGTAGTCCTGGGTTTGAATTCGGCTGGTTCCTTGCACACTTTCTATCCATGCTGGGTTGACTGTCGAGTTACCAACTCAGCCTCATTAAAAAAAAACAGACAAAAATGCCAAAGAAACGGCAAGGTTGCCGCCCAATGCACCGTGAGACGCGGAAAAGAATTTCAGCAAGCAACTGTGTGCCGGAAACTTTCTTTATGACCCTATCGACCTGTGATGCCACCTTCAAGGAATTGTGAATCTGTATTCCCATATCTCTCTATCCCACCGTACTCCTCTGACCCCTACTGCTCATCGTGGAAGTCCTACCCTGGTTTGTCCTCCCAAAGTGCAACACCTCATACTATCCGCATTAAATTCCTTCTACCATTTTTCAGCCCATTACTTTTACTGTTCCTAAAAGCTGTTTTCTCCCCCCCCCCCCCCACCAACCAAAAGGCTACAGGTGGGCAGTTAAGTTGATTTGGATTACTTGTGTGCAGATATTCTTGTAATTGTCCTTTGAGCCATTGAAGGAGACACCCCTCACTGTTTAATTTGGTCACTCCTTCAAGACAGAGATTGAGCTCTAATAATTACATTAGGGTTTTGACTGCAACTTTAACTGGCAGACAAGACAGGTAGCTCATAGTGGCCTGTTTGTTATGTCAACATGCAAACAGAAACTATGAGGAAATGTGAAAGGTAATAAAATCTTCAAAGGAGAAATCATGAATCAAAAGGTGAGCCTGTCTTCTGTCTTTTCTCAGCCCCATTCCTAATGGAGTTCCCAAAAAATAACCATTTCTATTGTCTGTTTCTCCCAAAATATTGAGCATTAAGTCCTAAAAGGTGATTTGGCTGCTGGCTTTGCAGAATGTGGAGGAACAAGCCCTTTGTCCCCAATGTCTGTGCTGAACATGTCCAATTCAACAAGGATATCTCTCCATTTCCTTCATGTGTCTTTCTAAAAGCAAGACAAATTTATCTGCCTCGACCTGAAGTTGGTCTGTTTCAATGCATTCATTATCCCTCAGTGTGTACCATTGCCACCAGGGATGTGACTCCCATCATCTTTCCTTTCTGATCTCCTGGCTGCAATCAGCAAGTATTGTCTGGACCCAAGTCTGCACCAGAGATCTTGTTCAATTCAGTGAATCTGTGTCAGGTCAGATCTGAACTGAAACTCAACTCAATCGTATTTATAAACAATGGTACTCAGCTTACAAATGTAAACTGTGGAGTTCATCTGGCTGGAGTTACTGCACTGCGTAGTAGGAAGCGTATATATTCATGTATATATTAAAATATCAATAATATCGTGCTTTTCTGTATTGGAAAGTTTTCTGGCTCAGTTATTAGATATCCAAAGACCTGTCTGTTTATTAGTCCATCAGTATTTCTTGTCCTCATGCCTGTGTAGATAACCTTGGACCTCAAGTTTAAAAGATGAAGATCTCATGCTCTGACCCCAAATAAATTATTGCTACTTCTGTTAAACCTCTACATTGTTTATCTGGCCATTGACTCACAAAATCGTTCATCTGTCTAATCTATCCCTTTATCTTAGCTGTCAGGCAGTGCCAGAGTTCATCTATGAGAGTGTGTTTTTTTTTGTATGCTCAACTTTCTGGGATAGGAAATTGCCAAAAGGATTATCAAAGGATTCGAACAAAGCTTTTGATGAAACCTCGAATCACTCTCTGACTCTTTCTCAAATTATGGATTGAATTTAGTTCCCAAACAAATATTGTTTGGATTGTTCTATTTTAGTATCATATCGGAGAACAACTCACAAGGAAGTCCCTAGGAATTGGACTCTGCCATGCTTGGTTTTCTCTCTCTACTGCCCGTTACGCTGCTGGCATTTGGAGCAGCTATGAATGTTCCCTGAAGGTGTTCAGGGCTTTATTCATTGTATCAGTAGCTCGCTTTGCATACAAATATAGAAGGCTTCTTTATTGCTGTTTCTGTAAAAATTCTGCTTTACCAGTCAGGGTTGTTAGCTCTGAACTTGGAGGACCAGTAGACCACTCTTAGTCTGGCCTCTACCCTTTAACTTGTTTGGCATGGTTGACCCAACCAAGAGCCAAAGCATAGGGCCCTACCTCCAGCCAACATGGTCATTGAGGCACACAAGCCTCCAAACCTTATGACAAGTTTGTGGTCCTCTTGGAGGCTGCTTGTTTGTAACCTGAAATCGACTTTGTCAGGAGTGAATTGAGTTAGCCACAATTTCTGAGTGAAATCAACACTTACATGAAATGGAACTGGGCACTTCCCATTGTGACTTACATGAGCTGAATGACCTTAAGACAACATCTGTATCAGATAATACAGTGAATACGCATCATTGACAATGCACCTTTGACACTCCTTCCCGACTGCCGACTGACCTTGGACTTCCTACCCCAAAAGAATTGAAGTCTCAAGCAATCAAGAAGTACAAGATCCTAAAATCCATGAGATGTGAATGAAAGAGACTTTGATGGCAATATCTGTTAAACTTGTATTCCTCTGGTTGAAGTATTCGAACAGCTACACTCTCTTGTTGCATCATTGCTTTCAGCCTTGATGATATTATGTTCCCCAGTACCTCATGCTGCTTTCTCTGCTTCACTGATCATCCTGCAACTTTCAATGACGATACTCAGTTGGGGCACAGAAACATGAGAGATACAGGCCACAGATTTAGAAGATTGTAGCCTCTAGCACTCCACCTTGACCCCACCTATGTTGGATGTTCTCTCTTCTCCTCTTTCCATACAAAAGCCTGGAAGACGTACAACCGGGCTCAAGGACAGCTTTTACCCTTCTGCAATCGGATTCTTATGTGAACCTCTTCTATGAATGTGTGGCGTGTGGCCAAGTGGTTAAGGCGTTGGACTTGTGAGCTCGAGTCCCAGCCGAGGCAGCATGTTGTGTCCTTGAGCAAGGCACTTAACCACACATTGCTCCAGTCCACCCAGCTGAAAATGCTGGGGGTTAACCTCGAGATAGAATGGCATCCTATTTGGGGGGGGGGGTATGGAGGGAGGGGAGTCTCGTACTCTCAGTCGCTTCACGCCACGGAAACCGTATAAGGCTCAGGATAGACTTTAACTTAACTTCTATGAATATTTGACTTCACAATATACCTCATAAGATCTTCCACTTTATTGTTTACTTGCACTGCACTTTCTGTACAGCTGTTACAATTTATTCTGAGTTGTTCTTTTTTTTTACCTTGTTCTATCCCAGTGCACTGTGTAATGATTTGATTGGTATGGACATCATGCAATATGAATCCTGCTCTGGAAACAAAGTCTGTCATCGATACCTGTCTGTCCATAGGTGGCCACAGATGCACAGCAATGTTGTTGTCTTTTAATTGCCCTCTGAAATAGTTCAATTCAGAGGTAAATAGGGATGAGGAATAAACGCTAGTCTGACCACCTCTACCTACGTTCCATCTATCCTGATGAAGGGCCTTGGCCCGAAACATTGACTGTTTACTCTTTTCTATAGATGTTGCCTCGCATACTCAGTTCCTGCAGCTCTTTGTGCATGTTGCTTGGGTTTGCAACATCTGCAGGTTTTCTTGTCTTTCATCCATTTGTGTTCAGTTGAATGCTTGTTATTGGGTAACTGACTGGTATCACTGTTGTTAATGTATGGACTACATGCATATGTAAGTCTGAAATCCCATCTCTTCTCCAAGTGCCAGACTTTGATTCAGCCGAAGTCAGCATTTTGTTTGGAATAGCAGTTGATTTTGTACTGAGAAGTCATTTAAATTATGGGTTGCTGGGTAAACACAGTGTGCATTGAAAAGAGGGTGTTAAGCTGCTGGGACATTCTGTTCAGAATGAAATGAATTGTCAGTCAGTTCAACCTATTATTGATGTTGATATGCTTGCATGCCTTTGACTTTTGTAAGGACTGGACTGGCATTGGAGGGTACAAAGTAGAAACCTTCTGTGTGGTGCTGAGTTAGATGGGCTGTCAATGTTTGGAAGTATATCTGGGCAGGTGTGGAGGAGTGTGTAAAAATAACCTCTGGTCTCTGACCTTGACTATAACTGGGAAGCGTTTTGATGGGTAAGAAGAGCCAGAATACCTTTCGATGCAACAAATAAAATCGCTGAATAATTTCAATAGGGCGGCTTCTTCAGTGGTCTGCCCTGCTTCAGGCCTATAAATGGAACCATGCCTCAATTGATCCATTGCCTGTCTGCACTGATCCTACCAGCCCTGTGCAGGTAGGCAATGCTTGTGTGTCCCATAGCACGATCCCATTTCATTTGTCACGTTGGACCACTTTGTACAAGCATGCACAAAGGCCATTCTTCTACCAGCTTTGCTGGATATGAGACTAATCACCATCACAATTGTGCGCAGTGACAAGGGCCGGGCCAGATAAGGAAAGGCCCTTATTCATTTGGGGGCAGAATTGAGACTTTGAAGATCAGGTTAAGGTATCAGTGCAGGAGTATCAGTGCGTGGTCAGGATCAGGCGTGGGGATTTGAACAGCTGAGTGGAGATGTAGCGGGTGAGTGAGGTGTGGCTAGGGTCAAGAGTTAATTATGTGATTTGGCCACACAGATGCCAAAGTTATATCAGTAAAAAGCATTGCAGATTATTTGATATCTCTGCACGTCTGGTGCCTCTGCACAACAGCAGGTCAAATGCACAGTGATTAATTCAGCATCCTGCATGGTCAATGCAGTCAGGTTTTTGGTTAACTTCAGTGTAAAACTTTGCAAGGTATTCCTGAGACAATCACTAACATTAAGAAAAACCCACTCTGCGCTAGATAAATGACTTATCAATCTTTATCACCGCAGAATTGTCTATTGCCTTCAAATTTGTTTTCCATGGAGATTATGTGAACAATATGAATTGGAGTCATGGCAAATTCTGACTCCTTCCCTCCCGAGCGATAGGATGCAATTCACTCTTGGTTTGCAAAATGCAATTTAGGGATGATCATAGTAGATAATATTGCGCAAAACTGGTTATAAAAATAAAAAGTAGAGAAAAAAAATTGTTGCTGCTAGGATAAAGTATGTGAACAGCAAGCTAAGGAGTTGCCAAACCCAGAAGCAAATTATAGTTCATCTTCAGTCAGTTTCTGTTAATCATCATTCACTCCACCACTGTTTATCATTTTTACCCTCAGTGTCAGAGAATTTTGGCAATAGTGGGGTTGCTTTACTTTAATACACTTGCCTTATTCTTCTGCCCCATTTTGGTATGTACATTCAACATCTCTGACTTCTACCTCCCTCTCAACACATTCATTGTAACCTTTTGCACAGCCACCCTTAAAACCAGCACTGAAGGAAATTAGTGACAGGTACTTTAATGGGTAGGACCTTCTTAAGTTGCTGACTCTATTTAAACAGAAAATAGGTTTAAATATTGTGCCTCTTGTGCGGCCCATGACCGTGCTTTTCAATTGGTCTGTTGCTCAAAGAGCATCAATGTGATCCCAACCATTTTAGAGTTCATATGAATCCTTAAACACCAAGAAAAACACTAAACTCACAAGCTTTAAGTACCCAAGGAAACCTGGTCTGCAGAGATTAACAGAATTGTTGTACTCTGGGCACCTAAAACCTTACCTTATATACAAATACTGCTTCTGATGAATTTGTATATTTTATCTAACTGGACAAAGTGTTTGGGTTTTCAATTATTTGCCTGTGAATGCAGTGATTACATTGAGCTAAAGTTAGTGATAATAAGACCTTCATATTTAGTTTACAATCACTGATATGTGGAGTGGAAGATACATAATATTTTCCTGCAAATGGAAATGTTCTGAGGATTTGAGTTCATAACTAACAAAAAATGCACTTGAAAACAAGCCTTTAAATACACATATAGGCTCAGCTTCAATTCTTTTGGGATATGTTAAACAGACGAACTGTTTGCATGAATGTTTAACACAAACGTGATTTTAAGTTGAAAAGCTTGGATAGCATTTCAGGAATTTGTGAGGGGTCTTGTCAGGGCCTCCAGGAAAGGGCTTCAAGCTGTTTTGGTACTTAAGAGAAGCCAATTCCTTGCTCACTCTGACTGAGTTCCTAGTTTTCTTTTCTGCTTGAATAATTCTTTGAATTAACATAATGGAATGAACTATTTAGTCAACAAGAACAGAATTTCTCAGCAAACTGCAGAACTTAGTTACTGGTGGTACTAGAAGATTGTCATTTATTTGATGTATGAAAAATCATAATTGCATTTTTGTTTCACATGAACAAGGGAAGGTCTTTTTGCCCAATAAGATCACATGAAAAGCTTCAGTTTGTTTGATGTTATCCTTCTAACATACCCAGACTATTTTTTAAAAATCTTCTCATGGCACCATCTGGCTATTTTAATAAATGAGTCGTGTTCTGATCTCAACCACCTTCCTTGGAAACATCAGCTAATGACCTTATACATAAATCAAATACTTTCAATTTTTACACCTTTTCCATCCTAAATTTCATATCCTTCTGCTAGGTATATGACTCATTAGGAGTTTGGCACATGGTTTAGGTCATTGCAAAACTGTCAGGCTTTCTTTAGCATTTGTCTATACAGCACCACTTCTTTCTGAAGGTGAAGAGCTGTCATCCAAGCTGCTTATTGAGTTGTGTTTTCCCCCTTTCTATGTTGCATATTAAGTTAGATGCTCTTTTCCTACGTGCCTTCTGGAACCAATCAATCATGTTATATCACAATGACTTAAACCATGCACTGAAATCCTAACAATCTGCCCCAGTTACCATATACATTCAAGCATTTGAATTCAATTTAAGTCGGGCCAGAATGGCCTGATTTAATATTATATTGCAATGCTTGTAAAAACCTGTGTTGAATCAACTAATATTCCTAGTTTACCTCTCTTGATGTACCTTACTCCCTAAAATTTCCAACCTACTTACAAATAAGTCTTATTTTTACACTCCTTTCTCCAACCGCGCCCCTACTACTCCAGAATCAGAGAATTGTACTGAACGGAAATAGCCCTGCTGCCCTCTTTGTCCTCACAAACATTACGTACTCAGCCATATTAATCCCATTTCTCAGCAACTGAATATTGGCTTATAAACCTTGGTGACTCGACTGCTTGTCTTGAGACTTTTTAAATGCTATGAGGTTGCACACCATAAATTCATTTAGTCTGTCCTAGTTTCCAGCCACTCCCAGACAGAAAATGTCCTTCCTTTGTTACCCTCTAAGCATTGTCCCCTTTATCCTAAACCAAGCCCTCAGTTTTATACTCCTCTGCCATGAGGAAAAAGTTCTCTTGTCCCATCAACACCTCTCATGATTTGTTTACTTCGGCCAGATCTCCCTTCAGCTTCTTCCTGTCTCAGCTTACCGCTGAAGTCCTCCTCTCCAATCTCTGCAGTGCGATTGTATAACATTCCTATCATGTGTTAACCATTGCTCCACACATAGTATTCCATCTGTGGTCAAACCAATGCTCTGTAAAGTTGTACCATAACCATCTTATTCATCTAATCTTTGTCTTGGCGACTGAGGTATCTTATTTATGTTCTTCACTATTGGAGGATTTTGTGAATAAACCACGTGAGGCATTTTATGTGCTTAACAAAATCCGCAGCCCTTTACTTGCATTATGAACAAACCAAAAGCAGTCGCCTTGCACTGATGTCATTATGCCAGACACCGTCTCTTAAAAGTGAATGCAACAACTCAGTGAAGGTGTTCGTGAATTATCTAGAACAGTTTCTATTGTGAACAATACGTGTCATCTGTCATGCATGACATTACCCCCTGCAAAATCCCAAAGGGCATGGCACACAAACTTTAAAGCAACCAGTTTCTGTGAAGCATTCCTGCCCAGATGCAAGAGACTGTGAATGGAGTTAAAAAAGTACTCCTGCAGTTTACAGGCACTGCGGGGTGAGGACAATCGATTGAGACATCCCAGCTGTCCCTGAACTTGATGTCAGCCAACCGCAGGCCCATGATTGCCATTCTGTAAGCCAGGACCTTTGGGTTGGCTGCCATGCTGGTATGGTCCACCCCGATGTGCATGGCATAGATGGTGTGCCACAGCATTATTTTTCCCTTCTGTGTGCTGTATATCAGTTGTGACTCCCGAATTGTAGGGTAGGTGGCACTGCTGCTGTGCAGACCAAGGATCTGACGCTTTAAGCTACATGAGGGGCTTGTGGTCAACGAATGTTGTGAAATGCTGGCCCTCCAGTAGAGGACGAAAATGCCAGATGACTAGGTAGAGGCTGTGAAACTTGTGGTAAAAGATGCTGTACCTCCTCTTGGGGTGGGGGGGGGGGCAGGGGTGTGGAGAACAGAGCTGCCAGCTGAAGACAGTGATGGCTGCCACACACCTCCAACCAACTGTTCGCGCCCAGCACCCAGAGCATAGCCTGGGGCATCAGTAGTGATGGCTATCGGTACACTGGGGAGCGGGTGCACCAGTAAGGTCGCATTCAAAAGAGATTGTTTGGTATCATTAAGTCCTCTGGTCATGTCTGCTGACCACTCGAGCATGTGATTAGGGGTATTGCCTTTAAGGACACTATACAAGGGGAGCATAAGTTCAGCAGCTTGCAGAATGAAATTCACCATGCTTAAAACCGTTGCCATACTTCGGTAGTGCAAGAGTCCGTAATAGTGGTGTCTTTTGATGTCAGGGCTGTTGCTCCTTCTGCAAAGATGTGGTGGCTGAGAAGGTCAATAGAAGACAACACAATCCGGCATTTAGAAGGGTTAATAATCAGCCCATTTAGGCTTAAACATTTGAACAGTCTGCAGAGATGTGGTAAATGTTTGGTTTTGGGTGTGCTGACGACAAGAGTGTCGTCCAGGTAAACAAAAGGAAAATCCAAGTCTTAATACAGAGTCCATTTGTCATAGAAATGTTTGTGCTCCATCTTTCAGCCCAGTTGGCATCCACAGAAACTGAAATATTCTAAATAGTTTTATAACAGCACTTTTGGCAATGTCCGCAGTGCACCCAGGACCTGATGATAGTCCCTGACTGAGTACACATTAGGAAAAATGACCTCTCCGGCTAAACATGCTGAAAAGTCTTGAATATGTGGGACCGGGTAACAGGTCCGAGTGGTGGCCTCGATAAGGTGTTGGTAATCACCACATGGACGGGGACCACTATCGGGCTTAGGGACCATGTGGAAGGGTGAAGCCCAAGGGCTATTCAACTTGTGTACAATGGCGAACATTTCCGTGTTAGCAAACTCAGCCTTCGGGCTTGCCAGCTTTTCTGAGCCAAGTCGACACGCACAGGCTTGGACCAGCAAACCAGTGTTGGAAGTGTGGCGCGCGGTCCCATTCCTTGTGACTGTGGTAGAAAATGTGAGGCTTATGAACTCGCGGGCAGGTGAGTGAATTCACATAAGCACAAAGTACACTGCAGATGCTGTGGTCAAAGCAACACCTACGACACGCTGGACGAACTCAGCAGGTGGGGCAGCATCCGTGGAAAATCCATGTGTGTGAATACACATGTAGTGGTGCACGAGCTAGACAGAGTCATCGTGGAGTACTTACTGGGGGAGCAGGGTAACAATCCAAAGTCCTTTGCATCCACAAGCCAGCAGTTCTTAAGATCTACTAACGGTCCTTTGGCACATAGGAAATCTGCACTGAGCAGAGGTCTAGCGACTTTAGCCAAGACAAAGTCCCATGTGTAGTGTTGTCCACCGAAGCAGAATGCCATGTGTAGTGTCCCTCCAGTCTGGATCCTGCTGCAATTGGCAGCCTCCAGTGAGGGTCCATTGCCCTCTGCCTTATAATCATGGGCATTGCTGGCAGCACACTCACATGTCACACAGAAAGCGTTGCCTTGAAGGGGTGTCCGTAATAAACAGTAGACAGCTATATCAGCTGGAACCTATGGTGTTCACAGACCTTTGATGCCCTGATGCACTGGCACTGGCACTGTCACCGTCGAAGTTGCCCGGTGGTCGGCACTTCTTTGTGCCAAAGTGACCCGGTGTCGTCTGGTTCGGAGCCGCGGGTATGAGTCTGCTGGAGGCTTTGCTGACGGGATTATCAAGGCAGTAAGGAGGAGGAACAGTGCACCTCTGCTTGGCTGAGTGCCGACTAGCGAGCTCCTTGTAGTCTTTCACAGATGTATTAGCAGGGACTGTGCGAACTTCATCAGGCATTTGTCACATAAAAAGTTCTTTAATAATAAAACAAGGACGATGGTTGCCTAGGAGAGATAGCATGTAATCTGTTAGTTGTAAAGGCCTCATATCACCCAGGCTGGGCAAGGAGAGCAACTTAGTCCACTCAGACTCGTTCAGCCCAAAAATCAGTAATAGGTGAGTTTGCAGAGTGACATATCTGTGACATGCAGGTGGGTCTTCTAGTAAGCTCACCACGTTGGCTGCACTGGAACAACTTAGTGATACTATGATGTGGTATTATCTGCAGTGATTTCTCACAGTGAGAACCTTCTGTGCAAACTGCGTGGCAGCGTGCTGCTTCCAAAACTCCGGCAGCTTCAAAGCAATTGCATTGGTTGACACGTCATGGAATAACTCTGGAATCGTTCAAGAGCATCAGGGTCACCAATGCAGGATTTTGTGAATAAAACTTGCGAGAGTCATTTTATGTGCTTCAGGGCTGCAACTTTTTACTTCCATTATGAATAAATCAAAAGCAGTCGCCTCACTGTTGACGTAACTACATCAGACAGTCTCCCACATCAACTCATTGATGGATGTTGTGAATTATGTAGAACAGTTTCTATTATGAACAATATGTATCATCTGACTTTCAAGAGCACTTGTGAGTTATGTTCCGGCTGGACTTAGTCCTTAAACTGCTGGAGAACAGTGCGGAAAGAACAGGTGTTGTTTTCTCCCGGTGGGGATTAGTTTTTAGTTCCAAGTGCTCCTGTCACGTTTTGTCACCCTGTAACCTTATCCTTCAATCTCTCTGAATTATGCAGGACAGCAAGTGTATAAATGTCTCTCTCCAGCAGACTTCATCATAATCATCATGACTCCAGTATTTCTATTATTTTTTAATGTTTCTTAATTGTGCATATGATCTTTTTATGTTCTATCACTGAGCAGCAGTGAACCATCTGATTGGCCTATCAGAGTTCTCTTTGGGAACCAATTGACTTGATCAGCATTTCTTATCTGGCTATTGTTCACAATTGCACTTAATAAAAAAATAAATAAAATTAAAAAAAATAAAAATCTGTCTGTCACCCTACACTGTCACATCTATCAGAGCTATTACTGATAGGGTTGGTTTACCTGCAGTTTCTGGGTCTATTTTCCTTCCCTCTTTAAATAGAGGTGCTATGTATTGGTATGTCTTCCATAACCAATGAAGATTTACCTGGTTTATATTTACCAAAGCAACACACACAAAATGCTGGAGGAACTCAGCAGGTCAAGCAGCATCGTGGGAATCAACCAATAGTCGACGTTTCAGGTCGAGACCCTTCTTCCGGATTGGGAAGGAAGGGGGAAGATGCTAGAATGAAAAGTTTGGGGGAAGGGAAGGGTGACTGGCTGGAAGGTGATAGGTGAAGCCTGGTGGGTGGGAAGGGTCAAGGGCTGAAGAAGAAGGAATATGATAGCAAAGAGTGGACCATAAGAGAAAGGGAAGGAGGAGAGGACCCGGGGGAAGTTATAGGTAGGTTGGAAGAGGTGAGTGGTCAGAGTAGGGGAGGAGGTAATTTGTTTACCAGAAGGAGAAATCTATATTCATGCCATCAGATTGGAGTCTACCCAAATGGAATATGTTGTTGCTCCTCCATCTTGTCTCATCTTGGCACAAGAGGAGGCCATGGATCAACATATCAGAATGGAAATGGGAATCAAAATTAAAATGTTTGGCCACTGCGAGTCCTGCTCATGGCGGATGGTGTGGAGGTACTTACCCAGCTTATTCATATATTAGTTTTGCTGGCATTCATTAATACTTACTTTTTGCCTTTGTACAAAGTGGGTATTGAATTGGAACCTAATGCAAGAGTGAGTTTTGATGAATTTGTTTGCATTGCTTCTGCATTTGGGTCCCTTGGCTTTCTGTGGACAAGTAACTATCAAATCATTCCACCATTTTAATGTGAATTGCACTTATTTCAATTGCACACTTGAAGTACACAAAAAAACACTGGAAGAAATCAGTGAATCAGGCAGCATCTTTGGAGGGAAATGAGCAGCCGATATTTCAGGTTGAGACTCTTCATCAGGATTCCATAGATGCTGTCTGACAAACTTGAGTTCCCCCAGCGTTTTGTGTGCATTGATCCAGATTTCCAGAATCTATAGTCTCTCTTCTGTCTCCATTTTAAAAATTAGGTACTTCTTTAGTATTTTGGCCTCTCCAGGACGTCCAGCATTTATTGTCATTCCCTAATTGCTCTTCAGAAGATAGTGATGAGCTGCCTTCTTGAACTGCTGCAGCTGTGGTTATAATTAAAGGGTCAACCCCATTGCAGAGGTTCTGGTATACCACATTGGCAAGATTCCCTCTCCTGATCCAGATGGATTTTTCGAACAATCTGGTGGTTTGTGGTCTTCATTATCAATTAAATTCCACAGCTGCCAGGGTGGGATTTGAACTTGGGATTCCGGAGAGATAGTGCAGGCATCCGAGTTAGTGGTTTGGTAATTTAACCGCTGTGCACCATTGGCAATGAAAAGAGTAGCATTTATAATTTTTGATGCTGAACCCATGCTGTTGCTGTCTCAATTGCCTTCCCACAACATTCTCCATCTTTGCTTGTAGGATACTTGGCTTTAAAAGAATTTTTAAAATACTTTATTGCTTGTTCCAAATAGAAAATAGCTCCTGCAGCATAATTTGTTGTAGCCGTGTATCTGTTCAGAAGGTCACTTGCATGATAGCTCTAGGAATCCATGGACCTTGAGCTTGCACCCTCTGAATGCCTGATGCAGAGATCGTTCATTTGCATGTTTATGATTAACACATTAGCAGAAGAGTCAGCCATATCAAGCTAACATCTCTTAATCTTTCCACAGCATGTAAATTACATGGAGGGGTAGAATTGAAAGTGGATTAAGTTGTGCATTCTCTTGTACCCTTGTTCACCATGGTTGCTTGAAATCGCTTTGAGAAAGAAAAATTAAGATAGCCCAAATCAGTATACTTCAATGTGTGGCTGTCTATCGTAGCCACAATCAGCATTTCCCCTCTAACCCTTCTGATGTCCTTTGAATTCTTGATGTTGTTGAAGCCAAAAGAAGAACTTCGGCAAACGGATTTGCAATATTGTAATGTGTGCCCCCTCACAGAGATGTATGAATTTGGCCCTTTCTATGACATTTATATAAAAAAAAGAATATGTTTCTGGAATGAGCATCATTTGTACATCTGTTTGAGCATTTTTTATCTGATCCAAGAAGACTGCATCTTAGACCTGTCTGTTTTTCTGGTCTGCCTGTTAAGATCTCTGGACTAGTACTTTGAAAGAAACGTCGGCTCATTTTGAGGTCAAACAAAAACTAAATAAGCCGCTGTTGGAACTTGCATTTGAATGGCAACTACTTTTTCTCTTCCAATGTCAAGTTGAGGGACCAACAGGAAGCAATTGGCTTTTGTTTCACAGATGGTGTTTCTTAAAAATACTTTTCAAATGTTATTTGCTGCTGTTTTCTTTAAAGTGTGAAGGATCAGTCTGAATTACTTTGACAGACGTGTTGACATTTTTAAATTCTAAAATGGACGCCTGAAAAGTAATGAAGGATTTAGGCTAAATTATACACTCAGTGGAAACAGAAATTGCAGGAATGAATCTGTGACAGGATTTTGAGGCTGTCACCATGAGCTGAGTTGAAGTGGTGGGAGATTTCTGCAGTGTTCACTTCCAGCAGTGACTCTAACTGGGAAATGGTTACATTTTATGTATAGCAAGCTTGGGGTTCTGACACTTTCAGCTGTATTTTCTGATATAACCAGCTGCACTGCTCTTAATATTAGGATCTCTGGCTTTATCACGGGCACAAGTGTGACAAGAGGCTGAGGTCAGGATTGTAAAGGGTACAAGTGCTAGAGTCTCTGAGCCAGAGTTGAGACACGATTTTGAGCCTGAGGTGAGAACGAGGATCTTGACGAGATACTAGACAAGGACCTGACGAGACTAGATGAGAATCTAAACAAGACAGAAGTCCTAAATGCAATCGCAGACTGAACCAAGTTGAGCTGACGATTGAGTTCAGGTGCTCTTTAAATATCCAAATCATGGCGCCAAAACATGGCTGCCAATTAGTGGAGGGGCCTAGAAGCTTAAACGGGACTGTGCCCGCTATCCATACACCAGAGAATTGGAGCGTATAAACCCTGGAGGTTGCGCGGTCGGGTGCATACAGTAACACACAAGCCTTCTCGCCATCGAGGACATCTTCACCAGGTGGCGCCTCAAAAAGGCAGCTTCCATCATTAAGGACCCTTACCATCTGGGATATGCCCTCTTTTCATTACTACATTAGGTGGAGGCACAGGAGTCAGAATTTGCATACTCAACATTTTATCCCTTCTACCGTCAAATTTCTGAATGAAGCCTACACTATTCCTCTTTTGCACTAATTCTTGATTTTATTTTTAATGTAACTTAACATAATTTTTTGTCTTTCAGTGTACTGCTGCCATAAAACAACAAATCTCACAACATATGTCAGTGCTAATGTACCCGATTCTGATTCTGTTCTCAGCTCGCATGGAAAGCAACAATTATCCCAGTAAATGAAAGCTAAAGGAACTGCAAATGTTGGGAATCTGTATTGAAAACATAAAATGTTAGAAACAGTTAGCAGGTCAGGCAGGAGCTGTGGAGAGAGAAACTGTTATTGCTTCAGGTGGAAAATCCTTTATCAGGACACCACCAAAGAGAGTCTCAACCCTCGACGCATTTGTTCTTTCTCACTCTACAGATGCTGCCTGGCCTCCTGCATGTTTTCAACATTGTTTTGTTTTTGTTGTTATTTATGAAGTTAAGATATTTCCTTGGCTGTTTTCATTAAGGTTAATGGAAGTGACATTTGGAAGCCAAATCTAACACACAATATGTTCTGATATTACATGCTTAATCCATGCAATGAAAGAACAATTTTTGCATTTAATGTTTTTCTAACCAATTTCCTTTAAATTATTTAACTTGTAAGGACCTTCCTTAAATAAAGATTAATTTTTGGTGCTATCAGTGAAGTTATTTCATTTGGCTTTGTCCAGTATGGATGCCTTCTTGTGCAGGCCACTGCTATGTAATGAAAGAGTTCTGTTTTTACAGGTGTCCAGAAGCTGTTATTGTCCATAAATCATGAAATGCATAAAAACCACTTCATATAATAACCATACCTCTGAGGCCCTGTAATAAATGGAATTTAAAGTACTTAAGACTTATATGAAAAGTGAAGAAAGAGAGGAAACTCATTCTGTTTCATGGCTGCAAATGGATGTGTGTATGTTGGATGTTTGAATTTCATAATATTAGGGAAACTCATTTGTATGTAAGGGTGCTCTTAAATTGGGGTTTGTAATCCTGGGACAGCTTGGAAACAGAATTAGCAGAATTATGTTTTTACAAGACCATAGGAAAACACGAGTAGATCACCAGGACCTTTTAGCAGTTCAATATGATCAATATTTATAAACCCTTCATTAACCACAGCGTTGAGAATTCAAGTGACTCATTACCCTCTAGGAGAAGAATATTCTTCTGACTATCCCCTTATCTATTAAGCACAATGCCTTGCTGAAGACTCTCACACCCATGGAAACAATGGATAACTCACGGTGATCTGATCAGTGGCTTGGAGAACATGCCTCCCCTACTGTGGAATACAGTCGACAGAGGGAGCTCCTCGGGCGAAATTGGTGCAAAGATCTTTAAGCACAAGCACACATAGTCCCATCACTTTTTACACATTCCTCAACGAGAGTAAAATAGTCATCCAGGATAAATCGGAAGCATCAGATAATTTTTCACCGCCAAGCCAACTATCTGCCAATCTGCTTTTATCATTGCACAAAATGTTTCCAATTCCAGTCAGGAAATTAAAAAATGTAGGAGAGTAGGAGTTCAATTATACTTATTTACTCAGTATCTTAATAGCTTTGTTTTAACCCAATCATTAGTGGTTTGGCAATCTTTGTTATCAAATCCCTTGTATGCAACTTTTTAGAATGCTAGTAGATCTTAGGGGAGCATATAGCCACTGCCAAGCATTAAAAACTCTTTGTGACATTCAAAAACTACATGTTTACTCTCTTATAACATCTGGAAAAATGACTTTTTGTAACATTTCTGCAGGAATTACAAATATGCACATTGCCCTTAAGGTTTCTTTAAATGATTTTCAGAATAAGCGCTGAAGTGATCATTTCTGCTGATGTTTAATTTTTTTTTGACTTTTACAAGCAGCGATGAAAGTGACATGACCACTGGGGTCAGCTATCATTCAGTGGTAATGTCAAAGCCCCGCAGTCAAGAGTCATGGGTTCAAATCCAACAGCATGTCCCTGAGCATAGAATCTGGGCTGCACTTTGACACAGTGTTGTAGGAGTCCAGCACTGTTGAGAGGTGCTAGCCTTGGGATGAGATCCTAAAAAACAAACTCCCCTCCATCACCCACCACTCCTACCCCACTGCCCCTCAGTTGCTCTCATAAGATTCGAGATTGTTTAATGTCATTTCCAGTACACAAGTGTAAAGCTGAATGAAGTAATTGTTATTCTGGATCGGATGCAGCACAAATAAAAGCACAATAAGATAAAGAACATACTAGAAACCACAATAAATATAAATACAAAAGATAGCTTGTGTATACTGATTGTATGTCATAAAGTGACCCAGGCACAGGAGGTACATAAGGTGACTGAAAGGAAATGATAAAGTAGTGGAATTTGGTGTGGGTGGGTGAGTGAGTGGAAGTGTTGGTCAGCCTCATTGTTTTGGGAAAGTCTTTGTTTTTGAGTCTGGCCTTCTGGCATGGATGCTACAAAGCTTCCAGGAGCAGGGTGGGTGGGATCCTTCTTATTCTCTGGCACCTTATATACATGTCCTTGATTTGCAGGTGGGCTGGTGAGATGATCCACTGGACATTTTTGACATATGACTTCGCAGTTTGAGGATAAGGAAGGGCATTCTTACACATGCCTAACCAATATTGAACAGCATCAAATTAATTAAGACCCAATCACCTTATCATTAATCTAGCGTCTTTTTGTACATAATTCAGCATGAAGAGAGTAACCACTCCTCTAAACACTCAAAATACTTTGAACATAATGAGATTGTGAAGGACACTTATGTTATCACTTCATCCTATGTGCATCTTCCAAAGGAATATGTTTCATATATACAGTAGCACTCGGAGAATCAAGTGCTTAATGCAACTGTATTTGCATGTTACAATTTTTAATAGAAATTCTGTCTGCATTGTCTCACTATTTTCTGGTCTTAAATAGATTTAGTCTAAATGGCACCATTTGCTACCTATATATTCTTTTGGACCATAATATTGACTCACTATTACAGCTTGCATCAAGCTACTTGATGTAATGATGCTACCGACTCTCCCCACTGAACAATGTGGTAGTGGGATTGAGGGGTTTATGCTGTTCCCCTCAGTTGGCCACGATCGACGACATCTACTGCGTCCAGGACTTTGCTGGGTTCTTCGATGTCACCTTCCGACGACCCGCAGGGTGGCAGAGGTTGCTCCAGCAATTCCAGGAGAAGGGGACAGAGGCGCCGCTGTCACTGCTGCAAGCACAGCCCCTCTTTGCTGCCGCCCAGCAGGAACGGACTGCCACCGTGCACATGTTCAACCCATACGTGCCGGTGGCCGACGTCCTTGCATTCCTCGCTCGGTATATGGAGAGCGTAGGAGCTTGTCTGGACGTGAAGGACAGCCTGGGGTGCTGGACAAGCAAACGGTTGGTGAAGGTGAAGCTGAGAGTCGACTCCTACGGCAGCGCCGTCCACCCGCCCTCAGTCTTCGCCATAGGAGGGAACCGAGGCTACCTGGTCTACGCCGGGCAGCCCAGGCTGTGCTGCAACTGCGGCAAGACGGGGCATGTCGCAGCCCAGTGCAGAGCGATAATCTGCAATAACTGCAAGGTGGAGGGCCACCTCACCAAGGACTGTACGCAGGCCAAGTCCTGCAATCTCTGTGGAAGCACCGACCACCTGAAACGTGCTGGCACCTATGCACAGGCGACCAGGGGAGGTGCTGGCACTGGAAGGGCCCCGGCAGGATTGGATGTACCCGCCACCCCTGCAGAGGCTGCGCCTGCAGCAACGGAAGACGCCAGCAGAGGAGAAGATGCAGCCACCCCGAGGGCCCCCTCCCCCTTGCAGACCCTCCAGGACCTGCCACAGGAAAAGGAGGAGGAGTCCATGGAGGAGGGGAGAGCTGAGGGGGAGGAAGGCTGGAGCGTTGTGGGCAAATAAAAGAAGGCCCAAAAAGCTCCGGCCAAACGACAGAGGGCGGAACGGAAGGAGCTTGTGAAGGGAAAGGCAGGGGACCACACAGCCTGCAGCAACCTGTCCACTTCGGACCAGGAAGGAGTTGGGGGAGGCCAGCAGCAGCCCCAGAAGACGAAGCGGCGGGCAAAGCCAGCGGAGAGGAGGAGAGAGAGTGGGGGAAGTCCCCCCCCCCCCACAAACACAAGCACAGGAGGCGGAGACCACCAGAGACCCCCCAGCTCCGGGAACCCGGGAGCGGAGCCACGTGTGGCGCCTCGCAGCCTGAAGGGGCAGCAGGCCTGGGAGACACCAAGCCCCCAGGCACAGAACAGGAACTGCCACACCCAGCGGAGAATAACCTGCAGTTCCTGAGCCCACAGAAGGTGAAGGACTTCGCAGAGGCCGTGGGCATGAAGGCTCAGGACTGCGAAGGTAAGGACAGTGTGCTTCTGAAATAAAGAACTTTAAATGGCGGACATTTCACTGGCATCTGTCAATGTGCGCAGTCTGTAGAGTACCGGGCGATGCGTCAGCACGCTACAGTACTTGGACACGGTAAAGGCCGACGTGACCTTCCTCCAGGAGTGTGGACTGCCACACCTCGGCAACTACCGGAGGTGGTCGCGTTGGTGGACCCGGGGTTTCTCAGTGTGGTCGTGAGGCAATGACAGTCGCGCTTCCGGCCTGGGGACCCTGCTGCGGGGAGGCAACTTCTCAATCAGCCACGTCAAAGAGGTGGTTGCCAGGTACCTTCTGGTAGCAGACATCAAATACCGGGGCACTCTGCTCCGGCCGATCAATGTGTATGCCTCCCCCGTGCGGAGCGAGCGGCGGGCCGCCCTCGAGCAGCTCCCACCACTGCTGGTGACGTCCCGGCCGGAGACTTCAACTGCACCACTGATGCGGCTGGACGATCCGGCAGTGCCGACGGCAGGCTGGAGAGTACCTCCAGACTCCTGACGGATACGGTGAAGACAGCCAAGCTGCACGACGCCTTTGGCGACCCCACAGGTGGATCTCAGCCGCAAGCCACCTGGACACGATGGGACGGCTCAGCCCGTTCCCGGATCGACTTCCTCGTCCTGTCAGAGCCCCTCACGGTCAGAACCACCGACGTCACGCCAGTGTTCCTCTCTGACCACTGCCTCCTGCGAGCCACCTGCCACCTGCGGGAGGACCGGAAGGCAGGGAGGGGGACGTGGAAGCTGAACGTCAAGCTGCTTACCCCAGAGAACATTGAGGAACTAGAGAAGGAGTACACGGGTTGGAGAAACTTGAAAGCCTTCTTTGATTCCCCAGTTCACTGGTGGGAAGCCACCAAGGAGAACATCAAGAGGTTCTTCATCCGCAAGGGTATCCAGAGAGCAAGGCAGGGGCAGAGGGAACTGCGTAAACTCCAGACAGAGTTGCAGCAACTCCTCCTTCTGCAGTCGAGGGGGTGGACGTCAGGGAGGAACTGCGGGAGGTGAAGGGCCGGCAGGCCCAGCACTTTGCCGCCGAGTCCTCCCAGATCATCTTCCGATCGAGGGTCCAAACCGTGGAGCAGGACGAGACGTGCTCTCGATTCTTCTTCCAAAAGGTGCACAGGGGGAGCTCTGTGATCCACGACCTTAAGGAAGAGGACGGCCCAGTCACGTCCTCGCAGACAGACATATTGAGGATCTGCAGGTCCTTCTATGCCAGTCTGTACGGAGAAAAGGCCACAGACTCCACAGCCTTTCGCAGCTTCCCGTCGTCTATCACGCAGGTCTTAGACGACGGCAAGCGGGAGAGTCTGGAGCAGCCGCTGACCCTGGACGGGCTGACTGGCTCCATCCGTTCCTTTGAGTCGGGTAGGACTCCCGGAAGCGACGGGAGAGTCTGGAGCAGCCGCTGACCCTGGACGAGCTGACTGGCTCCGTCCGTTCCTTTGAGTCGGGTAGGACTCCCGGAAGCGACGGGAGAGTCTGGAGCAGCCGCTGACCCTGGACGAGCTGACTGGCTCCGTCCGTTCCTTTGAGTCGGGTAGGACTCCCGGAAGCGACAGCTCACCGGTCGAGTTGTATTCGGCTCTGTGGAACCGGGTGGGCCCCGACCTGCTGGAAGTGTACAACACTACGCTGCTGGCAGGCAGCATGTCCGAATCCATGAGGAAGGGCATCACCACCCTCATCTACAAGCAGAAGGGGGAGAGGGAAGACATTAGAAATTGGAGGCCCATCTCACTCCTGAATGTGGACTACAAGATCCTGTCCAAGGCTATCGCCAACAGGGTCAAGTCTGCACTGGAGCAGGTGATCCATCCGGACCAAACCTGTGCTGTACCGGGCAGGAAGATCTCAGACAGCCTTGTGCTTCTGAGGGACACCATCGCCTACGTGCAGGACAGGGGGGTGGACGCCTGCCTGGTCAGCTTGGACCAGGAGAAAGCCTTCGACAGGATATCGCACACATACGTGCCGGATGTACTCTCCAAAGTGGGATTTGGGGAGGGAATCCGGAATTGGATCAAACTGCTCTACATGGACATCTGTAGCGCAGTCCAGGTCAACAGGTGGGAAACAGACAGCTTCCCCATCAGGTCTGGAGTCAGGCAGGGCTGCCCTCTCTCCCCTGTCTTGTTCGTGTGCTGCATAGAACCCTTTGCTGAAGCCATGAGGAGGGATGAGGGCATAAGAGGGGTGACGCTGCCAGGTAGTGGAGGGACACAAGTCAAAACCTCCCTGTACATGGACGACGTCACCATCTTCTGCTCTGATCTGAGGTCAGTTCGCAGGCTGATCGGCATCTGCGAACAGTTCGAGCAGGCGTCGGGGGCCAGGGTCAACCGCACGAAGAGCGAAGCCATGCTCTTCGGCACATGGCCCGACCGATCCAGCGTCCCCTTCACCATCAGGGCCGATCACGTGAAGGTGTTGGGGAGCTGGTTCGGAGGGGCCGAGGCATGCAACAAGAACTGGCTGGAGCAGACTGCCAAGGTGAAACAGATACTGGGGCTATGGGGAGGGCGCTCCCTATCGATAGCGGGCAGGAACCTGGTCATCAGGTGTTAGGTGCTCTCAGGGCTGCTGTACTTCACGCAGGCGTGGCCAGTCCCCCGCTCCTTCAGCTCGGAAATCACCCGAGCCATCTTCAGATTCGTCTGGAGATCCAAGATGGAGCGGGTCAGATGGATCACCATGCACAAGTCCCTGGACAACGTGGGCAAAAACATTCCCAATGTCACCCTCACCCTGATGGCCAGCTTCGTGTGTGGCTGCATCAAGTTGTGTGTGGATCCCAGTTATGTGGGCACCAAGTACCACTACGTGCCCAGGTTCTACCTGTCGCCCTAGCTATGAAGGATGGGTCTGGCCCCTTTCCCGCGCAACACCCCTGTCAGCTGGTTGTTGCCGCCGTACCTGTCCTTCGTAGAGAAGTTCTTTCAGGTCAACGCCTTTGACCACAGGGCCATCAAGCAGTGGTCAGCACGTAAGGTCCTGCAGGCACTGCAGGAGAAGGACGTGATGGACACGGTGGGGTGGTTCCCTGAGCAGACTGTCCAGTTCATCTGGCATAATGCCTCATCGCCAGACCTCACCAACAGGCACCAAGACCTCGCCTGGCTGGCGGTGAGAGGGGCCCTCCCAGTCCGATCCCTCCTGTACGCCCAGAACGTTGTCCCCACACCCCTCTGCCAACGGGAGGACTGCAGTGAAGAGGAATCGGTGACCCACCTCTTTGCACGCTGTGGGTTCGCGGAGAAGGTGTGGAGGATGATGGAAGGGGGAGTGTCGAGGTTCATCCCCAGCAGCTGCGTAACAGAGGACTCTCTGAACTACGGGCTGTTCCCGGGGATGCACACCGAGACCAACATCCGGTGCTGCTGGCAGATCATCAACTCAGTCAAAGACGCTCTTTGGTCGGCCCGAAACTTGATGGTCTACCAGCACACGGAGATGTCTGTGGGGGAATGCTGCTGATTGGCACATTCTCGGCTGCAGGAGTATGTGCTGAGGGACGCACTCAAATTCGATGCAGCCACCACAAGGGCCCGGTGGGGAAAGACCACAGTCTAGGGTTCTTCTTCCATGGGACATGAGGGGTAGGGGGGTTGGGGATATACCCCCTTCATGTAAATATGAAAGAACAAAGTGCCATGTGGGTGGCAAAACTTTTGAACTTTGAAAATGTAAAGACAGTAATGGTACCAACTGTAAAGAATTGAAAGTCTTTGAATGGTTATTGTATATAATTTTATTTTTGAATAAAGTATATTTTGTTTAATAAAAAAAAAGGCCTCTTTTATGTTTTTGGGAAATGCAGTCAGTGGATTACTTAATAATGTAGCTACTGAGTGTATGTTCGTGGTCTTCTGCTGCTGTAGCCTAGCCATTTTAAGGTTATGTTTTCAGAGTTGCTTTTATGCACATCACCACTGTAATGCATAGTTCTTAGTTCTTTGAGTTACTGTACCTTCCTGTCAGCTTGAACCAGTCCAGCCATTCTCCTCTGACCTTATACATTAACAAGGCATTTTCACCCACAGAACTGCTGCTCATTGGATGTTTTTTTATATGTTTTTTGCACCATTTTCTGTTACCTCTAGAGACTTGTGTGTCAAAATCCCAGGAGATCAACAATTTCTAAAATACCCAAAGCATCAACAATCATAGTCAAAATCACAGAGGTCACATTTCACCTCCGTTCTGAAGTTTGGTCTGAACAACAATCGAACCTCTTGACCATGTCTGCATGCTTTTATGCATGAATAGCTGTCATGTAACTGGTTGATTAAATATTTGTAGTAATGAGCAGTTGTACCTAATAAAATGGCAACTGGGTGTTTTTAGGAAAATTTTAGTGTTAATGCTTTGGCCTCTAGAATGCAATTCCACTTCTGTGGTGTGGTTGGGTAGAGTGAGGTCTTTTACACTCCCAAGCAGAACCAAGACTTATACTTGCTTATTTTTACCTATTCTTTCCCTCATATTTGTGCTTATTTTGGGATCTTGCTTTCAGAGAATGCTCTGCATGAGATGACCCTTCTCTAAAACTTTATATGGAGCACAGAAGAATAAGTGTTTTTGCATGTTCACTTCATTGAAATTGGATGTCTTTAACAACTAGGATATTCATAGACATTATTCATTTTTAATCAAGCCTTCATAACTCCTGATGGCATTTACTTTGTTGCCCTGCGTTACTTTCTATTCTAATGTATATTGAGGTGCAAGGATATGCTTATCAGGCCAAGACTGAGAAAAACACACCTTCATTTTTCTATCACAGCAGCATAGTGATTAGCACAATGCTTTACAGTACTAGTGATCCAGGTTCATTTCCCATCGCAGTCCTTAAGGAGTTTGTATGTTCTCCCCATGACCACGTGGGTTCCCTCTGAATGCTCTGGTTTTGTCCCGCTGTCCAAAGATGCACCCGTTAATATGTTAATTGGTCATTGTAATTTGTCCCTTGATTAGGCTAGGGTTAAATTGGGGTTGTTGGGCAGTGCACTTCAAAGGGCCGGAAAAGCCTGTTCTATGTTGTATCTCAATAAATAAATATATTATAATGTTATTGATGCTGAAAGATAAATGATTCTATGAGCATAAAGAAGTCAGAAGCAGAAGCATTTTTTGGTTGACAGAAGCCAAGGCTATATATTTAAAGAAAATTACATGGAAAGAACGGAAGTTGTTTTATGAACTAGATAATAAATTGGGTGAGATTAGTCAGTGTGCTAAAGGCTGAAGGCTATGACCTATTAGATGTCATTAGAACCAGTGGTAAACCTAATGACAAGTTTACGGTAAGTCATGTTAATGGTAGTAGTGTCAAAACACCATCTGTGAGGCTTATTGTGCAATTTTAAGGACATTAGATTGAGATGAAGGATTTAAATCCAGCAATGCATGTGTAGCTGAATTTACTATGCCTTAATTGATGCAATTGTAAAGGGGCATTTTTGAATTACATTTTAGGAAGCTAATTACAATATAAAACGAGTGTTGTTAAATTAATAGGTTTAGCTAGATTTACTCCATTCCTAAAATGTAAAAAGAACTTTTGAAGGAACCTGAAGCAGATTATAAAGGGAATGGCTGCGATCTTTACCCTTTACTGTCCCCAATAGCAGACTATGGGTGAAGTGAAAAAGGGAGACATAGCCTGGATGGAAATCTGAACCTTTGAGATTGTCAAATGTTCTGTGGAGACCCTTGACTTTTCCGCTCCAATTGACTTAAACATTTTTATAACCCAGCATTATAAATTTCTTTTGGTGCTTGGGATATTTTCTAACACAGTTCATTAATAGTCATGTGGCTGCAACCATAAATCTTCCATGGAAGATTAAAAGGATGTGCTCAATGTTTGATAAATAAAATAAAGGTAAAGTTAATTTTAATCAGACTTTGACCTCTATGTACATGGCGATGGGGATTCATTGACAGTCATGTGACCTCTAATGCATTTTGACTGTTGAGTGTTATATCTCTTGCTGTGCTTTTGTGTGCTAGTGTACTGAAGTTAATAAGGACTTGATAAACATTCACACACCTCTAATTTTTTTTTGTCAGGGTAATTGCCTTTCATTTGGCAATTGGTAAAACTATTACTGCAATAACTAATGAATGGCTTTGCTTATATCTCCAGAATTTTAACACAAGGAATTGGTTTGTGCTTCAGTGCAGTCCTCCACTCTACACTGGAGAAATACTCAGTGGTATGAGAACTGTACTTCCCTCGATCGCAGGACTCTGCGGAGAGTGGTGTGGACAGCCCAGCACATCTGTAGTTGTGAACTTCCCATGATTCAGAACATTTTCAAGGACAGGTGTGTAAAAAAGGGCCCATAGGATTATTGGGGACCCAAGTCACCCCAACCACAATCTATGCCAACTGCTACCATCCAGGAAACGGTACTGCAGCATAAAAGCCAGTTCAATTTAATACTTTGCTCTGAGATCTCACCTTTTGAATGAGTTTTTAAACATGGACCCATATTGCCAGTTTCAAATGGATACCGAAATTCCTCTTTTAGCACCAGTATCTACCACGTAGTTTAGATAACTTGCGTTTTCCTAGCATCATTGCAGTGCAACATGCTGAAGAGCTGAATGAGAGTAAACGAGGTTTCATAGAGTTGTACAGCTTTACAGTACAGAAGCAGGTCCTTTGACCTAGCTAGTCCATGCCAAGCTGTTATTCTGCCTAGTCTCATCAACCTGCACCTAAACCATAGCCCCCCATACCCATTCCAGCCCTGCACTTAACCAAACCTCTCTTAAATGTTACAATAAAGTTCCTGCTTCAGGTTCACCTTTAACTTCTGACCTCTAGTTCTAGTCTCACCTAAACTCAGTGGAAAACGCCTGCTTGTATAATTTTGTATACTTTGAGCAAATGTCACCTCATCTTCTACACTCCAGGAAATAATGGTCCTAACCTTTTCAACCTTTCCTTATAATTCAGGGCCTCAAGTCCAGGCAATAGCCTTGTAAATTTTCTTTGTATACATTCACCTTATTGACATCTTTCCTCTAAGTAGGTGATCAAAGCTGCATACTGTGCTCCAAAGTTGGCCTCACCAATGTGTTACACAACTCCGACATAACATCCCAACTCCGATACTCAATACTTTGACTTATAAAGGCCTATCTACCTGAACTGCCACTGAAAAGGAATTATGGACCTGTATTCCCAAATCCCTCTGTTTTACCAACTCAGTGTCCTAGAGTTTACTTTGTAAGTCCTAACCTTATTTGTCCTCCCAAAGTGCAACACCTGCATTGAATTACATCTGCCATTTTTTAGCTTATTTTTCCAGCTGGTTCTGATTCTACTGCAATCTTTGATATGCTTCCTCATCAACTATGCCCCCAGTCTTGGTGTCATCCACTAATTTGCTGACCCATTTTACAACATTATTATAACTGACAAATAGCAATGGACCCAATGGCACACCTCTAGTCATAGGCCAACTGTCAGTGAGGCAACCATCTGCAACCACACTCTGGCTTCTCCCACCAAGCCAATATTGAATCCAATTTACAACTTCATCCTGAACACCAAGCAACTAAACCTTCTGGACCAGCCTCCTATGAAGATCTTTGTCAAAGGTCTTGCTAAAGTCCATGTAGACAACCCCCATTGTCTTTCCTTCATCAACTTTACTGGTAACTTTCTCACAAAACTAGATAAGGTTGGTTAGACACGACCTATCAAGCACAGTGCCATGTAAGCTATCCCTAATCAGGCCTTGTCTATCCAAATACTTGTATATCCTGTTATTATACCTTCCAAAAATTTACTCAGCTACTCACATCAGGCTCACTGGCCTTTAATCTTCTGGCTTATTCTTAGAGCCTTTCTTAAACAGCAGAACAAAATAGCTATCCTCCATTAGCTACCTATGGTTAAGGACATTTTAAATACCTCTGTCAGGACTCCTGCGTTTTCTGCACTAGCCTCCTACTAGGTCCAAGGGGACGTCTTGCTAAACTCTGGGGATTTATTCTCCCTAATTAGCTTCAAGCTAGCAAGCACATTCTCTTCTGTAATCCCGATATGGTGCATAACCTTACTCCTGTTTTGCCTTGTCAGTTCGTACACTGTGAAGAGTAGGAATTTCAGGTTGTATCCTGTATACATTTTCTGGCATTCAGTTGAACCCTAGAGCCATTGCATTCTATAGACTCTGTGTCTATCCCCTGAGTAAATACACATAGAAAAAAATCCACTTAAGATCTTCCCCATCTCTTTTGGCTTCATGTACAGATGACCACGTTGAACTTCAAGTGGACCAATTTTGTCCCTTGTTATTCTTTTGCTCTTAATGTATCTGTAGAAACCCTTGGGACTTTCCTTCACCTTGCCTGCCAGAACAACCTCATGCTTTCATAATGTAATGATTAAAAGAAGGATAAGAAATAAGAAGTTCAGAGGAGAACTGAGGAGGATTTTGTGAGGAGTGGAGACAGGTACTTTAACAATATCTAAGTTGTGTCTGGTTGAGCATTTGAATTAACAGCAAACAGGGTTATGGACCAAGATAAAATAAATTATTAAAGGTATGTACATATTTGTTGGCATGGATGTGGTGGGTCAAAGGACCTGGTTCTGTGCTATACCATTCTGTAACTCTGTGGCTGGGGTGAACAAAGAAACCCCTCTTAAAAAAGGGTCAGATAGAAAGAGGACAAAAGTTTGGGAGAGTCGTAATGATTTAAAGAAAACTATTCTAAGTGGAGGAAAAGATAAATGCAAAATTAGAGATTGCACCCTCAGATCTTGTGCCCTCACTCAAGATTGATTGTTGTTTTGCTGACCTAAAAATGAAGCCATATTACTGTGCTCTATATTTGTGAGCTTTTGAGCCCTTGAAGATGAAGTAAATGATGACTTGGAAAGATAAGAGTTTGATTGGAATAATTTACACTGAGACCTGGGTGAGGCAGTGATATTTTTCTAAACTCTGATATCAGTGGGCATTCATCATGATTGTTTCAGTTGCATGGGTATGGAGCAAATGCCAAGTTAAGATGCTTGGCTGAAAAGTAGATAACAAAATATGAAGGTCTTTGAATTGTCATTTAGATCATTTGTTTATCATTGTCCTAATTTGAGTAGTTGTCCATCTATTTTGACTTTGTAGTTGACTCTAAATGGTTGATAATACTAATCTGTAATTAATTTTCAACCATTCAGTGGGAAGGAAAGTGATATGACTGAACTTTGATGTGGAACTCAAGAAAAGTGATGTCGAAGATTATATATTCAGTAGTGTGGAGTTTGAGACACTGGCTGGACATCCGTATGTTTTGGTTTCAACTCAGTTTACTATCATTTTACTATTCTGAAATATAAAAGGAAACAAATAAAAGGTTAAATCATTAAGGATACAACCTATAAGTACAAGAAGCTGAAGTTGAATGTAAACTTATTCTTCTTACAAGTGGAATATTGGGTTTTGATTTGATGTAAATTTATTGGAGGAAGACTGCACAAAATCTATGAGGCCACTCAAAAAATGTGGATGGTTTAGTTGGCAATAGAAAATGTAAATTCAGGACCATTTTTACGGTTTGGCTAATGGGCCAGAGCAATGGAATTTAAATGTTCACATTAAACCCATGAACACTACCTTCCTACTTTTTTGCATTACTAATTTAGTTTAACTAAAATATATCTTACTGCAATTCATGGTTTTTATTATTGTGTACTACAATGCACTGCTGCCACGGAAACGGCAAATTTCTGTAAATATGCGGGTGATTTTAAACCTGATTCTGATTCTGTTTCGGTTACAGCATGGATAAATGATAGGAAACAGAAGCCTATCATTTTTGTTTGTTTGGAAAGACGTAACCACGAAAAAGTTCTTGGAGAACAGTAAAAATAAAATTTTAAAGCTATCCTAGATTAATTGCTAATAGAAAAAGGTACAGGTTCAGCACTTTCAAAATGACGTACAGCTGAATGAAGCAATAAGCTAGGTAGGAACATCAGCATGATTCCACTGTGATAAAGCTCCTTCTTTAGTATTCATCTCTTATTCACTCTTATGCTTCTGGGCTCCAATGTAGTGCACGTAATGCTTGCAGTGTGCATTCGGCTCTGAGAGCAGTGTAAACATGTGTTCAGGAGCACACTGGTCCATTGGGCCGCAGCTGTGCTCCACTCCTGTCATTCAAGGGGCGTTCAGAAACAGCCTGTCAGAGCCAACACTCTGAAAGACTTAAGGGAGTCTTTCAGGGGAAGTCAGTAGGACGGTGTTTATCCATGAAAAATGTTTAAAGCAAGCATATTTGTTGCTTTTTTTTTAAGATCTACAATCAATGCCAACTGCTTTTGAATATTCACATCAATTAATCTCAAGATTTTGAAAAGTACAAACAAAAAAATTATGCTTGACTTTTCACCCTGCCAAAGCAATTGAGTGCAATCCATGAGCAATTGAAATTGGCACAGTTATACGAACAATGCGTAATCCCCTGGTTTCCATAGCACCCCGAAATTGCATCTTATTACAGAACTCCACTTAGTACTGCTTGTTGAAAACAAGTACAGTAGTCTTATGTCAGCAGCAAGGTAATAACTATCACCCATTTATATTGTCAGCTTTATAGATGCTAATTCTACCTTCTTTAATGGCCAAAATGAACGGATAAGGAAAAACAAAACAGAACTCTGTATTGTTAAGGTGCCTACCAAATGAGCCAAAATATTAAATCTTGCTTAAAACAGCATAGAACCCAGAACTGAAAATGCTGGAAATAGTCATAAGTCAGGTGGCATCTGAGGAGGAAGAAGCAGATTTTCCAAGCAAGAGAGCTTGTCCTTGATTTACTGACTGGCGTCACTGCCACCAATGCTATCCACATGCTCTACCATTACCCAGGGACTATTGCTCTCTGTACCCTCCACTTGGGCAGTAAGGTCTAACAGTTAGTGTTGAGCAGAGGCATGGCCAGGTCAGCATGATCTTATTGAAAGGTGGAGCAGGCTCTTTCTTACTCCTGCTGCTATTTCTTATGAACTTATATGTGCAGTTCTAGTCACCTACTTTTTGGAAAGATATCAATAAGCTGGAAAAAGTGCAAAGAAACTTTACAGGGATGTGGCTGGGACTTGAGGACCTGTGTTATCGGGATAGGTTGAATAGGTTAGGACTTTTTATTTCACTGGAGCATAGGAGAATGAGGGGAGATCAGTGGAGGTATTCAAAATTATGAGTGATATAGATAGGGTTTTTCTCCTCGGGTTCAAGTCAGACTAGGTTGTAAGTGTGAAAGGAGCTGCCAGCAGAAGTGATTCAACCATAATAGTTGAGAGAAGTTTGGATAAGTGCATGAATGGCAACAGTTTGGAGGGATATGCTCCAGAGCAAATAGATCGGACTAGGCGGAAGATTGAGTCAGAATGGACTAGAGGGACTGAAAGACCTGTTTCTGTGATGTAGTCCTGTTTATCACTTGCTGTGCATTTTAAAAATTGAACCTCACAAGTGTCCAATTAGCCATTTTTCACAATGGTATCTGTGTTATTCTATGGGTGAAGAAGATAAAATGTGCATAGTTCATTGTTTAACAATGTCTAGGATCGTTTAGATGGTTGGTGAAAGAGTTACAGTGTGTGTTTTTCTCTCTCTACGCTGGGACTTATTGAGATTCTCTAGCTGGTAGTGGCTTACTTTTGAACGCCGAGTCCTTCTCCCTGCTCCTTCCGTGTCCCGACGAGTGCGGCCAGGGCGCTGGAGGCTCTGTGCAGCTTGTGGTCCTTGGTCAGGTCTGGCATCCGGTAGTAAGGATGTTCCTTCAGTGAACTGTGGATGCTGATAAGCGATGACAACATTCTTGTTATAGAGCGCTGCCACGTTATACTGGTCATCGCGTTCATATGAACGCGCCTTCTGTAAGCAGTGGGGATTATACAATGGTGATCAGAGCACAATTTGCACTTATATATTTTAGAGACATTCGAGAGCAGTTTTCTGTACTAGTAATCGTTTCAGAATTCTCTAATTATATAAGTGCAACTCCAATTCAGCATAATCCACATGAGATGATTTTTTTGGTGGATTTTGAGAGGAAACAGTATTCCTCTTCAAATAGCGGTGTGTGAGTTCCAGCACCAACTTTAGAAGAGGTAAATGCGGTTTTGCTGGAATTTGCCCAGAAAGTGAGATTTTTTTTTTGTTTGCTGATTCTTTCTATTTTTTCAGAGGTGAAATTAGCCAGAACTGTGATAGGAGGATTGGAGGAATAGGGAGTGATCAAGGCACAAGTTCTGAAATTTGCTGCTGATTAAAATCTTGGCCACTATAATGGTGGGAGTAAATTGTCAAGCCAACTGACTTTTGCTTCAAGAACAGACAGCTTTGGTTAACAGCTGAGAAATGTGTAGGCAGCCCATTGGCTAGCTGGATAGACTTGTCCAAAGAAGGGTGTCATCCTTTCTACTAAAATAACACATCAGCTCCCTTGACAAGCATACACAAATATGTATATATATTTTAATCTGCTTCAATCTCATTCCCACTGTTTAATGGAATACTTCCTTTTTCTGATTAGTATGACCTAATCATTAATACATTTTAATACATTTATCACAGACTTATCCATTATTGGATCCACTTGATCGAAGTTCACTTTTGCTAATAATGTAAATACAGCTTTTATGGAGAACAGTTTCATGTTATTAGAGTAGCTGCAGTTAGGAGTGTAAATGCACTAGGTTCTAGATCTGGATTTGGAAGCATGGAACGCTATAGAGAAGAATGTCTCAGTCCAGCTCGTCAGACCATGTCCTTGCTCAATCAGTTAAGTTACCCCTTCAACAAAGTAAAAAAATTTAGAAACACCAAGTATTTTTTTAATATGGAGAAAGTTAATATGGAGATACGGTGAACAGTTAGGAAGGCAGCCGTACGTTAGCTATTATCTGAGTGAAGAATGCACACTTCTATCAAAATCCATCGAGGACACCTTCAAAAGGCAGTGCCTCAAGGTGGTGACATCCATCATGAAGGATCTGACCATCTGGAGCATGCCCTCTTCTCATAACTACCATCAGAATGAAGGTGCAGGAGCCGGAACACCCACACTCAATGTTTCAGGAACAGTTTCTTCCCATCTACCATTGTATTTCTGAATGGTCCATGGGCCATGAGCATGACCTCACTATTCCTCTTTTGTAGTAGTTATTTGGGTAGTCTTTTTTATTGTAACTTCTATCTGCACTGTACTGGTGCCACAAAACAAAGATACAAATATCATAACTAGTGACAATAAACCTGGTCCTGATTCTGTTCATGCGCCATTTGCCTTGATTTAAACAGCTTCTGGAATAATGGCAGAGTCTGGCTGTCCAGCTAAGGGAGAACATCCTTGTAATTGAGGGAGTGGAGCAAAGGGTCACCGAATGTATTTCTGGAATGCTGGGTTTGTTATATAAGAATTCATCAAGAAGACTTGTTTTACATTCTCTTCAGTTCACTAGACCATCTCCAATTCCTATAGCGTTTGACAGGTAAACACGGGGAAGGTAGTTCCCTTGTTTGGTGTCCAGATCCACAGGTCACATCACAAGCTAAGGGGTTAGCAGTTCAGGAAAAATCTCTTCACCAGGGGAAGAGTGAATCTTTGCAAGTACTCTGTGAAAGCTCATTTGTTGAGTGTTTTTAAGACTGACATCTCGAAGGAAAATGTTAAGTTAACAATGCTGGGGGATATATTATTAGTGGATGATCATGGCTCTGAAATCAGTCCTGATCTTATTGAATGCAAAGAAGAGCATGAGAGCCCTGTGGCCTGCTCCTACTTTTATTTTCAAAATTCAGTATCTGTGCGAAGTCAAATTCAGTTGTTTTTCACTTAAGTATCCCTCATTTCATTTTCCTAAACTTAATTCAGGATTGAAATTATTCCGCTTTTAAAATATAGAAAGGAAAGCAAATCAGAGTAAGTAAGGATATAAGATAAACAGAAAATGGCGCAAGTACTCAAAAGGCCAGGCTGCAAGATGAAGCCAAAGCTGCTGAACATTTCCCTGCATTTTAAAGTTTTATTTCAAGATTTTAACATCTGTATTCTGATGTTGTACAGATATTTAAATAGTTCTGTGTAGCTAACACCTGGCTGTACACATTGCAGGGTACATCGAGTTGCGATTATGCCAAGACTTGAGACCATTCTTTTGTATCTGTTCTATTCTGTTGCAGATTTTGATGCATAAGTTGATCAGGTATTCACTGAGAGCAAGAATGATAGAAAGGTGAACAATTTCCGTGCATCATGTTCCTCTTGATCCCCCACCTTTTTTCCTATTTCCTATTCTACAGTGAAGAATCATTACTGAATTCTTTCTTGCTAAGTTAAATTAGGTTTCTTTTAAGTTGCTGAATATGTAACTTGTTGAAAGCAGATTCCTTATTTTTTTATTATGATGTTAAAAAAGGAATTAACTTCTTTGTACCTTATTTACTTATTTATGAGATACTACGCGGAATAGGCCCTTCCAGCCTTGCAAGCCACACTGCCCAGCCATCCTCTGGTTTAATCCTAACCTAATCACAGGACAATTTACAATGACCAATTCATCTACCAACCAGTATGTCTTTGGACTGTGGGAGGAAACTGGAGCACCTGGCGGAAACCCACGCGGTCACGGGGAGAATGTACAAACTCCTTACAGGCAGCAGCAGGAATTGAACCTGGATCCCTCATACCCTAAAGCATTGTGCTAACCACTGTACTCGCATGCCACCCTAAAAACAATACACCTTCTGCGCATTTCACTTCCTTATTTACGTATCGCTGTTATCAAACACATCTTACAGAGTGTCAGTTTGACTTGTTATCATTCTCAGCTTTAACGGAAAAAGTTTTGCTCTATGCCTTGTTGCAGGCTGACATTCTAATGGAATATAGTGGGAAAATTGCATATCACATGAAAAGTAATCTTCTCTTTCTGATGCAGTACTGATGTCAGATCACGTAGACATAACAGTGCCATTGTCTATGATGAAAAATAGCAGGAAGCTCACCAGGACACCTCGTGCTATGAAAGCATGATATAACTGGCAAGAAATTGTTTGGTGTCGGCAAGATACTGTTCTGCACATGCTCAGAGCAAGAACAAGCACTTAGGTTAGTAAATCTGATGGCAGTTGCAGTATTATGCCAACACACTGGACCCTGAGTAATGCACAAGTCTTGACTTTTAACCACCTTCCCTGTTGTGAATGCGGTGGACTTGGGCCGCTACAATTAGCAGTGTTCGGCTCCACTTTTTCCACTCTGAGAGCCCATTCTGGCCAGGCTGAATCAGAAAGTCATAGAAATATCCAGCACAGAAACAAGCCTTTAGAGTCCAACACAGCCATGCCATCTTTGATGCCTATCTATGCTTCTTTATGTATATCCTTCTTCAATTCCAATTCAATTACCTGTCCAAATATTTGGTGAAACATTGAAATAGTGTCTGCCCCCTATCTGCTCCAGCAGGTTATTCCAAATATTTACCACCTCTGTGTGAAAAACTTATCACTCAGATCTGCTTTAAATTCCCCCCCCCCCCCCGATTATCTGTTCTATTGCCTGTATTCCAGTGAGAACAAACCCTGTGTATCCAATCTCTCTTTATAACCACAACTCTCCATTTCAGACAACATCACGGTGAATTCCTTTGGCACTGTTTATATTGCTACCACATCCTGCACTGTGGTGACCAGAGCTGCACAGAAGTACAGTATGACGGTATTTTGTACAAATGTAACATTACGTATGTCCTAACTCTTATCTCCAATGTCTCAGCCTATGAAGGCAAGCATACCAAAAACTTTGAAGCTACACTTTACACCTGTGTTACCACTTTTGGGGTACTACGAATTAGGACCAAATTTTTATTTTGCTTTACAAAACGATTTAATTCCTTTATTAATTTATTTTCTGGTTGTTTACCAGAGGCCTACGTTGTTCCAATTTCAATTGATTTCCTTGCGCTGACCATAATGCTTTCTCCCACTTTGACTTCTAGGTAGCAGGTCTGAAAGCGGAGACGTACTCCTGCAGATTTCTTCTCCATAACCAAACTTAACATCGCTTCTCAAGCTCAGTGTAATCCTGCTAGCTACACAGGAGCTCAACCACAGTCAGATAACCAGGAAGAGTAAAACAAAAAAAGGTGTTTTCTTTGCTAAAGTAGTTTCTCCTCCTAAGAACCTCAATGGAGCAAATGTTGGGCCTTTATTCTTTCCGCTGCATTCAAACTCTAAAATATCTGTCAGGTTGGGAATATCGATACCAGCATGTTGCAAAATAACTATAAACTTCCAGTTTTCAAGAGGGGTATATGGGTGGGGGAGGCACTTGTCCATGGGAGAAGAGGGAGCTCTAAATCCAGAGCAGAAAAAATTTATAGTGCTTCTAATCTGCAGTATATACAAAATTTAATGACCCCTCTATCTATTGGGAGGGAAATAAAATATTATTGGAGTTGACTTGTTTTTCCCTCCTTGTAGTTGCCTAAAGGCTCTTTTGAAGCACACAGATTTATTTACCCTTCAAAGCATCCATCAATCTCTTACCTGTATCAACCAAATTTAATGAGGACGTTTGGCCACTCTGAAATATAGCCAATAGTGACTCATTAATATGTTTTGTCTATATTCTTGTGAGAATGTCATAAGGCACAATGCACAAGAACATTGTCGTTCAAACACGGGGCGAAAATAACTTTTATGAAGCAATTTTGAAGGATTCTAACCTTTTTAGTTATGACAGTTGAAGCACAGCAGTCCCCGCCATCATAACTGCAGTACGCTCTGTTGTTATTTCCATCGCAATAGCTGTCCCCCACGAAAGGCTGCTATGGCAATAAAAACAATAGGAATTAAAATTGGTAGAGATTGCAAAGAAACTAGCACCTGCCTTTCAGAATTTTGCACCTATGAAAGTGAGGGATGACTTGGCAGGCAATTGACCACAGGTCACGTCAGTGAGATATACATTTGGACTTCCCCTGTGAGACATGGACTTTAATGTAAAAAAATCATGCAACATTATGGAGAATGGGGTGGGGGGGGGGGGGTCTCCATCAATTCAGCTTTATCATTTTCCCTTAAACTGCAGGAGATCTGCCCTTTCACTAGTATTGTCTGGTTTCAAACTCGAGCCACTCATTTGGAGCTAACCCTGTGCTTCAGCTAAGTTTTAATTGCTTTGATTAAGAGAAATGCATGTTTTAAATGAATCTGCATAATCTTTTTTCCTTTGTAGAAGCCTCCGAATATGCATTTCACACACTTCTGACACTGGATTTTTAAAAAAACAAAAAAACTGTACAAGGTAACCTGTCTAATTGTTGGATGTTATATTGTTAACAAGTATTTTGTTAAATATAGTTATTACCCGCATTTAACTATGGAGTCTAAATATCAGGTTGAAGATTGCAGAAATTTACACAGAGCCACTGATGAACATAACCAACACTGATGATTTCAGCGAAAAGTGTAAGCTTTGCAGTGTCTTCCACCCTGCATATTTGAATGAAAGAAACTGAATAAGGGACTGGCTGTTCTAATGCTTTCCTTACCAGCTCCACAACTTCCACACTCAATGAACGTAACACCATCAAAACTGCAGCTTCCCCATTTGACATTTCACAAAGTCTCTTTTGCAAGCTCATCCTTTGTGCCTTTTGTTAATATATCTTATTTTTCCACTAACTGCTTTCCAGTTAGACGACACCCCAGTTATAAAATTTACACTCACGACCCTCTCAATGTTCCTCTAAGGCGCACACATATGTACCTGCACACATCTTTTGTCACTAGCGCACAGAAGTATTTAAACTGCATACAAAAGGTTATCACACTCTACCTCGTTGGCATGTTAAAGTATATTTCACAATCACACAAAATCACATTTCCTTTTCTGGTGTCTGATGCAGACGGTCTTGACAATGTGTTGTTTGTAAAGATTTGTCTGCAGATTTTAGAACTGGCTTATTTATAGTGTTTTTATTGAAGAAATTAGTGTTGAAGAAATTACATGTTGTTGTCGCTGGGCACAAAATTGCACAGCACAATATTTTTGTGCACACTGGTCATTACAAACTAGAGGGAACTTCGTACCTTTTGTGATTAGGGTTTTATTTTAAATCTACAAACTGTTCTCTGAATTCCTTCAATTTGACCGTTTAGACCTTTTTGCTAGGGTTACTGAGCATTCATTTTGTTCTCTAGTTCAAAAACTCTTGAATGTCCTTCCCTAAAACACACCACCTCTGTTTTTAATCTCCTCCTATTTGGCCAATGTTTCTTTTTCTTTATGTCACCTGTTCTGAAGTTGGCTGTGTGTGAATTATTATCTTTCTGGTATTGTTCCTGTGTAGCTATTTTTAATCTTTTATTCTGTAAACATTAGAAGTTAGAGACTATTCCGACAAAAAAGAAGAATGAATCCTATTTGACGACATGATGTGTGCAGCATTTCTTTGCTCTTTGATTGAGTGTTGTCCTTTCATGCTTTTATGTTGGTTTCTTTGTTGAGTTCCTCTGTCTGCTCAACAACATCCTTAGTATGAATAGGGAATGACTATATAATGCATATTTTATTCATACATTTTTCAAATGTTTATCCACTTCTAATTTAAATACTTCTAATGATCCAGCTTCCACCACCTGTTGAAGTAGAGAATTCCAGAGACTCAGTGAAGAAATTTCTACTTGCCCCCCCCCCCTTTTCTTGTAGTTATGCTCCCTTTTCAAGACTCTCCACCAATGAAAACATCTCACCATCTGCCCTGTCAAGGCCTCTTATGATCTTGTTTGTCTGAGAAAGGTCACCCCTCATTCTCCTTAACTCCGGAGAATATAGGCCCAAACTGTTTAGTCTCTCTTGACAGGACAAACCTAGAGCTAAACCATGCATTAGCCCAGAGGCCTTAAACAGCAACCTTGCATTTTGATCATCTCAAAGGTTGCTTCCAGTAGCAAGTGGAGCAAATAAACATGACACCAAGTTCTGTTTCTTTACTATGAACCTGCCGCTTTGAAATTCTGATTGGCATCCATTTTATTTATTAGATAGTTCAACCAGCATGGTTTACATTCCAATGATTTGTTTCAAAAAGTGGATCCAGCCTCAGCACCACTGTACTGTGGCCCTGATACTGTGGTGGGGTCGTGGCAGCTTGGTGCAATTTAGTGTTTCATAAGAATGAGCCTCTTTCCAATCCAGTTCATTACTGACTCTGGGAATGAGGATGGCTGGCCTTAGGAAACTACAACTGATGCTCCAAGGCTATGTATGTGAGGAATGGGCACATCACTAACCAGGAGGAAACTGGTTATTATGAGGGAATGGGGTGAATGTCAGAGCCAGGAAAGTGGAAGGACATGTGGTTGGTAGCAATGAATCATAAATGGGAAATTCTAGGAGATTGGAGATGAAGAGCAAACATGCATTTCGCATTTCCCCCTCCCCCCACTACTTTCAAATCTCTTACTATCTTTCCTTTTAGTTAGTCTTGACGAAGGGTCTTGGTCCGAAACATCGACAGTGCTTCTCCTTATAGATGCTGCCTGGCTTGCTGTGTTCCACCAGCATTTTGTGTGTGTTGTTTGGAGATTGGAGATGAAGTTGATTTTGATGTGAGTTGCTGGCAAAGACTTGATGAGGAGTGGGGTGGATATTACGAAAAGTAAATATGTTGGGTGGCAGTTTTACAAATCATTATTTAGTCCAGCCTGGGGTATTGTATGCGGTTCTAGTCACCATGCTATTAGAAGGATGTGGTTAAGCAAGAGAGGGTGCAGATAAGGTTCACAGGAATGTTGCCTAGATTGGAAGGTTTGAGTTGTAAGGAGATATTGAATAAAGACTGGGACTTTTTCCCAGGTGCAAAGGAGATCAAGGGATATCTTTGCAGAGGACTGCAGCAGGGGTCACCAACCTTTTTTGCATGGCGGACTGGTCTATTCTTATATATATCTCATATATGGTATATATGACAATATTCTTGCGGACTGGCCGGCAGGGTAGGGGGTGGTGATAATCACAACCGGAATATAGGTGGTAAGTCAACTATAAGTCAGTTATAAGTGACTAATAAACTCAATTTCGTTTCTAAAAGGGTTTATCTAACAAATTTAATATTAAACACACTGTGCATATTTTCCTTGAATGAGTATAGTGATAAGTCAGTTGTAAGTCACTTATAAGTCAGTAGCATCAGAACATTTTAAGTAATGTTTGGATATTAAACACACAGCGCATATTTTCCTCGTATGAACATATAAAATCATTGCAACACACCAATACTGCTGAATCAGTGGGAGCCCTGGGCTGGTTTCCCTGCACTTGCTTCTGTCCCGCTTGCTCACATTTTTTCTGCTCAAAAATCTCAACGGGTTTGTCTTTAAGTGCAGGGTGCTTAGACTCAAGGTGCCGAAGTAGTTTTGAGGGCTTCATTGCCTCATTAGACAGCTTGTCACCACATACCACACACAGGGGCCTTGGAGCGTGCAAATCACCGGTCGCGTTAAAGCCATATTTTATGTACGACTCATTGTATTTTCTGTTGAAGGAAGCTTGCTTGTTTTTTTGCAGTCTCAGCCTCAGCTGTCTTTGCGTTATCGTCATCGTTAGGCCTTTTATGTCCCCTACCACCTCTTCCAAAGAAACTCTCAAGCAACGTTTGTATTTTATTCATCGAGTAGTTGTATGTTAATGACCAACTGATGACCTTGCGTGCGTTCAAGTTCAACAGTGGGCATGACAGGGAATGAGGAAAGGTGCAGCTGACTCATATCATTTCATATCGCCAAATCATATTGCTTCCTCGCAGCCCGGTGTTTGGGGACCAATGGACTTACAGGATGGATGGACACAATGTCTTCTCCAGGACAGAGGAGTCTAAAACTAGAGGTATGTTTAAGTAGGGAAGGTTTTAAGGCAGAATAAAAGGGGAAGTGTGACTAACAGCCAGGTGTTAGCTACACAGAACTAGCTGCCAGAGGAGATCATTGGGGGAGGGCAGATTGGTTAAAAGACATTTTAAATGAACTAATACATGATGATGAGAACAGTGGTCAAAAGACCACACAAAACTCTGCAAGGAACTCAGCAGGTCTGGCAGCATCAATGGAAAAGAGTAAAGAGTTGCCATTTCAGGCTGAGACCCTTCTTCAGGACCGAGTGGGGAAGGTGCCTGAATTAAAAGTTGGGGGGAGAGGAAGGAGGCTGGCTGGAAGGTGATGGGTGAAGCCAGATGGGTGGTAAAGGTCAAGGGCTGGAGAAGAAAGAATCTGATTGTAGAGGAGAGTGGACAATGGGAGAAAGGGAAGGAGGAGAGGGCACAGGGAAGTAAGAAAAAGCATGGTTGAGGGTAGAAAATAAACATTTGACTCTGGAAAAGTTGATGTTCAGTGAAGTCAAGTTGATTCAGTGGAATACACCAGCAGTGAAAACAAGGAAGTATTTGAGTTTAGAAGATTATGACTGTAGGACAGGATGTAAGTAAGCAATTCAGGGAACTGTGTTGGGGGGGTGGGGGAACACAAAATTTATACTTTTGTTTCATCAGGGAGCCTCAAGTGACTCTGGAATTTACTGCTTGTTAAGTGTTGATGTGAACATTGTCAGTTAGTGACTTCAAAAGGGAATTTGGTAAGAGAAAAGAATTTGCTTATGGTGAGTGAAGGATGAATTGCTGAGGTTCTGTTAGGAGCCAGTATGAAAGTGGACTCCTTCCACACTTCATAACAATTCAGTTGTTTTACAATGCACAATAATTTGTTTGTCCAGTTTCGATCTCAATTCCAGCACTTGTTATCCTCGGTTTTGATTCCTTTCCTTTGGTTTATATGTCATCCAGGTGGACCATCTTTGAGTAACGAGCCTTCGCCATCACATAGGTCTTTCAACCTCCCCTCTGCACTCAATCACAGACATTTCACTCGTTCTTTTCAGCACTCTGTAGTCTCTGCAACTTAAGACATATTTGATTTGCAACTTTTCACATTTATGACGAAAGGCTGCGTACCCAACATCTTCGATCTGTTTCCCTTTCTACAATGCTGCCTGACCTGCTACACATTTCCAACATTTTCAGCTTTTATATCAGCAATTTTTTTTTTGAAGTACATTTCAGCACTGGTTTCAACACGTAAAAGCCGTTCTATTGGAGTTGAATATAACTTGATAACTTGAATGCAGAGAATTACCTTAAATCAAAAATTTTGCTTCTGGATCTTAAAATCTCAGGTTCATTGCTTACTGTGGTAAAGACTTCTCAGTGTTAAGTGGGGCCTCTTAATGCACCCCCCCCCCCCACCCCCGGTGTCTTTGCCTTACTTGTGAAAAAGTCCAGGTTTTTTGTTTAGTAATTTTGTTTCACTGTCCTGAAGAGGTGAAGATGAGGTGAAAAAGTGCAGACTGTATAATAAGTTGCTTTCTCCAAAAAATTGTGCATTAATATTCTTCCATGCAAGTATTGGATGTGGTTTATCTGAATTAAAATAAGCTATTAGTGTTTCTGATTGAAATATCCTTTTCTTCAATGTAAAGCAAACAAAGTCCTCCAGCTTTTCTGAGGAAGGAAGAAAAATAAACCGCTCAAATACTTTGATGTTGCTGGTTTGCCACTGAACATTCACTAATGTAGGTCCTAACCTTATTTATAACTGTTCTCAAGGAAAATTATTCATGTGCTGGGAGATAGAATCCAGAAGGTTTTCAGACTGACACTTCGCATGTTGGTGGGGTATGTGTGGGAACGTAAGTTGAGAGCTGAAATCCAGAAGTCATACAGTTAAGACAAATGTGAACTGCAATTCTTCGAATGACAGCGAAGTGTTTTGAAGTCAGATTGAATAATATCTGTGCAGCTCACATTATTGGTTTGTCTATCAATCAGGCACAGTTGGATGAGTTTCACTTCTTTCTTACAGTTAGATCAAACTTCCATTTCTCTTTCTTTGTCTCTTCTGCAATAGGTTTCTGAATTTCTTTATATCATGTTGGATTCTTGTTTTGGCTCCTGTATTGCTTCAAATTCTTTATTTCCTAATTTTCTCTGTATTATTTCTCATCTTTACTGACCTCACAATATATGTTTGTTTGCAGAGCTATCATTACAAAGTGACTTGTTCCACAAACACATTCCACTCTTGTCATTGTTTTGTCAATATTCTACAAACCAAAGCAGTAGAAAATAGGGTGCTAAGCATAACAACGTAACAACATAGGAGCAGGAATGGGCTATTCAGCCCCTCAAGCCTGTCCTGCCACTCAACACGATCTTCCTGATCTGTTGCAGACTGTATGTCTTTTTTCTGCACTATTTCTTCATAGCCCTTAATTCCATGATTGTTCCTTGTTTTTCTCTCTTACTCATCAAACATTCCAGTGACTTCCTGTCAACAGTGCTCCAGGTAGAGATTCTCTACGCTCTTGTGAGAAGATGTTCTTCAGGTTTAATTTGGTAGCCTTTTCCCCCGTGCAAGGCGCTCCCAATACTGGAAGCATCTTGACTATAAAGGATCTTGTATGTTTCAAAAAGATAACCATTTAATCTTCCAAATTTCAAAGTTTACATATCTAAATTTTTAGCTATCTAATGAATTCCAGCATGAAATAAAGCACTGAGTTCTCCTTCCTTCTTGACTTAGCTGGTCAAAATTATTTCTTTTTATGTCCCTTAAGCTATAAAAGCTTTAAAGCATGTACCACCAGGCTGAAGGACAGCTTCTACCCAACTGTTATAGGATTACTAAATGGCTGTATAGAATGATAAATTGGGTGTCGTGGGGTGGAGATACATCGTTACCAATGTTTAAGGTACTCTTTCCCTCCAGTAGCCTACAGGTCTCCCTTGGGTGAGATGTAGCACCTGCTTAGCCCCCTAATCGGGGCATATGAAACCATGGGAACAGGTGTTTGGTTTGTTGTATGAGCAGCTAGTGCATATCACAAGTCCTGGTTATGCAACCACAGATGTCAGGCAGACATTCTCTGAAACGTATTGATCTTCTTGTAAAGACACTGCCCAGAAGAAGACAATGGCAAACTAGTTAAAACAAAAGTTTGCCAAGAACAATCAGGGTCATGGAAAAGCCATGGTTGCCTGTGTCATACAACATGGCACGTAACGAACAAATGAATGAACAAGTATGATGGGGCCAGATCATTTACCTGCACTGCAGTTTCTCTGTAGCTGTTAAACTTTATTATTGTTTTACCTGGTTCTTCCTCAATGCACTGTGTAATGATTTGATTTGTATAAACAATATGTAAGATAAGCTTTTCATTGTATCTTGGTTATTTGACAGTAATAATCCAGTTAGCAATTCCAACTCAGCAAGACCTCTCAACTGAAGCTGGCTGATCTGTTAATTTACAAAAGTTCTCTTTAGAATAGCTTTAGGATCTTATTTTTAATATTCCTTTCCAGCATGTGTTTTTCTCCCTTTATAGTTGGTAGTGAATCAGTGGGAGTGTAGTAATGTAGGGCTGTTAGCACCCTTTGTATTTTGAACAAGCACAACTTCTTAAACCTTGGAAACATACCTTTTGGCCAGACTTGTCAGTTCTTGTGCAGTGGTAACACTGCTGAATCTGAATGCAATCCCTAATTAAGCAACCTAAGCAAATTGCATTTCTGTAGAATTACAATACTGTCAGTAACACTGCCTCTCAAATAATTTTCTGTCAGAATTTACCATGGTTCTCAGTGGAAGTCCCTTCATCTGGTATTGCCAGAGTTTAAACTGGTGCTGTTATCTCACACCCTGTTGTCTATATCATTGGCTGCTCTTGCTTTGCAGTGGTGAACTCTCTCCATGGACTCCTGCACGGCATTGTGGACTTCTGCACACTTCCAGCCCTCACGCTGGCCAACCTGCTGGGTGAGACCAGAGTCACGGAACACTACAGCACAGACACAGGCCTTCAGCTCATCTAGTCCATGATCTGCCTAGTTCCCATCCACCTGCACCTAAACCCAATACACTCTGTTCTGATTAGCTGGGACCAGTACATTTTGGCTCAATTGAGTGGCTGCCCAATTAGCCAAAGCATCATAGAAATATTTAAATAGGTATAAAAAAGACAAACTGAGTAACAAATTATGCATTTAAGTGAATTACAGAAGAAATTGGAATGCTACCAATAGTATCACAATACTATAAAATAGTTATCGATGGAGGAATTCATCCAGTTTACACAATGAACAAAGTCAGCACAGACCTTGTGCAGAAAATGGTCTGCCTTCATACAACGCTGTTGTGATTGCATCCTCCAAATATTCATTTCATTGTAACATACATGATGATTGTCAATACCTTCAAATTGTTCGCAGTTCATAACTTGCTGAAGTAGTGAAATTGTTTCATTTTCACTCCTGGTTCTTTCTGGCATCTCCAAACCTGAGTGCTTGAAGCCACATTGAGCAAAACAGTTCCGAATTGTCTCACTGCTTATTTCTCACCAACTATCAGAGACAAAAGTCACAAACACAAGAGATTCTGCAGATGCTGGAAATCGGGGGACCGCTCCGTCAAGACCCATCGTAATTGGGAAGACTGCTTTGCTTAATCTGCCAAAAGCGAGACTTCAGGTGGCCAAACATTTCAAATCCAATTCCCATTCCTGTTCTGATATCTCGGTCTGTGGCCTCCCCTTGTGCGAAGATGGGACCATCTTCAGGGTGGAGGAGCAACGCCTTATATTATGTCAGTATCCTCCAACCTAATAGCATGAATATCGATTTCTCCTTTCAGTAAAAAAAATTCCCTCCCGCTCCTCCTCTTCTATTTCTACTCTGGCGTCTTACCTCTTCTCCCCTGCCTATCACCTTCCCCTGGTGCTCCTCCTCCTCTTGTTTCTCTTATGGTCCACTATCTGCCCCTACTAGATCTCTTCCTTTCCAGCCCTTTACTTTTCACACCCACCTATCATCATCTAGCTATCCGCCTTCCCCTCCCCCACCTTGTTACTCTAGCGACTTCCCCTTCCTTTTAAGTCTTGGCCTGAAACATTGACTGTTTACTTCCATGGATGCTGTCAGACCTGCTGAATTCCTCCAGCATGCTGAGTGACAAAAGACATTTATTTTCAAATACAAATTCACGTAACTGATGTGCTATTTAAAAATGGTTCACTTTAAGCATGATGTGGCGTCTAACAGCCACACAAGTGCGCGTGACCGACTCTGGTTAGAGCCTGCTGGGCAACGGTCTCCTGCCTCAGGTAAGTGACATGGTATCCCAAATAAACGAAGGGAGTCCTGGCAATTTTCTCAGTTAATTTTTTCAGAGTTGTACCAAGTAAGCGGCTGCCACCCTCTGGATGAAGTTCCAAGATTTAAGATTGTTTAATGTCACTTCCAGAACTCAAGTGTAAAGGAGAGCAAAGTAATTGTTATTCCAGATCAGATGCAGCACACAAAAAACACAATAATAAAAAAAATGAAATATAAATATTTAAGATAGCTCCTGTACAAGGATTAATTCCATGTCTATAAAGTGATGATAGGCACAGGAGTGTCTGTACATAAGGTGATGTTAACAGGAAATGGTGATGGGGGTATGGAGGTGTTGATCAGCCTTACTGCTTGGGGAAAGTAACTGTTTTTGAGTCTGCTGGTTTGGGCATGGATCCTATGTAGCCTTCTTGCTAATGGGAATGGTCAGAGTCCGTGAGCAGGGTGGGTTTGATCCTTCATGATGTCAACAGCCCTTTTCTGCACTGTTCTGTATATATGTTCTTGATAGAGTAGGTTGATGCCACTGATGGATTAGACAGTTTTGATTACCTGTTGTAGAGCCTTTCAGTCCACCACAGTGTTGTTTCTGTACCATGCTGTGATGCAGCATATTAAGATGCTCTCTACAGCACATCTGTAGAAAGATGTGAATATTGATGTGCATTGTTCAGATCTCTTCAACCTCCTCAGAAAGTAGAGGTGTTGGTGAGCTTTCCTGACTGTAGGATGTGCTCTGGGACCATGAGCAAGATGTGCACTCCCAGGAGTTTGAAACTGCTCGGGATTTTCACTGCTGTGGCTCCGATGCAAAGAGGGTTGTGAGTGGAGCAAGTTCTCCTGAAATTGATAACCATCTCCTTTGTCTTGTTGACATTGAGAAGGAGGTTATTTGCCTGACAGCAGGCATTGAGCCCTTCTACTGCCTCTCTGTAGGCTACTTTTTCATTGTTGGTGATAGGCCCCACCACTGTTGTGTCATCAGCGAACTTGACAATGTGATTACTTGGGTGTTTGGCCATGTGTGAGCAGAGTGTGTGGCAGTAGGCTCAGCACACAGCCCTGGGGACAACTGTTTTGAGGGTGATGGGGAGGAGCCTGTGCTTGATTTCTTGGTGTGGCAGGGCCAGTGCATGACAGATGCTATGGCAACTATGGTAGAATAGTTCTGTTGGTAAGCACAATGGTTAGTGATACTTAGAGCATCAAAAGAGCAGCTTCATTGGTAGCGTCAATGTTGTTTTTCCTTGTGTAGTCAGTGATGCCCTTGATCCACAGCCACATTTGCTGGGGATCATTATCATATGGATATTCCTGAAGTTTTTGTGCACAGGTGGCCTTTGCCCACTTGATGCCTCAGATGAGGAGTCTTCTGGCTATTATGAGAACTGTTCTGTCTCTCGGCTTGAAGGCAGCATCCCGGGCTTTTAGTACGGAGTGCAGCTCGGCATTCAGTCAGGGCTTCTGGCTGCGCTGTGAGATGACTGTTCTTGAGGTAACAATGCACTGACATTCCCCTGAAGTACCTCACATTTCACCCGAAACCTATGACCTCTAGTTCTAGTCTCACCCAACCTGAGAGGAACTGCCAAAACTACTCTGTTAAACTGGATGAAAGCACATTGACGTAAATTAAATGAATGGGAAAAATGTTAACTGCCAAAAAAAAGATAAACAATGTTTATTTTTAAATTTCAATTAATTGCTTACCTGCTTTTAAATATTTTTTAATTGTGCATGTACATTTGTGGTGTTTGTGTTTATGTGTGATTGAGTATGAACGTGTGTGCTTTCACATGTCTATTTGTGAGGGATTATTTTGACTGAACAGATCGAAGGCCAAGACATTAACAGGCATTTAATTTGAGCAAAGCATTGACAACTGTTGAAACGGAACCTGGCCAGGGTAGGGAGGTGGGTGGGGCCCCACCACTTCCCAGAGCCATTCTGTGAGTGTAGTTGACTGCTTGTGATGAGATAGTCACATGTAATATTTAACCAAAATGAAGAACTCAGAAGCAGGCTGCCTGCAAACTAATATGCAGAGGCCATTCTGGAGAAGTAGTGTGCCGGCTGGTGTCCTGGAACAAATGAGGATCTTTCCTAAGAAACTGTGTCACCTCCTACTGGATACCACAGAATCAAGGACAGTTCCTACCCTGCTTTTATTGAATGACTCCTTGGTACGATTAGATGGACTCTTAACCTCACAGTCTACCTTGTTATAATCTTGTGCTTTATTGAGTGGCTACACTGCATTTTCTCTATCGCTGTTACACTTAATACTGCATTCTGTTAATGTTTTACCTTGTTCTACCTAATGCATTGTGCAGTCTGTATGAACAGTATGCAAGACAAGCTATTCACTGTACAGTCGGCCTTCCTTATCCATGAGGGATTGGTTCCGGGACCTCCTGCAGATGCCAATAAACGCGGATGCTCAAGTGCCTTATATAAAATGGCAGAGTATTTGCATATAACCTACATGCATCCTCCCGTATACTTTAAATCATCTCTAGATTACTTACAATACCTAAAACAATGTAAATGCTATGTAAATAGTTGATATACTGTAATGTTTAGGGAATATTGACAAGAAAAAAATCTATGTGTTCCTCTCGCTCACAACACAAGCAACGAACGAACGAGATGTGAGGCAAACAATGATCAAACAACAAGTAAAACTTGTATTAACTGTACAGTAGTTGTTACACTGTCTTGTTTAGGGAATAAGGACGTGTTGGAGGAGGCTCAATAATACTAAAGTCAGGGACTGTGGAGGTTGAGGGCTGAGGATCTTCAAGTGTTGAACATTGAGACTTCAGAATTGCAGATGCTTTAGTTAGAAACATTGTTATAGGAAGTTGTCTCTTCATTTGCTTTGCATCATCAAACAAATCTTGCAGTGGTTGTAGGCATGTTGTTATCCCTCGGGTGACACCGAGGCTTTGTTCAATCGAAGGATCGTAGTCGAGGATCATATCCTTTAACACTTGCGCCTGTTGAAAAACTGCTGCAATTTCTTCAAGTGTCCAAATTGATGGCTCTGCCTCCTTTAAATCTTCTTCTTCTTCATCATCATCGTCATCATCTTCTATAGAAGATTTCAGCAGATCTTCGCGTTCCTCGTTGGTAAGGGTTTCTCTATGCTCTTCTATATGTTCCTCGATGTTGTCTTCGATCATATCAGAGAAGCCTTCCCTTGCAACATTCAAGATATCCCTGACTTCTGCATCAATAGTGGGGAAGCCCCTGAAATCATTGACTGTCTCACTGCACAGTGGGTTCCACATGCATTGACTATCTTGGGCTTTACGGCATCTACAGCCCTTCAATAAGCACAATTGCATCTGCAATTATGAATTTTTTTCCATAAATGCATGATGCTGCAGTCAGGGTTAACATCAAGGGCAGCACGAATCCTGAAGGTTTCATCACAATTGTTATTGTGGAATTGAGAAATTGTTATGGGAAACAGGGAAATGGCAACAGAATTTAATGCGTACTTTAGATCTGTCTTCACCAGGGAAGACACAAACAATCTCCCAGATGTATGGATGGGCCAGGGTCATAAGATATCAGAGGAATTGAAACAGATTGACATTAGGAAAGAAACTGTGATGAGTAGACTGATAGGACTGAAGGCTAATAAATCCCCGGGTCCAGATGGTCTGCATCCGAGGGTTCTAAAAGAGGTGGCTCAGGAAATTGCGGATACATTGGTAATTATTTTCCAATGTTCTTTAGATTCAGGATCAGTTCCTGAAGATTGGAGAGTGGCTAATGTTATCTCACTTTTCAAGAAGGGAGGGAAGGAGAAAACGGAGAACTATCGCCCTGTTAGCCTAACGTCAGTCGTGGGGAAGATGCTTGAGTCCATTATTAAGGACGAAATAGTGGCATATCTTGATGGCAGTAATAGGATTAGGCCGAGCCAGCATGGATTTACCAAGGGCAAATCATGCTTGACTAATCTATTGGAGTTTTTTGAGGGTGTAACAAGGATGTTAGACGAGGGTAAGCCAGTGGATGTAGTGTACCTAGATTTTCAGAAGGCATTCAATAAGGTGCCACATAGGAGATTGGTGAGTAAAATCAGAGCTCATGGCATTGGGGGCAGGGTTTCAACATGGATAGAAAACTGGTTGGCAGATAGAAGGCAAAGGGTAGCAGTGAATGGGTGTTTCTCGGACTGGCTGGAGTTGACTAGTGGGGTACCACAGGGCTCTGTATTGGGACCACAGCTCTTTACGATTTATGTCAACGATTTAGATGAGGGCATTGAAAACTATATCAGCAAGTTTGCTGACGACACTAAACTGGGTGGCAGTGTGACATGTGAAGAGGACGTTAGGAGAATACAGGGAGACTTGGATAGGCTGGGTGAGTGGGCAGATACTTGGCAGATGTCATTCAATGTGAATAGATGTGAAGTTATCCACTTTGGAAGCAGGAACAAGAGGGCAGAGTATTGTCTGAACAGTGTAGAGTTAGGTAAGGGAGAAATGCAAAGAGACTTAGGAGTCATAGTTCATCAGTCAATGAAGGTGAATGAGCAAGTGCAACAGACAGTGAAGAGGGCAAATGGAATGTTGGCCTTTGTTACAAGGGGAATTGAGTACAAGAGCAAGGATGTCCTTTTGCATTTGTACAGGGCCCTGGTGAGACCACACCTGGAATATTGTGTACAGTTTTGGTCTCCAGGTTTAAGGAAGGACATTCTGGCAATTGAGTAAGTGCAGCGTAGATTCACTAGGTTGATTCCTGGGATGGCAGGGCTGTCTTACGCAGAGAGATTGGAGAGATTGGGCTTGTACACACTGGAATTGAGGAGATTGAGAGGGGATCTGATTGAAACGTTTAAGATAATTAAAGGATTTGATAGGATTGAGGCAGGAAATATGTTCCAGATGTTGGGAGAGTCCAGTACCAGAGGGCATGGATTGAGAATAAGAGGTCAGTTACTTAAAACAGAGTTGAGGAAAAACTTCTTCTCCCAGAGAGTTGTGGAGGTGTGGAATGCACTGCCTCGGAAGACGGTGGAGGCCAATTCTCTGGATGCTTTCAAGAAGGAGCTAGATAGATATCTGATGGATAGGGGGATCAAGGGATATGGGGACAAGGCAGGGGCTGGGTATTGATAGTGAATGATCAGCCATGATCTCAGAATGGTGGTGCAGACTCGAGGGGCCGAATGGTCTACTTCTGTACCTATTGACTATTGTCTATTGTCTAATTGAAGACTTGCTCTGGAAGGTAGCCTTTCTCTTCTATAAGTTTCTTGAGCTCCTCTGGGAGCGCTGCTGCGGCTTTGGCATTAGCCAATGCCGAATCTCCCAAGACCTTTACGTGCTTGAGGCTGTAGCTCTTTACATAGCCAGCCAGCCAACACTTATTAGCCTTAAACTCTTTTCTCTCGCGCTCATCAATCCCGTCACAGTAGTGCTCATAGAGACTAAGAGCTTTTTCACATATAATTTTGCCGTTGACAGGGATATAGTGACATAGTGCTTTCCCCTTAGATTCCTTCTTCACCTCTCCTGCCTATCCCCTCCCTGCTTCCCCTCCCCACCCCTTGATCTTTCCCCTGATTGGTTTTCCACCCTTCCCCCACCTTCTTTATAGGGCCCCTGCCCCCCCCTTTAGTCCTGACGAAGGGTCTCGATCCAAAATGTTGACTGCTTCTTTCAACGGATGCTGCCCGACCTACTGAGTTCATCCAGCTTTCTTGTACGTCTTGATTTGACCACAGCATCTGCAGTGTACTTCGTGTTTTCTCGATTCACGGTTGGTTGAATTCACGCATGCAGAACTTGCGGATAAGGAGGGCCAAATGTATAATAATGAACAAATACCAATTCTAATTTCAATTTGAGCTGAGCCCCTTTGGTCAAAATTGATCCCCTTACCGTTGAAAAGGAAACTGATATTTTGCCATTGCCCATCCGACTTTGGTGATCAATTGTTATTGTGGTTCCCTGTGAGTTCATTGTGATTTACTCTGTGAAAATCATTGACAGTAAAGTGATTTTGCATCTCCTGTGTTTATGAAAGGTGCCATATAAGAGCAAGCACCTGAAAATTCCACTCTGAACACAACATTTTTGTGTCTATATGAAGGAATCTAATCAAGAACTTCATTGTGTAGGTTGTTTTGGTGTCACTTGCACAAAATTCATTCACGCTTTTCTCTCTTCATGAAGTAATGAAGTAGCCCTTCTCTACACCTCAATCACCCACTTATGGCTTCCTTAAAATAGACTAACATAACCTGGTGTGTAGTTTAAAAAATGGCACATGATCCTTCTGGAAGTAAGCTTCTAATATTATTTACTTACCTTTATTTTCACTACTCAAGTATATAGAACTTCCAGCCAACTGCCGACTCACCCAACCCAAACAGCGAAGTCCTGACATTTTATAACCCTTCTCCTACCCTCCCCACACACATACAATCCACTGAAGCTTTGATATTCCCTATGCACCTATCCAAACCATGATTTACAAACTGGAACCTTATTGCAAATTCGGCCATGATGGACATAATTCTGGAATGGGCTCATTTAAATTCCCAAATTTCCTTGGGCCTAGTGTGCAATGAAATACAACTGGATTCCGCACTTAGATAAAACGCATGCTGGCTGTGCACATGCACGCCTCCAGTTTACCGGTGGTGACAGCCGCATTATATTTTATATTATTATATTTATTATTATATTTTAATTCAACCACTGGCTATCAATGTTCTTCTAATTTATAATGACCAGCATAATTTCTTATAATTTTTCCCAGTGACACCAACGTGTGCACACTGAATAATTTCTTCAATTAAAATAATATAAATAAACCAGACATATCATCGCAAACGCCACGTTCTTGGCATTGCTTGCAACAGAAACTGGAAAGGGAAATGTGATTGTGTACGATCGCGAAATATACTTAACATGCCATCGAGGTAGGGAGTGACAACTTTTTGTGCGCAATTTAAATTCCTCTGTGTGCTTGTAGCAAAAGATGTTTGTGTGCACACACCTTAATAGAGAACATTGCTGGCTATCTTTCACTTACCAGCAGAGATCACAAGGAGTGTATCTGGAAAAGAAAACCTGGCTTCGCACACTCCTTTCTGGTTTGTTTGGAGACTTTGGTAGTTGGGAGAATAGGTAAAAGTTGCAGATGAGTCTTGAGGGGCTGGAGGCAGTCTTGTGAGGGGAGGAGGAAAGGGAGTCACTGTTGAGGCCAGTATTAATGACGTTCTACTGAAAGCAACCTCATACAGGTGTCCCCCCCCCCCCGCTTTACAAAGGTAGAGCATTCCTATGAAACCTTTCTTAAGCCGAAATGGTATAAAGTGAAGAACCATTAATTTATATGGGGAAAATTTTTGTAAAAGTGAAAACCCTCTTTGTAATGTGAAAACAGGTTACTAATGTAGGTCCTTTGTAAAAGCGAAGTAGCATAAAGCGAACATTCTTAAAGCGGGGACACCTGTACTTGTAAATGTACTTGAGAACTTCTAAGATGTGATGACATCACCAGTTTTTGGCAAAGTTGACAGGACAATTGAAGAAGCTTAGAAATTACATTCTCTAATAGTAAAGTACAGAGATTCTACTCAACCCAGCAGGACAGAATTTCTCTCTATCTAACTTAATACTTGTTGGACATATTTTTGAAGAACTAATTCAATACACAGCTGCAGTAAAATGTAATTTCAGTACCAAACTACAATTGTCCTCAATATCCATGGGCTCAAAGGATTTGTATTTGTTTTCCCAGGAACCTGCTGTAAGCTAGAGTTGATATGAGAGATGGAGTGTAACTTCCTACTGTAAATAAAGACTTCTCCCACCCTCCCTTTGATGAAACAGTCAGAGCTTTGTGCCTGAAAATGATTTTGATACTAGCTACAAGTTTGCTTATGACTGTTGATCTTTGCCTCATAAAGAGAGTCACTGCCTTCAGGTGAGTCAGAAGAAGGTGGCAGAAGAAAGTGAGTTTTTTGAAAGGTTGTTTCTCTTCCCCCCCCCCCCCCCCGCACTCCCTCTTTTATTCCATCATGCCCAATAGCACATAACCAGTTACTACACACAGTACCTCTTTATTAGGTACACCTGCACATTTGCTTGTTAATATAAATATCTAATCAGCCAATCAGGTGACAGAAACTCAATGTATAAAAGCATGAAAGCATGCAAACACGGCCAAAAGGTTCAGTTGTTGTTCTGACCTAACTAGCATCAGAATAGTGAATAGTGAAAACCTGTGATTTAGACCATGGAATAATTGTTGGTGCCAGACAGGGTGGTTTGAGCATCTCAGAAACTGCTGATCTCCTGGATTTTCACACACACCAGTCTGTCAAGTTTATAAAGAAAAGTGTGATAACTAAAAGGAAACATCCAGTAAGCAGTGATTCTGTGGGTAGAAAATTGTTAATGAGTAAGATCAGAGGAGAACGGCCAGACTGGTTCAAGCTGACAAGAAGACAACAGTAACTCAAAGAACAAAGAATCATGTGTTACAATAGTGGTGTGCAGAAAGCCAATCTGAACACACAATACATGAAGTCTCGAAGTGGATGGGCTACAGCAGCAGAGGACCATGAGCAAACAGTGGTTACTTTATTGGTACAAGAGATACCTCATAAAGTGGCTACTGGGTGTATTTTTTAAGCAGTGAGTCTATGATTGTAAATATTTTGAAATGATTTTAGTGTTTTTCTGATATTTCATTGCTTATTATTTTGTTTTCCTTTCATACATCTCGGCAGCTGAAACAGACAAAAAGAAAATCATAAAATCTGTACTAAGTACTTGGCATTGTTTCTTCTTTGAGCAATGTAAACATGCCAGGTATGCAATTAGCATTTAATTTTATTCCTGGGTGTTGTGGGTGATGCAAAGGTTAGGTCTGAGTCTACAGATGGAATTTTGTCATATGAACCAATTGTCAATCATCCTATTGCAATCATTTTTGTAAAATGTATATTTACTGTCACTACCCTTACAGAGGAAAAAGAACCATGTGTGCAATTACTTTTCTGCTTCTCATCCTCTGCACTTTATTCCTTCAGGAACATGAATGGAGAAATGCTTCCAGCTATATTCTCTCTGAGGAATCCCTGGAGAAACATTCCTTTATTTTCCCCTCACTCTAACAGGGTCAATGGAGATATTTTTTCCCTCTGCATATCTCATCAGGAAGGTCAAATATGATATGACATGTTTCCCGTCTGGGTGTAAATGCGTTCATTTAATACTGAAAGTTAATGGATTTCATTATTTTGTCATTAAAATTTAAAGCAAAATTAGCCTCTTATTGCCTTGAGAATACATAACCTTGGCTCACATGCTATTTATATCTAATCATTACTTACATTCATGAAGGATTTTATTACTATGTGAGCTCTCCCAAAGGATATGTTAAATCATTCCTGTGTTGAATACATGTCCTGCATTTCTAGAGAGCTTGTCTGCTAATTCAATTCTGAGCTGGAAATAGCTGCTGATTTCTATTTAGGCAGAACATCCAGGCCCACACAGTACACCTGCAAATTTCACAGTTGCATGCCAACCTTTACCGGCCCTGGAAACCTCCTTTGACCTTTTAGATGCCGAGACCTTCTGTCTTTTGTTACATCAGGAAAGGAATAAAAATTACTGTTGATGAGAATACGTGCATTGCCACATGGTATCCTAGCAAGTCTATCCCATATTTCTACCCCAGAGTTAGTAGATGTCACTGATGTAGAGGCTGGCATCGTGTGGTTGGTTTTGTATCCTGTGGGAGGTATGGAAGTATTGACCAATCCCCCCAGACAAGATTGGGATTGATATCCAAAAATCCCTGAAAGTGCATCCAAATGAATGTACGCACAGGCACTGCAAATTCCATCAAAACTACAATAGGTGCGATGGTTTAACAAAACTTGGATAATTCACTGCTAACACTTGTGTACAATAGCCACATGGACAAGTTACTCCCAGAACACAACAGAGACCAACGACACTGTATCCCAGAGCGCATTCAGGTTTTCCACAGGGGAGGAGACCAGGGTGATGTTAGGATGGGTAAAGTGGGAAATATGCACATATGCATTGTCCACAAAGTATGTCGTATCAGTAATCCGCCTCTTTGCTACGTTAATGACAAAGGACCTGGAGAGATTGGATTAAATTTATGCACACTGCACTGGGTAAATTGAGTCTCAGAGCAATTAAGGAGAGCAGAGTAGGACTAAGATCAGAAAATAAATTTACTAATCTGTATTGCAGACAGAAAAGCTGAATTTAATTTATGACCCTGCATTGTATATCATCACATTACCCTAAATCCCTTCCATAGGGCTTTCTTTGGCTCTTGTACAAAAAAAGATGTAAAGCTATATGAGGTCTCCATAAGTGGAGATATAAATCTATGAATTGTAACTATATATTGCTTTTACCATGCAGGTAACAAGAATTCACTTCTGAAATTATGATATTAACCCTCCCAGAACCAAACTGCATTTCTTTTACCTAATGAAATGTATTTGATTTACACTAATTTACATTCTCCTTTTGGTATGAAGGAGCCACCAAAATATTAAGGAATATAATTTTCCACTGATAGAACAGTACTAAATATATTTGTTCAAAATTTGTTGGTCCTTGAAGTTTGCATCATCGTTGGAGTATTTGATAGGAAGGTTTAATTTAGCCACATTAAGTAAACATACAATATTTGAAAGCTATAAGAACCTGTTTTAGAAATCCTAAGACAGACTTTGACAGTGGGATGGTCCAAATTGGACAATACAGGCAGCTTAAGGGTTCTTTCCATGAGAACTGTCTGTAAACTGATTTCTTTCTGTAAGTAAGAACAATTTCAAAGGGAGTAGATTAACATGAACATGTGTTTGATATCTTCCTTGTATTGTTACAATGGAACAGAATCAGAATGTCCAATGTGCTTTGGCTTGTTTTGAGGTCTTAGCATTTTAATCGATATGTTGTCTGATAGAACAAGGATAAATAGCAGAGGCTGGCCTTGCCAGTTTCCGAAGCAAATCTCTTAAGTGGTCTCCCGCTGTGAACTGGCTACAGCATTCTTAAAGATAATGCATCTGTTGATTACTGTGGGAAGGTTCCTTGTAAACCTTTTTTTGAAGACTGATTGTCTTTTGATTGAACTACCTGCTAGCCCTATTCCATAACTTCTGAAGATGTTTGCATTTGCTCGCCATAGCAACTGCTTTGCCCTTGACCCCTGGAAACTGCAGAGAATTATAGGCACAGCTCACCACATCACAGAAACCAGTCTACTCTCCATGGACTCATTCTGTGCTTCCTGCTGCCTCAGTGAGGCAGCCAACATAATCAAAAGTCCCACCCACACTCCATTTTTCTCCTCTCCGATCAGGCAGATGATGCAAAAACCTGAAACCATATGCAACCAGGTTCTAGGACAGCTCCTACCATGCCATTATATGACTACTGAATGTTTGCCTTGTGCAATAAGATGGACTCTGGACCATACAACCCATCTCATTAAGGTCTTGTATCTTATTGTCTACTTGCACTGCACTTTTTCTGCAACTGTTACACTTCATTCCGCATTTTGTTGTTGGTTTACCTTGTTCTACCTCTTTGCATTGTGTAATGAATTGATATGTATGTATAGTATGCAAGACAAACTTTACATTATAGCTCAGTACATGTTTCAATAATAAACCCACTGCATTTCTGCAACTGACTTTACTGTCTTGAAAATGGTTAACAATTATGGGAGAATTTATGTCAACTGGACTTCCGTAAGTCAGGTCTTCAATAACCCAGAGAGACATTAGAGTAAATTTCTAGTTTGTATTTTGTTTCAGTAAATCTTGCAATGAGTGATATTATTTGGATATATATAAATTGAGTGCCAGTTCCTAATACCACAATGGTATACAGTCAGTGAATACCCCTTTCATTGAAAATATACTGAATATAATAAGAAAGAAAACCTCTTAGTCAAAAGAAAGCATAGTCCAGTATGTTTATGAAGAACAGCAATCATCTACAACTTCTGCATACACATTGCATTGGAGTACTTTCAACATCAGAGCAAGAGTTTCTATTCTTTTATGGCATACCCCTTGATGTTTAAAGTGCTAAAAGTGTTCTGTCAGCATTTTAAAATATTTCAATCACTGGATTTTCTATTATCATTTTTATCAACTCATTTCTTGCATTTTTTTTTCACATCATACCAGTCACAGCTGCCAACCACCAAATTATTCACTGGTCTACCTTGGAAATCCGCTCTCTAAATGCCTTCACAGCTACAGTTAAAGCATATCAGCTATGATTAAAGTGTTCTGCTGCATCATTTCTCTATGCTCTGTTCTCCATCCCAGAGTTCCCCAAACTGGACATGTCATACCTGCACCTATCCCCCCAGGAAACTGCTGCAGTTGTGAGCAGGAGTTCCAATCTTCATTTTATCCCACATTGAGTTTGTGAGATTAATAGTGTCTGAATGGAAATGTTGCAAAGGAATCTGGGCACATACTTGGAATGGCAAGGTTTTTTTTTCTGTGCCTCGTAAATGATGGGTTGGCACCTGGCAGAGCTATGAATACTGAGATACATACACCTCAGAGATGTTACAGTGTGAGGAATGGGAAGTGAGTGGGGCTGTCAAGTTGAACAATGACCACCCCAGCCCATTCATGTGGCTATTTATATTATCTGCAACGATGGAGACCTGGACTCGTGCAAAGAAAAGGCAACACTTATGCAGAAGGAAGTAGAGGAAATTAAAGATCTGCAACTTCAAAGGAATTCTTATACATTGCAGAGGATTCCCTGAAGGACAAAATAGATGGTTATGCTTACTGGTGCTCTAATTTATGAGGAGGAACTTGCGGTTGAACTTCTTTTCACTGTTGAGGAAAACCTGGTCTGTACATTAAGTTTAAAGGGGCCATTAAACTTTGACTATGGTTGTAAAACCATTCTAAAATTAAGAAATTTTAAACAGGCTGCATAAAATATATATTTCAATCAGTTTATGTAGTGAATAAGTAGATCAAGCATTTAAATCTGCAACAGAATTTGATTTTCATGGTTAACGCAAAAGAAAGTTCACAAATGCTAGTCAGAATTGACATTTGAGATCGTGGAAAGGAGTTAGTCAATAACGATTGAGAACTCTGAGGAATGTGGAACATTAAATACTCTGATGCTAGAAATATTTTGATGTTTATTCAAGACACCAGAATCTCACCTGTGGAAACCATGAGTTGGCTAATCCGGAGATATAAATAAATGAATTTCAAGTCAAATGCTACTTCAGGTTTGCAGGTGGATGCAATGCTCAATACATGAATTTGTGGTTGTGGTCAAAGATAAATGCCTTCAGTCTTGCTTATCATGATTTGATGGAGAATTTCTACACGTCTCGAATAATGGTGAAGTGAGTCAGATGTTGTCCATGAGCATGTGGAGACTTGCGTGATTCTTTTGAATACTGATGTCCGGGTACCATTTGAGTAGGGAAGAGATGGGGGAGGTGCGGATATGGATTACTCTTTGGGGAGATGTGGTGCAGATGTAGGAAGAGAGGCCATTGCAAGTTATTCCATGCTTTCCTTCTGAATAAAAGTTGAGCTTAATCCCACCCTACTGGAGACCAGGATGGTGTCATTAATGTCAAAGGTCAGGCTGGGAATGATTTAAAAAAAACCAAAATTTACAAAAAGTAAAGGAACATTTAGCCTTGAATTTCCAAAGTTTTCTTTAAAATATGTAGTTCCTGGCTTCAGTGCTTTCTAGACTTTCTATATTGCTGCCTACGTTCTCCACATCTACGATCCTTCTGGTTGTGTTCACTGTTCTTCTCATGACATTACCTGAGATTTTAAAAGCAAAAACAGAATAGCCGATGTTTGAGATATGGAGAAAAAACAGAAAATACTGGGAATATCAAGCAGGTAGGCCAATGATCTTTCTGCTTTCAGTTTGTAGGACGAAAAGAGGAAATCTGGTGCATTTTAATATCATGGAACTATGAGTTCACTGTATGTCAAGCAGCCTCTATGGAAAAGAATAAAGAGTTGATGTTTTGGACCAAATCCTTTCCCAGCCTGAAAAATCGACTGTTTATTCATTTCCACAGATGCTGCCTGACCTGTTGAGTTCCTCCAATATTTTGTATGCATTGCTCTGGATTTCCAGCATCTGCAGAATCTCTGTGGCTTTCACTATCAGCCCAGGTTTAGTGCGTGAGTTAGAGGGGATTGATGATAATGCGTTACCTTGCACTTGCTGCACCTCACCTTAGTTAGTGGTAGAGTCCACTGAAAGTGTTCAGAATCTGCTGTCCTATGTCAGTAGATAGAAGACAGTGGAGCCATAAGAGCAACAGTAGTGGAAAGAGCGGATGTTTGAGCTGCTTTATGGAGTGGCAGTCAAACATGCTGCTGTATGTAGCATGACACTTTTCTTCAAGCAGACACATTCAGAAGAGCAATTATAATATAACATTAGGTAGTCTGGAAATCTTATTAGCTGACAAACTTATCTTCGAAACAGGTGTTCCAAGTTTAAGAAAGGTAAAACAGCCTTATAACAAAACACAGACCTGCATGGCAGCATGTGAAGTGTATCTGGTGACAAAGAGATAGAAAAGCTGAATTCATACCATAGTTGATAGAGAGTGATCTTGTACATTAAACTCCCTGCTAACTATGTGCTCTTACATGATTATTATGTTCTGTAGGAGCTGGATATATTTTTTTAAAGGATTCCATTATGCATTTGCCCAACCATACCAAAATTAATATTCTGTGGCATACAACTTAAAAGTATTTCACAGCATTCCAGTTCTGATACATCACAACTTTTTGTTATCTCAGATCCAAATTGTTGGGTCACATTAGTCATGATATCTTATTATTAAGACATGCAGAAGCAGCTGAACCTTAATAAATGTTTCAAACAGGCAATTGGTTCTTTACTAACCCATTGAGACAGGCTCAGTTTTACAATTATCATGTTTGTCAACAGTTTGGTCAGCTAGGCACCTCAGATGTACTTCCATGGTCAAACCCTTTGCCAAAAGGTCTCCAGCTTCTGTGGATGGAGAATGCTGTACTGTTCATATGAAGGTAACAATAATGTTCCAATACCTTGACATATGTCCATATGTGTACATTTAAATATTCAAAGCAAATTTTCTTTTACCATTGTAATAACTATAATATGGCGACACAGAGCATTTTTGAAGTCTGCAGTGAAAGCCAACAATTATGTAAAGAATCTTACCTCACATGATTTAATGCAGTGGATTATTTCAGGGTGTGGGTACCACTTAAGTCCTGCTGTGCAAACTATAATCTGGAAAGAGAAAAGGAAATGGCCATTATCAACATTGCATTCAAACTAAGCTCTGCTATCAGTATGAAATCAGTTTTTGTTATGGGAATATCTGGATGTTTGACAGTACTAATTTACTGTACCAGTATGCAAAGGTAAAATAAATCATACAAATTTCTCCTTGTTTCCATAGACTAATCAACCAAACAAGATTTAAGTGATGTTGAGTAGGTTTGTAACTTTCTGCCTAATACTATTTTGTGTTGGCCATCAGTCAATCATAGCTGAGAGAACATTTGCCTTTTTTTAATCACGAAAAGGCAAAGAGTTGAATATGATATTGAATATGAGAAAATAACAACAACTTCTTACACAACATCAGCAAGATCAAAGGAGCTGATTATAGACTTTAGAAGAAGGAAACGAGAGGTCCATGAGCCAGGCCTCATCAGAGGTGGAGAAGGTTAACAACTTTAAATCCTAGGTACTATTATTTTGGGGGAACTTGGCCCAGCACATAAGTGCAATTATGAAGAAACCACAGCATTGCTTCTGCTTCCTTCAGAGTTTGTGGAGTTACAGCATGGAATCTAAAACTTTGACCAACATCTGTAGGTGTGTAGTGGAGAGTATATTGACTGGCTGCATCACAACCTGGTATGGAAATGCCCTTGAATGGAAAATCCTACAAAAAGTAGTGGATACGGCCCAGTCCATATGGGTAAAGCTCTCCCAACCATTGAGCACATCTACATGAAACACTGTCGCAAAAAAGCGGCATCCTTCATCATTGAACCCTCCCCCCCCCCCCCCCCCGCCCTCAACCACTATCCAGGACGTGCTCTCTTCTCACTGCTGCCATCAGGAAGAAGGTTTGAGAGCCTCAGGACTCACATCACCAACTTCAGGAACAGTTACAACCCCTCAACCATCAGATCTTGAACAAACTTCACTCAATTTCACTTGCCCCATCATTGAAATGTACCCACATCTTTAAAAGACTCTTCATCTCTTGTTTTCAGTATTTATTGTTTATTATTATTTCTTTTTGTATTTACACAATTCGCTGTCTTCTGCACTCTGGCTGAACATCCTAGTTGGGTGGTCTTTCATTGATTCTGTTATTATTATTCTATAGATTTATTAAGTATGCCCATAATAAAATGAATCTGAAAGTTGTATATAGTGACATTATATGAACTTTGATAATAACATTTCCTTTGAACTTTAAATGAAAAACATTGTTTATTTCAAAATGAGTATAAGGCGACAATCTAACCAAAGCTTGCCGCTGATCTTATGTCGACAATGTTGGATAGCCAAGTGGAATGAAAGTAAATCAATATTGGGTCCAGAAGCAAGTTTTTACTCACTTCTTGAGCTCCAAACTTGAGATTTATTAATCACAAACTAGAGAAAATCTGCACCTGCTAGAAATCCAAGCAACACACACAAAATTCTTGAGGAACTCAGCAGGCCAGTTAGCATTAACGGAAAAGAGTAAACAGTCAACATTTCGGGCTGAGCTGTCCTGATGAAGGGTCTCGGCCCAAAACGTCGCCTGTTTACTCTTTTCCAAAGGTGCTGCCAGGCCTACTGAGTTCCTCCAGCATTTTGTGTGTGTTGCTGAGATCTATTAATTCCTGCTTTGTAACAGATAATATGCTGTGACTTTCATTTTGATTGCTATGATTGTGGAACAAGAGTGTGATTAATACCTGACATCATATTGAATTGTAGACTGGAGCCACCTTCGTATTCCCTTTGTGTAATAGTCTTAATGGATTGAATTTTAAATTTGCTTTTGCAAAGTAGTTTCAAAAGTTTCACAATCAAGTAGTGGTTTTTACCTCTATCCTCAGGCCAGATGATATAGTAAATGAAATAAATACTTAATGTACTCAGAAGGTAAAGTATCATATGTAGAGAAAGACAGAATTAACATGTTACGTTGGGGGGAGGTGGGGTGCACAGTACTACAGTGTCAGTGACCTGGGTTCAATTCCTGCTGCTGCCTGTATTAAGTTTGTATGTTTCTCCCAAGATCACCTGGGTTTCCTCCAGTTGCTCGGGTTTCCTCCCACATTCCAAAGACATACGGATTATTAGATTAATTACATGAGTGTAATTAAGCAGCACAGTCTCATTGGGCCAGGAAGGCCTGTTGCCGTGCTGTATCTCTACATCAGGGGTTCCCAACCCGGGGCTCATGGACCCCCTCGGTTAATGGTAAGGCTCCATGGCATAAAAGAGGTTGGGAACTCCTACTCTTAGTAAATAAGACACTGATCTTTCACAAAAACTGGGACTCTAACAAATGAAATACTTCTTTGATGACAGAATAAGAGGAGGAGGTGAGTCCTTGGATACAACACAGAGGACAGAGTGACACATGCTGCTAGCTAAAGGTAGGTAGTGAAAGCCAGGACTAAAAGAGCTATAAGTAGGGCAAGGCAAATGGGATCTAAAATGTCAGAAAAGAAGAAAGGAAAAAAATTGGGTGCTGGGAATGTGAGACACAAGACTTGAACTACAAGGGGTGATTGATAAGTCTGCGGCCTACGGAAGAAGGAGTCCATTTTAGAAAACCTAGCACATTTATTTTTCAACAAAGTCCCCTCCTACATTTACACACTTAGTCCAGCGGTCGTGGAGCATATGGATCTTGGACCTCCAGAAAGTGTCCACAGCAAGAGTGATTGATAAGTTTGTGGCCTAAGGTAAAAGGAGATGAGTTATACTCCTACCTTAGGCCACAAGCTTACCAATCAGCCCTGATGAGTTATTAACTGATGAGCTATTAACTTCAAACTTTCTGCATAATCACTCAAAGAGTTGAACTGCATATGCATGTAATGAGAGCTGTATACATTAACTCATCTCCTTCTACTGTAGGCCACAAACTTATCAATCACCCCTTGTAGACTTGTGAAAGATCATCACCTGTAAATGTTAATCTTTTCCTCTTGACAAACTTCCCTGGAACTGCTGAGGCCTATCAGGAATTTTGAGTTCAGAGACTTGTTCTTAAACCATGTTTTTAACATCACTCTTTCGTTGCTGGGTACAAACATAGTGGCTTACTGGTGTTTGATATTAATCATCAGAGTAAAACTTGGGTTTTAATTCTATTTCCGTTGCAGAAATGAGTTGTTTCGCAATATCTTTCCCTGAAAGATGTTCTTCTTTGAATGTTTGTATAGATATTCGATTGGTAGTTGTTGAGAATCATGTAATTGCCTAGAATTGCAACAGGATAGAGCACCTAATGTCCACAAGATATGTGTAGTCAAATTGTAACATTGCCAGTACATGTGCTGAATCTTGAAGTGGATGTGTTATAGCAGCAGAAGACCACACTGGGTTCCACTCCTGTACCTAATAAAGTGCCCATTGAGTGTGTATGTCAATATACTATACACATGCATTATTATTATGCACATAGGACCCTTGAATACACACTCATTTGAGAATGTGTACTTTGAAATTTAGTTCCCTTTAACCTCCAATTTGAGGAGCAGAAAATGACTTCAAAAAGATTTAGCTCACTATATGGTTTGTTTCATTAACTGGAAACTTTGGTACAGAAATCTTTCTTTTGATATGTCCTTAACTGATTGAATGACTTCACTGCTACATTAATTCATGTTAGCATTTAAACTCGACCTTCATTCCTACCTGACTAAATTTTTTAAAAAGCTTTCAGCATCAAAAATGAAATTGCCCAACATAGCAATTATCAATGATCACTGAGATCAGAATCAGGTTTATTATCACTGACATCTGTCATGAATTGTGTTGTTTTGTTCGGTACAAAACATAAAAAAAACAATAAGTTACAATATTAAATCACACAAAAGCAGAATATTGAGGTAGTGCTTAGGAGTCAAAGAATTATTCAGAAATCTGTTGGCAGAGGGTAAGAAGCTACTCCAAAAACATAGCGTGTGAGATGTTTTAGTGGACTAAACTGCAGCTTGTTTCAATCATTCATTATTTTTTTTATCAAACAGATGTAGTGTAATTTAAAAAAAAACTCAGAGAAAATGCATATTTTTCTACCATGTAAATAGCTGAAGCTCTTAAGGTCAATATAGATACAGGAGCCAAAACAGTCCTTAGGGGGAGCCCTGGACCAGAAAGAGGGTTCTCTGTCAATCAAGTTTATAATCCTTCATCTGACAGTACATGCTTCCTTCCAGAGTATTGAATGGTGGAAAGAGGATTTTCAGTATTGTAGAATTACATTTCAGGCCAGTGAAACAAACACAAAATTGTTTATGTTCTATAAACCCACTAGTGCACACTTCAAATAACCTTAACTACAACATAAGCAGCAGGAGAATGTAGAAAAACAGAAACTGTTCAATATTCGATGACACATGCAAGTAGTCTTTGCTCAGACCAATGTGCTTCTCATTGTTTACATGTTTAGCTCCTTTCTACTTGAGTTGTTTCAAGCTTTACTCACATTGCACCTGCTCAGTATTAAACCTATGGTTGTGACACATACAAACTGTGAAATCTTGTAAACATATTTTTGAGTATAAAAAGTGCACTTTGTTCCATGTTTGCACAAGAGTTGCAAATCAGGTAGCCGAAAAGACTGCAACAATGCACAATTACTTTCTTGCTCCTTGATGGATAACTGTGAACATTAAGTGACGTTACTGAGTTTGTGAACCTGCTTACACAGAATCTGTTCAGTTTTGGACTTTTGATGATTTGCTCAATCAAATCAGCAAAATGAGGAAAAGGAGGGAAGAAAAAGGAATTGGTACTCCAGCACAATTACATAGGAGTTGATACTTTGGTAATATTTATTGGCAAATATCTAATGAAGGAGCATTTCTGGAATCCCTTGTGACACCTAATTTCTGAACAACTGATTTAATGCAGTGCATCAACTCATAAATTAAGATCTTGCAGTGGTTGGATGTAGTGTGCTGCCTGGCCACTAAATCCTACAAAAAAGTACCAAGGAATGAAAACTTTGCTTTCGAAAAGAATCCGGGTAGATGATAGCAAGAAAACAATTCCACAAGCAAACAAAGTGAAAAGCGTAAGGGTTGATACTAGAATATACATGTGTTTTGACACCATGTGGGGAATAAAAAGTAGGTTTCAGTTTCAGCAAGTAACTAGTTTATCAAATGTACATTTGATATTTTTATAGCTTTCCCATTAATGAATGAATCATTCTCCAGCATTGACTTGTAGACTTCAAGTGACCCACCAAACTTCAATAAAAGATCCATTTTCCCTCTCAACCCTATTTTCCTGTCTTCTCTCTCATGTCCTGACAAATCAAGAATATATACACCCAATGACCTGGCCTCCACAGCCACCTATGGCACAGATTCACCTCCCAGTGGCTAAAGAAATTCTGCCTCAACTCTGTTCTAAATGGATGTCCCTCGTTTAATGGTAGGGAACCATGGCGCAAAAAAGATTGGGAACTCCCGCTCTACACTGAGGCTGTGCCCTCAGGTCCTAGACTGCCCCGCTATAGGAAACATCCTCTCCATATCCACTCAGTATCTAAGCCTTTCAACTTTTGATAGGTTTTAGTAAAATCCTTTCTCATTCTTTGTTCAGTGACCTCATTGACACCTATCAAATGGTGAAAGGCCTTGATAGAGTGGATGTTTCCTGTGGTGGGTGTGTCTAAGACCAGAGGACACAGCCTCAGAATGGAGGAGTGTCCTTTTAAAAAGGATTTGAGGAGGAATTTCTTTAGCCAGAGGGTGGCGAATCTGTGGAATTCTTTGTCGTAGGCAGCTGTGGAGGCAAAGCCTTTATGTATATTTAAGGCAGAAGTTGATAGATTCTTGATTGGTCAGGGCAAGATGGGATACGGGGAGAAGATGGGAGGTTGGGCCTGAGAGGTAAAATGAATCAAATATGATGAAATGGCAGAGCAGACTTGATGGGCCAAATGGCAGTATTCTTCTCTTCTGTCTTATGGTCTTGTATTGAAATACCCCATGACTATTGTAACATTGCCCTTTTGACATTCCTTTTCTATCTCCTGTTGTAATTTGAAGCCCATATCTTGGTAGTGTTCGGAAGCCTGTATATAACTCTTTATCAGATGCTTTTTTATCCTTACAGATTCTAAACTCTCCCTACAAGGATTCTACATCTTTCCAATCGTATGTCACCTCTTTTCTAAGATTGATTTAACTTTTACCAACAGAGCTACCCTACCCCCTCCTTAATTGCCTGTACTTTTGATACAATATGTATCCTTGGATGTTAAGCTTCCAACTATGATCTTTTTTTAGCCACGACTCAGTGATGCTCACAGCATGAGAGCTACCAATCTCTAACTGCGCTACAAGATAATTTACTCTGTGTACTGCATGCATTCAAATATAACACCTTCAGTCCTCTGTTCATCACCCTTTTTGTTTTGTTCCACTGTTACACTGCCACTCATCCAAATGACTGCAATTTTGCCCTGTCGTCTGCCTGTCCTTCCTGATAGTCTCACTACACACCACACGGAATCACATTCTATACCAACTGCCCTTTCCCCAGACTTCCACTCTGGTTCCCACTCCCAGCCAAATTAGTTTGAACCCGCCTTAACAGTTCTAGCAAACCTGTCCGTGTGGATATTGGTTCCCCCTCAGTTTCGGGTCCTTCCCCAGAAGAGATCCCAATGATCAGGAATCTAAAACCCTGCACCAGTTCCTCAGCCATGCATTCATCTGTCAGATCATCCTTTACTTACTCTCACTGGCATATAGTGCAGGCAGAAATCCACAGATGACCACCTTAGAGGTCCTGTTTTTCAGCTTTCTGCCCAACTCCCAAAATTCTCTCTTCAGGACCTCTTCCTTTTTCCTGCCTATTTCATTGGTACCAATATGCACCTAGCCTTCAGGCTGCCTATCCTCCCCCTTTAGAATGCAATGGACCCAATCCGATATATCCCTGACCCTGGCATCTGGGGGGGGGGGGGAGGGCAACATACCATCTGGGTGTTTCTTTCACACCCATAGAATTTTGTGTCTACTCCTCTAAATATGGAATCCAAGATCACTACTCCAGTTCTCTTCTGCACCTTTCCTTAGTGAACCAGAGAGCCAGAGACCTAGTTGCTGTAGCTTCCCCTGGTAGGTTGTTCCCCCCCCCCCCCCCCAAACAGTATCCAAAGTGCAAGACTTATAATTGAAGAGTACGCTGCATTGGCTATCTATTTCCTGTCCCTCACCTGACAGTCACCCATACCTCTCTCCTGCAACATAGAGGTATCTACCTCCTTTTAGCTCCTTTCTATCACTTCCTTAGTCTCCCATTTGAGCTGAACATCATTGAGCTGCATCTCAGTATACTTTGTGAAGATGTGGTTATCCAGGCTCAAGATCTCACAGAATTTCCATATCTCACACAAAGAGCCTTTGTAGCCATTCTCACTGTGCTCACTATGCACAAAAAGATGAACAAAGAAGAAACTTACTTCACCCAAACCTGCTGAGCCAAAGCCTCCCTGCTCTAACACTGATCCACTCTCACAGTGGCCACTCCGTTTGTCCCTACATTATTTGTATTTTCCCTTGCTAATGAATCGCAATTCAATTGGACCACCAGAAAAAGCCAAAAGCCCGCAAATGCTCCTTTATAAATCTCTGTGCCCAACCTAACAGTAGCTTCTGCTCTCGATTCAAATGGGCTTCTGGTAAGGTCATGGAGGTTTTTCAATAATAGAGGTTGCATTTATGAATTTGATTTTCTTCCAAAAATACCAGGTTCGTCAAGCTAATGGACATCTCTGCAAAACAATTCCTTGCTGTTCATTGTTCCAGCCTGTAAAGCAGTGACTGAGGCAACTTGATGAAACTTGTAGTACACATATGAGTGTTTGTGTAAGTGTTATGATCTTGCATAGACTGGAGTCCTCACAATCCACTGGCATTAGTTCATTGGTGACTTCTTTGCTATGTGCTCAATGTTTCTATGAATAGCTGTATTTCTGTTCTAAACTTGTGAACTAAGAATTAATACATAGGTCTTCATGTTTCTGTAATGCTGTTTTATTTCTCATTCAAAATATGTATGGAACATTTTGAACTGACTGATAAATGACAATTCTATAGTGGACTGTCAGCTCAGTTTTTTGTGGCTGAGCTCATTTTAGACTTCTGTGCTTGCTTGGTGTCTTGTCCTTGAGTCCAGTATTACAGCACTGACTTTGGAAGAGAGGAACACAGATTTATATCAAGTTGGATGTAAGGCAGCCCTGCTTATTTGAAAGAATTTCTGTGCCAGCTTTGTGCTTGTGTTGATTCACTTAATTTTGCTCTGACTTAAAATTATAATTATTTATTAATATATATTTTAGTTTTCATTTAAGAAAATATATATTTTTTCATTTAACAGATGTTTAAAAGCTCCTTAAAAAATTCTGATCATCAAAAACTCTCAGACCTGGCTCCACCTTTTAAAACATCTCTTGGCTATGGTGGGTAAGCTTGCCTGACGTTCGACACCTAGGAAAAATAATGATTGGGAGGCTGGCATTCTGAACAGTGAGTTCAGACTAATACACACAAGATGTTGGAGAGCAGGCCAGGGAGCATCTATGGAAAAAAATACAGTCAACGTTTCGGGCTGAAACCTTCCAGCATCTGCAGATTTTCTCCTGTTTGTGAGTTCAGACTGCTTGCAGGGTCCATTATCTTCAGGAGCTTGATGCTACATAGAATCAGTGATACTGATACCTCATCAGCTAAAATACATCTAATATCTTTTGGCTCCAGGATGAACTGCATTTGCTTGTATATTTCCTTTTGTCTTGGAAGTAAAACACGGCATGATATTTCTCATACAACGACTTGAGTCCACTTGAATGCATCCTTGTAATTAGCCTCTTGGGAACAAATTACCTTCTGATTTATGATATTATCATACTGTTTACCAATGTTCTAAAACTTTAAAATATATAATTTTCCTACTGAGAGTTCCTCAGAATAACTTTTAATTGCTTACTGCACTTAGGGATGTCAGCATTGTTACAAGCGGCAATCTACACCAAATTGTTTTGAATGTTTTCCTCTTATGATAGGTAAATAATAATCAAACCTAAAATGGTATATGCTGCAGATAAAGTCATAATCAATCCAGTGTGAGCATAAGACAACTACTGAGTTTGCTAATTTGGAAGAGTGCTGTCCAAAATTAAAAGAAAAAGTTCTGTAGTACTATTTTAAACCAACCTTTGCCTTTGGAGGATTCATCCAGTACGTCACATCATCTGAAGTCATGTTAATTGGTAAAATCACAGGATCGGTTTGGTGTGACAAGCATGAAGTGGTACATTCCGCACCTAAAAAGAAAAGGAAATTCCACATATCTCTGTTATCTTTATACTCAGAAGAAGCCTTTCAAGAATGTTGGAGGTGGATGAGGTCAAAATATTGGACATTGTTTTGTTATATTCGCATATAAATAGTTTAAAATCTCACTGTCTGCCAGAATAAGTGTGAATGTATGGCACTCCAATTCCGTTACACGATTTAGCATGAAAAAAGTATTCAAGTGCAGAAGTATCACACTAGTGATAAATAAAAATCTTTCCAGGTACATGCTGGAAAGATTCTGAGCAGGAAGTATACAGAAGGCATTGATTGCATTTGTTTTTCAAAGTGCACTGTATGGAAAAGCTATGTTTATTTCTTTGTATGAAATGAATAATAATGATTGACTTAGGCAATAGCTTAGCGATGAGGCTATCAGCAGCTCAATCAGAACATGGTTCACTTTAATAATGTTCCTATTAAATCTGATCCCTGTTTAAAACCTTACTCATTACTTGAGCATTTTGCTACAAACCTGAATTTTGTATTTACTGAAGGTAAACATTTCACTACATGCAACGTTCAGAGGAACAGCTATCAACCTTGGCAACATCCTGTTTTCAATTTTGCCTGTTAGTTCAGCACCTTTAAAACTGTCCAGTTCAGTAACCCACTCAACTCTTTGGCACTGAATACAGATGTAACATTCAGGAAACACAAGCATTCTGCATAAGTGCGCAGAAAATATTCATTCTAGGTCTATTTGTTTGAGGAAATAACAAGCAGTATAGACAGAGGAGAATCAGTGGACATTATGTACTTGGATTTTCAGAAGGCCTTTGCCTTTGATAAGGTGCCATACATGAGGCTGCCTAACAAGATAAGATCCCATGGTATTACAGGAAAGAAACTAGTATGGACAGAGGATTGTGTGATTAGCAGGAGGCAAAGTGTGGGATAAAGGGAGCCTGTTCTGGTTGGTTACTAGTGACTAGTGGTAATCAGCAGGGGTTGGTGCTAGTAAAGCTTCTTTTTATGTTATATGTCAATGATTTGATGATAGAATCGATGGCTTTGTGGCTGGATTTGTGGATGATACAAATATAGGTGGAGGGGCAGGTAGTGTGAGGAAGTAGGGAGGCTGCAGAAGGGCTCAGGCAGATCAGGAGATTGGGCAAAGAAGTTGTAGATGCAATACAGCGTCAGGAAGTATATGATCATGCACTTTGATAGAAGGAACAAAAGCATAGACTGTTTTCGAAATGGGCAGAGATTTCAAAAATCCAAGGTGCAAAGGGACTTGGGAATCCTCATGCAGGATTCCCTGAAGGTTAAGTTGCAGCTTGAGTCAGTGGTAAGGAAGGCAAAGGACTAGAATATAAAAGCAAGCATGAAGTGCTGCATCTTTGTAAGGCATTGGTGAGGTCTCACTTAGAGTATAGTGAGCAGTTTTGGGTTCCTTGTCTCAGAAGGGATATGCTGACTTTGGAGAAGTTTCAGCGGAGAGTCACAAGAATGATTCCAGGACTGGAAGGGTTATTGTATGAGGAGTATTTGATGGCTCTGTGCCTGAACTTTTTGAAATTTAGAAGAATGTGGGGGTGGAGGGATGTCACTGAAATCTATCAATGGGTTGGCACAGTAGTCTAGTGGTTTACATAACGCTTTATAGTACAGGTGACCCAAGTTCAATTCTGGCACAGTCTGTAAGGAGTTTGTACTTTCTCCCCATGATCGTGTTTCCTCCCATAGTCCAAAGATGTACTGGTTGGCAAGTTAATTGGTCATTACACATTGTCCTGTGACTAGGCTTCGATTAAAGGGCTGGAGTGGCCTATTCCATGGTATGTCTGAATAAATAAATAAATAAATGTTGAAAGGCCTAGATAAAGTGGAAGTTTCCTGAAGTAGGGGAAGTTTAGGACCAGAGAGCACAACTTTAGCACAGAGGGGCATCCATTTAGAATGGAGATGAGAAGGAACTTCTTTAGCCAAAGGGAGTTGAATCTATGGAATTAGTTGCTGTGGAGGTCATTGGGTCATTGGGTGTATTAAAGGCAGAGGTTGATAGGTTCTTGATTAGTCAGGATGTGAAGGGTTTCGGGCAGAAGGCAGGAGAATAGGGTTGAGTAAGATAATAGATTAGCCATGATGAAATAGCAGGACAGAGTTGATGAGCCAAATAGCCTAATTCTGCTCCTTTCTCTCATGGTCTTATGTTGTTATAGTCTTTAGTTGTATTTTCTTGAATTGAAAGAAAACAGTTAAGAGCTTCTGGCAGATTCGCTGATCAATTTAGATGATATTTCGTGTTCAGAGTTCAATCTTGATGGGTTTGCAAGTCAGTTTGTGCTTGCTATAGATGTCCTCACCAACTGTGCTAACACAAGTAGAAAGTTTGTCTTTAAACTCAGCTTTTGCCTGTTTAACTTCGCTGTTCAGATCTGCTGCGCTCAGTCATCCTAGGTGATCCTACTCAGCAATGCCTTCATCCTTTTAATATCAGCAACGGAATAATGATAAAGAGCAAATGAAAGAAAATAGAAAAAGCAATCTTAATGCTTTAACTGGTACTGTGAAGTACCTAAAATAATGCTCCCTTATTCAATGTTATAAACACAAATTTTAGTGTTTAATGCAAATTAAATGCATTAAAGTTCCTTTAAAATGCATACATTTTGGATTAATTTTTCTGCTTTTGGCAATATCCAAACTAATTTATTTGTAATAGAGTCTCTGGCAGTGGAATTCCTCCACGTTCTGACAACACATTCCATGGAGTCCAGCAGTTCTACAACTGATGGGCCAAGATATTTAAGCACTATGGATAGCTCCACTATCCCAAACACTTGCACTAATCCGTCTGCTTTTTAGTCCGCTCTCTCCTTAAATAATCAGGCATTAGTCACGCCAGAATAAGCAGCCAAGACATGAACTCACCATCATATTTTATACTAATTAATTTTACATTTTTGGACTTGAGATTTTGATGATTAAGGCCAGCTCATCAAGACGCAGTCCTGGTCAGGGCTATTTATTTTAGCGTTTACAAGTTACAAAGTACGTTTTTACTTAAAATAAGCCTTCATTACATTGTACTCGCAGCCCAAACAAGGGTAAAGAGGAGGCAATAAAGGGCCAGATAGACAAAGGCATGGCAAGTGTAAAACAGATTTATAGGCCTGACTATTGATGGTCATGTTATAAAAGTACCAAAATATGGTATGGTGGCTTTATACTTGAGATCTTGTGGTATGGAAGCAGTTTATCAGGAAGCCACTGTTATATCTCCCCTTACCCTATCAACCTTGAACAACGCCTAGGATGATGAGAATTCCTGAAGCCTGTGTCAGTTGAATTTTTTTAATAATAAGTTTTGTGGGACTTGGCATTAAACCTCATGGTGATTCTGAATATTCCCGTGCACATAAAATCTTTCAGCTCAGCCTGACCTGGACACATATTTTTGGGTAAAAACAGGATTTCATTAGAAAATTACTGGTTGACAGATTTCCATTTTTTTTTCAGTTCTGGGTCAAAGGTTTATGTGAAAAAGGATTCCTGCTACTTTAACACGTGGTGCAAAACAGGAAACCTGGGGAGAGAATTTTCATTTGGAACAGCCAAGGGTCAGTCTCAGAATATTTTTTGTACACCCAAGTTGTACTTACTGCATTTTGTAATTTTCCAAGCCTTCTGTCTGGAGACTATTTTTGAAATAAAACAATGAAATAAATAATAACATAACCAGGAGTAGGAATTCAACAGTAGTTAGGAGTTATTCTCCAAAACTCTGGAAAAGCAAGGTGTTATGACATATATTTTGTATTATCTGTGATAATAGTTGGAAAAATGCTCTTCAGAATCAAGGTACAATTAAATTCATTGTCAAGCGTTAAACCTTTCTTTCTGTTAGGCAATCATTCTTTAGATGACCCTTACTCTGCTGATACCACCAATGAAAATCAGCCCAAAGTGACAAATGACTTGCATTGTGTTTTTTTATGTTTCCCCTCCATTCCCAGTGGAAAGTACTTTTGCACATCAGCAGGTCTCTGTCCAGTGCCCCGACAAGTCTGTTAGCCTGCTAAATGAGGAATTTACAAAGATAAACTTCTTCCATTACCATTCACCACAATTATGAGCTCAGGACAGTCACGGCCCAGTGTAATGCTGCACTTTGGGAGCAGCTGGATCTGTTCTGATCACCAGGAAAATGGGTTGGGAGTTAGGAAGGTAGAACTGGGTAAATTGGACAGAGAAACTGGCTGATAGCATTGGCTGACATTGAGAGATAGCCCCCAAGGTCAAGACTTTCAGGGTACATGAGAGGAGTGCTGTGGTGTTCCTCAAACAGCTTCGTCCATACCCTACCCACATCCATCTTTCTGGTGACTCCCCAGGTCCACCACAGAACTATGAATGCCTGCCACATCCTGACTGTTCCCTCCCACTGTTCAGGAATCAAACTCTAAAAGCTTACCCTAAGCTCCAACTTTAGTAAGGCTGCAAATTTTCAAGATGAGTACAAACCCAGTTTACCTGAAGATGTGGTATTTCTGGGAGCAGAGGCAGTCTGCAGGCCAGCTGGTGGGGCCCAAACTAGTTTTCAGCTGGCCAACTTGTGGATCATTCTGAAGAAATCAGTGCTGTATCAGGAAATATGACTATTATTATATCTTGAAGGAAATGCCATCCACTTAATAGAAGGTCTGATAAATGAAGAGACAATTGATACTAGATCCTCTCGACTGGGTTAAATTAAGAGAGGCAGAAGAGAGGCTTTTTGTGGACCATTGTCCTGTGGTGGTGGGGGGTGGGGGGGTGGTGGCTTATTTTGCCTGTTGAAGATTGCTTTATTGTGACTGGTTAGTTTAGAGACTGCTGTTAACCGCCTGATCTGCAATTTCAAATATCCCAGGTGTAAAATAGCATGTGGAAGGGGCTTGCTTTCTCTTCCTTTGTTTAAGGCAGGGGTCGGCAACCCGCGGCTCCGGAGCCGCATGCAGGTCTTTCAACTCTGTGCTGCGGCTCCCTGTGGCTTTGGAAAATAAATGAGTATTTAATTAAAATGTATTTTATGTTAGTTTGTTAGTTTTTGAAATGTAATTCTAAATTTGAAGATTATGGTGATCTTGTACAATCTAAATAAAATGTTGTGGTGACCCATTTCCTGGCACATCTGAACCGGCTCACAATTTGCCAGCGTTCCGGCTAAGGGTGATAGCCTACGGGGGTTTGTGAGTACGTGTCTTTTGGAGCATCCGCGCCCACGGGGGGCAGGTTGAGAGAGGCTTAAAAGCAAGGCTGTGTAGTTCGAATAAAGTTATCTTTGACTGCAGTTTAACCACTCCGTGTCGTTATTTTAGCGCTGCGTGTAGCACACCGCTACAACGTGTTTTTATCGCTATTAATATACGTCACCACTGCCAATGCCTGACACCCGCCAGTGCGCGATTTCTTTTAATTTTTCAATCCAAGATAGGCTAACGATGTAGTAACCTTCAACCCAACGTCTTTTTTTCGGAGTTCAAAATGTTTTTGTTGCATGCAGAAATGTAATTTCGTTTGCTCTGCAGGAGTTCATCGATTTCATAAATGCAACACATTATAGTTTGTTTATACATAGCATAAAGGCAAAAAAAAAACCGTTGTATGCAGTGTTATTTCATTTTAAATGTCAAACGGGTTTTGTGGCTCCCAGTGTTTTCTGTAGGAAGCGGGTCCATATGGCTCTTTCAGTGGTAAGGGTTGCCGACCCCTGGTTTAAGGCCATTGAGAAGGTGCACTCTGCATGCTCTTCTAGCTAAGTGTGTTTGTTGAATGTCTATATGTCTCTTGTATATTCAGCTTTGAAGTTTCTGGGACACGGGGAACAAGAATGTTTGGTCGCATGCTTTACTGTTAGTGAGTAACTGATTAAGATGCTTAGTCGCAGTCAGTGTTTTTTGTCTCAATTGCCAGACCCATGAACCTGATTCAGTGTTACTACCATAAACAGTGACGTTCAGCTGAGTGACTAATCTCTGTGCTGTAAGTTTGTCAATGGAAGTATGCTGATCACAGCAGCACAGATAGTAGAGAGTTTAATTCTACCCTCAGGTTCCCTCTGTGGCTGCGTGGATTTCCTCCGGATGCTTCGGTTTCCTCCTAGATCCCAGAGACTGGTAGATTAATTGGCTCAGTAAGATGCCCTCATTGTGAGGATGTGTGTTCTGCAATGGTAGCAGATGGGAGCATACGGAGAATAAGTTAAATTGTAAATGGATGGTTGATGGTCAGCACAGACTCAGTGGGCTGAAGGCACTGTTTTGATGTCGCATGTCCCAATGACCCAATGAGACAGTACAACCCCTGAGTGTGAAAACTTCCTTAACATTATTGCTTCAGTGCATTACCTATGCCGTAACCTTGCTTGCAGGACAGTCTGATGCGTGAGCTCAGTTCATGAGGCTGCGGACAGTTTCCCTTCATTGAGCTGCAGATCTGTAGTGAGCCATTCCAAGTTCCATCCTTACGGCAACGAATCACATTGTTGATTGGTTCCTAGAATAGATAAAATAGGGATGTCCTTAATCCATGATATTGATCCTGTGTTGAATATGCTGCATTCAAGTGGTATCAAGTGCTTCAATCTGCTTTCACTTTGATACAGTTATCAGTCTCACTATGATAAGTGTTTGGATATCTCCGGTCTCAGAGCTGTGGTCTGCAAGTCAAGAATGAGAGCAGGCTGGAGAGTACAGATAACTTGCATATCAAATTCTAATTTTTTGCCTATATTTTTCATTGTTCCTACAAAGAGATTGCTGTGTTCTGATTCATTGATCCACTAAAAAGCAATTGTGCTTCCAAAACTATCCAAATTTCTGTTTGCATGAACTTCGGATGGAGTCAGCACATTAGGAAGATAAATGCAGAAAAAATAAAGCTGAAATGTGCTGAGCTAACAGGGTTATGTGATCTTGGCTCTGGGGCTGTAATGGCAGAGAGTCAAAACCAGAGCCTTTGTCTTGGGCCTCCGCCACGAGTTCCATTCCCTCACCTTTGATTCCATTGCCTCTGCAGTCCCATTTGTGTCCCCATATTCACTCAATCACCTAAAACAGCCTACTTTCACATTCTTAACTGCTCATCTCTGCCTCTGCTTCAGGCAACCAAATCCTTCATATATGTTACTAACACTACTTTAGCCTTCTCTTGGCTGATCTGCCATCTACCACCCAAAACAAACAGAATGGACATCAAGTTGGGAGGTGAGGAAGGAGATTGCTGACACTCTGGCAATGATCTTTGCATCATCAGTAGGGATGGAAGGGGTTCCAGTGGATTGGAGGGTTGCAGATCTTCCGTTATTCAAGAAAGGGAGTAGAGATAGACCCGGAAATTATAGACCAGTGAGGCTTACTTCAGTTGTTGCTAAGTAGATGGAAAAGATCCTGTGAAGCAGCATTTATGAACATTTGGAGAGGCATAATAAGATTAGGAATAGTCAGCACGGCCTTTGCAAAGGCAGGTTGTGCGTTATGAACCTGATTGAATTTTTTGAGGATGTGACTAAACACGTTGATGAAGGTAGAGCAGTAGATGTAGTGTATATGGATTTCAGCAAGGCATTTGATAAGGTACCCCATACAAGGCTTATTGAGAAAGTAAGGAGGCACGGGATCCAAGGGGACCTTGCTTTGTGGATTATGAATTGCCTTGTCCACAGAAGGCAAGGGGTGGTTATAGATGGGTCATATTCCGCATGGAGGTCGGTGACTAGTGGTGTGCCTCAGGGATCTGTTCTGGGACCCCTTCTCTTCATGATTTTTATAAATGACCTGGATGAGGAAGTGGAGGATGGGTTAGTAAATTTGCTGATGGCACAAAGGTTGGAGGTGTTCTGGATAGTGTAGAGGGCTGTCAGAAGTTACAGTGGGACATCAATAGGAAACAAAACTGGGCTGAGAAGTGGCAGATGGAGTTCAACCCAGATAAGTGTGGTGGTTCATTTTGGTAGGTGAAATATAATGGCAGAATATAGTATTAATGGTAAGACTCTTGGCAGTGTGGAGGATCAGAAGGATCTTGGGGTCCGAGTCCATAGGACATACAAAACTGCTGCGCAGGTTGACTCTGTGGTTAAGGCATACAGTGCATTAGCCTTCATCAATCGTGGGTTTGAGTTTAAGAGCCGAGAGGTAATGTTACAGCTATATAGGACCCTAGTCAGACCCACCCCGCTTGGAGTACTGTGCTCAGTTCTAGTCACCTCACTACAGGAAGGATGTTAAAACCATAAAAAGGGTGCAGAGGAGATTTACAAGGATGTTGCCTGGATTGGGAGGCATGCCTTATAAGAATAGGTTGAGTGAACGCTGTCTTTTCTCCTTGGAGCGGTGAAGGATGAGAAATGACCTGATAGACGTGTATAAGATAATGAGAGGCATTTATTGTGTGGATAGCCAGAGGCTTTTTCCCAGGGCTAAAATGACTTATGCAAGAGGGCACAGTTTTAAGGTACTTGGAAATAGGTATAGAGGAGATATCAGGGGTCTGTTTTTTTGCAGAGAGGGGTGAGTGTGTGGAATGGGCTGTAGGTGACAGTGGTGGTGGCAGATACGATAGGGTCTTTTAAGAGTCACCTGGATAGGTACATGGAGCTTAGAAAAATAGAGGGCTATGGGTAACCCTAGGTAAATTCTGAAGTAAGCACGTGTTTGGCACAGCATTGTGGACCATAGTGTACCCTAACACAGCCTGTAGTGTGCTGAAGGTTTTCTATGTTTCTATGTAAATTCATTGAGTAGAAAAGCAAATTGTGCAAAGGATGTGGAGAGTCTGAGGTGAGATACAGATAGATTAAATGAATGGACAACGGTCTGGCAGATGGAGGACAATGTTGGTAAAGGTGAGGTCATCCACCTCAGAAGGACAAATAGAAGATCAAATTATTATTTGAATGCTGTAAGATTATAGCAGGCTGTTTAGGAGAGGGACCTGGGACAAATAGAAAATCAGGTTATTATTTAAATGGTGTAAGATTTCAGCATGCTATTTTGGAGAGGGACTTGGGAGCATGTGCTTGAACCTTGTGCATGAAAGGTTGCAAATTGTCGATTTGCGGGTGCAACAAATTATCAAGAAGGTAAATGGAATGTTATCTTCATTGTTAGAAGGATTGAATTTAAGAGCAGGGAAGGTTTGCTGCAACTGTACAAGGTACTGGTTAGGCGACACCAGGAGTACTACATGCAGTTCTCGACTCCTTACTTGAGGAAAGATATACTGGCTTTGGAGGTGGTGTAGAGATGGTTCACCAGGGTGATTCTGGCAATGAGGGAGTTAACTTATGAGAGGAGATTGATTCGCCTTGGATTATACTCGCTGGAATTAGAAGAATGAGAAGGCATCTTATGAAAATATATACTATTATGAAAGGGATAGATAAGATAGAGGTAGGAAAGTTGTTTCCACTGGTAGGTGAGACTAGAATGAGGGGTCAGAGACACAAGGTTCAGGGGAATAGATTTAGAATGATGTTGAGGAGGAACTTCTTTCCCCAGAGTGTAATGAATCTGCAGAATTTTCTGATTAGAGAAGCTGTAAGGGCTATTCCATTAAATGTATTTAAAACACAGATATCTGTTTTTCATAGCAGAGGAATTAAGGGTTATGGGCAAAGACAGATAGGTGGGTTTGAGACCAGCTATGACTTGTGGAGCAGGCTTGATTGGCCAGCTGGCCGACTACTGATGCTATTCCTTATGCTCTTAAGTGAAATTTTCACCTGCTAGAGTTAAATAAGGCCAGGACCTCTAAGTTTGCTTTGCCAGAGAGTATGGCAAAACATTACTTAATTTCTATGGATCCGTTCAGTTGACAATTAACTTAGATGCATAGTTACATCACATCAATTCTGTATCATGAAATACACCATGTGTTTTTTTTTCTCTATGCTCCTTTAAAACCCAAAAAGTACTTGCTGTTTGTAAAGGGTATGTCTGTAAAATGAAAAAATGCTGAAGAATTTAAGAATCCAGAACAAAAACCTGGAGTGTTAAGTGGCTGGATTTGTATATTAAAACTGTGTTCTGCATTTATAACTAAGTGTGACATTCCAGCGCACAGATGCAATATTTAAACATGTTGTAGAACTTGCCTGTTTTTAAATCTGTAGGGTGCATGGTTTTCAGTGCAGGGCTCTGCTGAAGGACTGGAGGAATGGGCTCCCTGTGTTCTCAATGTATCAGTACTAGCCTCCGCAGTATCCAAGGCATATTCAAGGAACAGTGCCTCAGAAAGGGGTGTCCAACATTAAAGACCTCCACCCCCCAGGACATGCCCTCTTCTCATTGTTACTATCAGGAAGTCAGTATAAGAGCCTGAAGGCACACACTCAGCGATTCAGGAACAGCTTCTTCCCCTCTGCCATCCGATTCCTAAATGGACATTGAACTGATGAACAATACCTCACTACTTTTTATTTCTGTTTTAGCTTACTAATTTAATTTAACTATTTAATGTGTGTGGGTGTGTGTGTGTGTGTACACTAAATGTTATTTACAGTTTTTATATATTATGCTTTGCAATGTACTGCTGCTGCAAAGTTAACAAATTTCACAACATGTGTCATTGATCTTAAACCTGATTCTGAAAGTCCTTTTTGAGTTGCCATTTCCCGCCACTGACCCGGTCATCCTCATTCCCATTGATAAAAAAAGCTCCTGAGGGGCTTTCCAAAAGAGCAAACTACCCCCTCCCATTAACCACTCCTCCATTAACTCGCATCCATCTGCACTAAAAATCATTTGCACCGCACATTAGAAAGTCTCAGACAGTGATGTGAGTCAGTCTGCTGAGAGAAACCCTCATAAAACAGGGGAAAAAAGCCTTGTTAAAATTTTGTGAGGTAAAATTAGCAAGGAAGTGTTCTTTTCTCCAACAGGCTGTAATGTTTCCCCTTTAGAGTCTACCTACTTAAAAGCTAATTTTCTAACTTTCCACATGTAAAGTGGTTGCAATTCTCATTACTTACAGTCTGATTGTTGGCATCACTGCAGTTTACCCGGCAGACACTGTTGAACTGGAAGCCATTTGTACAATGGTAAAACCCATGGAATTTTGCTGGGACCGCTTCACACATAACAGGAACACATACTCCTGGCTGCCAACTCCCGTCCTCTGTGCATTTTATCTTGAAGGTTCGCCTTTAAAATTAGAGAATTGAAATCAGGGAACTGGTCACAGTGAAGAGTTAGCCATGCCAAAATCTGAATAAATATCACCAAGGATATTTCAAAGTCGCTCATTTTTTATCATATTTTCTCATAGAATAGCATACTGTGTATACTGCTTGTACAAGTTTGTACTGACAGATTTGAATTGAATTAGCTTTATTACTTACATCCTTCATATACATGAGAAGTAAAAATCTTTATGTAACGTCTCCGTCTAAATGTGCAATGTGCAATTGTAGTGATTTATAATAAATATTATGTACAAGAGGATAGTCAATATAACATGGAAATACAATTGCATCAACATGAATTAACCAGCCTGATGGCCTGGTGGAAGAAGCTGTCCTGGAGCCTGTTATTCCTGGCTTTTATGCTGCGGTACTGTTTCTTGGATGGTAGCAGCTGGAAGAGTTTGTGGTTGGGGTAACTCTGGTCTCCAGTGATCCTTTAGGCCCTTTTTACACACCTGTCTTTGCAAATGTCCTGAATAATGGGAAGTTCATATCTACAGATGCGCTAGGCTGTCCACAGTACTCTCTGTAGAGTCCTGCAGTTGAGGGAAGTACAGATCCCATACCAGGCAGTGATGTAGCCAGTCGGAATACTCTCAATTGTGCCCCTATAGAAAGTTCTTAGAATTTGGGGGCCCATACCAAGCAACTTTAACTGTCTGAAGTGAAAGAGGCGCTGTTGTGCCTTTTTCCACCACACAGCTGGTATGTTCAGACCACGTGAGATCCTCGGTGATGTGTATGCTGAAGAACTTAAAGCTGTTCATTCTCTCAGCCTCAGATCCAATGATGTCTATAGGGGTTAGCCTGTCTCCATTCCTCCTGTAATCCACAACCAGTTCCTTTGGCATTGAGGGAGAGGTTTTTTTCTTGACACCGCTGTGTCAGGGTGATGACTTTTCTGTACGCTACCTCATTATTATTTGAGATTTGGCTGATCAGTATGGTGTCGTCAGCAAATTTAATTAGATTGGAGCTGTGGGTGGTGACACAGTCATGAGTATACAGGGAGTAAAGGAGGGGGCATAGTACACAGCCCTGAGGGGCACCTGTATTGAGGGTCAGAAGGGCAGAGGTGAGGGACCCAGTCTTACCACCCGCTGGTGATCTGATAGGAATCCAGGATCCAGCTACATTTATGATGAATTTTGGAAAATATTACTATTGTTTTGAGGACAGTTTAAAAAGTAAGGAGATATGCAGTAATACCAAACACAGCTGAAAGAGGTGCATCTGAAAGGGCTGTTGGGAACTGTTCAATGCAAGTTCAAGATTAGAAGTTTGTTCATGGTTTCATGGCCTAAATCTGATGAAATCAGTACAACTGAATTTCAGAAGGAAGCAGTACAATGTTACAGCTAGTAGAGCCACTGCTTCACATCTCCAGCAACCGAATTCAATCCTGACATTCATTGCTATTTGTGTGGAGTTTGCACACTCTCCCTGTGACAGCACAGGAGTCCTCTGGGTGCTCCTGTTTCCTCTCAAATGCAGGTTTGTAGGGTTAATTGGAGACATGCAAATTTGTCCTGTGTGCAGATGAATGATAGAATCTGGGTGAAATTGAAGGGAATGTGTGGAGAATTAAATGGGATAGACTGGGTGTTTGATATGGACTCATTGGGGTAAAAGGCCTGTTTCCATGCTCTGTAATCTATGACGTGGCACAGCAAATGCAGCAGAGTGTGAATTTCTAACCTCAAATAGCTGAGAAGTGTGGAATGTAGGGAAGCATTAAGATGTTCTGGGTTTGAGGTTTCGGGAGAATTTCCTCAACTGGGAGACAACAGCTAGCCTGTCAAAGTGATGATGAGCTTGCCAGAAATAAATTATAACCTCTTCTTGCAAACTGCAGTTACATTTTTGAGTAACATGCAATCTGGATCATTGCAATTTATTTAACTAGTGTTTTATAGCATTGAAAGGGAAAGAACCCAGTAATTATAAGTTTTAAAACTGAGCGATTTGAATTGACATTTATGCTTTCTGTTGATGGAATATTTCAGCAAAAGCATAGTTGCATTCTATGGCAGGGTGTAAATACTGAATCAAATTACAGACCTGAAGTGGAATCCATAGTAAATTAAGAGGTCAGTAGATATTATGAGAGTATTATGCAAAGGTTACATTGTAGTCTATTAGTATGCATCGCCATACTTCCACGTAGTCTGAGTTCTACTGTTCTAACATTCCATTTGTTTTCAGTGTTACGGTCAAACTTGCTATGACTTTCTGTTTTAAAATGGTATTTCTTCCTTAATTCTTGCTCCCCTTCTAACAACTGGCAAAAAGGATTGTTGATTTTTTTTGTTAAATCTAATGGATATCTATCCTGATGCTAAGTGGTCCTGGCTGACAATTGCTTGATTGGTCATCCCAGTTTGTGTGCTTCCAAAGGACAGCTGTGGGGTAATGAATGGAATCGATTTTTGTTTAGCAGGGTGTGTTGCTATGGACCAAAGGTTGTTAGAAGTGCATTCAGCTCATCATTATTGTTTAAAGTCGGGTGAAACTCACTGCCTGATGCTTTTATCTTGTTTTCCTTCGGTTACCCTAGTTGTAGGTATGAAAATAACTAGAACTACATCACTAGTCCTGCTACTAACGGTTGGCTACAAGGAGATGCGTGGACGAATTTTGTCCATGAGTTCTAAAAGAAAAGTACTTCTCCAAATGCAATACTTCATCAGCTTTTGCCATAGACCCACTGAGCCTGAAGGCTCCTGCTACAGATGATTGTAAGGAAAGTTCTCATCCAGCAAAAAGAACATTAGAATTCAAATACTGTGAGCTACTCCGTCACTTGCTGAAGCTTTCACATTTGTACTTTCTGCATTTTTGCTCATGGGAACAATAGTTCATACCCACTGATTCCTGACAGTGACTTTGCTACATTTTTCTATTCTGACAGTGGAATCCACAGCCAGATCAACTATACTATTCAAGAAACACAAATGAAATGTTAGAACAGTAGAGCTTGGACTATATAAAATCTAGTGTTTCAGCCTACTCGACACCATTGTAATCTTACATAATATCTCAGCAGGAGTGGTCTTTAAGGAGATTTCAGCTCTTCTATTTTCGTTACAGACTCTTTGACACAGAAATGTACAACACTATAGAGTGCATGTGAGATGATAGCAAATGCCCCATACCTAAAACCAATTTTAATTTCAATCTTCATTGGAATGTCCAAATAAATATGCTTGATTATTCTAAGATTTACTTTCTGGAAATCTGAACTCAAGAGAGAGGAGATCTTGATCAAATCCCCCTTTCCAAAGATTAGGTTTCTTTATTCAAAACTCTAGAAGAAAAAAATAGCTTCTCACGCTCTTCCCTACTTTATTTTCAACTTTTCAGCTTAACTATGAATGCAATCTGCAGTTTGTAGGTAAGAATTAAGACTGAGGGAATACATAAAGTAATCACTTTAAAAATGTATATGTGATGCATTCAAGAATTTCTATGAGTAATTTGTGTGAATTTCTATTCCACCTAGTAGTTTTACTGCCTCTTGCTTTGAAAATAAACATTTTGTGGAAATGAAAAAGGAATAATTTTTGTACAAACAGTTATACTAAGTCACTCATACAGGACAAAGAAAGGCCCTTTGGTCCATCTCATCTATGCTGACCATCCATCTTAATACTACAAAGTCTCATTTTCATTCAGTGTTGAGTTTTTCTGATCTGAATAGGGAAAGTTGGTCAAACAGCAAAGTTAACTCTCTCTTCAGATGGTGAGGGGGTAATTCCATAATCCTGAGATTTCAGATGCTAGAAATAAAGGTCACAGGTTTAGACAGTGTGAGATTGTGAAATCATGCCATCTTCCATGTGATAACATCTGTTGATTGTGGGATAGGCAGGTAGGACCTTAGCCCTTGAAATTCTTTCCAAGAAGACATCTGTAAGAGCTTTGTGACATTCCTGTCGCTTTCTTATTGTCCATTCTGAATCGGGTATTGGGAGAAATATTTGTGCCCTAAAGGCAGTAGTATTCATTCATTGCTTTCAAAATACTGAAGCTACTGTTAAAGAGGTGAAAAATAAAATTTCAAGTCAGTGCAGGTGGTGGTGAAGGGAGCGGATGAATGGGGGGGGGGAATAATAATTTGGTTCTGATTTAAGGTAATCTATCAGTTTCATTACTTACATGCATTTAATTAAATATGCATGAGGTTTCTTAAGGGCTCACCCTGACTGAAAGTCAGTTGGTTCGAAACAGCTGCCATTAGTCAGCCAGCTCCCCGAGGATTCATTCCTCTCAATTGTGCAGCTAAGCTATTAGTATGTTGAATTAATTTTAATATTTAAAAATAAGAAATACACATTTTCTTCAACATTTGGAGAATCTGTGTTTAGTTACTAGTTGGGAAACATGTTCACTGTTTGTAGCTAGACATATGGAACAATCTAACAGTGTTTCTCAGCCTAGTGACTGATATTAATTAAAACAGAACTTAGCATCAAAGAAGTACTTAGTGATTGCACAAGCCAAATAAGGTAATATCATTTGAGTCTGGCATCTTGCTCCCAAAAACAATGTGATTTCCCTATAATAGTTCTAACATTACGGCGCTAAACTCTGCATTGGCATGCAAGGAAATGTGCTGCTGCATTCTTGTGGTGCAGCTTGAAAGGAAAGCCTTAATTATTGGTTAGTTCATAACTCCAACACCTTTGACCAGTTTCGGAGTTCACTTTCAGATGTAAGCACTAACACAGGAATTCACTTTGTAGGTCTAAAGAAACTGATGTAATCATGCAACAGGAGTCAATCCCACAGGGGGTATAAAATTCATCTTAGGTTGTCACGCCGAATGCGTACCAGGGAATCGCCAGCCTCTCTTTCAGCCGCTTCAGACTTCTTTCCCACATTGAAATTGAAGGCAAAAAAAAACCATCTTGAGTGCCAAAATGCAGGTTAACCGTCAGCCATTGTGCATGATTTCTGTGCGCACATGTAATAAATCTTATGACAGCTTTGTGAGTTTGTGTCTACTCATCTCAGTGAAAACTTGCTCATATTGCACATGAAGAGCACTGCATATGGGTACATTCACACAGGCACATGCAATGCATCTGCGCCCACATGTCATTTGTATGCAAACACCTACACTCAGTGGCAACTTTATTCGGTACAGAAGTGAAACCCAGTGTGCTCTTGTGCTGTTGTAGCTCATTGACTTCAAGGTTTGATGTGCTGTGCAATCAGAGATGCCCTTCTGCTCATCATTGTTGTAACTCTCCCCTTCCTCTCAGCTTGAACCAGTCTGGCCACTCTCTTCTCATCTCTCTCACTAACACGACATTTTTGCCCACAGAACTGCTGCTCACTGGATGTGTTTTTTAGTTTTTTGCACCTATCCCTGTAAACTCTAAAAACTGTTGTGCATGAAACTGCAGGAGATCAGCAGTTTCTAAGCTACTCAAACCACACTGTCTGGCAACAGCAATCATTCCATGGTCAAAATCAGTAAGATCCCATTTCTTCCCATTCTGATATTTGGTTTTATAATTATAACAATAATTGGACTCTTGACTATGTCTATGTGCTTTTCTGCATTGAGTTGTTACTAAATGATTGGCTGATTAGATATTTGCATTAAGGTGCAGGTGTACCTAATGAAGTGGCCAGTGAGTGTATTTGTAAGCAATACCCAAACACATATAAATGCTCCTGCATGCACACATATCTGTCAGTACGTGACACAATGGTTTCACTTACTTTCTTATCTTTCTTGAAATACTGGGGACGTGGTGTCCTGGCTTGCACTTGTATTTACATGACGACCCAACCTTGTGGCCATCTTGTTGACAGTGCAAACTCTGAAGCACAGCGTTGGGCACGGGAGGAGGTGCCAGGCACATCAATTCACAGAGCGATTGGGGGAAAGACCATAGTCCATCATTCAGGCAAGTCAGAGAGTTATTGGTCCCTGCAGAACAGTATGTTGTATTAGTCCAAATGGAAGGCTCATTTTTGGTACTCTTCAAAACCTCATTGACAAAAAACAAAACCACCTTTCTTGCAATTGTTGGTACATCCATTTGGAAAGCAAATTGTTCACAGCTCCTAAAATTGAGTACCCTCTACACGCTCTTACAAACCACAACTAAACACTTTTCTCTTTCTCTTGCTTATCGATTTTATTTTTATTTTCAATCTTTTTTTTCTTTCCTTGTGTTCTTTTGAGTTTCTTGCTTTGTAGCTGTGGGCAAGCAAATCTCAAAGTTGTATAATTTATACATTCTTTAATAAATGATTTTTGAATCTTGAAATATATCTAAGGATATTCACTTACACAAACTCTGTCCCATTTTCTACCTTTGAACCTCGGTCTGTTTGTTTTTGTTGGCAGAGTCTTCCCACAGCTTAAAGTTGATCATGATTAATAAAAATTATTACTGCTTTAGTCAGGTTCCAAAAAGTAACTTGTCAGCCCGATGCAATTGGCTGTTCACAGAAAGAATTGGGTGAATGTGGGGTTGGAAGCTGTCAGGAGGGGAAGCTTTTATTTAACACACTTTTATTAGAGGGATTTAATCAGTCTGAATGGGATTGTGCAATCTTGAAGAACAACTGCTCACAGGGTGAGAGTTTATCACATCACTACTGTGAGAAAATCTCACTGACAATCAGTGTATCATTCTTCAATCCACATCCTCAATGTGACTGTTTGCTCTCCTACCACACTCTTAAGTTACACGAAAGGGAACCACATCACTGAATAACCTTGATCTCCACTCTTCCACAGACATTTGCTCTGTTCTCTCCACTGCTCCTCCCTCTTAAGCTTCAAGGACAATTCTACCCTCACTATGCCAGTTTTGATGAATGGTCACTTATTTGAAACGATAACACTTTTTCTCTTTCCACAAATGTTGCCTAAGTCTCTGAATATTTCTAGAATTTTTGTTTCGTTTTAAACTTTGGGTGACCAGTTGTTCGTATTTTGTGAGCTGTTGAGCTGGCGCTAGAACAAGATATGATCACTTTCCTGCTCTAGGTCTCCTGTGGTTAAATGTGACCTTAATAATAACTTCAAAGAAATCTTAAACACAGAAGAAGGCATTTGACCAATTGAGTTCCAAGTCAAAAAACCTGAAGGCCCAGTCTTTTCTCATAGCTTTACAGATTATTCCCACTCAAGTGACTTTACAATTCCCTTTGGAAAGCAGGTTGTCATTCCACTATCCTCAGAGGTGGCAAATTCCAGATCTTGACTACTGTAAACTACTTAAAGTAGTTTTGATTTACATGACATCACCCTTGTGCCTTTTGTGCAAATTCTAATCAGGAATATCTTTATTCGATTTACTCCCCGTAAATCAGTCATGATCTGGCACACCTGTATCAAATCACCAGTAATGACCAGTGTCATTATCTTTTCTCAAGGGTAGAAATGCCAGTCACCAAAGGACATGCTTTTAAGGTTGAAGTTTAAGGGCAGGTTGAAGGTGACATGAAGGGCAAGTTTTTTTCTGCCATGTACGAGATGTTTGGAATGGGTAATCAGGGATGATAGTGGAAGCAGGCACTTTGGTGGAGGTTGAGAAGGTTTCAGGTAGACAGATCAGCATGAGGAGAATGCTGGGATATGGATGATACACAAAGGAGGGTGTTAGGGCATTCTGGAGTTATGCAATATAGCAACTGTTAATTTCGACAGCAGCTAGTTTTCAGATCTGAATGTGGACTGTAGATTGAATTTGCAATGCAGCCCAGAACAATGATCTAACTGGAGCTGCAGACTGGGGTTGATTGCAAACCAGGAAACACCCATTCACCTGAGATGTCTGCATAAGCATGGATGCATCTCAGAGACAGCGGTGATGAGCACTTAATTTGGGTGTGTTGGTGTGAAGATCTAGGCATTGGAAATTATGTGCAACTCAAAGGAAGCATTATGAATGCATTGTAACTAAAGAAATTGTCCTGCTCTTAGCTTTGTTCTTTAACATATAAAATGCAACTTAATATTGGGTCAGGAGGCCTCTTCTTCCAAGAGTGTCTCCAGTATGATGCCTGCTTGTTTTGCTAAATAAAGACTTCTATATTTTCCAGATCAGTCTCTCTCCAGTGACTTTGTTCACAGTCATAACAGAGGACATTTGGTATAAACAGGCAACAACGTTACCACAGTATCTTGGGCCAAATGTCCAGACTGGTGCTATACTGTTCTATATTCTATGTTTTGTTGCTTCAGGAACATCCCTCATCTCCTCCAGTCAAGCCATTAACCTGAAATGCATTGACTCTGGAATCATTCTGATAGATCTTTCCTGCACACTGCATAGGAGATGTAAACACCTAAAGCGTGTAAAAAAAAACTGAGCTTAGAATTTCAGTTATTATTTTACGCAGTTTCTACATAGGTTCCCTGCTTTTCCCCATTGAAGATCTTGGGATTCTCTTTTGTGTTATCTTTTATTTTCCACCCTCACTTCATTTGTTTCTCTCATTTTGTCTTGTCACCTCCTCCTCAGCTTAGGATCTTCACTCTGATTCTCACCGTTCACACGAAATGTGTCATGTACTCCTCCCTCATCTTCTCTACATTCTCTGCCATGTGAACTTGGGTTCCTTTCCATTCCTTCTTTTTGCCAAATTTCCCTAGCCTGCTCTTCTAGCCCGCCTACTCTTAAAAAGTCACTGACCATTACCTTACCTTCCTGCTTGGTGGCACAATAATATTGGCGCCGGACTCCAGAGTAAAGGTTCCTGAGTTCAAATCCAGGTTGGGTTGAGCATCGAGCTAGCAACTCGGCCTCATGAAAACAAGAATAGCTTGCTACGGAAACACTGTCATGACGGTGCCCCGATAACTCCACTGTCGAGTTAAGGGCTATATTTCTTCTTCATTCCCTCTCCTTAATATTTGGCTCAAAGTTGACGTACTAAGGTCTGTTCTCATTCTATTAAAGTTAGCCCTCCTCTAGATTGGGAGTTCTTTGGATATCTCCCTGTCCATCCCAATTATTAATCTAAACAATATGATCTGCTGATTGCTGCTTCCCAGTTGTTCCAGGTTTTGATTCAGAATTATTGACCTGAAATGTTAAACCTGTTTGCCTGTCCACAGATGGTACCTGATATTACCAGCATTTTCTGTTTTCAGCTCCATTTGTTGTTAGGCATCATCATCATCTTGTGTTTTCACGAAGAAGTTATGATTGCTCTGACAATTGGAAATTTGAAAGTTGACGTTGATGGGTTTTGGTGGGTTGAAATTTTAAGGGTTATGAAGCCCAGGCAGATACTGGTCTAGTCTGTGTTCAATATGACTGGCACGGATACTTGTTGAACAAAATTATCCTGCCCTTTGTATCTAATCACTGATCAGCCAGTTCCCAAATTTGCAAAAAAATTAACTATTTCCTGTCATTTGATTGACCGAATGATAGAACATACAGTTTATAATAATTATTTTTAAACCTGTTTGAAGTATATGTTGTCCTAGTTATGAATAAAACCCAACATAAAACATGACTTCCAACAGAAGGATGTTCAGATCATCTGATATTGTATTGTCTTGTTGTTTCACTAACTGTCTGATGTTGGTCAGCCTGTGTTTTAACCTTTTTTGTACTTTGGCCATTTCTTCAGTATAGTGTAGTACTGAAGAAAGACTTCTTGGACTATTTAATGTATCCTCTAGCTTCATACACATACAAGTAAACAACTTTTTGAAGAAAACTGTTAAAAACAACAGAAATCTAAAACAAAAAATACTGGAAAATACTAGAAGTGCTCAGCAGGTCAGGACACATCAGAGGGAAGAGTAACTGTTTATGCTTCAGGTCCAAGACTCTTCATCAGAACTGAGTTGTTGTCTGCTTTGTTCCGATGAAGAGTTTTTAACCTGAAATGGTAACTTTATTTCTCTTCCCATAGATGCAGCCTGACTTGTTGAATATTTCCAGCACTTTCTGTTTTCATTGTCCTTAAGGAAAAGTTGTGTCTTGAATTTATGCTCTATTGTGGCACCTTATTTATAGTCCTCATGTTTTAAAGTTTATTTTCAAATCTTTTAGTTTTAGTTGAATTTTAGAGTGCCATAATGCTTAATTAATATTTTAGGAATATAAATGCGAATAGCCTAACATTATTCTCTCATGTCTCCCCTCTGTCTGTCTGCAGAGGGTAAGGAAGAAGGAAAGATAATATGACAGTGTGTGTGTGTGTCCCTCATCTGTTGATTTTACTGTTTCCACATCTGTTTGTGACAATGACAGATGTGTAGTCCTGTCAGTGCCTCACAAAACAAAATAGTCTTTGCTCAGTTCAAAATCTGGCAAATGGCATCTTTTCACCTTCTCCTCCTGGTTCAATCCTCATAGGAGTGACAAGATTAAAAATAATAAAGTTTAACTATGTGTATAAAACCTTCAAACGACAGTGAGATATCCCTGTCCTTGAGTACTGGGTGGTGAAGGTGCGAGCAGAGAGCCTAATGGGCTATAATACTCACAATATGCTGATGACTAATGGCCTGCTGTTGCCAAAAGAATTATTTTTCCAACTGCTCTCCTCCCTCCCTATCTCTGGAACATGACACTCAAAAGGATGCAGTTGTCTGGAATCACATTTGTACATTTACTATTCAGTTTTAAAGACTCTGTGGAGTTTGCAGATGGTAGATTTTTTTTTATTTTATGGGGAGGTGAGACCTTGTCACTCACCTGCATAAATCTAGGCACATTCTGAGTAGCATGCCCATCAGGGTTGGCCTAGTACTTCCAGGCTCATGGGTTGCTCTAACACTTTTATCCAGGAAAGTGACGTGACAGACCCTATAAGTTGGGTCATTGCTTCAAATCTCCAAATTAGATTTTCTAACTGCAAGGTTTTCTCTCGAGATTCTGGCTCTTCAGCCGATGGTTTATGGAGGAAGTAGGAGCATGGGAGCAATGAAGAGTTTTTTGTTTGATGAGGGCAGGAGAAATGGGGTAGCTAGCAGATTTTTGTACAGCAATGTTTTCTTACCTCGGAGGTGGGCAGGGGGGCGACACTGAAAGGTACACTGCTTCCCAAAAGTAGTTCCTTCAGGGCAGGAAAAGGTGGCAGGGTAGATATGATACTGGTCGGGGATCCCGCAGTCCACTGGCTCACACGCGAGTTGTTCGCTCCATTTCCCATCTGTGCAGATGACTGTCATCTCCAATTTAGACTGGAAAGACAATTCACAAGCTTTTCATTTAGGATCTAGAAATATCCAGCGTTGAACCAAAATATAAACAATCGTGATCAGATTAGAACTTCCAACCTTTGTTAGATGAAATTTAGCCAAAAGACTCTCGCTTTCTTGAGTATCATTTTTCAAAGCACAATCTCAAAGCAATTCCCCGTTATTAGTCTGGAGAACTGGAGTGGGTCCAGTTTAGAGAAGGCTTGGATGACCTGCCTCACGATGCTATTTAGTTCCCAATCAGTATTTCCTGAATCTGTACGGAGTGCCATCAAGCTACAGATTATTGCAACACCACAAGTTGTTGACTTGACTGAGATTGACACTGTTACAACCTTTCCTGGTCTATTAGTTTGCCACACTCCAAATGGCGTATTTAGCTCTGGGTGACTGGGAGGACAGATGTGGATGATTTTCATACCGCAGTAAATGCATTACTTTGCAGTTTGTTGGTTAAAGAAACATTTTGAACCACATTTGGGCCACTCTTTGGTTGCTGGTTAACTTGCTCCTTCTCACTGATTACATTAACTCCAACCAAAGTAACTGCACAAATGAATCTCAGAGGAAAAGAACAGGAACATGTCGTAATAGAATTCCTTTTGAAGTAAGATGTTGCAAGTTGCTCTGGGAAGATCTGATTGTGTTTTCCAAGCCAACAAACAGGCAATGGGGCTTGAAGAAAGAGGAAGAAGTATCATAAAGTTTGCAATAACACTGACATCGATTAGCATCGATCTTAGATACACTCCTGCACACACATACCCTTCTTATTTCAGAACCAGAATTAGTTTATAATCACTGATATGTGTTGTGAAATAAGAACATAAGAAATACGAGGGGTAATTGGTAAGTTTGTGGCCTAAGGTAGAAGGGGTCAATTTTAGAAAACCTAGCACACTTATTTTTCCTACATTTACACACTTAGTCCAGCAGTGGTGGAGCATATGGATCCCTTCTTTATAAAAATCGGCATCTTGGACCTCCAAAAGTGGTCCACAGCATGGGGTGATTGATGTTCATGGTCTAAGGTAGAAGGAGATGAGTTCTTAACTTCAAACTTTCTGCATTTTCACTCAAAGAGTTGAACTGCACGTGCATGTTACGAGAGCTGTATAACTCATCTCCGTTTACCTTGGGCCACAAACTTATCAATCACCCCTGCTGAGGACCACCTGGAGGTCCAAGATGTTGCAAGCCAACTTTTTGCGATTCATGCACAAGCACTACCAAGTCTCTCTGCACAACAGAATACTGCAATCTTTCACCATTTAAATAATAATTTGCTCTTCTTTCTTCAAAGTGGATGATCTCGCATTTACCAACATTGTATTTGTTGTTTTGCAGCATTAGTACAGCGCAAGACATAAAAAGTACTTTAAGTTACAAAATAAATAAGTACAAAAGACAAGCAACGAGATGGTTTTTCATGAATTCATGGACCATTATAAACTCTGACGATAGAGGACAGGAAGCTATTTTTGATACATTGAGTTTTGGCGTCCGTAGTTGGCACTGGTAAGACCGGCAATCAATTGCTGTCTCTTAATACATTTGAGATTAGCAGAGAAGACCAATGTGGTCCTGTTGCAGACCATATGTATGGACTAGATGCATCATCAGTGTTGCTATGCTCATGATTTCTGAAAAGTTGAACCATCTCCCTGGTTTAATCTATCATGCAACAATGTTATATCCTAAAGAAATGTAAATGGAGATGCAGATCTTAAGGTTATAAGCCTATCAGTATGTCCGGTTGTTAGAACTTAACTCCCACGATTGTTTTTCTGCTGTGAAGCATGATCTAAAAGTTACCAACCCAGTACCAACTCTTGACATGCTGTGCTAATTCATGAAACTCAACAAGGGTGGCAGAAATTGGTTAAGCCGATAAGTGGAGCACCTGCCTGCTTTTATTTATTGAGCTACCCTTGCACTTATACTTATCCTTAAACCTAATTGAATAGAGAATGATTCTTCATCGCCTGGACCAAGAGATACAAAATACTTGATCTGTGCTGTTTTTGTGATTCACAATACAATCACCTTGAAGTTCAAGTACACCCAAACATAGTAGATGATCACAGTGATGATGTACTGACAACATTTTGACCTAGGCTTTGCTTTTGCATTTCATTAGCACTCAGGTGTGAATCCTTCCCTTGTGCTTCCAGGTTAGAGGCTTAAACACCATGGAGATGGGGTAGTGGAAGCCAAGGGTGTAACGTGAGGATCAGGGTAGGAGAACAAGGTAGGGGCAGTGCGGGGGAGGAAGTAACTCAGAGTGTGGTGGAGGAAGGTAAGAAAGCAAGATTGCAACTGATTTAGGAGGTCCTTGTAATCATAAGACCATAAGACGTACCAGCAGAATTTGGCCATTCAGACTAACAACTCTGTTCTGCCATTCCACCATGTCTGATCCCGGATCCCGTTCAACCCCTTACACCTGCCTTCTCGAGCCGATGGGGTTGAAGAGAATTCTCACTAATCAAGCACAATCACCATTGTTGGCACCCCTGTTCTGGGGGATTTGTCACCACAGGCCATGTTGTCAGCACCAAGTGCCATGTCTTTGAGGAAAAAGGACGTTATTATTTACAGGAAGGGGAATCTATGAGGCAACATTGTCAGAGTTAGTTTTCCTAATGCTGCTGTTAATTGGATGAACTTACAAGAACAAGTGTGCAGGAATATCAAGACACGCTGATGTGAGTGATACAAAATATAGTATATCCTGTTTAATATGTCATAATTTAGTTTTTCCTTCCAAGTCACCATGCCCTAGCATCTCTTTAGAAACAACTGCAGTCATGATTCTTCACATCACTACAGAGAAAGAGCTGGTTTAAACAAACTATGAAAGACAGCTTAGACATGAGTGTGTAAGCTGTGCACTCCAGTGAGAGCCCTACTGATCACAAACAATCACAAGGGGGCACTTTCATTTCATGCGGAAAGATAAAATGGATGCCTCACTCAAATAATATTAGATCAAAGGAGCTGTTTAGAGAGATACAAATTAAATGTCAAGAGCATAAAAATGTTCTACCAATATCATTTTCCCCAGCATCAGAATTAGGTACATAACACCTTTGTCATAATTACAGAGAAACACTCAACACAACAATTAGGCCAGTCACAGCTTAAAGAGGGCATTTGATTTACAAAGTAAAGTTAAAGAAAACAATTCTCAGGAGTAAGATGAGCTACAGAAGACCCTGTGCTCAGATGTCAAGAGCTTTAAAAAATGTTTAACCATCAGATACAACTAGATGCTGCAGTGGCTAGGCCACTTGAGAATTTCCATGCCAATCTGTTCTCTAGGACTTCAAAACCAAGTGTTTTTCTTTCAGAACTTCAAATAAGCAATGTTCCTGTTAGGCTCAAGTTTAGTAATGGCTTTTCCATATGTTGCGTGATGATTGGAGTCTGTTAGTTAAGTTTAGCATTAAAAAGCAGCATTTATTATATATTCTAAGTTAATTTACTATAGAGTACTTTTACTTTGAAATTAGTTTATTTGTGGATAGTTTATGGAAATCTCTTAATAATCTGATAATATGATTAAACTAACAAAGCCATCAACTTGCCCTATTTATTATCAAAGCACAGTATATTCTGTTTGTATCAGTTCATTTCAAAATATTAAAACCACATTATATTGAATGTGGTACTTTGCACCTACCTGTATCGTTTATTTTAATTTAGTTGGTGAACTAAGGTTTGGCTGAGGCTGTAATTGCTACAATCTGCCTTGAAGAGGTATATGTCTGTCAGAAGAGTCTCTGTGATCATAGTAACAATAGCCGTCTGAAGTGAGAGAGTGAGAGAAAAGAAGGGTTATGAAGTGGAATGGAGGAGTCTCTATCTAAATGATACTTGTTTAAAGATCACAGTCTCAAGTATAGTAAGATATTCACGGTCTATCAGAATCACTGCCTTCCTGTATGCTTCTGAAATTTGGAGTACCTATAGCAGGTACTTCAAAGCACTGGACTGATACTACTAGTACTGCCTTGAAACCTACTGGTTGGATAAGGAATCTCAGAGTTGTACAGCACAACAACAGGTAATAAATCCAGAGCAGCAAATACAAAACGCTGGAGGAACTCAACAGGTCATGTAGCATCTGTGGAGAGGAATAAACAATCAATGTTTTGGGCTGAGACCCATCATGAGGACTCAGAAGAGGTTCTTTCAGAAGCCGATCCTTGGTCCACTATACTCATATTGCCCATGATACTGATCTATATTAATCCCATTTATCATCTGTAGTTTTCTGTGTCTCAGTGATTGAAGTGCTTGTCTCGATGCTTCTTAAATATCATGAAAATACTCCCAACACCTCAAAGTGGTAGAACTCCCTGTTTTGGATAATGACAGCATAAGTATAAAATCTTCACGATCTGTTTGCAAAATTCTGATAATTTAAAAAGTACTCTTTGTGAGTATTCAAAAGAGTATGTTTTCTTGCTGGAAATGACGAAGTAAGCAAAAGCCATTGGTTTAGGGTAAAGTCATTTCTTGGATGGTGGAAGTCTGTTAGGTTCTGCTGTCCTTCACTCTTCAAGCTTTCTCTTCCCAGCCCTTAAATGCAACTACTAACTTGACATGTGAGGGTGTTCTTTGCCTTACTCCATTTTAAAAGGTGTATCACTGACCAAGGTGTTGAGATGGAGATAAATCTCTACCAAAGGAGGCGTAAGGGCTCCTTCCTGCCACTAGCCTGTGCAGGTCACCCTAGGGCAAAGTGTAGCACCTGCTTAGCCTCTTGATCAGGATCACGTGAAGCTACAGGAGCAGGCGGTGGATGGTCGTACGAGCAGTCAGTGCGTATCACAAGTCCTGGTTATGTGACCACTGACACCAGGCAGACAATCTCTGAACAGCATTGATAATGGCTGGGTTCACCTGTCTTGTAAAGACACTGCCCAGAAGAAGGGAATGACAAAGCACTTTTGTAGAAAAATTTGCCAAGAGCAATCCTGGTCAAAGACTACGATCACCCATGTCATACAACACGGCACATAATGATGATAAGAAAAACCATAATACCATAATTCAGTTAACATAATCATGTATGGTATCCTTTCTCAAAAATTGCATCAATTATTTAATGACACATACTTCCTTTTGATATCAAAGGCAATTCATTCATTTCTGATCTTGGTTAAAATCCCATTTATTATAAGATGTGCAATTCCATTTCTTTCCTGATGTCACTTAAGGGTCTTAGTTGAAATGAATTTAAGCAATGCTCTGCAAAATCATTGTTGAGTTGACCAATGCTGATTGATTTTCTTGATTTCCTTTCTGACCCAAGCATGTTTTTATTGAATTCAGTTTGCAGCCCCCCTCTAGAGTTACCCAGTTTTTTTGAACACTGACAAAGGTGCAAACCTGGTGGAATAATTGATCTGAATCAGACCACATTGTGGTGTTTTTAACGTCCCTTAGTATGCCCAGTTTTACTTGCCTCTACCCTTCCCTACCTGCTGCTGTGTCTACCATAAACCCCTTCCCCGTGAGCCTTCCCAACAGACAAATGCAAATTCAGCAACAAAGCTACTACTGCAGCAGCGGTCTAGCAGTTGGGTTGTGTCAGATCTTGTTATTCCATCCAAAAAGGCTGTAACCTGCAAACTTTCAATTTTATGTAAATTCTAATCGTTCCCTATTGTATAGATAACACAGCAGCACCATCACATGATTTGTGAGTGAAGCAACAAAGATAACAAATACAAATGCATCTGAATTGTCACAACATTGGCCTCTTGTTCTCCCGTTGGTTTGCTAATTGTTAACATGGATTTATCCGAGTATTCCCATAGTGTAGTGCTTGTTGTCCTTTGCAGTCCAGAAGTTTTGGAAATGGTCCGTCAGCATTCCTGACTGCAAAATACCTATTTGTTAGAATTGCATTTTCCAGCAAATGTTACCAGCAAGCTATTTTGCTACATTGTAAACTGAAAACAGAAGTTATATAGAAGTTTTAGTAATTAGTTTTGAAATGACTAACAAAATTGATTGTCAGATTAGAGAGAAAATGATACTCGTATTGCACCTTCCATGTCATCTGAGAATCTTGCAGTCAAAATGAAGTACTTTACTGTTTAAGACAGTCTAGCGTTCAATGGATGTTTAGCAGGCCGTTGCAAATTGCAGTATAGTATCAACAAGATAATTGTTTTTTTTTAGTTTTAGTTATTAATCAGTGATGGTTTTAGTGAGAATCAACACCAAACTGGGAATCAGATTTCATGATGTCTTCTGTGGTCCTTTTGAAAAGGCGAACAGGACCATGGTTTCATGCTTCAATGAAATGCCTTCCATTCCATTGGTGTAGTCTCTCATTCTGAGTTCTATCATAGAATCTAAAATGCTTTTAGCAGAGAAATTAAGTTTGGTGTGCTAAGCTGAAAAAGGGTTTTCTTGGCATATTGTCCCACAAATGTGGGACATTGTTACTAGCATTGTCAAGCCACCATTACTTGGAAGCTCATTCCCTCTTATATATGCATTCTTTTATTTTAAAGTCTCATTTCAGTTAGTAACTTGTGTAAAAAAAATCAATTTAGAATTAAAGTCTTACTGTTCTTTAACTTTGTGCTGTAGGCAAATTCTTGTTCGCTTTTGTTAATGTAATCTGAGCATTTTCTGTACAGAATACAGTGTGAATATCATGTGAAAACGATGATAGATGGAATTGGGACAGCACAGAGTAACTACTTCATCAAAGTGGTGAAGAATCTTGGTTTAAGTCATTCATTCTATTGTCCCCTTGATGTGTGTGTGTTTACCCTGAGGAATAGTCCCATTCCACATCATGTTCTTGCCCATTGACCCATGGTAAGCTTGGTGAAGCTGGCTACCACAGTTGAATTTTAACTTTCAAGCATTGTAGATAGGCCCAGAAAGCTAAGACCTGCTATGTTTATAGTCCCCGCATCCCTTTTAGCATTAACACAATAGCCAGTGGATGACGGAAGTTGCAAGTGTCCGATATGTAATATTTTCATATTTGTGTAATTTTGTAAATATATTGTTTGGTTAAGCATTCTTTGATTGACTAATTCATCATGGATTATGTGCAAAATATGTAAAAGGCATACATTATTACATCACCACGTCATATGTGGATATATGCCAGACTAAAGGAAAAGAGTTAAAAATAGACAAGTTATCCCAAGCACCATGTTTTTCTTCCAAATGGTTTTATATTTTGGAGTTAACAAAGCATAACAGTGGTATTGAGTAAGTTTTTACACTAACTCGAGACACCTACCTACCTGTTGAAGTGCATCAAGATGTTTGTGTTTTTAAAAAATGCAGCACGCTTTCTTTGTAAGAGGGAGCGAGATGGTTAATTTGAAAGAGGCAGAAAATGGGTGATAATAATAAATAGAAAGCAGAAATGGCTGTCTACATTGGAAAGATAGATGTGCTTGATTGCACAAAAGATAACTGAGGGATGTATACTGAATGGATTGAGCAGTATTTTAAAGCAAATGAAGTAGCCAGTGAAAAGCAAGTGCCAGTTTTGCTGAGTACAATAGGTGGAAGAACATATAGTTTGCTTTGAAGTGTAGCTGCTCCCACCAAACCAGCCAAAGTGAGCTGTGCTGAAATGTGAAAGTAAAATGGGGATATTTAGAACCAAAACCATTGTTGATTATAGAATACTTTTAGGCTTCATAAGTAAATCAAAAGGAATGGAAGTCCATTTCAGTATACGTAGCTGGATTCAAATGATTATCTGAGCATTGTCAGTTCTGTGGGCTTAATGATGCACTGAGAGATTGCTTAGTTTGTTGAGTCTTACAAGAAAACATTCAAAAGCAGCTCCTAACTGAAGTACAAATCACATTTAAAAGAGCAGTTGAAATCACTGTATCAATGGAAACACAATTGGTTTGCAGTCAAGAATGAAAGTGAGTGTGAAAAAAATTGCAGCATCTGAACACAAACCGACCTGGCCAAACAAATTGTGTTATTGTTGTGGCAGGGCTCATATATACCAGTCCAATGCAGGTTCAGAGGTGAAGCTTGTAGAAAATGCAGCAAAGTAGGAGACAGACAATGAGTATGTCTGGCAGACAAAAATAATTGGATCACACAGAGAAGAGAAAAAGATAAAAAAATCAAGTTGCAGTTTCAAAAACAGCACTAATCTACATGCTGTTGATGAAAAATCTGATTATAATAACAGTGACATCGAACTGGGTAGCCTTGAGATTTACAATTGTGAAACTAATAACAGACAAGCTATATGGTTTATACCAGAATTACGTGGCAAACTAATTGTATTGGATGCTGGCTCAGCTGTTTCAGTCATTCCAGAAAAAGAGTTTGAATAGCATTTGATAGATATGGGACTGAAGCCTGCAGATGTCCAACAAAGAACTTACACTGGAGAAAAGATAACTCCTGCAGGAATGACATTTGTAACAGTGAAATGCAACAACCAAGAAGCCACATTGCCTTGTGAGTGCTAAGAATAGGAGGACCAGCATTGTAAGGCCATGATTAACTGAGACAACTTCAAGATTATTGGAGATCCATCTACCATTTGCATGCCATATCCCCTGCAATAGATTCAACTGAAAGCAAATTAAGAAAGATACTTGATGCTGCCACAGCAGAGTTCAAGGATTACTGAAACATTGGAATACTCAAATTCAATGGGTAAAATAGTATTAAATGACAATGCTACACCTAAGTTTTACTAAGTCCATCTAGTTCCTGATACCATCCATGATAAAGTAGCCAGTGAGCTAGGTTGCATATAGGCTGAAGGAACTCTTTCCAAGGCTGATGGAGCCCATGCCTGTAGTCCCAGTAGCTAAGAAGAATGGATCTGTCTGGATCTGTGGCAATTTTAAAGTCACCATCAACTCAGTACTGAAAGTAGATTAGTACCCTCTACATAGGATAAAGGATATCTCTGCAAACCTCTCTGGAGGGAAACTTGTGGACTTAGCTGAGGCCTACCTACAGATGGAGATATAAGAAGGGTCTAAAGTGTTTCTCACCATAAATTCTCACAAAGGGCTTTATAATAAGCTTATTTTTGGAGCAGCATCTGCACCTGCGAACTAGCCAATAACGATGGACCAGATGCTGCAAGGCTGCCCAGGCACTCGGTGTTACCCGGATGACATCATTGTTACCAGTAAGGATGACAAGGAACATCTCAAGACAGCAATAAAAAGATTAGAAGATAATGGGTGCAAGTGTGAATTCTTTAAACCAAGCATCACTTACTTTGTTCACACCTTTGATGCACAAGGATTAAACAAGTGTGCTGAAAAAGTTCAAGCAGCGATGAATGCCCCAAGGCCAAAGGACATGTCACAGTTGTGGTCCTTTTGGAATTCGTCAGTTACTTTAACAGGTTCCTGCCAAACCTAACAACAGTGTTCCACCCCTTGATCTCTTTACTATATATCAGACAGAAATGGTGATGGACAAAGAAGTGTGAGTCCTGCTGAAGGGTCTCGATCCAAAACGTCAACTCTACTTTTTTCCATAGATGCTCCCTAGCCTGCTGTGTTCCTCTAGCATTTTGTGAGTGTTGCAACGAATTGTGAGGTGGCTTTCCAAAAGTCAAAGGAAGTGGTGACATTATACACTGTGCTCATGCGCAATGATCCATGTTGTCCAGAGGAGCTTGCCTGTGAGGCCTCGGCTTATGATACAGGTGCAGTAATGTAACGTTATGAGTGATGGAAGTGAATGCCCCATGGTCTTTGCATCATGTTCCCTTACCACTGCAGAGAGAAATTACACACAGATTAATAGAGAGACCTTGAGCCTGGTTGGTGGTGTAAAATGTTTCAACCAGAACTTGTATGGAAGAGCATTTACCCTCATTACTGATCCTCAAACACTAGTGTCCATCTTCAATCCACAGTAGGGTGTTCCACTGATAGCAGCAACACAAATGCAGAGTTGTGCTCTGTTTCTTGAAGGACACAACTACCAGATTGAAGATCACGCGCATTCAACAGTGGTTTTCGACCTTGCCCTTTACGCACTGAGATGTCTCTGAATTCTCTGAAACTTTACACAATATTATGTATTGTAGATGTTGAAAGACCTAAATTCTCTGCAATCTTGCATTGGCAAATGTTCCTTTTGAACTGACTAACAATTCTCTCACGAATCTTGGCACAAAGGGGTGAGCCACGACCCATCCTTGCTTACAAAGACTGAGCCTTTGATGGACGCTACTTTTATACCCAGTCATGATACCTCACCTGCTACCAATTAGCCTGCTTAATGTGGAGTCTTCCAAATTGGTGTTACTTGAATATTCTGTGCACTTTTCAATCTTATTTTAACTCTGTCCCAACTTTTGTTGATTGTGTTGCAGCCATCAAATTCTAAATTTGTGTATATTTACAAAATACAATTAAGTTGGTCAGTAAAACTATTGAAAATCTTTTCTTTGTACTTTTGTCAGTTAAATAAGGGTTCACGTGAATTAACATATCACAGATTTTTGTTTTTATTGCATTTTGGAAAATATCCCAACTTTTCTGGAAATGGTGTTTGTATATTGTAGCTGTATCATACAGTATAATGTGTATGTGTGTGTATGTATATGTGTGTGTGTGTGTGTGTGTGTGTGTGTGTGTGTGTGTGTGTGTGTGGCAGTGCTTGCAAGGATTTGTGATCTCCTGTCAGCTATCAAGGTGAGGGTGGAATGTCACTGATGAGGTGCTCCAATACGATCGGCCCCATTATTCTTCCTGGCATCACCACTTTGATCAATGGCAATCAGGAACAGCATTCCTGATCTGTCACCCATCTTGGTCCTTACCCTGGCAATGAGGTCAATGCTAGAGCTGCTTCCACTGACCTGACTAACATTTACTAACGCAACACAAACCTCAGCTGAGAAGATGAAGTTTTCTGTTCTGTACAGCGGTGTGTTCACTTATTGACTGATCTCCTCGGAGAGCCAGTAGGAAAACTGTTGCTGCTGTTAGTTCAGCTCTTTCTTAATATCAGGCTCTTCCCAGCCAAATCCCCTGTCATAGCCATCATCTCTTGCAGTTTATAGATGGAAAAAAAATGGTACCAGACAAGAATGAACAAAGAGTAAAAGTATTAGTTTCTCTGTATAGTGAGACGCACTCCACTCTTCAGAAAAAGAGATTCCTCCTCTTAAAGGTTTCACCTCTGAACTGCATTTATTATTTTCCTTTCTGTTATATGTGATTACTCTTTGCGATCACATTAACTGCAACTCCAATTATATTAATAATATAAATTCAAATATTGCCTGCTAGGCAGTGTATTTTCTACCCGCTAATCACTGCATTGTGCTGTGTCAATTTGTACCAGCAGGACTTATCAAACTATCCACAACTGAGCTACTCTATGGTTAAATCAGAGACACTGCGTGCAAGGAGTTTCCTTCCTTAAAAAATTTACAGCTGTGTTCCACTTCAAGTACTTTTTAACTACCACTGGCTACTGTGCCTCTAATTAATCACAGATGCAAGTCTTATTTTAATATAAGGTTATGAACCCCCACTTTTTTTTATTCAAACCAGGTTTGTTTTCAGTTACCATTACACCCTCCGTGGACGCACAACTCTGACAGACCCTCTGTCACTGCTTCCCCCCTCCGATCTCTGCTACTGTCTCTCACTGCTCCCCCTCACTAAATTCTCATCGTGCATACCCCATCCCCCCCTTTGATTTGCCAGAAACGCTGGAATGTTGGGAAGGGCTCCCCTTATGCACCTTTCTGAAGGAAACTATCCAGAATCTGAGAGTTTCCTTCAAGATGGTGCCTTTGGGGAGTCCTTAACAACACTCTCCTCATCCAAAACTATTTCTGTCTGCTGCCTACAGCCACATGGATGAAATTGAGAACGTAGCGAGGAACTCGTGGGTAGAAATCCATCATGGGAAGTTTGTATAGGAGGGGCAAAAGCTCAGTTTCAGTTTAATGCCCTATCATGGTGCATCCTTACAAGAGAAGATGTGAGGTTGCTCATGGATTGCTGCTAACTTCAAAACAAGTTCAGATCCATTTGCTGTGTTTCACTTGTCTTGCGATTCTAGCATTCTACTCCCCACACTCATGCTTGCCTTTTCCAAGGTATTCTTTCTCATACCATGGCATTTACATTAACAGGGACAAAGAGAAGATATACAGCAATACTGCCATGTCTGCTGTACTGTGATACAGAACATGCAGTTCTAATGGCAGCAAAAGTGTCGGTGTGTCTGAGTAAAGCTGAACTGACTTGATGGAAAATCAGACACCAGTGGCTGCTGGAAATCTGAAATTAAATAGAAAATGCTTGGAACACTCTGGTGTCCAGGCAGCATCTGTGGAGACAGAAACAGATGTAAACAAATCCAAAACGTTCTATCTATTTCTCTGTCTTTACAGGATGACCTGGTGAGTGTTACCAGCACTTCCTGCTTTTATTCACCTAAGTGATTTCTGGTATATGGACAGACAGAATTAGGTGCATTTGCTCTCTCTCTGCTAACTGCTCAGTTGTAGTGTTCGCAGGGGCCATCAATACAAAATCTCTGATGTGGTGTGAAGTTCAGATTTTTACAGAGTATTTTCATAGAAACATAGAAAACCTACAGCACAATACAGGCCCTTCGGCCCACAATGCTGTGCCAGGCATGTACTTATTTTAGAAATTACCTAGGGTTACCTATAGCCCTTTGTCTTTCATGTACCTAACCAGGAGTCTCTTAAAAGACCCTATCATATCCGCCTCCACCACTGTCACTGGCAGCCCATTCCAAACACACACCACTCTGCGTAAAAAAAAAAAATTAGCCCTGACATCTCCTCCGTACCTACTTCCAAGTGCCTTAAAACTGTGCCCTCTCATGCTAGCCATTTCAGCCCTGGGAAAAAGCCTCTGACTATCTCCTTGTAATAACCATTCAAAGTTGTATCTGTGTTGAATAATGTTAGTTACTGTTATCTTTTTACTGCACAATGTAGTGTGATTCTTGCTGAACAAGTATCTAATTCTGAAAAAAAAACAAATGAGGCACATTATGTCTCTTCCAGCTTGTACTCTTTTCCCAACCCCGCCTTCTCATTTCTGGCTTCTTCCCTTTCCTCTCCAGACCTGATGAAGAGTATTGTCCTGAAACATCGACTCTTTATTCCTTTCCATAGATGCTGATTCCCTCCAGGATCTTGTGTGCATTACGTTATTTTTCATTGATTTTGTTTGTAATATTTCACTCATTCCTGTGAGTAGGCTTTCTTACTTCCCTTTCCTGAAATAAAAAGTCATTTTAAACTGTGATTTGTGCTTCCTGGTTTGCTGACAATGACACTTCTTCAATCTGACCGGCTATTCAACCTGCTTAATGGCTTTCCTGTTCCTGGACGCCATGGGCCCCCTATGTTGATGTTGCCAGTCTGAGAGCCACTTTGGAGCAAGGGACATTGACGCTGATCTGCTTGCTGGATCCTTGTGGGTTGCTTGCTGCAATGTCATTGGGGTCCGCCATCCCTTTGCTGCTGACCTCAGAATCTCGGCCATTAGGAACATGAGGTCTCTCTTTTAGTTGTTGGAGGAACTGAGTAATTTTCCTTTGTAGGTACTCGATAATATGCAAGTGTTCCAAAGGCTGTTTTCCAGGGGCTCAGAGTGTTGACTTGCGGTTTGGCAGCTGTACAAGGAGCAGCCAAGAGACAGCCTCGCTGTTCAAGGGAGTGCAGAGGATGGCACAGTAGCTTAGTAGCTGTGTTTACATGGGCAAGTTGTGCCTCAAGCGAAGCCAAACACAATTACAGAACACAGTTAACAAAGATGTACTTTCTTGGAATTCATTCAAATTATTTAAGCAAAAACAGTTTAATTTTAGATTGCTGCAGTAGTGATTGGGTACAGAATTAGATTAAGCTTACTTAACTCTGAATGCAAGGATAGGGCAGCAAAACATGAGCATAATGCATGTTTTACATAGGGGGATCATTTAGAAAGACGCACACTATTAATATGCTGGTACTATGGCTTAGGAACTGCTGGTGTTGGGAATACATCATCAGTGACAAGAACTGGGCAGGCAACCCAGTTGTCCTGCTTTCACCTCTGTTAACACCCCTCCTCTCCCCATGAATAAGCAGACGCCCCCCCACCCCACCCAATACCCAAGTCTAGTTACTGTGTTTCTGCATTCCAGATCAAGTCAACTCAGGACAGTGGGATTCCGCGTATTTGCTTTTGTTTTGCACTGTGACCAAATTTTGAATCAAATTCAAGACTAAGGATAAAACTCACGTCCAGCGACACTTGGGAAACAGAAATAGAAACTAGAATATTAACACTAAATTGTGTTTTTTAGATAACTGTGAAAACAATGGGCAGAATTTAACTTCTTAATCTGCTGGTTGGTGTGTGGTAGTGTTAGGGGTGGGTGGATATTTTAGGTGAGGTGCAGATGGATGGAATATGATGGATTTTTGGGAGTGATATAATTTGGCCCTTGTGTGTTTGGTAGAGCTGCTTTAATGTACAATAGTATGAGTCTTTATGGGTCTGAGCATATGTGGTGACAATACACTTGGCTGATATCTGCTGAGTAATGTTTGCAAGCGTTTGACACTTGATAGATTCTGGATTTGGCTATCAAATATAATGGCAGCAGAAAACGGTTTCCCTTAGATTCAGTGGCTGCAAACTGGAAACCATAGACGGTCTGTAAAGTATTGCAAGGGTTTCATATTCCATATTGATGGGAAAATAAAACTTGCTGGGAACAGAAATAGCATGCCACGTATCTGACCAGCAGGAAGATAACTTCCCAGCCAAGCTTAAATCGGACAGAGAGCGTGGAAACAGTCTCTTCATTCTACCCAGTCAACATCAACCACCAGCTACCCGATGACACTAAAACTGCATTAATCCCATTATTTTATTCTCCCCCATCCTCCTCAATTCCCCACCGATTCCACCACTCGATAGGAACATTTATAATGGCCAATTAACCTACCAAGTGGCACGTCTTCAGGATGTGGGAAGAAACAGAAGTATCTGGAGGAAATCCACACAGTCATAAGGTGATGGTGTAAACTCCAGAAAAACAGCACCTGATGTGAGGATTGAACCCTGGTCCCCTAGCACTGTAAGACAGTGGCTCTATTAAGCCAATTTGCCATCCAGGCCATTTGGTATCCTTCCATCCTGATGTGCTTAGTCATTAAATACAAAGCCATCCAACCTACCCACTGCACTCCACATACTTCTGTAAGTTTGAGCCATAGCAGCACATTTTCCATTAAAACACCTTGCAGCTTTGACACTCAGCATTAAATTTATCAATTTCAGATAACCAGTCCTTTCTGTTGTCAGAATTGACCAGTTCTGACGGATGTTCATCCAGTCTCAATGTGAACTCAGTGTTTTCTCTCTTCACAGATGCTACCTGATCTGATGGATATTTCCAGAATGTTGTTTTTCTGGTTTCAGATTTCCAGCAGCCGAAGTGATTTGCCTTTCACAGTTCCAGAATAGTCTCATTCATTTATTACTGAACCTCCAAATGTATTGCAGTTTCCTGGACAATCTTGGACTCCACCTATCATAGTCATTCTTTTTCTTTCCACTCCTTTCCCTCTCAGAGACTGAAAACATGGTTGTGTGTTTATCCATTTTCTCTTCTTCTGGTGCGGGATCATTGTCTTGAAATGTTAATGACATTTCTCTTCTCAGAGATGCCGCTTAACTAGTTGAGCATTTATTGGACTTGGTTTTTATATGGGAATTCTAGCATTTGCAGTATTTTGATTTTTAATAACCAAATTACTCTCATTTCTTGACTATATATTCCCTCACATTGACTTCAGTCCAGTTACAAATGATACTCAACAGTCTTTTCCCAACATCTTGTCTCACCCTCAGTATTAATAGACGAAAATAGGAACAACAGTGGCCTGCCTGCCTCTTCAAGCCTGCCCTGCTCTTGATTAATAACCATTATATGATTATGGTTGATCTGCCCCAGGCCTGGGCTCCTCCTCTTGTTTCACATGGCCCTCAATTTCCTGACCTTTCAAATGTGTATCAATCTCATCCTTAAGTTCCCCAATTATCCAGCCCCCATAATCCACTGGGGTAGAAGATCCATAGAGTCACCACTCTTCATAAAGATAGGTTTTTATATAGTTCAGTTTTAAACAACTGTGCGTTATCTTGTAGCTATGAACCCTCATTTGAGATTGCTCCACTTGGAAAACATCTCAACATCTACTCTTTTTGCCACTTTATTATGTTATATGATTCAGTAAGATCACTCATTTCATTCAAACTCTATACTATATAGATCCTTTTCTTTAGCCTCTTCTAATTTCAAAGGAAGTTTATTACCAAAGTACATATAGCTAATAGATAAACTTGAGATTTATTTCTTGCAGGCATTCACAGTAGAACAAAGAAATACAATAGAATCCATGAAAAACTACACAAAAACAAAGACTAACAAACAACCAAAGCACAAAAGAAGATGACCTGTGCAAATATAAAATACTGAGAATGTGAATTGTTGAGTTCTTGAAAGTGAGCTGAAGGATAATAACTGTTCCTGAACCTGGTGGTGTGGGATACAAGGTGCCTGTACCTCCTTCCTGATTTCAGTGAGAAGAGGGCATGGGCTAGATGGTGGTGATTTTTTTTATATGGGACAACCCTCTCATTCACAGGAATTAGCCCTTTAGCCTAAGAAAGAGTGTGAGTCACTTTATCTCCTTGCAGGAAAAAGGAGCACAGAATACAAAGGAGCTGCTAAAGCCCTCCATTTTATGTATAGCTCGTTTCTACTGAGAAGATTACCTTGGAGGAAACTGGCATGATGCAATGCATGGCCTTGGAAGATGGTGACTTGAGAGTATCTTACTTACCCAGCAGTAGAGTTCCATCTCAATCAACTTTACACAACACTCCCATGAGTGGACTATAGGTTAGCTGCAAATGAAAAGTTACCATACACTATCTAATCTTTTTACCTTACTTGTTAAAATTCATTCTGTTATCATTCACAGAACTTGTTCCTATACCCATTTGCAGGATTGGTTTAAATTGTTGGAATTGTGCTGGGGAAAAGGTTTAGCTTTCATGTGCCAAGTGGATGGATTGTTGACTAAGCATTACAATGAAGACCACATACTGAGTAACGTGGCCCATGGTTCCATTTACGTTACCAGTATTTTTCCTCTCTTCCTGTTTCCATCCTTTATTGGCCATCGAGATCATACCCAAGTCTTACTGAAGTATAATGTTAAGAAAAGTGCAACCATTTGTGATCTACCAATCAAGTTATCTGAAACAAATCCCCATGATGCTTATGACTTGCCTAAATGGATGTCCTGTTGACAGGTAGCTTTGGTTGTATGGCCAGTGGGTTATTCATAAGAAGTCTCCAGCCACTCAATTCAGTGTATCCGTCATCTCCATGCAGCCTGTGCTTAAACTGCTTTGAGGTGTGAAGACAGCAGAAAGATAGACTGAAGGGAGCCACATGCAGAGCTTTCAGAGTGTGCAGCAAGGGGTTTTTCTGGTTGCAGGGCATTCTGTCTCAGGAAGACTCAATGTGAGTTAGAGCTTAGTGAGCTTAGTGCAGTCATAAATACATTTGTTAAAATGGATGTCTTTGAGGACTTCAACTCCTATGAGGTGTGGTGTGTGTACGCAGTCTCTGTTAGATGTATGTATGTGAATGGAAAAGAAACAGATTGGCATGACCTTTTTCTTGACACTAGAATTCCTTTGGAGCCTGTTTCAGATGAAAGGTGTAGGGAAGTACAATAGTAAAATCTCTGGTCTTGATAGTATTTCTGTGTAGTCTTAGAATACAAGACAATACTGAACGTTTCATTTTGGGCCTATATATATTTCTCCTGATTTTGTTTGATACTAAAATCAGAAAGTGTTCTGGAATTGTTTTTAGACATCCTTCCCAATATTGCTTTGGACTATCTTCCCATCCGCTCCCTTGCTACCTGGATGTGGGAAGTTGGACCAGCTTTCCAAAGTGATTGAAAGGTTGCAGAGCTGAGCAGCCTTCACACTTCTCTGTGTCCAATTTATCTGATGTCCAATGAGGAAAGTCATGCCCTGATGAAAAAAAATCTGTAAAAACATCTTTCACAGACTTAGTATATTCCAGAGAGTTATTACTGCAGCTAAGGTACTTTGAAACTGTGCTCACTCTTATAAAGCCAGAACCATGAAAGTGACAAAATGAAAAATATTCTTTGATAATTTGATCCATACTTTATTTCAGAAAGGCAGCAATACAACTTAAAATTTTATTCTTCCAAGAGCTACTGGAGCAGCACAATCGTTTGAAAGGTGAAGGTGACACTGACATTGATTGTAGTGAAGCCAAGTAACTATTCTGTCTACCTTCTGCACTCTCCTACCACCGATGAAACAGAATATGTCACAGAAAATTCACCAGGGCCAATTATCAAAGCTGTAATCTAATATAAAAATGTGTGATATTAACTGACATCATTGTGACACATCTGTCTGATGCCTGCCTGTAAATTCCTCCCTTGTATTGATGTATATTATACAGATCTATTTCTTTGTAATTTTTACTGTCAATTTACAAACCACACTCAACAGACTGTTTCCATGGGACTGAAAAAGAAACATAGGAACTACCAGTGACTCATTCCAAAATCACCAACTATGAGCTCTGTTGGAACTAATGCTCTGAACTAACACTTAACTGACTTAACACTGACTGACTTAAGCTTTGTGGTGTGAGCCACATGGTTAGAATTGTGTAAGATTGCTGGGGTCAGAGAGGTGAAAAGTTCAGCATGGAAGATATTAATTAGCTCAACTAATGGCTATTAACCCGATGTGTATTATTGTACCATTCAAAAATAGGATCAATTTTACTTGTGCATGTGCACAATTTAAACTTCTATTATTCCAACTGGTGAGTTGAGGCCTCACCTCAGATATTAACCTGGAATCTCTCTCTTTGCATGTCCTTTTCTCCTGTCTTTGTTCTTTAGACCATCACAGGTAACGTCCTCCCAACCACTGAGAACATCTGCATGAAACACTGTCACAGGAAAGACACATCCATCATCAGGAACCCCCAGTACCAAGAACATACTCTCTACTCACAGCTGCCATCAGGAAGAAGGCATAAGAGCCTCAAGACTCATTCCCCTAGGTTCAGGAATAGTTACTGACCCTCAACCATCAACCTCTTAAACCAAAGGGGATCATTTCACTCACTTTCACTTGCACCATCAGTGAAATGTTTTCACAATGGACTCATAGAAAACATAGAAAATAGGTGCAGGAGTAGGCCGTTCAGCCCTTCGAGCCTGCACCGCCATTCAGTATGACCATGGCTGATCATCCAACTCAGAACCCTGTACCTGTTTTCTCTCCATACCCCCTGATCCCTTCAGCCACAAGGACCATATCTAACTTCCTCTTAAATATAGCCAATGAACTGGCCTCAACTGTTCCTGTGTCAGAGAATTCCACAGATTCACCACTCTCTGTGTGAAGAAGTTTTTCCTCATCTCAGTCCTAAAAGGCTTCTCCTTTATCCTTAAACTGTGACCCCTCGTTCTGGACTTCCCCAACATTGGAAACAATCTTCCTGCATCTAGCCTGTCCCAACCCTTTAGAATTTTATACGTTTCAATAAGATCCCCCCTCAATCTTCTAAATTCCAGTGAGTAAAAGCCTAGTTGATCCAGTCTTTCTTCATATGAAGGTCCTGCCATCCCAGGAATCAACCTGGTGAACCTTCTCTGTACTCCCTCTATGGCACGAATGTCTTTCCTCAGATTAGGGGACCAAAACTGCACACAATATTATTGGTGCGGTCTCACCAAGGCCTTGTACAACTGCAGTAGAACCTCCCTGCTCCTGTACTCAAATCCTTTTGCTGTGAATGCCAACATACCATTTGCCTTTTTCACCGCCTGCTGTACCTGCATGCCCACCTTCAATGACTGGTGTACAATGACACCCAGTTCTCGTTGCACCTCCCCTTTTCCTAATTGGCCACCATTCAGATAATAATCTGTTTTCCTGTTCTTGCAAACAAAGTGGATAACCTCACATTTATCCACATTAAATTGCATCTGCCATGAATTTGCCCACTCACCTAACCTATCCAAGTCACCCTGCATCCTCTTAGCATCCTCCTCACAGCTAACACCGCCGCTCAGCTTCGTGTCATCCACAAACTTGGAGATGCTGCATTTAATTCCCTGGTCTAAATCATTAATATATATTGTAAACAACTGGGGTCCCAGCAATGAGCCTTGTGGTACCCCACTAGTCACTGCCTGCCATTCTGAAAAGGTCCCGTTTACTCCCACTCTTTGCTTCCTGTCTGCCAATCAATTCTCTGTCCACATCAATACCATACCCCCAATACTGTGTGCTTTAAGTTTGCACACTAATCTCCTGTGTGGGATCTTGTCAAAAGCCTTTTGAAAATCTAAATATACCACATCTACTGGCTCTCCCCTATCCACTCTACTAGTTACATCTTCAAAAAATTCTATAAGATTCGTCAGACATGATTTTCCTTTCACAAATCCATGCTGACTTTGTCCGATGATTTCACCTCTTTCCAAATGTGCTGTTATCACATCTTTGATAACCGACTCTAGCATTTTCCCCACCACCGATGTCAGACTAACCGTTCTTTAATTCCCTGGTTTCTCTCTCCCTCCTTTTTTAAAAAGTGGGGTTACATTAGCCACCCTCTACTCTTCAGGAACTAATCCAGAATCTAAGGAGTTTTGAAAAATTATCATTAATGCATCCACTATTTCTTGGACTACTTCCTTAAGCACTCTGGGATGCAGACCATCTGGCCCTGGGGATTTATCTGCCTTTAATCCCTTCAATTTACTACCTCACTTCCCTACTAACATGTATTTCCCTCAGTTCCTCCATCTCACTAGACCCTCGGTCCCTTACTATTTCCGGAAGATTATTTATGTCCTCCTTGGTGAAGACAGAACCAAAGTAGTTATTCAATTGGTCTGCCATGTCTTTGTTCCCTATGATCAATTCACCTGTTTCTGACTGTAAAGGACCTACATTTGTCTTGACCAATCTTTTTCTCTTCACGTACCTATAAAAGCTTCTACAGTCAGTTTTTATGTTCCCTGCCAGCTTTCTCTCATAATCTTTTTTCCCTTTCCTAATTAAGCCCATTTGTCCTCCTCTGCTGGTCTCTGAATTTCTCCCAGTCCTCAGGTGTGCCGCTTTCTTTTGCTAATTTATATGTTTCTTCTTTGGACTTGATACTATCCCTAATTTCCCTTGTCAGCCACGGGTGCACTACCTTCCCTGGTTCATTCTTTTGCCAAACTGGGATGAACAATTGTTGTAGTTCATCCATGCGATCTTTAAATGCTTGCCAATTTTATATCCACCGTCAACCCTTTAAGTATCATTTGCCAGTCTATCTTAGCTAATTCATGTCTCATACCTTCAAAGTTACCCTTCTTTAAGTTCAGAACCTTTGTTTCTGAATTAACTATGTCACTCTCCGTCTTAATGAAGAATTCCACCATATTATGGTCACTCTTACCCAAGCGGCCTCGCATAACAAGATTGCTAACTAACCCTTCCTCATTGCTCAATACCCAATCTAAAAATGGCCTGCTCTCTAGCTGGTTCCTCGACATGTTGGTTCAGAAAACCATCCCACATACATCCCAAGAAATCCTCTTCCTCAGCACCCTTACCAATTTGGTTCACCCAATCTATATGTAGATTGAAGTCACCCATTATAACTACTGTTCCTTTATTGAGCGCATTTCTAATTTCCTGTTTAATGCCATCCCCAACCTCACTACTACTGTTAGGTGGCCTGTACACAACTCCTACCAGCGTTTTCTGCCCCTTAGTGTTATGCAGCTCTACCCATATCGATTCCACATCCTCCAGGCTAATGTCCTTCCTTTCTATTGTGTTAATCTCCTCTCTAAACAGCAATGCTACCCCACCTCCTTTTCTTTCCTGTCTATCCCTCCTGAATATTGAATATCCCTGGATGTTGAGCTTCCATCCTTGGTCACCCTGGAGCCATGTCTCTGTAATCGCAACTATATCATATTCATTAATAACTATCTGCACAGTCAATTCATCCACCTTGTTACGAATGCTTCTCGCATTGACACACAAAGCCTTCAGGCTTGTTTTTACAACATTCTTAGCCCTTATACAATTATGTTGAAAAGTGTCTCTTTTTGCTTTTTGCCTTGGATTTGCCTGCCTGCCACTTTTACTTTTCACCTTACTACTTTTTGCTTCTACCCTCATTTTACACCGCTCTGGTGTAAAAAGACTCACTTTCAAGGATTCTTCATCTCATGTTCTCGATGTTTATTTATTATTATTATTTATTCTTTTCTGTTTGCACAGTCTTCTGCACTCTAGTTGAACACAGTAATTGTGTGGTCTTCCATTGATTCTGTTACAGTGAAAATTCTTTAGATTTATTATGTCCACAATAAAATGAATCTTAGGGTGAATCATAAAAATAAAATGAATCATATATGGTGACATATATGTGCTTTGTTAATAAATTAACTTGGAACTTTCATTCAAAACAAATCTTTTCACAACTCAAGTCCAACAATGAATTGTTTTATGGACCTATTTGGATCAAATGCTGAGCATGTTGAAGTGAAGTAGCTGTTATTTTTCAGGCTGGTTTGGCATGTGGCATTTGCCCCTCTCTCTTCACAGGTGAATGTAAAGTACCCTGTGCTATTATCTCAAATAGTTCACTTTGTGTGCTTGCCAATATTTAACTCCTAAGTAACCAGCAAGCTGGCCATTGTCAAGTTGCCCAGGAATGTCTTGCAACACGACCCTCTACAGCAAGGTGCATGCTTAGTTGAAGCTGACCTACCAGAGAAATTTGTTCCCTGAAGTCAGCTCCAGTGTCATTGGTGAGGCATAGTGCCCTTTATCGTCTAACTGGTATTCCTGGGCGACAGAAATGCTCAGACTGCCAGCCCAACCTCAGCCCCGTGAGCTGCTGGCTGGCAAAGCTCTCAAAATATGAAGGCTTGTTAAAGCCTCTGGTGTTCAAAAATACACAAAATGAATCACGCAGTTGTAAAATTTTAAATCAGTAGAAAATTTAGAATTCCAAAAAACTATCAACATGGAAACAATTAAATTCATTTAACTTGGGCTGGATCCTTCGATAATGGCTGTGCTTACATTTTGTATGACACATAGATCTAATTGTTCTGGTGGCTTCATTGTCCTGTCAGTTCAGCAAGCTGGAGCTGTGCGACCTGGCCTCAGATGATGGAAAATACCCTTTTTGTGATCACTGATATTTACAAACAGTACCAAAGAATGCTCCTCTCCACGAGGAATGGTGCCAATGTACCAGAGTGTGTGAGCAAGAATCTTGATGTCAACTCATACTCCTGTCTCTGGCTTATTACTTGCTGCAGACCTTGGCAGCTTTAAGAAGCTTCGGGAGTCATCCCACATTGGGAGAATCTTAGAGGCTACCAGTAAATAAAAATGCCAACCTACCAGTTATGATTCGCTGCTTTAGAAGCAACAGGGGAAATTCTTCCTCCTGCTGAACGTGTTCCTCTGTGTAAGTGAGAACATTAACTGAACCTTTCAGGTCCACGTCATCTGTCAAATCAGGGCTACATTCTGATTGAGATTATCATACGTGTGCTCACAGCAAACACCGGCTGGATGTATTTCAGTATCCTCACTGGTATGGTATTTCATTCGATAAATTTGCACGTATGCATTGGCCTGCCATAATGGCACCAACTCAGCATTCACAGCATCCAATGAAAACGTACTGCTGGACACAATCGTGAAACTTCCATTTTTCAGTTTTGTGTGAAATAAATTCCTATCATTAGTCCTCTGTCTTAAAATTAACTTTCTTTTATTTGTATATATCAAAACAATGCCAATGCCAGTCGCACTTCAAATTCCAACTCAACAATCCAATGTTCTCCAAAATGCACATTGTCTTTTTGTTTCAAATCAGAACATTCCTATAGTTAGCAAAAAAAGAGTGTAAGTAATACCCCTGACTGGTTAGAAACTTCCCTGGCTACTCAAACAGACATAGCAGCAGCAAGGCTGTGCAACATAAGTCAGATTGCATGGTAGTTTTGTTGCTCTACTAGCAACCTACTAACGATGAGCTCAAATCCAATTTAACAAAATCCACTACGAACCCACCAGATTCACAATCTTACCAGAATGTACAAGTGTCTAGAACTAACTGATCTTAAGTTGTTCAGGGAAGGAAGCCCATCAGCCCCATTGCCATCCACTCTCCCAAGATGAAATAGACTTCCATTTAGGGCAAAATAGTTGACTTACAAAGGCGTCACAGCTATTAAACAGGTGAAATGAATACATTTTGACTGCAGCCTAGAAGGAGTCACATCTGGTTACCCTCCAACTAAGAGGCTACAGAATAATTGTGGTTTGCACCTTATTTTTCTACCTGCACTGAGTTTCAGTGCATTCTGCATCTGGTTTTCTTCTTACTATGTCAATGTAATTATTTCTAGTGTGATCTGTCTGAATGCCACACAAAATTAAAACTCTCCACTCTGTCTCCGTTCACACAACAACAATAAAACAATGAATTAATAATATTCCTCATTCCTTTTATTCATCAATAGTGCATATTTTTCAAAATGTTTATAGAAGAGAAGCTGCCCATGGTTAAACCCAGTTCTTCCCAATGCTTTCCCCTGTAACTTCATTGATTGAAATTTACGTATGGTGAGCTTTGGGAATTATTCAGGAAGATGCAGGAGTATCATGCTCACAGATTGCCACAGGAAGGTGGACAGAAGTTCTCAGTGTACCAAAGCACTTCTGTAAATCTTGAGCTACACACCTAAAATGCTAGAGACACTCAGCAGGTCAGGCAGCATCTATGGAAATGAATAAACAGTCGACATTTCAGGCTGAGACCCTTCAATCTTGAATCCTTATTGAAAATGTTGAGTGGCAAACTAAATGCTTCTGGACCTAGCTGTAAATAGACAGCATCACTGAATGTGATTTTTGAAATGACCATAAGAATTATGGACCCCCACCCATTGAAAACATAAACAGATGGTTAAGCAGAAGCTGTGTGATCTTTGATCCATAGCAATGGAGATGAGTGCTCCAGATGTAGTGTTTCAAACCAGACACTCTAAGAAGTACTCTTAAGGGGTAGGCTTAACACCATGAGATGGACAGGCATACCAGACTGAAAGCTGAGCATGGATTATTAATACATTCTGGAACACTTATTCAGAAATGTCCTCTCCAAGCTTCCCCATCTTTCCTTCCACTTTTGAGTCGTCATTAACGTTTATCTCTTTAACTGACTGAAACTTATATACTTTACATGTTGAGAATAAAGGAAAAACTGCAATTGCTGGAAACCTCGCATAATAAACAGAAACTGCTGGAAACTCTCTGTAGGTCAGGCAGCATCTCTGTCAGCACCTGACAAAGGGCCTTTGACCTGAAATGTTCACCCTGTTTCCCTTTCAAAGACCCAGCATGACCTGCTGGGTGTTTCCAACGTTCCCTGTTTTTATTTCAGATATCAAATTTTGTCTGCAAAGTGCCACAGAATATTTTCTCATGCTAAATATGCTATATAAATAAACATAGCCTTTTTTTTTGTGAACAGTCCACATTCCCACTTTTCTGGTACAGGAAATATTGGGATATTCTGCCACATTAACGTGGAATGGTTCAAGTTGCGGTAACCGTTTGAATTGCGTATAGAAGTTGTTTCTTTTTCTCAATGTCACAGTCACAAATTAAAATGCCATTTCCTGTCACTTGATATAGCAGGCTCAGTGTCTGTGGTCATAGCTGCTATTGTTCATGCCCTTGTCAAATCTGGCAAATAGTCGTCATAATGACACATTTAGTCACCTTTCATAATGGCAATATTTGATGACAATATAAGATGAAGCTGTCAAGAGTGGGAAGTTAGTGCCAATGAGTTGCTTTTCCTCCACAATAAGTGCTTTTCGATGATTCCTACGTAAATTTTGTTTTCTGTCTGATTTTCCACTAAACAATACAAAGCTTATAAGTTACATTTTCAGACTCATGGAACTCTCCTGTTTGCAAACACTCAAAAATTACATACACAGTATGCAATAGAACTCTTGAGAGGATTCACAGTAGAACTACAAAATTGGGATTGAGCTGAAGCCCTTCAAGTTGCAGTCCTGAAACACACAGCAGCATAGTGGTTAGCACAAGCTCTGCAGTGCCAATGATCTGAATTCAATTCTTGCTGCCGCCTGTAAGGAGCCTTTATTCTCCCCAAGACTGCGTCGATTTCCTCCCAGTGCTCTGGTTTCCTGCCACAGTCCAAAGATGTACCAGATGGTAGGTTAATTAGCATTGTAAATTATCCCATGACTAGGCTAGGGTTAAAAATGAGGATTGCTGTGCGGCATGGCTCGAAGGACGAGAGGGACCTATTCTGCACTGTATCTCAATGAAATAAATAAATAACTTAACTGTGAGACATTACTCTGTGTTTAAAACAACCATGTTTTCATTCTAAAACTATTGTTATCCTTCTGCATAATGTAGACCATGATAAATTGTTTTAACTAAATACCCAAATGCAGACAAAATTACATTACTTGCCTTTCTAATTCATTCCATAACTTCCATGCATGCTACATTAGTAACACTTCCAAGGATATTTCCTGAATGTTCGATGTGAGCAAAGAGATTTTGGTAAGTTGAGACCTATTTAATTTTGAGGAAAATTTTTCTGTAGTTACTACTAATAAGTTAGAGGAGCAAGAAAATGGATAGTTTAAATCTGGGGTTCCCAACCTAGGAGTGTATGGACCCCTTGGTTAATGGTAGGGGGCTCCATGGCATAAGAAAGGCTGGGCACCCCTGGACTTTAAATGAACCATTGTAAAATAGTCAGTGATCGTCATGACCCACCCAAACTATAGGTGACTGTGTTAGTTCTCCTATTATGTCCTTTTTTGTATTGTATGTAATCCAGCAGATTCCTTCTAGCATTTTATGTGTGATAAACACTGAGTTGCCATTAAACTGTGCTTAAAAACGTATCCCTTTTTCATTTCTGCTTTGTCTTCTTTTCCTCTCTGCTGACTGCCGCTGAGATATAATGTCACAGAAAGCAAGTCTTTGGCGCCAGACTCAAATAGGACATGTCTTCCTGTTTGAGCCTGGCAGTTAAGTACAAACAAACTTGCTCGTAATATATTGAGCACAAATTATCTATGTCAATGCAAATAATTGAACAGAAATCAAAGTATTATGATCAACAGAAACAACTTTGCCTCAGCACATCATCCTAAACTCCTTTCTGGTTATACTTAGCATTGTGAACTTGGGCCTTGTGATCTCAGCTACTGGTCTATAGAGCAAACAGGAGGAAATCTGCAGGTGCTGGAAAATCAAGCAACACACATAAAATGCTGGTGGAACACAGCAGGCCAGGCAGCATCTATAGGGAGAAGCACTGTCAACGTTTTGGGCCGATCTATAGATCTGAGTTAAAATCCAACCACAGCTACTGTCAAATTTAAATTCAAATAATTAAATAAATTTGGAATTAAAATCTCTATGATCATAAAACTCACATTTCAAAAAAAACAAATCTTTCTGGGAAAGCCTTATTCTTACCCAGACTGAAAACTGACATCACTGGCCCGAAATGCGCTGACCAGCCGTACAGTTTAAGGAGTAAAGGATAGCCAATAAGTGTGAGCCCTGCCAATGTCATCACATTCCCTGAATATTTTACTGTCTCTTTTGTCTCGTGGTATTGAGGTCTAAGCCCAATTTCTATCCCGGCTGAAAGCAGTAAAGCGGTCACCAAGCAGCAGTCAAGCCTGTCTGTGGCTGAGATCCACGTTAAGCAATGCTTATACCAAGTGAGCTGTCAGGAACTTCCCTCTGTCTCGGCTTTTGTTTCCAATGAACTCGCTGTCTGAAAAGGGAGTGAAAAACTCTGGATGGGAGTTTCCGCTGTAAAATACCATAACTTTTTCCCTCCAGCTGTTTTCTACGGATTAGGGAAAATCAGCCCAGCATGTGGCAGAGGGGCAAAGAGGGGATCTTTTTTTAATGCAGTGATTTGTTATGGTGGAATCCATGGCCTGAAAGGACGGTGGAAGTATAATCAAAGGTAACATTTTAAAAGCAATTATGTTTGCAATTTAAACGTTAAAAAATCAAGACTACAGGGCATAAGAGAAGTGAGACTAATTTGGAAAGCGCTTTCAAAGCCTGGCATCCGTATGATGGAACCAGTAGCCTTACAGGCTAGAAACCTAGGAGCCAATAAGTAGCTGTGCTAAAGTGGTGTTGCAAAGGCACATTCTGCTGTCTTAAGTGTGTAATTTATTTATCAGCCACGAAGGCTTGAACGATAAGCTGGCGCCATTCGGGGTGATGTTCCCTTCAGCACACGATATGCACAGGTAATTTGAGGAATCTCGTACACATGCTAAAATTAGCCTGCACTAATTGATGACACGCTGCACCTCTTAAACAGGAGATGCCAATGAATTACTTAATCAGTGCTGGAAGGCACCTTGAGGAATACCTCCAATCAGAGCAGCATCAAGGTCTGGATTTCCCTGCAAAAGACGTTTACACCCATGGAGTGGCTCCAAGTGTTGAGTGCTGCATTAAAAAGGTCAAATGCAGAAGTAGTCCAGAGGAGAGCCGTAGTATGCCCACGACCACACTTTTCAGTTGTATGGGATGAAGATCACAAACAAGCTGGCTGCCAGAGAGCCTCTGGCCAATGTTGGTCATTGATTATGAAGCTAACCTTCCTACATTCCACTTTCTCCTTAGCCCAGGGTCCCTTCTGCCATCTAGGTTCAAAGTTCATAGTAAATTTGTTATCAAAGTACATATATGTCACTGCGTACTATCTCGGAATTCATTTTCATGCGGGCATTCACAGAAAGTACAACGAAACACAGTAGAATTAATGAAAAAGCACACACAACAAAGACAATCAACTGATGCGCAAAACACAACAAACTATGCAAATACAAAAAGAGAAAGAAAAAAATAGTGATAATATTAAATGAATGAGCAATAATTATTGAGAACATGAGCAGTAGAGTCCTTGAAAATGCATCAGGGACTGGAACTGGTTCAGTGTTGGATTGAGTGAAGAAATCCCTTCTGGTTCAGGGGCCTGATGATAAGGGAAAATAATTGTTGCTGAACCTGGTGGTATAGAACCTGAGGCTTCCGGATGCCAGCAGTGGAAAGAGGTGGTTTAAACACCCACCTTTTATCTGCCCCTGCTGAGAATTGCTCAAATTTACAATCAGAATCTGGTTTGTTATCTGACATATGTCATGAAATTTCTAGTTTAGTGGCAGCAGGACAGTGGAAAACAATTGCTACAAGTTACAATAATAAATAAATAGTGCAAAAGAGGATTAGTGAGGTAATGTTCTTGTTCTGTTCAGAAACTTGATGGCAGAAAGGAAGAAGCTGTTTCTAAAAAAGTTGAATCAGGCTCCTGTACCTCCCCCCTAAACAGAAGAGCACATATCCCAGGTGGTAAATGTCCTGTATTATGGATGCACTATCTCTTGAAGAGGTCCTTGATGCTGGGGAGACTTGTTGCTTTCTCACTTCAAGATGGACTACCTGGACATGCCAGGTGGATGAGTTGCAACCATCAAAGAGCAAAGAAGGAGTTGCAACATTATTTGCACTTGCATACCACCGGCTCAGGCTTGGACAATGTGTGGGATGGTAGTCGGTTGTTCAGTCTCTGTATTTGGGTGAGTTGTTAAGCAAAACTGGATGACAGATCAACCAAAGTGAAAGGGTCAATCGAGTTCACTGAGGCAAGTTGAAAGTATTGTTCAATGGACTTGGGAGTTGCAGAGAACTTCAGCTGAGCAAATGATGGAAAACCTCTCTAATGAATCATCTAATACCATTTTCGACCCTAAATGGCCAATTCTGAAAATTCATTGGCAACCCATAGGATGTTGCCATTAGAAAATGGTCAGTGTTGTAGGTCAAGATAAAATGCTGAGACTTCCATTTGATACAACTGGGTAATGAGGAAGTCATGCTAAATTCTTAATTCCCAGTCCAAAGTTCAATGACGGAGGTCCTACTGCTTTATGGCATAAGCTGCTGCACAACATGGCCCATGTTAATGGACTGAAGACTGAGACTGGTTTCTTCATTTCTGTTTTCCACCTTTCTCATTAACGACATCCAACTGTTCTGTTGCAAGGGCTGGCTTTATGGTTGCCAGATGATGCAGAAAACGACAGTTAATGGTTAATATGACACTCACTTCTGAAGAGCATTGCAAGGCTCCTCACTTCCGAAACACTGCCAAGGACTCTAATGAGATTATAGTCCCCAACAGGCATTATAATTGGGTGACACACCCAAAAGTTGTCATTGTAGAGAGGAGCTGAGAGAGAGGTGGGCAGCTTTTGTCTCGCAATCTCCAGGCATCCTTCAGATCCCACTCCCACTGCTTCTGCTAATGCTAGACACTCTGGGACAGTGGCAAATGCACCATTGCCATGTTGTCATTGATTAACCTGTAATTAAGTTTCTTTGTTGTACCAATTGACACCAAGGTTTCAAACTATAGCACCGCAATCCACTGAGTACAACAATTGTTCCTCCAAGTTGGTTCACACCAAATGCATGAGCAATTGGTTCCTCTAAAAGCTGCTGGTGCTGGGTTCAGCTATACTGATAAGACCTTTTTTCTTCATAAAAAGTTTGCACAGTTTATTCCTCGCACTTCAATGAGTCATCTTCACAGGGGACCTCCCAATTAGGTTTTGCACATTGTTTTGTTCCGATGAAATGTTGAGACTCAGCACAATGACAGTTCTCTTTCCTTCGACACACACTGACTTGCTGAGTTTGTCTAGTACAGGGGTTCCCAACCTGGGGTGTGAGATGGAATTTCAGGGGGTGCGACAAAAAGTGGCTTGTGTCCTTGAGTGATGAGTCATCACTCAGCCAGTTGCCAGTGTGCCTTGAGAAGTGGTAGTAATGTTTCTCCCAAGCACACTCCAGTCTCCCCCTGCCCGAGTCGAGAGAGACATAAACTCACTCCAGTCTTCTGCTGCCTGAGTCAGTGTTGAGGAGTCTCATCAGTGTTACCTGGGAAATTACACCGCAGAGTTGAGGAGTCTCATCAATGTTAGCTAGAAGGTTACATCTCAGAGTTAAAAATCATCTCATAATGCCAAAATCTTTATACATCCCTAATCAACCATCGAGTAACAACTTGGCGTTAAAACCAAACCCGCAGACAGTAGATAAATTATTCAATTATAAAATTTTAAAAAGCCGCTTTTTGAAAAAAAGCAGCTGAAGTCATTCATTCATATTTGTCTCAATGTATTAAAGAAGTTTTTGAATTTCAAAGGTTTTTTTCTTGAGTCATTGATAATTTTGAATTGTGTTAGCTGAGGAGGTATCATGGTTAGCACCGAGGACTTTGAATCGTGTGATGGGAGTTCATATCTCCGGTAATCATCAGAAATAGGTGTGTAAATTCAGTAGAGAGTAGCCTAATAAGTTGTGTCGTGTCCCCGTAGCATTTCCACCTGACGATTTATCTTGGCGTAATCGCAGATAATATTGTAATTTAATATTCGAAAGCGTATCTCTCATGATACTTTGCTATAGGTGTGTCTGGTTGAGTAAAGTGGTCGTCCCTGACTTAGTCAGGTAGTTTTTCTCATATTAGTTTATATTTTTCTCTTTACCTTTAACCCTTCATCATGTCAAAAAGAAGGAAATGGAATGATGACTTTGTGTGCTTTGGTTTCACTTGCACAACAGGAAATGATGGCTTGCAAAAACCACAGTGCATTCTTTGTAGCATTGTGTTTTCCAACTCAAATCTGAAGCCATCCAAACTTCAGGAGCACTTCAAGAACAAGCATGACGGAGCTGATGTTGAAGGACATGATGTTGGGTCATTGAAAATCGAAAGAGCTTGTTTTGATTCACAAGGTACTCTTCCAAAATTAGGTTTCGTTTCAGTTGAAGAACCACTACTTCTTGCTGCATACCAAGTGGCCAAATCCAAGAAGCCCTATACAATTGCGGAAGAGCTCATCAAGCCATGTGCTTTGGAAATGGCAAAAATTATCCTGGGCAAAGAATCGCGAAAAAAATTTGAACAGGTGCCCCTATCAAATAATGTTATTCACAACCGAATCAGTGATTTGACTGAAGATATTTTGGACCAAGTCATTCCAGATGTCAGAGCGAGTCCTCTTAAAATCTCAATTCAGTTGGATGAGTCAACTGATGTCTCCAGTTGTAGTTAACTCATCATATTAGTGAGGTATGTCAATGATGGTGCTGTGAAGGAAGATTTCCTGTTTTGTAAAGATCTGAAAACAAACACAACTGCAAATGATGTGATGCAGCTGGTGAAAGACTTCTTTGCCAAACATGATTTAGATATCAAAGTCATTGGTTCTATGTGCACTGATGGGGCACCTGCAATGCTTGGAAATAAATCTGGCCTTTTTGCATTGATGAAAAAGGAGATTCCAGACTCACAATTTACCCATTGTTTTCTTCATTGGCATGCTTTGACATAAAAAACATTGCCTCCAAATTTGAAGAAAATCCTTGATACTTGTGTGAAGATCATCAACTGGATAAGGGAATGTGCTTTGAACCATCGCATCTTCAAATCATTTTGTGAGGATCTGGGAAATGAGCATTGAGTTTTGCTTTTCCACACAGAAGTCCATTGGTTGTCACAAGGACAAGATTTAACCCACTCCTTTGAACTGTAGGAAGAAATCAAAGTTTTTCTGGAGGAGCGTGAATGTGATCTGTTTGAGGCAATGGAATCACAGGAAATCGCCCAAATGCTGGCTTACTCAGCTGACATTTTCACTCGTATGAATGACCTGAGTGGTTCTCTTCAAGGAAGATGGATAAACATATTGAAGGCTTGTGAAAAGTTGAATGCCTACAAAGGAAAGTTACATCTTTGGTGTTGAATGATGGAAAGAGGCAGTCTCTCAAATTTTCCTTCACTAGAAGAGATGGTTGATAATGCTGGATCCATAACTCCTACTGTGCGTGAAGAAATTGTGGCTCATTTGGAAATGCTCTCAGAATTGTTTGATGGATATTTTGCTGCTGGAGACCTGAAGATTACAGAAGAATGGATCATGAATCCATATTCCTACAATTTGGAGAAATTGTCAGATGATGAAGAGCTGAAGGAAGATCTTATTGATTTGCAGACAAATTGAGCTCTTGAAATTCAATTTAAAAGCAAGACTTTGGAGGAGTTTTGGTGTGCTGCTCTGGATATGTTCCCAAGACTTGGTGGAAAAGCACTCTTGTGTCCTCATTCCATTTGCAACAACATACTTGTGTGAATCTGGATTCAGTTCTCTTTCGTCAATCAGGCCAAAATCTAGGAATCGCCTGAATCCATAGGCAGACCTGCAGATCGCAGTCAGCATGTAAGTTCCACGTTTTGACAGAATCATGAATGAGAAGCAGGAGCAAAGAAGTCATTGAATTTTATGTTCACAATTGGGATTGATTTTACTGTTTACAATTATCTCTGCATAAATTAGAATCTAATTGCTCAATTTATATTTTCAATTTATGTATTGAGTTAAAAGCTTATTTTTTTATGTTCAATTTGTTTGCCTGCAGTACTGTATGTAGTTCAATTTGTGGTTCAAATATTAGACATTAGACCTTCATCTTCAAGTGTGATATTACTTTTGTAGGGGGTGCAAACGTTAATCAAACATTTCCTAGGGGTGTGGGGCATAGAAAAGGTTGGGAACCACTGGTCTAGTACTTCCTGAAATCACCTCTGCTTCCTTAAAGTGCTTTGCATGTCAATGCATCAAGCATATTGAAGTCTGTGATTGCAAGTCCCACCTTACTTCATGCACACGAAAATTGCATTTCTCTTTGATGCCCCTCATTTCCCTTGTAAAGTGAATAAAGATACACTTTGAGGAACTGAAATGCCTGGATTGATGCAATTCAGGAGAATGAAAGGGTAAGCTCTCAAATCAATGCGCTTAATGGATTGAATTACCTTCTCTTATTGCAGGCAAGTACCAAGTGTGCCCACAGGTTCATATTAGCAGAGGATCGAGAGTGTTACCTCCTGGCAATCCAATGTGCAGAATGAAATGGTTGTTTCTTTCCTGTGCAGATGCAGTGTAAAGTTCTCCACTCTGTACCAATAATGTGCCTCAGTTCCAACTATAGAAAAGCACCCTCAATTCAGCAGTGTAAGTTTACTGTGGCCCCTCAGAGCAGAACTGCCAACTGGCAGTGATAGATTTTTGTACTGTAAACACAAACCCCACTAGAAAGTGGATTAAGACTGTACAAATTTCACATAAGACCAGCAGATAGAAAAGACTTTCATTGCCTTACTCTGGACTGGATTTGAATCAGAGTACTTTGGGTGAAAGGACACTATATAACACAATCCTCCACCCAACCTCTGAGATGGTTACTTTCCAAGGTCAGAATTAGAAAGAGGACAGTGAAAATATTTAAAAAGCACAATTAATTTTAAATTTCCAGAATCTGACACCATTAAAGGTCATTAGCATGAAATCAGGATGTTCTGAAATGGGGGCTACTGACATGAAATGGTTTGGCACCGATTTATAAATCACTTCATGGCTTGGTGCTGTGGCTAGTCGTACTATGCATTTGCAGTATTGTAAAACAGCTACACCTCCAGGTTGACTCAAATTCTGTGTTACATCTTGAATATGGCGGTCACAGAACGGAAGATATTTCATGTTTTTGTAAGCATAGCAAGTAATATCAGATCATTTTCTTTAGGCTGGCTGCAACTTTATGAATGTAAGCAAAGTGAAGTTTAAAAAAAAATCCCCAGGCAAATGTTGGAAACTTCTTAAACTTCAAATTTTATTTTTCTCATCTGAGCCCAATTCTGATTGTCATTTAACACTTCCCAAGAATGATATGTTCTTGGCTATATATGTATCTTGAGTCTCCTATGTTCAGCAAATAGAGAATGCTGCACTGCTGTTGTCCATTGGTACATGGACAACCTTCTTTGTAATGCATCCTCTTTCCTTCCCTCAAACTAGAAAGGATTAATGTTGACTTTATGTAACATAGGTAATAGTGAACTGGCAGCCTATGTTACACCTCCCTTATATTAAAATTCTAAGGGATATGAAATAGGCTGTGAGCTGCTCAGCACCCACATTACTTTTAATGGCATGCAAGAAACCTCTGTTCTGCATAGTACAGATCTGTAGATTAAAGTAAGGGGGAGGATTTAAAGCTCTGAAGAGGGAAGATCTTTTTAGTGCTTTCATTTGCATAAAATGGAGAAATTATTGATTGGTTCAGGATCTTGTACATGAATACATCTGTTGAGTCATATACATAAGATATCTCTCTCAGGTTAACCCATCGGACAAAAATTGTGAACTCTAAAAGTACCAAGCACTGTACAATTTGTAGAAGGCTGGAGGTGCAATGACTCTGCTGACGTTTTTTTCTGGAAATGCACTTCAAGTAGCTAAATTGTTTGCCTTCTTTATCAAGATTCTTTTAATTTTTGAACAAGGCTTAAATATTTCCTTTTTTTTTCTTCCTAATATAATTATGTTGTTTGATAATGAGTTGCCTTTTTCGATGCCTGCTCATGTTCACTTCTCCAAAGCTTGGTTTATTGTTGTGGACAACATTCCTTGAAACTGCCAGACCTTAGCAATTACTTGGATATTATGGAGGTCACATAAAAGTGTTTCGTTCTCAGTTGCTGATATTTACCTAGCTTTTGGTTATTTATTCTGGAAACAGATTTGCCACTATGGCAGACTGTGGTTTTCTTAATGACAGAAGAAATTTGATAGCAGTGATGATATCTTTCCCACAAATTAACTCTCAAGGGAGAATGAATACATAATGCCAGCCAGACCTGAAAATTAAAGCCACAAATATAACTCTTACTTAACAGTGTATACAACTATAAATTTTATCAGGGTTTTTTTTTGTGAAGAACTGTCTGAGTAGTGGATATCAGTGACTGCATTATTTATAATCTTATGAGTCACAATTACAACAATTCACCAAAAATGATCTGCATTAAAAAAGTTAAAATGTTCAAAGAAGCATTAATCAAACAAAACTTGACAGCTCTTCGTCCAATGCATTATAAGGATAGATGCTCCAAAAATTCATTAGCTGCTTTTAAGCAACAGGGTTAGAATGGAAGAGAAAATGTCAAAGTTCGAAGTTAATTTATCATTAGAGTACATATATGTCTCCATGTACAATCCTGAGATTTAGTTCCTGTGGACATGCTCAGTAAATCCATGGAATAATAACCATAATAGGATCAATGACAGCTGCACCAACGTGGATGTACAACCAGTGTGAAAAAAGATACTTGGGGTGGGAGGGGATGATGATGCTATGAGAATGGATGTGAAATTTCAGAGCATAAAGGTGCGGCTGATTGAAGACTACTGATGGTGAGAAAATAGAATTCATGTGATGCCCTAGAAGCCAAACTTGAATAAATGTAGACTTATTATTGGACTGAGGTGTGGCCAAAAAGGGTTATTCTATGAAGGAATTTGAAGTGAAGATTGAATGCATGGATAATTTTTACACTGACATTTCTTTGAGAAGGCACATAACTTTATAATTTTACTGAGACATTTTCTTGTATTATGTGCAAGTGATGTGATTTGTACTATTATGTTATTGCAAATAATTCTATATATAAGACCTTTTATAAATTCAGTACCCCTTTAAGAACTAATAACTTACTCAAGAGCTCCAAAGTATGTAGAAAGCGACCTGGAAACTGAACTATTCTGACTAAATTAAAACTTTGTTTTGGTTTGTAAAATAGTTTAGATTGTGAGAAAAATATACAGTTAAAAGAAACATTGTTTGTACACAGCCAATAAAAGAAACCCTGCACTTAATGATTTAAAGATGTGCTGTTCCTCTCTAACAGTTTTTGTGAGCGTGTCAGGGCAGTAATAAAAATGAAATATGCTCATATTTTACAAATCGAAGTCCCTCTGCTTTGAGACAGTTAAATTTGAGGAATAGTAACCTGTCACTTTGACATGCAGACAAGCAAATGTCATAACTATCTCACCTAAGGCACCGTTGTACATGTTAACTTTTGAGTGTGGACGTGTAACCAGGAGGGGACAACCTTCCCTTGATGGTGTCTCTCAGCTAAATATAGAGACCTGCATGTTACTGTACTCAAAGCCTAATGTTTTAGCATTGCCACTGACAGTAGGTTTGAAAATCAAGCCTTGTGGCCCCATTCCCTGATGACCATCATCTTGGCACCATAAGTGACTTTGTACTCATTTCCTCTTATAAACAGAACTTCATGCTGTAGTTGAGGCATTCAACTTGAATGGATTCTTTTAGTTTAAAATGGAAATCTATCTGTACTGAATCTAAAATATCCTCTACATCAATAGTCTTACCACATGTAAGAATGCCCTGGTTCAGTTTATGTCTGGCTCTATAATTTATTATTATTATTATTATTATTATTTTCTTCAGAAATAATGAACGTTGTGAAATACAAGAGCCACATCATGAAAGTTGTTGTGTACTAGATCTGTTATCAGTCAGCAAACTATTCCTTTAAATGCTTTGCTTTGCTCAATCTGTTTTTGTAATAAAGAAGCCCAGTGGATTGCAAAGGCAGGATTCACACAAGCATAGCTTGCACATGCTCAGTTCAACCCCAGAAAATTCCCTGTGGAGAAATTGAGGCCTACACCAAAACATTTATCTTAATTAGCTACAGTCGGGTTTGAAATGACTGGTGACCCTGAGTGTTAATGTCTTTTGGAAAGCACTAATTCATATTTCCCTTTCCTCCGTGTTTTATAGCCTTTGAATACATTAATTTTAATAGATAGTAACAAAATCTGTTTTCTTTGTAATCCTGCGGAGAGAACATCTCACAGTTATAGTTACTCATGGACAGTTATTGTTTCTGAAATAGTGACACAATGGAGAATCCTCACCAGTCAGCTTTAATTTTGGGCTCTGCTTTCGTAACCCATGTTGTATTCCACAAATGTCGACAACAGTCCGCCTCACTAGAATTCCCAAAAATTCTAGTGACTCAAGTCACGAGTGAGGTTATCATTGTCGGTGTAGCATGGAATTATGGGTGGGGCTTCTTCTACCTCATGAGGGTGTTCCAGAGCAGAGATTCCCAACCTTTTTTCATGTCTTGGACCATTAAGGAAGGGGTCCATGGACACCAGGTTGGGAACCCCTGTTCGAGGAGGACCTACTGGGAGTGTCATTCTCAGATAAGTTTTGATTAATTAAGCAGTTCATGAAGACAACAAAATCCTGGGCCCTACAATTTCATACAACATATTGGGTCCTTAGATTATTTAAGAGGAATCTATCCACGATTTGACCCTTGTCAGTCACTGCCAGATTAGGGAAATTATAAATGGATTATAAAATGTCTATCTCAATGTCTATGAATGGGCAGTCAAATTTTCCATGCAAAATTAACAAGGCCTGTTCAATATTACACTGTTAAATCTATGTGCCTCACCTGATATCTGTTATTCATGTGTGAGCTTGAAGAGTGAATATTTAATATGGTGGACATCTTTGACTAACACCTGTCAAAGATGCACGTGGCATTTAACCATCCGCATCACAGCTTTTGACGTTAAACTCAGAGTTTTCTGAGGAAAAATATATCATGGCAACTATTAATCCACTAAATACAGCTCATTCAATTACTTCCTACCTTTAAGAAATTAATATTTAATTCACAGGCTATCAAATTCTATATGTGTGCTTGTGATGATTAGAAATATAATGACCATAGTACAATAGAGACTGGAGGATTTTGGAAGCTTGTGAATGAGACAGATTTCTGTTCTTTTACTTAATGGTCTTGTATACAGCCTACTCCTAGACTTACTGCCCACCATGCTTACTTGCACTAATTTATTACAGATTGAGAAGACTGGATGACCCTTGTACCCAAGCAGTGTCTCAAGTGATGCACTGGCTTGGCCTCAAGTTACATAACCTAAGGCCTACCCTTCAGAATATAATGATGAGTTATTGGCAGCCCAACGCGGTCAGAGGTCTTGAAATTATTTTTAAATATCCTTGACAATCAAAGTCATTCAAAAACAGTCAAGTGTGTTTATTTAATTATTTTAAACCTACATGAAAAATGAAAGCATCCTAAAGTGTTAATCATGAAAGCATTAAAACAGTAAGAGTGGAGGTTAGGATGAGAGTAGACTTCATTAAATTGGATTGCAGGGGAGATTGATGGGATGGAGTTTTCCTTTGCTCTTAATTGAGATGTTTGCACAAGATAAGGTAAAATAAAATTGGTGACCATTTTACCTTTTCAATGACCTCCTCGTGCTGACCTGAAGTGAAGCCATAGAATCTGTGCAGGACACTAGTACTCTACTAATGAACTCAAGCAAGGAACCCAGAGGCAAAGCAGGAGGATGGACACAGTTTGACCTCCAGCTTTTCCCTCACCTCTGCCCATGAGCAAGCAGGCACAGAAATCTGAGAAAGGCTAAAGAGCAGCAGCCATCTGCACACAGCTTCCAACCAAGTACTGTGTATTTCTCTTTATAGAATCAGATGGGGGAGGAAGCACTTCTCCAGAACTCAGTATAAAATTATTGATTGCTGTATTTGGGTAACAAATGTCAAAAAAGCAGACTTAATTTTCTCAGTGAATGCAACCTGGCAGATGAATGAACCTCACGGGAATATTAGACCCACTGTATTTCACTTAATGTGAAAAAAAATACCCTTTGTTTCATTTCTGTCAACTGATGCCGGATCAAAGGGCTAAAGCACCTTGTGCTCTATACTGTACAAATCTGTGGACTCAAGTGGAATCAGAATGAAAATCAGGTTTGTTATCACCAGCATGTGTCATGAAACTTATTAACTTAGCAGCAGCAGTTCAATGCAATACATAATATAGATAAATAAATAAATCTATCAATTACATTGAACCTATATCTATCAATTACATCAATGTAATCTATCAATTACATCAACCTATATTGAATAGATTAAAAATTGTGCAAAAAACAGTAAGAATAGAAAGTGAGGTAGTGTTCAGGGATTCAATGTCCATTTAGGAATCAGATGGCAGAGGGGAAGAAGCTGTTCCTGAATTGCTGAGTGTGTGCTTTCAGGCTTCTGTATCTCCTACCTGATGGTAACAGTGAGAAAAGGGCATGCCCTGGGTGCTGGAGGTCCTTAATAATGAATACTGCCTTTCTGAGATACCACTCCCTGAAGATGTCCTGGGCAGTTTGTACGCTAGTACCCAAGATGGTACTGTACACATACTGTACGACCCTCTGCAGCTTCTTTCGGTACTGTGAAGTAGCACTCCTCCCCCACTCCCATACCAGACCCTCAAACCTCATACCAGACAGTGATGCAGCCTATCAGAATGCTCTCCACGGTACAACTTTAGAAGTTTTTGAGTGTATTTCTTGACATAACAAATCACTTTAAACTCCTGATGAACTATAGTCACTGCCATGCCTTCTTTATAACTACATCGATATATTGGAACCAGGTTAGATCCTCAGAGAACTTGACACCCAGGAACGTGAAGCTGCTCACTCTCTCCACTTCTGATCCCTTTATGAGGATTAGTATGTGTTCCTTCATCTTACCCTTCCTGAAGTCCACAATCTTACTGACATTGTGTGCCAGGTTGTTGCTGTGACACTATTCCACTAGTTGCTCCTGTATGTCCTGTATCACCACCTGAGATCCTACCAACAATGGCTGTATCATCAGCACATTTATAGATGGTATTTGAGCTATGCCTAGCCACACATTCATAGGTATAAAGAGTGTAGAGTAGTAGTGTAAGGACACTGAGGTGCACCAATGTTGATCATCAGTGAGGAGGAGATATTGTCACCAATCCACACAGATTGAGGTCTTCCGGTTAGGAAGTCGAGGATCCAATTACAGAGGGAGGTACAGAGGCCCAGGTTCTGTAACTTCTCAATCAGGATTGTGGGAATGATGGTATTAAATGCTGAGCTATAGTCGATGAACAGCATCCTGACGTAGGTGTTTGTGTTGTCCAGGTGGTCTAAAGCTGTGTGAAGAGCCATTGAGATTGCATCTGCCATTACAAGGTATGTTACATATCTCTTATGTTACACGATAGCATCAGACTTGAGGAAGGAAGTTACCCGAGTGCTATCATATGTTTCTTTTGAACCTAACACCTTGCAACTGTTTAATCCAACGCCTTTGGGTTTTGTGATATTTTAGCATCAATGCACTCTTCTCTGCAAGAGTACGTTGGTGAATTTTGGAACAATTTGCTGCCCCTTATCAGGACAGAAAAATGATTAGGTTGCATTTCACCACAAAGATCCAAAGTGCAAGTCAGAGCAACTGAAAACAAGAACCTGATTTGTTTAGTATGCTCACAGCTGCCTTCAGTTGGCAGTTTCGACACTGTTTTAAGAAATATGCCAACTTACAACAGCTGTGAGCTGACTTGTTCTGGGACCCAGGAGTAAAATATGAGAAGTTAATATTTTCGTTCAGGGTGCATGTAAGTTATGTTTTAGAAACAAGTGGTATCATGTAACAAGTTCTTGGATGTGAACATACAAAACTGAAAGGCAGGAAAACCGTAAATGACATAATCCAGATAATAACAAAATAGTTCCATCCTCTGTCCTCCTTCCTCACCCGTTTCTACAGCCATGTCATCTCTTGCCCGAGCTAACCAAAAAGGGTAAAAAAAAATCTTGGGCAGACGAGGAAGTGGAGTAGCGAATGGAACTGTTGCCTGACAGCACTGGAGATCCAAGTTCAGTCGTGACCTTGGGTGCAGACTGTGCAGAGCCCACGCATTCTCTCTGTGACTCTGTGTGATTGTTCCAGATGCTTCAGTTTCCTTTTACATCACTAAAACATGCTAGGTTAATTGACCAATATAAATTGTCCCTAGTGTGTCAGTGATTGATTTAATATACGGAGGATAAAAATATTGGATCAAAGTAAGATTAGGGCAGCTGGCTGGTTGATATTCAGTACAGCCTTGATGGGTGAAATGGCCTGTTTCAGAACTGCATTTCTCAATGACTTTCAATTAAGTTGCCTCACTGCCCTGTTTCTCAAGTCAAGTCAAGTCACTTTTTATTGTCATTTCGACCATAACTGCTGGTACAGTACACAGTAAAAACAAGACAACGTTTTTCAGGACCATGGTGTTACATGACACAGTACAAAAACTAGACTGAGCTATATAAAAAACAACACAGAAAAAAAACTACGCTAGACTACAGACCTACCTAGGACTGCATAAAGTGCACAAAACAGGCATTACAATAAATAATAAACAAGACCATAGGGCAGTATGGTGTCAGTCCAGGCCCTGGGTATTGAGGAGTCTGATAGCTTGGGGGAAGAAACTGTTACATAGTCTGGTCATGAGAGCCTGAATGCTTCGGTGCCTTTTCCCAGATGGCAGGGGGGAGAAGAGTTTGTATGAGGGGTGCGTGGGGTCCTTCATAATGCTGTTTGCTTTGTGGATGCAGTGTGTAGTGTAAATGCCCATAATGGCGGGAAGAGAGACCCCGATGATCTTCTCAGCTGACCTCACTATCTTGCGATCTGAGATGGTACAATTTCTGAACTAGGCAGTGCTGCAGCTGCTCAGGATGCTCTCAATACAGCCTCTGTAGAATGTGATGAGGATGGGGGGGGGGGGGGAGATGGACTTTCCTCAGCCTTCGCAGAAAGCAGAGATGCTGCTGGGCTTTCTTTGCTATGGAGCTGGTGTTGAGGGACCAGGTGAGATTCTCCGCCAGGTGAACACCAAGTTCTGCCACTACTTCCAGGATTTCGAACCTAATACATGAATTCCCCAGGCTTTAAAAGATCAACTTTCTCCTAGACGCTCTGGAGTGGTTTTTTTTAATCTTCCCATGAGCAACTTACTGCTTTGCCATGGCAACACGAGAGCTGATGCTGTAATCTGAAGGAAAACAAACTGCTGAAGTAATTCAGTGGATCAGTGGATTCAGTAGAAGGGAGTGGACTGTCAAGGTTTGGGTTGGGACATGTTATCTGGACTGGGTCCCTGAATCACTCTACATGAACGGTTTCAACCTGGAAAATCAACTGTCCATTTTCCTCTCCAGATGTTGCCAGACACGCTGATTTCCTCCAGCAGTTTGTTTATTGTTTTCCTGTGCAAGGTGGTACTTGAAAAATGGTCATCAAAAAACCCTCCCACAGGCAGTCAAACTGCTAAATAGCTGCTCTACCTGACTCTGTTTTGGACACTTTTAACTTGCACAGGACACTTATAACTTGATTTTAACTGACATGTGGCTGTTGCGTTTTATTATTTATTGTTGTGTTCATTATTTAGTGTCGCGTTTGTTAAGTTACAATTGTACTGCTCCTGGAAAAAGCTGTCTCATTCTGACCTGCAGAGCTGATGTACGGTTAGAATGACAATACAGTGTTTGAATCTGAATCTGCATCTAACTGGGAAATTTGAAAGTCCACCCAATAAGAATTCTGTAACCCAAAGATTTTATGAATTTAAGCGCTACTTAGTTTGGTATGTATAATCAATTTTACGTCATTGTTTCTGATGTTTGCATGTGCAAGGAAAAATTTAAAACAGGACTCGATCCGATAATAAACCAATCCTTCCTGTTAATTTTTCCCTGGTTTCCACTGAGAAACATAGAAAACCTACAAATCTTAATGTATTATTGTACTCAATTTTACACTTTATGAATGGTTTATAGATTAATTGCTGTATAAATAGTAATATCTAAATACTTTGCTAAGAAATTTGCAGTTCAAGAATCCTCCTGTCTGGCCAATGAACACTGCTTACAAACTTCAACCCAATAGAACTGAGTTTCATCATGCAGTGTCCTAATTAAATCCTGTGTTTCAGGTCAGATCAGAGGGCATTTTCACATGATACATCTTTGAAACAAATAATGAGGATTATAATCAATACTAAGTGGATAACAGACTGTGAAACTGGTAAATAGATCAGAATGGTATCTCTGGAGAAGCTACAGTAAGGTGAGAACATTCAATCCTTATGGGAATGTTGGAACTGATTCCAGCTTCTTAATTGCCTCGTAGAACCAGGTACTATCTTGAAGCGTTCTGTTTGTCATCGAGCAGCAATGTTAAGAAACAACAAATAAGTTACGCCTTCTACCCGGGGGCTGCAGTTTCTTCTTAACATCTGGCATTCACAATAAATGATGTCTGCAATGCCAGCTTTAGCTTCCTACACCCAGTACTGTAATTTCCAAAGCTTTTCCTTTGAAATATTAAATGTAGTCTAAATTGAGATGAGATAAACAATCCTTACAGAATCAAGACGTTAGAGAAATAGCCAAGTGCAGTATTAGAATTTCTTGTTGTTGACCATCCCGAAAATATAAAGATTATCAACTAACCTGGCGTTTAGAGGTCTCTTCGTCTCTTCGCTGGTGAAGCACGTAGCCGTCTTTGCAGGACACAGTGCATTGGTCCCCATTGTAGTGCCCAGCACCTGTGCAGTTCAGTATTGCATTTTGAAGTCTGAGCTCTTGACAGTCAGTGGCTTCACACGAATAGTGGACACAGCTGAAAGAGAGAAAGAAGAGATGGATTGGACTTGCTTTTCCTCTTCCTATATCCTCCATATGCTTTAATGAACCTATAGTAGATGGTTAGTGATGGTTCACATTGACAATGGCATTGTCTGAACCATATGACTTTGTTTCCCTGTTAACACCAGATTGCCTGCATCCAAACAGGTATGCAAATAGATCAAAGCTGTAGGTGAACCTTTTAGATGATAAAAGCTTCCAAATAATTTGAACTAAACATACTATTATAGTTAAATTAGGATGAAACAAGATACAGAATTTGCCATAAATTGTGCAGCAGTTTGTGCGTCAAGGATTCAACTTACTGAGAATGCCATTTTGGGTTTTAACAGTTCTATTATTTATTTCCCAGCTGCTTAGAATGTGCACAAAATCTTGTAATGCAGAACATGAAAATTGATTGTTGAAAAGTAAAGGTCACAGAGTCCATTTGTTCCTTTTTTTTTGCATTTTCAGCAGAAAATATGGGCAGTAAATTTATACATCAGAAGATATAGATCAACACCTGCATCATTAATAAATGTGAAGTGAGCTCAATCATTTTCTTTCCACACAACACCCACTGACATTTATTGCCCATCCTTTATTACTCTGGAACTGAGTGACATGTTATGCCATTTCAAAGTCCAGTGCAAATCCTGAGGAATCTTAGCAAGCTAACTATTAGAACCTGTTGGGTATTCAACAACGAAATCTCTGGCCGAGGTTAGCTAGTGAATTTGTTGCTTTGGTGTTTGTGAAGCTGACTGGCACCTCAACTGAAGGTCCACAAGCATCAACATCGAGGTAATTTATCACATGGGGAAAAACAGAAGATAAACTTCCCTATCTAGTTTTCTGAGGAGGAATCTCCTTCAAAGGAAGTCCAGCTTGGGAGTAGGGTGGGCTTTAATAAGGTTTTACAATATTGCCTACAATTGTTCATCTTGTTCTAATTAAGCATTAGATCCCCACTGATGTGAGGGTTTGGTGTATGTATTATTATCCTCTTTCAGAATTCTATAGCTAGTTACTCCCTGCTACGTCACTGGCATATAAAGCACCAATGAAAGTCCACTATCTCTGTTTCTCCTTGCCCATCTTCTCTATGGTGCTCCAGGTGTGGTTCAGGGTTCTCATTTCTGACTGGATGGAACCATGCCAAGCATTAATGCGGTGTTCATCATTACAAGATTTTGGTCCCCTGCGTTTCCTCCAACCCTCAAGGGTCCACTGATGTCCTGTCTTGATGATGGAGTTGGCCTCTTTTCTCATCACGTGCCCAATCCATCTCCAACATTTCCTCATGATGATTGTAGCCAGTGTCTTGGTGACACTGTAGGAGTAAGGCCAGGTTGGAGATCTTTCTTGGCTAGAAAATAAGGAGGTTCTTCTGGAGGCTCATGGTGTAGAATGACAACAGCTTGGCAAGGTTGTTCTCTGCCATGTTACCAGCATTCTGACCTGTACAAGAGTGTGGAGAGAACACAGCTCTAGTACAGCTTCACCTTGGTGTATATGAGGTGTCCAAATTACTCACTCAAATGATACTTGATACAGACTTAAAGTCATAAGATTTTTAGTGAGTGTATAAGATGGGAAATAATGAATATATCTTTGCATTGATTCATTTATTGCTCAGTGGGAGCATCTGATGTTGATGTCATTATTTGGAATTTGGAATTTGCAGATACCACATTCCATTAAATAGATGCGTATTAGGACATAAGCAGGGTTACAATTTCCACCCTAACATGGGGCCACTTAGTGCAATTTCTGGGTACCTACACAGCCAGACCAATCCAGAGCAAACTTCGATATAAAGGCAGCTTTCCTTTAAATAGTTCAGTAAGGATCCCTGTTAGATTCTATGGCTATTATAAGAATGTGAGCTTTACATTTTCATTTTCATTTTAAAAATCTAGATAACTCAAGTGCACAAACAGAACAGCTTTGGATATTGTGCATTTTAATATAGAAAGCTGCAAATAACTATTTCTGATGAAAAATCCCAAAGGAATTTTCCCAGTTTTCAACCTAAATTACTTCTGGAGTCTATAAAACTTATCAAATATTCCAACAGGTTTGTATTCTTGCAAGATCTCTGAAAGTAATCCTAACATATCCCGGGGATCGTTCAATCATTTGCCTTTTTCTTTCACAGTCTACTGTTTTTTTTTCATGATTTTCAGTTTAGCATTTCACACTGCTTAATTATTAGTCATCTAGACAGTGTTTTTTAAAAAATATTTGACCTACTTTCCAATCCTACACAGTTCTATTGTACTCCGCATATCCCAGATGCCTAGGTGTTTATTCCGTTCCAAATTTCTGATTCAAGGGGATATTCACCATGTTACCACATTGTCTCCTAGAAATCTGGAGGCTTGAAGAAAACTGAGTGGACAAGAAAGGTTCCTCTGATATTTCACTCTTACTGACTGTCAATATAAATATTGCGCTGTGAGTTAATGTGTTGAGACTTCAGAATTTTGGTCAATTGTGTATATTGCATTAGAACATGTCACTATTGACTTTGATTAAAATGCACAGAACAACTGCAGAAAATTACCACAACAGCTGACCTTCTCAATACATCTTATCTTGGCTTACAAGTCCTTGGATATCACCTGGTCATTTCATCTTCTTTCTAGCATAGCTCTCGCTGTGCAACTGCTTTCTGAAAAAGTGGAAGTTTTATATATTTGCCACACCAGTTTAGTGCTTTGAGAGAAATGCTTTCTTCATCTTGCTGAATTATCAAAGTATCAACTTTGTCTAACACAGGCATGGGCAAACTTCGGCCCGCGGGCCATATGCGGCCCGTTAAGCTTTTTAATCCGGCCCGCAGAACTTGATGAAATTATATTAATAAACCTTGTTAACGTTTTCCCCCCGCAATTCTGGCATTTTCCCAATAGATGACGCACTCTATATACATTGACCTTTGTTGAGGTGCAGCGTATTACTCCACATTTGCGCTTTACTTTGTGACCTTGTGGCGACCCATTTCCTGGCACATCCGAACCGGCTCACAATTAGCCAGCGTTCCGGCTAAGGGAGATAGCCTGCGGGGATTTGCGAGCACAGAGCTCCGCATATTGGCGCGCTCTCACTGTTCTGTCATTGTGCGGGTCGTTGTTGAGTTTTGGCACGGGGGACAATTGAATAAGAAGGAGCAGGACAAGTAGACCTGCATCTCCTACCATTTTTGAAATAAAGACAGTCAGGAGGAGAGTGATGATGATGATAATATCTTGAAGGATAACAGAATTTTCAGTGCTTTAAAATAATAACTTACTATTAAAAAAAGCTGTATTTTATTCATTTAATTTTCAGTGTTTTAAAAGACATTTCAATAAATAGCTAAATACCATGGGACTTCAAAAACAGATATTTTGTTGTAATGCATTTGTTCATTTTCAATTGAAATTAAAGCATATGTTTTCTACATATCCCATGATATTTTATTTTCTCTTATGAGGTGTATTACCAAAACACTCCGTCCATCTGCTCCTGGTCCGGCCCCCCTGTCAAATTTTAGAACCCTTTGTGGCCCTCAAGTCAAAAAGTTTGCCCACCCCTGGTCTAACAGAAGCCTGGAGTAAAAGATTCACTGAAACGTGCTCACATGATCCATGTGCCAAGTTATTGGAAGGAAAGGGTGCAATGTTTTCTGAGATTGTTGTATATTCTGTATTCCATATTTAGGGAGAACATAAGACATAGGAGCAGAATTAGGCCATTCAGCCCATCGAGTCTTCTGTGACATTCGATCATGGCTGATTTATTATTCCCCTTAATGCTATTTCTAATGCCTTCTCCTGTAGTCTTTGACGCTTTTACAATTCAAGAGCCTATCAATCTCTGTGTTAAGTACACCTAATGACTTAACCTCCAGAGCCACCTGTGGCAATGAATTCCATGGATTCACCACAGTCTGGCTAAAGAAATTCCTCCTCATCTGCGTCCTAAAGGGACATCCTTCTAGTCTGAGGCTGTGCTCTCTTGTCCTAGAGTATCCGATGAATGGAAACAGCCTCTCCATGTCTACTATGTCAAGGTCTTTCAATATATGGTAGGGTGCAAAGAGATTGAGTCCCCTTCCATTCCATTAAACTCCAGTGGGTACAGGCCCAGAGCCATAAACAGTTCTGCTACATTAACCCTTAAGTTCCTGGGATCATTCATGTAAACCTCCTTTCAAGTGTTTAAAGCTTCAAAAGTTCATTTTATTATCTAAGTATGTATACAGTATACAACTCTGAGAACCTTCTCCTCTGCCAGCACACCCTTTCTTAGATACGGAGCCCATAACCTCTGATAATTATGGAATAGATTAGGGGTCACCAACCTTTTTTGCACCACGGACAGGTTTAATATTGATAATATTCTTGCGGACCGGCCGATGGTGGTGGGGGCAGGAGATGGGGGTGTTAATCATGACCGTAATATAGGTGATAAATCAACTATAAGTCACTTATTAGTGGTTAATGCACTCAATTTTGTTTCTAAAAGAGTTTATCTAACGACTTTAATATTAAACACAGTGCATATTTTCCTCACATGAACATAGTGATAAGTCAATTATAACTCACTTATAAGTCAATAGCACAGTAACATTTTAAGTAACATTTGGATATTAAACACACAGTGCATATTTTCCTTGTATGAACATATAAAATCATTGCAACACACCAGTGAGAGCACAAGGTAAGGGCCCGAGGTCCCCATCCCGGTGCTGTGGCTGTCGCAGTCCGGAGAGAGCGACCGACCGAGTGAGGAGTTTGACAGGGCATGCACCCACCCCCCCTTGTAGGAAGGTAGGATCTATCGGCTGACAAAAGTTCGGCTTGAGGGATGACTTTCAGTAGATCGCAGCGCGGTAGCTGCTCTGCTACTTACAAAGCCCTGAGCCTGAATTAGGTCGTCTGCGAATATCTTAGTACCTGGTTCCCCATGAACATTTGGTGTGCTGAACAGGTTTAGAGGCGGCACCCATCTGTCTGCGCTCCAGGAAACAGGTTGCCGGTTACCCGAGGCCAACCTGTGAGCCCTGGCGCGAGGGTATCACTGCTTTGAAGCGACTGATGACCACGCGTGGGTAATGACTCCGTGTGCGTAAAGACCTCACGAGCGTTCAAGTTCAACAGTGGGCGTGACAGGGAATGAGGAAAGGTGCAGCTGACTCAAATCGTTTCATATCGACAGATCATATTATTTCCTCGCAGCCTGGTAGCACATGCTTCGCGGCCAGGTACCGGTCCGCGGCCCGATGATTGGGGACCACTGTTCTTTACCATCCATGATGCCATCTACTTTGGAGGCATAAGCAAACTTACTAATCAGGCCACCAATATTCTCTCCCAAATCACTAATATAAATGAAAAATAATAAAGGACCCAGCACCAATCCAGAAAACGCAAACAAAATGCTGGAGGAATTCCGCAGATCAGGTCGCATCTATGGAAATGAATAAGCAGAGCAGTTCATCAGAACGGGAAAGGAAGGGGGAGGATGCGAGAATAAGAGGGTGGGTGGGGGAAAGAAGTGCAAGCTAATTTGTGATAGGTGGAGCCATGCTGATGGGGGAGGGGTGATGAAGTAAGAAGCCAGGAGGTGATAGGTGGAAAAGGTAAGGGGATGGAGAAGTAGGGATCTGTTAGGAAAGGAGAGTGTACCATGGGAGGAGGAGAAGGAGGAGAGGCATCAAGTGGAGGTGAGGAGAAGAAGTAAGGGGAAGGGCCAGAGAGAGGAATTGAAGAAGAGTAAAGAGCGAGGGGTAAAATTACAGTACTTTGGAGAAATTGATGTTCATGCCATTGCGTTGGAGGCTACCTACATGGAATATAATGTCTTGCTTCTCCAACCTGAAAGTGGCCTCATCGAAGGAGGCCATTGTCCAACATGTTGGAATGGGAATGGGGATATGAATTGAAATGGTTGGCCATCGGAATATCTTGCAGATGGACCGAAGGTGCTTGACAAAATGGTCCTCAAATCTACGTCAGGTCTAGCCTCTGCAGTGTGGGCAAACTTCAAAGCAACTTCGCAGTGCAGCAGCAAATCATAAGTCATACACACCGGCACTAATCCCTCTGCAGCACATCAGGCTTAACCTAACATAAGGCTTAACAATTGGCAGAGCTTACTAAGCAAAATTATTTTATCCTATTTTCCGTTTGGATTATTTAGGTCTCACCTGCTGTCCCTTAGAAGTATAATCTCTACTACACACTACCCCCCGCCGCCCCACCGCCGTGAGAGTACCAGGACTTGTATATACCACGGTATGTCGTCTTCCTGTCAGCTTGAACCAGTCTGATCACTTTCCTCTGCCTTTCGCATTAGAAGGTATTTTTGCCCACAGAACTACTTTTTTTTACACCATTCTCTATAAACTCCTGAGATTATTGTGTGTGAAGATTGCAGCTGATCAGTGGTTTCTGAGATACTCAACCACTCTGTCTGGCACCAACATTCATTCTCCGCTCAATTTCCTCCCCATTCTGAGGTTTGGTCTGAACAACAACTGAACCTCTTGACCAAGTCTGCATGCTTTTATGCATGACGTTGGCTGATTAGATATTTGCATTACTGAGCAGGTGGGGGAAATGGTTCATCTTTTGGGGTAATGCTACAATGGAAAGAAATAGATGGAATAATCAGGAAATGTTTATTAAGCAGAGCTGTATTGCCTTTCCAAAAGTGAAAAAGCTGTAAGGAAAAGGGAAGTCTGGGGGAAATTAAAATACTGTACTCTGAGGCTGCAGAAGGGAATAAATTAGTTTGGGAGAGGATTCTATGAAACTGTAATTCAGTGATAGATGAAGAACACAAAGGCCACAGGAATTTTGGGTTATAGCGAATTTAAGAGGATATAGAGTAGAAAATTAGGAAAAGTACTGAGCACAACATTATCAGTAACATTTATACCCAAACACAATACCAAGATCTTTTAAAACAATTCAACAATTAATCATGAAATATAGCTTATAAGAAAATCCACAAACACACTTAATTTGTCACATCTTCCAAACACGAGGGAGATATGCAAAAAGCAAATGATAGAATAAAACTTGTGTTATATTGGTCAGCAAAATCCTCCAAATAGTCAACGTCACACAATACAATCAGAGGACGAGGCACTGTCATTCAGCAGTGCACAGAACAACATAAAATAGGCTTGCAGCCAAGCAGATTTCCAGAATAGAATACAATACTGCAGAAAATAGATGAGGCTTATAAATAACAAGAACGAACCACAAACCAAACAAAATCTGTGGTGATTTAATAGACGTCAAACCACTACACTGGTCCAGCAGGGGTATGTCTGGAATCTTTACACAAGAACCAAAAGCTACTGAATTTCTTTCAGATTTACTGAGCTAAGAACACTGCTGGTGGACGTCAAGTCAAGCAGCCCAGAAGGCCCTAAATTCACTCGATAGCGTTAGCTAAGGAGCAATTCCAATGCGTCAATGGAGCACATATGAAAGGTTAGGAATGATGCAAAAATATACAATAGAATGAAAGTATTCAAATTCTGCTTGCAATACATACGTTACAGGGCACAACAGAGAGTCATACAACAGAAACGAGCACCTTCAGCCCACCAAGTCTTCTCTAGCATCAAATACCTACTTATGATAATTTTACTTGAATTGCTTTTAGTTTTCTCCACATTTCTATCAGATGCCTAGAGATTTTACCACTCATCAACACACCAGGGACAATTTCAAGTGGCCAGTTAACCTGTGAATCTAGACGCCTTTGGGATGTGGGAGGAATTGCCAGCACTCAGAGTAAACCCATGCAGTCACAGGGAGAATATGTAAAACTCCATGCCGACTGCACCAGAGATCAGAATTGGACCAGGTCATTGGACATGTGATGCAACAGTTCTACTAACTATGTTACTGTACCACTAACATTAAAAGCTATAAAATGCAAAGAAAGCAAACTTCTCGATCTACTGTTTTTGTTCTGGTATAATGCTTAAGAAACCAAATTTCCACTTGTTTAGAAAAATCTTTTAAAAAACTGCTGATGTTGAATATCTGAAATAAAAACAGAAGATCGTGGAAACACTCAGCTGGTCAGGCAGCATCTGTGGGAAAAGAAACTGTTAAATTATGTTCTTTCTTGCGCTGTTCTGATGATGATTCCAAGATCTAAAACATTTACTGGTTCTCTTTCCCCAGATACATGCTGAGTGTTTCTATTCCATTTGTTTTAGCGCAGCATTGTTGAAAATAACAGCTTTTTCCAAAGTAAAAAAAACTGGATCGGTCCAGAAAGGTTTAAAAAAGTAATTACAATAAATTATACTACAGGGTTTAAATTTTTTAAGATTAAAAAAATTGCGGAACTGGAGCCAAATTTGTAAAGAGTGCTTAACCACAGGATATAGGTTTAAGTTAGCAACTTTAGCTAATTGTACAGGTAGAGCAACTCTTAATAATGAAGTTAAGTAAAACTGTCTCACAGCTCTCAGTTCCAGGTCTACCCAAATTGGCCGATTGTTTCTATCACTCCAATATAACCAAAAGGACATATATCGCAAATTAACAGCCCAATAATACATTCTTAGATTGGGCAAAGCGAGACCTCCATCCTTTTTCAACTTTTCTCCTTTAGTGGACTATGAAGTACTCATTTAGTAGATGGAGCCCACTTATCTTTTCACTTGTTGGTTGTATTCATGTAGTTAAAATGACGATTTTACCAAAATTTTTATATTTATTTCAGAATATTCCTGTTTTTTTGACTAAGAAGTTTTTTGATCGGATTGATTCTTTTATTCTATCTTTTATTTGGGATAATAAAAGACCAAGAATTATTGAATGCCATTTACAAATAACAGCTTTTTATTAAAATATTTCCTCATCATTCCATTCAAAGGTTATCCAGACTGAATCTTAAAATGGTGCACCTGCATCATTCTTATCTATAAACAAAGCCGATGAGAATTAGCACATGATTTGCAAGACCTCACAAATAAGTTTAACTCTTGTGGATGTAGTTTGCTCCAAGGGTCCCTGGATAATGATGTATATGGCTCCTGAGGTTAACTAGCTTGGTGCCTTTAGATTTGCACAGGTTAATCACAAACTAGATAGTATTTCTGTTACTAGGTGAAATGAATGGGCAACTGAGAATCAATGTACAAATCTGGATATGACTAAACATACCAGGGTAACCAAACATTGATAGGAAGTGTTCTCTAGCTTGTTGCTTATATACTCATTAGCCACTTAATTGGGTACCTCTTGTACTTAATTAACTGGCTACTGAGTGCATATTCATGGTCTTCTGTTGCTGTCGTCCATTACTTCAAGGTTCAATGTGTTGCGCATGCAGAGGTGCTCTTCTGCACACGACTGTTGCAACACATGGTTATCTGAGTTACTGTCAACTTCCTGTCAAGTGGAACTAGTCTGGCCATTCTTCTCTGACCTATTTCATTAATGAAACATTTTCATGCCAGAACTGTTGCTCTTTGGATGTTTTTCTTATTTCACACACCATTCTCTGTGAACTCTAGAGACTGTTGTGTGTGAAAATCCAGGAGATCGGCGGTTTCTGAGAAAAAGACCCTGATGGGAGTTATATACCAGCACCCGAACAGTAGGCAGGATATGAGATATAGATTTCAACAGAAAATAGAGAAAGCATGTAATAAGGGCAATGTTGCGAAGGTCATGTAAGATTTCATTATACAAGTAGAGTGAGAAAATCTGGATGATGCTGAATTACAAGAGAAGGAATTTGTTGAGTGCTATGAGATGGCATTTTAAAGTAGCTTGTGGTTGAGCCCACTAGGGGAAAAGCAATTTTGGATTGGGCGCTATGTAATGAACCAGAATTCATTAAGGAACTTAAGGTAGAGGAACCCTTAGGAGGCATTGATCATAATATGATAGAATTCGGCCTGCAGTTTAAGAAGAAGAAAATAAAGCCCATTACAGTGGAATAAAGGGAATTACGGAGGGTATGAGTGAGGATCTAGCCAAATTTGATTGCAAGGGGACACTAGCAGGGATAATGACAGAACAGCAATGGCTGAAGTTTCTGAGAACAATTCAGAAAGCCAGGTTAGATACATTCCAAAGCAGAAGAGATATTCTAAAGGGAGGATGACGTGGCTGTGAAGGGAAGTTAAAGACAGCATAAAAGCAAAAGAGAGGGGCTATCATATAGCAAATATTAGTGGGAAGTTAGATGACTGGGAAGCTTCTAAAAACCATAGATGGCATCCAAAAAAAAAGCCATAAGCAGGGGAAAGATGAACTATGAAGATAAGCTAGCCAATAATATCAAAAAGGATACCAAAAGGTTTTTCACATATATAAATTGTAATAGAGAGGTGAGAGTGGATATTGGACCACTGGAAAATGATGCTGGAGAGGTAATGGGGGCCAGAAGTTTTGCAGATGAACTTAATATGTATTTTGCATCAGTCTTCACTGTGGAAGACACAAGCAATGTGCTGAGTGTGTTAAGGTCAGAAATGTGTGAAATTCCCATTACTAGGGAGAAGGTTCTTGGGGAACTAAAAAGTCTAAAGGTAGACAAGTTACCTGGACCAGAAGGTGTATATCCCAGAGTTCTGAAAGACGTATCTGAAAGGATTTTGGAGGTATTAGTAATGATCTTTCAAGAACCACTCAATTCTGGAATGGTTCCAGAGGGCTGGAAAATGACAAATGTCACTCCACTTTTTAAAAAGGAAGGGAGACAGCAGAAAGGAAATTATAGGCCAATTAGTTTGACTTCAGTGATTGGGAAGATATTGGGAGTCTATTATTAAGAATGAGGTTTTGAGGTACTTGTAGGCATATGATAAAGTGGGCCAGAGTCAGCATGGTTTCCTTTTGGGAAAATCTTGCCTGACAAGTCTGCTGAAATTTTTTGAAGAAGTAACAGGCGGATTAGACAAAGGAGAGTCAATGAATGATATTTACTTGGATTTTCAGAAGGCCTTTGATGGGTGCCACACATGATGCTATTTAACAAGTTAAGAGCCCATGATATTACAGGAAAGTTACTAACATGCATGGATGATTGGCTCACTGGCAGGAGGCAAAGAGTCAGAATAAAGGGGGCCTATTCTGGTTGACTGCCAGTGACTAATGGTGTTGTGCAGTAGTTGGTATTGGAACTATTACTTTTCAAATTATTTGTTAATGATTTGGATGACAGAATTGATGACTTTGTGGCCATGTTTACAGATGACACAAAGATAAATGGAGGGGCAGGTAGTATTGAGGAAGCAGGGAGTCTGCAGAAGGACTTGGACAGATTGGGGGAATGGGCAAAGAAGTGGCAAATGGAATATAGTGTAGGGGAGTGTTTGCACTTTGTGAGAAGGAAAGGTGGCGTAGACTTTTTGTAAGCAGGTAGAAAATTCAAATAGCTGAGGTGCAAAGGGACTTGCAGTTCTTTTGCAGGATTCCCTAAAGGTTAACTTGTAGGTTGGGACAGTGCAGTGCAATGTTAGCATTGACTTCGAGAGGACTAGATTATAAGAAAAAAAGTATGATGCTGAGGCTTTTGTTGCATTGGTAACACCACGCATGGAGTATTGTGAGCAGTTTTGGCTTCCTTATCTAAAAAGATGTGCTGGCATTGGAAAGGGCCCTGAGGAGGTTCACGAGAATGATTATGGGAATAAAAATGTTAACAGATGAGGGTCATTCAATGGCTCTGGGCCTGTACTTGCTGGAGTTTAGAAGAATGATGGGGGATCTCACTGAAACCTCTTGACCATTGAAAGGCCTAGACAGAGTGGATGTTATTGATAGTGGGTGAGTCTGGTACCAGAGGGGCACAGCCTCAGAATACAGAGTCTTTCATTTAGAACAGGAACAGGAATTTATTTAGCCAGAAGGTGATGAATCTGTGGTATTTGTTGCTATAGATGGCTGTGGAGGCAACATCATTGAGTATATTTAAAGCAGAGGTTGACAGGCTCTTGGTTAATCAGTGCATCAAAGGTTATGGGGAGAAGGCAGCAGAATAGGGTTGAGAGGGATAATAAAATCAGCCATGATGGAATGGTAGAGCATACTTGATAGGCTGAGTGGCCTAATTCTATTCCTATATAATATCATATGATGGTCTGATGATTAGATATTTGCGTTTAGGAGGAGGTGTACATGTGTACCTAATAGAGAGGGCACTGAGTGTGCTTTCTTGACATTAGCACTGCTTGTTATTCTTGTACTCAACTGCACCATATGTCTGACATCCACTGAAAAATGATTATAACTGCAAAGTGAACATACAGTATGCCATCTCCAATGCTAGAAATACATAATGCTCCAGGTTATTTGCCCAAAGACTTCTGCAATATCCATCTCAGTTTTAATATATCTAATTGGAATTATGTTTAAATAGAATTACTCTTGATAGGAGTTACAAATCACAAAATACAGACTTTAAAATTTTCTGTTGAATGGAGCCCTAATACAATTATGTCCCTCTTGGCAGACACTTAGTTCATTGGAATAAGATGAAAAATAATACCACTTGTTCCATCGCTCTCATCTCCTAACACCTTCATGGTATTCGCTATTTGGATTGTTTTCTTAGGATGATAGTATTACCAGTGAGCCTTTAAAGGCAAGTTTTCTCCCTTTTAATCTCCGGGCTTTGCGTAAGACCACACTTGAGCTTTGCAGTAAAAATAAAGTTTTATTGGTGGTATTAGTTCAGCCAAGGTCAGGCAATTCCAAACAAGTTCCAACATAGCACCAACATGACAGCAGAGAGAGAAAGTGAAAACCTCTCGGTCACACTTTGCCAGATAGTTTTGCCAGAAGGTTTCACCATGTGGAGGAGATAAAAACAGTATTTTCTGCTCACTGGCTGGTGGCAGTGAGGAAATTTGTGACAATGTGTTGTGGATTTTGAGAACATCCTTGTTTTTGTCATATCCTTGCTGAATTCAAAACCCACTTTTGATTTCTCTGGAAACAGTGACTTAATAATATCTTGCTTATAATATTTTAGCAACCAGTGTAAACTAGATGATTGATAACGCTAATATAATCAAATATAAACTGCTTTCCCTACTGCATCACCACCCCCAACTTAGTATTGACCAATTCCTCTCAGCCACTCTCTTAACCAGCAGGTGGTGCAAAGCTAAGAATTTACACACTGAACAGAGAAAGGCTCGTTAAAACAGAAAAGACTAGTATCTTTAATCTAGAGGAGGCTGATGGATAAGCCTAGGGAGATCTGAGATTTATGAAAGGATATGATAGAGCAAGCATTGACAGAAATGTTTCCACTCTGATGGGGAGCAAATTAAGACAGCCAGTGAATATAAGTTAATCATCAACAAAACCAAGAGGGAATTGAGGAGGAAGTCCTTTTACTGAGAGTGGGTAGAATGTAGATCTCACTCACGCAACAGTAATTGAGGCTAACGGCATAGATGTATTCAGCGGAAAGTTAGATAAGTACATAATGGAGGGATCAATAGAAGTGTATTCTGATGGAGTTAGATTAAAAGTGAATGGCGGAGATTCAAATGGAGCATAGAGCAATTGGATCAAATGGGCTGTTTCTGTGTAATTCCAAATATCCTCTGTCTTGCTGCACACAAGGTTTGAGGCCACACAGAATTTCGATGCTTCGAAGTGACTGTGATCCATGACAAATTCTGGAAACCCATTCACTGAGATGGTGTCACCACTATGCATGGACTATGTCAATAAGTGCTGCTGAATACCAGGCACCAATTAGAACTCCAGACTGACTGGTGGAGCGAATAGTTTAAGCAACAATTTGCATCAAATTGAGGTTCAACTTCAAGATAAAGTTGGAATTATTACTGAAGTGCATGGTTTAAATCTAAACTTCATGATTGTACCTTCAGTAAAATGTAGTCTTATTGCCTGTTTTGATTGCACAGTTATTAAAACAGTGATTTATTTGAGAAAAACAAATTGGAAGTTCAATATTGTAGACTTTATACAATTGTATAGTTTGGGGCATTTCAGACTCATGCTACTTGTCTTTTTCACCGTGCACAACAAAACACAAGCATACGTCAATGCATTTGAGGTAATTTACCCAGTCATTCTCGACTGCAATTATATAAGCATTGCCAAACAGGAAGCTACTTGGCTACGTAATCTGGCAACTCTTGGAAGAACTAACTTATTTTTCTTAAATATTAAAGTATTTTTGTAACTTTCAGCGCAAGAAATAACTGCTTCAATCAAAAGAAGGAGCTGATTAAATCTTAAAGTGAAAATTTAAAAAGTAAACATCACTTCTTTGCTTGTAAAGTGGTAAAGTATTGTTGGCTTGCTGGTTAAGTACTCTCCAGTGATACACTGAGACATATTGACAACAATTCATGTCTGCCCTGAGGTAGCATATACTAAATTTTTGCATGTTACATTTGGCTCAACTGACTGTGGAAGGAAGAAAGATCAGCTGTGATTTGCATTTGTAATCCTTGAATGATGATGGCGGCACTGAAAGGGAACATTTGACCCTTTGGAACCTTGCTATCACATTGAGAAAGCAGCCTGGATGTTTCCATTCTCCCATCCTTTCCATGTAGTCTTGCACACACTTTCTTATTCCTAATTTCCTATCTAGATCTTCTTTGAAGTCAATGCTTTGAAGTTACTCGTTTGAGATTGTAACTGTTCGCTGCACTTAAATACGTTTTTGCTTTTGACTCCTTTAGTTTCTTTTGACTAAAATCACCTGTTTGCCTGTTTAAAGCCCAGTATGCCTTTGTAACCTCACCTTCAATAGCTGTTCTTGTTAGCTCTTTAGAATTGTATCCTCTTATTTATGTTGATTTTCAAAATGTATCACTTTGCACTACTCTGTGGAAACAATGTGATCCTTTGTTCTCTTGAAGTCTAGTGCTGTCTCTTTAACTGCTGTGGTAAACTATGTGTATGCCTGTCTGGACGTGCCCCCCTGCTGACTGCTCCTTTGGCTCCTCCCACAGACCCCCGTTTAAAGGCGATTGGAGGCACTGCTCCTCCCTCAGTTTCCAAGATGTTGTGGTCACTTTTGCTGCTAATAAAAGCCTATCGTTCGCCTGCTGTCTCCGAGAGTTATTGATGGTGCATCAACTGCTTATTCACCTCCATGTTTATTATCATCCACAAATTAGTAAATGTGCCAGGTTTGCACCTGAAAGGTACTAATACATGTCAAGAAAAGCAGTGGTCCTAGTACTGATCCTTATAGAGTGACACAGATACTCTCCTCTGTTCAGAGTATGTTCTGTCCCTAAGCTAATCAAGTCAAATCAAATCATGTTTAATTATCATTCAAACCATACATGGATACAGCTGAATGAGATAGTGTTCCTCTGGGGCCAAGGTGCAAAACGTTCAAAGTGGTAAGCAAACATTTAAAAATAGCGAATAACATAATTCAAAATTCCTAATCTAATTTCCTATCCAAACTGCTATTTTGCCTTTTAAGGGTCCTAGTTTTGCCAACAAGTTTGTTTCGGCTCATCAAATCTTTGTGGACAGTAGCAACCATATTATCCTCATCAGTATTCTGTTATTTTAATAGAACATAGTGAGTTTTTATGATGCAAGAGCGGTTGTTTTTATCAGTTTCAACAAAACTTACAGAAAATGTGGGAAGTCTCTGGGAGCCAGATGGACCAAATGCCACGAGAGAGAGGCACATAGAGTATTGCATGCAGCACCTGTTTTTATACTATGGGGAGATTGTGTTTAAAATTGAGAGGGTGCAGAAAAGATGCACAAGGATGTTGTAAGGTGTAGAGGGTTGGAGTTATAAGGAGAAACTGAATTGCTTGAACTGTTGTCCCTGTCATGAACGAGGCTGAGTAGTGACCTTGCAACAAAAAAACTCAGTGTGTTCGGTTAACTTAGATAAAATAACAGTGTACTGCTGAGAATACAATGGTTGCTATTGGGAACCCTAAAAGACAAAATAAAAGCATGGATAGGAAACTAGTTTAGGAATTTTGAATTATGTTACTTGCTATTTTGAATGTTTTGCACCTTGGCCCCAGAAGAACACTGCGAGGGGCACAGGTAAGATGGATTAGCATGGTCTTTTTCCCAGTGTAGGGAGTCTAAAAATAGAGGCAGAGCTTCAAGGTGAGTACAATTATAAAAGGAATTAAGCAGGTACATGAATATAGAAACCTCAGAGGGATATGGCCAAACATAAGCAAATGGGACGAGCTCTGGAAGGCATCGCAGGACTGTTTAGACCAAAGGCCTATTTCTGAACTGTATAGCTCTATGATTCCATGGGAGGTGATTAAGACTGCTCACCTTAGACAGCATATTAATTCACTTGACCAACACACAAAATGCAAGAGGAACTCAGTGGGCCAGGCAGCATCTATGGAAAAGAGCAAACAGTCTTATGTATCGAACCCTGACCCTTCATCAGGAGGGTGATGTCCTGATGAAGGGTCTTGGCCCAAAACGTCAACTATACGCTTTTCCATAGAACCTGCCAGGCCTGCTAAGTTCCTCCAGCATCTTGTGTGTGTTGCTTGGATTTCCAGCATCTGCAGATTTTCTCTTGTTAATTCATTTTTCATGTGTGCATGCAAGAATGTGTAAGTATGTATACGTTTGTGTGTATTACTGGAATTTTCAATTGTTTTCACCAAATGGTATGTGATTCATATGGCCAAAGGAAAAATTATTCCCAGTATCTACAAGATTGACATATAGTTTTGATCCCCAGTTGTTTGGTGATGATTGGCTGCTTTCTTGAACCAGTAGATAATCTGCTTGGCAATTTAATTGAGTAACTAGAGTTAATGATGTTGGGCAATACATGCACAAAATGCTGGAAGAACTCAGCAGGCCGGGCAGTATCTATGGAGGAAAGCAAAGAGTCCACATTTCGGGCAGAGACCTTTAATCCAGATTGTAAAGAAAGTGGACAGAAACCAGAATAAAAAGGTGGGTTGGGGGTGGTGGTGTAGGTGAGTCTAGGTGAGCGAGAACGTCAGTGAGTGGTGGAAGGGAATGATCTGAGAAACTGGGAGGTGATAAATGGATGAGGAAAAGGGCTGAAGAACAATGAATCTCATAGGACCGGACAGTAGACCATGGAATGAAGGGAAGGAGGTTGAGAACTACAGGGGTGTGGTAGGCAGATCATGTGGATCAGGTAAATGCAGGTCAAGTAAATGGATTCCAGATTTTTTTTTAGAAACTTCTGTGAAAAATATTATGCCTGTGAGCATATTAATTAATGTGTATGATGTGTATTTGAAGATCAGCAGTCTTACTTTTGAAGAAATTGGTTGCACTCATAACTGCGCTATCCCCAATGTGGTTCAGTGCCGCAGACACTAGGACCTTGGGGAAACCCAGTCACACCACCTTGACTGAAGCTTTTGGCTCTCCTGCAGTGCAATACAAAATGGTAAAGACCGAGTCTTCAGTCAACCCTAACACAGTTGTGGTCGTGTAAATGGGCCTGATTCAGTGAATCATCTATGCTGCTGCAATTAGCAATCACGGAATTTAAAAACCGGGAGTTTAAGTAAAGCTTCCAATCTCTCTCAGTGGTCTGTGCTTAAATGGTGCAATTTAATTTGCTGCTTTTAAGCAAGGGAAAAATAATCAGATGGTGTCACATTAAATTCCCTTCAGAAACAAAAGCACATCAAATGATCTGCATTTCCTTCAATGCTTACTAATGACATTACCACAAAAATGAACAGAATGGAAAGCTTTTCAATAAGACTCAGTTTTGAGATGGGGGGGGGGGGACAATCACATGACCAGCATCAATTGTTCTAAGGATCAAGAATTGCCAGCTTTATCACATTGGTAACTCATCTGTGGCAAAGTAATTCACTTGTTTGGTATTCATTCAATCACCCTAAACATTCACACCCTTCACCAACAGCACAGTTCCAAAGTCTGTGCCATCTGCAAAATTTACTTGCCTCAGCCACTCCCGTGGCACCTCACAAACCTGGAATCTCTGTCATTCAGGAAGTACTAAGTCATTAAGTGCATGGGAACACCGGATCTTGCAGTTTTCCTTTCAATTCATTCACTGCGCTAACCTGGAAATAGTTTCAGCTAAACAAAATCTAAAAACAGGAACTGAATCTACAGAGGTGCACCTTAATCAGAATGATTGTAGCAATTCAAGAGTGTGGTGTACCACGACCAGGGGCAACTAAGGCTGGCCAGTGAATGTTAGCCTTGTCCACATCTATAAAATGAGTAAAACTCATAATCTCTCTTTAGGTCCAAGTTTGATTTAGCTGAATTACTTAAAGTTACGAATACTATATATGAGCAAGATGAAAGAGCTGATTGTGGACTTCAGAAAGGCTAAGACAAGGGAACACAATCTGTTCCTCGTAGAGAGATCAGAAGTGCAGAGAGTGAGCAGTTTCAAGTTCCAGGATGTCAGTATCACTGAGGACCTAACCTGCATACAATATATTGATTCAGGTATAAAGAAGGCATGACAAGGCTATATTTCATTAGGACTTTGAGGAGATTTGGTTTGTCAACTAAAATACTCAAAAACTCCTACAAATGTAGTGGAGAGCATTCTGACTGGCTGCATCACCATTAGGTAAGGGGGGTGCGGTGGGGGTGCTACTGCACAAGATTGAAGTAAGCTGCAAAAACCTGCAAAGTTAGTCAGCTCCTTCATGAGTATCCTCCATAGTATCTAAGACATCTTCAAGGAGTGATCCCTTGAGAAGGCAGTGACAATTGCTGAGGATCCCCACCACCCAGGATATGCCCGCTTCTCGATGTTACTGTTGGGAAGGAGGTACAAAAGCCTGAAGGCACACAGTCAGCAACTGAGGAAGAGCTTCTTCCCCTCTGCCATCCGATTCCTGAATGGACATTGATCCCATGAACACTACCTCACTACTTCTTTATTTTTGTTGTTTTGCACTACTTATTTTAAATTAACTCTTCAATAGACATATATATACATCCTGTAACTCAGTTTTTTCTCTATATTTACTTATCATGTACTTCATTTTACTACTGACATAAAGTTAACAAATTTTATGTGAGATATGCCGGTGATATTAAACCTGATTCTGATACTAGTTTGTGAGCAAAATTTCTGTCTTGAACATTGACTTATATCATTATCCATAATAACTTTTACATTTTATCTATGCTGGAAGCTACTTAACTTTTGAGAAGACATCCTGTCATGTCATAGTGACACAGATCCAGCTAGTTTATATCTTGCACTGATCTTTCCTCTCATAACCGACTAACATTGGTTTCTGATTCAGTTAGCAAAAAAAAGTACTGCAGATGCTTGAATTCTTAATGGAAAACAGAGAATGCTTGAGATATTCAGCAGGTCAGGCAGAAGCTGTGGAGCAAAAACCGATAGTATTTTGGGTTCTGAGGAAATATCAGCACTATTTAACTTGAATAGTTAATTTATTTCTCTCTCCACAGAGGCTGCCAGACTCACTATGGATATTACTGTGGTATTATTTCTCTTTGATTCTCCCAGTGCTTACAGTAACTTATAGAACTGATAAAACTCTCCAGCTCCCAAGTTGAGCAATTGGTCAGTCCCTTTGTGCCACACATTCCACGAGGTCCTGAAAATTATTTTCCAACAGTGGTCTGTCAGATTTTCTCCTGAGAGTCCCAATTGATTTTGTTTCCAACTCCTTTATGGGTATTGAGTTCCAGTTAAAAATGTGTTCCTCATCCTGCTCTGTTACCATTTACAGCACTGCAGACAATATTAGTGTGGTAATTCCCAAGTCTTGGCAACCAAATGCACAGCTGCATTCAAAGGATCAGTTCAATCACATTGTGCCACACTCCCATGTGCTGGCCAATTCAGTTCCAATATACAATCAAGTGAAAATCAAGGGCTTGGGTCCAGTGAGATGAAGTACATAATTTTCTTTCAATGTCCTTTATAAATAAGGCATAGCGTAGCTTGGACGTGTGCAATGTATACAATGGTGCTATCTGTGTCTATGCACAGTCTCTTGTAAGTACAGTCACCAGGCAGGGGCATGACCATTGTCCTCTTTGGCTTTGCTGGTCTAGTCAGCATGCCTGTCAGAGCATGCAAGATGTACTCCCCCTTGAAAGGGGCTGGGCCTTGTGTTAACAGTCTCTCAAATATTTTACATATGCAGTGTTTGAGTTGGAATCATTGATGATGCTGACATGCTGCAGCCAAGTGTATTGAATTGCTTGGACCAGTGAGAGAAGGTAATGACACGTGAAAATTATATTACAGAGTATTTTATGAGTGTGCTTATGTGGGGGGAGGGGGGCGGGGAACATTATCCTTTTGATGAATGCTCAGTTTTTCAGAAGGAGGCCTTCTAAGTATTGCCAGAGTAGACCCCAATTGAAGAATACAATGCTAGCAACTTCCCACCTATCTTGCTCTCCTATTGGTGAGCTCCATCCATGACCACGGACTGAGTGCAGTGTCTAACCACTTATTGGGAATATCCCTGAGCTAGATTCTTTGTATTCGTTCTACTGCTGATGGCATGGAATAGAAGCCCAGCAAATTTTTGTTCTCTCTATCCTCATTGCAAGTGCATTTAATTAATGAACGTTTCCCTCAGAATGAGTTCTCAAATGCTGAGTACATATTTGTTTCCATAGCACAATAGAAAATCATATATTTTCAAACCTATGTCGAAAAGAAAGTATTCCTCATTAATTAAATGGCATTGTGGATTCATTTGGTAGTGCTTTCCTGGGTCGTCCTTCTTTTTCCAATTAATAGTTTTAGCTTTAAAATTCTCAGTTTTGTTTCAAAGCCTTCCAGTGTTATGTCTTTCACTTGCTTTATGCTTCTACCCTGTGACACGCCAAAATTTGTCTCCTCCAATTCTCATCTTCTAGGCATCTCTGCCGTTAATCCGGCTCCACAAATCTCCCCTAAATGCAGAGTCAAGAGAGATATAGCACAGAAACAGGTCCTTTAGCTCACCAAAACCAATCACCCATTTACATTCATCCTACATTATTTCTCTTCACATCCCCTAGATTCCACCACTCATGTACAGATGAGGGAAAATTTAGAAAACAATTAATCTACCAACTTGCATATCTTTGAGATGTGGGAAACAACAGGAGCACTCAAAAGAAATCTCTGTTTTTAATTGGATGAATGTGTGTGCAGACAGCCCCCACTGTCAGGACTGAACCCTTGTTGCTGGTGCTTTGAGGCAGTAACTCTCTTTTCTTCAAAGCCAAACTCTGGCTTAACTTTTGGTCATTTAGTCAAATAACTCCAGAGGTTATTCACCATCGATTCATATCCAAAAATTCTACCTTCAAGCATTTTGCATTGTTTCGCTATGTCAAAGGCATCACATGAATGAAAGAACTTATTGTTGTCATTGCTTACACAACAGATGCTTGTTTCAAATCTTGAATGGCACAAATAATTAGAAATATATTTAACTCAGGAGTTCACTTACACGTGAATTAAAAGATTATGCAGTTTCTTTCAACATATAATTACTACAGGCTTAGTAGGTAACACTGCTCTGATGAGATGGAAATAGAAAGAGATCGCAGCACTCTACCTTTTCACATTTCATACCTTCAGGTCACCCATCTGTATTATCAATAGATCTGCCTGCCTTTCTGCAACTCTCAATGATTATTTTAACTAAACAGGAATTCCGCTGTGGTACACATTTCTTCCAGTTACATAATACATTTTTTCTTATCAGCTGACATCTAAATCACTGTATCAAATGTTTTCGCAATTCAAAATGGACATTACACATTCCCTTGGAGAAGTCAGTGTACACAGAGCTTGTGTTTACTTTTTTTGTTCTTAATTTGCTCTCTCCCTCCTCCTCCCAATCATTTGTGGGCTAGTGGGTACCATGGTTACTAGCTAACACCTATTCGTCATGTCAGAGACTGAGTGAACACTTGATGTCCATTGGCTAGTTGCCCACAAGGGGAACAGTGGAGGTCCATTGTTTTTTGGTTGTCTACAGGGGAATAGTGGAGGTCCAATGGTTAATTTTCATCAGATGAATAATGGAGGTCTGTTTCACAGGAGACTGCTTCGCCCTGCCCTTACCAGTTTAAGCATTACTTTGAAGAAGGGGCACTGGAGAGAAAGATTGTAGTTGAACTTAACACTGGGTCACATCTCAGACATGGATCTGTCAGCAGGTAAGTTCAAAACTAGGCAGATGCCCAATCACAGGATGCCTGCCAGTGGAACCACCAAGGTAGTGCCAAGTTTCATAAATTTACCAGTTCCTAGTCTGTGAGATCTGTTTGTGAATCCTGGCTCTGGGACAACTACACCCAGCCCTTTATGTGAGTGAGGAAAGATGGGCTCCTATGAGAAAAGAAAGCATTATTTGATTCAATTGTGTGTGTATGCGTGATGTATGTGTTTGGGGATGGAGGTGCAGCGGAGGCTGCTTATTGTTTCTTTTTTTCCCTCTTAACATCTGTGCCAAATATGTTTGATAATGGTGACAGCCTTGACAGTCAGTGAAGCTGACATAGGCTGTCAAAGCTGGTCTGTCTGAACATCCAGCCAATTGCACGTGGACAGGTCTTACTCTGCCTTATAAGCTGGACCTTGTGGATGTAGTGGGAACCAGACTCTCATTGGAAGGCTGCCTAGACTGGGAGAAACAGTATGGTCAAGGGGCAGGATTCCAACAATGTCAAGGCAACAGAAAGGCTGCCTCTTTATTTTACTCCATCTAACGCCCAGCTTTCGGGTTCTGAGGTCAGAAGGAGATTCATACCCGAGGCCAGTGGGCTCAGCACATACAGCCACATCGAACCTGGGGCCTTTTGCATCTTTCCCAATCTATTCCTGATGGACATTCTTCTTGTTGTCTTCTTGAAAGAGATAAAGTTTTTTTTCCCCCCAGTTCTGTTAGCTAGGAAGAAGAGCAGGAAGGATTGATTGCAAGCGATAGATTCTGTCAACATCATTATCTGGGAAACCACTGATTAAAAGAAGTTAAAAGGTGGTATCAAGGCTCACCTCTGCTCCGTGGGATTGTACATCTCACTGCTTTGGCAGCTACTAATTGTAATGGGGTCAAAGTTGTGGAAGGAGCGAAGGGCCACCCCAGAGAAGGCAACGTACATTGAATGGAAGATAATTAGGATGGCTGAGGTCCTGTAGAATGGCTTGCTGAGGTCATGAATGACGGGGATAACGAGGGGGTTGTTCCGACAGTTTAAAAGGTGCTTTCCTGCAGGAAACAAAAGTGGGAAGCAAACACCAATCATTAAAGATCAGTCTTTGAAACTATAACTTTTCACAGAGAAGGAAATGCAATTAACCAATAATAATGAAATGAAGAAAGTGTTTTAAAACGTAGAATATTGCTAACACAGTCCTTAAGTGCTTATTTACCAAAACAGCCTTTCTCATCATCAAAAATATATATAACATAGCAGACCTATCTATCTGCTATTGCAATGCTGAATTGTACATCATACTGGTGTGCTATTTTTGGTGTATACTAATTAAACAAAACCTTTTCTGCGGGGATAGCTTTCCTATCCTTCGGGTAGCTTTGAGAAGCTGGAACAGCTGTCCCTGCAATTGGCAGGGTTTGTGAGAGGTCCCCCACACAGAATAAAGCTTCAAAACCACAAATTACTGCATGGGAAGCAATGACAAAAGTAGGGTGGTTTTACAGTTTGTTTTACAACAGACATATATTCCATTAAAACTATCCTTTCCAAACACAAGTGTCACCTCCCCCATTCACATCTGTGACCTACTAATTATGAATGGTTTATTTCCCTTTCTAGCTTTCTAGCTTTCTGCTCTTAGTCCAACACAGAACTAACTGTACCTTGTACAGAAAAACGAGCTTGGAATTTAAATATTTGACTGCAGTTTATAACAGCAGTTGTTTAAGTGAACATTTGTTTTTATAGAAAAACGTAAGGGAATTGTTTGTGATTGTTGAGGTTTAACACACACTGATATCCATCAAGAAAGGAACAAACACAGTGGACGTATAGCCAAGATTTTTTTGCCATTTAGTTAGACTAGCCGCGATCTTAATGAATTGTGAAATATGCTATGAATTGTTTATTCTAATTCATATGCATCTGAAATCGATCAGTTTACTCTGCATATTTAATCCTCAACATTCTCACATCCTAAAAAAACATTAGTTTCCTTATGTGCCCTAGTCTGAGCAGTGCTGAGTTCCAGATATAACTTCCTGATTTTGGGGATTTATTTATTTATTGAGATACAGTGCAGAATAGGCCCTTCCAGCCCTTTGAACCATGCCAAATAGCAATCACCCAATTTAATCCCAGCCTAATCTCGGGACAATTTACAAAGACCAATTAACCTACTACAGTCGGCCCTCCTTATTCGCGAGGGATTGGTTCCGGGACCCCTTGCGGATGCTCAAGTCCCTTATTCAACCTGTTTCAATGTGGTGGATCTTAGGACCCAGCGGAAATCCAGACCTTATTTAACCTGTCTCTGTGCGGTGGACATTAGGACCCAGCGGTAGAGATCTGAGTCCGCAGTGTTCCTGTTTGCAAAAATAATCACGAACACGATTGAAAATAAAGTGGAAATAATAAAGCGATCGGAAAGAGGTGAATCGCCATCGGTCTGTCCCGAGTCCCAAGAACTTCTATTCCCAAACCCGGTGCTGAAATATACGTTCTTGAAACATACGTTTTATATACATAGAAAGGTAAAATATATACTACGACAAACGTTTGACTAACTAACGCTAAATAATACCGGGTGTACCTGTTCTGAGTTACTTAGTAAGAGAACTTCTAATCTTTTTCAATCCCAATCCACGATAACCAACACACATCCTCCTGCATACTTTAAATCATCTCTAGATTACTTATAATACCTAATACAATGTAAATGCTATTTAAAATGGTTGTTATACTGCATTGTTTAGGGAATAATGACAAGAAAAAAAAAGTCTGTACATGCTCGAACAACAAGTGCTGGAAGAGCACTTCCGGGTTTTCACGATTCGCGGTTGGTTGAATTCGCGCATGCGGAATTCGTGGATAAGGAGGGCCGACTGTACTGGTACATTATTGGACCGCGGGAGGAAACCCGCATGGACGTAGGGAGAGTGTCCGAACTCCTTACAGGCAGTATTGGGAATTGTATTGTGTTGTAAAATGTTGTGTGTAACCACTACTTTAGTGAGCAGGCCCAATCCCGTCTCTGCAGTTTTAAGGCAAAGCTGCAAAATAATCGGGTTTTGAAATTCTTCATAGTGTTGTTTAAGGCTGCCAGGCACTTAAGTCTTATGGAAAAAGTCTTAATCCGCACACCAATTTTAGCACATAAGCGGAGTAGTGACACTTCTTAAATCTCTGGAAGGTGAGAAAATGCTGGCAAGATTCAAGAGCCTGAATCCCATGTTCATATAGTCAAATTCAGTCAGCAAGCTCACAGGTGTTACTAGCTGTGGAATTCAGGAAATTATCTTACTCTACACCAGTATCACCAGTAATAATGAAGGATTTGCCTCAACTTAACATAAAAAATTGTGTGCAGATGCAAAAGCTGCAGGGTAACTGGGATGTTGAAAATATGTGTTTATGCACAAAATGTACATTTAAATAGGCTGATTTTATACTTTTGGCTATACAGGAAATTATAATTAGGCCGGTGTTCTCAAGTTCTCAGAGCAGCAGAGTTCAGTGGGTCTTTGGTGAATGGAGCCATGTAATGAATAGTGATCTTCAAGAGAAGATGCAATAATATACAAATTCACAAATGAGATGAATCCTTAGCGGAAAGGAAGGAGCAAAGTTAAAAGCCTTCAGGGACAGGAACGGATTGAGGATGTGTGCTTCTGAGAAAGAGCTCAGGCATTTCAGTATCTTGTGAAGGAAGTAACCTGTGTGTGAATGGGTGTCTGTGCACACATGGTGCGTGTGTGTTTATGGTGTTTGTGTGCATGGTGCAAGTGTGTGTGTGTGTGTGTGTGTGTGTGTGTGTGTGTGTGTGTGTGTGTGTGTGTGTGTGTGTGTATGTGTGTGTGTATCTGTATGTATATATGCATGGGGTGTATGCCTGAGTATTTGTATGTGTGCATATGTAGATGTGTGTGTGTCTGAGTGCGAAAGAGAGATTGCATCACTTAATTTTCCTTTCACCCCGTTCATCTGCTGGTCTTTGTCTCTTCATTGTGTTCCCAGAGTATTTCTTTGTGCTCCTCTGCACTTGGGCCACTCTACTCATTTATGCTTTCTTCAGACTTGGTGGTAATGACATCCTTTCTACATATGATCCATTTGTGCTTTGTGAAGTAAAGGCTTACCCAGGTCATGATTCTGATTCTTTGTGTCAACCAAGTGAACTGAGATTAATTCCTGCTTTTGTCCGATGAGGCTAATTCCGTCAGAGGCCAGGTGAACTATGACTGCAGCGGCAACCATGGGCTGAGCGAAGTAGGCCTTATGAGAGAGAGCAAAGTTGACAAGGATTAGCATTTGGTGAGGGAAAGGCGGGAAAAAGAAGCTGCTTATTTCTCTCAGTCACTCTTCCCTGTTCTTGTGACATAACATGATGCACTCATTTTGTCTTCATTTTATGAATCATTGAAATGAAAGGTACAGACAGAGGCTCACTACACCTGAGCTGGACTGATAGTTACAATTGCTTTCCTCTTGTTCCATGATCCTGCAAGTGATCACCTTCAAATCCCCATATCCCCATTGACTGAACAACAGCAGACCTTATGGTTCTCATCTACAGAGGCATGCAAACGTTTGGGCATCACTGACCAAAATTTCTGTTACTACGAATAGCTAAGCAAGTAAAAGATGACTTGATTTCCAAAAGGCATAAAATTAAAGATGACACATTACTTTAATATTTTAAGCAAGATTACTTTTTTATTTCCATCTTTTACAGTTTCAAAATAACAAAAAAGGAAAAGGGCCTGAAGCAAAAGTTTGGGCACCCTGCATGGTCAGTACTTAGTAACACCCCCTTTGGCAAGCATTACCGCTTGTAAACGCTTTCTGTAGCCATCTAAGAGTTTTTCAATTCTTGTTTGGGGGATTTTCACCCATTCATCCTTGCAAAAGGCTACTAGTTCTGTGAGATTCTTGGGTCGTCTTGCATTCACTGCTCTTTTGAGGTCTATCCACAGATTTTCGATGATGTTTAGTTTGGGGGACTGTGAGGGCCGTGGCAAAACCTTCAGCTTGCGCCTCTTGAGGTAGACCATTGTGAATTTTGAAATGTGTTTAGGATCATTATCCTGTTGTAGAAGCCATCCTCTTTTCATCCTCAGCTTTTTTTTTACAGACGGCGTGATGTTTGCTTCCAGAATTTGCTGGTATTTAATTGAATTCATTCTTCCCTCTACTAGTGAAATGTTCCTTGTGCCGCTGGCTGCAACACAAGCCCAAAGCATGATTGATCCACCCTCGTGCTTAACAGTTGGAGAGGTATACTTTTTGTGAAATACTGCACATTTTTTTCTCCAAACACACCTTTGCTCATTGCGGCCAAAAAATTCTATTTTAACTTCATCAGTCCACAGGACTTGTTTCCAAAATGCATCAGGCTTGTTTAAGTGTCCCTTTGCAAACTTCTGACGCTGAATTTTGTGGTGAGGACACAGGTAAGGTTTTCTTCTGATGACTCTTCCATGAAGATCATATTTGTGCAGGTGTCACTGCACAGTAGAACAGTGCACCACCACTCCAGAGTCTGCTGAATCTTCCTGAAGGTCTTTTGCAGTCAAACAGGGGTTTTGATTTGCCTTTCTAGCAATCCTATGAACAGTTCTCTGGGAAAGTTTTCTTGGTCTTCCAGACCTCAACTTGACCTCCACCGTTCCTGTTAACTGCCATTTCTTAATTACATTATGAACTAAGGAAATGGCTACCCGAAAACGCTTTGCTATCTTCTTATAACCTTCTCCTGCTTAGTGGGCATCATTTATTTTAATTTTCAGAGTGGTAGGCAGCTGCTTAGAGGAGCCCATCACTGCTGATTGTTGGGACAAGGTTTGCGGAGTCAGGGTATTTATAAAGCTTTGAAATTTGCATCACCTGGCCCTTCCCAATGATGACTGTGAAGAAGCCATAGCCCAAACAAGCTAATTAAGGTCTGAGACCTTGGTAAAAGTTATCTGAGAGCTCAAATCTCATGGGGTGCCCAAACTTTTGCAAGGTGCTCCTTTCCTTTTTTCACTCTAAAATTGTCCAAAACAAAAAATAATACACTAATCTTGCTTAAAATGTTGAAAAGAATGTTTCATCTTTAACTTTATGACTTTTGGAGATTAGTTCATCTTCTACTCACTTACCTGACAGTAACAGTAACAGAAATTTTGACCAGGGGTGCCCTAACTTTTGCATGCCTCTGTATTATCACCATCAGGTCCATCACAGAGTTTGCTGAGTGAGCCTCCAGACGGCTGTGGATCAGGAGGTGTGATCTGTGAAACAGTGCTGCTGGGTCATAAGCCGGGGCCTGATCAACACTGGCTGGGTCGCCTGGGCGAGAGTGTCTGATATTGAAAGACCTGAAACTCCTGATGACCTCAGGTTACATCACCGATGGTGTGTTCCAGTGCATCTTGGGATGTATCTCAGCATTACATATGGATTGGCATGGTAGCATAGAGGTTACCATAATGCTTTACAGTACCTGGGTTCAATTCCCGACGCTCCCTGTAAGGAGTTTGTGCGTCCTCCCCCATGACTGTATGGATTTCCCCCTGGGTGCTTCAATTTCTCACAGTCCAAAGACATACCAGTTGGTTGGTTAATTGGTCATTGAAAATTGTCCTGTGATAGGCTATCATTAAACTGGTAGGTTGCTGTGCAAGGTGGTCTGAAGGGCTGAAAAGGCCTACTCCATGCTGTATATCAATCAATCAATTAGTTAATAAGTAAGTGTGTGTGTGTTTGTGTGTGTGTGTACATAGAGCAGTACAGTACAGAAACAAACGCTTCATTCCACAATGTCTGTGCTGAAAAGGTGCCAAATTAAACAATCTTTTCCAACGGTCCATGATCCACATAGCTGATTTTACTTTGGATATTTACTTTGGATCACTACTTTGGATATCTCCAGGGGAGAAACTATTTCTTCATTCACCTTTTGAGGACTTTACTAATTATATTTGGATGATCTTCTTTTCCTAAACTTCCTCTTTCTCCAGCTCACCTGAGTGGATCAAACTGTCCTCAACTGCCAGCCCCTGGTGATAAATAACACTGTTCATGGGCAAAGGACGGTGATATCTGGTCACAGATACATTAGATAGTGACTGAAGAGCCAAGGTTAATGGTCATGAGGTAAATCCCTTGCCAACTTTGTCCTTACATGGGATAGGATTGGGGTCTTAGACTAACTAATTCTCAGCATTGACCAATTAATTTGCGACCTTCTAATCGACATTGTTTCCTGTTTATAAGTTTACGCAAATCAAAGCGTTGTAGTATCTGGGTAGATAATCTGCTCTAAAACCTTAGTACGCTGCAAACAGATTGCTGCATTGAAAGTGACAAGATATTACAGTAAAACTCTGAAAATCTAGTACAATCAGGACTTTGGTGCTGGACTGGCAGATATTTACAGTCTATTGGATATTAATCGTAGAATAGTGTGTGTCTGAAATGCTATTTTGGCTCTATGCCTGTATTTGTAATACCCCAACATACTTTTAGTTCATTCTTTTTAGAAGTTACGAAGTAATGTAATAAATTTTCCACTGACTCTGGTAAGTTTAAAGGACTGTGGGAAACAAGGTACTTCAGTTTTTAGAGAGAGCACTGTAACTAGGGCCCCAATAAGTTTAAAAGGAGCCTGGGAACTTGGGTGCCTGTGGGTTAAAGGGAGCATTTTGAAAATCATCTGCTGAGCCAGATTCCAAAACACTTTGAGGAACTGTCAAATGGGGATATTGGAATTTTGCTGTAGTCCACAATTCTGTCTCACGGGCATGAAAACCTGGCTAACATATATCAAAAAATATAGCATGGATTGTTCCCAGTCATATATGTTCAGGTAACTAAAGTGTTTGATACTGTTTGTAGGACTTGGCTCTACAAATAAGATGGCTGATATTGCCTGCATTCATCTCAATAGAACTGGAATTCATTAGAATGAAATTAATGTATTGGTTGTGGCAACCTCTAGGGTCTACAAAGGATATCATAATGTGGTGAATAAATTCAGCTTTCTGTTTTTCTTTTGGAGTGTACCTGAACTTACTCAATGTGTTTGCGCCTTCTTGACACAAGCAGGATTTGATGCCACAGTAGGACAGATCATTGTGACCTATCTTGTAAAAGAAGGAATGATTGAAATCTTGGCCACAGCCTACAGGCTTTCTGACATGCTATCAATCATTGCACTGATATTACTACAGTCAATCATAGGTTTTTAACAATGAGATTTCTAGACTGTGTCAAGTCTTTGAGAGTATTCCAATGTGCTTACAAAGTCATGAATGTCTTCATATTTTGATATCCTTGTGAGTGTATGTCTTTAAAAAGCATATGCAGCTGTGGTTTGTTTTACTCTTGGGGAAAATGGTGTTTAAAGGCAGGAGTTCTGACATTTCGTTATGCCATGCACCCCTACCATTAACTGAAGGGTCCGTGGACCCCTTGGAACCCTTGCTTTAAGATGTCTGTTCCCCCATGTTTGGTGGTGTTCAAAGCATGTGACAATAGTCAGTAATCACAATGGGAGTGTGTCACTACTTGTAATATATTAATAAGATTCTAACTGTTTGCAGAGCCCCACCAAGAATGTCACTAGTGTTCTGCCAATGTTTGTGGCATGTCAATAGAACTGTAAACATTCATTGTTACCCAGGGTGTCAGTATTTACACATTATCATCAGGAATAAAGTTGGTTTCATACACTCTTGTCCGTGTGTCAATATTTGTTCAGCTTTGCCAGGAGTGTGTCAGTAGTTAAAGGACACCCGCAGGACTGTGTCAATTAGACCATGTGTCAGTTTTATTGTGTTCATGTGGGAATATTTGATTTGTATCATTGCTTGTCTCCTTGTGTGTCAATATTTATAAAATCTCATTGTGAGTGGGCCAGTATTTGTAGAACGTTCCCGTGTTTGTGTCAGTATTTCTAGAACGTTCCCGTGTTTGTGTCAGTACTTCTAGAACGTTCCCGTGAGCGTGTCACTACCTGTAGAATATTCTCGTGTGTCAGTATTTGTAGAACATTCCCGTGAGTGTGTCACTACCTGTAAAACATTCCTATGCATCAGTATTTCTAGAACATTCCTGGGAGTGTGTCAGTAATTGTAGAACATGCTCGTGAGTGTGCCAATACCTGTAAATTATTCCTGTGAGTGTGTTAATACTTGGAGAACATTCCTGTGAGTGTTTCAATATTTATGATGGATCTCTGTGATTGTGATTTCTCTATAATGCATCTCTAACAAATGAATTAATTTTGTGGTGTGCCCCTGTGGATTCAGAGTCAGTTTGAACCCACATCTCTGGCTCTGTGATACAGTGGTCTACAAGCTGTTCTACTGTGCCATCCTTGAGGGGATAGAATGAAGAGAAATTGGTTGTGTGTTGGTGGATGCAAAGGCATAATTTTTGCAAATCGTTTAATACCATACACAATGCCTTTTGTTCAATCTGTTTCCCTATTCATTCAAAGCTATTCTGTGTAAAATCCTCTTACCTTTATCCAGTATTTTGGAGGATAGTATAGAGTACTGCGAAATGCTTCCAGGCAAGGGAACCATGCATACTGAGTCACTCCATCAGTCAAATCGATAACCCTGGTCTTGCACACCTGTGGACAGAACGCATGAGCTCATTTATATTCAGGAATACGACCGGGAAAGCAGTTGACAGCCAAGTGGCTAGATATCTACTTCGCAAATCTTGCCAAAGATCCTAAGTGTATTTAACTAGGCTGAGTACAGATTATGGAAACTACCTGTGCAATGCCAAATTCTACTGGCTGTAGTTTCCTTTCAATGAGCCAAACCACTTGCCAACACAATGATGGAAGTACCAGTCTCAATAGTCAAAGCAGAAGCAAATGGTGCAACGATTTCAAGTTATCTGGCAATCCTGCTCTGACATCATCTTGGAATCTCCTGCAGCATTTCTGGAATATGAATGATTGTACCAATTTTGAATTATTTCCTTAAAATTCCTTGGAAATTATACTATAAACTGCACATCTTAATATTTCTGAGGTCTAACACTGCCACTAGCTAAAGGTTGTACAAAGCACCTGGAAATTTTCCCCTTGACTGCATGATCAGCTGTGATAAGATTAATTCCACTACTAATAGGTTGGTGGTGTACTTTCCAAAACTCGAAAGAACAATCAGTAGGTCTCGCTGGATGCATAATTAACCAAACATCAGCTCCCTTTTAGGCTTGGGTCAATGGTCGAACAGAACTAGTGTTACTTAGTAACTGGCTATCTCGAAATATTTGTAGTCGAACAGATAAAAGAACACAAGTGCCAGCTTGCTTAATCCATTTGTAAAATAATTGCAAACCTGTTTTCTGGTTACAATAAACAATTTTTTTAAATATTTACAACAACCAGGCATTTAGATTGTAGTCTTCTTGCCCTCAGAATGATCTGAAGTGTTTTACTGGCTGTGAAGCACAGCGGCCAATTCATGTACAAGTTCCCATCAACAGGAACTGGACATTCTAGCAACGTTAAACATTTGCCAGGCTGCAAGGCATAACTCCACTGACTTGACTGGATAGTTTAAAGACACCTGAAAGTCATCAGTAGGGCAGGATTCCTTTCATCCTGTGCAGCCTGACAGTGAATCCAGGTTTTGTCTGAAATTTTGCTGCAGTGCCAATAGAGGACTCGCAAAAATAAAGAACCTTTCACTTGTAGTGTGTTACTTTCTCAAACCACCATCTGGACTACGCTCTCTTTTCACTGCTGCCATCAAAAAGGAGGTGCAGGAGCCTTAGGTCCACTGTCAGATTCAGGAACAATTATTACCTTCAACCATGAGGCTCCTGGACCAGCATGGATGACTTAATTCACCTCAAATTTGAACTGATTTCATAATCTATGACAAACACGAGAAAATGGCATGTTGCCATAATCTATGCAATGCATGTTCTCAATATTATCTGTTTACTTATTTATTTTTTCAATTTTCAGTTTTTCTTCTTTTATTAGCCGTCTTTGTTTAAGTATAGCTTTGCATTGATTCTATAGTATTCCTTTGTTCTACTGTGAAAATCTCCAGGTAGTATATGGAGGCAGATATGTACTTAGAAAATAAATTTACTTTGAACTTCAAAACTTCTGAAGATCTGATCTTTGAGGAAACACTAAGTAAACCAACTCTTCTAAGCTTTTGGAATACTTGTGAATGTCTCTGTCCTCAACTGTGGTGCAGCAAGAAGAGCTGTTGCCTGCAGGTTTTCCTGACCCTGACATCTGATGTTGTTTATGTGGAGTTTCCACATTTTAGCCATGTGTGCATGCATTTCCTCTAGAACCTCTGATTTTCTCCCAAACTCATGGATGTGGTAGTTTAATGAGCCATCATAAGTTTCCCATGTTATGTAAGTGAGTGGCCAAAACTGAGAGGAATTGACAGAAATGTGGAGAGAATAAGCTAGAATTAGCATAAATGAGGATTGGTGAGATCAATTGCCTGTTTCACTGCTGAATGACTCCAACTAAAATACAATTATTGGAACCATATTAATTTATCTTTGTAAGTGATCATCATCATTATGTGCCATGTCGTGTAACTAGGCAATCATGGTCTTTGACCAGGATTGTTCTTGGCAAATTTTTCTACAGAAAGTGGTTTGCCATTGCCTTCTTCTGGGCAGTGCCTTTACTATACAGGTGACCCCAATCATTATCAGTTGTCCTCAAAGATTGTCTGCCTGGTTCACTGGTCGCATAACCAGGACTTGTGATGTGCACCACTGCTGGTATGACAAACCACCACCTGCTTCCCTGGGTTTCCGTGACCTTGATCAGGGGTGGGGTGGGGGGGGTGGTGAAGCTAAGCAGATGCTACACCTTGCCCAGAGTTGACCTGCAGGCTAGTGGAGGGAAGGAGTGCCTTTGGTAAAGACGTAACTCCACCATCACCCACCTTTATAAGAAAAGACAATATCAAAGAATACTGAAAGCACTTTCAAAGAATGAATCAGTTTACGACAGACACAAATTGTTTAAAAAGATGATTTATCTGGTACATGATCCATGTACGTATTTCCCTATGTGCGTACTGTGGAAACCTTGGCAGATTAGTGGTCACCAACCGAATGACCTGCTGAGTCAATTGGTATCTAAGCAAGTTGAGGGTATTTTGTGTTTAGTGGCAGTGTCCTGAGCTTGCCTGCATCTGAAGGATCCCAATTTGCTGCAGAGTTTCAGGCAGCTATCAACAAGGCTGTTTTGTAATACAGTCAGTGCCTCTTAATGATGGACCCAAATATCAGCTGGGGATGAATCAGTTTAACTAAATCTGTACCTCAGCTTCAGACGAATAGGCTGCTGCTATTAATTCCATCATCAGCCGGGAGTGATTTAGTTAAACTGATTCAGGGCATTTTGACTGAATTGGAGATCACAAATTAAGCAGAGCCTAATTTGCGTTACTTGTTTGTGATGGTGGTAAGGACGAGATGCAGGTAAACCAAGCATTAGATGGGGCTTCCTTGTCGTGCTGTGCGACTGATGATCCTGCTGCAACTAAGTATCTCACTCAGAGACTGGCCACTTGCACAGAAACTGTGGGGAAGCTCTGAAAGGTGGAGTAGTGGAACTGTTATTGACACTGAACTAACGTCCATTCTGCGGAATGCCAAAACAATTCTATTTGTTTTTCCACTCTTCAGACTCATCTCAGGACTGCCCTTGACTTAACATAAGAAAATGCAGGGTGAGAAAAGGTCATTCAGCCCAACTTATAAATATATATTTAGTTAAAAATATCTCTGGCTTAAATGTACACAAATAGCAACCTTTTCAATTTTTTTACGCTAACAGTGATACACCTTAACTCGTACTGCTATCTTATTTTGTTGGAGTACAGGAGTGATATGAATATAATTGCGGTGTTTTTCAACTGGAACATCCAGTGCATTAACTAGTTATATGACTTGGTCCTGAATTACTGGGGAAGTGATAACTAGATGCTTTATATGCTGGCAGTGCTGGCAGTGGAAACTTCAATATTACCTGGTCCAAATCCTGGAACCGCCTGCCCTGAAGGACAACGGGAATACCTTCAACTGAAGGACTGCAGTGATTTAGAAGGCAGTTTACACCATCTTTTCAAGGGCAATAAATGCTGGCATTGCCAGCGATGCCTGTTAGATGAATTAAAACAAAAAAAATCTATAAGCAGAACTACAACGAGAAAGAGTCTGATTTGAATTCAGTGTTTAGCAGTCTAAGATCCATTAATCTGTCTGTCCTCGGTGATATATGAAAGCAGAGCTTACTGTGTTGGGAAAGAATTCAGTCAAGTACGACCTATAGAAATCAGACGTCGCTGTTCTCAGAATGTAATGAGGGTTCAGTTTCAGAACAAAACAGAAAGTAAAATTACTGATTTGGACCTGCAGGCAAAGCACCAGTTTTCTGCATGCAGTTGGCTTCCCTGTCAAGCCAAGGAGATCTGTGGTCCTAGAACGAACATTCTATTTATGTGAAGCTTACCCCTGGGCCTTCACCATAGAGAAAGTTGACCCATGTGGTGAGTATGGAATGGTGTGGTGAGGAAGTACACCAGTGGGATTTTGCTGAGGTTTGTCATGCAAATTGCAACTTAGTTTAGCTTTTAAATTAAAAAAATGGGATTCTTTGTACCTTTCAGATGCCTCAAACTGCTTAGTTTTAAGAAAACAACTCACGTTGACAGATCACATAATGCTATAATGCAATGCATTTCAAACCTAGGGAATGACCAGTCCTTTCCTGTTCATTTCCAGACAATGATTAAAGCAAGTACCACCCAGGGAGAAAGAATTAGGAGGTGATTTTATTCTTTTGGTTCCTGCATTTTTGCTCCTTGCTACCACAGCAGACCCTAAGTGAATTGTCCCCAAACATACATGGGCCTAGCCAGAGACATGACTAAATTAAGATATGTTTCCCCGCATTGTAGCACTGTTTGTCTAATATAGTTTTGCCATATTTTGAAAACAAGAGAGAGCGTGGGCTGAACGTGTCAGAAAAGCAAGTAAAAATTCATTCTGCCAAGTTGGACTACTAATAAAACAGATTTTTTTTTCTAAAAACTGATCATAAAATAAGAATGATGAGTGCAAAAGGTCAGGCGAGTCTGAGCGCAATGGTATCCAGACATCCCAGTTGCAAGCGTTAACCTTCACCTCTGCTAGCGGCAGTAACAAAGAGGAGGGGTGGGTGAGAATGTACACATAGTAAATCAGACCGTCTAACTCGATGGTTGATAGTTCAGTCCTGTGTTACTCTGAGTGAATAGTTTGTGTGTGAGGTTTTAATTAGCAAACTATAAAAAATACCATTTTGTTTTAAGCAAGATGTTTGGGGTTTGACCAACACCCCAAAGAGCCATTAATAATCCTTGTGATTTATTATTTATTTGGGTTGCTTTTATATTTCCCCATTGGTGTTCAGCCACCCAGAAGTAGTTCTTTCTTTTTATTACCAAACTTGCACACTTTGTGGGTATGTGGAGATCCAGTGGGAGCCAATAAATTCCTTTTAAAGAGGGCTGTCAAATGCAAACCTTTTGTTCATTCCTGTGCCTTTTATTGCTGCAAAGTATTTTATTCCGGATTTTGGGTTTTAAATTACATTATAGACTCTTCGCCAGCACTTAGAATATGGTCCCTGGGAGTTACATGATTTGTATCCTATAACAAGGTGTGTGTGTTAATGAGAGTTGCATAAGCTGGTGTCAAACACAACACAAGGCAGTCTGCAGCAAAACATAATCATTGCCTTGTATTGAAGATGGGGGAGAATGGGGTTAATAATTGGATTTTAACTCATGGGGGTTTCTTTTCTTCTTTGGATGCAAAATAGGAGAATGCCTTTATTTCTTTTGGATTAATGACCCATTAATAAAATTGTACTACCTCCCCAGAAAACAGTCGTAACTTAGAATTTACAGGTTCCCATGATTTAGCTGACTGTTTGTTAATTATACAGAAGAACAGGCATTTTCACAGTTATCCTGATTTCTATTGTGGACCTAAAAGATCGTTTTAAAGGCCAAATTTGGTTATTTAAATCTGCGGAAGAAAAAAACTTTAATTGTTTTCATTTCGTATTGGATCTGTTTAACCAGTAAAGTTTCAGGTTATCTAACGCTAGCATCAGTCCTTGTGTCATTGAATCAAACATCATAGGCCCATTGGTCTATTCTGTCCATGCTATCCAATGTTATGCATCTATATTAATCACATTTACTGGCATTTTGTCCAGCATCCACTCTGCCTGGCAATGCACTTGCTTACCAAGAGATATCAAGTATTGTGAAAGAGTCTGTCTGCCACATCCACTTAGACATTTCAAGTTCTAGCCAGACTCTGGGTGACAGTTCTCCTCTAAATATCTCAAGACCTTTTTCAAAATCTATGCTGTCTATTTTAGGCACCTTTTCATGAGGAATTTTTCCTACTAACTGTTCTATCTACATACCATGATACCCACCTCAAAAAAGAATGACAAAAGTGAATAAAAATTTCATTGGAAATGTGTGGCATATTTCCAACATTCTTCCTTTTGGGAGCTTGACAACCAATATGTGACACCGTTGTTTCAAAGGCTCATTTGACCCTATTTGCAGGCCTACCCACTGCATGAAAGCTTACTGTGAAGCTGAGGGGAAGCACTAGAGAGTGGGCAACATAGCTATCTTCTTCTCTTACATGATCAACAGCTATTTTAGTCCAATATGGACTCCCATGCCTCAACTTTCTCTTCAGATTCCTGTGCAGAACACTGAACTAAAACCTGCCGATAACAGTCGTAGATACACATTGTGATTGTGACAGCGTGAAAATCAAAATGGATTTAAAAGATACTGCATGCAGCTTGGTTAATACAGCCGAAAAGATACTTGCCCCCCAAAATACATCTTTAATTATATTCTCCTCCCTCCCCCAATCTTCTTATTCAGGCTTCTTCCCAGTTCTGATGAAGAGCCTCAGCATGAAACATCAGCTGTTCCTCTTCGTAGATGCTGCCTGAACTGCTAAGTTCCTCAAATGTTTATTGTGTTGCTCTGGATTTCCAGTATCTGCAAAATCTCTTGTATTTTTTAAGCTATATTCAGTTCACTATTTGTGAATGGATAGATTTTAAACCATTAACAATAACTTATCAGAGATGTTCTGAACTATTTTCAAGTTGATAGTGGTTAATTTCTTGGTAAATTTATCAAAATGCTTTGAAAAACTTTATAGAAGTGTCTTTTGACTCTATTTTATCCAGAAGAATAAGTTTACTTTAGTAGAAACTGAGAATACTGAAGAAAACACTCATAGGTGATGTGTGGGGCAGTCCACAGTCACTCTGTGACTGATGGGGAAGGCTTGACAGGGCAAGTGCCTTACAGCAGCTTCTATTTTCTCATGTTCTTTTGTTGATTCTTGACAGTTTTGGAGTAGGATTATTCTTTAGGCTCTTAAAAAAATAAATCAGAGCAAAACGCCCAACTTGGAAGATTAATTTACACAGGAAATAATTGAGTGAAAGTACTGTCCTTTGATACCTTCATTTTTAAGGTGTTTCAGTGCTTCTAGAGATTATTTTTATTTGAAGGTTAATGAACTGGGATTCAGAACTCTGCAGTGTCAGAATAAATACAGTGGTTTGGATTTGGTCAAAACTCCATTTACTAACAAAACTCTAAACTATTGATTAATTGGGATATTGCTTCTGAAGATAGTCACCACAATAAATGGTCAATATCAATTTTTTTCAAGTTTGCTGTATGTAATACGTCTGTCACAGTTCTACATCAAAAGTACTTCATTAGGTGGACATTGCCTTGCGGTATCCTAAATGGGCGGTGCCATATCAATGTGAAGCTATTTTTCTTCCTTTCTGAAGCACCATGAGGGGGAGAGCTCTCCAACTGTACTCTTGGTCAATATCTTTTGGTTAACACATATGAATCAAGCAAGTTATCTGTTTGTGAGCTGCCTCATTCTTTTGGGAACTAGATGTGTGACGATGGACTACTGACTTTCCTCTGAACAGACATGGAGTCATACAGTAATGAAGCAAAACAGCATGAAACCAGGCCCTCTGCCCACCCCTGTCTGTGCTCTAATTCCATTCAATTCTCATCACATTCACACCAACTCCTCCCAGGTTCTACTGTTAATCCACACGTTAGGGGCAAGTTCTGATGTCCCACAGATGTGGAGGTTGGGATAACCTATCAACCTGCATGTTGTTGGGATGTGGCAGGAGCCTCGAGCAGCCAGGAAACCCCAAGTCTTCAGAGAGGGATCATGCCAGCTCCTCAGAGACAGCACCAGAGGTTAGGACTGAACCCAGGCTAGTGGACGGTGAGGCTGCAACCCAATGAGCTGCACCACTGTGACAACACTTAAGGCTCTGAAGCATGCAGGCAGATTTTATGTCATGAAAGGTACTGCATTCATGCAAGTGCATCGAATCTATAATGTCCCTCTGTAATTACCTTCTTACACATAAAATAACTTTTCCAGATCCAAAATAAAATGAAGCTTTTTCATACATCACACCAGACAGCAAAAATTTCTACAAAGCCATTTTGCAATCTCTCAATATTTTGAAGGAAAATGTTTGTTTTCTTTATATTGTAATTTCCACTCATTCTTCAAACACAAATGAATGAGCCCTATGTTTAATTTTTCTCTGAAGTCAGCAATCTGGGTTTTTTTTTATTTCTGGAGGCCACATTCTCCCTGGTGAAACTTTATGCTAAGGGACTGTTGTCACACTGTTGGGACAGCCCATTCAGGGTGCGAAACGGAGCAATGTGTCTCAATCTTAAAACCCTATATTCTAATGTAAATTTGCTAGTGTGCTCCATTAATGGCCACCCAGGGTTGTCAGAGACCAAAGTAAACTGATTACAATTAGACACTATTCAGGTCCTAACTCTTTCATGTGAAAAATTATTTGATTAAAACAGCTCAGATCGGGCAGTCTTCACTCCTGATGGCAGACGACTTTGTTATGCACTGGTTAATGACAGCTGAGTAGCATGGGAAAGCAAGCTCTAAAAATACACAAATATCTCGCTAACTGCTGCTGTTGTGCTGCTGGGACATCTTTAAAGATTTATTTTTGTCTGTGGCTGACAATTGATGAAAATTCAAATCACAAGAGGCACAAAAATTGGGAAATCAGGTTTGTTTGTTGTTAATGCCTTGGAAACCACAGATGACTTCTAAGTCATTTTTGAGATAAATGCATTCACTTGCTAAAGCTGTAAACCCACATTTTTCTGCCCAGTGGTAATTTTGTACAGAGGCCACTTGCAGCAACTGATAATTGCCGATGCTGATATTGCTATTCTCTGTCTCAAACACCTCGGTAGGCAGGGTTCCAGCTTCGAATGTGTCGCGGGGCTGCTTTCAACCTTTGTGATTGCACTTATCCGCAGGGGATTATTAAAACTAAAGGGTATTGACAAGCAGTTGTAGCTTTGCTGTTTGCAGAGCACCGTGAGAGGCAAATAAATGTGGTCTCTTCCTCCCCCCCCCCCACCTTCCCCATCACCACCCACTTCCCAACTCATATTATTTGTTTACATGCTCTTCTCAGCTCCTCCCATCCACACCAGTGTGTTTTGTCATAAGTGCATCACAATCAGCATGCAGCAGCTGTCATCAGTGAACACATCTCCTGGATTTATTCTCCCAGGGTATTATCAACTTGACAGTTTGCAATATAAACAAAAGAAACCCATTGGTGCATTCAGCAAGGCACCAGTTAGGTGTTTCAGAGGTCTCTGTGCTCATGACAGGAGCATTAACCAACACTGAATGTAAATTAATTACTGCAAATGCAAGATGTGTGTGTGTGTGTATGTATGTGTGTGTGTGTGTGTATGTGTGTGTGTGTGTATGTCTGTGTGTGTGTGTGTGTGTGTGTGTCTGTGTGTATGTGTGTGTATGTCTGTGTGTGTGTGTGTGTCTGTGTGTATATGTGTGTGTGTGTATGTGTGTGTGTGTATGTGTGTGTGTGTATGTGTGTGTGTGTATGTGTGTGTGTGTATGTCTGTGTGTGTGTGTGTGTGTGTGTATGTGTGTGTGTGTGTGTATGTCTGTGTATGTGTGTGTGTATGTGTGTGTGTGTATGTGTGTGTGTGTGTGTATGTGTGTGTGTGTGTGTATGTGTGTGTGTATGTCTGTGTGTGTGTGTGTATGTGTGTATGTGTGTGTGTGTATGTGTGTGTGTGTGTGTATGTGTGTGTGTGTATGTGTGTGTGTGTATGTGTGTGTGTGTGTATGTGTGTGTGTGTATGTCTGTGTATGTGTGTGTGTGTGTGTGTGTGTGTATGTATGTCTGTGTGTATGTGTGTGTGTGTGTGTGTGTATGTATGTCTGTGTGTATGTGTGTGTGTGTGTGTGTGTGTCTGTGTGTGTGTGTGTGTGTGTGTGTGTGTGTGTGTGTGTGTGTCTGTGTGTGTATGTATGTTTGTGTGTATGTGTGTGTCTGTGTCTGTGTGGGCGCACGCGCTCTTAATTCCTGGTGGAGTCGTCAGGGCGCCATCATGATTATGAATGTCAGACAGAAGTATACAAAATGCTCCAAATGTAGTCTCATCAATGTCTTTTTCAGCTGTAACATGGCATCCCAACTCAATGACTCAACCAATGAAGATAAAAGTGTCTTCTTTATGAACCATCCTGTTTACCTGTGTTGGCACTTTCATGGAGCCATGGACTTGTACTCCAAGGCCTTGCTGTTCAATAATATATCCTGTTATCGGAATATCCATAACTAGAGGGCATAGCTTCAAAATTGAGGGACGACCCTTTAAAACAGAGCTAAAGAGGATTTTTTTTAGCCTGATGGTAGTAAATCTGTGGAATGCTCTGCTACATACTGTGGTGGAGGCCAAATCCATGGGTATATTTAAGGAGAAGTTGATCATTTCCTGATCAGTCAGGGCATCAAAGGATATGGCAAGAATGCAGGTGCGTGGGGTTGAGTAAGATCTGGGATCAGCCATGATGAAATGGTGGAGCAGACTCAATGGGCTGAATGGCCTAATTCTGCTCCTATGTCTTATGGACGCCATGGAGGGATTGTCTACGGAGTTTCTGTGGGTAGAGGTTAGAAACAGGAAGGGGTCAATAACTTTACTGGGTGTTTTTTATAGGCTGTCCAATAGAAACAGGGATATCGAGGAGCAGATAGGGAAACAGATCCTGGAAAGGTGTAATAATAATAGAGTTGTTGTGATGGGAGATTTTGATTTCCCAAATTTCGATTGGCATCTCCCTAGAGCAAGGGGTTTAGATGGGATGGAGTTTGTTAGGTGTGTTCAGCAAGGTTTCTTGACACAATATGTAGATAGGCCTACAAGAGGAGAGGCTGTACTTGATTTGGTATTGGGAAATGAACCTGGTCAGGTGTCAGATCTCTCAGTGGGGGAGCATTTTGGAGATAGTGATCATAATTCTGTCTCCTTTACAGTAACATTGGAGAGAGATGGGAATAGACAAGTTAGAAAAGTGTTTAATTGGAGCAAGGGGAATTATGAGGCTATCAGGTAGGAAATTGGAGGCTTAAATTGGAAACAGATGTTCTCAGGGAAAAGTACAGAAGAAATGTGGCAAATATTCAGGGGAAATTTGTATGGAGTTCTGTACAGGTACGTTCCAATGAGACAGGGAAGTTATGGTAAGGTACAGGAACTGTGGTGTACAAAGACTGTAATAAATCTAGTCAAGAAGAAAAGAAAAACTTACAAAAGGTTCAGAGAGCTAGGTGATGTTAGAGATCTGGGAGATTATAAGGCTAATAAGAAGGAGCTTAAGAAGGAAATTAGGAGACCCAGAAGGGGCCATGAGAAGGCCTTGGCGAGCAGGATTAAGGAAAACCCCAAGGCATTCTACAAGTATGTGAAGAGCACAAGGATAAGATGTGAAAGAATAGGACCTATCAAATGTGACAGTGGGAAAGTTTGTGTGGAACCGGAAAAAATAGCAGAGGTACTTAACAAATACTTTACTTCAGTATTCACAGTGGAAAAGGATCTTGGTGATTGTAGTGATGACTTGCAGCAGACTGAAAGGCTTGAACATGTAGATATTAAGAAAGAGGATGTGCTGGAGCTTTTGGAAACAATCAAGTTGGATGAGTCGCCGGGACCAGATGAGATGTACCCCAGGCTACTGTGGGAGGCGAGGGAATAGATTGCTGAGCCTCTGGCAATAATCTTTGCTTCATCAATGGGGACAGGAGAGGTTCCGGAGGTTCCAGAGGTTTGGAGGGTTGTGGATGTTGTTCCTTTATTCAAGAAAGGGAGTAGAGATAGTCCGGTAAATTATAGACTAGTGAGTCTTACCTCAATGGTTGGTAAGTTGATGCAGAAGATCCTGAGAGGCAGGATTTATAAACATTTGGAGAGGTATAATATGATTAGGAGTAGTCAGCATGGCTTTGTCAAGGGCAGATTGTGCCTTACGAGCCTGATTGAATTTTTTGAGGATACGACCAAACACATTGATGAAGGAAGAGCAGTAGATGTAGTATATATGGATTTCAGCAGGGCATTTGATAAGGTAACCCATGCAAGGCTTATTGAGAAAGTAAGGAGGCATGGGATCCATTGGGACATTGCTTTGTGGATCCAGAACTGGCTTGCTCACAGAAGGCAAAGAGTGGTTGTAGACGGGACGGGTCATATTCTACATGGAAGTCGGTCACCAGTGGAGGGCCTCAGGGATCTGTTCTCGGAACCTTACTCTTCGTGGTTTTTATAATTGATCTGGATGAGGAAGTGGAGGGATGGGTTAGTAAGTTTGCTGATGACACAAAGGTTGGAGGTGTTGTGGATAGTGTGGAGGGCTGTCAGAGGTTACAGCGGGACATTGATAGGATGCAAAACTGGGCTGAGAAGTGGCAGATGGAGTTCAACCCAGATGAGTGTGCAGTGGTTCATTTTGGTAGATCAAATATGATGGCAGAATATAGTCTTAATGGTAAGACTCCTGGCAGCATAGAGGATCAGAGGAATCTTGGGGTCCGAGTCCATAGGACGCTGCGCAGGTTGACTCTGTGGTTAAGAAGATGTACCGTGTATTGGCCTTTATCAATCGTGGAATTGAATTTAGGAGCCTAAAGATAATGTTACAGCTATATAGGACCCTGGTCAGAGCACACTTGGAGTACTGTGCTCAGTTCTGGTCGCCTCACTACAGGAAGGATGTGGAAGCCATAGAAACGGTGCAGAGGAGAATTACAAGGATGTTGCCTGGATTGGGTAGCATGCCTTATGAGAATAGGTGGAGTGAACTTGGCCTTTTCTCTTTGGAGCAACGGAGGATGAGAGGTGACCTGATAGAGGTGTATAAGATGATGAGAGGCACTGATTGTGTGGATAGTCGGAGGCTTTTTCCCAGGGCTGAAATGGTTGCCACACAGGGCACAGGTGCTGAGGAGCATGTACAGAGGCGATGTCAGGGGTGAGTTTTTTACTCAGAGAGTAGTGAGTGTGTGGAATGGGCTGCCGGCAACGTTGGTGAAGGCGGATATGTTGGGGTCTTTTAAGAGACTTTCGGATAGGTACATGGAGCTTAGTAAAATAGAGGGCTATAGGTAAGCCTAGTAATTTCTAAGGTAGGGACATGTTCGGCACAACTTTGTGGGCTGAAGGGCCTGTATTGTGCTGTAGGTTTTCTATGTTTCTATGTATGTAGGTGAGTGATGGAATCTGGAGAGAATTGAGAATATAAAGAGAGTATAAAATATGAAATGAATGCAGGATTAGTGTAAATTTGTAGCTAATGGTCGGTGAAGGCTTAGTGGGCTGAAGGGCTTGTTTCTGTACTACTATCTGTATAACTTTGTTTTATGAAGATAGCAATTCAGTGGAAGGCTTAGGAGAAATGCATACAGTTCTACAAGTATTACAGACATACAATTGTTGAAGGATCTGGGATAAACAGGGTATCACCAGCCACATCTATTCCATGGGTGGCAAATGTAAATGGCAACCAGAAAATGGAGCCAAATGCCGTTGACATCCAATTCACACTGACTGCAGGCAGCCTGAGCTCTTACTCAGGAAGTATCATCATGGGGAGGGTAGTAGCTGGAAGCTTAAACGTAAGTGATATGGTTGAAAAGTCTCACTGCACAGTTGCCTTAAAGTCAGTATCATGATTATCAAAACCAAGCATCTGGCTTTAACTAGAAACATGAGAAAGTGCAGAAAGGGAAGAAACCTTTGGGTCCCAGACTTAAAACCTTACATTCTTCTGCCTCTCAGACCCCTATTCACTTCTGCTGGCTAATATCCATTGAGTTTCCTCTCAAATTTATCAACATTAGACACTCCCACATTCCATTTCATAAATTCAACACCACATGCCAGACTTAACATAGTTAATGGTTCCCTCGGATATCCAGCAGAAAGTCAATGGGGCAAAGTTAGAGTAGCAGTTTCCTTAACATACTGAGAGTAAGCAACTCTGGGAGGTAAACATGTCCTTTGGAACACCATTAGTTTAGTTGGGAGTTCCATAGCTGCATCAATGCCCAATGAGTGTAATAAATGGAGTGGAAAATGCTGCCCAATTCTAATGATGTACGGTTTAAAATTTTGCCCTCTCTTTCCAAATGAATGTAAAACATAAATTTATAACTGGATGCAGAGAAATTTTGTTCCCCCTTTTGCATATAATAATCTGTAGTTCTGTGCAAATTGGATTTGCTTTGTTTGGATTGTTATCAAAAATCTGCTCAATACTATGTGATTCACTCTTTATTAACTGATGAAGAACACTCATCTTGGACTCATTTATAATACAAAGTGTATTGCATATTTTTTTTCCTGTGTTCTATTTCTTTTAAAGACTAGCCAGATGTGTTAATGGGTAACATGTTGGTAACCACAAATGAATTCCAAATCATTTTGGAATTAAAGGATAATACTCTGAGGTGACCAAATTACATGTTTCTCTCTACTGATAATCATCTAAGCTGGACATGTCATTATGTCCCAAGTTGTGACTGATTTGCATTGAGCTAGTTGATGAAGGCGAGATGTACCATAGCTTTTAGTTGACTAACTGTTGGCAGTGTTAGGAGCAGTCAACAAGGACTCACTCTCCACTGGGTCCTGCATAATACGTCCCCAATGTCCTACTGTGCTTTCCACTACCAAGACTTACACATTATAGAATAGCAATTTGGACCTGCTGCGTCCCATACATCAGCTGGTGCCTTCAGGCAAGTTTTAGAAATTGTGTTGCTGAGTGGCGTGCAAATAGGGGATGGTGTGAATGTAGACTTTCTCCTATATTTCCAATTTATAGCCTTATATTCTAAATGATCATTGTCAGTTTTCTAAATACAAAGACCCCTGTAGACCAGTTAAATAAGAAATGTTTTCTGATCTATAAAAAAGAGGGTTTATTTCCTTTCTTTTAAATACGCCATAAATTGTATGTTATATGGAACAACAAAAGAGCTGGCATCAGACTTGAGGCTGTAATTCAATCTTGCGGTTCTTGGTGACATTTGTAAATGCTCAAGCTTCACTCTTGAGCTTTATTGCATCATCAGTGCTGCTCAATTGAATTACTGCCCTGTAACCTGCTGCCAGCCATTTATTGTGCTATATACTGTATTTATTTGCTGCAGACAAACTAATGCCATACTGCTGTCATAACAGTACACACAGCTTTTGAAAACAACTTCCTGAATAAAAAACAGGGGGGGGGGGTAATAATATCCAAGCTGTTTACTCCAAATACGAAGGTAATTGCCATCTCCCCCTCTCTCTCTCTCTCTCTTCTCTCTCTTCTCTCTCTCTCTCTCTCTCTCTCTCTCTCTCTCTCTCTCTCTCTCTCTCTCTCTCTCTCTCTCTCTCTCTCCTTCTCTCTCTCCTCTTGTTATCTCAGCTCCCTTCCTCCCTCTATCTTTTCCTCTTGGTGTGATTTTCTCTTTGTCTTTCTCCCTGTCTGTCTGCTCATCTGTTTCTCTTTCTCTCTGCAACAACACACTCAAAAATGCTGGAGGAACTCAGCAGGTCAGGCAGTGTCTGTGGAAATGAATAGATATTCAACATTTTGGGCTGAGACCCTTCTTCAGAACTCTTTTTGTTTCCTCTTTCTCTCTCTCGCAGCATTTTAGAAGTATTAAAAATATATTTTTGATTCAATTTGCTTTGTTTCAGGACAAGGAGACATCCTTTCTTCAAACTGAACAAGGTATCTTCAGCCTGACTAAACAACACAAGGTACTTTACTTGTTTCATCTATGTGCGTTATAACCACATTGTGAAAACTGTTTCAAAAGGAATGTACACTTATCTTTATATAAATTAAGTGCTATGAAAGCTGTTGGATTAAACAAAATTGAAGCTGAGGTCGATCTGTATTTGAATGAAGGTGTGTTGGAACAGCTGTTTTCTGGTCATTTTTACTTAATCAAGGGCATGAAAAGTTAAGGTAAGTCATTGAGATGTCAACATATATTGAGAGAAATATTTAATCTGGGGGAATTAGTGCTGAAAATGGACATAATTGCCTTTCATTACAAAAGCTCACCTTAAACTGGCTTAAATTGTTTAATTAAACAATTAAACAGTATCTTTAATTGTGTCATCAGCACTTTTGGATTGGACAGCCTATTGGGTCTAAAGGGCAGTACAGTTAGTTTAAGTTAATGGAATTGTTTATAAGTCTGTGCCTTTCAGTGTTATAGTTATCTTTTGAAAGTGTTTTATTTTTAATACACCTCTTTCCCACCCCCCCCCCACCTTTTTATTCCGGCATCTTCCTCCTTCCTTTCCAGTCTTGAAGAAGGGTCTCAGCCCAAAACGTCGACTGTTTATTAATTTCCATAGATACTGCCTGTCTTGCTGAGTTCCTCCAGTATTTTCTGTGTATAGCTTTGGATGTCCAGCATCTGCAGACTTTCGTGTGTTTATCTTTACGGTTTCATATGTTTTAATATTTCTGCTGAACATGGAACTGAGGCCTTTGTGGCTGTCAAAGGTGTTCTAGGGCACAGTTTCACCAAGTGAGACAGTCCATACAGCCAGGAGCTAGCCTCTCAAATGGAAGACCACATCCAACATGTTAGAAGAAGAAGCATTGTGCAAGTGTTGATCTTGGGTTAGTGGAAGATCTACACCTATCTATTTGCTGTATTTTACATTGGAATGAATGAATAAATTTGCATTCTAGGATAGCAGGGTACATAAGAACTTTGGACAATGTATGCAACAACTGATATATTCCTGACGACTCCACTCATGCTTTGGTAGAGACTGAAGTTTGTGACATTGAGTTAATCTACATTTGGCAAGTCCCATGAACTCTCAACCTGCAATCCAGTCAGAGGCAATGGTTGGTTACAGGTATAGGGACTATGGGAGGAAATGTATCATAAGTATTATATTAAATTGTGTCATCTTCCAGGACAAACCATTTACAGCTCTGGCCAGACTATAAGCAACCTGGTCTCTCAGTTTGCTTATAAGGGAATTAAATGTGGTCTGTGGGTGGGGATGTTGTAAACAAAAAGAGACAATAAGAAGGTATAAATAGTTCAACTTAGTAAAGATGCGTAAACAGATGTTAATTTTGTGCAATAGTATGACAGGCTGATGGTAAACTAATAGTTTATGAGTTATAATTGTATCAAAGTTATTATCATACAATTGCTAAGTCTTACATAGAATCCATGTGCAGGATCAATGGTGTTTATAGGTTGTTGTGGCTCCCTGCTGGTGTGTGTGAACACACTCCAGTCCTCATAGAGGGATCAGAATTAGAAAGTCTGATTGATTTCATGCTCATGCTGTCAATATCTATCCTGGTACCAACATATCGATGCAGCTACAAAGAAGTCATGACAATGGCTATACTTCATTAGGAGTTTGAAGAGATTTGGTATGCACCTTGTTATGGGGTGATACCGCACAGGATCAAAATAAGCTGCAGAGGCTTGTAAACACAGTCAGCTCCATCATGGGCATTGCCTCTGTGGTATCTAGGACACCTTTAGGAATGATGCCTCAAAAAGGCGGCATCCATTATTAAGGACCCCCATCACCCAGGGCATGCCCTGTTCTCATTGCTACCATCAGGGAGGAGGTACAGGAGCTTGAAGGCACACGTTCAAAGATTCAGGAACAGCTTCTTCCCCTCTGCCATCAGATTTTGAATGAACATTGAACCTATGAACACTACCTCACTATTTAAAAAAATTTTTATTTTTGCATTACTTTCTTAATTAATATTTACTGTAATTCATGTTTTTTTTCTCTCTATTTGTATGTACTGCTTCCACAAAGTAACAGATTTCACAACATATGCCGGTGATATTAAACCTGATTCTGCTTCTGGTTTCAAAGTTTATTATAATAAGATTGATGTCAGGTTTAGCGATCGGCAGGGGTAATTGTTGGAAGATCTGCATTTCCTGTGAAAAAGAAGAAAACCAAACAAAAGCATGATTTCCTTTGTCTTGCTATGACAAAAATGCCCCTTGTGTGATGAACACGTAAGAACATTTGACGTGGCCAGCACAGTATATTAAAAGAAGAGCAGTGATTCTTACACCGAAGTGTCATTCTTTCATTTCCTGAAACGTATTTGGGACTCATTCTAGCCCTGAACTGTCATTAAAAGTCTCGTCAATTGGATTTTGGTAAACAGAAGAATATGTGGTGAGGGTTGGTGGTTGGGGCTGTACAGAAAGGTAACAAATCAAATTATGAATATTCTTTTTCTTTTCCCCATCTTCCAGAATTTAATACTTGCACAACAGATCAGTTAAAAATATCAGCATGAGTTTATATTTTCTTGTTCCTCTCAGTGAAACCTTTAAAAGGCCCTTCCAACAGATTGATTGTTTTTGACCGAAGGATGCTGATCGGTGCAGTACTTTGAAATAGGTTTGATTTGCACAAAATTGGATTTTAATTATTTAATGTAGGTGTCTTGATTTCATGAAATCAAAAGCTTTATTAATCTGTATCATGGTTTTCTTTGTATACCTGTTGGAAAGGACCTTCATCACCAGTTGCCTTGAGCATTGCAGTGTACGCATTGGAAGTAGGAGAGCCCGTACTGGTGAAACTTAATAATGGATTCCAATTTGAAATAACTGCTCTTTAATTCGAAGATTGGAGGCATTTCCAGAAACTGCCCAATGCATTCCTTTTCATTCACAATCCATGGCTGAGGCATTAACATTGTTATTATTGCAGAAATTTATTTTTCCTCAACTCAAGCTGGTAAAACCTGAGGTACGGGTATAGCTAAAAACACTCATTTATCAATTGCTAGAAGCTTCTGGACTAGTGTAGTGGTGTTTAGTATGGTGGTTTTCTGAAGATTTACATAGATATTACTGTGTAGTTCTAATTGTTTAATGCTATTATGCAGTGACTTTAGAATGATATTAGTTGCAGATATTACTTTTGGGACAATGTATATGCCCTGTTCATGTTCCATAGTCTTTCAATTTCCTCTTTTAATTCAGCATATTTCTGGTGTTTTTCACTGATTAATTTCTGTATGTTATGTGTGTTTGGAATGGCTGTATCTATTAAATTAGTTGTTCTTGTTTGTTTATCCTGTATTATTATATCCAGACTGTTATTTTGGATTGTCCTATCCATAGTAATGGATTGGTCGTAATATAATTTGTGGGATTCTTACTCTTAAACTAGATCAGGCTTGTATTTATAATAAAGTATGATTTTTTTTAATGAGTTTGTATTTTAAAGCAATATTTTAGTGAATGATATTTATCACTTGATTGAGTTAAGCTGCTGCAGGATCCTGTAATGTGTTGGATTGTTTCTGGTTTTTCTCAGCATTTTCTACATCTATCGTCTTGAATTTGTTGGTCTTTTATTATGTATTTTGGATACTTTCTTGTGTTAACCACGTGGTCCGGTATTGCCATAAGGGACCCTTCTGTTTCTGGGAAGAGCTCTCCATCTCTGAACCAGGCATTCTATGCTTCCATGTCAACATCTAGTCAGCTCAGATCATGGAGATGTCTTCCATGGAGGGTAATGCTCTTCCATTGGTTAACTTTTTCTTCAATAGTGAAATTTCTTCTTTTTTCTGGATTGTGTTCTCATTTAAGTTTAGTTGTGTGTACTTCTTATTGGAATTGAATATGCTCACGCAGAATACTGTATTCTGTTTTCATTGATGAATGTCTATCCTTAGAAGTTTTACCTGACTGTTGTGTAGATTTTTATTATTATTATTATTATTATACATAATAATAATACCAAACAGGTAGGGATCGATAGTGCCTTTGTCTTCCACAGTGTCACCAACACATGACATGCACCTGCATGTGCTCTTTATCGCGGCAACTGAAATTAATGTAATGCTTCTCCTTGCAACATGAAGAAATATCCCATCAAGGTCAAGAGACAAATGCCACACATTTGTATTATCTGCCTCAGTTTCCAAAGCCTCCAGTGGTTTTGAACATCAAACCCCATTGCATCATGTGGGATATTCTAACTAATCAGTTCTGACAAGCAAGACAATATCTTTGTTGCTGTTTCCAACAGGGAATATTTCATCAGATGCTGTGAAGGTGGATTGCATTCCTGTTCCTCTCTTGACAGTCCTTTCAACTAAAACAGTGACTGTTTCAGTGGTATTACGCTCAGTAATTTTTGGAACACTGATATTTTTGTGGAATATCATTATAGAACTGCAAGTGTTTCAAATATTTTCATGTCAATCCTTTGCTTTAATTGTGAAGACCTCCAGGGATATGAGGCAATTGTTAAATTTATCTATTTACACAGAATCTTTCATTCAAGATCTATTTGGTAGAGAAAATATGTTGAAAAAGGACCTAACTAGATAAAAAGGAAAAATCAACACCCACATAACACTTCCTCTGATTTTTAAAGAAGGCAAAACACTTATGATGTAAGAGTGTGCAGGATTTTGTTAGTTATTTAACAGAGGCATATAGTAAAATCTAATTAATGGCTTTGAAATGAATGGCAATTGACTTGTAATGTTGATTGTTACAGTACCAAAGGTTGCATTAACTGTATTGTATATTTAATATTTAATTAATATTTGAGTAATTTTATAAATATGTTGTTAAGCATTCTTTGCTTGTTTAAATAATTCACTACAAGTTATATGTAAAAATAAGTGAATTGCATATGTCATGATGCTACCACGTGACACATAGTCACCTTGCTTTAAAGTAAACCTGAAATTTTGATCAGCATTTTCGGACTCCTGTGTCTTCTTTTCAAAGAGGTTAGCATTTTGGAGTTACAAAACATAACCTGTATGGTTCTGTTGTTTGAAAAAGGATTGGAGTTCAGAATACCAAAGATCATAAATTCAGGTTCTTATTGGGTTTGACATTCAAACGTAGATTACTGTCAGAAGTAGAATCAGAATCAGGTTTGTTATCACTTAAAATTTGTTATCACTTAAAATGTCGTGAAATTTGTTAACTTAGCAGCAGCAGTTCAATGCAATATATAATATAGAAGAAGAAGAAAAATTAAAATAATAATAATAAATAAGTAAATCAATTTACAGTATACATGTATTGAATGGTTGAACATTATGAGCAACCATTTTAAGCAGGTATTAACAAAATGTCACCCTCCAATTGTGATATATCCTTCCATGTCTTATGGTATTCCAGTGCATTTCAAAAAGAATAAACTTTCTTGCTATAATCAAACTTACTTCTCTCAAAAACCTTAAAATCAAGGCAGATGGGATAGTAATTGCAACTTAAGTCCGTAAGATCATTAGACATAACAGCAAAATTAGACCGTTCAGCCCATTGAGTCTGCTTCCCCATTCCATTATGGCTGATCTATTATCCTTCCTAAACCTATTCCCCTGCCTTCTCCCTGTAACCTTTGATCCCATATTCACCCACTATACAAAACATCCTCTCCACATCCATTTTATCTAGGCCTTTCAATGTTCGATACATTTCAATTAGATCTTCTCCGGTTATTATAAATTCCAGCATGTACAGGCCCAGAGCCATCAAATGTTCTTCACGTGTTAACCCTTTCATTCCCAGAATGATTCTTGTTAATCTCCTCAAGGACTCTTTCCAATATCAGTTCATTTTTTCCATATATAAGAGGTTCAAAACTGCCCACAATACTCCAAGTGTGGTCTGACCAATGCCTTATAAAGCGTCAGCATTACATTTTTGCTCTCCTATTCTAGTCCTCTTGAAATGAATGCTAACATTGCATTTGCCCTCCTTACCACTGACTCAACCTGCAAGTTAACCTTTAGGGACTTCTGCACAAGGATTCCCAAGTCCCTTTGCACCTCTGATTTTTGAACTTTCTTTCCATTAAAAAAATAGTCTTCACTTTTATTCCTTCTATATCATTCCCTACACTGTATTCCATCTGCCAATTCTTTGCCCATTCTCCCAATCTGTCCAAGTCCTTTTGCAAACTCCCTGCTTCCTTAACATAATTGTCCCTCTCCTATCATTGTATCATCTGCAAACATGGCCACAAAGCCATCAATTCCATCATCCTATAAAACTCTAGTTAGGCCACACTTGGAGTACTGTGTCCAGTTCTGGTTGCCTCGCTATAGGAAGGATGTGGAAGCATTGGAAGGGGTACAGAGGAGATTTACCAGGATGCTGCCTGGTTTAGAGAGTTTGCATTATGATCAGAGATTAAGGGAGCTAGGGCTTTACTCTTTGGAGAGAAGGAGGATGAGAGGAGACATGATAGAGGTGTACAAGATATTAAGAGGAATAGATAGAGAGGACAGCCAGCACCTCTTCCCCAGGGCACCACTGCTGAATACGAGAGGACATGGCTTTAAGTTAAGGAATGGGAAATTCAAGGGGGATATTAGAGGAGGGTTTTTTACTCAGAGAGTGGTTGGTGCGTGGAATGCACTGCCTGAGTCAGTGGTGGAGGCAGATACATTAGTGAATTTAAGAGACTACTAGACAGGTATATGGAGGAATTTAAAGTGGGGGGGTTATATGGGAGGCAGGGTTTAAGGGTCGGCACAACATTGTGGGATGAAGGGCCTGTACTGTGCTGTACTATTCTATGTTCAAATCATTGACATATAACGTGACAAGAAGAGGTCCCAATACTGACCCTTGCGGAGCTCTACTGGTTACTGGCAGCCAACCAACCAGAATAGCTCCCCTTTATCCCTATTCTTTGCCTTCTGCCAGTTAGCCGATCTTCTATCCATGCTAGTATCTTTCCTGTAATACCCTGGACACTTATCTTGTTAAGCACCTTGTCAAAGGCCTTCTGAAAATCAAAGTGAACAACATCCTCTGACCCTACTCTGCCTATCCTGCCTATTATTTTGTCAAAGAATTCCAACAGATTTATCAGGCAAGATTTCCTCTTTAGGAAAGCATGCTGATTTTGAGTATTTTATCATGTGCCTCCAAGTACTTTGAAACCTCGTCCTTAATAATAGACTCCTACATCTTCCCAACCACTAAAGTCAAGCTACTTGGCCTATAATTTTCTTCCTTCTGCCTCCCTCCCTCCTTAAGGAGTGGAGTGTCAATTGCAATTTTCCAGTCCTCCAGAATCAGTCAATAGCTATTGGGTGCAAAACTAAGGATTGGAAGGTGGAAAAACAGTGGAAGAACTCCAGCCCCAATAGTGATATTTTAAATGGTTTATCATTCATAGACTTCGAAACACCATGTTTGTCTACTGTGTTGCAGGATGTCCAACCATGACTATTCCAAACAGGCATGTGACTGCAGTATGTCAAATACCGATTTCACTTGTGGAGACATGTAATCATTAATTTCTGGTTCAGTGTTGCAACTAATTGCCAAAATATGACTGAGATCAAAATAATCCATGTTCACTTGTACCATCAAAAATGCTCTCTGTGGGCAAGCAGTGGCATATACTGTACATAGCAGATGAAAAGGCACCTTTTTAATGGGAACATTCACTTCAAAAGGAACTTGCTCAAGTACAATTAATTTCCTGAGAGTTTACCATGTTTGTTTAATGGGAACAACTGGATACAGGGAACATTATGCTCACTATGGGAGTGTACCCATTAACATTTTAAATAACAGTGTTTATATATGACTTTCTGTAAATATGAGAACTAGTGTAAAGATTTTAATCTGGTGACTATAATTTTACTCAGTTTCATAGGCTCATTTCAGGGAATTTTTTAACAAAACATAGAGACAGCAATTTCTTAGGTTTGGTGAAAGTTACTGAGAGAATATTGTATGAACAGAGGACAGTGTGATCTCCATTCTTAAATTAATTAAAGTTTGATACAAAGCTAACCATATCTAATAATATCTTTATAAACAATTCTTCTTTGACGTTTCTGCAAGATATATATGATTGTTAAGGTACACTAGGCATGAAGGTACTGTAGCACCTACCTCCCTGAACTGTTCCAGTGTTTTGTTATGCATACTGTGAGCTCTGTTCTTTCTAAATTTTTTATCTTCCTCTCCTAAGTCCATGCACAAATTTCTGAAGTGAAGATCAAGTATTATATGGTTTACAAGGCATTGGCCCTGGAGATTGTAACAAAGCTGGGCACGGGGGGAGTATGCTCAAAGAACCAGATAATTCTGAAGTGTCACTTCAACATTGCAATAACACAAGTTTCTGGAAAACATTCAGTCAACAAGAACTCAACTGCTTTCAACATTAATAATGGAATTTGCATTATACAACACCTCATTTTAGTACTTTTACGACTGCTCTCATCATCGAGGCCAGCAAGAATGGGGAGGTTTAGTAAGGAATTCGCAGATGTAATACTCCTGTGGCACACTAGTGCACTGACTTGAACATGTAACACCAAGATCATATTCTGAGGCTTTTGTTTTATTTAAGCGATACAAACCCTACTGGCCCAATGAGCCGCACTGCCTAGCAACCCGCATACTTAATGCCAGCCTAATCAAAGGACAATTTACAATGACCTATTAACCTACCAACTAGTACATCTTTAGAATGTGTGAGGAAACCGGAATACCCAGAAGAAACACATGCTCTCACAAGAAGGACGTACAAGCTTCTTACAGGTGGCATTGGAAATGAACTGTGATCTTTGATGGCCCAAGGTGTAATAGCTTCCTGCTAACTGCTATGCTATTATGATGCCCTGAATCTGAATAACATTTTTAATTTGGAAGATATGCCACCAGAGGTAAATGTTTTACTTATTGCCACCAGCGTCTAACATTACTTCTCACCCGATTGCAAGTTAAACGTAAGTGTAAGTCCATTCAGGAAAAAAAGGTGTTCTCTCTCACAGCATTTTACATCTTAAATTTGTCCAACTCTGGATGTCTCAGGTGGTCTCTCTAACAACCGTCCCAATTTAAACTTACTTTTCTCATTTCTTTATGTGAAAATGAATTGTTTCAATTTGCTTTTCACTGGTTTAGACCTTTCCTTCTTTACCTCTTGTTCTTTTTACATAGGAAAGTTGTGTAAGGGTCATGCATAGGGCAATGGAATTGCTTCAAAGATAACATGAAAATCAGCCTGAAGAGAATCATCATTGTATCTAAAAACTGGGAAGCCACTTCAGTCAATAGATTCCTCTGGAGGAAATCTGTTCAAGAGGGAGCTGGCTACGCAAGAACGACCTCCGCTGTGCCACAGAGAACAAGCGCAGCTGCAAAAGGAGAGACTGACCAAGTTACCACTAACCACAGCCACCAGGTTAATCTTGCCCACACCACCAGAATATGTGGATCTTGGATTGGACTCTACAGCCAACTGAGGACCCACAAATAGACAACTCCTTTAGGAAAACATCATACTTGACTCAAGTGATCGCACTTCTACTACCATGTATAATAGATTATATATAATAAATTATATAACTACTTAAAATAATATTTGAAGTGTTCAGCTGCCTTTTCTTTGTCCACATAACCTGCATCATCTGTTAATATGCTTTTTCATTCCAAATTGTAAGTAAGTTCTATGTAATCTCACTGGCTCACCACTTGACCTCAGATCATCTGGACGATAGTAATACCTACGTACATCAGGCTGTTGTTTATTGACTACAGCTTAGCATTAACACTTCAGTTCTAATCAACAAACTCCAAAGCCTAGACCTCTCTACCTCTCTCTCCAGCTGGGTCCTTGACTTCCTCACTGGAAGTCCACAGTCTGTGTGGGTCAGAAATAACATCTCCTTATTGGTAATAATCAATACTTGCACATCTCAAGGATGCATGCTTAGCACTCTCTCTACATTCGTGATTATGTGGCTAAGCACAGTTCAAACGGCATCTATAAATTTGTTGATGATACAACTATTGTTGCAGAATTTCAGATGGTGAAGAGGAGAATTGGTATGTCACGAAAGCCACTCACAGATTTCTACAGATGTACTTTGGAATGCTGTTCATAGACTTCAGTTCAGCATTCAGCACAGTCATCCCTCAGAAACTGATTGGAAAGCTGAGCCTACTGGGCCTGAACACCTCCCTCTGCAACTGGATCCTAGACGTCCTGACTGGGAGACCTCAGTCAGTCCGGATCGGAGGCAGCATCTCCAACACCATCACGCTGAGCACGGGTCCCCCCAGGGCTGTGTGCTCAGTCCACTGCTGTTCACTCTGCTGACCCACAACTGTGCTGCAACACACAGCTCAAACCACATCATCAAGTTCGCCGATGACACAACCGTGGTGGGTCTCATCAGCAAGAACGACGAGTCAGCTTACAGAGAGGAGGTGCAGTGGCTAACGGACTGGTGCAGAGACGACAACCTGTCTCTGAATGTGAACAAAACAAAAGAGATGGTTATTGACTTCAGGAGGGCATGGGGTAACCACTCTCCACTGAACATTGATGGCCCCTCGGTAGAGATCATTAAGAGCACAAATTTCTTGGTGTTCACCTGGCAGAGAATCTCACCTGGTCTCTTAACACCAGCTCCATAGCAAAGAAAGCCCTGCAGCGTCTCTACTTTCTGCGAAGGCTGAGGAAAGTCCATCTCCACCCCCCCCCCCCCCCCATCTGCATCACTGCCTGGTTTGGAAATTGCACCATTTTGGATTGCAAGACCCTGCAGTGGATAGTGAGGTCAGCTGAGAAGATCATCAGGGTCTCTCTTCCCACTATTGCAGACATTTACACTACACGCTGCATCTGCAAAGCAAACAGCAATATAAAAGGCCCCATGCACCCCTCATACTAATTCTTCTCCCTCCTGCCATCTGGGAAAAGGCACCGAAGCATTCGGGCTCTTACAACCAGATTATGTAACAGTTTCTTCCCCCAAGCCATCAGACTCCTCAATACCCAGAGCCTGGACTGACACCAACTTACTGCCCTCTACTGTGCCTACTGTCTTGTTTATTATTTATTGTAATGCTTGCACTGTTTTGTGCTCTTTATGCAGTCCTGGGTAGGTCTGTAGTCTAGTGTAGTGTTTTTTTTTCTGTGTTTTTTTTACGTAGCTCAGTGTAGTTTTTGGACTGGTTCATGTAGCACCATGGTCCTGAAAAACGTTGTCTCATTTTTACTGTGTACTGTACCAGAAGTTATGGTCGAAATGACAATAAAAAGTGACTTGACTTGACTTGACTTGGAGAGCATTCTAACTGGTTACATACCTGTCTTGTATGGAGGGTACATTGCACAGGATCAGAAAAAAACTGCGGGAAGTTGTAAACTCAACCTCCAGCACTTGGACATGGGCCTCCCTAGCATCCAGATCACCCTCTAATGCTGATACCTCAAAAGGGTGGCATCACCCAGGGCATTCCTTCTTCTCATTAGTGCCATCAAAGAGCAGGTACAGGAGCCTGAAGGCACACACTCAATGTTTTAGGAACAGCTTCTTCCCCTCTGCCATTGTATTTTTGAACTCACTAACACTACCTCAGTATTTTTCCCCATTCTTTTTGCACTAGTTATTGAATTTAATTTTTATATATGCTTATTATTGTAATAATTAGTTTTTATTATTATGTATTACAATGTACTGCTGCCACAAGGCAACAAATTTTTATGACATATGCCAGTGATATTAAACCTGATTCTGATTCTGATGTTGTCCATCTGTGGAAACCTGTCATTTGCTTGTCATATTTCACTCAGGCAAAAGGAAAATAAAATGAACTGCCAGACAGGTGAGATTCAGAGTGTAAAAAAATTCAGTACTCATATCAGAAGTGTTAAACATTTTAGCGAAGAAATTGGATCGATCAGTAACTGTCCCTTATGTGCAAATCATAGAAAATTGTGAGCAGAAAGTAAGTTGCACCACTGATTATTTCTGACTGAAACTGGGCCAGGAATGAACATGCAATATCCACGTCAGTACACTTGAACATTTGCCTGCATCGGGGAAGCACCGAGTGTTGGATTTTCTCCCTTACTGATGTAAATTGGAGCTCAGATGTGCTCTGTATGCACATCTCTAAACGAAGAGCCGAAATCCCCACTGAGACGTGAATTCTGACTTTGATGTTTTAATTGCAGCACCTCAGGTAACTATGCCCGCCCTCCTCCAGCCCCAAGCGTTCTCTTCCTATACCCACACTCTCTTGCTCACTTGGTTTTCTTCTCCCTTTGTCCTTGTTCACTCCCTCCCTGCCTGCTTTTACCTGTCAATCACCCCTCCTCATCGGGCTCCACCTATCACCTATCAGCCTCTGCCCTACACAACCCCATCCTCATATTGCTGTGCACTTGCTGTCTATCTTGTACAACACCCAATTTTGACCTATACGTCCTGCCTTTGCTGAGTTCTTCCAGTGTACTATTTAAAAAAAAATTTTGTTTGCAACCGTTTGCTGGACTTAACTGTCGCAGTATCATTATTTGTAGCCATTTTACTCTATGCCTTGTGTTCCAGAGCCCTGTGCTTTGAATTTTGCCTCCCTGATTACTTCTATATCTAGCAGTAGTATTGGACCACCCCTGGCACGATGCTCCATCAGGGCAGATGACCACTTGGAGGAGTGATCACACACACTGAAGCAGCGCACTTGTGATTTTGTGCCAAGCTTCCAAACATCCTTCTGCAGGCTGCTGTGACAAAAGTTCCTTTAAAATCTCACGACCTTATGTATAGAAAGCGTCCTATCCAGATGCATCGCAGCTTTGTATGTCAACTGCTCGGCTCAAGACTGTGAGAAGCCACAGAGAGTTGTGAATGTAACCTAGTCTATCATATAAACCAGCCTCCTCTCCGTTGACTCTGTCTACACTTCCTGCTGCCTTGGGAAAGCAGCCAACAATGTAGCTTACTCTCATTGACCAAGGGTTTTGTACTTTGCAATAATGCCAGAGAATTGTTGCGTCTATCTGCAGTCATAATCCTGGTCTTTATACTCAGTGCAATCCTTGGTTTAAAAGCTCATCTGGTGATCATCCCCAAACTGTAGAGAATAGTGCCTGTTTCACATTAAAAGTGACCACCACCTTTTGACAGTCAACAGAAGGACAGTGGCAGGGGTAATCTGAATAACCCAATAGGGAAACAGTTAATTTACAAAGGAAGGGAACTTGGGCAGAATCACTGGTAGACAAAGAATGAATCTTGTTTCTTGTCTCCATCATTGACCCAGAACACTGCAGAAATTATTTGGCAAGAAAGTACCAAATTCTCAGAATTTTCTTTCATCTTCTCACCAAATGATGATTTTTTTTTGAGTCAAGCTCCATCTATCAGCATTATTAAAGCTGGCTCAGTATCTCACCAAGTTTCTGAAACAAGGCTTATCATTTTTTAATTGGAATCAGATAATATTCTGCTGCTCAAAGCACACTTTGGGGTGATTTCTGGCTTTTTCAGCTTGAAGCCAATCTAACAAGTCAAATCCCTGACTTTTATTTCGGCTCAGTTGTTACAGCTACAGTTCTGTGAGTGTTTCTTCACCTTGAGGATATAGCTGCTGAAAGGTGGCTTAGTGACCCAGCAGTTCATATTGCCCTCTCCCAGTTCCATTTTCTGACCCTGCCTGCTGTCGCCATGGAGTTTGTATATTCCCCATCAAGTGTTCCAATTTCTTCTTACATTGCTAAAGAAGTGCCAGCTGGTATATTAATGGAGTACTGCAAATTGCCTCTGGTGTTGGTGGGTAGCTGATGAGCCAAGCATGGGGGGAATATCAGAAAAAAGTGGATGAGTGTAGGAGGGTGCTTGATGGCAGTGTAGACATGGTGAGTTGAAGGACCTGTTTCTGTGCTGAGTGACTCCAAATAAACTTAACATCACCTTCTCAAAGGCTGTGAGAGGGGGTTATGCCCTCATTTTGTGGAGAAAACACAGAAAATACACAAGCTGTAGAATGAGTAGAACTATCATGATGCTGAGATGCATCCTAGGACGTGCTGGGACCGATCATCAGTGATGTAACCTGGGGTCATCAGGTGTTTCAGGCCTTTCAACATCAGGCACTCTTGTCCAGGCGACCAAAGCAGGGATGATCAGGCCCCGGCTTGTGTCCCAGCAGCATTAGTCCACAGGTAATATCTGTTAATCCATAGCCACCTGGAGGCTTTCTCAACAACCTCTGTGATGGTCCTAATGGTTCTTTTCTTTGCATCTCCCATAATTCTAAGGAGAGAGTAGGTTCTGTAGAGTGAGAAGCCAATAAAACCTCTACACCCCACCTCTACAGGCTCACATTGTGCTCTCCACACCTATCTCAGGAACTGCTCTACCATCTCCTGGTATTTGGCTTTCTTATGCTCAAATGCCTCCTCAATCTAGTCTTCCCAAGGACCTGTCAGTTCTACCATGACCATCTGCTTTGAAGTTTCTGACTGAATGACCATGTCAGGCCTCATCTAGTTAGATCCTCTCTCCTTTTCTTAAACATGAAGATAACTTTTGCAAGAGATTTAAAATGCAATTTCTTTTCATTCTCCACTGATTCATGATTCATACAACTTCAAAACTGAATCTCTCAATTTCCCCCCCAAAAATACGAGGGGTGATTGATAAGTTCATGGTCTAGGGTAGAAGGAGTCAAATTTAGAAAACCTAGCATATTCATTTTTCAACATAGCCCCCTCATACATTAACACACGTAGTCCAGCAATCGTGGAGCATCCAGATCTTGGACCTCCAGAAAGTGTCCACAGATGGGTGATTGATAAGATTGTGGCCCAAGGTAGAAGGAGATGCATTATACATCTGTCGTTACATGCACATGCAGGTCAACTGTTTGATTATGTAGAAAGTTTGAAGTTAATAACTCAGCTCCTTCTACCTTAGGCCACGGACATATCAATCACCTCTGATGAGTTATTAACTTCAAACTTTCTGCATAATCACTCAAAGAGTTGAACTGCATGTGCATGTAAGGAGAGCTGTATAACTCATCTCCTTCTACTTTAGGCCAGAAACTTATCAATCACCCATCTGTGGACACTTTCTGGAGGTCCAAGATCCGTATGCTCCACGACTGCTAGACCAAGCGCGTAAATGTAGGAGGGGACTACGTTGAAAAATAAATTGCCAGGTTTTCTAAAATTGACTCCTTCTACCTTAGGCCTCAAACTTATCAATCACCCCTCGTACTTAACCAGTATCTTCATCATCTGGAGTGTGGAGGAATTGACACATCACTATACAGTTACATCACGCAGTGTTACTAATTGCACCTGAAATATTAATGTCATCAAAAGGATTGCAGATAATGCAGTCATATTTTTGCTGCAATATCATTTCATTTCATTGATTACTTATCATCAGAAACAACTGAAGCAAGCTGAAAAAAAGGCTTCAAAATGGGAATTCGGAATAGTAAACTCCTAGTCACTGCATTAGTATTTAGTAGTTATTTGCCCTACAAGCTATTCCGTTCTTTCAGATGGATTCATGTGCATTTAGTGTCTTTAAATAACAATTTCTTCACTTGGAACATAAGCAGAAGCATGAAGACATTTTCGATAAATCAGGTTAGTCCTGTGTCAGAACAGCAAAAGAAGATCCCAGCTAATGAGTTAACAAGCTGGCCTGTTGCTATCACTTATATCATTTGCTAAATATAACATGGAAACTTAAAATGTCCCTTACCTTTGTTGCATCTGGGTGACCAATTATCACCCACCCAGGGCAGTATTGATCATCATGGTGTGAGACAGTGACATTACTGGCCCACAGATCCATGAACCCATTGGGTGTGTACAGACCACAGTCCTGGACACTGGTCTCTTTCTCAAAGTCTTCACACACGCCGTCGCCATCATGGAAATAGCACCTGCTAGGTTCATCTGTAGCAAGAAAACATGAAAAAGTTGTTCAGCGAAAGAGAGATCCTAATGAATTTCGGTATTTCAGGCCCCACCATTTCTCTCTCTCTCTCTCAATCACACACACACACACACACACACACACACACACACACACACACACACACTCTCACTCTCTCTCTCTCTCACACACACACACTCTTGCTCTCTCTCTCTCTCTCACACACACACACTCTCACACACACTCTCGCTCTGTCTCTCTCTCTCACACACACACACACACACACACACACACTCTCTCTCTCATACACACACTCTCTCTCTCTCTTTTTCAGTTAAAGTTGTGCCAAACCACAAAGGACTTGTTCTCCATTTGCAAGAATCTATAAAATTGCCTTTCCAAAAAAAAATGGGAAGGAAAGTTTTGAAAGCATTATTGGAAAGTTAAAGATCACAATTAAAATAAAAAAACTCTTTTTGTAATGCTAACAATCTGCCAAAATTAAATCAACTGCAGGAAACATGACCAAAAACAAATTGGTTGCCCAATAGTTCTTAATCCTCATTTTTGGCCATTCATCTCAAATCAACAAATTGGGGAGAACAAGGTCACAGGCCCAAAAAACAGTGGCTAAAATAAGAGGCATGTTAGTACATTGTGTGTTTTCTGCATGAATAGAAGAGTAGGTTTATTTATAGGCATTTATTAAATTAGTTGCACATCTCTGCTGTTGAAAATCCATATATAAATTTAAAGTATCTTTCCATGCTTTCCTCTGGACTTTTTAATCAAAGGAATTGTAAGTCCAATATTCAATGAAATAATTTAAGCTTTAAACTGTGAACCATCATAATACAATGTCATGTTAATCCCACTGATTGAAAGGTGTGAGAAATCAAATTAAGCACTTCAGATGCTTGATCCCCAGGGGTTCTTTTAGCACGGTGAAAGAATAAGACAAATTCTGTTTTTATTACAAAGGATTACAGGATTTTTAGTGGTATTTGGGGGATTGTATTCATAATTTTGCCCTTCTCTCTTAAAAAACTTTAAATCCACCCCCTTGACCCACATAAGAAATATTAGACCAAGGTATTTAAAATTACACAATGTTACAAAATTAATGAAATCTACTTGAGTTATGAACAGAATGAAAGGACTTTAAATTATTGTTCAACTCTGCCCCAATTCAGCAGCAGAGCCCATAAGCTTGGCCTCTAGCTCGCGATATTGTGTAAAAACACCAAACCCATAATGAAATATTTTCTTCATGTTAATTCTGCTGCAACTCCACCTGCTTTGTGATCACACATTTTCCTGGAAGAAAGTGTATCCCTCACTGACCTGTTTCGTGCAGTGTTGGATGGTACCAAGAGAATTTCCCTCACTAACCGGTCTGCAATTTGGTCACCTGCAATAAAGGCACCTAAGTGCTAAAGTTAAACCATTAAAGTCCACTGCATGACAGGAAACAGATTTGCAGGATGCAAACTTATCTGTATAACCAGTCATCCTTGTGTTAAAAACTCTCACTTACCTACTTGTATCAGTAATAACTCCCATTTACACAATTGGTTTTAACTCTAAGGGGCATGACAGAGTTCACAAAGTCTGCACTGCAGATGAAAGTCACTCATCCTCTCTTCCTGTTTTCAAACCCATCTAGAAGTCAATTTTCATGTGAATGTCATGAATACCTCACATATAAACCATTTTTCGGCTTCTGTGAGTTTAGGTTTGTTGCCAACACTGCTCGAAAATAATGTTTGAGTATGTGTTTAAGTAGCTTATCGTTAGAGAAGAATTGCAATTTATCACAACTTTCTTATATTATTGCTCTCAGTGGCAGTATTACATGAGAATGCACAGCAGTAAATGCTAAAGGAGTTGTTTATTTGTAAACACAGGAGCCTTTTCTCAACAACATAATGGTAACTCCCCTCCACCTTCCTTTATTTAGCTCCCTGACCTTTTACCTTTTCTCACCTGCCTATCACTTCCTCCTGGGTTACCTCCTCCTTCACTTCTTCCTATGGTCCACTCTCCGCTCCCATCAGATTCCTTCTTCTCCGGCCCTTGACCTTTCACATCTACCCGACCTCACCTATCACTTCCCAGCCTGCCTTTTTCCCCTCCCCACATTTTTTTTATTCTGGTCTCTTTCACCCTTCTTTCTCAGTCCTGAAGAATAGTCATGGTCTGAAACATAGACTGCTTATTCATTTCAATAGATGCTGCCTGGCCTGCTGAGTTCCTCTGACATTTTGTGTGTGTTACTTTGAATTTCCAGCATCTCCAGACTTTCTTGTGCTTATGGTAGCTCTATTGCTGGTCTGAAGAGGTCAGTGAAAAGTCCAAAACATTTTTTTCAGTCTTACAATGGGTGTTCCCTTTTGTTCCTGGTGCAGAATTATTTCCTTACATATGTTTCTGCCTAATAGCTTCTTTCTCTGGTTTCACTTTTGCCATCAAGCAAGTGGACACCAAGAGAAACTTCCATCATCCTATAGTTAAAGTTTAAAAAGTTAAATCGGGAGCTCTGCAGTCTTACAGTTGTACAACTGGCAAATAATATAATTTAACCGGTGTAAATGGAATCCTGATATCGTAGATGTTTTGTTGTTCACAATATTTCAAATATTTTCATCATCAACTCAAGTATATATTTTATATTGCACTAAGATCTAAGTTCCCCTGATAACTTAACAGGTGCAATTTTCTATCCAGTGCGTTGCGGATAAAACTCGGTTTTGATTCCCAATCTTGCTTTTATTTCTCTCACGACAAGTGGACATTGCTGACTGAGCCAACCTTTATTGCCCTTAGTTAATCTGCACTGGGTTGCTTGTTCAGTCACTCTCAGCCAATCCCACTGCAGTGGGTTTGTGGTCATAATGTACTGAAGCAAGCAAGGATGATATATTTCCTTCCTTGACAATAGCACCAAGCCAAATTTGCTTTTCCAGCAATTCACTCTTGCCATTGTACTTCCTTTAATATTCCAGATTGATTTAATGATATGAAATTGAATGCCCTGTTGGCCATAGTAGGATCGGAATACATACTTCTAGAACAACATGCCAGGTTTTGTGGAAATTAAGCCAGTAATTTAATCATTAGGCTACTGAATCCTATGAGGCAGGTAACCTCATTTGGGGAGTACTAAGATAACCAGAATTGGTGTTAGATTGAAAGGGCAGTAACTGCCAAAGATTCTGCTCGGGACTAAAATTGCCGACTGCTGCTTTCTAAAAACTTAGTCAGCTCTGATGAAAGGTCTTTGACCTGAAAAAATTAACTCTTTCTCTTCCCACAGATGCTGACTGACCTACTGAGTGATTCCAGCATTTTGTATATGTTTCAGTTTTCCAGCATCTGCAGTTTCCTTTAAAGATTTTCATTTGGTGAAAAATAATGCATTAGGCTTCAAAAGACAACTGTAGCCTTTTTAAGCTCTCAGCAACAAAGGGAGAAAGAGTGGTGGAAGCAAAACAAGAATCAGAGCTTTAATTTTAAGCCATTGAGTTGTATAACCTTGGCACATAGTTCCAATCCAGGGGTTCCCAACCTGGAATCAGTGGACCCCTCAGTTAATGGTAGGGATCAATGGCATAAAAAATGGTTGGGAACCCCTGTTTTAATCAAATAAAAGACTTCTAGAATAGGGGCATCACTTAACTGGCTGAATTGACCAGAGTTCTTTCAGATAGAAGAATCTCCCAACCTGAGTAGAGGAATGACCGTAAGACAGTGATCATAGTGCAGGTCTTCCCCAGATTGACAAGCAACACAATACCTTGTGTAAGGTTAGAAAACTAATTGGACCGATAGATAGCCAATGGCATTCATATTCATCGAGTTCATTTGTTAAGTATTTAAGTCTTGTAAAATAAGGGAAGACTAATGGAAAAATGAAAAATGAAATATTAACCTTCACTTTTATACTTTTGTTGGTTAACAAAACCAAAAGTTAGCTGATAAAGGACAAAGCATTAATAACACTAGAAGGTAATTTATTTATCTAGGTCACAATGGTCGACAAAGTTGCTAGTGATTAAGTAACATATTATTGTATTGATGCAAAGCAGTCTTGAAATGATTCTTTTTGGATTTTGGCAGTATATTTTGGAGAAATTTGAGAAATGTTTTGTCTAGGAATGGATTATAATTCACACGCATTTGAGATTGCATGGCATGGAAATGAATGGAATCTGTTCTTTAATGATGTTTGGTTAAAAAGAAAATCTCTAAAAGAGAACTTTTTAAAAGGGCCACATCATGGGAATGTCAGTCCAAGCTTCCCAACTAAGATAATGTTTACAATGTAAACCTTGCTGAAATACATTAATTAGGCATGATTTGGTTAGGAGGAGATGAGAAACAGAAGGTAATTAGATTAGAGCAATTTATGCCTTTCAGTGCTATGCTGTTGATTCTTAGGAATCCATTAGGAAAGATAAAGGGAGCAGAATATAATGGATGGAAATGAAAGCTACCCTGTCAACAATGTGATCGTATAATATGCCTAAATGCAAGTGCCAACCATGCACAGATCAACCTTATCAAAAGTAGATCATGCTTGCCATCATTTCTGGACACAACTGCAAACCAATCATAACTCTGCCTGGGCACCTCTGGCTGTTTTCCACACTAACTCATTTGACTTCTACACAGTGTTGCAAAGACATCATAGTGTCCTTCCCTCTTTAGCAATGAAATTGGAGCTCCTCTGACAAGAAAATGACTGTCAAAAATAAAAGGGAACAAATCCCACCGGAGATTGGCGATTAATCATGAATTAATGGTTTCCATTCTAACATTGATGCACAGTATATTGTATGCCACACTTACAAGCATTATTTTGCAATGTTCATGGTGTAAACAGTCCAGAAATGTTTGAAACTTTTTGTTCTTATTTTACAAAGCTTGCAGTATCTGCCTTATTGGTCATTCCTGTGATGTGGAGCCACTAATGCCAAAGGACTGTGTCAATATGGAGTGTGGTGGCCACACTCACAGAATGCACCCTCTACAGCATTTTCTTTCATCTCCCTGGCTGTGCCTAATGCACTGTGTCTGCGATGGGTAAAGTACAGTGAGATCTTAGGGGCCTCTCTATGATCAGTACAGCAGTTGTATAGAGTAGCCCCCATCAGACAAAGTGCAGGACTTCCTTTGGTGGATGTTTCCAGATGTAAATCATCCCAATATTATGTCAAACAACCTTTCATGACTTCTTGAGGGGTGCCGCTTTGGCATTTGAATTCAGTGTAATGCCAAATTAGTGTACGAGAAACAAGTGACATTCAATTTCAAAGCAATAATTTTTCCATTCTCCTTCTTTGTAATTAGAGGCAAATTACACCCTAAGCAAGCTTAAACTCAGTTCATGTATACATTCCATTTTAGTGATAGTGAAATATCAGGCGTATAGAAATATTCCAATACCAACTGAATTGTTAAACTTTTAATTAGCTTGTTTGTTTTTCTTACACAGAAGTTTCCTTCTGTAATAATCTTTTCTTGGCCGCTGATGAAAACTGCACTGCAGCGAACATCAAAGCTCTACAACTGGTGGTCAAAAATGCCTAGCCTACATCAGGGACTTATATACAGAAAGATGTCAGAAGAGGGCTAATAATATCATGAAAGATTCCACCTAACCTAATCAAGGACTGTTTGCCCCACTGCCAACAGGGAGGAGGCTTCGTAGCATCCATACCAAGACCACCAGACTGAAAAACAGTTACTTTCCCTAAGCAATAAAGGATCATACCTCCACTGACTAACCTACCCATCCATACCTCCACACCTCCCACCACTACTACTTTATCATTTACTGTTAGCTAACTTATGTGCCCAACACCTCTTTATGGACAGTCAATCTGTGTATTTATATTTATTGTTTATTATTGTGTTTTTTGTGCTGTATCAGATCTGGAGCAACAATAATTTCATTCTCCTTTCCACTTGTATACTGGAAATGACAAGAAATACTCTTGAATCTTGAATGCAGCTTCATTTTGCTACAACACAAGCCTTGTGGCTTTTCACACTGTCTGTGCTTTAGGATATGTCGAAGTTCACATAGATATTTTACTCAGATGGAACAAAAATGTATTCTGGTAAATTGAATTCCCCTATCTTCTCATGGTATACAGGATGGTCATTTGGCCCATTGAGGCCATGCTAGTCATTAGAGCAACCTCATGAATGCCATTTCCCCTTTTGATTCTCTGCAGACTGTTCTTTGGGACTGATGGAACGGTACTGTTTTCAGTCACTGCTGAGTTAAAATATTTTTATGATCATGATTTGTTTCTCAGCTGACTTTGCATCTTAAACAATTGCCAGTAATTATCAGCAGATTTTGGACTACACACCATGTTGTACTTTCAGACAGTTCCAGGTTTATCAATTGCGTGTGTTCTCATTAGCCCAACCGCATTATATGTCTGACAGGACACTTACCCACACAGTTGAAAAATGGCTCCTGGTGACATAAGTTAGAACAGCCATCTCCATTCAGTTTGTTCTTGTCGTCACATTCCTCTCCCAGATGTCTGGAATCATAACACAGAACGTTCATGAACAAATTATTGAATTTGAAACAATAACAAAAGTTGCTGGTCCATACAGTTGCTCTGACATTCTCAACAGGAATTAGAAATTCCCCCGTTAAAGGTAAGACATGGCATTTTTATTTCTCTGTCAAAGGGTTGTGACTCTTTGGAATGCCCTGCTCCAGAGAGCTGTGGAGATGGGGGTGTTGGATGCATTCAGTGCAGAGGTAAGGCAAATTTCTGGATTAGAGGGAGCTGACAATTTAGATTCAGATTAGTTTATTGTCAATAAGTCAGCTCACAGTAAATCAGAATCAGGTTTAATATCACCTGCATATATTGTGAAATTTGTTGTTATCTGGCAGCCGTATGTTACAATACCAAATAATAAAAACTGTGAATGACAGTATATATTTAATTTATGACAGTACTTAAAACTTTTTAAATATATATATTTATTTAAAAAGTTAAATTAAATAAGTGGTGCAAAAAATTAGTGAGGTAGTGTTCATGGGTTCAAAGTCCATTCAGAAAATGGATGACTGAGCAGAAGCTGTTACTGAGTTGCTGAGAATATGTCCCCAGACTCCTGTACCTCCTCCCTGATGGTAACAATGAGAAGAGGGCATGTCCTGGGTGATGGGGTCCTTAACGATGGGTGCCTCCTTTTTGAGGCATTTCACACCTTGATGATGTCCTGGATGCCGGGGAGGCTGGTGCCCTTGATAGAGCCGACTGAGCTCACAGCTTTCTGCGGATTATATCGATCATGTGCAGTAGGTTCCCTTCCTCCCCCATACAAGAAGGTGATACAGCCAGTTAGAACATTCTCCATGGTATAGTATACTGTATATAGAATAGTAGAATGTGGTAAACAGTAGTATGATCCTTAGGAAGGAAAATGCTTATAAGGCCAAAATTAGGTTAGTCATGAGCTCATTAAAGGGCAATAAGGTCTATATCTTTTTCTTACGTTCTCATTGCTTGCCATTCTTTTGAGCTATTTTCTTCGAGTCAACTCTCTGAGCAATTCCTACAAGGTTTCTGTTGCACATAATGACTGCCAATGACCTTGAGCACTGTGGTAAAGTGAACCGTGGCCGAGGCTAACTGGGTTGCCAGTCTTGGCCCCTTGCTAACATACCCCGCGACTGCAGAGCAAATCCATTCGTTCTTTGTTGCCAGAGTATTTGCCTTGGATTATCTTGCATTTCACAGCAAGTGTCTCAAATTTAAAATGTATTTGACGTTGCAGCCCGACATACGAATGAATATTTAAACTGTCAGCCAAAGCACTCCTGTCATCGTTTGTTTTCCTGGCAAGTTGTTTGGGGAAATTAGCGTGATGGTTTTGAGTTGCTTAGATGCAGAAATAAGTAAGAGTTTGGTTCTGAACGCAGTCAGGTTTTATTGACTTGTTGCCAGTTTAGCAACATTCTGTTTGGCTCCTGCAGCCACAGAGATTTTAATTGGTGAAAAGCTGGCTCCGTGGATGAAGGCTCCTACTTGACTCTAGTAGGGCTAAGAAGCCCAGCGAGTGTAGTGTGTTTTTGGCAATAATTACCCAGATTTCACTGTTTGTTATTATTCTGCATCAGAAAAATACCTCATGTTTTTGAATCAGCAGACAATTGTGTCTCCTACTGCCTCCCCTATTAATCAATTGTATAAAGGGCAAATTTTCCATTGTCTTCATTGCTGTCATGATATCATTGCCCTCACAACACAAAGAATGCCTTGCCACCATAGGTCAAACCTTCAATGTTGACTGGAGGCAAATAGTGAGTACTTTCACCATTGGAAGCTGAAAGTTCAAAGCAAATTTGTGGCAGTAACAGTAAATACAAGAAGCAGAATAGAATCAACGAAAGGCCACACCCGATTGGTTGGTCAATCAATGTGCAAAAGTCAACAAACTATGCAAATACAAAAAGGAAGAAAAATAATAAATAAGCAAAATATATCGAGAATATGAGATGAGAAGTCCTCAAAAGTGAGTTAAGTTGAGTAACGTTATACCCTCTGGTTCAAGAGCTTGATGGTTGAGGGTAATAACTATCCCTAAACCTGGTGGTGTGGTTTCAAGGTGTGCAAGCAGCAAGAAGAGAGCAAGACCCAGGTGGTGGAGGTCTTTGATAATGGATGCTGCTTTCCTGCCACAGTGCTCCGTGTAGATGCGCTTATTGGTAGGGAGGGCTTTACTCATAATGGTCCATACCGTATCCACTACTTCTTGTAGAATTTTCCGTTCAAGGGCATTGGTGTTTCCATACCACGCCATGATGCAGTCAATATACTCTTACCACACATCAAGTTTCAAAGTTTTAGGTGACATGCTGAATCTTCACAAACTTCTAAGAAAGTAGAGGTGCTACCATGCTTTCTTTTTAATGGTGCTTACCTGACAGATCCTCTGAATTGATAACACCGAGGAATTTAAAATTGCTGACCCTTGTCACTTCTGATTTCCCAATGAGAATTGGCTCATGAACCTAGGTTTTACTGCACAGGATCAAAATAAGCTGCAGATAATGGAAGTTTAGTTAGCTCCATCATGAGCAGTAGCCTTCATTGTATCCAGGACATCATCAAGAAGCAATGCCTCAAAAAGGTAGCATCCATCATTTAGGACCCCCATCACCCATGTCATGCCTTGTTCTCATTGCTACCATCAGGAGGGAGGTACAGAAGCTTAAGGACACACACTCAATGATTCAGAAAAGGCTTCTTCCCCTCTGCCATCCAATTTCTGAATGGACATTGAACCTGTGAATACCTCCTCACTACTTTATTGTTCCTTTTCTTGCACTATATACTTAATTTAACTATTATATTTATTTATTTATACTTACTGTAATTCACAGTTTTTTTTCTCTAGAAAAGGATCTAGTGCTTTCCTGGTGTTTATGATGAGTAAACTGTTATTGGGCTTCCAGCCGGGTACAGGTAGGGTGGAAACCCACATGAGGAAGCACAGGAAGTGTATTGGTTTGGGTTACCTGGAGAAATTGGGAGCAGCAGAACACTGCTATCGCAATGGCCATTGGATTGACTTTGAAGGCACAAAGCTACTGTGATGCGCCAATGGCTTTTGAGACTGCCTGGTGAAGGAAGCCATTGAAATAAAACTAGAGGAAAAGAGTTAACAAAGATGAAGGTCTTGCTCCAAGTAAGAACTGGAGTTCAATTGTAAACAAGGTAGGAGAGCGGAAACCTAATTGAATGAGAGCTAACTAATCAGGAGGGATGGATGCTGGGTTACAAATATCACTGGACTAGACATGCCCAGGCATCATCCCTGATAAAGATGGCTGAGTTTGTCATCGAAACATCAGTTATAGTCGATACCTGTACCTGGTATGAAGCCCAAGAAGAGTTTATTCATTTTTTCTCTATCATTATGTATTACATTGTACTGCTGCCACAAAGACAAAAAAATTAGCAAGATATACCAGCGATATTAAAACTGATTCTGATTAGCTGCTGATAACTGTGAACCTGTCTGGGTAGACATCATAGTCAAGACTAGCTGTGCAAATGAATACCACATTACTGATCATCAAAATCAAAATCCATGGAATATATTGATATTTTTCTACATGTCTGTTCAGATAATGCATTACATTTGTTTAGTGGAGGTAAATATAACCTACCTAAAACCTGAAAAAAACTTATGACTACCATGAAAACCATGGTTAAACAGTTCAAGGGGATATTTGGAGCCCTTCAATGCATTCTAACCAGTCTTTTTAGAATTCCTCTTTGAGTCGCCTCATTTGATCATTCTTATTTATTTTTGTTGAAATTATTTGTACAAGTTATTGACAGTTCTCAAATATTTCTGAAGTTAGAGACTTTTAAAAATGATGAAGTGTCCCTGACAGCTTGCACAGCTGAGCAAGCTGGAGGTTGCGAGCCCTTTCAGGAGCATTTCAAGGCAGGGCTGTCTCAAAGTGTCACTTGATGCCCTGTTACCACTCAGATCACACCGCTGGAAACTGTTGTTTCGAGCCAGTGAGGTGGGTGCACCGCATCTGGAACTGGTAAACTCAGTCAGTTGGAGACTGTGAGTGGCAATTCAGGACATCGGGGCCTGGCAAGAAACATCTGGTGCAATGCACGTTAATCTTCCAACAGGATCAGTTGTGAATGTTCTACTGTTCTGCTTTAGCAAACTGGTAATAAATAACTAATGATAAACTGGCTGGTGTGAATGTGCACCCATTACTGTATAATATTACACTACTTCTTGCACTACATCTTATTAGTGTGAACTGGGAAATCTTGTAAATCTAGTAATCTTTGATTTGTAAATCTTATTTTTAAGGTAAATTTTTTATTCTTTCTTACTTCTCCTAGTACTTGTATATCTGTGTACTTGTAATGACACTATAATTTCTTTGGGATCAATAAAGTATCTATCATCACCATTATAAATAATTAATCAAATTAGATTCTTTAGTGACAATCTTGTTTTGGCCTCTATGAACATGTTACAACGAGCAACTGTCAATTCAGCTACCATGTTGTGCTCTGAAATGGGTTGCTCTCTGAAAGTTCCAATCTGCTTTTAAATTAATTTCAAACATAATCAGCATTATTCAAGTCCATGGTTATCAGGTACCAAGGGAACAGCTTCCCATTGGACCTCACTGAAATTGTCTAAGCACAACAGTTTAGAATATAGAACATAGATCACTATTTTTGTTCTCCCAAATTTGTGCATTTATTATTTGTTTCCATCTGAATCACTCATCGTGATCTCAAGGAGTTTGTTGAGCTTATATTTATGAGGTGTACCATCTCAATTGCAATATCTGAGTTAAATATTGAAAAGACTGAAGTGAATCTTCTTAGATTCAAGTGGAAGGTTAACTCAGTACACTTTTATACAACTTGAAGGTGTACTATCTGGAAGGTATTTAAGTTTTCAAGAACTAGTCTTTGTTTTGTAGAAGTTAAACATCCTGAAAACACAGTTTTTGCTATGAAATTATTAAAATATATCAGCTATTCTCTGCATGCTTATAAATCAAGAATGTAATCCAAATGGTAAATGTAAGTAAAACAAAGTAAGGGACAGAAGGACTGTTTCTAATGTAGAAGACTTGGTCAATCTTCTTTCCTCGGTGCAGGCAATGACTCCAGTGCAAAGAGTGCCCAGAATTGCAGCCATGTTTAAAACTAATTATATTCTCTTGCTTTGCCCCCTTGCTTTTCACTGAATGCAAATTTCATTATAAATGGAACAGTGTTTTTTTGCAACTTGATTCAAAGTCTTTCCTTTATATACTTTGTGCTACCATGACAAAGTTTCGTTAATGCATCAGAAAGTAGGTTTATAATTACAAGTAAATGTTTCCAATGCCAATGTCATGGCATCATGAATAAATCACTGGATCTTAAATACTTGAAAATGACTTTTCTTGTTTGGTTTACCAGGAGAAGATTTGAATAAATATGGAAAAAGATCTAATCAAAGCTATTTTCTTGCATCCAAAAGACGTCACTTGGTTTTTTTTGAATATTCCACAAAGTATGGAAAGAAGTACAGTTTTCAGAAACTCCAGGGATGATTAATTCAGTGTAATAGTAAGGCCTATTTTGAGTACACTCTGTGTTAAGATGAGCTCTAAAGGTCACTAAATCTCGATTCGTACTTCAGGGAATCCTGTTTATCGTTCTGCAGTCTTTCACACCAGTTCTGTTATTATTGGGGAAACTGTGCCAAAAAAACCTAGAACACGTACTCAGAAGCTTTGTGTCAAAGTTGAGAAAATTGATATTCTAACCTTAAAGATCAAGTAACCTGCTAAATCCTTGGGAATGTTAAATTGAGCGATGCTTTGCAAATGGTTTAAAGTGTGCTGGATGTGTCGACCCCAGGCTTTCTTATTTTAGATGGAGGAGGAGATATGGAAATTAAACTGAAATGAGATAATTACTGAGTATTCATAACCTGGCACACTGTTTATCACTGTCTGAGTTCAAATCCAGCAGTTCCTTCATTTCCCAGATATTCTGTTTTACATCAGTTTGACACTATTTTAAGCTAAACTTTTTTCAGGATAGGATTAGTAAACCATTTCTGCCTCTGAATGTTGGAAGCAAAGGGGATCGTTTGACTCACAAAATGAATATATTGAAGGTTTTGTTCCAACTTAATGAACAGTAATGCAATTAATATTCCTGTGGAGACTCCACTTTGCCAGAGTGAATTTATACATTGGCCATGATAGTGTCAGCTTGTCTACTGCCAGTCCAGAGTTAATGTTAGGAAAATGTTTTGATCTCTACTCCATTACGGCAGAGCCATAGGCATAGCCAATCTGCCCTCACTTGCACATGGCTCACTTTCCCCACCTGTAACTATAAGATTGGCAGCTGCAAATATTTGATGAACCTTGACAGGCAACCTAAGATATGGTGGGCTTGATTTGTAATTGACTTGATTGCTTGGATTTTTTTCCTCTGGCGCACGGTGCCTCATTGGTTTTGCTCTTCATTGTGTGCTGCAGTGCTATTGCCTGCTGCATTTTGTCTCACCTTTTTAATTTAAATAAAATGTTGTGGTGGGGGGGGGGGGTGACATTTGATGTAAATTGCATTGGCAAGACTTAATAACTTGTCCACGGCATTAGAATTGGCCAAGCAACACACACAAAATGCTGGAGGAATTCAGTAGGCCAGGCAGCGTCTATGGAAAACAGTCGACGTTTTGGGCTGAGACCCTTCAGCAGGCCAGTGTAATTCTGCATTGCATCAGAGGAATCAATCAAATTGCTTAAGCATTACGTGCAACAAGAAAATATTGAGACCAACCACCAGAGAAGGAGAAACCCTGTGAATGAATTGGGTTCTTATCCTTGGCTGAACATGGCTTCAGAGATGGGCAGCAAGATACAGCAGAGCAGAAAATCCCAAGCATCCAACTAAACTCATCCTTCTGCCTTGCTATTATTGTTACAAAATATCAGGTGACCTGCTGGTGGGATGCACCAGTCAAAGTCCACCAACTTATGGATAAACCCAAAGGCAGATCTGGTTGGGAATACAAGTGAGGATAGGCAGGCAGCCAATATTTTTCTGAGGAGCTCGAAGAGTCATCCCCATTTCTCCTGACTCCAGGAGAAGTCTGATTATGTACTAGAATCACTCTTTTGAGCAATTTCCATGGATTCCTATATAATTGTTGTTTGGGTATCTAAACTCCAGAGGCAGAGTCAATGCTTGTAATGTACATGTGTTGTGTCCATTACTGACGTGTCCATGATCATTCTGCACAGATCATGGAATTGTTTGGCGCACTGCCTGTGTGAATGTTTAATGTTCGCAAAACAAGTTAAGATACACACACACACAAAATGCTGAAGGAACTCAGGACAGGAATAAACAGCGTTTTGGGATGAGACCCTTCAGCAGAACTGGGAAAGACAGGGGAAGAAGCTTGAATAAGGTGGGGTAAGTGGAGGAGTACAAGGAAGCAGGTGGATAGATGAGGCCAATTGAAGGGGAAGGTGGGTGCGTGGAGGAGTGGGACTAATTTAAGAAGCTGGGAGGGGATAGGTGGAAGAGATAAAGGGCTAATTGCTTAACAGCCTGAAAATGAGATCACCTAAGTCAATGTACCTTTGGATCAATCCATCTCCACAGTAAGCAGCTCCATGTACGTGTTTCAATTGTGGGGAAGGTTCACTGTCTTCCAAGCCCTTGGAAACCACAACTTGATAAGTGTACAAAGTGTTGGGCTTTACATCCCTGAGGAACATAAAAGAAAAGCAAGTTAAGTGTACTTCGCCTTATTTATTTAAACACTTCTTATTTTCTCATCTTCTGGATAAAGGCCACATTTTTATATATACACATTCACGTTGCATTCTGTACTGATACTCAGAACAGTGCATACATGGGGAACTGTTCAAAAGAATGTCATGTTTCAAACTGGCATCGCAAATTCCAAAATTGCAAACAGAAGAGCTCTTTTACTTGTATACTTTTTTATCTTTTGATTTCTGCACTGTTTAGTCTTGAAGGAATCAACATCTGCATTATTACATTCCAGAGAAGTGTGGAGAGTTGGAAGGGGAGAGGAGGAAGTGCTAAGCATGTAGAAGGCAAATAAATGTTGAGGCATTTTGGTTTAGGACCTGAAAACAGAATGTTTATAGAAACAAAATTTGGAATCTATCTCCAGATGCTTGAAGCATTGTTTTGTACCATTAGTTGTCTCTTCTTGTAATTGCAAAGAAAACTAGTGACACCTTAAGTCTTTGGAAAGTGAATCCATTTGTTGAGTTCAAAAATTACGCAAAAAACTGAAAGCAGTTTTCCGAAAGTACAACTTCAGACAGCGATGGGCCTCTCAAAACTGGGCAGAGCTGTGAGTTAAACCTAATATTTATTTGCTGCCCTTTGTTTTGATAGATTTGTTATTAGAGAGCAGTGGTCAGCAAATTGCCTCATTTACCCCGACATTCAGGGCGTTCTGCCTACAATTGATATTCAGAGCAGGCGAGAATGGACGTACAAATCTTGACATTTGTATTTGTAACCCATTCTTACAAATACAAGATTGTTCGAAGTCCAACTTTACATCATGGATTTTGAATTGAAACTTGTCTGGGGTTGATGGCCTTATTTTCAAAACAGCTGTAATCCTTCAACATCATTTGCAGATGCTGTTTCTCCAGTTGTGGTTTTTTTTTGTCACACACTTTCCAGTTAAGTTTGGAGACGGTGAGGAGAACCAGATCGACAGTACAGTTTGAAAAGTGGTGACTTAGTTGCAGCAATGCACCCCTTGGCAGAAATGGAATTTTGGCAATACTTGCTGCATTGCAGACTTGCCTGAGCAACTAAGTGAGGTCACGTTGTATTGATGTTTCCCAAGTTGGATGGTTCTTGGGATTTGGTCTGACCTGAAGCTCCAGTTCATTCCACTGTGATTTTGGTGATTTATGCCAGAACAATACAATGTATTTTGTAAACTCAATAGGATGAGCATATATCAGCAAAATGTGAGTGGAATGTTAGCTCGGTTTTCCTCTCTCCATGGAAGCTACCTGACTTGTTGAGTATCTCCTGAACTTTCTGTTCTTATTTCAAAATCAAAGCACAGGGCAGTGAGTATGTGGGAGGTGGTTGTAGGAATTGGTTCAATCAGATTCAAAAAGGGCAACAATTATAAGAGTGCCCGAGAGGAGCAGGGTGAGCTGCCTTCACGACTATTGTCCAGCAGCACTCACATCTACAGTGATGAAGCGCTTTGAGAAGTTGGTTATGGCTAGAATTAACTCTTGTCTCAGCACGGTGCTGTACCCACTTCAATTTGCCTATTGCCACAATAGATTTAGAGCAGATGTGATTTCACTGGCTATTTGTTTGGCCTTTGATCTCCTAGACAATACAAACACCTATGTCAGGATGCTCTTTATTGACTACAGCTCAGCATTTAACACAATCATACCCTCAGTTCTAATTGAAAAGCTCAAGAACCGGGGCCTCCATAGCTCCCTCTGCAACTGGATCCTAGACTTCCTAACTGGAAGACCACGATCTATGCGGACTGGAAATAATATCTCCACCTTGCTGACAATCAACGCTGGCGCACGTCGGGGATGTGAGCTTCGCCCACTGTACTGCTCTCTCTACACCCATGACTGTGTGACTAGGCACTTAAATACCACCCACACATGCACCTATTGTTGGCAGAATTTCAGATTGCGATGATAGTGCCGACAGGAGCGAGATATATCAGCTAATTGAGTGGCGTCGCAGCAACAACCTTGTACTCAACGTCAGGAAGAATAAAGAATTGGTAGTGGACTTCAGAAGGGGTAAGATGAGGGAACACACACCAATCGCCATAGACATGGAAAGAGTGTGCAATGTCAAGTTCCTGGATATCAATATCTCTGAGGATCTATCCTGGACCCAACATATCAATGCAGCTATAAAGACGCAACTACATTTCATCTGGAGTTAATGGAGATCTGCTATGTCACAAATTCTCACAAATTTCTACAGATGTACTATGGAGAGCATTCTAACTAGATGCATCATCGTCTGGTAAAGGGTGGGGGCTACTGTACAGGATTGAAAGAAGCTGCAGAGAATTGTACACATAGTCAGCTCCATCAAGGGCACTAGCTCCCATAGTATCTAGGACATCTTCAAGGAGTGATGCTTCAAAAAGGCAGCATCCATCATTAAGGCCCGCCCCTCCTCTCCCCCCCCCCCCCCATCGGCCAGGTCATCCTTTGTTCTCATTGCTACCATCAGGAAGGAGGTACAGAAGCCTGAAGGCACACACTCAAAGATTCATGAACAAATTCTTCCTTTCTGCCATCCGATTTCTGAATGGACATTGAACCAATGAACACTATCTCACTACTGTTGTATTTCTATTTTTGCACTACTTGCTTAATATAACTATTTAATATACATATATATTTACTGTAATTCATGTTGTTTTTCTATTATTATGTATTGCATTGTACAACATATTTCACAATATATGCTAGTATGTTTAACCTGTGTCTGAGTTAACCTTTTCAGTGCCAGCACAGTAGGATGGACTGAATCATCTCCTTCTGTATTCTGGGCAGACTCAGTGCTCAAAGAATGAAGAATATATTTGGGTGACAGCTTGATGAGTTCCACTCTCCAAACAGTGCAACATCAGTACTTTGGCCTTCTTTAGGAAACTTAGTAAGATGAAAAAACATCAAATTTTATACAGTACCATTTTAAAATTGGGTCATGCTGAAATATGGAAATAAACTATTGTGGTTGTCATGAGTGCAGAATCAGGCAAAAACACTCTATTCTTCCCCATACTTTAACTCTGCAATTGCTCACAAGAGCCGGTGTGAGTTGAAATCATCTCTCATCCACAGTTAGGTATAGAAATTAGGTAGTGTAAAAGCAAAATAATCCCTTTTTTAATCTATGAGTTATGTATAGTCATAGAGACATAGGATACTACACATCTGAAACTAGCCTTTTGGCCTATCTAATCCATGCAGAATTATTAATCTGCCTAGTCCCATCAACCAGCACCTTGGTCATAGCTCCCGATACTCTTCCCATCCACGTACCTATCAAAATTTCTCTTAAATGTTGAAACTGAACCCACATCCACCATCTATGCTGGCAGCTCATTCCACCCTCTCAACACCCTCTGAGTGAAGACGTTCCCCCTCAAACAGTTCAGCTTTCTGCCATCTTTTGGGTGAGAGTATTACCAGACATGGGTGGTGAAGTGGAGATACATCTCCGCCAAAGAGGGTGTAAGACACACATTCCATCCGCTAGCCTGCAGGTTGCCCTTGGGCAAGGTGTAGCACCTGCTAAGGCACCCCCCCCTCCCCCATTCCACTGATCAGGGTCACATGAAGCCATGGGAGCTGGTGGTGGATGGTTGTATGAGCAGCTGATACATATCACAAGTCCCGGTTCCATGAACGCTGAGGCCAGACGGACAATCTCTGAAAAGTATTGATAATGGCTGGGGTCATCTGTCATGTAAAGACACTGCCCAGAAGAAGACAATGGCAAACCACTTCCTGCAGAAAAATTTGCCAAGAATAATCATGGTCTTGGATTGACAATGATCGCCTACATCATATGACACAGCACATAATGATGATGTTAATTACTAGATGGGTGGGATGTGCTGGGAATTAATCAAAGCGTCTAAATGATGAGGGTCAGGCAATATGCAGATCAGGATTTTGAAAGTGATCAATTTCCATGCGCTTGCAGCCCTTGACCTTCTTAGAATTAGAGATCACTTAAGATGCTACCAAATGATTCTCCCTGATATTGGGTATTGGTAAGGAATTGGTTATACTCCACTGGTCCATTGTGTTTGTAGTACAACCTTGTACATCTTTATTTGTTCCACAGTGTATTCACACAGCGTGAAATCCTCAGTGCAAGATTCCATTTTCAGGCACAACTGACATCACCAGCACCTGAGGCACAGGTCTCAATACCTCCCTCACTGACGCTCAAAAATACAGGAAATAGTCAATAATTTAAACCATCACCCAAGATTCTTTGTTAATGAAAGTCCCTTTAGTAAACATTCATCATCCTTATAGTGGCTTTCTTCAAAATTCCAACCCCTCTGACATTTTTACTCTGAGCAACATTGCTAGTCATATCACACTGACCCCCTGCCCTTTTTTACAGAGATAACAATATTTAAGGAACAATTATTGTCCATGAATTGATTTCTTTGACAGAAGTGTTCCAAAAACTCACAATACTTAAACTACCAGGGGATTGTATTGTTTGTACCTACATACATTGGGAGTTGTAGTTAAACTTGCTCAGATGCATAAAACCTTTGTATGTATTGTGGAAATGTCTACTGCAATTTTTGAAATGGCTAAACCAGCCCATGAGTAAAAAGAATGATTCATCATAGGAGTTTCTGAATAAACAAATTACTTGCTTGCCAGCCAGATATTCCCGACAATGCAATTCCCCCATTTAGGGCCCCTCTACTAGCTATGGTCAAATGTAGTTCTACGGATCATTCATCCACCCTATCAGCTACTGAAAGATGCTTCCACTGAGCTAAGTGACAATGCCGAGCTGATGCCAAGAACTGCAGACAAGCCGGTGACCTGTTCACCTGCCCTTTTCACTGAGTGGCTGGCTGTGTGCGGAACAATAAACAGCTCTGTCTGATCGAAAGGCACAAGAAGCAAGCAGCAAATTGTTTTGTAGATGTTAGAGGATTTTTATAGTGTGGAGGAATGGGTGTGCTTTCCATCAAATATTCAAAGTGGACTTGGTTTGCATGGCAAAAGCTCAGTATGAAGAAATTTCCTCCTGATGTCGCACAAGAAAGCTCCTCCCGTCTTCTATGCTGTACACTTGCCTGATTCCCTTTTCCCTTCTCCAGAAAGTGATGACTCTCATTGGCTATGGGCTGTGTAGGAGGGAGGGGTTAGAATGATCATGGTCACAAGAGATTCTACAGATGCTGGTAACCTTGAGCAACACACATAAAATTCAAACAAGTCAAGCAACATCTGTGGAGGGGAATAAACAGCCAATGTTTTGGGCAAAGGCACTTCATCAAGACTTGATCGTGGAGTAGGTTTGTGTAGGGTGGCACAACATCATGAACACCTACAGTGAGGTACAGTTCTGTGTCCTGTATAATATGGTATTCTCCACTCAATCACTGACTGCAAATCATAGAGTAGTTCAATCACAGTCCAAGATGCTGGGCTCTAGATGATACCGATTTGTTCAGACACAGGGGCTCCAAACACACAGAATTCAAGACCTACTCCTTCTCCCTCAATTTCTCACGCACAAGGTCCAAGGATGTCTTTCTCCCGCTTCAGTTCTGCGGCTCTGGAAGTGGCTGATGAGTGGTTCACAACCAGATGGGGCAGGTGAATGGGTAATTGAGGGGTGGCCCATTTCTTCCTCCATTTACATTGGGATTTTGTGTGTTCACATTGAGTTGGCCTGAGGTTCTCAATGAATGCTCCGTTTTGATCTCCTATGAGTCAGTGGGTGTGTTGCGCTTTTGCGAGGACTCTTTAAGAACATTCTTGAATTCTTTTTCTCTGTCCATTGGTAATCTCCTGCAGTGACAGGCACTATAATTGTACTCAGCCTAGTCCACTGTACAGGACATGTCCAAACAGACAATATGCCTTATCTGGTGGACTGGGCTGAGTACAATTAGGGCTTCACTACGGGAGCCATTGGACTGGAGGAACACACTGACATTCATTTATTTATTCTGCTGTGGACTTGGAGGACATTGCATAGATGGTGTTACACCTCGAATGTATTGAGGTTCCAGTTGCAGGTAGCCCATTTCCTAGAAGTACACAAGGGCATAGATCACTGTTGGCCTGTAAACCACAAACTTAGTGTTAGGTTTGATGTTTTGGACACTGCACATCATTCCTTAAACAACCAGAGGTTGTACTGGCAGTCAAGGCAGTGGTGAATTTCATCATCAGAATCTGCTGCAGCAGAGAAGTGCCTGCTGGTATATGGGAAGCAGTTCACACTTTGTAGGGGCTGCTTGTGGACCTTTGTAGTTGGAGAACAGTGTTGTATAGTGCCGCAGATTGGCAGATGATACTTGTTTCATAGACCTCTGGAACAAACTCTAGTGAAGGAGCTGACAATGACTCAGAACTTGCCCTCTGAATGTATGTGTACATGTGTTATTTGCATACTGTAAAACATTTGGGGTGACTTTGTTTCTGAAGTGAAGGGGATAAACTGTAGCTTCCATTTGTCCTATAGATTCACTACATTCCTTTTGGAAGCTTGAAGGGGAAACTTGCAGCTAGAAGAATTAGGAAAATGCTGAGAAATAACATAAACTTGTGGAGCCCAGGGGTTCAGCCTGAGATCATACGGCACTTTTCACTTAATTACGGGCAATTCAACTTATATCAGATCCAGGTCGCAGGAATGTTCTAATATCTTATCATGTATATGCTGGCTAGTTACTTATTTTCTTTTAAAGTATAACCAGTCATTCCTAATATCGCTTCGAGTAAACTCTGAGAATCTGTTTGCACTTACAGGATTCAACCCTGAAAGATGGTTCTAACATTCATTTAAAACCATATTGGTATTCCAGCTACCCTATCTCAGTTCTGTAACCCTCAAGGAAGGGTCTTGCCATCAATCCTGTTGAGTATTTCCAGCAATGCAGATTTTGTGCTTTTGTTCCAAAAAAAAAGTGCAAGAATAAACCTAGTCATAACAAATCAGTCAGTTTAACTTAAGTGATGAAGCAAGTTCCAGTAACAATAATCAAGGATCTAATTAGCAGGCTTTTTGACAAGGCTGGATTGATTAAGGAAAGCCAATGTCACTTTGTTGAAGGCAGAACATGCGACACTTCACTTGCGAGCCTTTGGGGGTCAGTTATTGCATCAGATGCTCCCAGTGCCACCTCCCCTACATGGGTGAGACCGATGTTGACTGAGCACCTTCACTCCAACTGCAAACAGTAAGATTTCTGGATAGTCAGTCATTTTAATTCCATTCCCCATTCCCATTCCGACTAATAGCCCATGGCTTCCACTACTGCCATGTTGAGGTCGGAGGAGCGGTACCTCATATTCTGTCTGGATAGCCTCCAACTTGATGGCCTGAACATTAATTTCTCTAAATTCCTGTAAGTTCATCCCCCCACCCCGTCTCTCTTTATCCATTCCCAATTCTGTCTCCCCACTTGCCCCTTCTCTTCTCCTTACCTGCCTAACACCTCCCTCTGGTGGCTCTCCTCCTTCCTTTTGCCATGGTTCACTCTCCTCTCCTATCGGATTCCTTCTTCTTCAGCCCTTTACCTTTTATATCTATCAGCTCCCAGATTCTCACTTCATCCTGCCCCACCCACCAACCTTCGACCTCACTAGACCACCTTTCACCTTTCAGCTTGTGCTCCTTCCCCTCCCCTCTCCATCTTATACTGGCTTCTTCCCCTTCCTTTCCAATCTTGATGAAGCATCTCAGCCTGAAATATTTATTCTATATTCCTTTCCATCGATGCTGCCTGAGCTGCTGTGTTCCTCCAGCATTTTGTGTGTGTAACTTAATAGTATTTTTGATGCTGGAAGAGGTGGAGATGTTGAGCAAAATGAAATTAAAAATTGCCACATTATAGGTTTGTTAGCAAGTTGAAGTTGGTGGGATTAAAAAAAAGACAATATTGCTTACATCGACAACTAGCCAAGTAACAGGAAACAAGTGTGGTGGGAATCCCTTTTGAGACTGGAGGGAGTTGTAAACAGAAATTTCCAAGTATTATTACAAAGAAAAAGAACATGAATACTGGACGAACTCAGCAGGTCATTCAGCATCCGTGGAGGCAAAAGGTGTAATTGCTGGTTTTGATCAAGATCCTGCATAACATCCTCATGAATGGTCTTGACCCTACATATCAGCTGACACTTTTTGGCTGCATAGACTCGCCAAATTCTTCCAGCAGTCCATTTTTTGTTATGCATTCCAGCATTTTCCCTGTCATTATTACTAGACCCTCTGTTTTCTTTTACTCTATATTTTAATGATTCAGTGCAGAGAAGGCACTTTCCAAATCTGCAGAAATACAGAATTTCTCAGAAGCTTGAGGGGAATGGTAGTGGACTTACGGGAGATGTAGATAGACTAATGGAGTGGGTAGATCAATGACCGATGAAGTTTCATGCTGAGAAATGCTAAGCATTATACTTTGGTTGGAAGAAAGAGAAGAGACAATGGGAGTTGGGGATAACAATTTTAATAGGTAGCAGACAGGGAGATATGGGGTATCTGTGCATCATTTGTTGCAAGTATAAGGTACGGTGCAAGAAAATTGATTTCTAAAAGCACATGCGATCCTGAACTAAATATGGACACATTTTCCTGGACATAAGTCCTGAAGAAGGGTCTCGACCCAAAACATCGACTGTTTATTCTTTTCCACAGATGTTGCCTGACCTGCTGAGTTCCTCCAGCATTCTGTATGTGTTGTTTTGGATTTCCAGACCTCTGCAGACCATTTTTACGGAGGTTATGATAAACCTTTACAAAATGCAACATTATCCACAGATGGATAATGTGTCCAGTTCTGTGCTCTGCACTTTTGGAATGATAGGGAAGTCCTACAGAGGATGTAGTAGATATTGATTGGACAGTCCCAAGAATGAGGGACTTTGATTAGGTGGATAGACTGGAGATGCTGTATTTTTTCCAACTTGGAACAGTCAAGGTTGGGATGGGATGTGGTAGAGATATTTACAATAAAGTCTATAAAGATAGGATAGAAAACAAATGTTCATGTTGGCAGAGGGTCAAGAACTATCACCCATCGAAAAAAAAAAGGTACTCAGCAATGAACCAAAAGTAGTATGAGGACTGTTTTTCGACAAGTGTTTGGGCCCCAGTGCGCACTGCCAGGGGTAAAAGTGGAAACAGATTGAATTGTAACATAATTTCTGAAAGAATGTGTTGGGTATGTGGAGAGATAGATAGGTGGGATTTATTAAATCCTTCTCATATTGGTGATGAGATTTATTAAATCCTTCTCATATTGGTGTTATACGGACTCAATGGTCAAATAGCTCCTTTAGTCCTTTAGCCATTTTGTAATTCTGCTCTTATTTTTGCACCACTATTTAGCATCTACTAATATCTATAATCGCAGTTTTGATGTGATCATTTTGCGTCCTCATATCAATAATATTTTGAGGAGCAGGGAGATTTGATGCTGCTTAGCTCATCTCCTTGTGTCTTTAGGGCTGCTCATCTTAATCTGCCTTTGACTGAAGACTAAAACCAATTCTTTTATTGAAACACATCAGTCTGAATGGAGCATTAACACAAATGCCATGTATTTCAGCATTTGGCTTTTTATTCTGTGCCCTGCACCTGTGTCAGAAAGCATATATCGGACTCCAGCAATAAACAATCCAACAGTATTTTGAAAGTCCCTTGTAAACTTGCTGCAGAATGTACAGTTTGATTTGGTAGGGCAATGGAAAGTGTGTACCATTGAAAGTACTCTTTCTATTGCTTAGCCCCCTGCTGGACTTGCTTTATACTTAAGTACATCTCCAATACCATACTCAAGGCTGTTTTCACCTCTTCTATTGGCCGAATCAAAGGTGGTGACGAATCAGCATATAGAAGGGTGATTAAAAATCTGACTGAATGGTGCCACAACAACAACTTCTCACTCAATATCAGCAAAAACCAAGGAGTTAGTTATTGACAACAAGAGGAGGAAACCAGAACTCCAAAAGCCAGTCCTCATCAGGGGATCAGAGATGGAGAGAGTCAGCAAATTTAAATTCCTTGGCATTATTATTTCAGAGGAACTGTCCTGGGTCTAACATGTAAGTGCCATTATAAAGAAGACAGGGCAGTACCTCTACTATCTCGGAAGTTTGCAAAGATTTGCCATGTCATCTAAAACTGCCAAGCTCCTATAGATGCACTGAGGAGAGTATACTGACTGGCTACATCATGATCTGGTATGGATACACCAATGCCCTTGAACAGAAAAACTTACAAAAAGTAATGGATACAGCCTGGTCCACCACAGGTAAAATCTTCACCACTACTCAGCACATCTACCAGGAGCACTGTCACAAGAAAGCATTGGAAGGACCCTCACCATCCAGGTCATGCTGTCTTCAAGAGGGAGGAACCAGGAGCCTCAGGTTCCATACCACCAAGTTCAGGATTAGGTATTACCCCTCAACCATCAGGCTCTTGATCCAGAAGGGATTACTTCACTCACCCCAGCACTGAACTGATTTCACACTTAGGTGCTCACTTTCAAAGACTCTGCAACTCATGTTCTCAGTTTTTACTATTTATTTATTTATTATTATTATTATTATTATTATTATTATTATTATTTTGTATTTGTTCTCTTTGCACATTGTTAGTCCGTCTTTGCTGTGTGCAGTTTTTCATTGATACTGCTGTGTTTCTTTGTATTAATTTACCATGAATATTCACAAGAAAACGAATCTCAGGGTAATATATGGTGACATATATGTACTTTGATAATAAATTTACTTTGAACTTTCAATGTGGAGATGGATTCGAAAACACGGTAAAAGATTTAAGTCTTTTTTTAATGGGTTTACGTGCAATAAATGGCTGGCAGTGAGTTGTATTGTGTTAAGTCAATAAAGCAGAACATGTCAAAAGTGATGTGAGAGTGAGGTTTGGACATTTTGTAAACATCAGTAGAGCCCCAAGATTGAATTAGACTCCTAAGCTCCCTGCCAGACACTTGTTATTCTTTATAATATATACTGTGTCTAGTTTATTTAAGTTTACTATTTTTAGATAGATAGAACGAGAGCCAGGAGTGGAGATACTGAGTTGGAGATGAAAGACTAACGCTGCTTTGTGTATCATTAGAAATTAGTTTGCAGTTGGGATTGACGTAAAAGCAGGGATAAATCTCCTTAATCTGACTCTCGTGCCTGGTAGAATGGGGCAAAACTCCAACCAGTAAAACCAATGCTTCACTAGTAAATCTACTTGGATTAAGGTGCAGTAGCTGAGTGGAAGGCTGTGGTATATTATGTTGCCAGAAGCCAGGGAAGCAATATCCACTGCCAGTAATAATCTTGCTCAGATTGCATTTCACAATTCAGTTAGTTTTCTACACATACCCATGCAGGCATAAGGTAAGAGTATTTTGGACACGTCTGGAAAAGCAGCTCCAGCAGGCTCCAGATGGGTTAAATTTGACTTGACACATGGACAGAATTGGGACTGTGACCCTCATGAGTTTTGACATCTCACTGGATTCTTGGCTGCCAGTGACATCCTTCAGATCAGCATTGGCTGTGGGTATGAAGTGATCAGAAACGATGGGAAGTGGCGTGAGGGTTGGAAGAAAGGAGGAGAGGTATTGAAAAGAGGTAGTAGTAGGCAATGGAAGAAAGGTGGTAAGTTTGGAGGAGAGAGGGGTGTTGGTGGAAGTGAGATGGTGGGAGGCACTGACGAGGGACATGGTGATGTGACGGGGGGAACATTGATAGAAATAGGATGGAGGGGATTGATGAGAAGAGGGGTGGTGAATGGGGGATAAGGCCTGGGGTAGAAGTTGGGTGTGAGAAATATCAGAAAGAGAGGTGATGGTTGGGTGAAAGGGGGATTGGGATGGGTGGACTGCTTGGGTAATGATAAGAGAGGACATAATTGGGAAAGAGGATCAAGGTAGTGGAGGGATAGAAATGGGGTAGAGGTGGTGATCAGTGGTTGGGGAGTGAACTAACAGAAATTATTGTGATAGGACCAAGAAAGTATTGGCAACAGTGAAGCATTCTTGCTGCCTCTGATTCCATCAATGATATTCTAGCCATGATTCTATTCAGTGGTGAGTGCCAGTACTAGATCTGGCATACTCCTTAGCCTTGCCTTTACATAGACAACAATTCTATAAATGAGCTTTAAATAGGCATTAGGCCTTGAGTGTCTATGTACAGTACATATTTATTGTCTGTTTCAGACACAGGTCTTCTTACCTTTTCAATTGCTTTTGCCAATATTGTAATGCACTTATCAAAGCTCAGCAAGTGCACTCCTCGAACCTGCCTTACTGGGCATTTAAGCCCTTTAGAGACAAAAAAAAAAGTAGAGAACAGAAACAGGCCCTTCAGCCCTTCTAGTTCATCCTGAGCCATTTAAGCTACCTACTCTCACTTGACCTACACCAGGACCATATAGCCCTCCATACCTCTACTACCCATGTACCTATAAAAACTTCTCTTAAATGTTGAAATCGAGCTTGCATGCACCACCTGCGCTGACAGCTCGTTCCACACTCTCATGACCCTCTGGGCGAAGGCGTTTCCCTTCATATTCTCCTTAAACTTTTCACCTTTCACCCTTAACATGTGACCTCTGGTTGGTAGTCCCACCTAATCTCAGTGGAAAAAGCCTGCTTACGTTTATCCTACTTGTTCCTCTTATAGTTTTGTATACCTTTGTCAAATCCCCTCTCAAGCTTTTACATTCCAAGGAATAAACACCTGACCTGTTCAATCTTTCCATATAAAGACCCAGCAACATCCTTTCTCCATATCTAATACATGTGCAGTGCAAACTAACTTTAATGCCTGAAATCCAATTATTAGTCTGATATACACTTAAACTAGGCCTTAGCTTAGAACTGTTATAAATGTTATGTGGTGCCTAACAAAGATGAAAGGAAGATGCTAGTTCTGGTGCTCCTGGTGCGGCCTCCCATATATCAGTGAGACCGTATGTAATTTGGAAGACTACTTCACCGAGCACCTATGCATCCATCGGCCAGGAAAAGTGGGATCTCCCGGCAGTCACCCATTTCAATTCTACTTTCCATTCTCATTCCAACATGTCAATCCATGGCCTCTACTACCGTGATGAGGCCACAGTCAGGTTGGAGGAGCAACACCTTATATTCCATCTGGGTAGCCTCCAACCTGATGTCATGAACATCAATTTCTTGAACTTCCGGTAATTACCACCTTCGCCATTCCCCATTCCTGTTTCCCTTTCTCTCCTGTCAATTTAACTGCCAAGCACCTCCCTCTGGTGCTCCTTTTCGTTCCCTTTATGTCATGACCTTCAACCTTCTATCAGATTCCCCATCCTCCAGCCCTTTATCCCTTTTATCAATCAACTTCGCAGCTCTTTACTTCACCCCCCCCAGTTTCACTTATCACCTGGCACCTTGTACTTCTTCCTTCCTGCCCCCCCCCACCTTCTTGCTCTGACTTTTCAACCTTTTTTCTAGTCCTGATGAATGGTCTCGGGCTGAAATATCGTCGGTTCACTCTTCTCCAGGGTTGCCAACTGACCCGCTGAGTACCTCCTGCATTTTGTGTGTTTTGCCTTGGATTTCCAGCATCTGCAGACTTTCTTGTGTTTGCGATGCTGGTTGTGTCTCTGTTTTCAACTCAGAATGAGTCAACATCTGTTTAATCCCAGACTGACATTTGCATCATCACTCTATATCACCGTCTATACTGGCTATAAATAATTGAGAGTTTAATACTGTCAGCCTATAAGAATTGAAGTACATTAATTTTATGGAGGGCCCCCTTTGACCTTAATCCCAGCATGTACACACACAGTCTTCCCGTGTCTATTGCCCAGGGATAGCAATGGAAACAGTTACTGATCATTTACTGGAATGTCTTGAGCTGTTTCTACAAAACTGCAGCTGGAACTTTTTGGAACTGTTCAGACCACTGAGAGCTTCAGGAGTACCTGACCTTAACATCGAGAACAGGCAGCCCAGTGGGTTGATTTCTTCAGTGCATGTAAAAATTTTACATGTTTGTCAAGCATTTTAACGGAAATATTAAAAAAACTGGCAAATGCAACTATGCATTTAGAATTGCGAAGTGGGCAATTTTCCATTCTCGTTCTGCGCCATCCTTCGGCAATTGGCTGCTCACTATATTGCATTGCCATTCATTCTGTATGGATATTCAGTGCTGAGTATTCCTCAACCAGTTTATCTTGGCAGCAGGCTCTTTTCAATTCCCTTCGCCTTCATTGTGAAAATTTCCCATAAGACAGATTAAAGAATGTGCTGAGCAAAAAACAGATAAAAATTAGATAGTGAGGACTCAAGGAGTTTACTAGAGAAAAAATAAATACTGCTTAGCTTATGGTAGTGGAGTATGTTAGGACATGTTTGCCTTTTCTTTCCTCCAGGTGCAAGATTCCAGATGAAAACTCCCTTCGGTACTAAGGTATTGCATGCAGTTCTGGTTGTGGCACCAATAGGAAGGATGAGATGACACTGGTGAAGGTGCAGAGGAGATTCACCAGGATGGTAACTTTATTGGAACATTACAATTACAAAGACAGATTCCGTAGGCAGGCTTGTTTTTTAGTTCTTGAGTGGAACATGCTGGAAATTGGAATTGGTTTATTATTGTCATATGTGTTGAGGTACAGTGAAAAGCTTCACACACAAAATGCTGGAGGAACTCAGCTGGTCAGGCAGCATCTATGGAAAAGAGTACGGTCGATGGTTCAGGCCGAGACCCTTCATCCGCATTGGAAAGGAAGGAGAGTTGTTAGAGTAAGAAAGGAGTAAGTGGGGGGGGGGGGAGAGGAGGAAGAACTACAAAGAGGCAGGTGATAGGTGAAACAGTGAGAAGGGGAGGGGGTGAAGTAAAGAGTTGGGAAGTTCATTGGTTAAAGAGATAAAGGCTGGAGAAGGGGGAAATCTGATTGGAGAAAAGTTTGTCATTCACACTGTTTCTACAGTTCAAATCATTACACTGTGCATTGAGATGGTACAAGGTAAAACAATAACAGCGCAGACAGCTATAGAGAGGGTGCAGTGCAGGTAGGCAATAAAGTGCATGGTCATAATGAAGTAAAGTGTGAGATCAAGAGTCTATCTTATTGTACCAAGATATGTTAGGACGATGAATATGATTATTCAATAATTTTATTAAAGCAGGGTAGAAGCTGTCCTTGATAAGGTAGAGATGCACAAAACGATGAAGGGATTAGATAGGGTTGGATAGTAAAAATCTTTTTCCTATGCTGGAAGTTTCAAGGATAAAGGGAATAAGTTTAAGGTGAGTGGTAGGAGGATCCCTCATGACATTGAAGAAGCATCTGGAGTAGACACTTACTTGAAGCTCCAAAGCACAGATGGTAATTTGAATAAATGGGATTAGATTCTTGATTAGTCAGGGCATGAAAGGATACGGGGAGTAGTCAGGGCATGAAAGGATACAGGGAGAAGGCAGGAGATTGGGGCTGAGAAGGAAAATGGATCGGCCATGATGAAATGGTGGAGCAGACTCGATGTGTCAAATGTCCTCATTCCGCTCCTGTGTCTTATAGTCTAGTGGTCTAGGGTTGCAGGGTACAACAGGTGCATGGACATGCACATGGTGGGCTGAAGAAATTGTTTAAATGCTGAATGAATGTATCACAGTCCATTCAGAAGAATTTGGGCCACGATTGGACAAATGCCCTACACCGTGTTACATAAATCCCGACTTTATATTGGTACACTGGGGTGTTCCTTCACCTCAGTTATCGTAGGGAAGAGTAAGATGTTATTTGCCTTGAGGGATTGCTCCATGACACATGAAACTGCATACCCACGAATTCTGTTTTCCACCAACAGATATTCTTGCCTTGATGACAATAGGCATTGAAAAGAATTTCCACCTGATTTTGTTTTACTCCATGCTGTATACAATTGCCTGGTCTGAGAAGAATTGAATGTAACCAAGGACTGGAAGCTGTGTGTTCCCCTTGTTCTCAAACCCCCTGGTAAAGGATCAACAATGTTTCCCACTGTCTCAATATCTCCTGCTCTAAGTCTTTTATTCCTTCCCCAACACACCATTCCTCTGATTCTGGCCTCCTGTGGAATCCCTCCAACAAGTTCAACAGCAGTGGCCTCATCTTGGTCCAGATTCAAAACACCCTCTCTCATCATCTCCTGGCTCTCTGCCTCTCTTTTTCTTTCTGCAACTCTGCTCTCTCAAGATAACCTTACAAGACTGCCTGTGTAGTTTAGTCTCCTCTGCATTACCATGCATATAAAAAGTATTCACCCCCCTCCCTTTGGAAGTTTTCCTGTTTCATTGTTTTACAACATTGAGTCAGAGTGGTTTTAATTTGGCTTTTTTAACACTGATCAGCAGAAAAAGATTTGTTTGTGTCAAAGTGAAAACAGATCTGTACAAAGTGATCTAAATTAATTACAAATATAAAACAAAATAATTGATTGCATAAGTATTCACCCCCCCCCTTTAATATGACACACCAAATCATCACTGGTGCAATCAATTGGTTTTCAAAGTCACATAATTAGTTGAATGAAGATCAGTGTGCAGTCAAGGTAGGTCAATTGATTGTAGTAAAAATGCACCTGTATCAGGAAGATCCAACCGCTGGTTAGTCAGTATCATGGCAAAACTTACACCATGAAGAAAAAAGAACACTCAAGCAACTCTGCGGAAGGGTTATTGAAAAGCACAAAACAGAAGATGGATACAAGAAAATTTCCAATCCACTGATACAATTCCAATCCCTTGGAGTACAGTTAAGTCAGTTATCAAGAAATGGAAAGGTTATGGCACAGCTGTAAATCTGCACAGAGCAGGCCGTCCTCAAAAACTGAATGACCATGCAAGAAGGGGCTTTTGTGGGAGGCCATCAAGAGACCTATGACAATTCTGGAGGAGTTACAAGCTTCAGTGGCTGAGATGGGAGAGTCTGCACAGACAACAACTGTTTCCTGGGTGCTTCACCAGTCGCAGCTTTATGGGAGAGTGGCAAAGGGAAAGCAACTGTTGAAAAAATCTTCATGAAATCTCAGCTAGGGTGTGTCAGAAGGCATATAGAAGACTCTGAAGTCAGCTGAAAAAAGGTTCTACGGTCTGATGAAATGAAAATTGAGCTTTCTGGCCATCAGACTAAACACTATGTTTGGCGTAAACCAAACACCACACATTATCAAAAACGCACCATCCCTACAGTGAAGCATGGAGGTGGCTGCATCATGCTTGGGCATACTTCACTGCAGCAGGCCCTGGAAGGCTTGTGAATGCAGAGGGTAAAATGAGTGCAGCAAAATACAGGGAAGTCCTGGAGGAAAACCTGATGTAGTCTACAAGAGAACTGCGACTTAGGAGAAGATTTGTCTTCCAGCAAGTCAATGATCACAAACATAAATCCAAAACTGCACAGGCATGCCTTAAAAACATGCCCTGGAATGGCCAAATCAGAGTCCAGACCTCAACCCAATTGAGAATTTGTGGCTAGACTTCAAAAGGGCTGTTCACACACGATCCCCAGACAGAACTTGAGCAGCTTTGTAAAGAAGAATGGGGAAAAATTGCAGTGTCCAGATGTGCAAAGCTGGTAGAGACCTATCCACACAGACTCAAGGCTGTAATTGCTGCCAAAGGTACATCTACTAAATACTGACTTCAAGGAGGTGAGTAATTATGCAATTGATTATGTTTTTAATAATTGTAATAAATTAAGACCAATTTGCAGAAATTTGTTTTCTTTTTGTCACGAAAGAGTCTTTTCTGTTGATCAGTGTCAAAAAAGCCAAATTAAATTCACTGTGATTCAATGTTGTAAAACAGTAAAACATGAAAACTTCCAAGAAGGGTGAATACTTTTTATAAGCACTGTATATTGATTATATCTCCATACACCAGCTTAACAGAACCTCTTTAAGAAAGTTTTTGCAAAATATGAGTCATTATTGATGCCATCTATTCTTCCTTTCTCTCTTCTGCCAGTTGAGAAGTACCTAAAACTAGGTTTAATATTTCTTCTGCTTAATCAGAACATGATATGCCCAAGCTATGCAAGAGAGTTCATGACGGAACATCATTTTGTGCTTTAACATTGGCTGTACAGTTCAGCAATGCTGTACAATAGTCAATCCTGCAACGTTGCAGAATTTCTATTGTCAGTGTTGAATTTGTTAAAGCCAAAGCTGTGTCAGTTCTGCTCAGCTCAGCTACACACTATTTCAGTTACTTGAGTCATAATGGTTCTGATTTAGAAAGACAGAGACTTGACATAATGGACAGAGGAAATTATTTAACTGTTAATCCAACTTTAAGACTTAGTATCATACACTCAGTGACTTTGTGTATCTAATAAAGTGACTACTGAACATATGTTCGTGGTCTTCTGCTCCTGTAACCTATTCACTTCAAGGTTCTATGTACTGTGCATTCAGAGATGCTTTTCTGCACACCACTGTTGTATTGTGTGGTTATTTGGGTTACTGTCATCTTCCTATCAGCTTGGACCAACTTGATCATTCTTGTCTGACCTCTCTCATTAACAAGGTGTTCTCTTCCACAGAACTGCTGCTCACTAGATTTTTTTTGTTTTTTTTCACTACTTTCTCTGTAAACTCTGGAGACTGTTGTGTGTCAGAATCCAAGGAGATCAGCAATTTCTAAAATACTCAAACCACCCCATCTAGCACCAACAATCATTCCACAGTCAAAATCACTTAAGTCACATTTCTTCCCCATATTCCTGTTTGGTCTGAACAACAATGAACTTCTTGACCATGTCTTTGTACTTTTATGCATTGAGTTGCTGCCTCATGGATTGGCAGGGTCTCTGACACTGAGTCTGCTGCTATGGCTCAGAAGAGCAGAGAGATGAAGAGGAATGCAGAGCTGATAGGAGATTCCTTAGCTAGAGGAACAGGGATGAGGTTCTGTGGGCACAATAGAGTCATCAAAATGGTATGTTGCCTCCCTGGTGCCAGGATCGGATGCATGGCACTCTCAAGGGTGAGAGTGAGCAGCCAGAAGTCTAGGTGCATATTGGCACCAATGATATAGGTGGACAAGGTGAGGAGGTCCTGAAGAGAGATTTTAGAGACCTAGGTAGAAAACTGCAGGACCTCCAGGGTAGTAATCGCTGGTTTCCTGCCTGTGCCATGTGCCAGTGAGGATAAGAATAAAATGATTTAGCAGCTGAATGTATGGCTGAGGAACTGGTTCATGGGGCAGGGGTTTAGATTTATGGATCATTGGGATCGATTCTAGGGAAGGTATGACCTATACAAAAGGGTCAGGTTACACTTGAACCGGAAGGAAGGGGAAGAAGTGGTCCAATATCCTTGTGGGCAGGTTGGCTCGAGTTGTTTGGGCAGGGGGATGGGAACCAGAGTGGTAGGGCTAAAAAACTGCAAGGGTAAAAAGACCCTGATGGGAGTTATATACAGACCCTCAAACAGTGGCAAAGATGTGGAGATAGAAAATGCATGCCAAAAGGGAAATATTACAATAGTCATGGGAATTTCAATATGCAGATAGATTGGGAAAATCAGGTTGGTGTGAGATTCCAAGAGTTGGAATTGCTAGAATGCCTATGAGAAGGTTTAGCCCACTCAAGGATCAGGTATACTGGATAGGGTGTTGTGAAATGAGCCAGATTGATTAGAGAGCTTAAGGTAAAAGAACCTTTAGGGGTAAGTGATCAAGATATGATCAACTTCACTCTGAAATCAGAGAAAGAGAAGCTAAAGTTAGATGTATTAGTATTACAGTGGAGTAAAGGAAATTACAGAGACATGAGAGAGGAGTTGGCCAGTGTTGATTGGAAAAGAACACTGGCAGGCATGAAGTAGAACAGTAATGGCTGGAATTTCTGGAAGCAAATCGGAAGGCACAGGCATCGCAAAGAGGAAGAAATATTCTAAAGGCGAGATGGCACAATCATGGCTAACAAGGGAAGTCAAAGCCAACATAAAAGCCAAAAGGAGGGCATATATTAGAGCAAAACTTTGAGGATTGGGAAGTTTTTAAATACCAACAGAAGACAACAAAGAAAGTCATTAAGAAGGTAAAGATGGAATATGAAAGTAAGCTAGCCAATAATATTAAAAATACCAAAGTTTCTTTGGATACATAAAGTGTAAAAAAGAGGCAAGAATGGATATCAGACCACTGGAAAATGATGCTGAAGAGGTATTAATGGGGCATTTTATAAAGCACTGGTGAGACTTCACTTGGAGTATTGTGAACACTTGTGGACCCCTTATCTTGGGAAGGATGTGCTGAAACTGGAGAGGGTTCAAGGGAGGTTCACAAAAATGATTCAGGATTAAAGAGCTTTTCATATGAAGAGCATTTGATGGCCCTGAGCCTGTAATCATTGGAGATCAGAAGAATAAGGCATGTGCTAATTGAAACATATCAAATGGTGATAGGCCTTGAAAGAGTGGATGTGAGAAGATGTTTCCTATGATGGGAGGGTCCAGAGGATTCAGCCTCAGAATAGAGGAGTATCATTAGAATGGAAATGAGGAGGAATTTCTTTAGCCAGAGAGTAGTGAATCTGTGGAATTCATTGCCACAGACAGGTGTGGAGGTCAAGTCTTTATGAACATTTAAAGCAGAGGTTGATAGATTTGTGATTGGTGAGGGCATGAAGAGATATGGGAGTAAAGCAGGAGATTGGGGCAGAGTGGAAAAATGGATCAGCCATGATGAAATGGCAGAGCAGACTTAATGGGCCAAATGGTCAAATTCTGCTCCTATATCTTTTGGTCTTATGGAGAATCAAAGATGTACATAGCATACATACTTTAATAATAACTGTATTTCAAACTTTGAACTTTTGACTGGGAAAGCAAAATTATTGGAGCACAATCATCTCAAAGTTTCTCATTTTCTCCACAATCCAATATGGATGTGTATTACTAAACCTCAACTTTTCACCATACCTCTGACTCTACAATCACACTAATGCGGGGTCATTATTGGCGATGCTTCTTGAGGCAAAGGCTCAACAGTACCATCAGGGCTCAGAAAATATATATCAGACTTTTGTAGCCTCAACAACATCCAACAGCTCACCTCTAAGCTTCCAGGAAACTTCTGCAAATCCACTTGCATTTATAGTTCCTTGCATTGGTGCATTGTTTGAATTTGTGAAACTGCATTAATTCTTGATAGTTTTCTATACACGCATCTCATCCCCTACTACACTCTGCGTCTGTTAGCTTTCAGTCAAACAAGTAAGTAACTCAGAATGCACCAAAAGATTGGTTGAAAATCTCAAATGGCCTCTCAGATCAAACACAAAAGCAAATTTGGAGGAGACTAGGAAGTTTCTGAAATTAACCCATGAGGTAAAAAATAATTGAGATCGATCTCTAACATTAAAATTCCTGCATTTTTGTTTATCTGGTAACTAAAACAAGGTTTTGGAAGTTTTACAGGAAATTTGATATCAGTTATGAAGAGGGGAAAAGATCAAAACTTCTTTCAGGATAGACGTCATAAGGATTTTGTAATGCACAGTGCTTTTACTTTGCAATGAGGTAGCACAGCAAAGAATGTGGTTTTTATTAGCTCTGACCTTTGCTTCACCTTTCAGTTTATATGGGTGAAATTTACAAAGGGACACAGCAGGCTAATGGGTCAGTAAAAGTCTGACAGTTTACCAATGCAGTTGTAGAAAATCTGGGCTAGTCAAGTTAATCCACAGCCCAAATTGGTGATGAGAATGTCTGTTGTGTTCAAGAACAGCTTTTTCTCCACCACCAGCTTTCCAAGTGGTTTATCAATGCTCCCTCATTATTCGTTTCTTTTATGCTATTTATTTATTCTGTATTTATGGTAATTGTATGTTTTTCTACTCTACTGTTGCCACAAACAAAATAAATTTCATGTCGTACAAGCTGGTGATACTAAGCATGATATTCTGATTCTGTCACAGATGGGCACAGGTGGCTATCAAATCTGAAAATACTTTCCCTGATTGGTTTAGGAGAAAAATATTCAGTCATTTTATGAACGTTTTTATTCTCTCACTTATGCTTCTAACTACATTATCCAGCTTGTGGGGAGTATTACTGGCCATGAACATTGTTGAACTGGATAACTGATCAGAAGACTTGGATTAACAAGACACCCATCGTGGCAGTAGGGAAATTTAAGTTTGATTAAGTACAGTCAGATTAAAAAAACTCTCATAATGAGAATCCACAAAATGAACAAATTGTGGTGTAATCTTGGCATGCACGACAATACCACTGTGGGAAGGAACTCTTCTGCCCTTGTACTGTCTGGTCTGTATTTGAGACCATGCTCATTGGTATGATATATCCTTAACCACCATCTGAACTTATCTTGAAAATTATTACTTTGGGTCAAATGACCAAAGTAGAATAATAAGAAAACAGAACATAGAATATAGAACAATGTACAGCACATTACAGGCCCTTCGGCCTACAATATTGTGCCAACCCTCAAACCCTGCCTCCCATATAACCCCCCCACCTTAAATTCCTCCATTGTATGTATGATGTATGATACAAAATGTATGATCTATCCATTATTTACTTGTGTATCATATTCAGGCTGGTCAAAAGGACAATCCAATAGGCTCTGTAAGGATTTCCAAACTAATATCTCTGGCTCTTGTGCTATAATTGAGAAAGCAAACCTAAAATTTTACTGTATTGCTATATTACTCAAGGAGTCATGCCCTTTAGCCAATATCCAAGAGACCTCCACCTCCATTCCTGTGGATAGTCCTTTTCAGTACCCGGAGGGACTTCCAAATCTGGTGACATGTTGGGATGCTGTCAGAAGGAAGTAGCATCAGGAGCTCTCAATTTGAATCTGAAGTATCATGGAAGTATGCTAAACACCTTAAGTTTAGTGAGGTTTACCCATGGTGTCAGCTTATCGTCATCTACCATTTGTGTAGTTTGCCATTTGTGTCTTTCAGGACTTAAGCAATTTTTTTTGGCATGTGTTGCTGAGACACACTTTATAATGGAAAGTGATGGTCATTCTAGACTCCATTCAGTATCCTTGCCAGTGAAAATGTTCCTTCCAAATGATTCATTATCAGAGGGAGGGTTTAGACTGTAATTGGTTGATGTTTTTATAGCCTTTGACTTAATTAAAAGCATCCTCGGAGCTGCAGAAGGAACATCAGAGAGTATGTATTTTGTAAGAATGCTGAAGTCAGCGGAAGTGCAACTGAATAGAAAATTCCTCTATCAGTCACACTTGGTGACACTGGGTGTGAGTTTCTGAGAATGGTAATATGTACATTGTTCATAACTAGCTATCCTTATTAATGCATAATTCTAGAGAATCAGAACCAAGCTTAATAACACGTGCATATGTCATGAGAATTGTTGTTTTGCGGTAGAAGTACATTGCAATAAATAATAATAGCTATAAATTACAATAAGAATGACTGAAAATTAAAATAAATAAATAAGTTGTGCAACTGGAGGACAAAAAATGAGATAGTGTTCATGGATTCAATGTCCATTCAGAAATCTGATAGTGGAGGGAAGGAAGCTGTTCCTAAAATGTTGAGTGTGGGTCTTCAGGCTCCTATACCCATCCCATTGATGGTAGCGAGGAGAAGGAGGCATGCCCTGGGAAACAAAAGTCTTTAATGGTGGCTGCCACAGTTTTGAGGCACCAGCTTTTGAAGATGACTTCGTACTGGGGAGGCTAGTGTCCATGATGAAGATGGCTGAGTTTGAAACTTTCTGCAGCTTTTTCCAATTCCTGTGCAGTGGCCACTTCATACCAGTTAGAATGCTCTCCGTGGTACATCTGTAGAAATTTGCTAGAGTCTTTCTTGATGTCCATTATCAAGTCCCCCTTCCTGATTACATAATCATTTCCTTGGTCTTACTAATGATGGGTGCAGGGTTGTTCTCATAACACCACTCAACCAGCTGGTCTGTCTCACTCCTGTATGCCTTCTCATCAGCATCTGAAAGTCTACCAACAATAGTTGTGGCACTGGCAAATTTTTAGATGAGCAAACTTGAGCTGTGCCTGTCCACACAGTTGTGGGTATAGGGAGAGTAGAGCAGTGGGCCAAGCACACGTCCTTGAGGTGCATCAGTGTTGATTGTCAGCTAGGAGAAGATGTTATTTCCACTGACTGTGGTCTTTTGATGAGTAAGTCAAGATCCATTTGTAGAGAAGGTACAGAGACCCAGGTTTTGGAGCTTGTTGATCAGTACTGAGGTTAGACTGATTGTGTTGAACACTGAGCAGTAATCAACAAATAGCAGCCCGACATACTGTAGATATTGCTATTGTCCAGGTGATCCAAGGCCAAGTAAAGAGCCAGTTAGATTACATCTGCTGTAGATCTCTCTGGGGTGGTGGGGTGGAGATATGTCTCTACCAAGGTTGTGTCAGGTGCTCCTTCCCTCCACTAGCCTGTGTCACCCTTGGGCAAGGTGCAGCACCTGCTTAGCACCCTGATCAGGATCATGTGAAGCCATGGGAGTAGGTGATGGATGGTTGTATGAGCAGCAGGTACATATCACAGTTTCTGGTTTTGTGACCATTGAAGCCAGGCAGACAATCTCTGAAGAGCATTGATAATGGCTGGGGTCACCTGTCTTGTAAAGACACTGCCCAGAAGATTTCAACGGCAACCTACTTATGTAGAAAAATTTGCCAAGAACAATCATGGTCATCATGATGGCCAACATTATATGACATGGCATATGATGATGATGTAGACTACTGTGGCAAAAGGCAAACTGCAGTGGATCCAGATCCTTACTTTGGCAGTAGTTGATTCTGTCCATGACAAACCTCTCAAAGCGCTTGAATGAGTGCAACTGGGTGATAGTTTTTCAGAGACGGTGCATTCACCAGCAGGGTAGTCAGGAATGGGGGTCCAAGGGCTCTGCGTTTCAATCTCATATGCAGCCCAGTTTGTCTTTCACGTCCTGACGAAGGGTCTCGGCCCGAAACATCGACAGTGCTTCTCCTTATAGATGCTGCCTGGCCTGCTGTGTTCCACCAGCATTTTGTGTGTGTTGTTTGTCTTTCACGTTTTTGTTTTCTGAAAAGGGAATACACTTGTGACCGGAGTCTGCCATCTGGAGTCCGCTGATCTTGAGGATTGATAGATTTTTTAATACATATTAGAATGATGGTGTTTGCTGCAGTACCCACGACTGTGACTGGATTTCAGTCATCCTAAATGGGAGTATTTGATGATTCCCATCAGAGCTGTATGCAAGGGGTTGCCACTTATCGGCGCTGTCTTGAAAATGTCGTAGTTAACATCATTTATTTCCAATGTTACTGACTGACAATGATTATTTACTGTAGGTCTTCATACAATAGACACTTTGCTATAAATTATTATACCAAGCCCACCTCATTGGTTGACACATTGTTGATAATAAGTACTTTACCAAGTGTGAGTTGCCATACTGGTGAAGGGTCAAATTTAAGTATTTCCACAGTTAATTTGTAAGAAGAATATTTGGTAATCCTGCCACAGTCACTTGTAAATGGTATGAATAATTGACCAGCCAAAGAGAGGCAAAAGCTAAAAGAATGTTGCAGTCCTCAGGGATGGTAAAAATCAGAATGAGTATCAATGAACGCAACCACCCATTTTGGCAGAAATGGCTTTGACGATCCATCTTTGCTTCCTCTGTATTTTTTACAGTGATGTTCGGAGTCCTGAACCTTTCCTTTGTGAATCTTATGATAGGATTTTCCACTGGAGAAGTTATTTGTTCCATTTAATTGGCTTTATGTCTGTTTGAAAAACATTATTTATAAAAAATTCAAATCTGTTTTAGTTTTGAGAGTACATTCTCCTATTCTCTTCCTCTCCAGCTGCTCGTGGAAACCAGTCTTCCAGAAATTCTGCTTCATATTTCCCTTTTATTAGATGCTCTTCTTTTGTAAAGCAGTGGAAACCTCCTATTACTTAAATCTTTACCTCAGTCTGGACAGCACAGATTTGCATGTGACCTTCTGCAACCCTATAATGTTGATTATATTACTGCTAGTATTTTGATTTTATTGAGCAAAATCTACAGTTACATATCTCCCCAATTATATAATACTGTTTCTACTTTATGAGTGTAAGTCACCCTTCTTAAATATTATCTTACATTCTATCTATATAAAATGCTGTTTTTTGTTGAATTCTAAAGTCTATTCTTTCATGCTGTTCTTTTTTTCTGAAACTGATCTTCACAAAGCAAATTTGCTCCAGACAAGAGTTATCAAGCTTCAATAAATATGAAGTGATTTTTGGTTAAGGTGAAGAATGAAGGAAAATTACAGACAGCACAGTGGTTAGTAGAGCTGCTGTTTCATAACTCCAGTGACTCACATTCAATCTTGACTTTCAGTGCTGTGTTTGTGAACTTTGCACTTTCCCCCAGTGACCACGCGTGTTTCCTCCTGGTGACCTGGTTCTCTTTTAAATCCCAGAAATCTGCGGGTGAGAAGGTTAATTTGCCATTGCAAATTACCTCTAATGTGAAGGTAAGTGGTAGAATCTGAGGGGGTTGCTGCAGGGGCAGCGTTTTAGCATTGTGGTTAGCACAATGCTTTACAATGCCAGCAACCTGGGTTCAATTCCCACCCCCTCCACCACCACCACTGCATTCTCCCCATGACTGAGTGGGTCTCCTCAAGGTGCTTCGGTTTCCTCCCACGGTCCAAAGACATTCCGGTTGGTAGGTTGCAAATATTAAATTGTCAATTGTAAATTGTCCCGTGCTTAGGCTAGGATTAAATCACGGCTTGCTGAGCAACGCAGTTCGAAGGGCCAGAGGACCTATTCCATGCTGTATATAAATAAAATAAATAGATAAATATTTGTGGGAAGAATAACATAAGTTAGTGTGGTTTTATGTAAAAACTGGATGCGGAATTGTCAGCCCAGATTTGGCAGGCTGAAGGGTTTATTTCTGTTCAGTACCTCTGTGTGACTCAATAACTCTATGAAGTTAGAGTGCCAAGGAAAGAACTCATGCATGTTTAAATACAATTCCTTTTGCTTATTTTTTTTTTCCAGGGCCTTCCCATCAACTGACCCTTTGCATCTTTTGCATCCATCAGCCTGTTTTATCTGAGTTGAATATTCTCCATAAAAGGCCCTCACTGTGATGTTGAGGAAGGCATTCTAACTTGAACAGCAGCATAACTTCATATACTCATACGTGCCATAGAAAATACACAGAGGCATGTCCACGAAAAGATCTGCAAATTAGATTTGCTTCATTAAACAAAATTGCTTAGAAAGGAAGATTCCCTGCAGTGAGAAACTTAATTTTAATTTAGCAAACCAAAACATTTCAGACTACAGTTTATAGATAAATAAGATAAAATTGACAAAAACTGGTTAAAGGGAAACTCAAAAGACAGGGAATTGTTTCTCCTTGTGCCATGGAGACATAAATAGAAATGCAAATGTTGGTGGAGGAAAGAAACTTTAAAATCCTCTCCCCAGCAAGGATTTTATCACTGTAGTGAATTTTGACATAATCTGTCAAAGCCCTCTGTGATCTGAGATTTATGTTTTTCAATGTAGTCATATTTCAGTAACTTCTGAGACCAAGTATGCAACCTGTCCTGTAACTGTCAGGGATTTGAACTTCTGTCGATCATAGTACCCTTGCAGGTGCACACAATAAGTCATAGTGGCAATTTTGGATATATAGTTTGAAGGAAGAGTCTTGGCTTATTACACCTCCCATCTTCTGGGTGTCAATATCATCGGAAAAGGCAAACACATTAAAACACAATGCCAATTTTTCTCAGATGCCATTATTACTGGTTGGATCATTTTTCTTCCCCCATCCCAAAGAGTTGATCTTCATAGTTTTAGATGTTCTCATTGAAACTACGTTTACCAAGAATCTTTCCTTCACAAGTATATAGGGTAGGACAATGCCCATAACTGAACGAACTGGGAAAGGTATAATATATGTGACTCTTGTAATATTGAGAATGTACCTCTTTAAGAAGAGAATCATTAGGCTACTCTCTCTACCAGCTACAGATGCATTGCATTGAACTGGCTGGAACCTATTAGCTGTTTAGGAGAAAGCATACAATCAAATAAAATGCGCTCTTCTCCCCAAAAGGTTATTTTTTTTCATAAGGCTCTTTGTTAGTTTAACATAGCAGCTGTCCTCCACCACCTCTGGAGTGTTGGTTAAGGAAAGCAAGAAGTCGGGACTGTGTCTGAAAATGAAGACAGCACGTGGATGCACACTGAATAACAGTGATGCTCGAGTTGCCAGATTTCCAGACAAGAATTCTGTTTAAAGAATGGAAACAATGCAGAGAAGAATTGACAAAATTGATCAAGCTGGGAATGCCAGATAAACTGGGGTGGGTATGCATGCTTGCAGCATACCTGATCTATTATACTGTGTCTGACTTCACTGTTCACAAGGGGAGAAATTTGTATTATAACCATGCCAGTAAAATGAGACACAGTATAATGCATCAGGTATGTTGCAAGCATGTTGCAGTCTGCCTATATATGAAATAGTGTGAAGAGACCAAACTGTTTGCTCATAACCAAGTTGGAGACATTCGTTGATACTTATTTAAAACTGTTTGCCATGACTGCAGTTTTGCAGATTTGAAGGTCTCATTCATCGGTTGTCATATTTTCTCAAGAACATGAGTGTGCTCAGGTGACTACACAGGACAAAGCTAACTCCAGAACGTGCAAACAATTATGGACCGCTGCAGAGAAATTGTAAGCCTGGCCCAAAACGTTGGATAGCTAATAGAAGGAAGTATGTGTAGTGAAACACAAGACAAGAGGGAGATCATAGACAGTTACCATGTTGGCTGAGATGTTGCAAGTATTGGGGATGTGAATTTAAAAGGCTGAATAAAGCTCCCCTAGATAGAGGGGAAAGTATGGATGATATGGATTGGAAAATCTTTTCTACAAGTAGTTCATAATGAAGAGGACCTTGAAAATCAATGGAGAGAATGAGATAAATGTGTAGGGACAGAGACAGGGTCAGAGGCTGAGAACAGGCTGAACACAAGGTGCTTAGGTCAAACAAATTCAATTCTGTGGAAGCAAATCTGCCAGATATGTCCGCACCAAGATGTTGGCATGATGATGTCTAACTTCACTCACAAACAACATCTCAAGACTTACTGAAGCAAAGCATCAATCTCAATGTAGTGAAATTAAAATTTGAGTTGTGCCAACAAGGCCACACTGAAGCCCCCTGTAAGATGTTCTCAGATGGCGGTGAACTCAAACAATGAGCTGACTTCATTGTGATGACAAGAAAATATCGGGCCCAAATTTGGATATAATGTAGTCTAGCAGATGGAATTGATGAACATAAATCACAACAAGATCTGGAGCAATTAAAAAGAAAAGCACTCTGCTCCTGTAGAGGTGGCGAAGACCAACCACCACAACGAGTTGGAGACAAGATGAAGCTGAAGCCCACACTGGATGTGGTGGTAGGCGGTGGTACTGTAACACTCATCACACTTTGGATTATACAAGACCATATTGATCGAGGGTATCCTGTTTCAGAGGAACATCCCATGTCTGGAATTGCAAGGGTAGTCCACTAATTCAAGTCTTCAGAGAGTTTAAGGTCAAAACACCTGCAAAGTTTCAACAACTTTGTTATTTTAACTGTGTGCCTCTTTAAGAATGAGACGTTGTAACCATGTATATGTCATTGCATTGTATTGAAGTGACTAGAACATATGGCCTGTCCAGGAGTAGGCACGTAAAGATTCCCTGTTTACCTCTGTAAGTTCTGTTGTTTAACAGGTTAATTTATGGGTTTACCCTTCAGGCTATCATCCAGAAAGTGGTAGTATGTTGGGGGATGCTAAGTGTCCATCACCAACAGAACTACACGTCATCTCTGAAGCTTCTTTCCTGTAGCTATCTAGCTTCTCAGAAAAACTCACTCAGGTGTAACACTCTAACCAGCTCTGCACAATATCCGTTAAATGGGTTTTCCTGCTCTCCTTGCTCTGTTGATAATTATTTAGTCTGTTCATATATTTACATTTATTTATATTTGATTATTGACATGTGTGGATGTGAGTGTTCCCCTAATTTTTGACTGTTCATGGCTGTTTGCACTATTGCCTTGTAAGTTGCTGATGGCTATTGTGTTGTCTCTTCAAGTATTGTCCTGTGTTTTACACTTGGCACTGAACCACAATCAGTTCTGGTATATTTCACATGCTGGCAATAAAGTGACTGATTCTGGTTCTGACTCTGAAAATGGACTTGGTCAGAGCCTTGAAGTAGACTCACTATTGTTTTCGTTTTAGTGCTCTCTTGTTATAAATATATTATCTCCTATGGGACTTGTATTGACATAGTACCTCTCATATCCACAGCAGGATATCACAGAATGCTTTACAGTCAATGAAGTACTTTTGAATTGCAGCGACAAGTTCCTACAAACATCAACAGGATAATGAGATCATTTTTAATAATGTTGAATAAGATATAAATGTTGGCCAGGACTCCAGAGATAACTCAACTGCTCTCCTTTGAGCAACTGCCATTAAATCTTTTTAACCCCTTGAAAGAGCATAGTGTATCTCCGTTTAAGATCTCATCTGAAAGATCACCTCCAACAGTGCAGCACCTTCTCAATAACACATTGCAGTGTCATTTTGTATTTCTCTGCTGGACTAAGTCATGAGATTTCAATACAGGACCATTTGCCTAAGAAGATGGAATACCACCAAATGAGCCACAGGAAAAGCTTCATATCTTTGAGCTGCTAATACTTCATAAAATCAGAGATGCCACAGCATAAGAAGTATAATAAAGCCACTGGCCAAAGCTTACTTGAACAAATGAAACAAGTGTGCCATAGAAGGAGAAGTCTTAATTTCTCCTGCTGGGTCCAGGTGGAGAACTTTTTCTTCTGACTCCACAAGTAAAGACAAAGATTCCTTTTGATCTTTTTCAGGTGATCAGAGCACTCTTCATTTAATCAAAGACTCCAACAATCATTAGGGCCTGACATTGTTAAAGGAAGGTCCTGTTGGCCCTGAGTGGACATCCTCTTTGCCTGCCTGAATATGATTTGGAAAACTTGAGTTGCCGCAGTTTTTCGAAGTATAAGCCAGCTGAAGGAGTGGAAACTGCTCTCCTGCCCAATTTCTTCCAGACAGTTAGGGTTAAAGTTATCTTTTTTTTCTTTAATCATTCCATTGCCAAGAAATTAAGCAATTAGTATCTTTGGCTTGAAATAATTAAAGGTATTTTAGTTCTGAAAACTGCTGTTAGTTACACACAAAATTAATTTCTTGGGAGAATGCCAACAGACTGACCTAAACAGGCATTGGACCAAACATGATTTCCTATTCTACTGTAACTTATGTTGCAAGATAGTGTCTTACATAAATCGCTGTCATATACCTTTTAAAAGAGGGAAATAAACTCCTTGATTATTATCTTTCTTGGTAAAGTGATCATGCTCAAAAAGCCAAGAAATCTCAAATCACCAATCGGTATTCCCTCAGACCAACTCCACCATGCAAATTTGTTGTTACCTCTTAGAGATCAGTTTAAGGCTAAATCCAAGGAATACTTCCGTGACTTTGTCACAGAGTGCATCTTTGCTGAGCAACTCAGCACCAACATCCATCTGCCAAACAGAGCAACCATGATATAGATGTCATCCACAATAATTTCCACTGGGATGAGCTGCAAACAGCAGCAGATGCATTTTTACTCTCAGATTAAAAATAAAAGCGTCAGTACTCCTCTGGTGGTTCAGCAGAGTTTTTTTTTTCAATACATATGAAGATCGGTAACAACTCAAGTCAAAACAATTCCTCCTTTCGAAACAATTTTGAAAGAAAATATCTTCTCATTGCCGTGGGCCAAGCAGAGTCTGCACAAATAGTTGCTAACATTTTTTGGTGTAATGCATCAGTGTGGAAGTTACCTTATTCTGACTGTACCCCTCATTAGTACTATCACTGTTCTGCAGAGTACCATGTATATCACAATCTTGGCTAAATAAGCAAGATTCCCAGTTACAAAAATAAATTGAAAAGAATTTACTGGATTTTTCTTTTTCCTGCCTGTCAGCATTTGATCCTGTGTGTTCTAGATCCAGCCCTCGGGGACTCGTCTACATGTTTAACATGTCTCGGGCGCTTTATAGTGTTCTTATAAATGGGAAATATCATCCAATTCATCGGCACTAGTCACTGCCATCCTGCCAAGTACAGGATCACTCAACAGCTTCGGAGGTCTGTTTGTGTTCTCCATGAAACATGCACAAAACAAAACTGATGAAGGATAAAATGAACGGAGCAGCGATGAAGGTGGCAGTTCTGTTCACTATTTTACTCTGTCAAGAGGTAAGCTAATGAGAAAAGGAAACTAAACTTGCTGCTAAATTGTTTCTGTGACATTGGTATCCTCTGCTCTTTTCCTCCTCTCACTTTCTACCGAAAGCTCTGCTTGTGGGCTGTTCAGCTGTATATTCACACTGATCCATTTAAATTTTTTCAGTGACCCTTTGTTTGGCTGCTAACCACCCCCTTATCCTTCATTTGCAGCCTCTTGAATCTCAAAGCACACTCATGACCTAGTACTGAATGCATCTTACAATTGAGATCTTGCGAGGCAAAATAATACAAGCCTACAAAAGCAAAATTCTGCAGACACTGAAAGTCAAAAATTACACCAGAAAATAGAACTACTCAGCTAGTCAGTCATCATCTGTGGAGTAGAGAAAGAGTGGCCCAAGTGATGAAAGATGATTGACCCAAAATGTCAACTCTAATATTGTCTCTGGGATGTACTTAAACTGCAAAAATGGAGGATAACACTGAGTTCTGAACCATTCTGTGAAGGTTGGACAAGGTGCCTCTATGTAGCCCAATAGCTGTCATTAACCTAACATAAATTGTAAATGCTAAGAGTCAAACCCTGGTGTACTGCCCAAATGGTAGTGATATTTCGTCTTGGCTATTGTCATTGGTTGAATTGCTCCAAAATTCTTGGCAATATATTTTGTTGATCCTATATGGTTTTTTTTCTTTTTGAGCTTTGTTTCGTTTTGTATTTGCAATCTACCAGGGTATTATCATGGATTACAACCTAGAAGCTGTCCAACAGGTTTCATTTCTTTATATATTAAGATACAGTGGAATAGACCCTTTGAGCCATGCTACCCAGCAACCCCCAAGTTAACCCTAGCCTAATCACGGGGCAATTTACAATGATAAATTAACCTACCAACCAGTACGTCTTTGAACCGTAGGTGGAAGCAGGAGCACCCAGAGGTGACCCACACAGTCATGAGGAGAACGTACTAACTCCTTACAAACAGCCGCAGGAATTGGACCCAGTTCTCTGGTACTGCAAAGTGTTGGGCTAACCACTATGCTATATTTTTAGTGGGGTTCATTTAATTCCTTTCCTTTCACCTTTTTATCCAACAGAAGGGATGAAGTACGAGAAGTAAATTTGACCGTCTTTGTATGTTTCAGCACTGGCAATAGATCATGAAGGAACACAGTACAACAGACATAAGAGGAGGCTGTTAATCTGTTTCATCGATATTGTTGAATGATAAATAGGTGAACACTCATTTTAGTTGGCTAATTGTGGCAATAATTCAACTTCTCTGTTATTAATGCTGGTTAATATATGTAAGGGAAGCTTGAGAGCAAGAAGAGTTCATTTAGCAATTAAAAAGTGACTTTGTTGCTTGTGAATTTTGACAAATTTTTCCTTTGTCCCTTTGATGGTTTTGTGAAGCTGTTACATCTGCTGCTAACAAGCACAAAGGTTATTTGTCTGGATTTGACCAGGGAGTCAGAGTGGACATCAATTTTCACAATCCATCTTTCTCTCTTACATATAATGCCCACTGCCATGCAAGTCTAGCAGAAGTTAATTCATGGTCATAACCAAAAATATTTCTTTTCCTTTACAAGCATTGACTTTAGCTGGTGCAACTCAGGCACAAGATCAAACCCAGCATCATTTACCTCCGAATACCATATACTACCATGTGAATGCCTACAAGAAAATGTACTTCGATAATAAATTTACTTTGAACTATTCATCAGCCAAACATGAGGAACCATCAAACAAACATTTGTCACATGCAGCCAACAACATTTTCTCATTGTATTTCTCCTCCACAGAGAGAAAAGATGTTTTCCCATGATGAATGAAGCTTCTATTCATGGTGTATTACTGTTGTTTATGACTCTGGTTTCAGTTTTGAAGAAATCCATCCAAAAAAAAAATCATGATTATTTCTTTTAACTTTGGGATAAAAAGAATACATTAACAGTTCAGCAAAGATGTCTCTGATCTGATCCTACCTTCATACATTCCTCTCACAAAACCTTTTGCACCATACTTGCCTTAATGACACAGTGCATTAAATAAGTATTCATTTGGCATCAGGAGATGTGGACAATTTATTGAAAAAATTCTGAGTTATTTGGAGATCATTTATCCAAAGGACCCTTTGGAATCTTAACAGTTTTCATTGCTGCCATCAGGAAGAGGTGAAGGAGCCAGAAAGCACAAACTCTGTGATTTAGGAACAGCTTCTTCCCCTCTGCCATCAATTTCTGAATGGACATTGAATCCATGAACCCTACCTCACTATTTTTAAATTTTTATTTTTGCACTAATTTAATTTCACTATATATACACACATATACATATATATATATATAGAGAGAGAGAGAAATACATATATGTATGTATATATACATACATATAGAAATACACACATATATTTATGTATATATACATACACATGCTACTTAGTGCCGTATTTCTCTATTATTCTATATTGCATTGTACTGCTGTCACATTCAACAATTGTCACGACATATGCCAGTGATATTAAACCTGATTCTGAGTTTGATGATGTTGGCCACTCAGATTTCTTAGATTTTTTTTTGATGGATTAATTGCATTTATGTTTAAAATAAGTTGGAATGCCGGGTGAACAATGTCTTCGCAGTATTGCAAGACTGTGTCTTTATGGTTGCTTTTGCTGCACGCTTGAGTGCTTGGTGACGGGCGCCGATGCTTTTTTTTTGCTGGTGGGTGGAGCGGATAGTGTGCTTGCTGCCGCTTACACGTGGGAGGGAGGGGAGCTGTGGAGGACTTCGGGGTTCTAACATTTAACTGTCGTTCATTCTTTGGGGCACTCCTCTGTTTTTGTGGATGGTTGTGAAGAAAAAGCATTTCAGGATGTATATTGTATACATTTCTCTGACATTGAATGTACCTTTGAAACCTTTGAATTAATTTTGGAATGATCTACAACCCTATCTTCTGTCAATTCATGTGATATAAAAAATATCTGTTACTGGTGCTGACTTCTTGTAGTACAAGAGTGAAAGTGATTGTAATTGGGAAATAATAGAATGTAATACTGTGTTAATTATCTTTTCAGGAAGGTAGGAAACACTCTACCTTCCAATAACATTTTACTGCATCATTTTCTCTGCCCTCTTTCATTTTAAAGACATTGCTTGGGTCAATCTGGCTCTGAACTCTGAGTCTAACAATACCAGGAGAAAATGAACGAAGGAATCAATTAACACACACACAAAATGCTGGAGGAACTGAGCAAGTCAGGGAGTATTTACAGAAGGGAGTGAACAGTTGGCATTTTGGGCCGAGCCCCTTCATTAGCACTGGAAGGGAAGGGGGCAGAAGCCAGGATAAGGTGGGGAAGGAGAAGGAGTACAAACTGGCAGGAGATTGGTGAGGTCAGGTGAGGAGGAAGGTGGGTGGGTGGGGGAAGGGATGAAGTAAAATGGTGGGAGGGGATAGGTGGAAGAAGTAAAGGGCTGAAGAACAAGGAATCTAATAGGAGAAGACGGGCCTATGGAAGAATGAAAATGAGTCAATCAACAGTTTGGACAATCTGGGAAGAAGTTGACTTGTGTACTTACACATCTTCAAATTTTCTGCTCAAGTCATTCACTGTGGAACTTAGTCCCTCTTGAAAAGGGGGATCCCGTATGATTTTATATTGAATAGGTCGACATTCTTTGCATAAAGTGTTTTGTGGTGATGAGGTCAGCATAGCAGCATCAATTTCCAGATGCTCATCGAGAGTGAAGATTCGAACGGCATAAACTTCCTCCATTACTGTGAGTCTGACTGTAATGGGGACATCGCAGAAGACGTTCTGCGGCCCAAGTGAGATTTCATTTCCGCTTACTGTCAGTAACATGATATTGTGAACGGCGCCTTGAACCTCCCCTTCAGTGAAGGTAACCCAGACAGTCAGGGAATCGGGAATCAATGCGTAGCGAAATTCCAGTTCCAAGTAGCAGCCCTGAGGCTCTGGACATACCGGCGGAACAGTCTTCTCGTCAACACCGGCATCGGGGCTCCATGTTCTAACACTGTTCTCGCAAGGTTGCTCTACGTCGGGGGGTCCTGGATAGGGAAACATTTTAAAAACATTGGATCATCTGAATGATAAATTGAAATAAATGTAATTCAAGCAGTCATTATTTGAACAGAGAATGGTTGAAGGCTTATCAATTCAGAGTTAAAATTTACTGTACAACATAATGCATGGCTTTCACTTTCTATTCAACAAGAAATTTTAGTTTGTTGGTTCATATGGCAGGTATTTTTCTCTTCCCACTTCTTTGTTTTTGTCGCCCCCCCCCCCCCCCCAGCTTGTGGCCACATCAATGGACTGCGGCAAAGTCGTCTCGGATGTTGGTGAGAGGTTCTTGGAGAGAAATTTTAGCAATGCTTCAGCTACAAAACATTTATTGAAGTTCACAGTAAAATTCAAAATTCCCTTCTATTTTAGTCAGTGTATTGATGCACAGCATCATCAGAAAGATTAATGTTTGATATTTGATATGGGCTTATGGTCCATTGTCTTCTTCTATCAAATTCCTTCCTCTCCAGCCCTCTATCATTCCCTTCCTACTTGGCTTCACCTATCATCTTCTAGCTACCCTTCTCCCCTTCCCCCACATTTTATTCTTTGTCTTCCTTTCTGGTCTTGAAGATAGGTCTCAGCCCAGAACATAAACTGTTTATTCAAGTCCATAGATGCTGCCTGACCCTGCTGAATCCCTCCAGCATTTTCTGTGTTACTTTGATGTTTGCTGTCTGTATTTTATAGAAATTATGGTTACGAACCTTATGGTTGCTGCATCAGCTATTCATTTTAGGAAATGCTGATTTTTTTCTGTTATTTTCCCAATTATTGCCTTTCTCTTTGATTTATTTATCCCTTCTTTAATATGTTGACTTATAATACATTGTAACTGAAGAGTAATGCGGGGCCATGTAAAGGGGTAAGTATGAAGAATATGCAAAGAGATCACCCCAGCTGAAAAGAACATATTTCATTCCAAATAAAACAGATGCCAGAGAGAAATTGTTGTCTTAATTGCTGCCAATTTCTCATTTAAAGATGAATAAATGCTAGACCAGTTTCGCACAAATAGCACACTTTATTTTTCTCTTTGGTTTCCAATGTATGCTGTTACATAAGGAACATTATCAAAGTGCTAGAGAAGAATTTAGATTGTGTTTAAATACGTGGCTGAGCAACAGAGTGAGCTCCAGAGCTCTCAACAGTCTCACCAAACTGTCAAAATGAGAGGTATGATACTGGTTCACAATTGAGCAGTCACTTCCATTCGGATTGCTAGTTGTGGTAATAAATTCACCTCTCGACATTCTGGAGTAGGGTTACCACGTGATGCTTTTACTTTTCAATTCCAGTTTTCTCAGCTGGCAGTCTGTCCAAAGTAAAATAGTTTCTTCATGAGTTTTTTTTCCCCTCTTTTACGTGATCAAGGAATTACTTGCATGAATATCCGTGTCAAGGGGAGCAGGATGGTTTTTTAGGTAGCTTGTCTGCTTCGTTACATTTTCTGAATGTTACTCTCTTTTCTCAATGCAGGCTTCTATAAGGAAGGTGAATTGGGTTATCATTTGTCATGTGTACTGAGGTTCAGACAATGTTGATCAGAAAAGTTCTACAAAGACATTGCCGGGACTTGAGTTGCGGGGAAAGGGTGAATAGGCTCGGACATTTTCTCCCTGGTGTGCAGGAGAAGAGGGGAGATTTGATAGGGGTATACAGAATTATGTGGGGTATAGACCGGATAAATGTAAGCAGGCTTGTTCTAAAAAGGATGGGTGAGGCTAGAGGTCATTGACAAGGTGAAATATTTAAGTGGAATCTGAGGGGGAGCTTCCTCACTTAAAGGATGGTGTGAGTGTGAAAGGAGAAGCCAGTAGAAGTGGCAGATGCAAATTTGATTGCAACGTTTGAGAGAGGCATGGACAAGTATTTGAATGAGAGGTATATGGAAGGCTGTAGTGCAAGCACAGACTAGATGGGGCAAAAGGCTTGTTTCTATGCTGTATTTCTCTATGATTCTATCTGGAATAATAACCTTGTTTGTCTTTTCCATCCCTGCGTTCTCTTACTTTGAAGTGAAAGAACAAATTGTAGCCACCTCAGTTCAAATCACAGAATGATTTATGCAACTTGAAGACCAGGGAAATCATAGAATTTAATCTGTCCAGGTTTCTTCCAGTGCAAGGAGATGCCCAGAAGTGAATGCTGTTCATTGGTACATTGCAAAATGCAGGGCAATGTGCTGAGGATGACACCCAATGTGGATAGGGCCCAAGTGCGGAATGAGAGACACTGAAGTTCACAGACTTTATGCAAACAGTGTTAATTGTTAATGCTAAAATGTGTTTATAAGTGCTAGGCCAAACAGGACTGTTAACTAAGACTCTCAGATGGAAAATGAAGCCTACACTGCAGCTGAAAAGAGCAACTGAAAATAAAACGAAAACTGCTAGTCTTCAGAGTCAGTTGACTTGACAGTCCAGTTTCTCAGGCAAGGCAGAATGCAAGCAGGCAGCAAAGCATTGCTGTGTCCAAGTCTCAACAAACACTACAACGGAATGAATGGAATTAAATCCTATCATAATTAAATAATAATTAGCTGGTACATGCATATTCACAAGCGCAGTTGCCGTATCTACTGCGGTTCCCGAATCCGTGGTTGTGACAGGGCCCCCCTCTCTAAACGTTGCCCCTGAGGTGCCACCGACTTGTGTCAGCTGGAAGTCTTGTGTGAGGGACTTGTCCAAGTTGTCCTTCAGTGATGCTGGTAGGCAAGTGCCATGGTGTGCACTGCCAATACCGGAGCCAAAGACATCCATGTAGAGACATAAACGAGAGCTTTTACAGAGGTAGCTTGATCAAGTGACACAGTGAAACAGATCATTTTCAAAATGAGGACCCTCTGATTGGAGCTAATCAGGCATGTACTTCAACAATAAAACTAACACAGAATCCCTGAGCCTATTAAAATAAACTTTACAAGCTTGAACAGAAAGCACTAGGAAACCGCATAACAAAGAGCAAGTCGCTTGAGAAAGATGCAAGGAACTCTTAATACATCAATAACTGCTGTTAAGCAATAATCAGGTGCTTTAAAAATTTCAGAGTCCAATGATCTCTGATGCCCTGCACAGGCCTGAAGGAGTCACTACAGGACCCTACTCCCTATAGCTGGCAGCTGATTCCCCAGAGAGACCTAAAAACGTGAGATCCAGGGATGATTCCAGAGACCCAAGGAACTTGAGAGGCAGGAAGACTCGGGGATCCAGAGAGACTGAGAAACCTGGAAACGCCAACAGACTCAGATCAAGAAACCTTGGGTAGGGCAGAGAAGGAGGCTTGGGAGTCCTTGAGATGGGAGGGGGGACATTGAAAAACCTTGGGAACAGAGAAAACTTGGGAAACCTTGAAAACAGGAAACTTGAAAACTTGAAACCTAGAGAAGGAACCTTTTCAAATCTTGCTCACAGTGTTTTATCTTTCACAATTTTTCCAGAGGCAATTAGGATATACTCAGTTTTATAGATCAAGACAGCATAAACAGGTTTCTTTCACCGCTAAGCTAGCTGGTTCTCTGTAAATCTGTTTAATTTGCTACGTGAAAGTTCAATTTTCCCAGTCTGTACCATGACTTTCATCAAGAGGTTAAAACTACTCTTGATAGGGTTACTGGTGTATTTGCACACTCCAGTCAGGGATCAGCTTTTGGAGTAGGGCTCTTCCAGCATTTATACTATTGACCTGAATGACGATTTTGAATCAATTGATAGAGTTTGCTTGAAGTGCTCATTTGTTATACAGAATTGAGAACCTGGGTATTTGTGACTTGAAAACCTTGGAATGGATATCGGAGAAACTCAATGTAAACTAGAGAAGTTCAGTATGTAAAGTCAGGACTCTCTGAGTGTAGAGTCAGGACATGCACTGAGAATAAAGGCACCCTCTCCACTGTCAAAATGTCACTGTTCAAACTTCATTGGGTCCATTACTTGGCAAGATCCTTCTGTCACAGTGGAGACAGTGACAACAGTTTATACACAGGATTTCCAATGGAACATTGTTGCCTTGACGAATCACTCTGACCAATAAATCTCATGGCCAAGCTCAGCTGCCCTTTCTCTGCTGGGTCCATCTTTGTGTGGTCAAGACTTGCTGTCAACCTATGTGGATAGGACCCAAGTGCTGAGTGAGAGACACTGAAGCAGGTCATAGTTCACAGACTTTAACACGAACAGTGTTAAAGGGAAAAGAAAACAATAAACGCTAGCCCAAACAGGGCCGTTAACTAAAACTCTCAAATAGAAAATGAAGCCTACACTGCGGCTGAAAAGAACTACTGAAAATAAAACAAACACTACTAGTCTTCAGAGTCAGTTGACTCGACAGTCCAATTTCTCAGGCAAGGTGGAATGCAAGCAGGCAGTGAAGCATTGCTGTGTCCAAGTCTCGACAAACACTACTACAGAATGAATGGAGTTATATACTATCACAATGAAACAATAATTAGCTGACATGTACATATTCATGAGTGCAATTGCCAAATCTGCTGTGCTGCCGAATCTGTTGGTTATGATGGAGGGATGTGCAGAAGCTCATTGCAGCTACCAATAAATCTCTATAGAGAAGGCTCCTGGTCCAAGGTCCTACCCTCACTGGACACTGAGGAGCTGCACCCAGTGTAACAGCCTCTCAAACGCTTCATAGTTGCTTTGTTTAAAGAGAAGCCATGAGTAGTGTAGATGCGTTGCTAGAAAATGCATTGACTTGATAGTGTAATAAATGAGCCAAATGTCCTTATTCTTCTCCTATTCCTTAGTTTGCCAATTAAATTTAAAATATAAATAGGTCCTCTCCAGAATATAACAGGCTGCTGTTCTGGAGAACTGTTTGTAACCCAAATCTCACATATTGGAAATGCAGCTTCCTGACAGTATACTTAAATAAAAACATATGCCAACCACGGGCAATGTGTCATTAGTCCGGGGTATTTAACTCAACCATTCAAATTTCTCTGCAAAATGCAATGATATTGTTGTAAACCAAGTTCCCGGATGGTAATGCCTCCAGCCTCACAGCAGCTAGCATATTCACCCCACCAGTCTCCCTCTGCAACTGGATCTCTGACTTCCTCACTGGGAGAGTCGAGTCAATGCGGATTGTAAATAACATCTCCCCCTCGCTGGCAATCAACAGTGGTGCACCTCAATGATGCATGCTTAGCCCACTGCTCTACTCTGTTCGCACCCAAGACTGTGTGGCTAGGCCGGGGGTCGGCAACCTGCAGCTCCCGAGCCATTTGTGGCTCTTTCACCTCTGTGCTGCGGCTCCCTGTGGCTTTGGGAAATAATTGGTCAGTATTTAATTAAAATGTATTTTATGTTAGTTTGTTAGCTTTTGAAATGTAATTCTAAATTTGAAGATTATGGTGATCTTGTACAATCTAAGTGTGGCGACATCCGAAACGGCTCACAATTAGCCAGCATTCCGGCTAAGGGAGATAGCCTACGGGGGTTTGTGAGTACGCGTCTTTTGCAGCATCTGCGTCCATGGGGGCTGGGTTGAGAGAGGCTTAAAAGCAAGGCTGTTTAGTTCGAATAAAGCTATCTTTGACTGCAGTTTACTGACACCGCTACAACGTGTTTTTATCGCTGGCTGTCCAGACGGAAGGTGCTGAAACGCTTTGTCGCGTGTCTGGAAGAAGTGAAAACTTTCCTGGGCAGCAAAGGGCTCACCTTTCCTGAGCTGGAACAGCCAGAGTGGCTGGAAAAGCTACACTTCATGGTAGACATGACAGCGCACCTGAACACGCTGAACACAGCTCTTCAGGGGTAAGGACGTACAGCCCTGCACATGTTGGAGGATGTTTTGGCATTCGAGCGCAAGTTGACGTTGCTTGCCAGAGATTTACAGAAAGGCACTTTGTCTCACTTCCCCAATTTGAGAGAGTTCAAACAAGGTCACGACATGATAATTTCGGAGTATTTACATTCTGCAATCATCGCAATGCAAACATCGTTTGGGAAACGCTTCTGTGAGTTCAGAGAGGAAAAAAACACATTATCCTTCCCGGTCACTCCCTTAAGCATCGATCCTTCCCTACTGAATACGACTGCATTGGCAGGTGTGAGTCAACCTGATCTTGAGATGGAACTGGCCGACATAGCCGACAAAGACATATGGGTGTCCAAGTTTAGACGCTTGACAGCAGACCTTGAAGATGTTGCCCGTTCTTGCTCAGAAACACAAATGGAGTGATATTGAAAACCTTCCAAAACCGGACAAACTTGTGTTCGAAACATTTATGTAAACATTAAAAAGTATGCGCTTTGAGTCCTGTCGATCTTTGGATCCACATATGTAAGTGAGCAGGTGTTCTCCAACATGAACTTTATTAAAAACAAACATCGCGCATGCCTCACAGATGACAGCTTGCGATCCTGTGTAAAGATGAAGGTGACGTCATACAGCCCTGATGTGCAGACGCTGTGCGCTGAGGTCCAGGAGCAGAAATCCCATTAACCAAGTATGATAAATATTTTAATTGCCTATTATTTTATGTGTATTCATATTTTTTCATTGTTCAGTGAAATAGTCCTTTTATTTTTCAGGCTGACAGCTGGCTGATGTTATTTTTGGTTTGCTGCTGGCGGAAAATTTAAGTTCGGCGTTTTTCATAAATACAAGAAGGACTCAAATAGACATTGAGTATTTTACTTTAAAGTAACTTTCAACCCAACATCTTTTTTTCGGAGTTCAAAATGTTTTTGTTGCATGCAGAAATGTAATTTCGTTTTCTCTGCAGGAGTTCATCAATTTCATAAATGCAACACATTATAGTTTGTTTATACATAGCATAAAGGCAAAAAAAACGTTGTATGCAGTGTTATTTCATTTTAAATGTCAAACGGGTTTTGCGGCTCCCAGTGTTTTCTTTTCTGTGGGAAACGGGTCCAAGTGGCTCTTTCAGTGGTAAAGGTTGCTGACCCCTGGGCTAGGCCTAGCTTAAGCACCATCTATAAATTTGTCAATGATACACAACTATTGTTGGCAAATTTCAGACAGTGTCGAGGAGGATCTGCTGATTGAGTGGTGTCGCAACAATAACCCTTATACTCAGTATCAATAAGACCAAGGAATTAATTGTGGATTCAGGAAGGGGAATTTCAGTCCTTATTGAGCGATCTTACAATCAATGTCATTAAGACCTAGGAATTGATTGTGGTCTTCAGGAAGGAGAATTTGAGGAACACACACCAGTCTTTATTGAGAGATGAGCAATGGAAAGGGTGCGAAATTTAAAGTTGCTAAGTGTCATATCTCTGAATATCTATTCTAGATGCAACATATTGATACAATTATAAAGAAGCTATGACAGTGGCTATATTTCATTAGTAATTTGAGGAGACTTGGTATGTCACTAAAGACTTGCAACTTTCTGCAGATGTACCTTGTAGAGCACTGTAATTGATTGCATCACCATCTGGTATAGTGGGGTCACTGGATAGGATCAGAAAGAGCTGCAGAACGTTATAAACTCAGTCAACTCCATCTTGGGTACTAGCCTCCCCAGGATCAAGGTCGATGCCTCAAAAAGTCAGCATCCATCATTAAGTGCCCTTTTCACCCAGGACCTGCCATCTTCTCATTGATACCATCAAGAAGTTCCAGGAGCCTGAGGACCTACACTCAACTTTTCAAGAACATCTTCTTTCCTTCCACCATCAGATTTCTGAATGGACAATGAACCCATGTACACTACCTCAGTAATTTTCTCTTTTTGCATTATTATTTATGTATCGGGCATCCGCTACCTGTGGAATACTATATTCTGAACAAAAGAATCTCTCTGAAGTAAACAAAAAGTTCTTATATTTGGCAACTGAGGAGCTTTGATTCTCACAAAACTGAAACCCATGTATGTAAATTTGCTGATCTAATCAGTGACAGCACATCTCTGGAACTGCAGTTTAATCCATTGCATCTAAAATGTCACACACAGTAAACAGCTTGCCCAGATGCAAAGTACTTTGTTGAGACCACCTGTGCAGTGACTGATTTTCCTCACAACCTGAAGCACTGTTATGTTTCGTTTTCCTTACAGAAAGCTCATTTTGTTTTAATAAATCATGCAAGCCTGAAGCAGGAACACAATTGGACTACCTTTACAGATCAGGGGATAGGATGACTCTGAGATCAACAAGAGCTGCAATCTCATGTGCTGTCAGGAAGGCAAAACAATAGTACTCACAGAAAATTCACAGACCCCTTTGTGACACCAGGGATACTCTGCGCATGTGGCAAAGTACACAAACCATAACAGATTACACGTCCACCCTGCATATCAATGACAACGAAGCCTCACTTCCTGATAGGCTGAATGTCTTCTATGCATGATTTGACGCAGTGAGCAATATGACATCATGGTCAGTTCTTTCTCCCACTGAGGGATAGGCACCCTGATGGATGCAGCTGAGGTCAAGAGGATCCTAGCCAGGGTAAACCCATGCAAAACTGAACAACACACCTGGTCAGAAGTTGGGGGATTATGTGGCCCGGCCAACAGAGATCTTAATGGACTTCTCCAATATAACTTTGCAACAGTCCACTTCCTGCAGGCTTCAAGGAGCCACCATCATTCCAGTGTCCAAGAGAATGGTGATAACTAGCCTAAACAATTAGTGGCACTGATCTCAACAATCGTGAGTGGGAGGTAATGGATTGTATAAGATTCTATTTTTCAGCTACATTGGACCCTTTCCAGTTCTCCTACCACTCAAGCATGTGCACTGATGATGCCATAGCCTCTGTCCTCTGCTCTGTCCTATCCCATCGAGAAAACAATGCCTCATATGCCAGGTTGTTGTTGCCCTCTGGAAGTCGGTTCAGAAGAATTGGGGAAAGGACTGGCAGGCTGGGTAACAGCTTCTTCCCTCAGGCTGTGAGACTAATGATACCCTGCCACCACAGAGGTCTTGTCTCTAGGACAGTAAACCGGTTACTATTTTCTTGTGCTGCACATTACATGTACTTTGCATTATATTTTATTAACTTGTAATTGTGGTAATATTTTGTTTTATGTGCATGTGTGTGATATATGCTTTGTGAGTGTACCATGGTCTAGAGGAACATTGTTTCGTTTATTTGTATATGTGTACAATCAGATGACGATAAACTTGAACTTGGTGTGATAAACTTGAGGGAGCAGTAACAGTCAGTTAAAATGTGTAATACCGCTTTCAAAATTAATTTGGAAATATTTATTCTTTTTTTTATTTATGTTTGTTTGTGGTAGTCAAGTGAATATGTGCTGGGATCTGAGCAGTGTTTTTCCCCATGGATCTGTTCTGAAGCCAAAACTTTTCACCATGTTTATTAATGACTAGAAGGAGCGATAAGCACTAAATATCTAAATTTGCTGATGGTGCCAAGAGATATAAATAAAAGTTAGCAAGAAGTTGTGAAGGAACACGGATTAATTATGCGTGATAAATATCATCTTAAATAGGGGCAAGAGTGCGGTCAGTCAATTTGAACCCAAGAAATGTCTTTCATCCCCAGTCAACAGCCCTAGATGATCCATTGTTCTCTGCAGCTAAAATGGACTTCTCTGCTGCAGTAAATTTCAGAGTCAGGGAACAATGCACCGATGCAACCTAACACTTAACAGGGTTAACCCATTAACTTCCAACCGGGAATGAAAATTTCTCGGCAATAAATCAAATACTTCAAACATTTGGAGAGATTTGTGATTAAAGAGGAGAATAAGAGAATTAGGGCTCATAACTTGGATGTGAGTAAAGCTGCACTATGCTAAATATTAACTTAAATGTACATTCTCAAAGAATGGGTCAAATATCTCACAATTTAAAAAATTAATTTATAGAGATACAGCACAGAATAGGCCCTTCTGTCTCTTTGAGCTGTGCCACCACGTAACCCCCGAATTAATCCTAGCCTAATTATGGGACATTTTACAATGACCAATTAACCTTTCACCGGTAAGTCTTTGGACTGTGGGAGGAAACCCATGCAGTCACGGGGAGCAAGTTCAAACTCCTTACAGACAGTGGCAGGAATGTAATAGTAACCATAAACCATATTGCAGAAAGGGGGGGGGGGGGTGGATCATGAGCAGAAGCTGTTTGGTCTTTTGAGCATCATACAACCATGAATATTTCTAATATCATGCAGCAGAACCAACTGGAAGTACCCTGATTCAAAATCAAGCTTTCTGTGACACTGTTAGTAAGCTTCCTTCAGTTTGAATTTAACAAGAAGTGAAATAGAACATTACAGGCACATTACAGGCCCTTCTGCCCACAATGTTGTGCCGACCATGTAGAAACTACCTAGAATTTCCCAACCGCACAGCCCTCTAAATGCTATGAAAGAACAAACAGCGGGAGCGAAGTTCAGCTTTGGTGACTTGCATGCCTCTAAGTATGCCTGCTGCCATCGTTAGTCAATGGCAAAATATATTGTTGTGCAATGGGGAGGAAGGAATAACAGGTCAGGTCAGGAATGGGTGGTGTTGATGAATGAGGCTTTTACAGGACAGGAGGGAATCACCTAAATCAAATTATGACAAGAGTACAATTTTTTTAAAAATCTTCCATGTGCCAGAGGACACCCTTATTTTTCTCATGTTTTTACCGGTAGTTGTTACTAACCTTCTGCTTCTCTGGGGCTCCAGTGTCCAGAAGGGTCACATGGTCTTGGGGAAGAAGCATTGAAGGCATACTGGACAAGTTCTCCATGTTCAGTGCAAGCGTCGCAGACTGATCCCAGCTCGCTGAAGTTTCAAAACACAAAGTCAAATACAAAAGAATCTATGTCAGTACTTCCGCAAACATTAGGCATGACCTCTTCAGATTCAAATCTTAATTGCACTAAAGAATGTACCTCTATCCTTCCTTGAACACTGAAAACCTTCCAATGTGTTTCATATTAATATTTTCAACGCCTTCTGTATGTCTAACTATTCCCAGACTGTAAGTGTTTTATGTTGTCCTTGTAGAAGGTCATTGTCAGTTGTATGTTGGAAGATTTACTATTTTCCATCAACGGAGCACATGCAACCCTTGGGAAAGTTAGTGTACTATGCCATCTGGGTTTTTAGTGCAGAACAAATACATCAATTTGTTGTTAAACTTTTGCATTTTTAGGCGAAACGTAGTTGAGCCGGGGATGTACATTAGCACATATCCCTCTGTTGATCTAATTGGTCCAGAATTAGCCACGTAGAACAATTTGTAAAATACCTCATTAATGACTTGTGGTTAATTTGATTTGAACATGGTTTTTTTTACATAAAACCACTGGAAATGACAGCTAGGTGGGACCTAGATGACAGTGAGAGTGTGAGACGTAAACAAAGGAGAGGGATTAATTCAGTGACAAATCAGATGCAGAAAGAGAAACACCATGAAGAAAGGAAATTTCTATTAATAAGCAACAAAAAGAAAACTGGAAAATACTTGAATTTTTAAATCCCCATCAACAATTACAACCTGAGAGAAGATCACATTTCCAATTGTTCACCTTCTGGACCAAGGTTAGATCGGACACCAGTACCAATCACTGATTTAATAATTGCTATCATCACCAGGACATAGAAAAGCCTGAATGCACATCTCATCAGTCTCACTGTTTTAAGACTATTGAGTAGTTCCCGAGTACAATAAGCTACTCTTCACCATCTACCTCAAAACCATTATGATCTTGCATTTTATTGTCTCTCTGCATGGCACACATTCTCTACAGCTGTTGGACTTCTTTCTGCATTGTGTTTTTGTTTTACCTTGTACTACCACAATATACTGTGTAATGATTTGGTATGTAGAAACAGTATGCAAGACAAACTTTTCACTGTACCTTAGTACATGAAACAATAATAAACCAATTTCAATTGCAATTATAATTGCACAATTTAAGAGATAATTATGGGCAATTATAATGAAAGTACAGAAACATAGTTAAAATGAGAGAACAGGTAAGGGTGGAATGCAACTTTGGTAATATTTTTGAGCATTTTCCTTTGGTTCCCAATCATTGAATCATTGACCATCTCTTCCTCACCCCAGATATTTTCCAAATTTGCATACTAGTAACTCTCTGGTGTTCAAACTCTGTCTGCAGAAAATTCTGGGACAGTATTTATGCCCCTCTTTCTGTGATTTTGTTATTTTCAACTCCTTTACTCTAGGTTATTTCAGATGAGCTTTCACATGGCACTAAACCGCTGGCAAAGCTGCAAGCAATAAAAAAAAATGCTTGTGATAAGCACGTGGTTATTGTTACCTGTCATAGAACTGCCCATTGATTGGATGAAGCCAGTGGATTGTCACTGATTCTGCCGTCTGATGTATTATCTCTGGGGCAACAGGAACAGGTGGAGGCTTTGTAGATGGCTGCCAGCCCTGGTATACTAGATCCAAGTAACAGTGCATCCTAGCAACTTGATTGGGACTGAAGGAATTGGTGCAGTCGTCGTCTTTAAGAGAGAAATAAGAGTATCTGTGACAGTCATATCAAATTCAATGTGGATACCAACATTTTTCCCTTACTCTCACCTACCCACATCAAACAAATAATGTCAGTTTTTTAAAACAAAAGGACTGACTTAAAACTAATCAGATTGCATACCAATTGTAATTAATATCCAATTAGAAATGGATTGAACCCTACTTGATTCAACACACTGATCACCCATCCCACCCTAACACAACAAGACCAATTTAATACAGATGTTTAGCTTCAATTATCTTGAGCTTCCCATCCAGAGGTTGAGTGATGTGGAGTAGCTAGGATCCTCGGTGATTGGGCTTCAAGTGATCACACGGGCCCCATTGCCAAAAGGCCTGTGAGAGCTGTTAAAGAATTTTCAACAGTTTTTAAACTTACTATTCTCAGGAAGCCATGCAAATAGAGTTAAATGCCTAATAAGGATAAAATAATTTTTAAAAAATACTTTAAAAAATGTAAAATTCTAATTAGGCATGCTGTTTTGTAGCCCAGCATTTATTTGAGGAGGCAGATGCAAAGTTCCTTTGAACTCTTTCTTTCTAAAATTGTTGTACTTCTACCGCATGGTGGTGCACTGGATGGTCAAGTGGTTGGAATATCAAATAGTGAACAGTGTCCTCAGAATTTTGACTGGCAATAAGCGGGATCTGACCTCCTTAAAGGTTAAAGCCTTATTTATTGGCTGACCGATTAAAGCACTTTTGGCTACTGCTTAAAATAATACAAGGACATCAAAAAGTAAGTTAGATATCTAAAAGGGATTGTTCCATTGAGCAAAGGGAAAATCTTGTGCTTTGACCTTTAGTTCTTTCTTTCTTAAAAACAATAATTTCCTGCAGGGTTTTACCCCAGGCGAACACGGGTCTGTGCAAAATTGCTAAAAATGTAATTGTCCTTCTAACAATATTTATGTATTTGTTGAGTGCAGCGTTTGCCATCAGTTAAGTTCTAGCCAACACAAATAAGGAACTTATGTAAAGTTTAACTGCGGTCCCTGATACAAAAATGAACAAAGCACAAATTAGATAGTATGTATGTTTCTCAGAAAACTGCTTGAGAGACCACACAGCGACTACATTGTCATTACATCACCACTTTTTGATACTTGCTGTGATTTTTGGTCTTATTACAAATTTCCTCCTTTACGCCAGTTTCAAGCAGTATCTCTAAATGCAGCAAGCAGAGCGCAAAGAAGCTGTTCCACAGAAATGGGAATTCATACTACCATGAATACAGACAGTCAACGTAAATGCATTCTTACCTGCGTAACTCATGTAATTAAAGAAAGGAGTATTAATGAAGTGGCCAAAACCACATGTTTCATTTCCCGGGTCAGGGTCTTTGCATTGTTTACTTTTCGGTGTCGGCTTAGTGTCAGCACACAAGTCGCCAGTTTCCATGGAAGGTTCTGTCTCCATGCATGGGTCTGTACAGGATTCGATTTCAGATATTCCCTTGAACACATGGTAGAGCCCAAGACTATGGCCTATCTCGTGGATCATGGTGTGGGTATGACCGGGGATTCCATAGAATGATGGATTCAGGACTATGCCACCTAGGTGTGCAAACAGAAGTAATTTATACTTGGAAATTTTCATGTGGGGGTCAGGGTTAACTGGTAAAGTACCAGTTGTGCTGGGGGCAAGTATATGGATAAACATCTCAGGATTAAGTTGTACCCTTTCTGATCTGCAGCAACTACCACTCAGTGCAATAAACTCATCTGAATAAATCATCTTTTTGACACAACAAGTCCATTATTGATCCTGTACCTCAAACTCACATCGCTAAATGTAGGTAAGTAAGTAAAATTTATTATCAAAGTACATACATACAATATATTTTCTTGCAGGCATTTACAAGGAAAAAGAGAAATATGATGGATTTTATGAAAACTACACATAAACAAAGACTAACAAACAGCCAATTTGCAAAGACAACAAATTGAGTAATTTTAAAAAAAAAGAAACTGAGAACATGTCCCTAAAAGTGAGTCAGTAAGTTATAGAATCAGTCAGTGTTGAGGCAAGTGAAGTAATCCACGCTGTTTCAGGTGCCTGATGGTGATAGAGTTCCTAACCTGATGGGGTGGGATCAAAGGCTTCTGTACCTCCTGCCCAATGGCAGCAGTGAGAAGAGAGGGTGGCCTGGATGGTGAGACCTGTACCTGTGAATAGGGAGCAGGCACTTGCCTCAAAAAGAAACATTCACACAAACCTGGCCCCAATTTCTTTGTCATCTACAGTTTCCTTTCACCTTATTTAATTGTAGGTTTTTTTTTACTGCAGGGCAGCTGATAAATTATTTCATTCATTAGGATCCATTTCATTGAACTGTTTACACCTTTTGATTGGTATGTATTCCCACCCCTTCCCTCCAGATTTTCCCATTCCTTCTAATGGTCATTTGAGGTCTCTGCATTTAATCTCAGCATGTGAAGAAATGCAAGGAAGTTCTGCATAACTGGGCAGAGCAGTTGGGAGGATATCAGCTGATGAAAAGTGGTTAGGTTCCCATTTATTCCCCTACACTGTCTATACTTAGAGACTTTGGATGGAATATCTATTGCTTTACCACAAGGCATTATACAATTCTTTGCAAATTGCTGCCCGTATTGCTAACTTTGTACATACCGGAAGCATTCAGCTTTCTCTCAGCTTTCCATTAGGTCATTGCCAATGCTTTCATGAAACAGTCAAGCTATTTAAAGTTGTAGCAAACCCTTTCCAAGAGCCTACCCAGCAATCCAGTGCACTGTCACGTACCATACCGGTGAATATACTGTACTGTCATGTTAAAGCAATAACGTCAGATTGAAATCTGGTGGTTTGCAGTGGAAATTGGCAACAATATTTACATTAACCAATACCTACTCCTCTGATAACTGATGGATCGGAAAATATGATGTCCTGGAAATAAAAACAGTCATTGGATTATGTTTACCCATTTAAATTTCCCTTGAAAGGTGCCTTCTTCACATTAGAAATATGAATCTTCCACATATATATGGTGTATTAAAATTCCATTGCTATATTTTCCAAGGAAGCAGTAAGATAGAAAATGTTCTGAGTGTGAAAGAAAGGATAGTGGCCAACAAAGAAGTGAACAACAGAGAGGGAGAGAGATAAAGAGAGAAGGGGAGGGAGAGAGAGGAGGGAGGAAAGAAGAGATAGGAGGGAAGGGAGAGAGAGCCAAAAAAATATTGTGGAGGCAGAGAGGTATTGCCTGTAAACGGATGAATTGATTATCAGCAAAATAAGACATCAAGATGAATACATAGTTTTATAAATCGAACTTAAAAATTATGTATGAACTACCTAGATGAGTAAGGGCTTCTTTATCCCATGGCCATGTGGCGACTCCAGCCAGCTCTTCATCAGATGAATTGGCAAAGAAAATGTTGAGATGCGTTGTACCGTCCAGTTTCAGAATGTTCTTCAAATCTTTCACATCTAAGTATGCTCTGCAATTGAAGCACAAGTCCTATGAAAATGTTTCACAACTCACCATACTGCTCACCCATCTGAAAAATAATGCCAGATCTATTTCAAATAAATTAGTTCAAGAACGATCATTGGTGTCACAGAATTGAAAATCATGTTCAACAGTTCAACATGGGAATTGAGGTTCCCATGGGTCTGGTGGCAATCAGAGTTATTTATGTACAAATACTACGACACCCTCATGTTGCTCCCTGTACCCAGCACCACATGCCTGTCTCTTAGTGGATCTTGAATCCCACTTCCTCTTGTGCAGCAAAGAGCCCAACTTTGATATTAATATAAGGTTACTGTGAATCAAACTGCCAAAGGGGGATTAGTCCTGTTCATTTTGGTCTAAGCACTCTTTAAATGATGTGAATATTATTACCCAGTACCTCCACAAAGCTGAAACACATGAATGCTTGATAGGGTAGCAATTAGACCATTTCCTCCAAGACACCAAACCATATGCACCTATCTTAAATAAAATGTTATTGACCTTAGCTCTCTTAGTAGTTAAGGGTCCTGCGTTTTTGTTTCAGTGCTGTGTTGTAAGAGATGCCATCTCATAGGATTAAATTAAAGCTTTGTCTGGCCTCACATGCAGCTTCCCAGCCATTAGCTGTGCATACAAGCTTTTTGTGCACAAATTTGACATTACCGATTATATTACAAAGTAACAACATTTTGAAAAATTCCATTCTATTGGTTATAAAAAGTTGCTTTGCTGTGGCCTGAGACTGTGAAAGAAGTTTTTATCAATTATCAAGAATGTTGCCAGAGGAAAATCAATTGCCAAATGCTTCTTTTTACAAAGGAAACTGAAGGGATTGATTGCTCAAAAATTGTTGTAAATACCAAATAGTACACTTCAGACTTACATTATGGAGTTAAATACACTGATTATAAACTCTATTGTAATTATACTGTGTACACGTGGCAAGTCCATTCATTCATTGATCCTAGGAGAAACCAGTAAGTGGAGCCCTGGCCATGATAGGAAGTAACTCAGATCACTGGCTGGTGCTCTGAGCTTTATTGTATGAGTATCTATTATGCTGAACAGAGCTGCACCTGACACCTCCAAAGGTTGACTGGAGTCCAGATCTTCAGGTGCTTCTTGCATTTGGTAAATTGGATTCAGATGATAATTTATTGTGATTTTTCTGTTCTTGTTCCACTTAAATTTACTCCTTCCAAAAACCTGTCAATGACACCCTTGAAGAATAACACATGTACTGCAGTGATTACTACCAGACCGCTTGTGCACTGCAGGTGTCAACAGTGAGCCGAGAACATTACCCCTGTGCTTTGACAAGTCTATCCTTGCGAATGGAGGGGGAAAAAAAGAGAGCTTGAGGGAAGCACACTTGAAACTTTTGTCACTTGGGCACAGAAGCACTTTGGTCTCTTAATCCCAGTTGAAAATCTAACTCCTTGATCTGCCATTATAGGGCCATTCAATCAGACACAAGCCCATCATGGGTATTCTAGTAGTTAAGTATTATTCCTATGTACCAGCACTCAGTCCATAATCTACAATACCTTGGTGATTTGAGTGTTAGTACAGATACTTCTTAAATATTCACCTCTTTTTCAGGAAGTGCATCTAGATTGTAACTATCTGGGGAAGGAAGATTCTTCTTTAGATCCCTTCAGAACCTTAAACTTATGCCCTAAATCTTTGTTGAAGTTTCACTCTAATTGGGGGATAATTACTGGCAAGCTCTTCCTGATGTGGCTACCAATGTGCTGTGAAGAGAAGGCTGCCAAAATTGGAAGAGAGAATGACCATTCCACCTACAGAAAATCAGTAACATACACAAAAGCTGGAGGAACTTGCAGGCCGGGCAGCGTCAATGGAAAAGAGTGAACAGCAGAAGTTTCGGGCTGAGACCCTTCAACAGGACTCTGCATCAGAAAGCACTGGAATCACTCTGCAGTCTAGCCAGGAAGCATTTGTGGAAGGAGAAATGAGGCTGTTCAGGTTAAAGACAATACATTTTGATAAAAGCTCTTCAGCTTGAAACAGGATGTCTGTTTCTCCTTCTAAACATGCTCCTTGTCCTGCTAAATGTTTCCAGCACCTCTTTTTATTTCAGATTTCTAAGATCTGCAATGTTTCGATTTCATTACAGCAGATGTATATGTGTGGATTTGTGTCTCTGTGAAACTTTACTCTTTCAAACACTCAGTTTCTCAGTTTCTCGATGGAGCTTATAGTGTATAAGAAGTTAGACTTCATGGCCGATTGCTTATATTGCATGCCTTGAGGTGGAGTTCAGAGTTCTGGGATCCCATTGGGAAAATGTGAAGATATTCATTTTAGACGACAGAACAGTATTATACAAACATTGAAAAACTGTAGAAAGCTACTAAACAGAAGAGGTTGATTGTGGTCCTTGTGTATTAAAATGTAGCAGCTAAGAAGGAAGTTTTGGAAAGTAAGACTTTAAAATAAGGAAAATATTGGCCCTTATTTCAAGGGAATTGGAGAATAAAGGTATGGAAGTTTTACTACAGCTGGACAAGGTGCATCTAGAGCATTTGGAACAAGTTTGTTCCTCCTATTTAAGGAAAGATAATAGTTCATTGAATGTTGTCCTACAAAGAAAGCTTTAACAGTTTGGGTCTTTTCATTGAGATTTAGAAAAAACTGAGGTGATCTCACTGAAGCATTAAATTCTTATGGGGTTAGAAGGGGAATCTGAAAGGATGATCTCAAATAACTAAGTGCTCATTTAGCACTGAAAGTAGGAAGAATGATTTGTTTTTAAAGGTTAGCTTAATTTGTCATACATGTATCCAAACATACTGTGAAATGAGGCATTTGTGCCAAATCAAATCGGTGAGGATTGTGCTGGGTAACGCGCAAACGTTGCCATGCTCCTGGCGCCAATGTAGCGAGGTCACAGCTCACTAATCCAAACCGTACGTCTGTGGAATGTGGAAGGAGACTGGAGCCCTTAGAGGAAACCCATGTGGTCACGGGATGAACATACAAACTACTGTCAGGCAGTGGCAGGAATCGGGCCCTGTCTTTAAGTTGGCACTGTAAAGTGTTCTGCCAACTGTTATGCTGACGTGCTGCCCTTTCCTAGAATGTTTTGGCTGTTTGGGACTCCATGTCCCAGAGAAGTTTGAGGGCAGAGTAACAGTATATTTAAGGCTGAGTTAAATACATAAATTTCTAATCTGTAAGGAAATGAACAGTACTGAGGACAGGGCGGGAAAGTGGACCCAAGGAACATTTGATCAGTCATGATCCTACTGAATAACAGAACAAGCTCAAGGGACTGAGTTGCCTACCCCTGCCCTATTTCTTGTAGTCTGAACATCTTTTTGTATTTCATTCACATAACTACTTTTGACTGTCAGCAGAAGTGCATCACAAACCCAGTCTATTGCCTATTGAGGCTTACTTTAAAGCAGTAGATACTGCTTACTACCATGAACCTGAACATGCCAATCTTTCTTTCTCTTGTCCAGGCCCAGGACTGAGAATCAGAAGGGATATCATAAACTCAAACCTCAAACATGTCACAAGGCAGAAACAGCAAATAATCAGTGTCCATTTATCCAGCACCTCGACTGTGATACAATGTCTTCCTCAGGTGCACTATCAAGCATGGTGGGGCAGATTGTTAATTGTCCTGGTACCAGTTCATGAAGGTGCAGGTGCAGGGGTACAAAGGTGAAACCTCTGCAGAGGCTTAAGCTTTATGGGACTTCCAAAAGGAGGACTGAATTGTAACGATGTAGAGAAACTTGGAGAAATTCCCAGTGCTTCAGGACTGAGGATGATTTATTTTTGTACCCTCCTTATACATATGGCATCCATTAGTCTCGCGAGACCATGGATCTCCAGGGCGCAGGCCTGGGCAAGGTTGTATGGAAGACCGGCTGTTGCCCATGCAGCAAGTCTCCTTCTCCACACCACCGATGCTGTCCAAGGGAAGGGCAAAGGCCAATACAGCTTGGCACCACTGTTGTCGCAGGAGTTGCCAGAACGAGGTTGAAGGCTACGTCGGACTGCCTTGGGGACCCCAGCTCTGGATTTGTCCTCAGGGTTTACTCCTGAAGCCTTTCCCATGAGTGGGTATGGCCACAAGGTAGCAGAGGTTTGAAATCAGAGTTTTCTCTCTCTTAGATGGACTGCCTTCCCAGGCTGACGAGCTCCATCTACCTGAAGCTCTCCTTAAATATTCAGCTTTTATTGCACTCCTTCTATCACAGGGATAACCTTTCTTAGATGGGGGAACCAGACTGTACACAACAGTCCAGATGCAGTCCCACCAGGGTACTATGTTATAATATTGGGTCCTTACTTCTGTACTCGGATCCTCTTGCAATAAAGACCAGCAAATCTGTCAGATAAATAGTGTGCTTTTGTAACTGAAGATACTGCCCAAATAAACAAGAACTGCACTTGAAGCCAGTATATCAGTCAATTCGCCCATTAAGTCATTAGGAATTCAAGTGTACATTTTTTTTAAATCATGTGCAGTTGAACGAATTAACTGCTTTGTAAAGGGATAACATGACCCATTAATCTCAACCCATTCACCATTATTGATGTGACATGTGCCAAGTTCAGATTGTTCCTTCTATTTTTTAACCACAGTGAGATTCATATGTAAGCAAGCATTGTACAAGAGGATGTAACCTTAAAATTACAGATTTGGAAGTTTGAAAGTTGGAAACTTTTATTGTTAGTATAATAATGGTTGCACATATAATCTCAGAACCTTCTGAAAAATTGTTGAGATTATATGAACAATGTTTATTGTACCAACAATGACATACCTTTGATAGGTGAGGACATTAAGAACTTTGTAAACACAGCAGACAGCCAGTTTAATGCTACTGTGTAAAGAATTGAAGCAAAAATTTTCGAATGCTGCAAACCTGAAATAGAAACTGAAGATGCCAGAAATACTGTACAGAAAGAAATATTCAGGTCATAGCATCTAGAATTTCCTTCGTGACAAGAAGATTCAACATTACAGGTCAGAGTCCTTTCATGTGTTCTAATGAGTGGTCACAAAAACATTAAGCATAGAGATTGGTCTATTGGTCTATGAACCAGGGGTTCCCAACTTCTTTTATGCTATAGACCCTTAGCATTAACCAAGGAGTCCATGGACCCCGGGTTGGGAACCCTTGGTCTATGTTGACCAAGATGCCCACCTAAGCTAATTCCATTTGTCAATGTTTGGCCTGTATCCCTATAAAAGCTTTCTCATCCATGTACCTGTCCAAATATTTTATTACTACTGACCTGAAACAACAACTTATCATTTCCTTCTGCACAGTTGCTGTCTGATCTGCTGAACGTTCTTGGCATTTTCTGTTCTCAGGATGCAGATCAGAAGGCAAGTATTCTTTTAGTATGTTAATAGGATCTGGATGTTAACTGGCAAAATCAATATTAATTACCATCCCTGATTACGCATGAGACCCAATAAGGGAGATCGTAAGAGTAAGATTCATGCAAATTCTATATAGGGGTGATTGATTTCCCTTCCTAGCAGGCAATTTCCCTTCCTAGTAGGCAAGATAGAATCTGATACTATTTTTACAACAACACACTTGTTTGTTTTACTAAGAGTAAACATTTTATTGCAGAAACACAAGAGATTCTGTAGATTTTTGGAAATCCAGAGCAACACACACAAAATGGTGGAAGAACTCCAGGTCAGTCAGTATTTGTAGTGGAGAATAAACAATTCGGGACAGGACTCTTAATCAGGACTGGAAAGGAAAGGAGCTGAAGTGAGAATAGCAAGGCTGGGGAGGTGAAGGAGTACAAGCTGGCAGATAATAGGTAAAATTAGATGAGGGAAAGGTGTATGGGTGCGAGAGAGCAGATGAAGTAAGATGCTGTGAGATGATAGGTGGAAGAGGTAAGGGATGAAATAGAAGGAATCTAATAGGAAAGAAGAGTGGACCATGGAACAATGGGAAGGAGGAGGGAAACCAGAGGGAGGTAATGGACAGGTGAGGAGAAGAGAAAGGAGTGTGAATGGGAAAAGAGAGAAGGAGGAAGGGTGGAGAAATTAGAAAATTAGAGATATTGATGTTAATATCATCAGGTTGGAGTTTATGCAGGCAAAATATATTGGGTGTTGCTCCACCAACCTGAGTTTGCCCTCATCGTAGCAGTAGGGGAGGCTATGGACAGACATGTCAGAATGGGAATGGGAAGTTGAATTGAAATAGGTAGTCACCAAGAGATCTTGTCTTTTGTGGCAACCAGGGCAAAGGTGATCAACAAACCAATACCCCCAGTTCAAACTGGGATTCACCGATGCAGAGGAGGCTGAGCCAGGAGTGCCGGATACAACAGATGATCCTGACAAACTCACAGGTGAAGTGTTGCCTCACCTGGAAGGACTTTTTGGTGCCATGAGTGTTGATGATGGAGGAGGTGTAGCACTAGCCAGAATAAGTGCCAAGAGGACATCTGTGAGGAAGGACAAGTAGACAAAGGAATCACCTGGAGAGTGATCCCTATGGAAAGCTGGGGGAGGGGTGGGGAAAGAAAGATGTGCTTAGTGGTAGGGACCCTTTTGGAGGTGGCAGAAGCTATGGAGAATGAGGTGCTGGTTAGGGAGCTCGTAGGGTGGTAGGCAAGGACTAATTATTTGAATGTAAATTCTCCAGCTGCCATGGTAGGATTTGAACTCATGGCATGATCAATAGTGCAAGCCTCTAGATACTAATCCAATATATTAACCATTATATTATATTTCCCCTGTAACTAAGTGAAGTTGAAGAGCTTTATGGTGTTACTCCTGTTCCTTCTTCACTGCTGTAGCTGGGTTAGAAAATAAAGTTGCAAGCTGCCATGGGGTTGGGGGGTCAGGGTCGGTTAACAGACCGGAGCTCCAGATAATGCAGTGCTACTGAGATATTCCACTAAGAAGACACTCTGCTATTGAATCAGCAGGCGTCAAAGGGAAAAGGAAATTATTGGTCCTGTGTTGTTGCAATTCAACATAAAAGACTGAGTTTTTCCAAAATGATTTCTCAGCATGTTGTGTATGAAGCTCCAAGGACCATTTTGATGAGAAATCACTGAAATATACAATTCTTAACTGGATGAGAATTATCCTTTACCAGACAAAATTGGACTACAGTAATGGAAAATTTTCTGGATGTTTCAGACCTGACAACATATTTCTGTCAGCTAGTTTCCCATGAAATATACTGTAGATCAATACAGCAGTGCATTCGAGGGATTACAAGTTTAAAATATGGGTCACTTATACCCTAACAGAAGAATAAAATGTCAAATGAAAAGGTATGCACAGAACTATTCTATTTTCCTCTGAACAGTACGATATTCGTTGATTTTTTTTTTAAATTGAATATATTTTTAATTATTTGGATTGGATAATCTCACTAGGAAAAGCAGTTTACTTTCTTGGGACATTGGTGCATAAAACAGGCAAGTCATGGGACAATTACTGCAGAATGTACACGTGTTTTTTGCATTTTTTGGATCAGGATTTCCTTGTAATCAGTGACTGCAAGGTCATTTCAGAAATTCGTTTTGCTCCAGTCTCTGTTCACAAAGTTAGGAAAGCACCATGAATATTTTTTTTTCAGTTTATCCAATGCTAGAAACGTAAGAAAATATGGGTTGAAAATAAAGGCCATTTGGCCCATCAGGCACATTTTTCCAGAGCCCATCTATAACTTCCGCAAGCATATTTTCCTTATCCCTGTGGGCTTTAGATTAAAATAGTATCTTCCTTATTCTCAATCTTTTGACAGCTCTGTTAATGGGTTCTCTGGCATTCTCTGTAACTAATCTCGAAGATCACGGTTACTGTTCTGGACCATAACTCGGTACAATTTACTGCTTCTGATTACACAGCCATAACTGCTCCTGGAATGTGATCTTCGGTTCATGCACTGGTCATGAACATCTGCGGGCAGTACAACCCATTTTATCTGGTTATCATTAACTTCAGGTATGTTAAGCCCAGCTTAAACCAGCATTAAAATAATGGGTCAGGTGGTGCTGATTCAACAGAGACTGCTGACCAATAGCATGATGTGGTTTGTTTAGTTTACAACCTCTATTCCAGCATTGCAATGAAGAAGTTACAAGGGTTTTGGTGATCGGGCATTGGTATCTCATCTCCCATTCCACAGTTGGACTCAGCATTGAGTTCAGGGCAAAGCATGAACTTAGTGAGCCTAGTGGCTGGATACACTTCACATCCGGCTTCACAGCTGTACACCGTAGACAAAGAGCATGTATCACAACATATTTCATTTGAATGTGTTTGCTCAGATTCAAAAATTAAGTGCAGTGTTTTTTTATACTTAACCTTAATGTTTTAATTACTCTCTGACAGCTAAATATACTTTCAAGTTAAGGTATCATTTGTTTCAGTTATTTAAATCTATTTGAACATTTTTAAAATGTGTTTATTTATCAAAGACATTTTCAAAAGTGTACAAGGTCCTTTTACAGCAATAAGGATCAGTAAGTACTCTGAGCCAGTGGATGTCAAAGCCTCCCGATCTGCTTTGTCATTAGAGGCCAAATCTGCTTCCTGAGATGACTAGAGTCTCGCTCCCATAATGACTGGACCAATTAGTTCGTAAGGAGTAAGTTTGAGAAAATTTGAGAGGAAGAGCAGACTTCTGAATGGACTGCATACATTGAGAGAGGAATATGACAATAAACTCAATTTTGAATTTGACTCTGACTTTGATATTGTATTAAACACATTCAGCCCACTGCCGTTCACAACATCTTGGACGATATATATAAGAAAAGGGTCTTTGAGTGAGATATCCTGTAACTTTCCCGAGTACTAAGTTTGCCTTTAGGAACATTACAATTAATTTTCTTTTTTAACTGAACTCTGGATTAATTGTGAAATTCATTTGCACTGTGATTAGAATACCTTGACAATTTTTCCAAAGTCTGGATGATCAATATTAAATTGTGATTCTGAATTCTATCATAGCAGCTGGAGGAATTTTTATTTAAATTTATTCTTGAAAAAATATTTTAATATCACATTCTGAAACTACCAGCTTTCCGTTAAAAACCAGCCTGGTTGACTTTTGTCATTCAAGGAAGGAAGTATGTTGTCTAGAGTCAAGGCAACTCATAAACATCGTTGACTATTAATAGCCCCTCACTGAAGTGGCCTGACAATTCAGTAGTGGTGAAAGATTTTGACCCAAAATATTGACTGTCCATATTACTCCACTGAAGCTGCCAGGTCAGCTAAATTCCTCCTTTTGAGGATGAATCGTTTGCTAAGTTCCGGGGTCAATTAAAGATGGATAAAGGAGACCATTCAGTGCGTAATGTCTGTTGAAAGATTTATGCAAGAAAATCTTTGAAAAGGAAACTGCTCTTCTCTTTCAGTAGATTATTTTCAAGTGTCCATCCAATTTCCTTTCAAAAGTTATTACTGAATCTGCTACCACTACTTGTTCGGAAAACACATTATAAATTACAACACCTCGCTGTGGAGTTCTTCTTTCCATGGGTTCTACTGTGTATCTTTCTTTTTGTGGCTGCCTGCAAGAAGGTGAATCTCAAGGTTATATTCTGTATAAATAATGTAATAATAAATGTACTTTAAACTTTGAACTCACTGCATAACTCACTCCTTCTCATCTCAGCTGTTGCCCATTTGAAAATTACCTTGAACCACAGTTAAACTCTTCTCTGGCTTGCAGTCAGGTACAGGTATCAATTATAACCAATGTTTCGATGACAAACTCTGTCATCTTCTTCAGGGATGATCCTGAGTTTGTTATCCAAACATTGGTTTTAATCTTAAGAGTTTATTCGTCATGTATGCCGGGAGAGCACTAGATCCTTTTCTTTTACTCCTTAGTTACCTAGTTTCTGTCTTGGAGGCATCTATCAAATCCAAACACATTTACAAAATCTCTCTTAACCTTCACATAGTGGTGATCCCTGGCGCCACACAGATCAAATTCCTTATGTGAATAACCTCAATCAAAATAAGTTCTATGAAATAAAAATATGTTTTGCATGGTGTACTATTATCAGTTTTGGGAATGCTGTACAAATTAAATACTTTGGAGCACAGTGCACTTGTCCATTACTATCAGCCTCAAAATACCAGTCAAACTGATTGGACAATTGTGAAGTAAAAATGTCTCAAAGATGCAACCAACCACTACTCTTAGAAAAGCTGAGCAATAATTTGATCAAGTTAAAAATCCTTTGGGGTCAAAGCCTACCAGTCACCAATCCCATAACAGACAAAGAATTAAGCTGCCATTTTTCAGGATGCAGCTCATTAAGTTCAGAACTAGGATGCTGTTTGCTTAATAGCACATGAATGCAAATCATACATTAAAAATGTACTTGGTTTAATGATAAACCTGGACTTCAAGAATTCACATGAGGTTTTGAAGCATTTAATATTTTTATTTGGTACCTAATTGGTTACTACTCTTCAAAAAGTTTTCTGTATGCTGATTATGAATAATAAAATTATCTCTCAATATAGTCTGTCATTTTGCTAGGAAACCAAATTAACAAAGGTCTGCTGCTTTCAATAAGATGAAGATTTCTATTATCCAATGACTAAATAAGTTTTGCACAAATTTCCAAGGTGTCCCTTATCAACTAGCAAGTTCGAGAGGAATTTTTAATTTTTTTCTGCCTATGTAGTCAGTTGTCATTAAACGGTAGGATATTTTTTATACAGCTGTCACAAATAATTCATAATTGATCCAAGGGAGTGAATTATATCAACTGACGCTGACAGGAAGACTAGACATTTTGACACTGGATGGGAAAGCTTTTGACTATGGAAGTTATTACAGTTGGCCTGCCAAGTGTCATAGGTGTGACAGAAAACTGACCAGCTTTCAAGAATTAAACAAGTCTATTGTGGAGAATGTCAACATGTTCATCATCATCCTCTGTAAGGAACAGCTGCATATTACAATACTTGCACAGGGATCTGCAATTTATAAATGTGTAAAATATCACTTATCATTTAGCTTCTGGCAATGTCGGCCAGGCAAGTCATCATAAAATTTTATATGTATAAAATATTCCTAACCTTTCATCATTAAGTAGAGTGGGTTATAATTTTATTATAAAAATACCAAAAGCCACAAATCTGAAAATTAGTTGTATGCCAAGATATATGATACATTCTTGATTCCAAAGGCTGTGGGCTGATTGTCAAAGATTGCCTTTGATGAAGCAGTTTTCTTTGCATGGTTCTTTTTAGCCAGTTTTTTTGGCAATAGTATTTTCCATAATCTTTGTGGATGTATTTCATTGTGTTGTAATTGTGAAATACTATGATTTGCCTATAGCCTTTGACAGCCTCAGGCATGCATCTGTTTTATTTGTAAGGCACTCCCTGAAACCAACCTGCGTGATTAAAGTATTACTCACCTGGGGCTCTATGTCCTGATGTGGAACAACAATCAATATGCAGTAGTACTCAGCAAGCTGAGCAGCAATCTGTAGGGGTAAAGGAATTATCAACCATTCAAGTTGGGACTTGCATCGGGACACAGCAGAATTGAGTCCAGGTTGACAAAACTGTGAAGCAATGGGTCCGTGTGCTGAACTACTGTGTTGCTTCAGATTCTGGTGTCACGCATTCAAATGGAAGGGTCATTCTTAATTCTAAGGGAATATCTGAGAACAGAGCGGAGAGGGCAATGCAGTGGATGTAGAATACATGAGCACTCAGAAAACACTTTTTGAAGTGTCAAATGGATGATTGTTTAGGAAGATTAGAGTGACTAAGTGAGTATGGAAATTAAGGGTGAGAGAAACTTTTCTGAGGGTAACTGAAACTGGTTAATGATGTCTTTCAGGATTCAGTTATTTCTGTTCCAAGTGCATAGCAGTGTTGTGAAATCTTCAGAATATATTAAATTAGTACATGATTCTTCCAAAGATTGAAGGGAATGAGTTAGCATGTGACAGAGAGAATTTGATGTCTGTAGCTTCGGGGCATTTTGGTTTGGATAAAAAGAAAGCAGCAGTGTCAATATCCCTAAGGGAAGTATACAGTGTACTCAATGTTTTTGAAGAGCAGGACGAAATGGGAGTACTGATTCTAAAAGCAACTTGGGTTGACAAATCTGTTAAAACACTATTGGTTTTCTCATTCTATTTATGGTGAAAAATATAGAAGAAAGTCTAATGGTAAGTCTCTAGAGCATGTACTTTAGATGGACGTTGAAACAACACAGATCTCCCTAAATTCACTAATTCATGGCGTATAGGTTAAATAATTACAAACATGAGGAAAGACCAGAAGAGGCAACAGGTCAGATAATGAGATGATATAATTGGAGTGTCTGGGCCTAGGAAAGAATGGAAACAGGTTGATAAAAAAGCTTTTTCCAATGGGGCTAGAGAATGATGAGCCACGTGTCTTAAATGAGCTCCAGAAGAGGGCATGGGAAATTTATTCACAGGAAGAGTTGTATTAGAGCAATTCACACTCAGAGTTGGTGAATAAGCATAGAAACTGACGGACCAAATGTAACTACAATGGATTCTGGTTAACTGAGTCATTGGTTAATCGTGGTAACTGCATATTTGGGAACTTTCTTAAAGAACAAAAACTAATTGAGAAGGTAAACAGGGTTCCCTTTGTGTATTTGGGATACTATGCCACTTAATTGGGACAGGGGACTGTTGCTGAACTGTTTCTAACTTGTGTCAGTCACATGCACTTGTTTGGCCGCTAGATACTACACCATGCTTAGACCAAACAGGTTTTGAACAGCATCAGTTGTGTGTGTTTGTGTTCAAAAAGCAGTGATTTCTCTCACTAATAGTTGCTGAAAAATAAGCAGTAAGGCAATTCCGAATTGCTTTGCTCACAGCATTTTCAAGCATTCAGGCTTGGAGATGCCAGAAACAGTGTGAAAATAAAATGATTTCACTACTTCAGCAAGTTGTATGGCACGTGACCAAATGGTTAGGGTGTTCGACTAGCGACCTGAAGGTCATGAGTTCGAGCCCAGCCAAGGCAGTGTGCATCCTTGAGCAAGGCACTTAATCACACAATGTTTCAGTCTACCCAGCTGACAAATGGGTACCAGCAAAAAATGCTTCGTATCTGGGTACAGACTGGGTGTCCTATCCGGGACTCTGAAGTGACTCTCGTACTCTCAATGAACCTGATGAACCACAAAGGCTTGGAAAAGGACTTTGACTTCAGCAGAAACTATGAAGAATTTGAAGGTATCAACAATCGTCTTGCATGTTACAATGAAAATGGAGGATCATTGTAAACATTGTATGAAAGTAGACTGTCTGTGCTGATTTCGTTCATTGCGTTCACTGGATAAATTCCTCTGTGGATAACAATTTGGAACTAATACATATTTTAAAGTACATTAGCAGTATTGATAAAGGTTTAATTTGTACTGTATTTCACTTAAATACATAATTTGTTACTCAGTTAAATGGTAGTTTGGATTTTTTATACCTTTTTAACTATTTCCATAAAACTGATTAGGCAGCTGCTTGATTCCAATCTGTTCCAATTAACTGGAATCCACTGAATATTGTTTTATTTTTCTGGACAATAATTACCATGGAAGGATAGATGGCTTGTTTATATGTTGTAATTTCTAAATATTTTGTCCAAATGTATTTCCATTTGAGCTAACATAGTATTACCTATGCTTAAAACCATCCTTATTTCACCATTTACCTAAAATATTCTCGATTATAAATTCTGTCAGTTAATGCAAATCCCAAATTAAGGCATAGACATTAAGACAGTTCCTACCCTAGTCTTATGTAGTTAGCAGAACTGGTATATGTGAGACTATTTTTATACTTTTCACATTTGAAACTTTGAAGCTCTTATATGTTTGAAGCGAAGGAGTGGTAGTAGATGTTGTCTCTCTGACTGAAGGCCTGTGACTACTGGAGGGCTCGGTGCTAGGTCCGCTGTCATCTATGTCAATGATCTGGATGATAATGTGGTTATCTCGATCGGCAAGTTATCGGATGACACCAAGATTGGGGGTGCATTGAATGGTGAGGAAGGCTATCATGGATTGCGGCAGGTTCTGGACCAGCTGGGAAAATGGGCTAAAAAATGGCAGATGGAATCTAATGCAGACAAGTGTGAGGTGTTGCACTTTGGTCAGACCAACCAGGGTAGGTTTTACACAATGAACAGTAGGGTACTGAGGAGTGCGGTAGATCAAAGGGATCTGGGAAAGCTGGTCCATAATTCGTTGAACGTGGCTTCATACGTAGATAGGGTCATAAAGAAAGCTTTTGGCATGTTGACCTTCATAAGTTAATGCATTGAGTACAGGAGATGGGATATTATGTTGAAGTTGTGTAAAATATTGGTGAGGTAATTTGGAATACTGTGTGCAGTTTTGGTCACCTTACCTACAGGAAAGATGTAAATAATGATGAAAGAGTACAGAGAAAACTTATAAAGATGTTGCGAGGTTTGGAGGACCTGAGTTACAAGGAAAGATTGAATAGGTTGGGACTTTATTCCTTGGAATGAAAACAATTGGTAGATTTGATGGAGGTATACACAATTATGAGAGAAATACTTTTCTGTCTCTCCAGGTAATCTCAGACAGCGTTGATAATGTTGAGATCAGGGCTCTGTGGAGGCCGTACCATCTGAAGCCATATAAAAATCCAGTACAGTACTGTATGCAAGAAACTACAATTTTCTTTAAAGCTTATGGAAGCTATTCTTTCACATTTTCTATTTCCCATCGTACAGGGAAACCTTCTCATCAAATCCATCTACAGTATTCCCAAGCAGTTTTCATAGTCTTAACACATTCATTAATCTGGCACTGCCAACAATTAATTCCAAGGTCTGGATACAAATCTTCTTAGCTAAATTGTTTAGTTGAAATCCTGATCACCTAATTATGATATAATCCTGAGATTTGACTGTAGTTGTGGGAAATTTCAATCTTCTTAGTAAAAATCGCTGTGCATGTAGCTGCATTCTAACAATTATTCAATAACCCTTACAGATATTCTAAATGTTCTAGTTTATGCACACAAGTGTAATTGCTGTTGGAGAAAATGGTTTAGTGTGTGATGTGCTAGATCACTCATAGGTAGATATTAAACTAGTCTGCAAATGATGATCTTGCGATGATAATTCTGAATGGGTATTGCTGCAGCTGTGGAGATTTTTTCAATATTAAAGTATGTCACACACCTTCCTGTTGAAGACAAGCAGAGCCCTTGGTATGCATTAAAGTGTCTGTTTGTGTTTACTTCTGCTGGAATCCATTGCAGTTCATACTGAAGTGGAATTTGATGCCTAAAGTGGCCAAACAAAGCAAACAGAAGGAAAAAGACATCTCTTGTATAACCATTGTTTTGTAGTTTGGAAAGCAAACAGGACTTCATTTTCAAAGTTATTATTATGGCAAAGTAGTATGCTTAGTAATACTTGCACGGATAAGTGCAGCTGACCATCCAGTTATGAACTCTGACTTAATGGTTAATATGTAGCCTTGTCATTGTTGAACTCCCCATCTATAATGCCAACATTTAACACCAGGATTATTTTCTGCCATTCTTTCCTAAGACTGTGGCATTCATTTTCTGTTGGTGTCAGTTGCTTTGTGCTTGTTCAACACTTACCGTGAGAAGAAAATATCCTCATGAATTGGCAGCCAGTAGAACTTTGTGAAACAAGGGGGGCCCCAGATTCAGAAGTGAAAAGGGAAAGGAGTCAGGGGCAACAAGATCAAACCAATGTGCGCTTAAAAACTCAATGTCCTGGGTAAAATCTATTACAAATCACAAAAACGTTTCAATGTTTGTTTTAAAAAATCATGAAGATAGTGATGATTATGAGCTCAGCATCTTAATGTAATATGTTGGTCTTGCAACTCACTAAATGCATTAGAATGGCTAATGAAGATTTTGTTGGACAAAATTTGGGCACACATCAAAGCTAACACAGGGACTTACAACAATAGAGCAAAGGTTGCAATGAAAATGCTGTGATAAGTGCACTGTTATTAAACAATCACACTGAACTGAGCAACATGAAATATCTAATCCTTAAAACCAGTATTAAAGGATTACTTCATGTTAGCAATGGAAAAAGCCAATGAAGCAAGTCTAATTCTATCATGATTGCTACACAAAAGATTAAATGAAATTAATTTCAAAAGGTATTTATGCCAAATTCATTATTTTGATCCCACACCATGGGTGTAATCAGAACTAAGTGATGTGTTTGCTACCTTATTTGACCCCAAACCTAACCCCTGATAAATTCTGAGGTCAGGAGTGGATTAATTTCTGAGAAGTCGCACGAATATCTTGTCACAATAATCCAATTTCAGAGTAGCTGCTGTTACTACTCAGGAAATTTCTCGTCTCCTCATGGTGGTTGTAACAATTAGCAAGGCACAGTTTTTACTCCTGAGGTACTTTCCAAGAGAAGGAGATCAGATGGTGTGATATGGGGAAGAAGAAGGCCCGGAAAAGGAAGTAGCAGCAAGATACCAGGGGTAACTTGATGTCAGATTCGTTGGCTGGAAATATTTAGCAGGTCAGATAAAAGCTGCGAAAGAGGAAACAATTAATATTTCAAGTCTAGGTGTAGTTTAGATGAAAGGTCCAGGACCTGAAATATTGACAATTTCTCTTCCACAGATGCTTTCTGATCTTCTGATTTTCAAGAGCATTATCTGCTTTTATCTCTGATTTCCAGTACCTTCAGTTCTTTGCTATTTTTGGATTTGTAGAGGTGATTGAATGTAATTAGCAATGTAAAATGGATGTAAGCCCTTTTAATGGTACTGTCTTCCTGATGGGGTTTTCTTTACAAGGCGAGAGGAGCTGTAAGTATTTTCTTTTACATGAAGGAGATTAGGGATCATGCTTATAAATAACAGGAATACAGAACCCTTCATCAATAATACAAAGCTCAGTTAACACTTGTCCCACACTTTCAATTTATCGGCCCAGGTTTAGGGAAATTGAGCTCTATGATCATATTGGTACAAATTCTCCAACCATTATATTAATTCTTGACAGTGGAGTATTTTAATGTCATCTGCAGTCTTCTCAAGCCAGTTAATTTCTACCAAAAATGGTTGGGTGGTGTAGAAATTAGAATTATTGGGTCTTACAGCACAGGAACAGGCCATTCATCCCACCTTTCCATCTCAACCATTAGGTACTCTTTAATAGTAATTTGTTTCTCGGCACTTGGCCCACTGTCATCTATGCCCTAGTGGTACAAAAATTCATCATGGTTCTTAGTCTTGTAAGAGTCTCTGCCTCCACCACTCTTTCAGGCAGTAAATTCTAATTCTATCTATCCTTGATTAAAAAAAATTTCCCTTACAGTCCCTTTAAGCATCATCCCTTTGGTAGCAAATATCTCTGGTAGAGAATCTTTGGTAGGAGACTGGAGAAATAGAAGGAAAGCTTGTTAAACAATAACCAATACACAAACGGCTGGAAGAACTTGGTCCCCATAATCTCCATTACAAAACAATAAAACTGAGAGTCACATTGCATAAAACATTTTTGGATAAATCATTGTTCAGCAAAGTAAGAGCTCATTGAAATGAGAGAAATGTGTTCATTAACTTTAATGTCACCACTCAAACAAAAATGTGACCAAATTTTGTGCATTGAGATCCTATGGCAATGGATTCACAACTGGTGGGCTGTGCAACTTCAGCTGCTGAGAGGGGCTTGGAGTGTGTGCAATCATCAATGTAAATAAAAATAAATGGTTAAAAATAAAGCAAAGAACTTAAAGATAGGAGATCAGAATCTTCCAGTACTCTAGATCCGTCATGGCAAAACTCACTTGCAGATAGACAGATTGAACAAAGTATAGGATTATGCTAGAGGCTTTCTGCTTGTTTGGAAAAACCCTCTGAATGTACGAGGAAGATGTCATATCCTTCCTTAGACCAAGACCATGACCCAAGCACTAATGTCTGTTAGGCAGGATACATCATTCATGTGCTTGATGCCAGTGTCCTAGAGCAGGCTGTGGTCCAGTGTAGAAAGAGATTACCATCTGGACATAGTAAAAATTTCAAAGACATACTCAAAGCCTCCTTGAGGAAATGCAACATGGAGATGTGGTTTGGACAAGATAACCACAATATTTTTAAGTTATCAATTAATCATATTCAAACTAACGTAATTAATTCAAAATGTAAAATGGCTTTAACATCCTTGTTAAGCACATTTTGTTCCCACATTTTCCAAAGTAACTGCTGGGAAATGGAGGATGATTGACACTCCAACATGGGACTTCACGAGATTGATTGCAGAGAGCAGTTCAAATGAATGGAGCAAGGCTTTGTTCAGATGTTCCAGAGTAGAACTTTTGAAAAACTGGTCCTTAAAATTGATTTAGATTGTCAATCTGTTACAACATTGGAAAGTTATGTGCCACTAATTTAGATGAAGTGCACACAGATTATGTTAATCATGGAGCTGGTGATTGACTGTTGTGCATTGAGTCAGCAAAACCTTTACCCTGACCGGTTTTCAAGATGATGAACTGCACCTCGACTGTAGCTTCAAGGATCAACTAAAGAATGTAGTCGGCAAAATAAAGACAAAGGGTAATTAGCAACAACCAAGACAGAAGTTAGAGCATGTTATGTTGTAAAGGTTATGTTAATGGATGAGTATTCCTGGACATCTGATCCAGAAATGCAATGACAAATCTTTCTGTAGAGGCTGGAGGATTTAAAATTGTAATCAACAAAATTTGTCCGTCTAGGCAATTTTAACTGGTAGTGGTCAAATTTGCCATTTACCAGCATTCTCGTTATCTAAACTAGCGGTTCCCAGGAAAGTCATCAACCCATCATTAACTCATTTCTTCCCTTACCTCATGCTGGCTGTATTCGTAGCATGTTCTTCTATTTTAGGTTTCCAATAACTATGATGATCTGTATCTCACAATTGTTCTTTCCTCCTCCTCACTCATCTCTTTCTGGTCATTCCTTCTCCAGATTGATCATTTGTAATTAAAATGTCACCACAATCCTCTCAACAGCACCAGTATAATCTCTCCTAGTCTCCACCGTATCACGGATATCCGTTTCCTCTCCACCTCTCACCTTCCCTTCACTACAGCTGGAAAGAGGTTCACTTCCTAATTCCCAATTCCAAAGAAAGGCCATCAACCTCAATTATTAATTCTCTTTCCTCTCCACTGATACTATCTGACTCTCACAGGTATCTTGACTCAATGGCTAAGTATAAAACCAGCGCTCTTTCTTTACTAGCACCCTAAGATAGCTCAAAGGGAAAGAGAGAGAAACTTAGAAGTTCATTGAAGCCGTCTCATTTAGTGCAACTATTCTAATATGCAGGATTTGGGAAAAAACATTTTTTTCTCTTTCCCTCTTCTAACTTGTTCATTCTCTACAATAAATCAATTGCAAAAAAACCCCCCAATTAATTGTTACTGAAATAGCTGATGTAACCAGTAATATGTCAAACAAAAGTGAAGATGGCTGAAATCTTTGCCCTTTTACAAAAGTAGTATCTGCAGGAGCTGGAGGTTCAGACTGCACAATTCCCAGTCTATGCCATTTTGTCATCAGTTAGCTTTTTGCTGTAGTGATGTTATCACTAATTATTTTAAGTGGGCTCCAGTGAATGCCACAAATCTTGTATAGATTTTTGATACCACTTACTATCACTGAGGAAAACTGATAACAATTCTATGAAAACATAGCTGGGAAAAAATCAAATAAAATTACCACTATAAACCTCTAGAGCATGTAGATTTGCACAAAGATAGGGGTATTATTCATTGAAATGCATTCAGTCTTGTGTATCACAAGAAGATTGCCATACAAAGTCTATAACAACATGAATTTGTTTCCCATTGAACATTAAGCTTTCTGATTCAGTGGGATTGAATATTGCTGCATGCTTTCATAGATCTAAATAAACTCAGATGCTTAACTCTGAAAAATTAAAAACCTTTGGTGATAACTTATATTGGTAACCAAATTGACAGACTTTCATTAGACTTCCAGAGGCATCCAAGTTTATAACACAAATTTTAACCCCATCATGGATCAGTAGATACGTGAAAGAAACTAAAATGAAAATGGAACTGGATCCTCATATTTTAGAATCGTAATTTAAGTGTCAAAATTGGATGAAAGAATCCGTGCTTTAGGAATTGGGAAAGGAAAGGGGCAAACAAGAGGATGCCAGATTGGTGTTGGAATTTATGGAATTTAATTTTGTACAAGTTGAGTTTAAAGGTGATAGAGACCATTAACTGGTAAGGAGCTGCTTCTTTACAAGTACAGTGATCCGTTACAATTCTGACCTCCGGTGCTGTTGACATAGGGTTTGCACGTTCTTCCTGTGATCATATGGCTTTCCTCCCACCCCTCAATGACCTGCTGATTGGTCGATTAATTAGCCTTATTATACACTATATTAATTGAACTGGTCTCACTCCCACCAAAGAATTCATGTGATTAGCCACCTGTAACTTGACAAAAGAAAATTACCAAACAAGTAGATGGTGCTTGAATTGAAGTGTTCCTTACTTATAAAAAGTAAAAGACCATTCGGTCCATCAAGCTAGTGTTGGTTCTGAGCAGAACTATCCCAGTCCCAATTCAGGTTTTAGCTCCCTGAAAATGTTCAACTTATTCCCATCACAAACAAGAAATAATCTGCAGATGCTGGAAATTGCTTCAACTTATTCCCTCTCATTTGACATTTGACTCACCCTTTTCATTGTTGGCCACTTACCTACTAGCATATCTCTGGGACATGGGAGGTAGCTAGTGCACTGTGAAGAAAACCCACGTCATCATGGGCAGAACTTGGAAAGCAGAAGGACAGCACTGAGTGCTGTACCACTCCAACCTCTGAATTATATTATGTTTAAATGTTTACTTCCAGGGGTCTTTATTTGAACTGAAACCTGTTATAAATATTTCATGCTAATGATTCAATAATGATTTAATACGATTGTTAATACTACCTGTAGGGTGATTTGGGGTCAAAACATGTCTTTGTTACATCAGTCGTCTCTGGATTGCAGCAATCGCCATCATCAAAGTTGAACGTTTCATCATTACAGTCCATATCACACACTCCATCTCCTTTCATCTTTAGCAAAGGTGTGCGCTTCATTGATCTGCAGTCTCCCCCATCACTGCCTGTCATTGTGTGATTGCATTCCAAGTCGCAATCCCCATTCCCTATTTTACTTGTGTCGCAGTTGGCCAGAATGAGACGGTTCCTCAGAGAGGAATTCTTGACATCCAAAACTGTAAGATCCCAGGTGATGTTGTACCGTTCAAAGGCATCGTTTAAGTGTTGATGCTGAAGTTCTATTTGCTCTTTGGTAACAGTAGGTTTTTGATGACTGTCATCGTATATATTGATGACCCTGTAGCGGACTGCCTTTAGCTTGCGTAAAGTGAAGAGGTTGTTGTAGTTTGTTATGACTTCAATGTTGTCACAGACAGTTTGGCCACAGGGTGGAGGCTCCAGATTAGTACTCGATATCCAGTCAATGTGTCGCTGTGGTTCTGTCTCTGGGTATTTGCTGTCCTTCACAGGTAGCCAATGCCTCTCCACATCCTCAAAGTTGTCATGAAGGACAAGCTCGTTATTAATTTGAGTGTGGTGCTTCATATCTTGGATTATTTTCCGCTGAGTTCTGCCTTCACTCCACAAAGTAAAATCAGCTATGTAGCCACGATAATTCTGATTTTGAAAATTTCCACCGAGTGTAAGAGCTTTGCACTTTCTGCTGAGGGGACTGAAGATGTCACCAACTTGTCCGTTGCTTACAGCCACCTGCGCTCCATTAACGAAGATCTTCATTTTACGTCCATCGTAGCTTACTGCCAAGTGTACCCATTGATTGGCGGGGTATTTCTGCTGGGCTACAATGGTGGTTGTTTTGCGAGCTCTGTCTGTTTTTAGAGTGAAGAAGAATCGTGGGTCTCTGTTACCCAAATCACTCATGGACTGGATGCCGAGAATCCACCCTCTGTCCCGGGATATCGCAGAACATTTGTCGTAAAGCCCTACATTCAAGAAACATAAATGTCTGTGAGATGTTTTGAAGGAAAGGTTTTCAATACATTTTATTATAAAACAATTATAATCGTAATATTGTGGTGCACAACTATTTAATGAACCTGAAATTCAGCATTTATACAAACTGTTGCTCCAGGCTTTTATGGCATAGCATGCAAGAGAGACATTCAATGATTTTTGTGAATTTGTCTTCAGAAATGGATCCAATTGTAAACAAATCTGTTATGCATTGTTGGTCTTTAAGGTGACAGACGTTGACAATATTTGAGTCACTGCTATGCAGAGTGTTTGGGCAGTTTTAAGAAAGGAGGGAATTTCAGTAGGGGCTTTGTAAATTAAAATTAATTTTAAAAATATTTTTAAAATTAAAAAGAAGTCACATTTTGTTAAATATCCACAAGGCCATCTGCTAACAATCAGTCATTAGTAGCATGGTCTAATGTCAATATACTAAAGGTTACATGAACATTTTGCCATATTTTCTCAAAATTTACCTTACTGATGGGAAAGAGAAAATCAAAATGGTACATTTTGCAAAATGTTATTTACCTAGGGGCTCTAAAATCCCTTTTTCCTGTTTCCTTTGGAAAGCAAATGTCAAGTTCAGGAAGGTAATATGTTTGTACATTTGAAGGAAACTTTTCATACAATCAAAAAAACTCAAGTACACTGGTTGAAGAGAAAACACAGAACATTGACTGCAAATGCAGTAATGTTTGTCTGGGTCATTTCAAATATAGTCCTCGCACACTCTTATTAAAGCCTTTGATCCATTTATGCATAATTGTGTTAAAATGCCCCGCGAAGCAAAATTTCATACGGTGCAGATTAAAAAATAACACTTCATACTGTGCTGTTAATTTTCTTTACTGAGAAAATTTGACCAAATAAATGGCAACTTATAAATATCCATGTAAAGACAAAACTGTATACTGTGTATAAAATGCATGCATAAAACCAGAGTGAAAGAACGCAAGCTTCTATCAACTCATTTGCTTCATTAACAAATTTTTCTGAGGTAATTTTTTAGAAGAAAGTCAACAAAAGAGAATTGTTTTAAATTCTCCACACACGTAATTGGCTTTGGTGTCTCTTACTCCTGACTTGTTTTGCTTCCTTATCAATGTAGCTCATAAGCATTTGCCGCTCCTTATTCATAGGTCTGTGAAATTCAACATGACACAAAAAGATTTTCTGCTGTGATGTTTTTCTGTAATGACTCTGGTGTTTGTCGTTATTATTTTTAGCCCAAATAATGTACTTGAGGTTTATGATATTATGAGAGGCCCAGGCACAGTGAACTGGAGAGACCCATTTCCCTTAGCAGAGGGGTCAACAGCTAGGCAACTTGGTTTTAAATTAATTGATCAAAGGATTACTGGGAAGTTGAGGAACTGTTTTAATCCAAAGAGAAAAAGGGATCTGAAATTCACTCTCTCAATATGTGGTGGAGGCAGACGCACTCAATATTGTTAATAAAATTATCCGGATATGTATGAGAAATGTGAAAAATTGGGGTGGAATTTGAGGAAAAATCTAAAAAAAGAAATTGTTCTTTTTTGCTCATAGACTACCATAAGTATTTCATACTTAACACCTATTGGATGGCTCTTTACAAATGTTCCCAAACTTTAATAACACTGGACAACAATGGTTTTTTTCCTGAATACTGTTGTGTATATCTTATGGATATTGGGCTACTGATCATGAAAATCACCGTGAAATTTCCATCAAACACAATTTTTTTTTGAAATCACCTAAATTGTAAGTTCAATTCATTATTTAGGTCAATTAAAGTGTTGCCCACAATGTAAGCTGAAAAGTTTTCCATCTTGTCCAGGCGTGCCTGGGTATGCTGAGGCAGGGTAGATATTGCATGACAGAACGGATGATTTAGGAAGGCTGTAAAAGCATCGTGCACATGCAGTTCTATGCATTACGTTTACCCGTATATCGGTTTACAATCACATTGATGCACATGCTTTACACGCATAGCATATTGGGTATACTCATTATAAAAATGCAATTGTATTTTCAGAAGTATTTGTGATAGCAAAGTGTCTCACCAATGTTGCAACAGTCGCAAAACTTTCAGTTATATTTGTGGCAAGTATATGCTTAGATCTCAAAGGCAGAGCATGACTACCCTTATTTAGAAAATCTATATACTCTACTTCGGGTGTAAAATTGGCGACCAAGACAAATCCTAGGCTTATCACATTTATTACACAATATGCGCTGTTGATCATAGGGCTTGGCTCAGAGGTACTCGGAAATCAATGACATTCGTTGTGCCGATGAAATGGTGAGAGCAGAACGATTATGTGACAGCACAAGCCAGGAATGGAAAAGAACACTGACATTGATACAGATTTTGAACCCTTTATATCGAGTGAGCCTCATCTGATAACTCAATCTGAGTTAACTGACCTGGTCAGACACTTGGGTTTGTTAAAGGCAAAAGCAGAATAACTGGGTACAAGACTGCAAGGATGGAATCTCATGTCACCAGGCACAAAAATTTCCATGATTGAGTTCAATATTTGAGACAGATGTTTCCCAGAATAACTGAAGCTAAGATTAAGGAAGAGATTATTGTTGGACAACAAATCAAACAGGTCATCAATGATGAGCAATTCAAAGAACTTCTAGTGGGACCAGAGAAAATTGCATGGAAGGGGTTCAAGGATGTTGTTGAAAATTTTCTTGGCAACTATAGAGCACCAAGCTACATGCAACTGGTTGACAACATGCTTCAAGCATACAGAACCAAGAAGTGCAGCATGTCACTAAAGATTCTTTTCTGCATTGCCGTTTGGACTTCTCTGCAAATCTTGGCCCTGTCAGTGATGAGCATGGTGAAAAGTTTCACCAGGACGTTGCAGACATGGAGAAGCAGTTTCACGGCATCTGGAATTTATCAATGTTTGCCGATTATTGTTGGACGCTTAAGCAAGAAGCCTCAGATATTGAGTACAAATGAAATTCATCAACAAAGCATTGTTCGCTTGGTTGAACTATTGCAAAGCATCAGCACCATTATGCAATTAAATGCATTATGTTCATTATGAGATAATTTCTTGCTTCTACAGATTCCAGGTTGATATAAGTAGTCTGAAATTATGCGTGTGTTCAGCTTCACACTGTCTTTCAGAACCACAAGCAATTTTTGAGGAAGCAACGCTTTTGAAAAAAATTGCTGCCAGTGTAATGTTAGCTGAAGGTTGCACATTCAGAAAGGTGACATGATCTCATGAAGTAAATTTCCTCATGAATTATATTGACACAGTTGAGAAATATCACAACTGAGTGAGTACAATTCATGCAAAAAGAAGATCAACTTGTCTAAGGAGGGCAGCTGCTGACATCAGAATCAAGGGAATGCTGACCTTGTACTAGAAGTGAGATTTTCCCTGCTGCTAAATGTACACTTGTGGCCACTTTAGTACCTTCTGTACCTGTTAAAGTTACTACTGAGTGCATGTCTGTGGTCTTCTGTTGCTGTAGCCCATCCACCTCAAGGTTCGATGTGTTGTGCATTCAGAAATGCTCTTCTGCACACCACTGTTTTAACACGTGCTTACTTCAGTTACAGTGTCCGTCTTCTGGGCTTGAGCCAGTTTGGCCGTTTTCCTCATTAAATACAAAGTACACTGCAGACGCTGGGGTCAAAGCAACACGTAGAAAAAGCTGGAGGATATCAGCAGGTCGGCCCGAAACATTGACTGCTCGTTTCCACGGATGCTGCCTGACCTGCTGAGTTCCTCCAGCTGTTTATACGTGTTGCTCTCACATTAAATGCTGCTCACTGCATATTTTTTTGTTTTTCCCACCATTCTTCGTAAACTCTAGAGACTGTTGTGCTTGAAAATCCCAAGAGATCAGCAGTATCTGACGTTTATTTAGTTTATTACTTTTTTGCCACCAAACAATTGATACCAGAGTGTACAATCATCACAGCGATATTTGATTCTGTGCTTCGCGCTCCCTGGAGTACAAATCGATAGTAAATATAATAAAAATTTAAATTATAAATCATAAATAAAAAATAGAAAAGGGAAAGTAAGGTAGTGCAAAAAAAAACCGAGAGACAGGTCCAGATATTTGGAAGGTATGACCCAAATCTTGGTCAGGATCTTGTGGGAGCTGTTTTTATTTGGTTTATTTATTTTTTTATTTATAGATACAATGTGGAATAGACCCCCTTCAAGCTGCACCACCCAGCAACAGCCAACAGCTTCAATTTAACACTAACATGATCACGGGACAATTTACAATTGCCAGTAGACCTGCCCGGTAGGTCTTTGAATTGTGAGAAGAAACCAGAGGACCCAGAGAAACCCAATGCATTCCATGGGAAGGACGTACAGAGACTTCTTACAGAGGATGCTGGGATTGAACTCAGAACTCTGACACCCAAGCTGTAACAGTGTTGCGCTAACCATTACACTACTGTGGCACCCTTTTATGACTTGTGCCTAGCTCCCATATTTCCTAAGCTGATTTTATATTTCAATGTCTCCCACAAAGAATGATAGTTTTGGGGGAAATCTTGATGTTCTTGCACACAAACAATTAACTGGGACAAAGATAAGTGTAGGGAAATTCTTGAAAGTGCACCAGGCTCTCGGTATCATCATATAGAGCTTACATGACATGCAATGTATTCAAAAGGCTCATGAAGCAGGTTGTAGTATTATACCTGATTTTACAGAATGACAGCAAGCAAATGCAGTATATTGCAATTCGAGAGCACTTAGAGAAAAACAATCATAATGTTCATTAGTTCATTATGTGCCATTTCTTATGATATGGGCGATCATGGTCTTTTCATGACCATGATTGTTTTTAACAAATTTTTCAACAGAAGTGGTTTGCCATTGCCTTCTTCTGGGCAGTGGCTTTTCAAGATGGATGACCCGAGCTGTTATCAATACACTTCAAAGATTGTCCATCTGGTGTCAGTGGTCGCATAATCAGGACTTGTAATATGCACCAGCTGCTCATATGACCATCCACCACCTGCTCCCAAAGCTTTGTGTCACCCTGATCGGTGGAGGCTAAGTAGATGTTAGACCTTGCCCAAGGGTGACCTGCAGGCTAGCAGAAGGTAGGAGAGCCTTAAGCCTCCTGTGGTAGAGACGCACAATATCTCCACCCCGTCATATAGCATTAGGCTGGGTTATGAGAAAGGTGAAGGAAATGTTTAACTTAAGAAGAGCATTTTTTGGAGCTGAAGAGACTCCATTATCAAATGGGTTAAAATCAAAAAATGTTAATAATGGTAGAATGATAATTGAGGATATAAGGCCGGCATGGTTAAGAAACATTCCCACAAGGATGTAAGGTTGGCCATTCAGTACTCAAGCACTCTAGAGTATAGTGTGGGAAACTAAACTGAATACTGAATATATAGTAAAGAAAGTATAAGTATGTAAATAGTTTCCTGAAAACAATGTTGGTGAAGAACGTGTTTGGCACACTTCATCAGTCAGGCCACTGAGTATAGAAGCTGCATTCTTATGTTGCAGTTGTAAAAGATGCTGATGAAACTGGATTTGGAATATTGTGTTCAGTTTTGGCCATCCTGCTTACAGGAAAGATGCTATTAACTTGAAAAGATGCAGAAGTTTACGAGGATATTGGCAGGTGTTGGGAGAGGGGTTGAGCAGGTTGGATCTTTTTTTAATTGGAGCTACGTTCTCATTATAGTATGAGATAATCCTGATGGTAAAATGGTGAATTCACAGAGACTCTGTCCCAGGGTTGGGGAGTCAAGAACGAGAGGTCATTGCTTTAAGATGAGAGGGGAAACGTTTAATAAGAACCCGAGGGACATAATTTTCACCTTTTGAGTGGTCTGTACATGGAGTGAACTCCCAGAAAAAAATGTTTGAAGCAGGTAGGTACCTTAACAACACTTAAAAGATACTTTAATAGGTACTGTACATGAATAGGAAGGGTTTAGATGGAAGGATATTGACCAAAAATGGGAAAAAGGCTGAACCATAGATGAGAATATTGGTGGGTATGGTGGGGTTGGGCAAAGGGCTGTACTGCATGACTCTATGATTCTGTGCATATAAAGATAACAGTCAAAGGCAGGACAGAAATCAAATCTTCTTATACAGGTCTGAGTAGGTGAGCAAATGAGGGAATAATTTCCATTCGTTTCAATTGAAGGAAAGTGGCTGGCAATAACAAAGAAAGGTTGATATCAGTAGTAATTTTGGAGAGGATCTAAAGAAGTCAGAGCAATACAGAATGAAAACAGACTGTGCTGCCCACTTAAATTAGCTCCTTTTGTCTCCATTTAGCCTATATCCCTCCAAGCCTTTCCTATCCATCTACTTATTTAAATACCTTTTAAATGACATCATTGTACCTGTCTTAACTACTTTTTTTGGCATCCTGTACCATGTATGACTACCCTTTTCATAAACCTATTGCCACACAGGTCTCTTAAAACTTTCCCCTCGTACCTTAAACTAAACCAAGTTTTTTTTCCCCTTTCCCTATGCAAAAAACTATGTGCCTCCACCCTTTCTATGCCCCTCACAATTTTATATATTGCTAAATCAGTCTCTACCAAGGAAGAACTTACCAACATGTCCCCATAACTCAGGCCCTCAGGTTCTGGCAACATTTTCATAAATTGTACTTTTTCCAACTTAATGACATCTTTAAAATTCAACAATACTCAAAGTGAAAAAGTCACCCAGTCACTGTAAGGGAAGTAAGGATGGGAGTCGAAATCGAAGTTATGGCCAAAACATTTCAAGTATCCCTTGTTCTAATTTTGGCAGTCCCGATTCAGTTAGAGACAATAAATCCAGACTGACCGGATTGGTATTCAGGGATTATGTATTATTAAATATAACAAATCCTTTCCCATTTTCACAATAGCAACCTAACTCTCACTATGACTGGTGACACATATGAATGTAAGAACGTGCAATATTGGAACATGAGGAGGCATGTTGAGGTACTTTTTGGTGAATCAACAAAACCCTGTCAAATCCAGAATCTCATCTTTTTGTTCCTAATCCTCATACATTGGATTCTACTGATATTCACACAAATATTCATCTCAACCTTGAACAAGTGAACTGCCACAGCCCTTTGAATAGAGAATTTGAACTACAAAGCAGGGCCTAACTCCAGTATCCAAGTGGATACTTAAAAGATTTTCTTGGACTATATAACTCTCATTGCACAAGCTCCCTAAGTGCTTCAGCTCTAAATACCAAAGGACCATGTTGGTACATGAAACTATGGTTGGAGTCCTCAGCTGATGGTCCATGGTACTAGCAAGCAGGGAGTATCCAGTGTTTCTGTCTTAGAAGCTCACATTTCTTCTATCACACCTAAGGTTACTGTGTTTAAATGGGGCTTGGCTATCAGAACGTCTGTCTTAGGAGAGACTATTCATCATCTTGTATCTACCACTTGATGCTTCCTCTTTGCTGGACAGCATTTACTGCACTCCTCAGAGCAGGCTTTATGTCGGGAGCTACTTGAGTTCATCCTTCAAGATCATTTTGTAGTCTGCTGTGCTGACAGTCAGCAGCCAGCTACGTTGAGGTATTTGGGCAGAGCTGCACAGCGGCGGGGTGAGACCAACTTGAAACCCATATGATGTGGAAAGACAGAATTGGGCCCTTTGGGTCATCGAGTCTGCTCTGCCATTCAATCATGGTTGATTTATTTTCCCTCTCAACTCACTGTCATACCTTCTCCCTGTAACCTTTAATGTCCTTACAAATCAAGAGGCCATGTGCCTCTGCTTTAAATATACTAAATGACTTGGCCTCCACAGCCATTTGTGGCAATGAATTCCACAGGTTCTACACCCTCTAGAAAAAGAAATTCCTCCTTACCTCTGTTCTTTTCTGAGGCTGTGCCCTTTGGTCTTCAACTCTTCCACTAACAGGAGAGTCTAGGACTAGAGTACATAGCCTCAGAATCTTTACCATGTCCACTCTATTGTGGTCTTTCAATATTTGATCAGTTTCAATGGTGTATGGAAGACATGCATTACAGATACTGTCACGGTCTGGTCCGTTAGCTACTCATTTCAGTTCATTTACTTTTCCCCGTGTTCCACCGGGCTCCTTGATTAGGACATCTGATCCTCATTCGAACCGGCAGCATAAAAACTCTGGCTTACATCTACTTGCTGCTGGTTCATCACCTCAGCAGTGCAGTTATGCTCGTTCTGAGCCGCCGAAAATGAATCGAGTCAAGAGTCCGCCGTCCGCAGTTCCTGGGTCAAGTCGAGAGCCTGCCATTCACAACTCCTGGGTCAAGTCGTGAGCCTACCATTCACAACTCCTGGGTCAAATCATGAGCCTGCCATTCACAACTCCTGGGTTGAGTCGAGAGCCTGCCATTCACAACTCCTGGGTCAAGTCGAGAGCCTGCCGTTCGCAGTTCCTGGGTCAAGTCGAGAGCCTGCCATTCACAACTCCTGGGTCGAGTCAAGAGCCTGCCGTCTGCAGTTCCTGGGTCAAGTCGTGAGCCTGCCATTCACAACTCCTGGGTCAAGTCGTGAGCCTACCATTCACAACTCCTGGGTCCAGTCATGAGCCTGCCATTCACAACTCCTGGGTTGAGTCGAGAGCCTGCCGTCCGCAGTTCCTGGGTCAAGTCGTGAGCCTACCATTCACAACTCCTGGGTCGAGTCGAGAGCCTGCCATTCACAACTCCTGGGTCAAGTCATGAGCCTGCCATTCACAACTCTTGGGTCGAGTCAAGAGCCTGCCATTCACAAGTCGTGAGCCTGCCATTCACAACTCCTGGGTCGAGTCAAGAGCCTGCCATTCACAACTCCTGGGTCGAGTCGAGAGCCTGCCATTCACAACTCCTGGGTCAAGTCGTGAGCCTACCATTCACAACTCCTGGGTCAAGTCGTGAGCCTGCCATTCACAACTCCTGGGTTGAGTCGAGAGCCTGCCATTCACAACTCCTGGGTCGAGTCAAGAGCCTGCCGTCTGCAGTTCCTGGGTCAAGTCGAGAGCCTGCCGTCTGCAGTTCCTGGGTCAAGTCGTGAGCCTGCCATTCACAACTCCTGGGTCGAGTCGAGAGCCTGCCATTCACAATTCCTGGGTCGAGTTGAGAGCCTGCAGTCCAGCTGAGTTTTGCCGGCCGTTTGCCGCTTCATGTGTTACCGGAGACGAGATACGACTGGACTGTCGTCGTTTGTTTTTGTCGTCTTGTGTCCGGCTGTGTATTGCAGGCCGTTTCCTGCTGCTCCAGGCTGCGATATGAATTGTCTGTCGTTGTTTGGTTTTGGCGCTTGGTGTCCAAGTCCAGCTCCGTGTCCCAGTCAACTCCGAGTCCAGGCTCCAAGTCCAAGTCAAGTCCGTGTCCAGGTCAAGTCCAAGTCAACTCCAAGTCCATCTCTGTGCCTGTGTCCTGCACTTGTGTCCACTCCCTACGCTCCATTGCAACAGATACACATGGAATGTGCAATACAGATTAACTTCATGTACAAATTTGGTTCAAGCTTTTTATTTTTTGGTTACTTTTGCACTAAGCCCAATAGAGGGAGGGCAAATTTTGGGATTCATGGTGATGGGGAATTTCAATTGCTCATTTTACTCTTAACTGAGTTCTTTCCTGATAGCCTGAGAACAAAAGGACTATCAAGGATGCCCTCTACTCTTTTAATCTTTTCACCATTTCCATATTTCCTTCTGAAGTGGAAGGAGACCGGTTTGGTCCACTGGGTCTAAAATCCCTGCCAGGGCAACCTCACTAATTTTGAATGCTGCGTATATTTTTTGCACATTCCCTTCCCGTAACTCTTATCTTCCTGGTCTTGCTTCGCGCTGCTGACAAAAGCCATCTCCTCATAATGGCAAAGTATTCAGAACACCGCAACTCATCGTGACTCTCATTCTTCTCACTCCAGACAGAAGAATTTTTGGTTGACATTAACATTTATCTGCAATCATATGTTAAATTGTGCAGTACATTGAGGTTCTTCAAAATAGAACAATAGCAGAGTGGCAGAATAAAGTGTTACTGTTACAGAGGAGGTGCAGCGCAGGTAGACAATGAGACGAAAGGTCATAACGAGGTAGATGTGATGCCAAGAGTCCATCCTATCACACTATGGAACCGTTCGATAGTTTTATAACAAATAGTAGCTATCCTAGAGCAGTATATGCTTTCTTAATTTTGTATATTTTACCCAATAGGAGAGGGAGGAAGAGAAAATGTCCAGGGTATGTGGGCTATTTGATTATGTTGCCTGCTTTGCCAAAGGACCAAGAAGTGTACATAGAGTCTATGGGGGGGGGAGACAGATTCTCTAATGTACTGAGCTGTGTCCACCACTCTCTGCAGGTTCTTGCAGATTCAGACAGTGCCGTTGCCATTCCACATTTATATATATATATAAATAATATTCAGAACTGAATACTGAAAACTCATCGAAACCTATTGTATGTTGAAAGTCCTCGATAGAGTGAATGTGGAGAGGATGTCTCCTATGGTGCAGAGTCTAAGATCAGAGGATCACATCCTCAGAGTAGAGGGACGCCCATTTAGAATGGAGATGAGAAGGAATTCCTTCAGCCAGGTAGTGGTCACTCTGTGGAATTTGTTGCCACAGGTGGCTGTGGAAGTCAAGTCAGTGGGATATTTAAAGCAGAGGTTGATAGACTCTTGATTAGTCAGGGCATGAAGGGATACAGGAAAAAAGTAGGAGATTGGAGCTGAGAAGGAGATGAATCAGCCATGAGAAAACGGAAGAACAGACTTGATGGGCCAAATGACCTAATTCTGCTCCTATATCTTATGGGCCAACATGAGCTGTAGAGTCCTTGAAAGTGAGTCTGTAGTTTGTGGAGCAAACATGAGGAAATCTGCAGATGCTGGAAATTCAAACAGCAACACACACACAATGCTGGTAGAACACAGCAGGTCAGGCAGCATCTATAGGGAGAAGCGCTGTCGACGTTTCGGGCTGAGACCCTTCATCAGGACAGGGTCTCGGCCGAAACGTCGACAGCGCTTCTCCCTATCGATGCTGCCTGGCCTGCTGTCTTCCACCAGCATTTTGTGCGTGTTGCTGTAGTTTGTGGAATCAGTTATAGTTGTTTGCAAGTAAAATACTCTAGCTTTCCAGCCTCCCAAGAGATAAACACTGGTGGGAGTACAGAGGGTTGAGTGAGGGAATATAGCACCAAAACTTGTTTAAGTATGTTCATCAAGAGCCAATAAAATAAAAAGTCAACATTCCTCTTTGTGTATTTGATGATTTGCAGAACTTCTAAGGACAGCTTTTAAGAATTGTATGGCACTTAATGTGATTACTTCCTCTCTGTTCCAATTTTCTTGTCCTCTCTAAGGGAGTGGTTGCATCTGGGTTAAAGTATGAAAGATAGGGGCCGTGTGCCAATTCACCTTACATCTTGGGCTTCATGGTAGGCTGTTCAGTTGCGGTGGGGATAGGGGAGGAGGTTGAGGTGAGATAGGTGCCTCTTTGCAGGTTTGGGGACAGAGGGAAAGCAGCAGAGACTGGTTGTAAAGCTCTCCTCATCTGGTGCGCAAATATCAGTCTGCAATCAGGACCATGAACAGTGGCTCGTAATCCCCACCCTTGCAACCCACCAGAAGAATGTTACACTCATTTCCATGCAAGAAAAAGAATGGTCATTGATAGCAGAGTCTGGAAATATAGTCTGCTGGTAGCCAATAGTAAATAACAAATCACAAATGTGCAATGAAGCCTCTCAGTCTGATATAACATGTCCAAAAAAAGCACATAGTAACACACACATAGGTGGCACCTCCTGTGCCTAATATGTCATTGCTATAAATAACATGTTTTCTCAGTTGTGATATCATTGTAGTTTGCTTGACCTGGATGGTATAAATAGTTGAATTCATAACAGACATAGTGGCAAACTCTCAAACAAATTACTTTAAAAGCTTACAAATGAGTGTACTAATTTTCACTTACGTTTTAGTGCCAACACTAAACATTGTGGTCATACTCACTGATATGCATGAAAGATGCTGTCATACCATTCAATTTTTAAAGGTACAGAACTCCCACTGATTTTTTTTTACCATCAGCAGTGCACAGAACTTTTTTGTTATTTGGTTGTCCACAAGTGTGGTTCTGCAATCAGCCTGGTGCCCATTCAAGGGGCAGGAGTGTAGGAATTGGTAAAGTGGTTTATTATTGTCATGTGTACTGAGGTACAGTGATAAACCATTCATACAAATCAATTAATTACTGCAGTGCCTTGAGGTAGTACAAAGCAGAAAGACAGAAAGCAGAGTAGGTAGGTACAATAGTGTAGTAGTTAGCACAACACTTTACAGTACTGGTTCAATTCCTGCCGCTGCCTGTAAGGACTTTTATACATTGTCCCCCTGACCGCAAGGGTTTCCTCCACCTGCTCTGTTTTCCTCCCACAGTCTGAAGACCTTCTGGTTGGGAGTTTAACTGGTCGTTGTAAATTGTCCTGTAATTAGGCTATGGTTAAGTCGGGAGGTTGCTGAGCAGCGTGGTTCGAAGGGTTGGAAGGGCCTATTCCGTGCTGTACCTCTAAATAAATAAAAAATAAAGTGTTACAGTTATAGAGAAAGTACAACACTGGTAACAACAAGGCACAAAATACATTGTGAGGTCAAGAGTCCATCTAATCATTCTCGCAAACCATTCAATAGTTTATTAACTGTTCTTGAGTGGTATATGCTTTCAGGGTTTTATATCATCTGCCTGATAAGATGGGAAACAAGAGAAAATGTCTAGGGTGGGTGGGCGACTTGATTATGCTGGCTGTGAGAAGTGTACACAGAATTGATGGAGGGGAGACAGCTTTCGGTGATGTACTGGGCTGTTTCCACCATTCTCTGCAGTTTCTTGCAGTCACGGGCAGAGCAGCTTCCACTCTAAGCTGAGAGGCATCCAGATAGGCTACTGGCTATGGCAGTGATAAAAATCAATGAGCATCAAAGCAGACATGCCGAATTTCATCAGTCTCACGTGAAAGTCCAAATGTGGTTGGACTAGCTCAGCCCATTGGTGATGTTCACTCCGACAAACTTGCAGCCCTAAACCCTCTCGACTTCAGCCCTGCTGATGCAAACAGGAGCAAGTGCGTCAACACCCCCTCACTTTTTCCTGAAGCCAATGACCAGCTCTTTTGTTTTGCTGACATAGAGGGAAAATTGCCTGAGGGGAAAAGAAGAGTGTATGTGCATGCCAGTGCACTGTCACAATGTTTTTATAAGGATGAAGAGAGCACCCAAGGGAAACACCGCACCTGAGAAAGCGTGGAAAGCGGCCAGTGAGTGAGTGGAGATTTGAGGCTTTGACTCAAGAGGCTCTGGCAGTTTTGGCAGTTGGACTGTGCAATCAAGTCAATCAAGATTTGAATAGCTCAGCAGAGGTTTTGACTCAAGAGGCTTCGACGAGAAGAGGCTGAGGACGAGCTTCACTCCAAGTGAGGTAAGGCCGGGTAAGTTCCTTTCAAAGGAGAAAGTTTCAAAAGTTGAGTCAAGTATTAGGTAGGTCATGGCAGCTGAGATCGGCCCCGTGGTTTGTTCATCCTGCAGCATGTGGGAAATCAGGGATACTTCCAGTGTCCCTGACGACTATGTGTGCAGGAAGTGTGTCCAACTGCAGCTTCTGGCAGACCGCATTGAGCGTCTGGAGCTGCGATTGGATTCATACTGGAGCATCCGCGATGCTGAGAAAGTCGTGAATAGCACGTTCAGTAAGTTGGCCGCACCGCAGGTAAAGGCTACACAGGCAGAAAGGGAAGGGGTGGCCACTAGACAGTGTAGCAGTAGGCAGGTAGTGCAGGAGTCCCCTGAGGTCATCTCCCTCCTAAACAGATATACTGTTTTGGATACTGTTGGGGGAGATGTCTCATCAGGGGAAGGCAGCAGCAGCCGAGTTCATTGCACCATGGGTGGCTCTGCGGCACAGGAGGGAAGGAAAAGGAGTGGGAGAGCTATAGCAATAGGGGATTCAATTGTAAGGGGAATAGATAGGTGTTTCTGCAGCCACAAATGAGACTCCAGGATGGTATGTTGCCTCCCTGGTGCAAGGGTCAAGGATGTCTCTGAGCGGCTGCTGGACATTCTGGAATGGGAGGGTGAACAGCCAGTGGTCGTGGTGCACATAGGTACCAACGATATAAGGTAAAAAGCAGGATGAGGTCCTACAAGGTGAATTTAGGGAGTTAGGAGATAAACTACAAAGTAGGACCACAAAGGTAATAATCTCTGGATTACTACCAGTGCCACATGCTAGTCAGAGTAGAAATAGGAGGATATTTCAGAAGAATACGTGGCTTGAAAAATGGTGCAAGGGGGAGGGATTCAAATTTCTGGGGCATTGGAACCAGTTCTGGGGGAGGTGGGACCGGTATAAACAGGACAGTCTTCACCTGGGCTGGACTAGAACCAATGTCCTAGGGGGAGCATTTACTACTGCTGTTCAGGAGGCTTTAAACTGATGTGGCAGGGGGATGGGAACAAGTGCAGAGAGACAGAGGGGTGTAAAATGAGGATAGAAGCAAAAAGTAGTAAGGTGAAAAGTAAAAGTGGCAGGCAGGCAGGCAAATCCAGGGCAAAAAGCAAAAAGGGCCACTTTTCAACATAATTGTATAAGGGCTAAGAGTGTTGTAAGAACAAGCCTGAATGCTTTGTGTGTCAATGCGAGGAGTATTCATAACAAGGTGGATGAATTGAATGTGCAGATAGTTATTAATGAATATGATATAGTTGGGATCACAGAGACATGGCTCCAGGGTGACCAAGGATGGAAGCTCAACATCCAGGGATATTCAATATTCAGGAGGGATAGACAGGAAAGAAAGGGAGGTGGGGTAGCATTGCTGGTTAGAGAGGAGATTAATGCAATAGAAAGGAAGGACATTAGCCTGGAGGATGTGGAATCGATATGGGTAGAGCTGCATAACACTAAGGGGCAGAAAACGCTGGTGGGAGTTGTGTACTGGCCACCTAACAGTAGTAATGAGGCATTAAAAAGGAAATTTGAAATGCGTGCAATAAAGGAACAGTAGTTATAATGGGTGACTTCAATCTACATATAGATTGGGTGAACCAAATTGGTAAGGGTGCTGAGGAAGAGGATTTCTTGGAATGTATGCGGGATGGTTTTCTGAACCAACATGTCGAGGAACCAACTAGAGAGCTGGCCATTCTAGATTGGGTATTGAGCAATGAAGAAGGGTTAGTTAGCAAACTTGTCATGCAAGGCCCCTTGGGTAAGAGTGACCATAATATGGTGGAATTCTTCATTAAGATGGAGAGTGACATAGTTAATTCAGAAACAAAGGTTCTGAACTTAAAGAAGGGTAACTTTGAAGGTATGAGACGTGAATTCGTTGAGATAGACTGGCAAATGATACTTAAAGGGTTGACGGTGGATATGCAAAGGCAAGCATTTAAAGATTGCATGGATGAACTACAACAATTGTTCATCCCAGTTTGGCAAAAGAATAAACCAGGGAAGGTAATGCACCCGTGGCTGACAAGGGAAATTAGGGATAGTATCAAGTTCAAAGAAGAAACATATAAATTAGCAAAAAAAAGCGGCACACCTGAGGACTGGGAGAAATTCAGAGACCAGCAGAGGAGGACAAAGGGCTTAATTAGGAAAGGGAAAAAAGATTATGAGAGAAAGCTGGCAGGGAACATAAAAACTGACTGTTAAAGCTTTTATAGATACATGAAAAGAAAAAGATTGGTCTAGACAAATGTAGGTCCTTTACAGTCAGAAACAGGTGATTTGATCGTAGGGAACAAAGACATAGCAGACCAATTGAATAACTACTTTGGTTCTGTCTTCACTAAGGAGGACATAAATAATCTTCCGAAAATAGTAAGGGACCGAAGGTCTAGTGAGATGGAGGAACTGAGGGAAATACATGTTAGTAGGGAAGTGGTGTTAGGTAAATTGAAGGGATTAAGGGCAGATAAATCCCCAGGGCCAGATGGTCTGCATCCCAGAGTGCTTAAGGAAGTAGGCCAAGAAATAGTGGATGCATTAATGATAATTTTTCAAAACTCCTTAGATTCTGGATTAGTTCCTGAGGAGTAGAGGGTGGCTAATGTAACCCCACTTTTTAAGAAAGGAGGGAGAGAGAAACCGGGGAATTATAGACTGGTTGGTCTGACATCGGTGGTGGGGAGAATGCTAGAGTCGGTTGTCAAAGATGTGATAACAGCACATTTGGAAGGAGTTGAAATCATCGGACAAAGTCAGCATGTATTTGTGAAAGAAAAATCACGTCTGACGAATCTTATAGAATTTTCTGAAGATGTGACTAGTAGAGTGGATAGGGGAGAGCCAGTGGATGTGGTATATTTAGATTTTCAAAAGGCTTTTGACAAGGTCACACACAGGAGATTAGTATTGCAAACTTAAGGCACATGGTATTGGAGGTATGGTATTAATGTGGATAGAGAATTGGTTGGCAGACAGGAAGCAAAGAGTGGGAGTAAATGGGACCTTTTCAGAATGGCAGGCAGTGACTAGTGGGGTACCGCAAGGCTCAGTGCTGGGACCCCAGTTGTTTACAATATATATTAATGATTTAGACGAGGGAATTAAATGCAGGATCTCCAAGTTTGCGGATGACACGAAGCTGGGCGGTGGTGTTAGCTGTGAGGAGGATGCTAAGAGGATGCAGGGTGAGGGTGACTTGGATAGGTTAGGTGAGTGGGCAAATTCATGGCAGATGCAATTTAATGTGGATAAATGTGAGGTTATCCACTTTGGTTACAAGAACAGATAACAGATTATTATCTGAATGGTGGCCGATTAGGAAAAGGGGAGGTGCAACGAGACCTGGGTGTCATTGTACACCAATCATTGAAGGTGGGCATGCAGGTACAGCAGGCAGTGAAAAAGGCAAATGGTATGTTGGCATTCATAGCAAAAGGATTTGAGTACAGGAGCAGGGAGGTTCTACTGCAATTGTACAAGGCCTTGGTGAGACCGCACCTAGAATATTGTGTGCAGTTTTGGTCCCCTAATCTGAGGAAAGACATTCTTGCCATAGAGGGAGTACAGAGAAGGTTCACCAGATTGATTCCTGGGATGGTAGGACTTTCATATGAAGAAAGACTGGATCGACTAGGCTTATACTCACTGGAATTTAGAAGATTGAGGGGGGTATCTTATTGAAACGTATAAAATTCTAAAGGGATTGGACAGGCTAAATGCAAGAAGATTGTTTCCGATGTTGGGGAAGTCCAGAACGAGGGGTCACAGTTTAAGGATAAAGAGGAAGCCTTTTAGGACTGAGATGAGGAAAAACTTCTTCACACAGAGAGTGGTGAATCTGTGAAATTCTCTGCCACAGGAAACAGTTGAGGCCAGTTCATTGGCTATATTTAAGAGGGAGTTAGATATGGCCCTTGTGGCTAAAGGGATCGGGGTTATGGAGAGAAAGCAGGTACAGGGTTCTGAGTTGGATGATCAGTCACGATCATACCAAATGGCGGTACAGGCTTGAAGGGCCGAGTGGCCTACTCCTGCACCTATCTTCTATGTTTCAGTGTTTCTATGAGAAACAAGAGATCTTGCTCCAAGCAGACAGAGGAGAAAACCTGCTAAAAATTCTCTGACAATCTTCACATTTCCCACCACATATACAAGGGCACAGTCCAAGTTACACCTCCAAAGGTAGGTAGATGTCATAAGCAGGGGCTAGACTGTGCTATAAATGATGTTGTAAAGTATAATCTCCGGATTCTGACTCAAATCACCAAACAGGAAAGCAAGGACTCAAGTTGCAGACGGAAGATGCAGCACTGCAGATGCTGGACATTGGAAATTAAAACAGGAAGTGCTGAAAGCACTCAGCAGGTGACGCAGCATCTAGAATATAGAAGAAAGTTTCAAAGTAGATCTATCATCAAAGTCAAAAATGTTACCAAGTACTAATTTGAGATTTATTTTCTTGCACGTATTTACAGGAAAAAAAATTCTACAGAATTTTACAAAACCTATACCAAAAGGAAGATTGACACACAGCAATGTACAAAAGAAGACAATCTGTGCAAATAATAAATAATATTGAGAACATGACAACATACAAAACACTGTTTACTCTTTTCCATAGACGCTGCCTGGCTGGCTGAGTTCCTCCAGCAATTTGTGTGTGTTGCTTGGATTTCCAGTATGTGCAGGCTTTCTCTCTTCTGTGATTGAGAATGTGAGTTGTAAAGAAACCTTGAAAGTGGATGTGTAGATCATAGGATCTGCTCAGAGTGCTGGTGAATGAAGTTATGAATGGTGAATGCCAGTTCAGGTGCCCGATGGTTGAATGTCAAAATCTGTTCATGAACCAGGTGGTGAGGGACCTAATGCTTCTGTACCTCCTAACGATGGTAGTAGAGAGAAGAGGGCATGGCTTGGATGGTGGGGGATCTTTGATTATGGATTTAGCTTTCTTGTAACAGTACACTACGTAAATGTACTCAACGTATAGCACAGTATGTGCCCTTTGGTCCACAATTAGTGCTGAACTTTTACACACTCCACAATCAATCTAACCTCCCCTCCTATATAGCCGATGACCCTCCATTTTGCTTACATTCAACTGCCTATCTAAGAGTCTTTTAAATGATGTATCTGACTTTCTAGACACCCACCACTTCCTGGGTAAGAAACTTACCTCTGACATCTCCCCTAAAATTTCCTCCACTCACCTTAGACATAGGTCCTCTGGTTTTACCCACTGCCAAACTGAGAAAAAGGCATTCCATCTATGCCTTTTTAAACTTTAATCACCTCTATCAAGTCAATCTTGTTTCCATCATTCCAAAGAGAAAAGCCCTAGAATACTCAACCTTTCTTCTGTGGAAAGAGATATGGTCAAAAATTCTGAGGAAGAGCCTTGAAATTGAAATGTTAGCTTAGTTTAGAATAGATTTATATATTAATCACATATACATTGAAAGATACAGTGAATGCATCAGCCAACTCAAACTGGGAGCTGCCTGCAAGTGACAATGCTCAGCAGAACAACATACAATAAGCAACTGCAACAAAACAGACTCCTTCTCTCTCTCTCTCTCTCACACACACACACACACACTCCCACCAGCTCCTCAGGCCTTCATCCCAGGACAGGCTTCCTCTAGGCCTCAAACTTCCATACCATGGCCCCTGGGCTTGTGACATCAGGCCTCTGACATTTTAACTTATCAGCCTAGGTGCTTTGGCCTGCGGGCTTCAATCTCCTGACTTGCCAACCCCAGACTTCAACCTTTGGACTCACTGACCTCTAAGCTTTGACCCCAGGACTCATCGAACTTGAGCTTCTGACCTCAGGATCTACTGACTGACCTTAGGCCTCCAACCTCAGGACTTGCCGACCTAAAACTTCCGACTCCAGGAATCACCAACCCCAGTGATCATCGGCCCTGGTTGTCAGGGCACACAGATCTTAGACTCCGGAATTCCATCCTTGGGGATCGCTGGCCTCTTACCTCGGAACATTCCAACCAAAACTCCAAACCCAGCTCCTTCCCCTAACTCTTCATTTATACCCTTGGCCTCTCATTTCCCTTATCCATATCCCTACCCCTAACCTGGCTCCTAGTCCCCAAAAACCATCCCTATGAACCTAAACAAAACTAAATCTGAACCACAATCATGATAGACTCCTTGAATGCTGCCTGACCTGCTGAATTTTTCCAGCTTTTTCTGCTTTTATTATGGACTGAGATTCAGTTTTGTAAAGCAATCAGTTTACCAGATGCATGTGATCTACATAAAACCTTGCACACTGCTGCTCATTGAATGATTCTGTATGCTTTGTGTGCATTTTAGTGCATGATTTAATATCATAAAAACGTGAGAAAACAGAAATGTAGTCAGAAGAGGAGTAGAGAGATCTGTTGGCATCCTCAGAGGGTGCAGGAGTTAGGAGAATGGGATGGATGGACCTCAGGGGAAGGAGTCTGTTCAGGAGAATGGAGGGCCAATTGATAATGGTATCAGGAATCCTGCAGATGTCTCAAAGGGAGATTATGAAGACTGGATAGGGTATTAATAGTGTGTTGGGAGGATCAAGCTATATAAGGATGAGAAGCATTAGTATATTGAGGCATTAGGGGATCAGAATGTGGAAATGAATGGTTGAGGGATTGACGCTCCAGGTGTTTGAGCAGATTCCCAACCCAAATGCAGACTAATGTCCACAGAGGATGCAAGGGCTTGGGAATGTTTCGAGGCCAGTGAGTGTCAGGATGGAGGGATCTTGTATTTGGCAGGAGGATAAGAGTTTTAGATCATCTGAAATTAGGGAAGATCAGGTGGATTGCACAGGGCTGTGGGATTAGGATTCTGGGAGCATTAGGGGCTTTGGGCTGCTGGAAGGGATCAGTAGATTGTAGAAGGTTGAGGCTGAATCATTGGGGTTTTGTTGTGGGTGAGGAATGAAACCTGACCTTTGGGTGGAATTCTAGTACATCATGGTCTGTGCCTGTTGATGGTACAATTGAGGAAGAAGGCTGGCTGAAGGAGAAGAATGAAATATAGTTGACATACATTGCTGAAATTCAATCCAGCAGTACTCTCCTAAAGCATTGTTGTCCTAGGAGTACCAACAATGCGGGATTCCAGGCAACTTGAGCTAAGCTCCCCTACAATGTCACACCTCTTTATATTAATATGAAGATTTGTCAATCCAGCTATGATTTTGAATTTTATTTTTAACTGACCACACGTTTATCAAAAATTAATTGGAAACTATAATTTTGTTGATATCAAAATATAGTTGAATGGAAAGTTGATGTATCTTTATTGTTTTTATTAATATTAGCTTCAAGAGAAGGACAGCATTACAACTTTTGTTAGCTCATTGTTGTTTAGTATTATCTATTGGGATATCAACCTGATCAAGACATTCCTCAAGACGGAACAGGACCATATTTAAGTTTATTTTTAATACTTCAGTTTCTCAAGTCCAATATGCATTAGTGGAAAGTTACTTCATAGTGTTTCAGTGACAAGCCAAATCCATGAGATGTTCCTTTTAACATCACAAAGCAATGTTTATTCAATGCACCATTCTATCTAAGAATTTGGTTCTATCATTTATGGAATGATCACATATTTTCTGCCTTTGACAAATTAATCAATAATGAATGTGAAATGTTCCAACTTTATTTCAATAACAATTTCTAAAGTCTTGAAAGGCAATTACATCTTGTCCATCTGAGTTCAATTTGGAAAAATATTGCTTTGAACTCTTTGAGCCACCATACTCATTTTCTATTTCAAACTCTATGAACAAAATACTAAAAGGAACTGCAATATTGTATCTTTAAATCAAGTTTCTGTTAAACAGCAGTGCAAACTATTGAAGGCAAACCTTTGGAGCTATCCATGTGCCACAATGGTGGAAAATATTTTTATCACTTCCTACAGCTGTGATAATTGATCTGCTTCTGTATCATTGTTCTTCTTGCACTCTGGACAATGTTATAATCATCAGTTGCTTGTAATCAGAATTTTGCAATGTGGACTTCAGTTTTATCTTCAATTTTTGTAAGAGATAAAAACTAATTTGTGGCATTGGAAATGATTGATTGCATTTGCAAAATATGTATTCCTCTGCATTGAAATTTCAAAACATGGAAACAGGTCACTCAACCAGCTGCCTTGTCCTGGTTTGCAAGCTCCACATGAGCCTCCTCCCATGCTTATTCATGCCACCTATTCTACATAATCTACTCTTCCTGCCTCCCTCATAAACTTATCCAGCTCCCCCTTAAGTACATCTGCGCTAAATGACTCAACCACCATGTGGGTGCATGATTAAAGTATATTTGTAATAAATGCTCCCATGGCAACAGTGACACACTAAAATATAAAATCCTTATCTTTATAGAAACATTAAACTGGACAAGGAATCCAAACAGATTGACAATATGGAAGTTAAAAATACCTTAACATTCATCAGTGAGTGTTTTTCCAACAATAAGCACACACTTCTGGATGGTATATTAAGATTTTTTTCCCTATGATAAAAATGTTTCCTGAGAACTTTAGCTTGCGATATGTCTTAAGCATTATCTTTTCTTGACCTATATAAATGAAATATAAGTAGACTGTAAGAGGACTTCGTTTGCTTTTGGAGTTGCTAACTGTGCTGTCTTTCTCAAGATAAAATTCATTTAGCTCTATTTCAAACTTGAGTTCAGATGCTATACTCAAGTAGCAAACTATGGCATTTGATAATGTGACTTATGTTGGAGTGCAAGATTTTGGAAATATATGAGATGAAGGAAATGTTTTAAACACATTCAAAACAAAAATGCTTGAAGTCAAAGCACATAGTATATATGCCTACTACACAAGTTTGGAGGGCTTTGTCTCCTGTTGTAACTTTCATTCCACAAAGGCTTTTCACTATTTTCAAGGCACGAGCCAGAAGGCCTGAGAACACAATGTCTAAATGACCACAGCTCAACAACACTTAAGCTTAATACCATTCAAAGCAAAGGTGTGTCTGTTGCCCATTCACACCATGGACCTTCTCTACCACCATTGTGTTGATATGTGTGCCACGTGAGGTCTTAATCTTGAAACTTGCTTCAAACATCTAAAGACTGAAGTTGAAGGTGAACATCGTTACTAATGTCTGCTGTTTTTTAATATAATTTTTTCCAAAATCAGGAAAACAGATTGCTTTTCCAAGTCTTGTCATGATCCTTTATTGTTAGCTGATGATGTTTAGTGGTGGGGCAGGTTGGTACAAAACCTTGTATTGCAGGTTTTTAGTATAAGGTTTGTTCCTGTACAGGTGACAGAAATTATTCATCAATGATTCAGAGCACAGCCTCCAGATAAGTATATATTTAAGCATCTTCTACGTAATGTAGCTCTGTAACTGGAATTTGGGTCAGCTTGGTTCTGGACTGGAAGCTGCATAAGTCAAACAATTTCCTGTTAGTCCTGTAGACTCGTTCCCCTTCTGTGATGTCTTGTTGGAGGTGAAGTACAGCATTGTGGAAAGACGGACTGGTAAATTTGTGGCAGCATTAATGTATTCTTGCTTGTTACCACTCCACTCTAAGACTTGAATCTCTTGCACATGTGTTGGTTAGATGCTGGCAAGTGTGTCATTGTGAAGCAGATGTAAGTTGGAGAAAAAATTCCACAGGCAACTGAATTCACAATGGATGGTCCTTCTGATTTATAGAGTTTGGGGGAAGTAAAAGAAAAGTATCTACCATGGTTAAACCTCTTTCTCTATATTATTCTTAAGGCTGATGTGTGGCAAAGATTATGCTAGTTTTATCTCAAGGCGGACAGGGTTCAATCTGAAATTTGGGGAACTTTTATGCCTCGGAGGACATAAGTGAGGACAACCATGTTGATGACTCTCCCTCCAGCAGACAGTAGGGGGACCCCTATGTTCACACTGGGTTGGAATTATCTCTTTTCTTGAAGGTGGTCACATTCCCCAGACATAGATAATGTGATTGTAAATGTGTGATTGAGACATTATAGAACTTCTGCAGGGATATCGTCTGTTTCTGAGGCTTCATTTTTAGTTGTTAAATATTAATGGCTTGTCAGTCAGGAAAGATTGCAAAACTAGACTACATTTGGAGAAAGGAATTGCAGCATTCAAGTCAAGGATGGAATCATAGTTGAGATTTTTGAAGTGTTCTTTCCACAGCTGCATTCTACTTCTCCATTCTTGATAGGTTAAACCCACAATCATAAAGCTCAATATGGTAGGTCCTTCATTGTTCCAGCTGTAGGTAACCTCTCTCAGGATAACAGCTCTGGTAATCCCACTATCCACTCCACTTGTCCCCTCACAAAGACTCAATGGACAGTTAGCCCAATCCACAGCTGGCCTGCATAGGCCATGAGCAGACACCCTTCCGAGAACCAGTGACAACTGAAGCCCAGGAAAGCCAGCCATCTGCAATCTCCTCCAGTCTAGGGAAGCAACCATTGAGCAACTCTGTTGCTGTGACATGCAGGAGCAGAATGAGCAGGGTAGGCAAAGAACTTAAAAGATAGCTGCAAAGTGAATGAATAAGAAGATGAAACAATCAAAGTTTTTAACTAAATGTTTAAAAACTTTTGAGAAGTTGAAGACTGCTTGATTCAAGAAGGAGATCAATAACAAATAGATGGCAGCATGGAAAATATCAAGGAAACAAAAGTTTCTGGTTTATACTCTAACATTTCCTTTTGGTATTCTGCAGTCCTCTCCGAGGATCGTCACCTTGTCTTGATGGAGCGGCTTGTGAGTTGCTAAGATGCAAAGAGCGATGCCGTAAGGAGTTCTTCCATCTGGCTCTTAGCTCCTGGTGGCGTTGCCCATAGCTGTAAGGTCAAGGGGAAGGTTCCAAACAAAGAGCGCTCCAAACAGGACCTCTATGGTGGAGCTGGTGGAAGAGGATGACACATCACAACAGTAGTGAATACGGAGGAAGGCTGCAGCAGAGGATTTCCAGTTGTCTTGCATTCCATGCCACTGAATCCTGACCCCGATCAGTCAAGTAAAATGTGGTGGCTGCCTGTGTGTCCACTTCCCCAGGTTAAATACAGTCACGCACAGGCTTTCTCCATAAAGGGAGTCCCACGCTGACATCTCAGGTTCAGTCCCGTGGTGCCTGGATTGTCATATAATACCACTTGAAGACACACTAATAGACAACCCCTTAGGAGGACATCATATTCGACTCGAGTGATCACACTACTACTACTATTACTATTCTGAAGCATTGCAAGGAAATCATTTGGCCTTCAACCTCATGACCATTAAGGCTGGTAAGATGCTTCTTACCAGACCAGCTGAAGTGTTTGTAGGGAACAAACACGAGGAAATCTGCAGATGCTGGAAATTCAAACAATACCCACAAAATGCTGGTGGAACACAGCAGGCCAGGCAGCATCTATAAGGAGAAGCACAGTCGACATTTCGGGCCGAGACCCTTCATCAGGACTAACTGAAAGGAGAGATAGTAAGAGATTTAAAAGTAGTGGGGGGAGGGGGAAATGCACAATGATAGGAGAAGACCGAAGGGGGTGGGATGAAGCCAAGAGCTGGAAAGGTGATTGGTGAAAGAGATACAGAGCTGGAGAAGGGAAAGGATCATGGGACAGGAGGCCTCAGGAGAAAGAAGGGGGGAGAGGGAACACCAGAGGGAGATGGAGAACAGGCAAACAACTAAATATGTCAGGGATGGGTAAGAAGGGGAGGAGGGGCATTAACGGAAGTTAAAGAAGTCAATGTTCATACTATCAGGTTGGAGGCTACCCAGCCGGTATATAAGGTGTTGTTCCTCCAACCTGAGCTTGGATTCATTTTGACAGTAGAGGAGGCCATGGATAGACATATCAGAGTAGGAATGGGATGTGGAATTAAAATGTGTGGCCTCTGGGTAACCTTAAGGAGGTAACCTTAAAGTTGTTATTATGTTATCATGTCCAGCATAATGGCATGTTGAAAACAAGTATAATGTAATGTGGCTTGGAGTCCTAAAGTATCCAAAAAGCAGTTGCTCTTGCCTTTACATTTATTCCAGTTAGTGACTTTGCCTATGATAGGCAAGAAGCTTCAATGAGCTTCTGCTTTGATTTGCACATTGCAGCTGTTGCCCATATGCTGGACTATGATGCAGACTCAGGGTGTTTTATGGGTTTGTAGTGCAGCAGACTTCCAGGTCGGATGAGACAGAGATACCTTAGTTGTCTACAGAGCTGCAGAGATCTCCTCTGGTAATCCCCACTTGAATGGAGCAGGTTTCTTAGTATATTTGTGAGGTTCATACGTCAACTCCGTAAAGCAATGTAGACAGCCTCCAACTTGCTATCACAGAGTTAAATGTCTGGCACCATCATTTTTGAATGCACAGTGAAACTGATGCTCGTGTCACAGAGGCAATGGTAAGGCTTTCCTTCCCCTGGACAGAGCCAGACACCAGTATAACGTGTCATATAACATGTCGATCATTGCATTTCCAAATGGTTTCAGTGCCATACTGTTGATTCTCTGTTTACGGCCTGAGCTACTGGAGTGAGGTTACCACAGAGCATAACAAATAACGGTGTGACACCTATAGAGAGCTGCTCTTCACCACTTCATGCTGATTTTTTTCCCTCCTCCCCCTCCTCCTGATGTACAATAAGCCTCATGATGGCCACATTACTTAGCTTGCTGCAAGTGATGATGTGGATGAAGTGGAAAACATTGCAGACTGCATTTCGAGTGGCGCTCTCATTGAAAGTAGAATTACAGAGTCATAGAACTTGGAAACAGGTCGTTCGACCCAGCTGCTCCACGTCAACCAAGGTTCCTATATATGCTAATTCTATTTGATTGTATTTGGTCCGTATCCCTCAAAATCTTTCCTACCTATGTGCCAATCCATTTAATGTCCAGGAATGTAATTGTGAGGAATCTCACATTGATCTCCACTGAACTTATAGCAAAGCCTCCTCAGAAAGTCAATTTGACCACTGACATCTCCTTCTTCTAGTCAACCCCTTGCTAATATGCCCAGCAATAGAGAGCCCACTTCTCACCTAACTTTGTTTCAGACTTGCAACTGCAATATTCAGTTTAATAATCCTCAAAAAGCCTCCAAGTACTTGACAACCCCTTTAAATAGCCCAGGCACAATTCTCAATTCTGCTATTAATAGCTGTTTTCTGATATTTTGTCCACTTTCGATGTAATTTTCTAATTAATTTCACTGAGAAACAAATTGGTCATGGATCCTCTATTGACACTGCGTGGCAGCTTCTCTGACATCCCAAACTGTGTAGCAATGAGGAGCACCAGCAGAAGGCAAGAACTCACAGCAAGTTGATGGAACAGCAACAGAAAGGGGCAGGGGTTTGTGCCAGGTTCCCAGCACATCTGCATCAACAAGGTGTAGACGTATGCATAAAAACATATATAAAATGCAGTAAGGACCCCTTTTAGCACTGACTTAATCAGTATTCCCATTCTTGCAAATGTATCTCAAGCCTTATGCAAGCTACTAGTGTGTTTTTTTTTCTTTTTTCTTCTATTTTTCAGTTTGTTTTTGGTCCTCTATTTCTTCAAGAATGATAAAGATGTTTTACAAAGCTTTATTTCATAGCTCAGTCCTATGACATATGGAATTAGATTCATGGGTCTCTCCAGCACAATTGTATGTAACACTGATAGAATTTACAGTGGTGAGGCTGAAGGATCAGTTTTCAAATAGTAGGCTGACTTGGACAGTTCCTTGATGTCAGTTAAAATAAAACATTTGAATGCCTGTATGTTTCCGCCCTTCTAGCCTAGCTGGTCTCCATTTATATTGTTTCACAGCATTATATGGCAAGGACAATCAGTGCTGAATTTGCTGGACCATTTAAGAGGACATTAATCGCTAGCCAAAGTGCTCAGGGTCTGAAGCCACACACAGGCCACACAGGAGATGGCCAGCAACTTTTCTTCCCTTACGGAGTGATTTATTGAATTTGAATTCCCAGCTGTCACACAGGGCTTGAAAGGCACATCTCTGGATCATTAGCCCAGTCCTCCCTAGGGACTAATCAATTATCTTAACTAGTATGCCAGTACTCCAGTTGATCAGTGAGACTATGAAAGCCTCACCTGACTTCCATATATGCAGCAAATAAAGATAGGATGTGATGTCAGCTCTATTAAAATTGTTGTATGATTATGTAAACTAAACATCACATAGAGACTGAGAACAAATAGATTTTTTTCAGGTTGGAAGGATGTACCCCACGGATCAGTTTTTGGTTCTCAATTATTTATAGTTTGTATTGTTGACCGGGGGAGGGGGCAAGTGTGAGCTATCCAGGTTTACAGATGAAACAAAACTGGGTAAAGAGACTGAGGGTAATAACACTGTTAATAAGATATAGAAAGTTTGAGTGATTGGGTGAAAATTTAGCAAATACTGTTTCATGTGGGATTGTGTGTGGCCATGCACTTCAGTAGGAGGAAGCTGAATGCAGACAGTGAACACAGTAACATAGTGGTTAGCACAGTGCTTTACAGTACTAGTGATGTGGGTTCAATTTCCACTGCTGGCTGTAAGGAGGTTGTACGTTCTTTCCGTGGCTGCATGGGTTTATAACTGGTCGTTGTAAATTGTCCCATGATTAAGATGGGATTAAATCAGGGGACTGCAGTTTGAAGGGCCTCTTCTGTGTTTTATCTAACTAACTAACTAACTAACTAAATAAATAAATAAATAGAAAACCCAGGAAGGAAAAGGGTTAACTTTTGAGGTACTTTAGATGGCTTTGAGCCTGTACTCACTGGAGTTTAGAAGAATGAGGGAGGATCTCATTGAAACCTATCGAATATTGAAAGGCCTAGATAGAATGGGCATTGAGAGCATGTTTCCTGTAGTGGGAGAGTCCAGAACCAGAGGGTGCAGCCTCAGAATAGAAGGAAGTCCTTTCAGAACAGAGATGAGGAGGTGATGAATTTGTGAAATTCATTGCCGTGATTAGTAAAGGTGTCAAAGGTTATGGGAAGAAGGCAGGAGAATAGGCACCTCCACCATGGACAAAGGTGGAGGATTGGGCATGGAGCGAGCAAACCCATCCTGTAAAAACCTAGAGCTACAGGGATGCCACAGAAGCTCTAAAGACCTCATCACTGGGGGAGGAAAAATCTTTAATGGGCTACACTTTGAAAGGCAGAAAGACTGGCCCACATCAGAGAACTGGTGATTTGCTGTCAGTGCCCTATGCCCCAGTAGGGGTGACGGGTTTAATAAAAAGGAGAACAGGGTTGAGAAGGTTAATAAATCAGCCATGGTCAAATGACAGAGCAGACTCAATGGCCAAATGGCTTAATTCTGCTCCTGTGTCTTATGGATAAAGAAGAGGGGCATCAATTGTTTAGGGAGACAAATGGCACATTGGCCTCTATTGCAAGACAGTTGGCATTTAGAAATAAGGAAGTATTATTATAATTGTATAGTTTACAAGTGAGGCCTTGCCTGAAGGACTGTGCATGGTTTCAGTGCCTTTATTTAGGAAAGGATACAATAGCATTGGACACTGTCTAAAAGAAATTGACTTAATTGATTCCTGAGATGAGAGGTATGTCTTATCACGTGGCTAAATAAATTATATCCATATTGTTTGCAGTTTAGAAGAAGGAACAGTGATCTTACTGAAAGGAAAAAAATGTTTAGGAGACATAGGTAGATATTGAAACGTTCCCATGAGAGGATCTTGAACAAGGGGAGATGGTTACGAGATTTGGAAACAGTCATTAAAACTGAGTTTTTCGTGGTAAAGATGGAATTCTCCATTCTGGAGGCTTGTGGAGGTTGGGTAATTAGGATATTTAAAGAAGAAACAGATATTTTTGTAAGATTGGGGACTATAGCAAACTGGCACAAAAGAATCCAGGGGCAGATCAACCATGATAATAGTGTTTGCTGGAGCATACTTGAAGGGCCGAGTGGTCTACTCCACTCCTTTACATGTTCTTATGAAATAAGCAAACTGGATTATCCGTTTAAAATAATGGGGCGCCCCGCCCCAAACAGAACGGGTCTGCCCATATCTGTGTTGCGCATGTGTTTTTTAAAAAAAAATTAACAGATGTTTTAAAGCTGAAAATCAGCATACACTCATTGACTGTGAAACATCACTTCAGAAAGCATCAATGCTCCTTGGCACCACTGCTGTCGTCACAAACTGTTGAAATGGTTTCGATACGGATTAGATGGGCCGAATCGCCTGTTTTATGCTGTATTTTTCTATGACTCTATAGTTCTGTTTCAGGTTATCTGCTCCATATAATCCTTGAAAACTGAAGCGAAACAGAAACTTCTTGGGGAACTCGGCGGGCCAGGCAGCGTCAGTGCGGCAGGGGACCGGTCCAAGAGATCTCCGGTCACGGTCATGACTCGAAACGTTGACTTTCCCTTCGCCCCCACAGATGCTGCCTGACCTGCAGAGTTACTCCAGCAGTTTTTGTTTTCGCCCCAGATTCCAACACCTGCAATCACTTGTGTCTCCTTTAAAACTAGAATCGGTTTCTCGTCTGCATTTCCCCATTGAGAAGGTTCCTGGTAACCATAAACCATCCGATCTGATGCTTCCATCTGACTCCGTGTAAGGACGTTTCACTAGTCAGTCAGTGTGTTGGGTGGACGAGTGATCGGCTAATGTATTGTTTAATTCTGATAGGCGGTTTTTTTTACTGTGCAAAATTTAGGCAGCGTTGAACCGGGTTGACCTTCCCTGAAATGGTTAACAGAAAATTCTGGAATTGCTCAGCAGATCATTCAGCAGGCGCAGAGAGAGAAAACACCTCGAGCGGAGAAGCTCACTCCGTTTCAAGCTCCGGAACCATTTCCAGCATCTTGTGTTTATATTTCGGTTTCCCGGCTAGGCATTTGAACTTCCCGCTTCGAAACAGATGAAACAAACCGGCCGTCTTCCAAACATCATTCACCACTGTCTCGTTCAGACAAATTGGCAGGATGAGGAAAATTTACTGTTTGGAGGGGTGGACCGTGTGTCACTGTGGGTGCCGAGCATTGACAGGGTGACTGCCTCCCTTTCCGAGATGCCGGGCCGGCCGGAGCTCCCACCCGACTTCGCTCCTTCTCAGGGAAAAACCGTGTCAGTGTGTTGCTGGAGCTGTGTGTGTGTGTTGGCGAGAGGAGTCGGCTCCTCCCTCTGGGGGGGCTCTGAAGGACGAATTCGGTTTGCGCTGTTGGTGCGCTGAGCTGTCAGCAGTGCGCAGGAGGTGGAAGGAACGGGGAGGGGAAATTCGGTCACTGGTTACATTCAAATCTTGACTGAGTAGCCTTACATGCACCCCGCTAACTTGCAACGATTTTTGTATTTGCTATTGTTTATGATCCCCGGGTTCACAGACAGTTGCTTTGTCCAGTGGCCCGATTTTCCTGTGCGTGTGTGTGTGTGTGTACGGGAGGGTTGGGGGAATGCGGGTTCACTCCCGGAGGTTAACAGAGTAACCGATTATGGTGGTGACGGGGGAGATCAAAGCCTTGGTTTGCTTAAGCGTTAGAGAGGCTACTTTTTCGCCGTGCAGAATTTATTATCAACCTTTCTCCCGCACCCTATTCACATGACTGAGCCTGCAACGTCTATTAGGTTCGGTAACAGCGAGAGTGGACACACTCGACCCTTGCCCGGTCTCCTGGGGGCTAATGAACGCGATTCGGCTTTCGCAGTGGTGACGGTTCGGTTACATTACATTGGCTTCCAGAAATCCCACTGAAAAGTCCCAGTTTGCTGACTAGAACAGTCCCCGGCCGTTCAATCTAACATTTCCTCACAGCCGAGGTGTCAAAATTCCCTAGACGCAACTGAAATGTTGAACTCTGAGGCCATCAAATTAGACTAAACACCTCCCGACGCTGCTCTGAGAAAGCGTTGCATAATATTGTTCTGCGACCCCATTAGACCTAACAGAACGGAGCTGCACGCGATACCGGTGCTGTTTCGCATTAAAAGCTTCCCCTCGGCGCGGCAGCAAATCTCCTCCCCGTGACTGGGTCTGTGTTTGTCAACAAATCCTGCTCGGCGTATACAATCAGTCTGGGCTTTCCAGCGGACGGGTATAAAGGCTTTCGAACAACCCGTTCGGAAACAAGCCAAGCGCGAAAACTGAACACGCTAACAATTTTCTCCCAAACATACAAGATCCTAAATAACCATGCGTCTCGATTGTTTTTGACAATCGTTCCGGATCCCCGCTGTAAACAAAATGTTACCACTGTTAATTTTATTCTAAAAGGCGCGGTTTGGGGGGGTGGGGGGGATTGAAAATGCAACCGTTACTTCAAATTGCAAGTAGGTATTTTCAGCTGTACAGCGAAAAATGATCCTTGGTTCTAACAGCGCATGTATTACACTATCTCGCCACACAATGCTAATCTGAATAAATCTAACGTGATCTCTGAACAGAGAACATGTTAATCTTCCTTTCGTAGAAGGTACGACTATTAATTGGAGCATGACATTATTAATATCATTAATATAATGCCTTTTATTTTTTTTCTAAATCACCACACTCCTTTTAAAAAAATGAAACGACCGACTTTAAGGTTGACTGTTAACTCTACAGGGGCATGAACCCTATTCGCGCCAACTGCTACAACACACACTTTGGAATGAGAGAGAGAGAGCGAGAGAGAGAGAGAGAGAGCGAGAGAGAGAGAGAGAGAGGGCCAAAGCTCTGCGTGTGAAAGAAGGGTCTGACCCGCGGAACGCCGCTGTTTGTAGTCTTAGCAGATCGCTGCCACGCCACAGGGGCAAACGAAAGAGAGAGAGGATGCGCGGGAATGCGGGCGCGCGCGTGTGTGTGTCTATGTGTATGTGTGTGTGAGAGAGAGAGAGAGAGCGTGAGTGAAGGAAGAAGGGAAGGAGAAAGAGCCGCACTAGTCATTTTCATAGATTGTATCGAACGCGCGCAGACGTAAACAATAATGTCACATTGGAAGCAGGCATTCACAAGCGATGAGATAACATTGCCAAGATCACCCACCTCCCAAATGATTCCGTCAATACATCTGATTAGCAAGTTAGTCCAAAGGTTGACATAAACATGCCGCAAATACTTTTATTCTTTGAACTCAAAACAAAGCATCCGCACATCACATATCAAACTTCATTCGCGTTCTATTCGCATCATATACATTGGAGTTTTGATGGGAATATGGACTGTCAGTTATACACTACAAATCCTTCGTAACCAAGAGCCAAAGACAGTGAATTGTAAAACAGCGTTAGACAACAGTGCCCACATTTCACTAAATTGTCCTTAAATAACCGTATCAAGTTTTGAAGAAGAAACAGTAATCCGTATACATCGAAGCGAAAGCAAGCCGCTGCCGTGACTGGAGTAGAAAGGTTTGTTTTCCTTCGACTAATTCAAGGCAAATCACTTTCCCCGGTGTATGCGCCTGTGGGATTCTTTCAGTCGGGGGATTACGCTCTCTGTTGGCTGAGATCGGGATCAAAAGAGCCGAATACTTTCACTGTTACCGCGGGCTCAACGACACGCCTCACTCAAAATTTTATATCATTCATAGAATCCAGAGCTTAAAGGGGCACCGTAGCATAGAGTTGTGCATCTGTGAAGAAGGGTAGGATGGCAGTGGGAGGGGGTGGATGGGAGAAATAGCCACAGCGAGCAAGAAATGTGTGGCTTGTATACGTGTGTGTTGGTGTGCCTTTCACGTTTATTGTAGTGACACGATATTGTGGTTAAGAGAGCAATTTCTAAGTGCTTTTGACGAGGTGATGGGCACATTCAGGGTTAATAATTGCGCGCCGGTACAATTTAAGTTGGCTAGTATTTTAAAATTGAAAGATGTATTTTTCTTGTTTGCTGAATGAAAATCCTCAGTACGTACGTAAGACAAATAAAAGGATTATACATAGACCAAACAAAACTTTTGTAGAGGATAAATCTATTATAACTATTTACATGTAGAAAGTTACTTTGAGATTGTGCTTTAGGGATTCCCTAGATAGGTCGCGGACACCTACCTACAATGACAGCTGGAGAACGCTGTCCTCCTTCAGCTTTCACTCTCAGTTCCAAAGTGAACCGCTGTCGAGGGAGCTCGGTGGTCGTTCGGAGGCGCAGCTGGTTTCCCGTGCCCGCGAAATAGAGCAATCTGCCCGGGCTGTGATCGTGCGGCGGCGGATGCGAGGGCGGCAGCTGCCGAAGGGGATGGTCCGAGTGCGGCCGGGACACTGCCCGCTTGCCACGGGGCAGCCTGGTGCCACACGATCCCGCTGAGTCCGTCCCGGCGCCAGCTTGGTGATCCAGAGCCAGTAGGAGGGCACGTTTAGTGCGATGGAGTTCACCTGTCTTCTGCCCGTCACACTCCGACCCCATGCCCAGGGCTAAAACACACAGAGTGGTCAACAAACTCCAAACTTGCATCTTCATTACAATCTCTCGTCTGTCTGTCCCTCTCACTCACTCACTCCCTCGCTCTCGCTCTCTCTCTCTCTCTCTCTCTCACACTCGCTCTCTCTCTCTCTGACTCTCTCGCTTACGAGTTTCCTCTTCTGCCGCCTCAACCACAATGATCCGCTACACAGAACCTTTTTTCTTAATAAGACACGACCCCCTTTCTTGCCTCCCCCCTCTCAAATACGCACGGAACAGAGATGGGTAAACAAGAATATGCTAATTTATCAGCCTGCACCAGTGAAAGCACCACCTTCCCCGTGTTCCCATTGAGAGGATTCTAGTAACAGAATGCAATCAATCAGTTTCTTACTTTTACCCCACCTCTGAGTGCCTGGGGTACCCCGACTGAGACACAGAGGCGAGTTTTGGGTTAATTTCCGACCTGTGACTGGTTCCTTTCGCAAGATTTAGTCCCATTCTAGAAAAGGGAGGCGGGAAGCATATCTTTCATTTAAAGTTACATTATTGTATTTATTAAAATGAATAGAATTTCACACGACGGAGCAGTCAGCGACAAGTGAAACAAGTAAAACCCGGGTGACGTTTTCCGCTCGTCTGGTGTTTGCTGCTTTGTTCCATGATTATCATTACTATTATTTATTGTTATTATTATTAGTCCCGTGCCCTGAAGCACTTCGGAGCCCAGGATAATGTTTGTATGGGGGTTTTTTTGGCCGAATTTTAGCCACAGGTGACCGGGGAAGCAGCCGCCTTCCGTGTGTGTGAGTGTGTGTCGTGTGTGTAATTGAATGTGTGATTGGGGACGGTGTTCAGCGCTTTTCGTGCACGCTAGCTCCTCCAGATGTTATTCCCTTGAAATTTCACTTCAAACGCGCCGATCGGAGCTCCGTCTGAGAGAGCTTTCATCCGATCGGGGGCAAGTCTTGGGACTGAAAGGAAAGGGAGACCTTGATCGGAAATGTTTGGGTTGCTTAGGTGAAAGACGCTTTTCACTGAAAGCATGCTTCGCTTGATTTGACCTTAATACTGAAAGCGAATGCCGTAGTCTAGTGGGATCTTGTCAGTAGTTTCCCACCTGAAACATGTTGCATTATTAATAGAATTTCTATCAGTGTTATTTTTCCCCATAAACTAGTATAACTGGATTAGAAAAAAGGTAAAGGATGCAGTTTCTTTTTCGATCGAAAGACTGCGAGATTTAGCTGGAGGTGTCCGGTTACTAGTGAGCGAGTGAAGGTGAGATGAGAGGCAGTGTATAAAGAATAAATAATGTTAGTTTATCTAAAACCCAAATAACAAAAGCAGGACTCTGGATTGTCACCCCCTCTCAGACCGGTTTCTTCCTCGGGTCAACTGCACACCCCACCTTCCCAAAAAAGATCGATTAGAAATGTAGCACTGAGGGATATATTGTCCAGGAGCGCTGAATTTCTCCCGAAACGTCCCGAAAAGCGGGACTTAGTAACGACTTCCAGAGCTTGGAAGAGACCCGCCACTAGGTTGTGAATTAAGGACTGGAGGCCCTGTGATGTTGGAACCTTCTCCGGGTCCTCCCGCACTGTATTGGTCGGACCCGAGTTCCTCCCACACCGCCAGCTTCCAATGTACATAGAGGAATGAAACGAAAATTAAAGATAGCCAATGAGGGTTCCTCCTCCTCCTACTATTCCTCCTACTACCGCGAACACGCTGAGGGAGCAAAAAGTACTGTGTTTTTTTTTGTAGTGGATAGAGGGGGAAGAAATTGTGGGGACATTTAATAAACGGACAGTTTGAGGGATGATTCAGAAACTCGCCCACCCCTCCTGCTCTGATATCCCTGCAAGAGAATAATGGCTAATGTAAAACGTTGCATGGAATTAATTTCGTTGCTAATAGATTTTAGCGCACTCGCCAAGCAAGCAAGGTGCTTCCTCATTAATGATACCGTCATTTCTATTCAATGTTGTTGCGGTAAAAACTTGCGCCAATACGCACTCTGGAACCATTTTCGAAATAGTGATTTGCTAACCCGAGATAATTCAACACTTATTCTCAGAGAGAACTAAATCCTTTAAACGCTCAGCGCATTTTAACACGGTGGCATAACCGTAGGACAGGTTTTAATCAAAATTTGCGTAACTTTTTGTCGATTTCCAAGTGACACTGATTTCAATCATTTCTATCTACTGACGTAAACCAGGAGAATCTGTTTCAGTTCCCGCTCTTTGACCTTTCTCTTCCCATATTTCCCACCAGCAGGTCATTCAGACTGCGGGTCTGAATGCTGGATTACTGCAGATGTTCAACGGGCATTTAGTTTAGTAGAACTTTTCGACTTGCTTGTTTCACGCTTTGCGTTCTTCATGGTGGTACTTTATAATAATACGGATTTTTTATTCTAACGTGAGAAGTGTTCGCGATAGGTTAGAACAAAAAAGGATCGAATCCCGTGCGTTCCATTTCTTTTGCGGTGTAATTGCGAAAACAAAAACTTTCTATTTACTTTCACTTTGTAACCCATTTTAATGAATGAATTTGTAACTCAGCGGGTCACGCACGCTTGGACGCGTGTCTCTTCAGTGTAACGGAGAAGAGTTGATTGCAGTTGTTGAACCTCATCACATCAGCAATAGTGTCAACCGCGCACTTTCTCACCACGGGCCCCACGGCACCGACTCTCACTCACTTCGTTGCACAGTTGGGTAATTACATTGGGAGTTTGTACAAATACGTATTATCAAAATATCATGAAAAATCAACTGGTGCTAGTTACTATGCCAGAGCCCGATTAAACAAGCATATTTGATAACGGACAAGCCCTACAACTGAGCAATTTCCATAATACTTTCAGATTTGTTACATCGTTATCGCGTAGTGTTTCATTCGTAAAATTGTCCAACACATCTGGACTAAACTGGAAACTGCAGAATGAATTATCCAGTGCTTGGTTCATGTTTTCTGAAACATCGGGACAACTTTGAGAACTTTTCATCCATACTGCTGTCAGTGAGGGAAGTCTGGATCCCGAGATCCCACCTAATTAATCACCTAACGAAATAACTGAATGATATGCTTCACTTTTCCTCGTGAATTCCTTTGCTGCAATACCTGGGCGTTTGCTGCTGCTGCTGGACACAGCCGCGCAGAGGGATGACGACTTTATTCCGGATTGTATACGGAGTTCATTGAGTTTTCGGCGGTGAATGGCCTAACTGCTCAGACAGTTGATCTGAAACTGGCTGGATTCTGAGCTCTCCTGCGCTTCTGTCAATGGTTTTCTCCACCCCCAATCCCTATCCCTCCCCCCCCCCCCCGTTATTTTTCTTCTGTTTTAGTTTTCGTGTCCCACTGTTGCAGTGAGTCAGTTTTTACTCAGTGCTATTTAAGCTTGCATCTCATTGCAGAACTCCAAGCCAATGAGATGTTTACCACACTGAAACAGTGGGCAAAACAGATCTCTTAAACCCTGTTGGAGGATGGTCTGGACTCACCATGTAAATGGTTTAACCAATTCACTTTTCACGCGGGAAGTCTGGGCAAGAGGGGAATAACCATTCCTCCATTTAGTATCCCGTCTCTACAAATGACGATTGACACAGTTTTTGCCATTAATTTGCACTGGGCACAAAAAATGATCTTAACGCAATAACATTAAGAAATACGTTGGGAAACTAAGAATATGTGCAAAAATGTGAACAGATTTTGGAGTATATCACAGCGATTCTGTATGCGCGAAGAGAAGCGTGCCCTTCATATATTTTGTTTGAATTAAAACTTGGCCAATGGTTCATTACTAGAGTTCCAAAAGATAGCTTATAAAAGCAGGTTCATTTTCTCCCTCCTTAGGATGTTCAATGTCCTGTCCAACGCTCTGGAATAAATACTCCTTGTTACTTGTAAGTTCAAATAATTTCCCATAATTTTCACATACATTCTAAATATTGGTATAGCTTTTTTTCCCGAAAGATTAGCCCATACAATATTCACCCCCAAAATATACTGGCTTGAATGTTACTTGGAAAAGAGTTGAAAGATTTACGAGCTAAGCAGACCAATGGACAAATTGGTCTTTAATGCGTTATCGTCGCAAAACAAAATGGATTAGTCTAATATATGTCAACCGAAACGACCTAATCACTGAACTATTAGCACGCTATGTTCGGTAGCGGTGAAGTCTGCATTGATTTTTCAGTGAAAATGAACTCGATTGATCTATTGATTTAGACTCATTTGAATGAACTCCGAATCATTAGTTGACGAGCAAAATACTATTTTCGTATTCCGGAAGTAATGAACTTGACAACTCTTAAAAATCAGTTGTATAATGGTTCAAAAGTGCGAGAGGAAAGGTTACATGGAACCCCCTAATAATAAAGGAATACTAATAGTAGTTTTACAATGCCTGCTCTTTGACAGACCTCCTTGGAGAATTGGTCTTAGAGTAAAACTTGCAAATCACCCCAAATTCCAAACTATATTAATAATTTTAACATCTGTTTAAAAATCTTCACATGCAGGCCAAATGCAGGATGACTTGCTTTAAAGATGTCGGAAGGCTCGCGCACTGGCGGACGTTGAATTCCGCGCCGGGAAATTGTCTTGCGCGCTCCTGAATGCTGCCTGGTTGTCGATCGAGCGTCTATAAATAAAGAGGTCCCGTTATCCCCTTCTCAACGGCATTACGGGGCTCTGCAACGGACAAGTAAGATTATTAATCCAGTTTTGTAAACCAATAGATTAGTTTATAAAGTTTCCATTTTGAAGTTTGTTGTCAAATCAATTAAAATAAAAGCAGAGAGACTGGGATATTTTCTTTCATCCTTTAACAGAGCCTCCAGCAAAGCAGTCATAGAATTCTTTTTACTCTCGGGATTATGTAGCCCCGCTGTGTCCTAAGAATTTTACCTTTGCAGTTACAACTTTTTGTACCCCCATTCTATCTTCAGGTGTATGATATGAGGTAGCACACTTGTAAGTGGGCCAAAACCAAATAAAGGGTTGATTTTACTGAAACTTTCGGAATGGTCCTAATCTGGAAGTTGTCGTTCTGGGGAATTGTGAATATATATTTATTAAACTGTTTGCATAAAATGTATCTGCACTGCAGTTCTATTGAAAGAGTGTGGCGATTGCATTGAATTCATGTTGAGAAATCCAGTTCCAGATTGTTATGGTTTTGCAAGATTTTTAATTCATTATAATGGTAATGATTTACTTTAATTGAATTACCAATCAAATGACTCTTAAAAATACCATTTTCATCTTTTTTGCTATGATTGAATCATCTAAAGTTCAACTTTTGAGTTGAAAATTTAGGCATAATATGCTTGTTCAACAATAGCTAGGATGATTGTGTGTTGAAATCAGGCTGAATGAGAAATAACAATTTGAGGTTGGTATAATTTAATTAACTAAGCAAAATCATCCTTCAGAATAAGCCTAAAATATTTGATCTATAAAAGATTTACTAGAGCAATTTGTCAAGTATAGGAATAACACACAAGCATGAGGCAGTCAATAGTAACACCAAGCCAAGGTGAAAAATAAATTAAACTTAAGCAGCTTTTTTAGTATTGGGAAACATCAAGTCTGCACAATTTCCAAGGGTACATGCACATGCAAAATATTAGGCATCTGAAAGTGACTGAGCCACATAGAGTAAGATTGTTGCAAATATAAGCATTGAATGTACACAAAAAGTGGCATATTTCACCTTTTCCTTTTCCTAGGCATATTCAGCCTACTTTGAAGAACTATCCCTCTTCTCCCGATTTTCAGCTTTTTCAGTGCCAAGTTAATGTTGATCGAGAATGGGTTTATTTCTGTGGTTAACAATCAAGAAGACATTTTTACTGTTCACAAATGTAAAAGTAATGTCATATTTTTATATAGAAGCTTGCCCCTGAAGTGATTTAAAAATGTTGATAATCTCTAAAGGAGTAATAATACCTTTGGTCCTGTGAATTGAAATAATCAACGACCAAGCACCAAGTCTCTAAATTGATATTGTTCATTTATTTCACACCCAACAATTGTGCATATTAATTTCACTTGTCTGCATTCAGATCTGAATCAGATTTTTTTTATTCGTTACCTTCTTAAAAATAATGCATCAACGTAATTTTTTTAAAAGTTATTAAAATGTTATCAGGGAGTATCTTCTTTTGGAAGGCAACTTTTATCCTTCAAAGAGTTTCCTGCTTCTTCTGAAATGACATCAATGGTGAAGAACTCCAAACTATTCTGTATATAGCCAAATTGAAAAGTCTATAGCTGATAAATGATATTCAAAGTAAGAGATGGAAAGGAAAAGACTTCCTTAAGGTAGCTTCCTTTGTGAACACAGAACATCCCAAAGAATATTGAAAGATTGGACATTCTAGTTCATTGGACTTTTATTGTTGTGTCACTGAAACAAGTTTCAGAAGAGTTGATAAGACCTTGAATGCACTGCTTGTTTTAAAATTTAGTTGTCTTGTACTCAAATATTTGCCTAATTTATTGTATTTCTCATGCGATTTCAAGTCATGCTCGAGGCAGACCTTTGCGTAATTCAACATTGGTAAAATCAAAACCATCTGTTTGGACTTATTCCCATCCCTCATTGTGGATGCCTGCTCAAGCTCAGTTCAATACCGTGCAACCTTGGTGTCCTTTACTTTGAATCTGTGCATGTCTGACATTCAGTCCCTCATCAAACATGCCTATTTTTACAATGAAAATCACCATCTCCTATTGCCAAATGCTGCTAAAGCTCATATCTCATGTCATCTTCACTTTGCCTCTTCACAACATGCTGGTCTGGAAAATTCCACCTGTCCATTCAGAGCTCCATTGCGTTATGCTTTACAAAATTCTCTCATTGCTCTCCCCTCTCAAAGCCCTCCTTCACTTAAAAATCTTTTAAATTTTACAAGGATTTAACTAATTGTAATGTGCATCTTTAGCCTATAATATCTCAGTATGCATTTGGTGATAGTTATTTAGACAGAAAACCTTGTGAGAATCATAGATTCCAAAGCACAAATAATGTGATTCTGGTAATTTCTAGATGCTGTAGTCATGCATTGCAGGTGTGGAAGCAATAACACAGATGTTTGGCTAAAGTATCCTGCAAACCAGGGCTTGGTATTGAGCACAAAATATCTGCATAAGTATCTGAAATATCCAACAGGATAAATGGCTCATTGGGATGGGCTGATATTTCATCTCAATCCTAATCCAAAAGGGAAGCTATAGTGTTACATGTTTCTTATCTACATTTTTAGTACAATAACAGAAGTTTGAAATACAGACTGCTCTAATTTCTGCCAATTACAATTCCCAAGTAAAATGACAAATACATACCTGTCCTCTTCTTTATAGGCTGTACTCAGATTTGAGAATGACTTATTTCTACTGCAGGTCTGTAGGGCCTGAGTGGACAGATAAGGCCAGTGCTGGACCAGACCTTGGTACCACTGGGGGAGAAGGTGCTTGATGGGCTGGATATTTGGTTTATTTGGAAGTGATGCATTTATGACAAATATATATGTTTATTCTGATAAGAGAGCTCAATCAATGCTTTGATTTTTCTCATGTTTTCTTTCCCCTTTCAGATCATTTCTGTTGAACGTAGGAAAATGCTACATTTGTGTTCACAATGTGATGTATCATCTCAGCAATATTAGTCATACTTATTTAATGGTGACTTTTGATCAAACCTTGTATGCTAATTGGCTTGCTGGAAATGCATTCTTGTGTTCAAATTTGTCTTAACTCTCCTTGAGATCAGATTTTCTTTAGTAGATCTCTTTAGATAATATTTGACAAAATCACAATTTGGAAGTGCTTTATGAGAGAGAATTTATGAATATTGCTCTGCAAGGCTCCCTCCATTTAGCATTGTCAGCTAGTCATTATTAAGAACTAATGTTTCTGGCAGTCCAGAGTTGTTATGCACCTGATAACACAACCCTGGTAAAGGATCAATAGTGGATATGGAGAAGGTGCACTGATGATAGGAAATAAATACAATAAGAGGTTTAGTTTGGGATTCAGGGATCACAAACTTCTGATAGTTACTTTAATGAATATTCTACCTTTGACTCTGAATAAAAATGTAGATTCCACCATTGAATATGAATAGTGGAAATGCTATCTATTTATTATGAATGGAAAGGAAAATTCCACCCACTGATTTTGAATGATGTCTATGCTCCATCCATTCACTGTGCAATCAATCTGACCATGGGACTCAGCATCTTTTACAGATTTTGCACCTTATTCTTTTCAATGAGAGACATTGATCATGTGGATAGTCAGAGGATTTTTCCAAGGGCAAAAACGGCTAACATGAGAAGGCACAGTTTTAGGTGCTTGGAAGCAGGTATAGAGGAGATAGCAGGGGTAATTCTTTTGCACAGAGAGTGGTGAGTGCGTGGAATGGGCTGCCAATGATGGTGGTGGAGACAGATATGATAGGGGCTTTTAAGAGACTCCTGGATAGATACCTAGAGCTTAGAAAAATAGAGGGCTATGGGTAACCCTAGGTAATTTCTAAAGTAAGTACATTTTCGACACAGCATTGTGGGCCGAAGGGCCTGTATTGTGCTGTAGGTTTTCTATGTTTCTAACCCAGAAGTATCAATAGAAACATCTTTGTGACCAAAGCATTCTGTTCAACAACTTGTTTTTGTTAGGGAAACAAGCAAATTTGTATTTCTAGAGAATGGTGCAAAGGAGCTTGTAGCAGATAAATCACAGGGAATCCTTTGAAGGATTTTCTTACACAATAAACTAACTCATACACCTAAAGTTTTAACTGTTGAAAAAATGATGGTAACACTCAATGCACCAGTCAACATTTTTGAAGGGAATAGATAAACTTCATTCTTCATTAGAAAAAGCTTAAGTCATTGAAAATAAAAAAGAAACCTATTGATAGTTCAGGATGAAATCAGCGCATGAGAAAATATTTTGCTGCATCGTCAAATGAGTAGAGTTGTGGTCTGAGATTTGGTCTTAATTTTGCTAAGGTGAAAGTTAATTGGAAACCTGAAATCTAATCAATACAAACATGGAAAGTAAAGCAGGCTTCTATTAAATAAAAGAGAATAACAAAATCTGCATTCCATTTTAGAGATTTTTTATTCCTTGCTTTCTTGAAAACAGCGCCTGCACAATCATGAATGGATGGATGTCAACAAAGTAATTAACCAATAATTTTTTCAGACTGTAACCATTTAGCTAAATTTAAGTAGGATCACTTTCTCTTCTATAATGAACACACAATACTGCTTTGACTTATAATGTTGCTCTCAGTTCTCTTAGAATCAAAGTAAGTAAGTCAGTTGAATATATAATTGAGTCTATTGGTAAATGAAATGGGCTTAAATAAAGCAAAATTTAATATTAACTTTGGTTATCATCTAAACAATAGGTGGTGAAATCCTAATCTGAAAACTGAGTGTGAGCATTGGATTAGTATTGTCCGTAAGTTAGAAATAACAGTATGTTAACTGCTTACACATAGAACATACTAACATTATAAATGTATGGACCCAATAACAGTATGAATGTATTGACTAAACAACACTGTTTTAAAATATTTCTTGCAATTATTTTTATAAATATAGTTTCTGAAATATAATTTTAAAAGTGAGCAAAATACCATGTAAAGAATTATGCAGCTTTGTAAGGATGGCAATGTGTTCAAGTGACCAGTTAGTACTGGTAATAAAATTATCCTTTCCCCCCAGTTTAAGTACAAATTTTGTGTACTTAATTTGTACTTAAAAAAAGTTTAATTTGTACTCAAAAAAATACCCGAATATTTTTGATGGTGTTGAGTGGTGCAGAGAGCATGTAATCAAAACAACATTTAATCCCATTGTTCTATTTTAAAGCTGTAGAACAGTGATATTGAATACTCTGTCAGCCAGGTTCCTCAGTAAGTGCTAAATTTGGTAGCATTGCTGTACCTCACCTCTAATCAGCTTCTCACAGGATGGACCTGATCATAGAACCTCCAGGACCACAACCTTGTCGTTGTGTTAGGAGGTTTATGTGCCTTAATGACCCAGGGAGCTACATTGGATGGAGTCAGGGCTTTATGCTTTGACTCTTACTAGGGTCACCATTGCCAAACAGGTCAAAAGGGTAAAGGCCAGACTAAGAGTGGTCCACCTGATTCTATGGTTCAGCTCAGGGCTAACACTCTGACTGGTAAAACAATATTGTTACAGAAACAGCAGTGAAGAATCCTTCCACATCTGAGTGTGAAGGTATTCCTGAGTCTCTACCTGGGACTTGCATGACAGACAATAGTGAGAAATGAGAGGAAGCTACTGACATGATGAAGGAAACCCTGAAAACTGACTGAGATGGAGGACCTTAATTGCTGCCCTAAATGCCAGTATTGTAAAGAAATAAAATGCAATTGGTGGGAAAGCTTTCAACCATGTCACTTCATCTCCAGATTCATCAGTTAACCATAAGTGTGCAGATGGTGCTTGTGTGTGAACATTCTTGGAAAAAAATAATCATCATGCAAAGAAGAACATCTGCTAAATGAATGACCTTTCTTCCCAATGGTAGCTGGGAAATGGCGGCACAGACTGGACAGTGGGGATCTTTGATGATGGATGTTGCTTCTTAAGGCAGACCCTCCCTTATGTGCTACCAATGTTTGGGAAGGAAGTGCCCATGATGTATTGGGCAGAGTCCATTATTCCTTGCAGCTCCTTGTGTTCCTGTGCATTCAAATTGTTGTATCAGACCATGATGCAACAGTCAGGCTACTTTCAACAGTACATCTTTAGAAGTTTGTTAGAATGTTTAGTGAAAATCTAGCTCTCCTTAATCTTCTGAGAAAGTTGATAGTGTGCTTTCCTTATGATTGCATCTACATGTAACTCTCGCTTCGGCTAGCGGCTTAATATAGGGGACGATAGCCCCCAGTCTGGCCAAACTTAAGAAATCTTGTTTGGGTGGATACTGTGCCATGTGCCCCCGTAACAATTCAACACCATGAAACAACAAAAGTACATAATAAGTGATTAAATGATTGAGCTTTGTAATTCTTAATTTGACTATATGGTTAAAAAGGAAAACAAAAATAAGAAAAAGGGCCCTTCTCATGAAACAGTCTAATGCGCAATGTTGAAGCTCACTGATAAGGCTGTTTGTCCACCATCGACCTCCTATTGTCACTGACCTTCTGACCCTCGCTCCAAGTCCACTTTGGACGAGGTCTACCAACTCTCTTCATTCGCATCTTCTCTCCTCATCTCTCCCCAGCAAAAGACCACAAATTCCCGGCTCCCAGACACAAAAGAAAGAATAACATCCTGCTCATTGGCTAGCATGCCCTGTTATCTCCAGCCATAACCCAAACATTGCTGCTGCAGAGAAACCATTACTTCAGCAGTGGAACATTACAGAGAAGCCATTACATTAGAAGTAAAACCTTACAGCGCGTTACATACAGTAAACACTGCATCCAAGATGAGTCATCTAATACGTTAAGGCCCAAAAGTTTAACGTTGCTGAATCTCTCCATCATTGATCCCCCAAAGTAGACTTTTACATGTTTGCCCTCCTTTTTCACCCTGAGGCCAATAATCATCTCTTTAGGTTTGCTGATCTTGAAGAGAGGTTGTTCTTGCCGCAGCACTCAGCCAGGTGACCTATCTCACACCAGTCAGCTGCCTTATCTCACCTGTGATTCGTCCGACATCAGCAGTGTCATCAGCAGATATGAAAACAGCACTGGAGCTGTGTATGGTGAATAGAGCAGGGGGCTAAGCACACAGCTTTGAGGTGCATCTGTGTTGATGATCAGAGAGGAAGATATGTTATTACAATCCACCGAGGTTGAGCTCAACCAATGAGGAAGTTGAGTCTCCAGTTGCAGTTGGAAATGGAGAGGCCCAGATCTTGAAGCTTGATATTGAGTTTAGATGGGATGAAGTGGATGAAAAGCAGCTTGATGTACAAGTTTCAGATGGTCCAGAGCAAAGTGATGAGCCAGAGTAATTGCATCTGCTGTTGACCTGTCATGGCAGTAAAACTAACTTTTTCTTTCCACAGATGATCTGTAGTGAATTTCTACATTTTCTGTTTCTGGCTAACATGATGCAAATAATCAGATGAGAGACATTACAAAATATTCAAACAATATTTTGTAAGGGCAGGGGATGATGTTGTGATTGTTGTTGCAATCTATGCTATAGTTGATGTAATATTAAAGGTCCCACATATAGAAGTTTCAGCAGTTGCTAGGAAAACACTCAACAACAAAGACTTTGTTTCCTGAATACTTTTTGGGTGTATCTGATGGATTTTGGGCTGCTGATCATAAAAATCACCATGAAATTTCCCTACCACACACCTTTTTTTAAAAAAAAATCACCTATATTTGTTATTTCAATTCATAGTTCAAGTCAATTAAAATGTTGTGACAAAGTAAGATGAAATAGTTTCCATCTTGTCCAAGCATGCGTGGACATGCTTCGGCAGGGTAGATGCTGCATGGTAGGAAAGGTTTTAGAAAGGCAATAAATTTCTGTGAAGAACTTCGATAGTTGAGACAGATATGACTATTGCCAAGATTAAGGAAGGCATTTGTGTTGGCCCACAAATTGAACAGGTTATCAATAGCAGGCAATTCAAAGAACTTAGAGTGGTACTGGAGAAAATCACATGGAAGGCATTCAAGGATAAGCTTGAAAATTCTCTCGGCAACTACAAAGCACCAAGCTACGTGCAGCTGGTTGACAACATGCTTCAAGCATACAAAACCATGAAGTGCAACATGTCACTACAGATTCATTTTCTGCATTCTCATTTAGACTTCCTCCCTGCAAGTTTTGGCACTGTCAGTGACAAGCGTGGTGAAAGGCTTCACCAGGACATTGTAATCCTGGAGAAATGGTATCTGGGCAACTGGAATACACCAATGCTGTCTGATTATTGTGGACACATAAATGAGAAGCCCTGGACACTGAGTGCAATTGAAAATCATCAACAAAACATTTTTAGCTTAGTTGAACTATTGCAAAACTGGAGCACTGTTATGCAGCTATATAATTGCATTATATTTAATAGAAATTATTTTCTTGTTTCTCCACATTTCTACATGTTTAAAATAGTTTGAAATTATATTTATGTTCAGCTTCAAGCAGCCTATCATAAACAGAGAAAATTACTGAGAAAGCAACAGTTTTGAAAAGAAAATGTTGTCCAATGAAATTAATATTCACTATGTCCTAGAGTCATTGAGTTATACTGCACAGAAACAGCCCCTTGGTCCAAACTTTCCATACCGACCTAGGTGCCTATCTATATAATTCCCAATTTCCTGAGTTCAGTTCATCCACCTTTCCTGTCCATGTACCTGTCCTCTTCCTCTGATGGTTCATTCCATTTATCCATTACATTTTGTGTGTAATATTTGCTCCTCAGGTTCCTTTTAGGAATTTCTCTCTCACCTATTAGACTTTATAGTTCTGGGCTCTATACCCTAGGAAAATAATGACATGCCTACTTCATCAATGTCCTCATAATTTTATAAACCTCCGGCTTCAAAATCCAGCTTCCTTTGTTCCAGGGAAAACAGTAGTAGCCTATCCAAACCCTCCCTATAACTCAAGCCCTTCAGTCCAGGTAACACGTCTATGAATCTCTTCTGCATTCTCCTTTGTTCCTTCCAAGATTGAAGCAACCAGAACTGCACATGGTATTCTAAGTGCAGTCCTAATAATTTGTACAATTGTGACAATATCCCTGGTAGAGTGCTCAGAGGATGTGCAGACCAGCTAGCAGATGTTCTCACTGACATCTTCAACATCTCCCTGAGCAGCGCCACCATTCCAACGTGCTTCAGGACCGCCACCATTGCCCCCATGCCGGAGAAGTCTTCAGTGTCCTGCCTAAATGACTACCGTCTCATTGCACTGACATCCATTATCATGAAGTGTTTCGAGAGGCTCGTCATGAGGCATATCAAGAACCTGCTGCCCCCTTCACTGGAACCCCTGCAGTTCGCGTACCGTCCCAACTGCTCAACAGATGATGCCATTGCCACCACCCTCCACCTGGCCCCAACCCACCTGATTAAAAAAGACACATGTTTGGATGCTGTTCATAAACTTCAGTTCAGCATTCAACACAATCATCCCTCAGAAACTGATTGGAAACCTGAACCTACTGGGCCTGAACACCTCCCTCTGCAACTGGATCCTAGACTTCCTGACTGGGAAACCTCAGTCAGTCTGGATTGGGAGCAGCATCTCCAACACCATCACAGTGAGCATGGGGGCTTCCCAAGATTGCGTGCTCAGTCCACTGCTGTTCACTCTGCTGCACAACTGTGCTGCAACACACAGCTCGAACCACATCATCAAGTTCGCTGATGACACAACCGTGGTGGATCTCCTCAGCAAGAATGACGAGTTAGCTTACAGAGAGGAGGTGCTGCGGCTAACGTACTGGTGCAGAGCCAACATGAACAAAACAAAAGAGATGGTTGTTGACTTCAGGAGGGCACAGAGCGAACACTCCCCGCTGAACATCGACGGCTCCTCGGTAGAGATCGTTAAGAGCACCAGATTTCTTGGTGTTCACCTGACGGAGAATCTCACCTGGTCCCTCAACACCAGCCCCATAGCAAAGAAAGCCCAGCAGCATCTCTACTTTTTGCGAAGGCTGTGGAAAGTCCATCTCCCACCCCCTATCCTCATCACATTCTATAGGGGTTGTATTGAGAGCATCCTGAGCAGCTGCATCACTGCCTGGTTCGGAAATTGCACTATCTCGGATTGCAAGACCCAGCAGCGGATAGTGAGGTCAGCTAAGAAGATCATCGGGGTCTCTCTTCCCGCCATCACGGACATTTACACTACATTCTGCATCCACAAAGGAAACAGCATTATGAAGGACCCCATGCACCCCTCATACAATCTCTTCTCCCTCCTGCCATCTGGGAAAAGGCTCTGAAGCATTCGGGCTCTCACAACCAGACTATGTAACAGTTTCTTCCCCCAAGCTATCAGACTCCTCAATACCCAAAGCCTGGACTGACACCTTGCCCTATTGTCCTGTTTATTATTTATTGTAATGCCTGCACTGTTTTTGTGCTTTTTGCGCAGTCCTGGGTAGGTCTGTAGTCTAGTGTAGCTTCCTCCGTGTTTTTTTTTACGTAGTTCAGTCTAGTTTTTGTACTGTGTCATGTAACACAATGGTCCTGAAAAACGTTGTCTCATTTTTACTATGTACTGTACCTGCAGTTATGGTCGAAATGACAATAAAGTGACTTAACTTGACTTGAAATTGACAGAATTCTTCTTCTGTTCCCATTCAGAGAACTGTGTACTTGTATTCCAAGGTGACTTTGATCAATAATACCCCCCATTGCCCAGACTTTCTGGTTTAACCTGACCTGGTTTAATTTTCCAAGATGCACGACTTTGCATTTGTTTGGGTTAAATTCCATCAGCCACTCACTGTCCCACTTACTCAGAGATTCACAGAGGCATCCAGCCCAATCATCAAGTACCTATACAATATATTCCAATCTCATTTAACAGCACTTGATCCATGGCTTTCTATGTCTTGTCAATTCAAGTGCCCATCTAGATAGTTATTAAATATTGTGAGTGTATCAACCTGTGCTATCCCAGCAGGCAAAGCATTCCATGTGCAAACTATCATCCTGGTTAAAAAGTCTTTGGTCTGAGCCCCTCCAAGTCTCTTCCACTTGCTCTAACCTATGGGTTCCAATTTTAGGCACCTTGGTTAGGGGGAAAAATTCCTATTCCCTACCGTATCTATGCCCTTCATACGCACCCCCCCCCCCCCCACCACCAGTCTTGTTCACTTCAAGGAAAAGCCCAGCTTCATAACTGTTCCATCCTCGGCAACATCATGTGCACCTTCTCCAGAGGAATCACCTACTTCCTACAGTATAGTTTAGTGACCAGAACTGTACACAGTAGTCCAGCTGTGGCCAAATCCATGTTTTATCATCTTGTATCATAATCTCCCTGCACTTACATTCAGTGTCCCAGTGAATGGAGGCAGATATCCCACATGATTTCTTTACCAATTGAACAAGCTGTGCTGCCACCTTCAGAGATCCTTGGATTGTACACCAAGGTCACTTTCAAGGGCCCAAGAATGCATTGTATATATTTTACTCTTGTTAGTCTCCCAAAGTGTATTATCTCACACTTAATAGAATAAATTAAATTCCATCTGCCATTGCTCTGCACATTTTACCAAGTGTTTAATATCCTATATCATATGCCTATCCTTTTCACTAAATAATAACTCCAATTTTTGTGTCATCTGCAAATCAGACCAACCATAACTCCTATAGTTGTGTCAAAATGATTGATGTACACTATTTAACAGACAGTAAAGTTCTTAGCATTGAATGTAGGAAAAATAGGATAAATCAGGTTCACAGATGGCTGCGTACTGCTGGAGGAGGGAGAGATGAGTTTTTAAGAGCGTATCTGTATCAGAAATGATATACAGAATGGACAGGTTGTACCTCAACGAGTCAGGGATCAATTTCATTTTCAGAGTTGGAATTCAACCAAGGTATTAAACTGATCTGTCAGGGAAGAGAATTAGTATGAAGTTTTCAAGAGAAGAAGGGACATGGGATTCAAGGGACAAAAAGGCATTAGAGTTAAAACAAAACTAATTCATTACCGAAGACTCTGAGACAAAGGGAAATGGATGGTGGATGTGGATGGGTTCAGTTTGTAAGTGAGTCAATGTCCAGGGTGTTCTAAAAATACGCTGATCTGCGGGTGCAAGGAATTAAGACCTGGTTGAAACAAAGGTCAAGTGGCCAATTAATAGTCCAGGCAATGAATTATTCAAGAAATATTGGGAAGGAATGATGTATTTTAAGGAGTAGCGGAATACATTTGTTTTGAACAAAGAAAAAGAGAGTAGTTATGGTAATGGGCAAATTAGAGAAAGTAGGAAGAAACAATTATGCAAGTACTGCAGAATTATGCAAGATCTTTATATTTTTGATAATTGAATACTTCTATTATTGAGAGGGAAAAGAAAAATGCAGAGCAAATGTTGGTGTGGTGTACTGAAGGATTTCTGAGTCAGTGTGATAAGGATTTCAATTTATCTCTGTTTCCACTGCAATCAAAACTACAGTTTCAGAAAAAGTGATGTGACAAAGAAAGTGTGTCTGAGTGCAAAACTATTTGGGAAATTCAATATCATTAGTTCTGAAGTCGTTGTAGAAAAGGACAAAGGAAAATCAATTGCAAGAACATCCTAATGGGGCTAAGCAAGTTTCAGAGAATTGAAAGAAGACCCGGAATCAATGATTGGCAGGTAAAATAACTGAGCAATGTCAGGCCGCCTAAGTGGAAATAGCCTGGCTTCAAAATTCCACAATGAAAAATGAAAAGTTATCTAAGGCAGGGGATAGAAATAACAACTTAAAATTACACAAGTAAAGGAACATATGTTAAGATGTTAGATTTAGAATTCAACAGTTAAACTATATACAAAAGGTACAAGAGGGAAATGATAAACAAGAAATAGAAACAGATTATAAACTCTCCGTCCACTTCATTAGGTACATCTATACACTAGCTCATTAATGCAAATATCTAGTTAACCACTCATGTGCCAGCAACTCAATGCATAAAATCATGCAGACTTTGTCAAATGGTTCAGTTCTTGTTCAGACCAAACAGAACTGGGAGGAAATTTGATCTAAATAATTTGACCATGGAATGATTGTTGGTGTCAGATGGGGTGGTTTGAGTATCTCAGAAACTTATGACCTCCTGGGATTTTCACACACAACAGTTTCTAGAGTTTATAGAGAATAGTGTGAAAAACAAAAAAAAAATGAGTGGCACTTCTGTGACCAAAAATGCCTTATTAATGAGGGGTCAGAGGAGAATGTTCAGACTAGTTCAAGCTGACAGGATGGTGACAGTAACCCAGATAACCACATGTTACAACAGTGGTGAGCATAAGAGCATTACTGAATGCACAAGATTTTGAATATGAAAGTGGACGGACTACAGCGGTAGCATACCATACATATACTCTCATGACCGCTTGATTATGTACAGGAAGTACCTACACTGAATGTAAGTTAATATCACAAAGAAGAAGCAAGCCTCGACCAGACATGTAAGGTTATCAAAGGAAGGGTGATGAGAAACAGTGACCGAATCAGAAATATAATTGATGGGGCAAAAGGATAACCATAGTGCTGAATCAGTATTTTGGATTGTTCTTAAATAAAAAGAAGGAAGATACCAAATTATTAGTAAAGAGGGACATGTTGGTACAAATAGATAAACTGATGTACTCAGGGCTGCTACTGCTCAATGTGGTGACACCAATAGTCTAGTTCAAATACTTTTTTGATACTAAGGGAAGTAAAGGGGAAAGTAAAGTCCCTGCACTCAGCCTTCCGGAGTTGGCACATATTACATCCTTGATCAAAGCACCTGGATTAAATACAGTCCAGCCAGATAGGGGAAATTTTAGTGATGCTATTCTTAGATAATATTAATTAGCATTTGGAGAATATCTGAAAACCAGCACAGATTTTATCATACTTGATAAATATGATTGACTTGTTTTGAGGATATAACAGAAAAAGTGGTTGGATGAAGGCTCGTGCTTGGATCATATTGTGTAAGTGGATTTCCCTGTATTCTTGATAAATTATTATCTAGTAGGCATTTTGGGAAATTTGCAAACTTTTAGAATTAGAGGAGCAGTATTCTGAGAAACAGAAGACCAAGTATAGATAGGGTGGTGTTTTCCAGACACTTCACCACACTGGAGAGAAATATCCAGTGGCAACTGTTGGGACTGCCTCTCTGCCTCCACCCTTGATTCATATTCATTACCAGGACCACATTGTGCTTGTGTTATAATTCCAGTGCAACTGGGGTAAGGCTTTGGAATGTATTAAACAAAAGGGTAGTTTCAGATTTTAGAAATGCAAATTTGTAACATTGGTAGATCATGGTAGATGAGATTTAACACAGGGAAATGTGAAATGATTCAACTCAGTTGGGAACATAGGAAAGAGCAATGTAAACAAAATGGGACAAACTAAAGTACATGCAAGACCAAGATGCCAATTCTGTACACATCTGATCAAACTGTGAAAGCTCTTTGCCTTGATTTGTACTATTGAACACATTATATGATAGGATGCCAATGGAATGAATTTAAGAAGCAAAGCACAGCACACACACTGCATGAGAGTGCACTTAGCTCTATTGACTTAAGGATGAGTTTTTAGGCAAAGAGATCCTTTGTTCTAAAAATCGAGGATTGGGGTGTGAAATTGGTATTTGAATGCTCTGTTATGGTGCTGAGGCTGCTGGTCCCCCTCCCGTTTCTTGTGTGGATTACACAAGTTGATTTCTTGTGTGGCTGGCACCTTCTGGCTATTAGCAGTTCCAACGGGACAGACCATATCATTGAGAGGAAGATTTGATGAAGTCTCATGACAGCTCCTGTGAATGCTTAAACCTACAATGTAGTTTGATGGCTGGGCATCTCATTTACTTCATGGAACTCCCCGGAGGCATCTGAAAGGGTGAGTGATCACAATTACTTGATCTACCTACGGGCTACAAATTGTCAAACATTGCAGTTGACATTTGGATTCTGAATTTAAATTGTTGCCTTCACCAGTTCATTTGTATTATTAATGAAGCTAATTGTAAAGCTTGGTGGCATTTGCTGAAGAAGATAGTTCTTTCTTTAGTTCACAAGCTGACATCTGGTTTCTTGGCAGGTTGAAACAAACACCACGTTTTACAAGTATGATATATATTGGAACAAGTGACATGAAGATACGCTGAGGTAGCTGGTGTCTTTATAAAAGAATATTTCCAAGGCTTTGTTTGCTTTGATGTGGTAACTTTACAAGCAGAATGGAAAATGTGATCCCTGTAGAAAAAAAAGGAATGTAGCGTGCAAAATATTAGGGTATGATAGCAGAGGACATTTCAGCTATAAACTATTCAAAACTGTGAAAAACAGAATGGTGCAATGTAGAAAAGATTCTCAATATATCATTGGCATTACAGGTATTACTTTATGATCCAGAGTGGAAAATACAGCAAATAATAAATTCCAAACTGAGTCATTGAATGAATCAGCAGTGCCACAGCATTTATTAATGCATTGGAAGGAATATTTTTATTTATTAAATCAAGGCTACCCAACTTTAGATTGAACTAGTATCAACATACTGGAATATTCACAGCTATAAAATGAAAACTTAAAATAAAGTATTGAAAATGCTGGAAAATATTCAACATTTCTGGTGGCTTCTGAATGTATAAGGAAATGGAGCAATCACTTCCTTAGTTAGCATTTAAGCAGGTATAAGTAGTTAAAGGGGGAAACTTAAAGTAAATATCAATACAAATGCTGAATACAATCAGAAAAGCATCATCTCTGCAGGGTTAGCAAGATTTTTGTTAGCAGTGAGCTGATCAACAATAAAGACTTGTGAAATTACACTCTTAACAAAGCATTAGCAAATTCACAGGGATATAGTCAGACAAAATTCAGATCTGAACTTCATGAAAAGATTTCAACACGGACAACCAGAAGTTTAACTAAAGAAGGGAAGAGAGTTATAGAGATGAATTATTTGAGGAGGAAAGTTTACAATTCAGATTCATCTACAATGTGGTGGTTTTATTCAGGTTGATCAGAACAATAGGTGTTTACATGTGCATCAAGCTCAGAACCTTTTAAGTTTGAAAGAGATTGCAGAGAGAAGGAAGGGCAAGGCACTGGCAGATTTGGAAACCAAAAACAGAATTTTAAACTCATAGAGTTGCTTAACATGAAGTCAACAAGTATGACTTGCTGTAAATTACTTAGGCAGAGTTTTGGATAATCTCAGTTTTAGAAGCTCAATATCAGAGAGACAGGCTAGTAGTAATCAGACTTAAATATTTAAAATGAGGAGTTTAGGAGACTTTATTATTATGTATTGCAATGTACTGTGCCTCATAATAATAAAATTCATGACATATGCCACTGATAATAAACCTGATTCAGATTCTGGTAGAAGATGAGTTTGGCATATGATTTAGTGGCACAATAGACAGAATGAGCATCCTTTGATGTAATGCTGATAAGTGCTTTCAAGTTTAACTTGGAATCAAATGTGATTTAAGTGGCTTGGTTCAGAGACAGTGGACAAAGAAGAAGGATGGAGTTATTGTCCAGGAATTTCAGTTTGTTTTGATTGAAAAGAATGGCTTTACTTTGTCCCTACATTTAATGGGGACTAACATTTGCCCATTACTCACTCTTTAAGATGTATTCTATTTTTCTATTCTAAACAAAATTTTCTATTTGATTTTTATTATAAAGTACATAACCTTACACTTTCCATTCTATATTCCATCTGCCATATCTTGTCCACTCACTAAATCCATTTACACTCTTCTATAGGGTCCTTATGCCCTGTTCATTACACTTTCTCAATCCCAGTTTTCAATCACTAGAAAACTTGGATATTTTGCACACTGTCTTTTCAACTAAATATGAATATCAATTATTGAATATATGAGAGTCCAGCAATGATCTTTTTGAATTCTACCAGTGGAATTTATAAACCTGTAAGCAAGCGGCTTATTCCCCTTAACTGCTTTCTGACCCTTACCTAATTATATATCCATACTAATGTGTCGCTTTCCAATCCTATGCTCTCATTTTCTCTAACATCATTTTGTGTGTACCACCTTATCACTTAGATGCTCTGGGTGCAAACTGGTCAACTTCAAAGACAATATCATGGAGCAAAGCAGACAGGGATAGCTAAAGTAAATAGATATAATCTGCTCAAGGAATTTAGTGGTAGATGGTATAAATATGGTAAAGCTTGATTAAAACAAAAACATTTTGATGATTAAATGGATGTCATGAATCCACTAGTACAAATTTCAAAGTAAAATTTATTATCAGAGAATGTACATGTCACCACATAGAACCCCGAGCTTCTTTTTCTGCGGGCATACTTCACAAGTCTATAGAACAGTAACTGTAAACAAAGAACAACATGCTGTGCAAATGCAGGTATAAATAGATAGTGATAAATAACGAACATGAAATAACAAGATAAAAGAGTCCTTAAATGAGTGCAGTTATTGCTGTTTGCAAGAGCCTGATGGTTGAGGGGTAGTAACTATTCTTGAACCCAGTGGTGCGAGTCCTGAGGCTCCTATACCTTCTGCGCGATGGCAGCAGCGAAAAGGATCATGGCCTAGGTGGTGAGGATCTTTGATGATGGATGCTGCTTTCCTACGGCAACGTTTTATGTAGATGTGCTCAATGGTTGGGAGGGTTTTACCCATGATGTACTGGGCCGAACCCACTACCTTTTGTAAAATATTCGACTCAAAGACATTGGTGTTCTTATTCGAGGCTGTAATGCAGCCAGTCAGCACACTTTCCACCACACATCTGTAGAAATTTGCCAAGGTCTTTGATGACATGTCAAATCTCCGCAGATTCCTGAGGAAGTAGAGGTGCGGTTGTGCTTTCTTTGCACTTATAGCAATTATATTTATAAATATTATTATTAAAATTGATAAAAAGTAACTAAACTGTAAAGAGGTGGAGATAGAATAGGATGGCATTTTTAACACTTTACATACCAATCAATATTTGAGAATAATTGAGAAAGATGAATAGAATGATTAACTATATTGTCAGAGAAGCTATAACCGTACTGGAATGTGTCACAGTCAAACTATATGTAATCAGGGATATTTGCATATTTGTCCCTTGTCCAATTTTGTTCAGAGACACATGGAAAATATTCAAGCCAAGAAGATGACCGTGAGTAAACCCATAAAGCTTTTACTTATGGTTTCATGTATGAAGAAAGAATGGAGACATGGATTTTGTCTATGAAAATAGGTATCAAAATAGAACACTGACTTTTTTAAAAGCGATGAGCAGTCAAACAAATTAACTAATATTTCTTTTCAGCTGTCTCAGGAAGCTTTTCCCTTGAGTAGTTATTCTATGACTGTGTTATTAAATTAGATATATTCTTTTGTGAAATGTAGGAATCTGCTCTGATTTCAAATGAGTCGTTGGCCTGCTCTCCCTGTCTGTGTTCCCATTCAAATATAGGTACAAATTAATTTAGTCACAGAAAGTTGAGTCAAGGCTTTTTGTTAATTACTAAAAGTGCAAAAAGCACCAGTTATTTTGTCTGATAAAACATTTTTTAACTATTTCAAGTGTGAATTCTCATTCCTGCAGATTTCAATTGTTTTTGGAGATCACATACATTTCTTTTCCTTTCCATTTCCAATTTGAAATCAAGCTGTCGGTCTTCTCAACCTTTGGACACCCTGTATCAGAGTAGTTGAGGAAGAATCTTGCCCCATTCTTTTTGGTCCTGGACCTCATAAAGAGATGTTTCACTGTTTCCATTGAACTCGTTTGGCAACCTTCTGATATTATTGATATTAGAAAGGCATTGTCAAGTCTAACTGCATGTGCTGTTAATTCATTTACCACACACATTCTTGGGCTAAATACGACGGGTAATTGATAAGTTTGTGGCCTAAGGTAGAAGGAGTCAATTTTAGAAAACCTAGCACATTTATTTTTGAACATAGTCCCCTCCTACATTTACACACTTAGTCCAGCAGTCGTGGAGCATACGGATCTTGGACCTCCAGAAAGTGTCCAGAGAAGGGTGATTGATAAGTTTGTGGCTTAAGGTATTGAGATGAGTTATACAGCTCTCGTTACATGCACATGCAGTTCAACTCTTTGAGGGATTGATGTTAATAACTCATCTCCTTCTACCCTAGGCCATGAACTTATCAATCAACCCTCATATATTAAAAATTTGTTGAGAATTAATTGTTGGATGAAGTTGAGTTTTAGCATTCTGAAGATTACAATCACTGGGTAAATTAAGTTCATTTTGAAAATGTAAGAACACAATGCAGGTGGATGTAAAGAAGTGCTGCTACCACAGCACTCTGTCTGGATCCAGACCATTGAATATTTGCCAGGTTCTGTCATGGTCTTAATTGCATTCACTATCATTTGCAGGACTTTCAGGACACAAGTGTTGAAGGACGATTGCTTGACATGCAGTATTTGCATTGTGTTTCTTTCAGATGGTGGACCTTAACACTTCCTCTTGATGTCTCAGTAAAACCTGGCACCTTTTCTTCGCAGTCTTGTATACAGAAGTTAAATCTGTTGGCGTTTTTGAAAGGAATTTAAAATGCACCTACAGCTACATCAGCAAGAAAGCATTCAGGGATGTTTTAGATTCATTAGATTCTTCTTCATATTGAAGATTGTTTAATGTAATTTCCAGTACACAAGTGTAAAGGAGAATGAAATGATTGTTACTCCAGATCTGATGCAGCTCAAAGAAAAACACGATAAGATAAAGAACACAACAGTAAAAAACAATAAATATAAATACATAAGATAGCTTATATAGATAGATTGATTGCATGCCCATGAAGTGAGCCAAGGCCCAGGAAATGATAAAGTAGTGGTGCTGGGAGTTGTGGAGGGGTGGGCTAGTGGGTGGAAGTATTGATCAGCCTTTCTGCTTGGGGAACATAACTGTTTTTGAGTCTGGTGGTCCTGGTGTGGATGCTACGTAGCCTTCTCCCCGATGTGTGGGGTCCTTCATGATGTTACTGATCCTTTTCCAGCACCTTTCTGTATATATGTCCTTGATGGTGAATAGGCTGGTGCCAGTGATGCATTGGGCAGTTTTGACTACCTGTTGTGGAGCTTTCCTGTCTGACACAGTGGAGTTTCTGTGCCATGCTCTGATGCAGCTTGTTAGGATGCTCTCCACTGCAAATCTGTAGACTGTGAGTATAGATCTCCATAGTCCAGCTCTCTTCAGCCTCCTCAGAAATCTGAGGTGTTGGTGAACTTTTCTGATTGTGTAGAATGTGTTCTTGCACTACCAGGAGTTTGAAACTGCTCTGCTGCCAATGTAACAAGATGGATGCGAGTGGTATGAGTTCTCCTGAAGTCAATAACCACTCCTTTGTCTTGTTGACACTGAAGAAGAGGTAATTTGCCAGGCACAAGGCTTTGAGCTCTTCCACCCCACCCTGTAGTCCATCTCATCGTTGTTGGCAATGAGCTGTCAAACATGACAATGTCATTATTCAGGAGCTGTGTGAGCAAACTTAGTACACAGCCCTGTGGGGCACCCATGCTGAAGACAATGGGGAGGGAGGAGCAGTTGTGCATGCTGACAAAATGGTTAGGAAGTCCAGCGCTTAGTTGCACTGTGGTGTGTTTAGATTGAGGAGCAGGAGTTTGTTCACCAAGGTCTGTGGGACAATAGGTTGAATGCCGAATTAAGATCCAGAAACAGCATTCTGACATAAGTGCCACTGTTTTCTAGGTGTGTGAGGGCCAGGTGCATGACAGATGGTCAGTGCTATGGCATCTGTTGTAATGTGGTTCTGCCAGTAAGCATATTGTTGAGTGTCCAGTGTGGCAAGATTGGAGTTTTCGATATGTGCCATCAACAGCCTTTCAAGGCACCTTTCATGAGGATTGGAGTGCCGTTATGCGGCAGTGGTTTAGTTCTGAAGGTGTGAATTGCTTTGGTACAGGGACGATGGTTTGCACACTCTCTGAGTACTCAGCCTGGGATGTTGTCTGGCCGGACCACCCTGTTAACTCACTACAGAGCCCTTCTCGCATCTGCTGCTATTAAACAATGGCTGCTCACCTGACAGTGGGATAGGGAAGGAGTCCAGCTTTGTTTTACATGCCTCAAAGCGTCCATAAAATTTGTGTAGAGCATCAGGAAGGGAGACAACACTGGTGCAGTTAACGCTATATTTCCTTGCATTGTCAGTAATGCCCTTCATGAATTGTCACATATGCTGAAGATCATTTCCATACAAGTACTCCTGAATTTTTTTTGTGCATAGGTAGTCTTTGCCCTCTTGATGCCCAGGATGAGGTTTTCCCTGTCTGCTCTGAGAGGTTTGTATTCAGCCAGGGCTTCTGGTTGGTCTGTGAGATGAGTGTTCTTGAGGTAGCCATGTTGTATACACACTTAATGATGCAGCCGGTGACAGATAAGGCATATTCCACAAGATCTGTGTCTTCTCCATTTGAGATGGTCTTCTTAAACATCCGCAAATGAGTCCATTCAAAACATTGACCTTGTCTCAGTTGGCTATACAGTGGTAATCTCTTAACTGGTTTCTCCACTTTCAGCAGCACTTGGTATGCTGGGATTAACATTATGGAGAAGTAGTCAGAGTGGCCAAGATGGGGGTGTGGGATGGCTTCATATACAGTATATTGCATCTATTAGTATAAACATGATGATGAAATACATTAGGTAGTCTTTCAAAGGGAAGAATCAATTAAGCCTGTGCCTCATCTCACATGTGGAAGCAAAAGGCCTTACTATATTAACTTTGATGATATTTATTACGGTCAGTGTTCAGTTCAACATTTATCCACACAACCCAAAAACAGATTATTTGGTTGAAGATTGTAACTTCTCTGAAGTAGTTTCTCTGCTTGATAATACAATATCTTGGGGCACCCCTCTCGGACAAATTCATTAAATCAATTAATTTGCAGCAAGACCAATCAAAAATAAGAGGAGGTTAAGTAATTTGTATTTTTTTGCATGGAACCTTGTTCATTCATTCAATGGTATCCTTTAAAAATGTTGGCACAAAGGTGTGGTTAATTAGCAAGAGAAGAACTGGATTTGCTTATCTTGTGACAAAGTACTTATATCTGCCATCGCCTAGGCCAATGGAAGAAATGCGATCAAGTGAGTGACATTTCTGGAATTATGTGTAACCCCCTGGGTCACCTCAGGCTCGCTCAGCTCAATCTCGTCTAGGGGGAGCAGCCTTCGGCCCCGCCAAGCTGGGTAATCAGCTGGTGTGGATGCTGTGTGATGTCCCCACCTCGCCCAAAAACAGACAGTACACCATATGCGATTAAATGAGTACAATTTATAAAGGTTACTATAACTAAGTGATTAATAACGATACAGTATATATGAAGGAAAAAAATAAAGAAAAGGCACCAAACTTATCAAAGTCCAAACCACTTCTTGCACAACCGTTGGAGCTCAATTACTGAAGTCTTCTGGCCACCATTAAATCCCCTCCGAACTCCTCGACTTGCAGCTCAGGACCACCCAAAGTGGTCAACCAAGCACATCTATCTTTGTCTCCTCTCCTCGGGGTACCTCCTGGCCTCGGAACCCCCCCCCGGGGTCCGTTCCTCGCCCCGTTTACAGCATCGCGTCCTCTCTCTCTCTCACCCCCTCGAGCCGATCTCCCCAAAACCCCGCCAACAATAGCTTACAGACTCAGAAGAAAGAACAACATTAATTCCAATTGGTTTACAAAGGAATACAATTCTGGTTATCAGTAAATTTCAACCCAAACAAGCTTCCAGCACTCTCTGGCAACAAAGAAGCATTCCTACTTTTAACAAACAAAGAAGCCATTTTGATCAACATACGCAGTAACAAAGAAAAAGAAGAAACCCCTTTACATATGCCTCTGAATTGTTGGTGACATACAGAGCAACTCGACCAATGATGCCATTCTGATCATTCTGACATTGTCCCAATACAATGTGGTGATTAACAACGCAAGTCAAAATCCTGCGTACAGAAACATAGAAAACCTACAGCACAATACAGGTCCTTCAGCTCCCAAAGCTGTGCTGAACATGTCCTTACCTTAGAAATTACCTAGGGTTATCCATAGCCCTCTATTTTTCTGAGCTCCATGTACCTGTCCAGGAGTCTCTTGTAAGACCCCATCGCATCCGCCTCCACCATCACTGCCAGCAGCCCATTCCACACACTCTCCATCCTTGTTATAAAAAACTTACCCCGATGTCCCCTCTGTACCTACTTCTAAGCACCTTAAAACTGTGTCCTCTCATGCTAGCCATTTCAGCCCTTGGAAAAAGCCTCTGGCTATCCACACGATCAATGCATCTCATCACCATATACACCTCGATCAGGTCACCTCTCATCCTCCGTCGCTCCAAGGAGAAAAGGCCAAGTTCACTCAACCTATTCTCATAAGGCATGCTCCCCAATCCAGGCAACATCCTTGTAAATCTCCTCTGCACCCTTCCTATGGTTTCCACATCCTTCCTGTAGTGAGGCGATCAGAACTGAGCACAGTACTCCAAGTGGGGTCTGACCAGGGTCCTATATAGCTGCAACATTACCTCTCGACTCTTAAACTCAGTCCTGCAATTGATGAAGGCCAATGCACCATATAATTTCTTAACCACAGAGTCAACCTGCGCAGCAGCTTTGAGTGTCCTATGGATTCGGTCCCCAAGGTCCCTCTGATCCTCCACACTGCCAAGAGTCTTACCATTAATACTATATTCTGTCATCATATTTGACCTACCAAAATGAACCACTTCACACTTATCTGGGTTGAACTCCATCTGCCACTTCTCAGCCCAGTTTTGCATCCTATCAATGTCCCACTGTAACCTCTGACAGGCCTCCACACTATCCACAAGATTTCCAACCTTTGTGTCATCAACAAATTTACTAACCCATCCATCCACTTCTTTATCCAGGTCATTTATGAAAATCACAAAGAGTAGGGGTCCCAGAACAGATCCCTGAGGCACTCCACTGGTGGCCAACCTCCATGCAGAACATGACTCGTCTAAACCACTCTTTGCCTTCTGTGGGCAAGGCAGTTCTGGATCTACAAAGCAATGTCCCCTTGCATCCCCTGTCTCCTTACTTTTACAATAAGCCTTGCATGGGGTACCTTGTAAAATGTCTTGCTGAAATCCATATACACTACATCTACTGCTCTACCTTTATCAGTGTGTTTAGTCACATCTTCAAAAAATTCAATCAGGCTCGTAAGGCACAATCTGCCCTTGACAAAGCCATGCTGACTATTCTTAATCATATAATGCCTCTCCAAATGTTCATAAATCCTGCCTGTCAGGATCTTCTCCATCAACTTACCAACCACTGAAGTACGACTCACTGGTCTATAATTTCCTGGACTATCTCTACTCCCTTTCTTGAATAATGGAACAACATCCGCAACCCTCCAATCCTCCGGAACTTCTCCCGTCCCCATTGATGATACAAAGATCATCGCCAGAGGCTCAGCAATCTCCTCCCTTGCCTCCCATAATAGCCTGGGGTACATCTCGTCCGGTCCCGGTAACTTATCCAACTTGATGCTTTCCAAAAGCTCCAGCACATCCTCTTTCTTAATATCCACATGCTCAAGCTTTTCAGTCTGCTGTAAGTCATCCCTACACTCGCCAAGATCCTTTTCCATTGTGAATACTGAAGCAACGTACTCATTAAGTACCTCTACTCTCTCCTCTGGTTCCATACACACTTTTCCACTGTCACGCTTGATTGGTCTTATTCTCTCATGCCTTATCCTCTTGATCTTCACATACTTGTAGAATGCCTTGGGGGTTTTCTTAATCCTGTCCGCCAGGGCCTTCTCATGGCCTCTTCTGGCTCTCCTAATTTCTTTCTTAAGCTCCTTCCTGCTAGCCTTATAATCTTCTAGATCTCTATCATTACCTAGTTTTTTGAACCTTTTGTAAGCTCTTCTTCTTGACTAGATTTAAAACAGCGTTTGTACACCATGGTTCCTGTGCCCTACCATCCTTTCCCTGTCTCATCGGAATGTACCTATGCAGAACTCCACGCAAATATCCCCTGAGCATTTGCCACATTTCTTCCATACATTTCCCTGATAACATCTGTTCCTAATTTATGCCTTCAAGTTCTTACCTGATAGCCTCATATTTCCCCTTACTCCAATTATATGCTTTCCTAACTTTTCTATTCCTATCCCTCTCCAATGCTATGGTAAAGGAGATAGAATTATGATCACGATCTCTAAAATGCTCTCCCACTGAGAGATCTGACACCTGACCAGGTTCATTTCCCAATACCAGATCAAGTACGGCCTCTCCTCTTGTAAGCTTGTCTACATATTGTGTCAAGAAACCTTCTTGAACACACCTAACAAACTCTACTCCATCTAAACCCCTTGTTCTAGGGACATCCCAATCGATAATTGGGAAATTAATATCTCCCACCACAACAACCCTGTTATTATTACACCTTTCCTGAATTTGTCTCCCTATCTGCTCCTTGACGTCCCTGTTTATTGGGTGGTCTATAAAAAACTCCCAGTAGATTTATTGACCCCGTTCTCTTCCTAACCTCCACCCACAGAGACTCCGTAGACAATCCCTCCATGACTTCCTCCTTTTCTGCAGCCGTGACACTATCTCTGATCAGCAGTACCACACCCCCACCTGTTTTGCCTCCCTCCTGTCCTTGCTGAAACATCTAAAATCTGCACTCAAAGTAACCATTCCTGCCCCTGAGCCATGCATGTCACTGTAATGGCCACAACATCCAAGTACTGATCCACGCTTTAAGCTCACCCGCTTTGTTCATAAGACTCCTTGCATTAAAATAGACACATCTCAAACCATCAGTCTGAGTGCGTCCCTTCTCTATCCCCTGCCTACTCTCCCTCTCGTACTGTCTCCAAGCTTTCTCTATTTGTGAGCCAACCATGACTTCCTCCATCTCTTCAGTTTGGTTCCCACGCCCCAGAAATCCTAGTTTAAACTCTACCCAATAGCCTTAGCAAACCTCCCCGCCAGGATATTGGTCCCCCTGGGATTCAAGGGCAACCTGTCCTTTTTGTACGGGTCATTCCTGCCCCAAAAGAGGTCCTAATGATCAGAAATCTGAACCCTTGCCCCCGTTCCAATCCCTCAGCCACACATTTATCTTCCACCTCACTCTGTTCCTATACTCACTGTCCTTGGCACAGGCAGTAATCCCGAGATGACTATTTTTGTGGTCCTGCTTCTTAGCTTCCTTCCTAACTCCCTGTAGTCTATTTTCAGGACCTCCTCCTCCCTTTTCCTGCCTATGTCATTGGTACCAATATGTACCACAACCTCTGGCTGTTCTCCTTCCCACTTCCAGGAGATTGTGAGGCAAACTACCATCCGTGCTTCTTTCCTGCCACAGGTGCAGCCACTGTTGCTTCCCCCAGGTAGGCTATTTCCCCCCCTCCCAATAGTATTCAAGCAGGAGTACTTATTGTCAAGGGGTACAGCCACAGGGGTACTCTCTAGCATCTGACTCCTGCCCTTTCCTCTCCTGTTATCCACTTATCTGTCTCCCCAGGTCCCGGTGTGACTACCTACCTATAGCCCCTCTCTGTCACCTCCTCACTTTCCCTGATCAGATGAAGGTCATCAAGCTGCATCTCCAGTTCCCTAACACAGTCCCTAAGGAGCAGCTCAATGCACCTGGTGCAGATGTGGCCACCTTGGAGTAGACGGAGTAGAGATAGACAGAGTAGAAAGGCTTTGCTCAACGGAGTCTTCCGGACCTCCCACATCTGACACCAAGCACAGAATACCAACCTCACACACATTTTTCCCGTCGGTATTTTACACAGGCAACCTACCTCACCTCGACCCGTTATCACCGAAGCTCCGTTGAGCAAAGCCTTTCTACTCTGTCTACCTGTACTCCGTCACTCTCTCCTCCGACACCCGCTCTATAAGGAGTCTCCTTTTAAACTCTTCTCGCTGTTCTCACTGGCTGCCATCCACGCACTTGCACAGTCGTTCCCCGATCAAATCGCTGAAGAAATAACCGTCTCCCTTTAAACTTGTCTCGCTTTTAAACTCCTCTCACTGTTCTCACTGGCTGCCATCCACGCACTTGCACAGTCGTTCCCCGATCAAATCGCTGAAGAAATAACCGTCTCCCTTTAAACTTCTCGCTTTTAAACTCCTCTCACTGTTCTCACTGGCTGACGTCCACACACTTGCACAATTTTGCCCCGATCTTATGTTGAAGATCTTAAAATAAAGCATGAAATGTAAAAATACTCATTGAATCAAACAGAAGCCACGGAGAGATAGACATAGTTAATGTCTCATGTAGATGATCTTCCTTCACAGTAAAGGTCATTGAACAGAAATGATAATGTTTGTGTAACAGCAAAGGGAATGATGCAAGCTACAATGGAACATGATATTTGTATAACAGCACTTGGTGTACTGATGCAGGGTTTTGATCCATAACATCGATCCCCCCTCTCCCAGATGCTGCTGAATCTGCTGATTTTCTCCAATGGTTTGTATGTTACTCTAAGTTTCATTATTTTCTGTCTCTTTTACCTCTAGTGTTTGGAGCACTGTGTAAAGACTTTGGTTCTGACTCGGCCGGCATGGTAGCGTAGCAGTTGGCCTAATGCTATTACAGAGTCAGAAATCCGGGTTAAATTCCCAGTGCTGCTGGCAGGAGCTTGTAGATTCTCCTCATAGCCGCATGGGTCTCAGCTCTCCTCCTCCATTTCAAAGATGTACGGGTTAGTAGGTTAATTGGTCATTGGATGTAATTGGGCTGGAAGGGCCTGTTACCACGGTGTATCTCTAAATAATAAGGAGGACTATACTTGTTTTGGTGGCATTTCAGAGGAAGTTTGCTGAGATGAAGGGCGGTTGAGCAGGTTAGGTCTATACAAAGTGGTCTTTTAGAAGAATGAGAGATTAAATTCTCCAAATAGATGTAATGGTTTGTAAATCAAAAACATTAAACTAATTCAAAGGAAACCAAGAGAGCTAGAGATGTGAGGCTTAGTTGTGTTTACTTTAAGCGAGGCGTGCACATATCACTTGGTAGCATCATGAAGTATGAAATTCACTTATTTTTACTATAACTTGTAATGAATTATTTAAACAAAGAAAGATTAATCAAGAACACATTTACAAGATTACTCAGATATCAAATGCACAACAGTATATATGATTCTGAGGGATTTTTAACAGAGTACCTACTGAAAACATGCTTCTGCTTGTGAACTGAGTAGCCTGAAAGTACATTGCTTCAGAATGAAGAGTCACACATTTAGGATGAAGAAGAAGAGTAATTTCTTCTTTCAGAAGATAAATAGATAGATACCTTATTAATCTAATTCCAAAGGGATTACAGGGATCTGTTACAAGTGCACAGATATACAAACATGTGGACATAGGAAAGAATAAAAAATAAGTTACCTTAAAAATAAGATGTACAAGATTTACAAGTCAAAGATTACAAGATTGCAAGATTTACAAGTTCACACTGATAAGAGGGTAGTGCAAGAATTACCATCGTATTATACAGTAATGGATGCATATTCACACCATACAGATAAGAAGTGATGGTAGTATTGTACAAGGAGTTCTCAATAGCAGGGTGTCATAAGCAGAGCTAAACAGAGGTAAATAACAGTCTAACAAGTGGGGGTCATCACTTCTCTGGCTATAGGTTATCTCATTTTTGAGCTTAATGGCTGAAGGTAAGAATGACCTCATATAGTGCTCTTTGGAGCAGAACAGATGTCTTAGTCTATTATTAAAAGTGTTCCTCTGTTCAACCAAGGTGACACACAGGGGGTGAGGAACATTGTCCAGAATTGCCAGGGTTTTCCAGAGGGTCCTTTGTTCTACTACAGCCTCCAGTATGGTCATTTTGACTCCTATAACAGAGCCAGACTTTCTGATCAGTTTATTGAGCCTGTTGGCATCACTCCTGTTGATGCCATTGCCCAGCACATCACCACATAAAAGATTGTGCTGGTGACAACAGACTGGTAGAACATGTGAAGGAGAGGCCTGTATACTTCAAAGAATCTCAGTCTCCTCAGGAGGTAGAGGCCATTCTATCCTTTGTACACAGTCTATGTGTTGGTGCTTCAAGTCTGTCATCTGGATGCAACCCCAGGTACTGGTAGTTCCTCACCACATCCACGTTCTCACCATCAATAGTAACAGGGAGCAGCACAGGCTTGGTCTTTGGTATTCTCAGATGCAGAGATTTCTTGGAGGCTGAATCTCTGAATACCACTAAAACTAACGTTGGACCTTTTAATCCCATGGGGAGTTGAGGGTTGTGAGGAATAGGCAAGAAAGTGATCTTGAATCCAGTATCAGATAGCCAAAATATTATTGCATGATAGTGCAGAATCTAAGAAGGATGTGTTCCACTCTTATTCTGAGATGATTAAACCTTAAACCTTTAACTTACTCTTGGCCTGAAACAGTCATTACTTGTCACTGATTCATGGACACAAACATTACAGAAGCATCTTGCCCTGCTACTGTGGAGTACTGCTTATATCCTTTCTTGAACCGTCTCATTGACATGAAACACTGTCGGAGGAAAGCAGCATCTTTCTTCAGGGATTTCCCAACCCCCCCCCCCAGGTCATCACTCCTTTCTCGTTGCTGCCATCAAGTAGAAGCTACAAAATAATCAGGACTCACAACCAAGTCCAAGAACAGTTACTACCCCTCAATCATCAGGCTCTTGAACAAAAAGGGATAACTATACTTTTATTTGCCCCATCATTGAAATGGTCCCATAGCCAATGTTCTCACATTCAAGGACTCTTTATCTCATGTTCTTGTTATTTATTTATTTTGACATTTGCACTGTTTGTTGTCTTCGGCATGCCACTTGATCTTTCATTGATCCTGTTGTAGTTGCTATTCTATAAATTTGATGAGTGTGCCCATAAAAAAACGAATCTCAGGGTTGTATCTGGTGGTTATGGTGTCAGATATGTACTTTCATAATAAAAAATTACTTTGAACTTTGACCTTTGAACATTCAAGGGTAGTTCACCATCTTTTGAAATATTAACTTTGATTTTCTCTCCACAGCTACTGCCTTACCTGCTGAGCATCTCCAGCATTATCTGTTTTTATTTTGTTTTCCACTATAGAGTTCATTTGCTTTACGTTTGACCATCTTGCTGAATATGAGGTACTTCTCTTTGTAATTCTGGAGTGCAGCCTGCTATTGATTACTACTCGGAATAAACATTCTGATGGTACAAGAATTTTAAACCACAGAAACATGAAATGTTATTGCATTCAATATCAATGCAAACTAATTGTACACCATTTACTGAAAAGACATAGGAGTAGCCATTCCTTCATTAGCTGAAGAAGGCTCTCTGTTTTCACAACAGTTGGAAGGAGAAATATCAAAGTCACTCAGTCATTAATGATTGGCAATTGTGTAGTGACAAGTGCCTGATGAGGAAGCTGTAAGTTTTCTAGCTTAAGTTCCAAGTCCACTTGACAGATGAAGTTGCCTCTCTTGCCTCATCTGCTGGCCTCAGCCAGGACTTGTTAGTGGCACTCCATTATGGATATGCCACACTTAGCCTTGCTCATTCAGTCTAAAATAGGATGGGCAACGTTCTCCCATTTGTCTTTGTGGATGTTAGATTTATTAAGCTTGTCACTTGGTCTTATCATAGAATTATATATTCAGAAGGCAGTTCCTAAATTCTATAGACAGTTCTTGAGTTATCCATTGAACACAGGACTTTGGATGATGAACTTGACATATTTGTTCCACAAGTTACATTGAACAGCACATACCTCCCTGCCAAGCTCAATGTATTCAATGCATGTTTCAAACTGAAGGAGACTGGAATGGTACCACCCACCTCAACAGGCTCTTTTGCACATGAATCGAAACCCACAGTTGCAGACATAAGATCAGTCTTCCAGAGAGTGAATCCATGGAAAGCATCTGGCCTGATTGGTGTCCCTGACCACGTCCTTAGATCCTGTGCAGATCAACTGGCATTGGTATTTGCAGATATTTTAACTTCCCCCGTTTCAATCTGATTTTCCAACCTGCTTTAAGAAGACTGCCTTCATCCTGGAATCTTCTCCCCTTTTCCATTGGGATGAAGTCACAAAAGACTGAAAGCACATACCACCAGGCTTAATGACAACTTATATTCCACTATTATAAGACTATTTAATGTTTCCCTAGTACAAAAAGATGCACTCTTGGCCTTACAATCTACCTCATTATAACATTGCACTCACTGTCTACCTGCACTTTCTCTGTAACTGTAACATTTTATTCTGCACTCTCTTATTCTTTGAACTTGTACTACCTCAGTGTACCGTTGTAATGAAGTGATCTGTATGAATGGTACACAAGACAGGTTTTTCGCTGTACCTCAGTACATGTGACAATAATAAACCAATATACCAATTTACCAAGTCACAACCAGAAGAACGAGGATCCATCCTATGTAGACTGCCAGCAAGACTGTGGTTTTTTAAATTTACTCCTATGGAATTACTGTAGCCAGTTCTTTGTTGGATTAAGTGCAATATAAATATAGGGATACTGGAAAACTTCTCAAAAAAAAAATTACGGAAAATGTCAATTGGGTTCACCAGTTCTTGGTTAGTAAATCAGGTGTCACTAAAAGTATTGCTAAAGTAATATACTCTTACTTTGATTAAGCACTATTGTGGGTATTCCCTCACCTGAAAGCAGTTGAAGCCAACTCTTGTGCTTACAGAGGGAAGATGATTGGAGTGCTCCCAGCTGCCATCTTATTTACATATTGCATGCTACAAGCAGATTAGTGCTGTCAACAGAACACTCTCTATGACAAATTCACAGGGCTGAAAAGAGAGATGAATCAGATTATAGTGACTTGGGAGTGAAGGAGTTAAGAAACAGGGAGGTTTAGGGGAAATGGAGAGGGAGGGGAGTGGTAGTAAGAAATGATTAAATGGTCAGTTAAATGAGCACCATAAGGATGTATAGTGTCTGTACACAAATGGATTGCTGCCATCATTTGGACCACAGATTGCAAGATCTAGTACAGTCTTATCAAAAACTAAAATTGATGTCCCAGCAGACGCCCTTTAATTCATGAGTTCCTGCCTCACATGTGCTGTTTTCTTATGTTTATCTTTGAGTAAGCAACAAAGGTTTTGACCCTATTTGACCTGTTTTTTGCCAGGAATTCAGAAAGACACGTGGGCTATGTTGATGGTTTCATCATGTATACAATATATAACAGAGAAATGAAATATACTGGGAAGAGCATTGACACGAAGTAGCTGATCCAAGTCCCACTCCAATCAACAGGACTTCACCAGGGAAAGAACACAAACACTGCAAAACATGCACAAAACCCTCATTATATACAGTTTACATGTTAAAAAGGTGCAAATGTTTATTTTTCTATTGTACTTTCAAGGCTATTATGTTTAGAGAAGGAAAGAATTGAAATATGATTTCTTTGGAAGGGAATTTACTGTCTTGGAGGACACTGGGGAATTAGATACCTCCCCTCTGCAGTTTCACTGTTCCCAATAATATTCTGCGCTCCATTCGTGAATGAGTCAATACATGGTGGGGGAGCGGTCCAACGGCTTCCAGCCATTTTCTAGTGTCTCATCCAAGTGAATGTTCTTCAAAGTGTGAGTCGAGATACGGTGAGGGGAATGCCATGGCAGAGCTCAGTGGTATCCATATCCAACATCCACAAAAGTACATTTTCTAGCACTGGAATACAGCGGAGGGGGAGCCCTGGCTGACTTTTCCATCCCATTGCCCAGAGATACTGGGGCCAATTGTAAACATTCCAAGATTCCTTCTCCCCAAACACGAAGAGAATTGGCGAGCTGGATGTGGAGTTGTTGTCTGCCTGCGCTAAATCAGGAAATAAAAAGAAATTGACCCGATCATAAAGCCAGAGAAGAGAAAGATAATTTGAGCAGCTGTACAGAGGGCCATATTTTATACAGAGTTAGCAATGAATGCTGTTGAAGCATTTGAAATTAAATGGTGAAATATGTGGTTCCTCAGGGATAAAAATAAGAATATAAATGAAAGTAACTGCCATGAATCCCAAAACCTAGATCCTTCCCTCCCCCCCCCCCCCACCAACCCCTAGTGCCCTATTTGGTGCTGCACTAGTTTTCATGTACTGTATTTATTCTGGTTTGATAATAACTTCACTCAGTAATATTTCTTCCTTATGCCTACATTTTTTCGCCAACATGTCAAATTTATGCACAACTCTTAAGCATTTACTAATCCAATGGCTGCTTTCTAGCTATTCAAACTGCAAAATGGTAATGTAATCTATACATAATTTGGTTGGAAGGTGACTCAGTTAGACTGGACATTACATTTCCCTTGGATAAAACTGACCTTCTCACTGAAAGAATTGTTAGGGCCATACTTAGATCTTCAGTCTTGTTCACTTCCTTCCCTTTCATGACCGAGCCTTTTTGCTGTGATTTCAGTAGAAATTCAAGGTGTGAATAGGTAGAACCAAAATAGCAGGAACTTTAGATAGCAGAGTTATCTAAAGCTGCAGGACACAGGTTTAGGGGTAAAAAGTTGAGGCATAGAGTTTCTGGTCCTCATTTGTCATCATTGGCGAGGCCTGAGGACAATAACGAAGATTGAAGCCTGTTGCCCAGAAGTTGAGACCTGAAGGCTGGAGTCGGAGTCTGCTTGTCCTCTGGGGAAGTCAGAGCCCAATGTCTGTCAATCTGCAAGTCCACTGGTCCTGGAGATGACCTGTCCTAGGGTTGGAAGACAGTGCATATGCATGGGTTGGTGGGAGGGAGGAACAGGGCTTCTTTTGCTATTGTTATTTTGTTGCTTGTTGTGTTCTGTGTTGTCCCGCCGAGCATGTTGGCACCAGAATGTGGTGCCAACATCCTTTGGATGTGTTGCTTGTTAACACTAACGACACTTCTCACTGTATGTTTTGGCATACGTATAATAAATACAATGAATCAGAATTTGAAATTCAATCTAAATCTGAATCTGAAAAGCTCTTGCGCTCAATGTCTAACTGATTCTGCACCCAAGAGCACCATAACAAATTAAAAGTCTCCAAAAATAAACCTTGGATGGAAAGAGCATAAGGACAAAAAAAGAAACAATTGACCCATTCAACCTTTATGCCTGGCTAAATGCGCACCTTTCTACATGGACCCTATACCCTTGGTTTCTTTTAATGTAAACCTGTAATGATCAACTGCCTTAGTCCATTTTGCGGAGCCAAACCTGCTAACTGTTTGATGTGATTTTCTGTAGCCTAACACGGACTTGACTTACCTACTAATATTGTGGTAAGTGATAGAACTTACAGATACCCTCTAGGGTAGACTTTTTCTTTAAACCTTTAGCCCAAAAAATATTCAACATCCTTTTTTCAGCTTTGCTGCAATCTAAATGCACTTGCCACTGACCTTGAAGACTCAGTTCTCTTTAGGGTACAGGTGACTTCAATCAACAGCGGTTCTTTTCAAAATTCAGGTCTGAAGCTTATCTATCATGTGTACATTGAAACATACAGTGAAATCCGTTATTTGTGTTAACAAACCAGCACACCCAAAGGTATGCTGGGTGCTGCCCGTAAGTGTTGCCACACATTCTGGTGCCAACATATGAAGGTTCAAAAGGGATCTCTGATATGCAGCAGTTGCGATATCATTATTCTTGCAGAACAGTAACTCATATTGAAGAATTTTCACAGACATCAAACAGGAAACGAAAAAGGACAGTTTTTATCTTGTATTTAAACAACTTATTGTGCACTTTGTAATACTAGGTACATGCCCAGAAAATGAAGGTAGAAGCAGAAATATCAATGTAGGATTTAGAATTTATTTAGATCTAACGTCCGTCCCACAATGAGAAGGAGTAACAATCTTTGTGTTATGATTCCTTTGCAATGTATAGACATGTGAATTTAGAAGTCTAATGGCTTGTAGAAAGAACCTATCCCATGGCCTGTTGATTCTGACATTAATGCTGTGGTAGCATTTGCCAGACAGAAGCAGCTGATACAGTTTATGGTCGGGGTGACTGGTGTCCCCGATGATCTTCTGCGCCTTCTTTTTGCACCTGCTGCTATAGCTGTCCTCAATGGGGAGATGTTCCCATCCACAGATGTGCTGGGCTGCCCGTATTTGAAAGATCAAAGGAAAATATGAATATAAATACATAAATGTGGTATGTATGAGGGAATTATAATCTTTCTTTTCTTTTTATATATTTTTATTAATTTTAAACAAACGTAAGAGAAACATAGATACAGAGAGTTTGAGAATACATAATTAATAGGTTAAAGTATAAATACAAATAGATGATAATCCATATATGATAACCTCCCAAACTCACAGTGATTACGAAAAAAGGAGTAAATAAGAAAACAAAACCTCCAAAAAAAACCTAACCAAGATGGGCCATTGCATTATGTCAAATATACACAGCAGCGTCAATAACTCCGTACCTCCATCCAAATAATTAAGGATAATAAAAGTAAGGTTTAGGAAAAGTCAGTTTAGCTCATATGAAAATGTTGAACAAATGGTCTCCAAGTTTCTTCAAATTTAATTGAAGGGTCAAAAACAACACTTCTAATTTTTTCTAAACTCAAATAAGAAATAGTTTGAGAAAACCACTGAAATATAGTTGGAGGATTAATTTCTTTCCAATTCAATAGGATAGATCTTCTAGCCATTAACATAACAAATGCAATCATCCGCTGAGCTGAGGGGGAACAACTGTTATCCAACATTGGTAAACCAAAAATTGCAGTAATAGGATGCGCTTGCAATTTAATATTCAGAACTTTTGAAATAATACCGAACATATCTTTCCAATAATTTTGCAAGCAGGGGCAAGACCAAAACATGTGGGTCAATGAAGCAGCTTCAGAATGACATCTGTCACAGGTTGGATTAACATAAGAATAAAATCGAGCAAGTTTATCCTTAGACATATGAGCCCTATGTACAACCTTAAATTGTATTAAGGCATGTTTAGCTCAAATAGAAGAAGAATTGACTAATTGTAAAATTTTCTCCCACTGCTCAGTGGGTATAAGACAATGAAGTTCTTTTTCCCATTCCTTCTTAATTTTTCCTGATACTTCTGGCTGTATTTTCATGATCATATTATAAATGATGGCTACTAAACCCTTCTGGCAAGGATTCAGAGCTAAAAAGATTTCCATAATGTCCATTGGACATAATTTTGGAAAAAACTGTAACATGTTATTGAGGAAATTTCTAACTTGCAAGTATCTAAAAAAATGAGTTTTTGGCAAACTATATTTATTAGATAGCTGTTCAAAGGACGTAAAACTATTGTCTAAAAAAAATCGCGAAAACATGTTATACCTTTTGTTTTTCATAATACAAAGGCATGGTCCATAAAAGAGGGCTGAAAAAAAAGGTTAGATATAATAGGGCTTGATAAGATAAACTTATTCAAGGCAAAGAATTTATGAAATTGAAACCATATTCGTAATGTATGTTTAACTATAGGATTGGTTATTTGTTTATTCAATTTAGATAAAGCAAAAGGAAGTGAAGATCCTAAAATAGAAAACAATGAGAAGTCTTGTACAGATTTATATTCCAAATATACCCATTGTGGGCAAGATACTATAATCGACTCTTGAGTCCAAAATACTAAATATCGACTATTAACTGCCCAATAGTAAAATTTCAAGTTTGGCAAAGCCAAACCACCCTCCTTCTTAGGCTTCTGTAAATATTTTTTACTTAATCTAGGATTTTTATTCTGCCACTCATATGAGGATATTTTGGAGTCAATAATATCAAAAAAAGATTTAGGAATAAAAATTGGTAATGCTTGGAATAAATATAAAAATTTGGATAATACTATCATCTTAATAGCATTAATTTGACCAACCAATGACAAAGATAATGGGGACCACCTGGTAACAAGTTGCTTGATTTGGTCAATTAAAGGTAAAAAATTAACTTTAAATAAATTCTTATGTTTCTTGGTAATTTTAATACCCAAATAAATAAAAGGACCTGTAACAAGTTTAAATGGTAAGTGTTTATAAATTAGAACTTGCATATTTAATGGAAATAATTCACTCTTATTAAAATTCAGTTTGTAACCAGAAAAGCTACTAAATTGAGTAAGCAAGGACAAAATAGCAGGAATAGATCTCTCAGGGTCAGATATGTATAGTAACAAATCATCAGCATATAATGATAACTTATAAGTCCCTTCCCCATGAGTAATACCAAAAATATCAGGTGATTCACGAATGGCAATGCCTAAAGGTTCCAAAACAATGTCAAATAATAAAGGACTTAAAGGGCAGCCTTGCCTCGTACCATGGGATAACTGAAAAAAAGGAGATCTCTGATTATTGGTAAGAACCGAAGCCAAAGGTTTATAATATATTAATTTAATCCATGATATAAATTTTAAACTAAAATTAAAATTCTGCAATGTATTAAATAAATATGGCCATTCAACTCTATCGAATGCTTTTTCAGCATCTATGGAAATAACACATTCTGGTATTTTAGATGAAGGAGTATAAATTATATTAATTATTTTTCTGATGTTAAAAGATGAATAATGGTTTTTAATAAATCCGATCTGATCTTCAGAAATAATTTTAGGTAATATATTTTCTAATCTAGTGGCCAAAATTTTGGTAAAAATCTTAGAATCCGTATTCAGCAAGGATATAGGCCAATAGGATGCACATTCAGTGGGGTCTTTATCTTTTTTAAGAATTAGAGAAATGGAGGTATCTTAAAAAGATTGTGGTAATTTACCTGCAGTTAACACATCTTTAAAAGTTTTACAAAGCCAAGGAGAGAGTATAGAAGAAAAGGATTTAAAAATTCCGCAGTATAACCATCCGGACCAGGGGCTTTACCTGAATTCATTGAAAAAATAGCCTCTTTTATTTCGGTTTCCGTAATAGGTGTGTCTCGAAATACACTGTCTTCTGTTGTTAATTTCGGGATATTCAATTTTCTTAAAAATTCATCCAAGGGAATTATAATCTACATGCACAAAGTTATTTATTTGGAATCAAACTGTTTGCTAAATTGGGTGGGCAATTTGAAAACTTAGTAAAATCTTGTGTAATGAAGTACGTTCTTGAGATATTTTACAGAAAGGACTATTTTGTAAATATCTGGTTCTTCTTGATTGCAGAAGCAAAAGGTGTATATGAGGAGCATTCATTTTCTGACAGCATCATTGGGATTCCAGTCGTAAATTACATCAGCTTAGAAATCTTGCAATTGCTGTCAATTTTACTGTAATGACAGCGAACATGATAGTTGGTTAAATCTGTAAAGTCTAGACCATCAATTAGTATCTGTTCTCTAACCAACCTCTTAGCCACCAATTTGCCATTACTTAATTAACAAATTTCCGAATGACGTCTGATCAGTCTTGGATAATTCACAGGTAGGCATTCATTTTTTCAAAGTTTATATTCTTCAATATTTTTTTAAGAAAGATTTCAATTTGAATTTTGAACTCCATGCACATTGAAGGATCCACCCCAATGCATCCACCCGCTCGAGTTTTCTTTTCAACTTTGGCCTATTTGTCTATTATTCATCTGTTTAGTCTTGGGCAAGGATGTTATCTGGGCAATCTTCTGATCTTCTGGCACTCATTGCATTTCCATATTTCGTTTCCATTTAAACCAGGGGTTCCCAATCTCTTTATGCACAGACCCCTACCATTAACCCAGGGTTCTTGGAATCACAGGTTGGAAAGCCCGGATCTGAACCATATTTAATAATTACCAGCAACATCTATGTTTAAAAATGCTTTGGAAAAAATAGAAAAAAAGTTATGCAGGAATTAATCAGAATCGGTTTTAATATCACCGGCATATGTCGTGAAATTTGTTGTCTTCATGGCAGCAGTACTGTGCAATATATAATAACAGAAAAAAAATGAATTACCAGTAAGTGTGTGTGAATATATATATATGCAGAAGGGAAAGAAGCAGTTCCTGATTCTTTTGAGTGTGTGACTTCAGGCTTCTGTGCCTTCTCCCTGATGGTAGCAGTGAGAACACTGCATGTTCTGGGTCCTGGGGGTCCTAAATGATGGATTCCACCTTTTTGAGGCACCTCCCCTTGAAGATGTCCTGGATACTATGGAGGCAAGTGCCCAAGATGGAGCTGACTAGTTTACAGCTCTGCAGCTTATGTCAATCCTGTACAGTAATCCCCACCCCCACCCACCATGCCTATGTCGGGTAATCATCACATGCAATTTGATTTAAAGTAAAACTGCTTCAGAATACTAACCATTTTTAGATGAACGCAGAAGACCATCCCATTTTTATTTGCTATTCACTTTGCCTTCTCTTTAAACATTTACACTGTCCTTGATTCAACCTGAAAAAAAATCACACCCTAAATATCCTTCAGAGTCACGACTGACCAAGAGACGTTCTTAAATAATGCAGCAGGGTATTTATTTCATTGCACTCCTTCTGTCTACAAACAGATATCCTTGGCTCAGACTGTATATTCACCATCTGGAGAAGCCTAATTATCAGTGTCTGTTGCAAATGGCTTTTGAATCAGGATCTCTTCATTGGGAGCACACCACAATTTGGTCAATATTATCCTTTCCAACATTTTAAGTAGCTCAGGCCAAACAAACTCACTTGTTAAAATAGTGGGACCTTGTATATTTTTGCTGTAATATGTCAGATATTTATCTTTGAAGAATCTGTGCATATTGTATTCAGAATGCTGCAAGTTACCTCAAAATGAATGTTAGATTAATACATCTTTATAAAATCCATTTAGTTTGATCTCAGCAGTTTTATAACAGTACAGAAAAGTTTCATCTTGAGTCTTTAAGACTGTGCTAACTATTATTTATAATTCTCTCCTCCACCAAACATTTCACCTTCTTTACATCTACCCCTCCTTCCATTATATTTCTTCAAGGGTTTTTGTCTTCAACACATCTGGATAACCAATAGTAACTCAAGTGTTCTTCTGTCAACATCTGAGGTTGATAATATTAAAGCAAATACACAAACCAAGGGTGAACAACAGGACAACAGAGGTGCAGGACAAAGAGAATGCTTTCAGTGGCAGATTTTCTGTTCGGATCTCTGTGTTAGATGATGTCTGGTTCCCACCTGTTGACTGAGCAGAACAGGGAGGCAGTTCAAGATGTTAAATATGGCAGCTGTCATGAGATACACATGGTAGTAATGTGTAGAGATCAGAATCAGGTTTATTATCACTGACAAATGTTGTGAAGTTAGTTGCTTTCTGGCAGCACTCCAGTGCAGTCCATAAAATATTATGTTTAGTTACAATAAAATACAACAAATAAATAAATAGTGCAAAAAGAGAGTGAAATAATGAAGTAGTTTTCATGAACAGTTCAGAAATACAATGGTGGAGGGAAAGAAGCTGTTCCCAAAATGCTGAGCGTGTGTCTTCAGGCTCCTGTCCCTCCTCCATGATGGTAGTAATGAGAAGAGGGCAAGTCCAGGATGGTGAGGGTCTTTACTAATGAGAGCTGCCTTCTTGAGGCACCATCTTTTGAAGATGTCCTTGATAGTGGGGAGGCTTATGTTCATGATGGAGCTTTCTGAGCGCACAGCCCGCTGCAGCTTTTCTCAATCCTGTGCTTTGGGACCCCCACACCGAGTGGTGATTCGGCCAGTCAGAATGTTCTCTACAGTACATCTGCAGAAATTTGCTAGAGTGCTTTGGTGACATTCCAAATCTTCTGAAACTCTTAATGAAGTGTAGCCGCTGGTGTGCCTTCTTTGTGATCGCTTCAATATGTTGGGCAAGGCATAGTTCCTCCAAGATGTTGACACCTAGGAACTTAAAGCTACTCACCCTTTCCACTGCTCGACTTTTCCTTCCTAAAGTCAACATGATTCCTGTACATTTAGTGGTAACATTGGATGTGTGTGTAATATTGTTTTATTTTAACTGAATGCTACAAGGGTATATTTATTCTACTTGTAAAACCAGGTGAAATAATTACTTTTCAGTCAGATGTCTACACTGAAAGTTTGTTCAAAAACTTATGCAAAGTAGGAAGTAACCTGTGCCTAAAACACCGTCCTGGAACAAACTGTGCCCATTCACTTACCTTGCTTTGGAGGGACTGAAAGCATCCTGACATGGGCAAAGACAGTATCATTACAAGTTAATCAATGCCTTATGTGGGTGCCCTTTTTATTGACAACACCTGCTACTCTGCAAGCATTCTGAATGATTTGATGGCGTATCTTTGTAAGTGTATGGGCACATGCAAACAATTCGAAATAAGTAGGGAGCCGGACAAGGCTATGTTCTTTGTTTAAGGATATTTTGGCTTCTTAGCAGGTGAAATATAAACACTATGAAAATTAAACAAAACCTGCCGATCTAGAACCTGAAATAAAAATAGAAAATACCAGATATACTCGACAGGAAAAACAATATCTGTGGACAAAGAGGTAATTATTCAAGTTGAAATGCAAATCCTACAGAACTAACATGAGTTTGTTATTCAAGCAAGAATCACTACATTAAAATTTGCCAGCCAGTTTGTTCAATTACTTACTGTAATTCACAGCTTTTATTATTATGTATTACATTGTACTGCTGCTCCATAGCAACAAATTTCACAGCATATGCCAATGATATTAAACCTGATTCTGATTGTGATTCTGGTTCTGATTCCGATTATAATATGGGGCATCATTCAGACATTGGGAAAGCTTTCTGCATTTCCTTCTGAGTAATAATATACTAACTCATTTTAAGAGCATTTCCGCCCTAAAACAGTTCTCTTTTGTCTCATGAAATCTGTTTAGTGTTCACTTTAAATTGCCTATATTTTTGAAAATGCCTTTTATCTTCATTTAAAAGCGTTGCGGAGATGCACAATCACACAGACAATTTCTGTCCAACTCAAGAGCTTCTCTTTTAATTCTGATTCAGTCTGACAATGAAAACATCAGTCTTTTGTTTTAAGTTAGTTCACTAAGTTGGAATGAAATCAAGGACCTGCATTTATATCAAACAAACCTGGAGAATATCCATTATACAGCAAGACTAATGGCAGAGTTAGTGTTATTGCTCAGCCAGCCCTTTGTTACTCCACCTTGTTACACTTCTGCAAAGTAACTTAAAGAATGCTGATAGTTTTGGTGAATCAATCTGATACATGCTTGTGGCAATTGTATCCTGTTCTTTTGAGTTTACTGAATATGAAGTTTGCCAGTATTTCTTGCATAAATAGAAGAAGCAAGTTGATGAATTTTTCTATCCTACAAATATAGTGCAGGTATTAAACATAATTTAAATTCCTATTGTAAAACAGCTCAAATCTAAATAACTGAGAAAACTGGTTTCAAGGTTTTAGTTAATGTGTGTGGGTGTGTCATTTCTGACTCAAGCCTTTTCTCAATACAGGCCCATTTCTGGATACTATGGCTTAATGAATGGCTTATTTCATAATTGGCACAGATGATAACCTGAGGATATAGGTATCGCCTGGGGAAACGCCAGCTCAGGTTGGGCAATGCTGGCACTAACGAACGTCAAGCAAAGTACTGCACATGACTTTCAGCCCATGAAGTTGTGCATCAGTTGCTGACAAGGGGGCATACAGGAGTGAGGTAGAGCAACTGGTGAAGTGGTGTTGCAACAAAAACCTTGCACTCATCATTAGTAAGACCAAGGGATTGATTGTGGAGTTCAGGAAGGGGAGTTCAATGGAACACGCACCCTTCTTCATTGAGGGACCTGTAGTGGAAAGGGTGAGCAGTTTCAAGTTTGCCCTTAAACATCTCTGGAGGTCTGTCCTGGGCCCAACATATTGATGCAATTACAAAGAAGGTACAGTGGCAGCTATATTTCATTAGGAGTTTGGGGAGAATTGGTATGTCACCAAGGACACTTGCAAAGTTTCCATAGATGTACCGTGGAGAGTATTTTAACTGGTTGCAACACTGTCTAGTATGGAGGGGCCACTGTACAGGATTGGAATCCAGGACATCTTGAAAAGGCGGCATCTGTCACTAAGAGCCTCCATCACACAGGGCATGCCCTCTTCTCGTTGTTACAATCAAGGAGGAAGTACAGGAGTCTGAAAATAGGCACCCATCATTTCAGGAACAGGTTCTTCCTTCTGCCATCAGATTTCCAAATGGACAATGAACCCATGAGCACAACATCAGTATTTTTTCCTCGCTTTTTACACTAATTATTTAATTTTCTTTTTTATAATGTATACTTCTTATTGAAACTTATAGTTTTTTAAATTATTTTGTATTGGAATGTACCGCTAACACAAGACAAAACATTTCACAACATATGCTAGTGATTTTAAACCTGATTCTTATTCTATTCAAGATTCTCTTATATGTCCCTAAAATATCTGCCTCTACCACCAGCCCTGGGAATCATCCAACAATATATCTATATGTCAGTGTCTACATTATGTTATCTTTCTGATTCACTTTAGCCCCAAATGGAGACACAATGGAGAGGTGATGCCCACTGCTGTCAGGAAGAGTAGACTAAACAAGTACAGAGCAAACATCCCTGACTAACTACTGACTTGTTTCACTGAATGAACAAATTGATATTGTACATTTTCTGATAATTCCACAGCAAAAATGTAAAATTAAATCAAATTAATTAAATATTAAATTAAACATTAAATTAAAATTAAATGTGTTGTTATTTTTCAGAAAATATAATAAAATACTTGTGGTTGACATGTTCAATTCTATGCACACTGCACCTCCTAGGAATATTTATGCAAAAAGAATTTTTCCACTTCTTGAATATTATGATATAGTATGCTAAGTTTTCAGTAACCAGTTCAGTAGTTACACGTCCAAAATTGTCAGGGGACATGTAATTTGCAAGTATAATCAAGAGGAACCACACTCGAGAAATTCTTTTCACCGTTTTTAAGGCAGAAGATGGGAATGCAGACATTTTTCTTCGATTTATTCTGTGGGTTGTGGGTATTTATTGCCCATTACTGATGGTTCTGAAGAATGTGGTAGGAGACACAATCCTGAAATACTCCAATTACTCCATAAAAGTCAATTTTATGTTGGCTTTCATCATGATTATGTGATCTCACTTCTTTCAGGGAACTGGGACATCTAAGAATTTACTCAGAGCAATGGGATTAACTGACTCCTTGTCTATGAAAGTGAGAGAGAGAGGAGAGAACAAGTTAAGAAAAGTTTGTTAAGTGGTCTTATATTTCAGGATCCAATTTAATGAATGTTGTAAATACACACATCCAGTAAAAGAAGAAAAAGAAACAAAACATATAAAATTACAAATTCCAGAAGATGACAGAAAATTAATGGATAAGAAATAAGTTTTAGACCTAATGTATTTTTCTTTACCTTGTCCAAGATCAGCCATCAGGAGTATTCAGCTGCTCTTGAAATATGTTAGAATTTAACTGTTTCTAGATTATCCTTTCCTATATGATTGATCTGAAGCTCCTACTCTTTGTTCTAAGTTTGCATTTTATTAGTTTGAACCTATGTCTCCTGGCAATTCAGTTTCATTCAGTTTTCCAGATCCTTCTTTAAAAGCATGATTAATTCCCTTCTGAGATGACCCCTGTGATGTCTATAAAAGCTAGGTAACTTCATTGCTCAAATCCTTAAAACTAGGGATAAGCTTGTGGTGTTTCTCTGCAATGTAATTGAATATCTCCCATGTTCTATGGTAACCAAAATGGGAAAATGTGCTCATTGTGTGGTCTGACCACAACTCTATTCTGTTCAAGTAGGAAATATTGTGATGTTTTCTTGTATTTTGGATATATTTTTTCATATTAATGGTTGCTGCTTTATATTCATTAGATATGTTGAAACTCAAAGATCAAAAAATCTTTATTTCTTTCTTAGCCAAGTTAGCAACCAAGATTGAGTATATAGGTCAATAATGACATACTTAGAGTAAACATGACCCTCTCATCATTCTCCTTTCTTGTAGGTATTGTCCAACCCAATTTGCAATTATGAGCATGTCTGTTCCGATCACACTAGACCCGTGATAAGTCTAGATCATTTATATAAATTGGAAATATGGAGTTACTTATAGAATGTTGCTGAAGAACCATTATATCTTTAACATCTTTAATGAAAAGACTTATTAAAGATTAAAGCTTAGCTTTCTTTGTCTAATGTATATTGAAACAGTGAAACATAAGAGTAAAATCTGTTGTTTGTGTCAATGGCCAACACAGTCTGACAATGTGCTGGTAGTAGTCCACAGGTGTCAGCATGCTTCCAATGCCAAAGCAGCATGCCAACAATTTACTAACCCTAACCCTAACCCGTACCCTTTTGGAGCATGGGAGGAAACTGGAAATATGTATTGAACTTTGTACTTTTTGTAATCATTTGATGTGACAAAATGGAATAGACAATTCCGGAGTGCTAAGCTAATATGTTGGAATATATGTACTTGGTTAAAGTAACAAGAGGAAACTACAAGAAATGTGCTTACTAGAGGAATATGTGACTACGAGCACGCAATGTACTGAACATCGTGCAAAAAGAAAAGGATACTTCCAGAGAAGTGTCAACCACATATGGCAGACTACAAGGAATGTGTCAGAAGGACTGAGCTCGCTGGAAAGAGTAACCTTGCCGTGTTCTTAAGTATAAAAAGAACACTTTGTGAATGGTATGTTGGAAGCCTCCTACTATCCCTGGAGAGAGTGGAGATGAACTTCCCCCTTGCTTAATTAAGGCGCTTGATAATGATCCACTCAGTGTTTGTATTGTGCTTGTGAGACTTAACAGAGAAATGCTCGACCAAACCAGAGCTCCTGGAGGAGAACCACGTGGTCACGGGGAGAACTTACATACTCCTTGGAATTGAACCCTGGTCGGTGATCACTGGCATTGTAAAGTGTTGCACTAACTGCTACGCTATTGTGCACCCTACTGTATCTTCCATAGTTAGCTCTGTTAAAAAGTGTCACTATTTTTTCATCCTTCAGTCAATATATTCCACATGCAAGACTTTCCCTGAACTCCCACAGCTTTACATTCACATAACAGAGTTGAATGTGGAGCATTATTAATTCTCCTTTGAAATCTTAAGTATACCATGCTACAATGTTTGTCACAGTTCCTTGTTGATGCATTCCACAGAGATCTTTTCAATCTTTGCTTTTTTTTTGCACTTCCATTGGGGGAAGTGAGGTTTTATATTTGATGTTTTTCTTTGAACGGGGTGGTTCCATAGTTCTCCTTACTTTCATGACTGTGGAGAAGATGAATTTCAGGGTTACATACATAATTCGATAATAAATGTAATTTAATCTTTGCACTTTGATTATAATTCAGAACAAGTTCAAGTTGAATTGTCATTCAACCACACACATAGCCAGCTAAATGAAACAGTGTTCTGCCGGGGCCAAAGTGCAAAACACAGTCTATTCCATCACACACACACACAACTCAGCACTCACAGCACATCTCATTTTGATAGCACATACAGTCACAAACATATAATATTTGCCCAAATCCCTGAGAGGCATGACCTGAAGATTCATGGTGCATGGGATCTTGTCCTGGAGTCACGTTTCTGCAAGAACATGCTCAGAGCAGTTTCACATCATGTCCCATGAAAAAAACAGTACAGGTGCTGGAAATCTGATACAAATGCGGAAAGTGTTGGAAACACTCAAGTCAGTCGGTGTCTGTGGAAAGACGACTAGTTAATCTTTCAGGTCTGAAACTCTTCTTCAGAACTGGAAAAGAAAGATAAACTCTTTCTGATTCCTAATTCTGTTGAATAGTTGCAGATATTAGATTGTGAGGACACTCAGTCCTCGTTTATTGTCATTTAGTAATGCATGCATTAAGAAATGATACAATGTTCCTCCAGTATGATATCACAGAAACACAAGACAGACCAAGACTAACTGACAAAAGCACGTAATTATAACATATAGTTACAACAGTGCAAAGCAATGCCATAATTTGATAAGGGCAGACCATAGACACCTAAAAAAAATTCACAAAGTCCTAGATACCCCATCATCTCACATAGACGGTAGAAGGAAGAAAAACTTTTCCTGCCATGAACATCCAGCGCCGCAAAGCTTCCCGATGCAGCCTCTGGAAGCATCCGACCACAGCCAACTCTGAGTCCGTCCTAAAAACTTTGAGCCTCCGACCAGCCCTCCGACACCGAGCACCATCTCTGCCGAGCGCTTCGACCCCGGCCCCGGCAACAGGCAAAGCCGAGGATTCGGGGCCCTCCTCTCTGGAGATTTTTTGATTGCACAGTAGCAGCGGCAGCGAAACAGGCATGTCAGAAGTTTCACCAGATGTTCCTCCGTGCTCCTCACGTCCGTCCCCATCAAATCAGGATTGTGCATGGCATTGTACAGATAACAGATTCCTGGAGTGGCTGTGCATGCTGCAGTCGTGCCGCCATTTTCTCAGATCATATTAAACATATGAAACGTTAATTGATTATACTTTAACATCCGATGTGCAAAGGAGAAATTGTGCAAATAGTAAATGAAAAAGAAAATAAATAATACTGAGAGCATGAGTTGTAGAGTCCTTGAAAGTGAATCTGTAGGTTGTGGAATCAGTGATGAGGTGAGTGAAGTTGTCCATACAGGTTTAGGAGCCTGATGATAGTAGGGTAATAGCTGCTAATAGCTTGGAAATGCTTGACACTTGTCTTTGTCACATTATCACAAGATGGTGTTGGATGACATTTGGATCAGATCACTGTCAACAGGTGGAAAACCCAGGCTGGAAACCAGGAAGGCAGGTCAAATCCCATTCAGTTTAGTCCATTATTTCACATGTGATAAAAGTAATACTGTGGCGACCCATTTCCTGGCACATCCGAACCGGCTCACAATTAGATAGCCTACGGGGGTTTGCGAGCACAGAGCTTTGGAGCCTCTGCGCCACAGGGGGCAGGTTGAGGGAGGCTTAAAAGTGAGGCTGAGGATTTCGAATAAAGTTTTTTTCCTTCGACTGCAGTTACCGACTCCGTGTCGTAATTTTAGCGTTGCATGTAGCACACCGCTACAATGCCAAAAGCTTCATGGTTAACACACACAAAGTGCTGGAGGAACTCAGCAGACCAGGCAGCATCTATGGAAAGAAGTACAGTCGACATTCCGGGCTGAAATCCTTTGGTGGGACCCTTCTGCTTTTAGTTCCACTCTAGTGTATTTTGTTCTATTTACATGTCTGTACTGTTCAGTGGCCCCTCCTCATGATTTCAGGGCTTCACAAATTATTTCTCCAGGCAGCATTTGTGCACTAGGGAAAATACAATCTACCTGTTAACTTGCCTGGATAAACTCCTCTCTTTAATATCAAAGTCATTAACTTTGCCTTGACTTTCTGGGATTGGCAGGTGGCTTATTCCTTGAATTGTGCTTGCTCGGCTGGAATAATCATGCAAGATGTTTACTATCTTGTGCTTATCCTTATTTTCAAGCTTGTCTGCCCATCATTTCCTGCTACAGTTAATTATTGTTTTGAATAGCAGGAGCTTTAATGCAAGCTAGGTAAGTAGAAGGAGGCAAAGGAAATGGTTAAACTGATAGGATCTAAATTTAGGGCAACTAAATGGATCTTTTTTCCCAGGTGGCAGGCAGTGACCAGTGATCAGTGCGTGATTTCAAGCTAATTACATTATAGATCTGTGCAGAAGTCTTAGCTGGGGTGCCTAAGACTTTTGCACAGTACTATATTTATTAATGTAGATCAGAAAGCAAGTTTGTAAATCTGTAGGGAGCAAAGCATGTTGGGGATAGTGCGGGTGAGGTGCCATAGGAGGGGCATGGGACAGGTGGCAGAGAAGGAGTGCCAGGGATGAGGGGGGTGAGGGTAGTGTGGTTGCAGACTCACCCAGCCCTTGTGACACCAGGCAAGGTCGTTTGATTCCAAACAATTGGTTTATTGATCATTGCAGAGTGTCTCTCTGGTGCTCTCCACCCCTTCCCCTCTCCCTTCCCTGTTTCCCAAACTTGGTTCCCTTCTTCTTGCTCCCTTCCCACTCTCAGTCCACAATAGAGGCCCATAGCAGAATCAGTTTATCTACAGTCACATATGTCATGAAATTTGTTTCTTTGTGTGGCAGCAGTACAGTGCAATACATAAAATTACCACAGTACTGTGCAAATTCTTAGGCACATTAGCGATACATACTGTATCTGTGCCTAAGACTTTTCACGGTAGTGTAGAATCAGAAAACACAGATATTAATACAACCTAATTCTTTGCCACATATAAACACATTAGTCTTGTGTCTTTTTTGCTCTCACCTCTGTTTAATGAGTAAAATAAATAAATATACACATAAGCTGACTCTCTTGGGCACTGAAGCACAAGTAGAGATGGTAGCCAGAGACATTTAAAAACTGTAGTAGTCATGTACAGCCTTCACAATTGGTGAAGTTCTGCCTCAACCAATGGCAGCAGTCCAAGGTTGGAAGGGCATTTTGTGGGGAGGAGGGTGGGGCTTTCATGTGACACTGCCTGAGTCACTGACCAGACCAAGCTGCAGGATACAGAGGGCCTGTGGGGGACAACATCCCAGGCAAGGGGCAAGGCCACACTCAACACGGCTAGGCCCTTTGCTTTCAATGACCAAAAAATCTGTCAACCTCAGATGTAAAGTCAGCAGTTCAGCTAACATCTAACCTTCTAGCAGCGTGTGCCTGTAAGCACTGTTACCTCGAACTGCACGGTAACTGAAATACCCCCGCACATATAGCCTTTGTTGCCACCCAGCTGGAACTTTCTTATATTTAAACGTTTAAACTATTGCGCAGCTTTCAGGTCATGTAAAAATTTCCTGCTCAGTGCAATGGTTGGTGCACACGGCTGTAAAAGAAAGTGGTGGAACGTTGCCTGTAGGACGATTTCCAATCCTGGCTCCAAGTTTGAGAATATTATTTTCACTTCCAATGACTCCCGTGGTTTTTCTATATTCCAAGGCTATCTGGAGAAGACAATATCAGAGTTGTATTGTACTTGTACACTTGGTCAGAAATAATATATAGTAAAAAAAATGAGGTAGTGTTCATTGGTTCAATGTCCATTTAGAAATCAGATGACAGAAAGGCTCTTCCTGAATTGCTGAGTGTGTACCTTCAGCCTTGGTACCTCTTTCCTGATGGTAACAATAACAATGAGAAGAGGGCATGTCATGTGTGATAGAGGATCCTTAATAGTGGATGTCGCCTTTCTGAGGCACCACTCCTTGAAGATGTCCTGGATACCGAAGATGGAGCTGACTCATTATAAAACTTGCTGTAGCTTCTTTCAGTCCTGCACAGTAACACCCCCAAACCTCATACCAGACAGTGATACAGCCTGTCAGAATGCTCTCCAAAGTATATCTATAGAAGTTTTTGAGTGTCTTTATTGACATACCAAATCTCTTCAAACCCCTAATAAAGTATAGTCGCTGTCTTGCCTTCTCTATAGCTGCATCAATATGTTGGGACCAGGTTAGGTCCTCAGAGATCTCGACATCCATGAACTTGAAATTGCTCACTCTCTCCACTTCTGATCCCTCTATGAGGATTGGTTCATATTCTCTTGTCTTACCCTTTGTGAAGTCCACAATCAGCTCTTTCGTCTTACTGCCATGGAGTGCAAGGTTGTTGCTGCGACATCACTCAACTAGCTGGTAAATTTCACTCCTGTACTCAGTCTTATCTCCATCTGAGTTTCTATCAACAATGGTTGTATCATCAGCAAATTTATAGATGGGCATTTGAGCTGTACCTAGCCACACAGTCATGGATATGGAGGGAATAGAGCAGTGGGCTAAACACACACCCCTGAGCTGCACCAGTGTTAATTGTCAGAAAGGAGGAGTTGCTAATATCAATCTGCACCTGTGGTCTTCTGGTTAGGAAGTCGAGGATCTAACTGCAGAAAGAGGTATAGAGGCGCAGGTTCCGTAGCTTTTCAATCAGGACCATGAGAATATTGTGTTAAAAACTGTGCTATAATGAATGAACAGTATCTTGTCATAGGTTTTGTATGGTCCAGTTGATCTATGGGTATACGAAGAGCAATTCAGATTATGTCTACGGTAGACCTATTGTGACAATAGGTAAATTGCAGTGGATCCAGGTCCTTGCTGAGGCAAGAGTTGATTCTGGCCATGACCGACATCTCAAAGCATTTTAATCACCGTAGATGTGAGTGCTACTTGGTGATTGTCATTAAGGCAGCTTACACTACTTTTCATCGACACTGGAATAATTGTTGCTTCTTTGAAGCGGGTAAGAACTCTCTGACCTTGACAGTGAGAGGTTGAAAATGTCCTTAAATACTCCCACCAGTTGGTTGGCACAAGTTTTCAGAGCCTTACCAGGTACTCCATTGAGACCTGTCATGTTGTGAGGGTTCACCCTCTCTAAAGAGAGTCTAACATCAGCCTCCAAGACAGAGGTCACAGGGTCACCAGGTGCAGCAGGGATGTTCACAGCTGTAGTTATATTCTCCCTTTCAAAGTGGGCAGAGAAGGTGTTGAGCTCATCTGGTAGTGAAACATCACTGCCATTCATACTATTAGGTTTCAATTTGTAGGAAATAACATCTTGCAAACCCTGCCAAAGTTGACATGCACCCAACATCACCTCCACCTCACTTTCAATTGTCTCTTCAAGCTTGAAATAGCCCTCTACAAGTCATACCTGGTCTTCTTGCATGGTCCTGGGTTGCCAGACTTAAATGGCACAGATGTAGCCCTCAGCAGACAATGTACCTCCTGGTTCATCCATGGCTTTTGCATTTGGGAATGTACAGCAGGTTTCTCGTAGGCAGATGGTCATCCACACAGGTTTTAATGAAGTTGGTAACATCTGCAGCATACTCATCTAGATTCAACGAGGAATCCCTGAATACATACCAACAGAAACCATTTAGCACCATCCATCCCTTCAGTTCCCCCTTATGATCTTGTGAACTCTGATTTAGATCACCTCCATATTTTCCAAATGACCCTAATTTATATATTCTTTATCAGCAGTTAACGCATTAAGTCAAGGGATTATACTGGTAATATCACAATACGTTTTCCCCCAAACATATACATCTTCAAACTGGGGTGGAAAGAATGGACACAAAGTACCAGATCTCCAAAGACAGCCTCTGCATAATTTCTGATCCTTCACATTCCAGCTATGCAGGTTAGCATTCTTTTGGCCTTGGGATTTTCCATGGGAATTTAAATGATTTGTGTACCTTGATCCCTGAATCTCCTTGCAATTATGTTTGTGTTAGCTAAAGATAATTTGAGAGACACCACATCCAATGCAGATTTTTTTTTTTGAAGAGGAAATTACTGATGGTCATAGATTCAGACAAAAAAAATGCTGAATATGTTCCTTCAGCATAATTAAAATTTACCCTTAAGATAAAGATACCTGAGTTCTCTTTTGTCTGTGTGTTTCATAGTGTCAGATATTTTTGTTTTGAGCTTATTAAAACGAGGGAAGTTAGCAGAGGATACTGTGCATTAGTAGAATCACTATTTTCTTGATCAACTTGTTTTCTTGACCAGCTTGTTCAAATGTATTGATCAGGATCTCACTGGTCAAAGCCAGACTTGCCAAACAAAACTCTTGTCATTTACTTGTACAAATGGAGGGAAATCTGAGAATGTCATACACTTTTCTATTCTGAAATTTACGGATTAGGAATATCAGTTGTCCATTTGCTGTACCATGGGGATGAAATTTAGTCTTGTAAGGAATCTGTAGTATTCAGACCAGAAGATACTAGGGTAGGTAGCATTAAATCATATGCCCATCAATCTGCTCTACCATTCCATCATGGTTCATCCATTTTTCCTCAGTCCCAATCTCCTGCCTTCTCCCCATATCCCTTCATACCCTAACTAATCAAGAATCTATAAACTTCTGCCTTAAATATATCCAGTGACTTGGCCTCCACTGCCAACTGTGGCAATGAATTCCACAGATTTACCACTCTCTGGCTGAAGAATTTAACGGGGAAACTCTTGGATCCTGCATTGGTTTAAATCTGGCATTAGATCTAAGACCCTAATGATTCTAAGGGGAATTGCAGAACTGCAGCAATGAAGCAAAGATAAGTTGCTTTACTTTAATTATTTTTGTTTAGTTCAACATTTTTTTTTTAATTATCTCTAAGTGCATTTAGCCCTTTTTGGCTAATTTAACATTTTGGAATTTGGAACAAATCTTTAACTTTTTAAAATATTTTTAAATTAACTTGTAAGTTTTCTTGCCAGCTGTCAAATATCAGAGAGCACTATTAGTAGGTTTCTTCCACCTGCCTGCTGTATCCTGCTCTGATCAATCTGCTGGCCCATGGTTTACTTTAGGCCAGCAAAAGCTATCTACATATCCAGACTGGGTGAGCACAAGCATGCAGCTACAGTATCTTAGATCAAAAGAGCAGATGAACAGATCCTTTGACCCACTGAGTCCATCAAACTATCAAACACCCATACTAATCCTGCACTGACACCATTTGTAGTGGACAAATCACCTGCCAACCTGCATGCCTGTGGATGTGGGAGAAAACTGAAGCACCTAAGGGAGAAATCCACACAGCGCAGGGAGAATGTGCAAACTCCACACAGACTACACTTGAGGAGAGGATTCACCCTGAAGCTGTGAGACATCAGTTCTACCACTGTGCCCCCCCCCCCCAGCAGTTCAACCCTTTGCAGATTCTCCTCCGCCTTCATCTCCCAAAAAAACAACTTACTACTCCCACCATCTGAAATGATCAGCTTTATATCCTGCAGTGGCTTTTGAGTGTGATTAGAAACTTGAGTTTAAATTGGGGCAATTTTATGAAGTAGCTCAGGTCCATAAGCAGCTGGGTTTGCATCGGCCCAAAGTCAATTCACTTGGAACCTTTACAGTTGTTTGGACTGATATGGAACTGAACCAAATTTCTCAGATCCAGCACAGGTGAAATTCCTTTCTGGGCCCAATTTCATTCTGTTGACCCATAAAATTTTCCCTTTTTTTTCACAAGGATATATAAATGATTGTGCGATCAAACATCATTCAGCCTATCCAACAGTTTTCTAAATGTTCTGTCCTGACATTTCTTTTCACTCCCATTTTCAAAGGTATGCCTTAAGGGGAAAGGTTATCCTCTGCCCAGAGGTGGTGCCAGCTGGGCTTTGCTACTTCTTCCAGAATGGTTCTCAGCTTCAGTCCTCAACTGAGAGTTCAGTTCCCAACACACCAACATGATATTGGGGGACTTTTCAGAGAGCTTAGTCAGCTTCCCTCACAGAACAGCTTTGGCAGCCCACAGACTATCTTGATGTTATGCTGTAAGTTATCAAATACCTCTGGTTCCCAGAGATTCAATATACCTTGTAATAAATTAAACTAAAAATTAATTAAAAATAATTCAAGCTATTTCAAAAATTAGTTAAGTGACTAAATGCTGTAACATTCACACCGACATTCAGATCAACAAACACACACAGACTTAAAATGATGAAAAATGTTTCAACCTAACGATTAAATTAAATCTCCACTTATTTCGCTGTTAGCCTGCTCTCTCTCAATGCAGTGCAGGGGCAGCGAGAAGAAGGGTTGGAAATGCTTTGGCTGGCTTTAGCCTGGGTTATATGCTGGGACATCATCAGACAAATTACCAGCTAGGTAAGCACTGGTGAATACTTCTTATTTTAGCCCAGTTGATGCCATTGGAGGATTCAATTTACTTTCATTTCCTGCAGGTAATGTCAGACTCCCATTATTAATTCATTACATTTCTCTCAGCCTAGAGGGCGCCATCCTGTTTAAAAAGGTGGTTGGGGTGGAGGGGGGTGTGGGGAAGTAATCTTGATAAGGGGTGAAGAGCAGCGAGAGGCTACATTATATACTCAACTTTGTACTGTTGTTTTGAGCATCTGGTTGAGCGATCATTGAAAAATATCAATGTTAATAAGTATTAACACCTCCTCCTTGTTGGCTATCAACGAAGGAACATCTCACAGATGAATGATTACCCCACGCCATTTTTCTCTCTCTACACTCATGACTGTCTGGTTAAGCACAGCTCAAATGCCATCATAAATTTGCTGATTGCACGACCGTTTTTGGTAGAATCTCAAGTGGCGATGAGGAGGATTGCAAGAGCAAAATGGATTGGCTTACGATTTTGTACTCAAACACAAAATACTCTGTAGATACTGGTGTCATAGCAACATGCACAGCACGCTGGAGGAACTCAGCAGGTCGGGCAGCATCTGTGGAAACGAACAGTCAACGTTTCAGGCTGAGACCCTTCATCAGGACTGAAGAGGTAGGGGACAGGGGCCCTATAAAGAAAGTGGGCAGGAGAAGGCTGGTAGGTGCCAGGTGAAAAACCAGTAAGGGGCTTGTACTCAATGTCACCAAGATGAAGGGACTGACTGTGTAGTTCAGGAAGATGAAGGGAAGAAGACACACCAGTCCTGTTTGAGATATCAGTGGTGGAAATGGTGAGCAGCGTCAACATTTCAGAGTATCAATCTTGTGTCCAACACATTAATGCAAGCATGAACAAGCCATGGCAGTATCAATACTTCGTCAGGGTATAAAGAGATTGATTGATTGATTTGTTTATTTATTTATTCACCTTTATACAGTTTGACTTCTTTTACGCACTAGTTGTTTGTCGTTCTTCATTTATGCACAGTTTTCGTAAACCTTATTGGATCTATTTTCTTGTAAATGCCTGCAAGAAAATTGATCTTAAGTTAAGATGAGGGCCACACACTTTGGTGAGATGGGGACATGCCTGTCTTAGAATGTAAAGTCAGCTCTGGTGGACTGGGCAAACAAGATCAAGGGTGAGATCCGACAGCCAGCAAATGGTTCTGCAATGCTACGTGGACAGTGAAAGGCATGACGATGCACAGGAAAACTCATAGTCATCCACTGCAGCCAAGGAAGACCCCAGATGTGTCGACTGCTCGTACCACTGGATCTGGACTCCATATGTTTCCTGTCATCATTGGATACAACTGACAACCACCATACATACATTGATAACAATTTTACTTGGACTTTAACTTCGAGATTTGGTCACCAAACACTTACAAATTTCTATAGATGTGCCTAGGAGAGCATTCTGACTGGTTGTACCACAGCTTATGATGGAGTTTCCAATGCACAGGACTGCAGGAAGCTAGGAGGCTCATGGGCAGAACCCTCCCCATCATCAAGGACATCTTCCTCATGAAGTACCCTCATCTCATTATCACCTTCAGGAAGGTGGTTCAAGAACCTCAAGACCTACTGCATTACTGTACACTCAATGATTTAAGAATGGCTTTTTACCATACGCTATTAGATTTCTGAACAGTCCATGACCCCATAAACATTGCCTTGTTATTCTTTTTTTACATTTTTTATTTACTTTTGTAATTTATTGACTTTTATGTCTTTGCACTGCTGCCACAAAGCAAGCAATTTTACGCCAAATGTCTGTGATAAGAAATCTGATCAATTCTGATCCTCAGATCACACTACAACTGAAGTTTATCAATTTGGAGCCTGTTTCTCATAAAGATATTGGGTTAATTTTGTTTTGATGCTTTCTCTGATATCAACCAAAAATTCTCATATGGTTTACCTTTTTCAGCATTTTAGATAAATGTCAAATTATTTTCATTAGAATTAGAATTTATTATATTTCTTACATCCATCTCACAATATGAGGGAGTAAAAATCTTTATGTTGCATCTCCGTTGCAATGTACAAGCAATAAAGAGGGGATATGTGGGAGGATATTGCCCAAACACTAAGATTGATTACATAATTATTTCATATACATCTATGTACAGTCAGATATGCAATCAGATCAATGTGTATTGATAAATCTGATGGCCTGGTGAACAAAGCTGTCCCATAACCTGTTGGTCCTGGTTTAATGCTGTGGTACCGTTTACCAGACAGAAGCAGCTGAAACAGTTTGTGGCTGGGTTGGTAAGAGACTCTGATGATCCTCCAGGCCTATTTTACACACCTGCTGCTGTAAGTATTCTGAATACAGGAAAGTTCACATCCAAAGACTTGCTCTGCTGTCTGCACTCCTCTCTGCAGTGCCCTGCAATTGAGAGTAGCACAGTTCCCATACCAGGCAGTGACACAGCCAGTCAGGATGCTCTCAATAGTCCCCCTGTAGAAAGTCCTTGGGATAGGGGGACTCATGCCAAACTACTTCGGCTGTCTGAGGTGAAAGAGGTGCTGTTGTGCTTTTTTTTAATCACACAGCCAGTATGAACAGTCCAGGTGAGATTCTCGGTGATGTGTACACCGAGGAACTTGAAACTGCTTACCCTCTCAACTACATTCCTAATAGGGACTCTTTGGTCTCCATTTCTCCTGTAATCCACGATCAACTCCTTTGTTTTTTTGACGTTGAAGGAGAGGTTGTTTTCTTGGCACCAGTGTGTCAGGGCATTGACTTCTCTTCCATAGGCTGTCTCATCATTGTTGGAAAAAAGGCCGATCAATGTCATGTCATCTGCAAATTTGATCAGCAGATTGGAACTGTGCGTGGCAATACAGTCGTGTTTGTATAGGGGGTAGAGGAGAGGCTCAGGACACATCTCTAGGGGCCTCCAGTGTTGAGGTCAGAGGTGAGGGTGCCCATCCTTACCACCTGCCGGCAATCTGACTGTATCTGGCATGGTCTTCTTCTGAAGATCTCTTCATAGCTGGGCATGGCTGAGCCTTTGAGATATATTCCAGTGTCCTCATTGAGGTGTTCTTCAATACGATAGTTATATCTTCAAATTCAATTTGGTTGTAATTTTTCTGGAAAATTCTTTAAGCAGATAAAAATAGTAATATACTCCTTCTCCAACAATGGAAAGCTTGTTAATCCTACACATTCAATCGTTTTCACTTTTTCCTTTCTCTTCCCTTAGTTAGATTGTCCATATTTCTGCCAGACAAATATTCCAAACACTTAATCCAGCTTCCTCTCTTGCTTATTTTTTACATATTGATGTTCTTGAATGTCAGGGAACTTTAGATTAGCTTCATGATAGATATGAAGTTTAATTCAAGCAACTGGAAATGTTTGTTCCGTTTATTTATTTCCATATTCACTTTTTCCAACAGGTTTTCTTTTTATTATTGTTCAACTTATTAGGCAGAAAATTTCAAACATAACCTTTTACATAATGCCATTTTAAGTGTAAGAAGTTAGGGGTAATGTGGTGGTAAATGTTTTGGCTTCTGCTCCTAATATAGGTTTCTACTGTCTTCTACTTACTGCATCACCATCTGGTATGGGATTTGCAAGGCATCTGACCACCCAAGACTGTGCAAAGGATTACAAGCACTGCTGAGAGTATCATTGGGGTCTCTCTCCAGACAATCCAAGATATTTATCAGGAGTGCTGCATATGCAGGGCTCTTAGCATTGTCAAGGATTCCTCCCATTCATCCAATAATCTCTTTGACATCTTACCACAAGGAAGGAGGTACCATAACATTAGGACAAAAACTGTTAGGATGGGAAGCAGCTTTTTTCCCCAGGTCATGAGACGACTGAACTCCCAGCCACTACCCAGGTCGCATCACTTACGATAGCACTTACGATATCCATAGCACTGTACAGCTTACTGTTTGACTTATGCTATAGAAGTCCTGCTTGGTGGCGCAATAATATCAGCGCTGGACTTCAGAGCGAAGGTTCCCGAGTTCGAATCCAAGTCGGGTTGAGCGTCGAGCTTGCAACACAGCCTCGTAAAAACAAGAATAGCTTGCCACGGAAACACCGTCGTGACGGTGCCCCGATAACTCCACTGCCGAGTTAAGGGCTATTCTTCTTCTTAAGTTATAAATGCACCTTATGTTAAATGTCAGTCTTCTGGAATATCTTTTATTACTAGTTAACTTACCTTTGTGGTAATATTACTTTCTGTGTTATGTCTAAGTTATATGTTCAGTGTTGTGTACCTTGGTCCAGAGGAATGTTTTGCCATTTGAAAGTATACCTGTCTACGGTTGAATGACAATAAACTTGAATTTGAATTTGAATTGGAACTTGAGCTAAAAAGAAATTATTTATGAATGAATTGTTAAGCTGAGTGCTTTCTGAAATTATCTTATTTCCCTTTATACCTCCTGAAAAACAAACCTTTTTAATATAGTCATGTAGCTTGAAGTAGCTATCTTGGGGTAATCAGTCAAGCACTGAATGAGTTAACATTGCATGCTGCGTCAACACAGCATTCTGCAGATCTGGTCCTATTTTTTTCTACCATGTCTAGATAATTCCAATGTCACCCCAGAGAGGAAGGTGTCAGATGACTGATGTTGACAGAGCTGTCCACAGAACTTGCAGTTGAGAGATGCAAGGTCATCTGGAATTGATTGAGGGCTTCCAATGCCTCTAAACAATCATTTTGCTGAACTGATACAGCAAGGAAGCCATCACCTTTCCGGAGAGCTATTGGAAGACTAACTGGGATTTGTATTTTCCTGATGCTTTGTAGATAGGCATCAGAGTATAGGTTCGATTTTAGTGTAATATATTATAAAGATAGATACTGGGGAGAGGGCCATATGAATAGTTCAGAAATGAATCATAGGTCAAAATGCAGCTGTTACAAGTTATTTTTTTCTTGTATCTCATGCATGTACACATCAGAGCAGATTTTACTCAAATATATAAAATGCACCTTAACATGTGCAGAAAAGGTGAACATTAGGAATTCATGTGCCGAGTTTCACACATGCCTTAGCCTCAAAGTTAATCAAGTCAACAAATATCTTATTATCGTTATTTGAGAAAGCAGATTTTTTAAATGATGTGCCTTCTCTATTTCTTTGTGCGGCTTCATTTGAAAGAAATTTATAATGAAGCAGGGTGGAGAGCAGCCAAAAATAATGAGACTAGATCTGAACGTAATGCTGTTAAAACAAGTCGGAATCGGCTCAGCCACTGTACAGAAAGAACAGTAGGATGTACTCATATAAATGTAAAATGTCAAACTGGTTCTAAACTCTGAGCTTATCCATTTGAAGAAAGTGGTCAAAATGAGAATGTTTTTATTGGATTGCGCAATGGCTTTTCTTAGTATTTTCAAAAGGAGTCTCACAGAGTGGGATCAATGCTTTGATTCAATCAGGTGTAACGCCAACAACTATAAAATGGCTATACTAAATACACAGATGATATAAAAGATTAGATTAGATAGATTCCATGTACCAGTTCCAAGAAAAACACTTGAATGGCAATATATTGAGATGAATATTGAATCAATCCCTTTAGCGTAAGTTATGGAGCATTTGGGGCTCTATCACACTCTGTAGAACACAAAATTGGTTATGAAAGGATATGTTTTATTCTCTTTTTTAACTATTCCCTGTAAAGTTAGTGTCTTTTCTCCGGCATGGTGTGGCAGAGAAATCTAATTAAAAGAATTTTTTATATATCTGTGGAAAATCCCTTCTAAGATTTCAGACTTCTAGAATAAGTGGTTATCTGCAAAAGAAAGACTTAAAAAATGTAACAATGCATTTGAGTTGAAGGAAAATTTTTAAACTATTTGTTTTAAAAAGCTGCCTGTAGTTAGGGCTGTAAGAAATGATGGACTAGTGTGAAGGTGAAAATGTATTATGTCGGACAAATCATGTATAAAAACATGGGATACTGGGATTGATTTAGGAATAGGGGTAGGGCGTTAAAATCTATTTGCAGTTTGTTCCAGCCAGAGCAATACCTTGCTGTCACAGAATAGCCCATATGAGGTTTTGTCTTCAAAGTATTTTAATTGCCTTTAGGCATTTTTGATCAACATTTTTGGAAAGTTGGGTCACACATAGACACCCATGAAGAAGTGGAGTTTCTAATTGGTTATGTCATTTTCACTCTCTGCAATTTGCCCCAGATCGAACTCGATTCACAGAAGGTCACAAAACTTTGTGTCAGATGAGGCTCCGTAGTCGTTCTGAACATTGATAATCATGAGCACCACGGTTAGTGCAAAATTATTACAGCTCAGGGTGTCAGAGTCAACTCTGTAAGGAAGTTTTATGTTCTTTCTTGTGAGTGCGTGGGTTACCCCTAGGTGCTCGAGTTTCTTCCCATAGTTCAACGATGTACCGGTTAGTAGATTAATAGATTATTGTAAATTGTCCTGTGAGTAGGCGAGGGTTAAGTTGATAGGTTGCTGCGTGGCACGGCTTGGTGGCGCAGTAGGACTTGTTCAGCACGGCCCCTCTAAATAAATAAAATAAATAAATAATCATTTGGAAAGTTGCCCATTACTTACTAAATTTGCCATGTGACCAGTAAATTATACATGTTTTGAAATTTCCAACAATTGTTCTTTCCAAGCCTTTCAGTAGGTTCCAAACAATCACCATACCCCCGTGTAAGTACCAAGTACTACAATGTGTTTTCCAAATGTCATTTTTTGCAACGTACAATTGGATTTCACCTAGGTGGTGTATTGGCACTGATCAAAAATGATTGCTTCCAGTTGCAGCAACCAAAACAAACTGTGACCTTTCTTAGAACATGAGAAATTTTGTAGATACTGGAAAATTCAAAGCAACACACACAAAATGCTGGAGGAACTCAGCAGGTTATGCAGCATCAGTTGACATTTTGGGCCGAGACCCTTCTTCAGGAATGAGCGGGATGAGAGGACATGCCTGAATTAAAAGGTGGGGAGAGGGGAAAGAGGCTCACTGGAAGATGATGGGTGAAGTTAGGTGGGTGAGAATAAGGAATCTGATAGAAGAAGAGTGTGGACAATAGGAGAAAGGGAAGAAGAGGGAACCCAGGGGGCGGTAATAGGCAGGTAACAAGAAGGAAAAGGTCAGAGTGGGGAATAGGTGAAGGGGGGAGGGAAATTTTGTTTATCAGAAGGAAAAATCAATACTCATACCATCACCTATCACCTTTCTTAAATATGTCAAAAATGTAACGTGAATTTTAATTTTTGAAATTATGCTTTGAACATTGGCTACACTTGTGCTTGGGTAATCTGTTGTGATATTTTAGGTAGGCCTTAGGAGCAAACTAAAGGAAATAACAAGTCATTAAACTCTCATAATTGTAGATCAAAATTGTATGGATAAGTTCACCCATTGAAAAATCTACCTTACCATGGCCTCTGAACTGTTCTAATAGGGCAAGATTTACTTAAACTGGACTGGGACTCGTGATGGTGAATTAGTATTCACATATGCAGACAGGATTTAAGTAGACGTGGAGGCAGGATTCAGGTGATTTTAGCAAAATTCAAGGCATCATGGGTATCAGAAATAGAAACAGAAGTGGACCATATCACCCCTTCATATGCTGTGATCTTTTTTTGAAAATATAGTCTCTTTCGTGCAATAACTCCAAAATATAGTAATGTGCAAAAGAAGTATTACTCTCTAAAACAACTATACTTGGTGTCTCAGCCTCAGTGTCTCCTTTGGGGAAGAAATTGCTAGGATTCATTACAATCTGGGACAAAAACTTTCTAATCATCTCAATCCTGAGTAGCTGAACTTTTGCTCAGAGACTGATCTAGGCAAGCCAGTAAGTGGAAACATTATCCCTTATCAAGCCCTGAAAAATATGTTGTATGTTTCAATGAGGTCACCTTTTAAACTTCTGATAGGCCCAGTCTGTGTAATTTCTCTTCATGGAACAAATTTCCTACCGTAGGAATAAATCTGGTTAATCTTTGTTGCACACCCCTAAAAAAAAGTACGTCATTCCTCACATAATGAGATTTGTACATGGTATTTCAGCAGGTTAAAAAAGAATGGCAGATGAAAGACAACTTTAATGGTGACAGGGCATTAATAAATAAAATTAGCAAAATCAGAAATTTCAGGACGTTTTAAGATAATGGCAAGCATCTAAAGATATGTTTCAAAAATCTTCATGAGTTACATTGCAAAGTAAAAACTCTGCTGAAACGATAATCTATCCACAGTCAGCTTAGAAGGTTATAACACTCCCAGAAAGAGCAGTTAGCCTAAGGTTTGAGTAAGGGTTAGACAGAAGCAATGAATGACTAAAAGAATTGGGAGCGGAAAGACTTTGACCACAAAATACCACAACTCTGAACTGATTCCACAGCCCACAGAATCACTTTCACCAACTCTACAACTCGTTTTCTTAGTATTATTTATTTTTTATTTGCACTATTGCTCTTCTTTTCCGCACTGCTTGTGGGTCAATCTTTGCTTATGTACAGATTTTTATAAATTCTATTATATTTCTTTATTTTCCTGTAAATGCCTGCAAGAAAATGTATCTCAAGGTAGTTGTAGTAACATATATGTACTTCAATAATAAATTTTCTTTGAATTTTGAAGGTAAATTGGCAAGAGATTTGAAAGAATATGAAGTTTGAACATGTAGAAAAGAAGTATTAAAAATAATTACATCATTAAAGACCTCTCACACCCTCCCCATGAACTGTTTGTTCTTCTGCCATCAGGTAAACATTACAGGAGCATCAAAACTAAAACCACAAGGCTACTAAACAGCTTCCTCTCACAGGCAGTCAGACTGCTAAATAGCTGCTCTACCTGACTCTGCTTTGGACAGTTATAACTTGTTTTTAACTGACATATGGTTGTTGTGTTTTACTATTTATTGTTATGTTTATTATTTAGTGTTGCATTTGTTATGTTAGGATTGCACTGTTCCTGGGAAACGCTGTCTCATTCTGCCCTGCAGAGCTGATGTACGATTAGAATGACAATAAAGTTTTTGAATCTAGAATTGAATCTTGAATAAAGGTTTCAAAGGTGCATTTAAAGTCAGAGAAATGTATACAATGTACATCCTGAAATGCTTTTTCTTTGCAAACGTCCATGAAAACAGGGGAGTGCCCCAAAGAATGAATGACAGTTGAATGTGGGAACCCCAAAGACCTCCCCAGCTCCCCTCTTCCACAAGTAAACAGCAGCAAAGCAACGATCCCTCCTCCCCCTCAGCAAAAAAAGCATTGGTGCCCCCACCGAGCACTCAATGGTGCAGCAAAACACAAATAAAGACACAGACTTGCGGTACCCCAAAACTACTGGTTCACCCAGTAATCGACATCCCACAGGCTCTCTCTCTCTCTCTCTCTCTCTCTCTCTCTCTCTCTCTCGCTCTCTCTCTCTCTCTCTCTCTCTCTCGCTCTCCCTAACAAGGGAAAGAGAGGTGTCTCCATTTCACAGTAAGAGGGGAGACATAACAAACAACTCACTGATTTACGATGTTAAAAGTTCATTGCGTGGCTTTATCCGAGCTCTGTACCCAAAGAACTCGGGCCTCTGGGCACACAGCCAGCAGCCAGCTCACTGCTTTTGATCTTTCATTTTCCACAGCACACCGATTCCCCACAGAGGCACTGACCACAAGTCCACTTGCCTCCAGAGCCACAGAATCCCAGCACTCGGAAGGTGAGCTAATTGTCTAGGCCATGAACTTGTATATATCGAATAACGGCCAGTATGAGACCCTGAGAGCGGGTCCTATTCCCACAAAATACTGAAGTCAGCATGTAACTCCAGGTCAGGGTCTTCAAAAGAACACTATAAAGGAAAATTAGAGATATCAAAGATGGAAACAGAGCTGTTTCCAAAGATGCAGGCAAAGGAGTTGCTGTTAGGCACCATTGTCTCCTTAGCTGCTAAATGTACATCCTAAGGAGGCAATGACAAGGAAAAGTAAAGCAGGAAGTAAGAAATTGGTTTGGACATTAAATTTGCAACCAACTTCAGAGCACTATAAATAAGGTAAATAGTTATTAATATTATTAAAAAGGAAGTAATGGAGAAATTGGGACTAAGCCCCATGGATCTAAGATCCTGATTATTTCACAGTTGTTTGAAATGTGATGGTTTTCAATTTTGACATTGGATAATTAGTGTTAGTCAGAGATTACAGTTTGGCAGCAGTTTCATAGTGTATCCAATTTTCTTTTCAATTGGTATTTAATTTGCTATTGGCCATCATGTACTACCAGCTGGAGTCAAGATTGGTTCCATTACTTCAAATTGTTTTGCATGGCTGAACCTTGAAGGAATGAACCTTGATGGAAACTCACAGAACCAGTTTCTGTGTCAAATGTAAATGTGATTCTCTTGCATTCCCAGAGATTGACCAGCAATCTCAGTGTATGAATCTTGGATAGCTCCATCCTAAGTTCTGAGTGCCAACATTATGAGTTTTTAAACACTAACCATTTGAAGTTCAAAGTAAATTTATTATCAAAGTACATATTTGCCACCATATACAACTGTAAGATTTATTTTCTTGTGGGCATTCTCAACAAATCTATAGAATAATAACTTTAACAGAATTAATGAAAGAGCACCCAACTAGGGCATTCAACAGGAGTGCAAAAGACAACAAACTGTTCAAGTACAAAAAGAAGAAACAATAATAAATAAATAAATAATAGATAGGTAGATAGATAAGCAAGCAAGCAAGCAACAAATATTGAGAAGATGAGGTGAAGAGCCCATTGGTTGTGGGAATATTTCAATGATATGGCAAGTGAAGTTAGTGAAGTTATCTCCTTTGGTTCAAGAGCCTGATGGTTGAGTAGTAGCAAATGTTCCTGAACCTGTTGGTGCAAGTCCTGAGGCTTTTGTACCTCAGCATTTAAGAGTATTACCCAATAATGAGGATAAAAAGTAAACCTGTACAGACAAAATCTGAGGCATTCTTGACAGTACAAATTAAGATTCCATTTGAAGTTTAAAGTCTTGAAGAAAATCCAGGTATGCATCAGCAGCATATTAACAATCAGCTGGAGTACTAGATCCCTTTTCATCAGCGAAGGAATTTATCAGTTTGTCAAAAGCAGCTTGTTTACTTCAAGGCATTATTCTTTAAATTGCAACTCGTTTTGTACTTAAGCAATGCCTCAGACATTGGATCTCCAGAATCAATTTTTCTGAGATATTGGTTAACACGGTTAAATGGTCAGTACTTAAAAAAACTGCAGTTGTTGTATTCGGGAGACCTAACCAAATGTATCCTCCAGAAAACCTCACATACTGTCCTATGGACATGTTCAGACACCCCTGAAGTCTTTGCAATCAGAGCTCCATTGAATTTGATTCCAACCATGTGCTATTACTAAATGGAAGATGAAAAGATACATTTTTGTGATTACTTTTGCATTGGATTAGTCATGTTTCTGACTTATAGATTGGACATGGAGTTCTTTCAATATATGTTCTTGGCTTTGTGCTTGACATTTAATATGAGAGGTTGTTCTTACTGATTTTTTTTTGCCACAGTCTAACACTTTGTAACATTAAGGATTAATTATCCCTGGGATCATCAAATGTTCATCTTCTTTGTCACGTCTTGTGAAAATGATTAGTTTTACTGGCAATGATTATGCTGGACGGCAATTTTTTCCTTAAGTGTTGCTTCTTCAGATTTTTCTTTTTGTTTATGATGAATGAATAGGAATTATGCAGAGTGAGATTTTATGAGTAAATTATTTTTCTGCTTTGCGTGATTTGAAAAGTTTCCTTTAATCAATACTATATGCTAAAACATTGATTTGGTTGCTTCTCACAAACCATCATTGGACCATTAGCATTATTATTTTTTATTGCTGTATTAAGTTTCTGGAATATATTGGCCCTGAATTTCCTTAAGGATTCAGTTTGATTTCTGCCATTACTTTGTTGAGAGTGCAATGTAGATGTAGATTTTTGTTGTACTCTGTTCCAACCTCCTGCTATGCCTTGCTAGAGTCAGTGTCTTGGATTCTGTACACTGAAAGGCTCTATTTTCCTGCTCAAGGGGCAACAGGAAGGGTTCCATGTTAGTTCTCCTGGCTTTCTTTCAACCTCAGTGGGATCCATATTGGAGTAGAGAATGAGGTGGTGAAATAGAAGAGGAGAGACCGTGGGACCTCTGTGGACAATTGGCAATGATGCCTCTGTCATGAAGTGGCATGTACTTAAAGTTCCTGGTGGCCAAGTTCATGAATGGTTATTTTTAGATTATTTTTAATGTAAAATATTGAATAACATAATGTTTTCAGCTTTCTTCCTCACATTACAGGTACATTATAAGTGTAGCTAACATTTACCAGATTTTTCAACCCCATTTTGTACTGCATGACTCTGTCTGCATCTCTTTTCTGCTTCCACAACATGAGTCCATAACCCAATGCCCTCTCCCAATAGGAAGCTCACGTACTTACACAAACATGCACCTGCACACACAGAGAAATTTTAATCATATTTTCTTAAGGTCCCTACCCTATTCATGCCACTCAACCTTCATTGCTGCATCCCATAGCTATAGCTAGTAGAGCAGATAACCAATGTTACATTGTCAGTCTCCTTCCAGGATCTGTTGCTTCCTTTTCAGTGTTACCATTGTGGGAGGGACTTTCACTGATAAAGACCTGTTCCAACTTGCTTGGAATATTACCGTTCTGCTGAAGGGTTTCGGCTCAAAATGTCGACTGTACTCTTTTCCATAGATTCTGCCTGCCAGGCTGAGTTCACAATCACTAACTGTCTCTGGGAAGTAATTTCACAGCTTGATTCTCAATTAGGTGACAGGCCTGTAGTCACTGAAGCATTGGGAGACAGATCTTACTGCCTCTCATGGCTCAATCGCTAACTTTATGATGCACCATCAATAACTCTCGGAGACGTGAGGCAAGAGATAGGCTTTTATTCGCCGGAAGAGAGCACTGTCAGCAGCAAGAGACCACCATACAACATCCTGGAGACTGAGGGGGGAGCAGTACTTCCTATCGCCTTTATACAGGGGTCTGTGGGAGGAACCACAGGAGCAGTCAGCAGAGGGGGTGTGTCCAGACAGGTATATGTAGTTCACCACACTTTATTAGAATCCAATTGTTACAAATCCACTAATTTATCATTATAAATCTAATATAATTTAATAAAGTTAATAAAGCTACAGAACCCAATGAAACATTGCATGCTGCAGCACCTCCACTTCCAGAGGAGATTAAGGCAAGCCCCCCTCCCCCCATCATATGCCCACCTATAGTGCAGAATCTCAATCCTTTATTCTCTCTTTATCATGTGAGTATAAATCAATAGCAGTAAATATTTTTCAAAAAAAAACAGAGGGCTTCAAGATTTTCCTGATGGGTATGGTGGTTTATGAAGTTGGTCATCTGCTACTCACCTCACCTGGCTCCATCAGCTTCTTTGATTTTTTTAACCTTGTCTGATTCCACCTATCATCCACCTACCTCCATCCCTCCCTGCCTTTTCAAGCTCCTTCTGCACCCCTATCCTCCTCATTCCACCTGTCACGTACCTGCTTTCAGCCCTTCCTTCTCGTTATACAGGCTATTTTCCCTCTACGCTCTCTATCCTAATGCAGGGTCTTGGCCCAAAACATTGACAAGTCCTTTCTCCTCACAGATACTGTTTAGCCCATTGAGTTCCTCAGTAGCTGGTTATTCACCCAGTAATAATTGAAGCCATTGCTTATTACTCTCCAATCTTTGACAACCTCACTGTACAGAAGCCATTTCTCACACTTTGATCAGCTAACGTGGCATTGACTGGGAAATCAAATCTGTGAGGTGATTTGACTACATTATTCAGTTATTCACTTACCTGAACTGACTGAGCCATGGGGGATTAGTCTCCTTTCTTGTTGCTATGTGACTACATCTAAATACTATTATCGTCTCGTTGTTTTTTTGGCTGGCTTTTTCTTTTGAAATGCTGAGTAAGTTATTCAGCAGTTAATTGGGGAATTGTATTCTCTTGGCTTGTTTGTATATTATTTCTCAAAAACAAACATCCACAGAGACTTCTTTCACTAAAGATGTTAAAGACATTTAAGACCTTTCAGTGTGTAGTAGGTCACTACTGACTTTGTCCTCACCTCTTATATTACCTACTGACATAAGTGACACTACTGTTGCAGTTAATTGCAACCCAATGTACACAGAGCAAGAATCAAAGTTCATTCTACTGATTTATATGCTTAAGCGTCATGTAATGTCGTGCATAGAGAACAGGAGTAAATTGCGTCCTATCAGCAATCCCTGTCCCATCATGCAGTTAGATCAAGGGTAGATCATCCTTGGAGGTATAGCTCTTTCTGCCGTTAAAGGAGCAAAACTTTAGCAAGCTCAAGTGACCTAGCCTCAAGTATCTAGAGAGGGAAGAGTACTGACAATTTTCACAGCATACAGAGGCCTGCGCTACCTTTAAAGAGATCATGGTGAATCCGATTATAAAGGGTGACTTTTCACACATTTGATTTTCAAAACAAAAACATTTTCCTTAAAATTATTCACAGACTCTGCTTTTACCACTCTTGGGTTCCAAAATCTCTCGACCTTCTGAGAAAGAGAAAAACAAAATCACTTCATTTATATGTTAAATGGACAACCCCTTATTTTCAAATAAGAAAATATCCACTCCTCATCCATCCTGTCAGACCCCTCAGAATCTAGTAAGTTTCAGTCAGACCCTCCTCACATTTTCTGAACTCTGGTGGATAAGTACCTGGCCTGTCCAACCTTTCCTCATGAGACAACCACCCAACTATGATATCACTGATTGGCTTGGCTGCAACATTATGATTGTACCCCTTACGACTGAGATTTCTCATCGTGGGTCAAATGCCTAAATAACTTTAAATAGCTTGATTAGATCATTCCTTAATCTTCTATACTCAGGGGAAGTTTTTGTTTTAGCCTTAAAGCCATCAGGTGAGCCAAAAGAGATTTTCAAGGGTCCTAAAAGCTTGATATCTGTTTATTTGTTCTGGGACTAAATCTATATTAGATTATCTGTCATTCCATTAGAAGGATTATGTTATCATTAGCCTAAATGGCAACAGGGCTGGTTGTAAAATGTCCTTGATATCAAATGCTTATCGTTTTTTTCGACAAATCAATATGTACATTATTAATGTGATGTGTGAGTGTGACTTTCTGCATGCGTTAAAGATGTGTGACATAAAATATTATATGAATGTGAATTATTGTGACTAATAATTTAAGAATAATGAAACACCTAAACAAAATTTTACCTTCACCTTCCCTTTTATTGGGGAATGAATGGTACTGTTTGTCTCAGTTGCTGAAACAGATCAAACTGTGCCCAAAAGTCAAGGTAAATATCCCAAAATAAAAACCAATTAATGGCTTCAGAATGTAATTGATTTTTTGCACAATTGTATTGTCTGCTTTCCTGGAGTTTTTTTTATGGTGAGGACTTTGTATTAAAACACTTTGGTTGGTACAACTACTGACAATAGTTATTAATGGCAGACATTCTCTCAGTGTTCCAGTAACTCTTCAAATTATGCCAGAGTTAGAACAATTATTTTAATGTCTGGCATCATCTCTTTAAGCAGAATGAACGGTGTACAGGTTCAGATCACACTGAGTTCCTTCAGTGTACAAAGCATGGACTAGATCCAAAGTTTTGCCTTGTTCTGTCCAATTTGGATTTGACTTTCGACTGTGATTTTACAGTAGGTTGGGACAGAGCTCCCAAAATCAAATCAAGGGTGGCTGAATATTTGAGAAACTTGTTACAGAACCCAAGCAACATGCTGATGTCTTTGTGAGAGGCCAGATGACTTTCATGATTGGGCATTTTTTAAATGTTTCAATTAAGTTGTCAGCACACTCTCTGGACATTTTACTGTCAGGAGGATGAGGAGCTGACAGTGTTGTTATATGAAGGCAGCCTGCACTTCTTAAAAGTATTTTGCTTTTCCCATTCTAGCCATTTAGGTTTGCAGAGAAAGTGACTGTAACACCTGGTGCTGTGAAGAAGCTGATGGGATAAATCAATAGCAGGAAGGAAACTGTTTTCCAAAGTGATGAATACTAACCAAGTGGGAAAATTAAACAACAGCAATAGGAGTTAATAGAGCATATGAATATATGAAACATTGTCCCATGATAGCAAACCAGAAGTAAAAAAGTTTTAACTTCGCCAATATCATTACTTGTATCATACTACTTTAGCCCCAGCAGTATTAATTAATCTCTCTCTCTCCAGTAACATAACTGGCCTTTCTCTGAATCTCTGCTGCAGCCCCTTGCACAATCAGCTGCTGCTTGCATTCTGAGAGATAAATTTCTTCCTTTCCTATCCCCCTGTTTGGCTGATTGGATTTTTGTATTAATGAACCGGTGTACATGCATACCTAATAAAATGGCCACTGAGTGCATGTTACCTAGCCACTATTATTTCTGTCTTGAATAAGCTGGAGAGTTGAGTGAATAGTGGCTTCAAATATACCAAGAACACTTTGTTGTCTCTTCTGTAGATCAGTGGAAATATTGTGTTACGGGCCCAGGGCGGAGGCAGAGTGAAAGTGGCATTGCTCCCGCTCTTTAAACCAACAATGTTGATCTTGGGATGGGGATAAGACTGGGAAAGAGGACGTTTTGTACAGGGAAGTAGATATTTATTAGGGATATCTCAGAACTATACTCTTCCCTTGTGATCCTCACCATCATCAATCTTACCTTCCTTGATATGTTGAAGGTCATTTGCCCCTGTTAGTGTCAAGCAATATCTCCATTGCTGTGCTGTATTACATATCGTACAACGGTTCACTACAATGCACTTTGAGTTTGGGGAGCAGATTTTAATAGCATGCAGCATAGCTGATCACTCTCCATTGTTCATTGAGAATTTTCACTTTCTGCTTTTGTTCCTTTACAGAGGACATTTGGCAGCAGCTAAAAAACATACCACAGATAAGACCTCCTATTGTTTCCTCTCCTAAATCCTTTGAAGACATTTGCTGCAGTTATTTGCTTCAAAAGTATTTTGCTTAAATCGGTATTCCCAAGTTAATTGTTCATGAATCATTTAAAAAGTAACACTTTATTAACAGTTACCTTCCTGTGTTGCAGCTAATGGATCCCTGAACTATAGTTTATTAAATCAAAGTCACGCCTTCGTCACTTATGGCAGACATCACCGCTGTTCCCAAGGTCCTTTCACTAGCATTCCTCATGCACACCAATAGCAGAAGAAAATCTAAATGTTGTTCTCATGGTAAAATCATAAATATTTTGAATTGAAAAGTATGTTGCCCACCGTGCAGGGAATTAGGATGTCTACCCAAGCTTTTCCAGGCTAAATGGAGCATTTGCACCCATAGTATTCCTCAGCAGAAAAAGCAAATAATTCCATCAGCTGACTGCCATACATCAGCAAAGCAGTGGAGGGTGTTGATACTGGTATCAAGAAGCATGAAATAAAGGAAACAGAGAATACAGAAATACTTAACAGAACAACAGTGTATGTGGGGAGTGAAAGCATTAGCATAAGGGTTTGATGACCATTCATAGATTTGATATGTTGTCCCAGCATTTTCTGGGCTTATTTCAGATTTTTAGCATCTGCAATGGTTTGCATTTGTCCACTATTCATGTTCAACCAGAATCATATACCTCTAGATTTATTTAACAGAATTTTTATTTTACTTACTTGTTTTGTAACCTTTTTCTTGTCTGTGTATTTTTCTGGCTTATCTTTCCCCATTCCACTCCTCCCACCTGAAAATATTTTCTTTCCATATTATTACTTCAGTCTCAATCTCTTTTTTCAATCATTATCTTTCACATTATGTTATGATTGCTAATGCACCCATGTTCCCCAATACTTCAATCTCATCTATTGTGCTTCATTTCCTTTTATCAGAACCAATAACAATTCTTCCTCTTTTACTTAATGGTTACAAGATTATTTCTGTACACACAATGAAAGATCAGTTCCTTTATTTTCTTAATGTACCCATTTGAGGATGTTATTAACCCAAACACCATTTTTTTCACATTGATCCAATGTGTAAGTGTGCAAATTTGCTGACACAACTTTTTAAATTTTTTACAACAGAAACAGTCGGAAATTGTGGGACCACTTCTGCTCCATCGAACAAAAGTGAAAATTCCTGATGGCCTAACAGTTTAATTCCCATTCCTGTTCTGACATGTTGGTCCATGGCTTCTTCACCTGCTATGATGATGCCACCCTCAAGGTGGAGGAGCAACACCTTATTTTCTGTCTGGGTAGCCTCCAACCTGATGGCACGAATATCACTTTCTCCTTACAGTAAAAAAAATCCCTCCCCTCCTCTTCTCCGATTCCCCATTTTGGCCTCTTACCTCTTCTCACCTGTTTATCACCTCCCCTGGGTCTCCTCCTCCTTCCCTTTCTCCTTTAGTCCACTCTCCTCTGTTAGCATATTCCTTCCTCTCCAGCCCTTTATCTTTCTTACCCTCCTGGTTTCTAGCTATCCTCATCCCCCTTCTCACCTTTTTATTCTGTAATCTTCGATAGATGCTGCCTGACCTGCTGAGTTCCTCCAGCATTTTGTGCATGTTGCTTTTTCCTACTGATCCTGTATTTAGTTGTCTGGGGAACAAGTATTGTGTTCTCTCCCATTCATTACTTCATTTTAAATAAACATCTTTCATATTAACCTCTTCCTTTTTCACTTTGCAGCCATAACTCATTGCACAAAAATAGATGTCTGGTATCTGCTGACACCGATTCTGCTAGATTTCAAAGGCAAGGTTCATGAATAAGGACTTACATACCAAAAAGTCATTCCATGGAGGAGACCAGAGTAAACCCCATCCATAATATATCTGAAAAAACTTCTGCCCATCAATTCTGTCGGTACTTTGTGGATAGGTTTTTGTCAATGTGTTGTTTAATATTCCAAGACACATCAGAATTAAACTAACTAAAAATACTAAAAACTGATTAAAACTCTAAGGGGAATTATGAAGTAAGCCATGAAGAGTCTGGCATCAGAATGCAGTGGGCAAAATTATACGAGCTACTGTCTACAAGTTTGTGAATTCCAAGTGGACCTATAAATCTGGAAATTTGCTTGAGGAGATTAATGTACTAACCTGCACATCTTTCAAGGAAACTGGAGAACCTAGAGGAGGGCCATACGATCTGAGGGAGACTGTTCAAACTCCTTACAGTTAGAACCTGAGGTCAGGATTGGACCAGCATGTCTGGTACAGGAGTGAGTGCCAACATATCTCTGCAAATTGCTGACAAAATGTAGACCTATATGTTATCCCTAATTCGTGCGGTTACGCCAGTAGCTTCCTGATCCATTCTGAACAATAAATAGTACAGACGCTGTCTTTCCGGGCAAGACATGCCGGTCAGTCCTGACCTCAGGTTCTGACAGTATGGAGTTTGAACATTCTCCCTCAGACTGTGTGGCTGTCCTCCTTGCGCTCTGGCTTTTGACTGTTTCCAAAAGATGTGCATTAACTGACCACTGTAAACTGCTCCTTGTGTGTAGGTGAGAGGTAGAATTGGTGAAGAAGCTGGTGAAAATATGGGAAGATTAAAACAGGATCTATGCAAGTGACTGGTTGATGGCCAGTGTAGACTCATGGGCCAAGGTACCTCTTTCTTTGCTGTATCTCGACAGAACTCCATGACTCTTTCAGAAAATCTATTATTTACCTCAGTCATGTTTCTTCTGAGGCCATCCTTACACTTAATAATGAGAGGTCTAGCGGTGGCAGGGATCTACCTGTGCAGGACTCTGTAAACTCTTTGTTCTCCATGACTCTACCACAGATGTGATTGCAATATCCTGTCTTTTGTCTTGCCCTTTGACAACAATGTGGAGCCAGCACTTCGCCAATCAAAGTAGCTTTGAATGTTCACTGTTCACAAGCCCAACTCACCTCTCTTGAGCCAGGGAAAAGCCTAATGCATGCTTAGCCTTGATAAACACTTCCTTTGGCTCATCACTGAGGTGATTTTATGACGTGCAAAAAATATAATGACGTGTTACGCAACAAAACAGGAACTGGAAAAGTATTTCTTCTTTCAAAACAGCTGCTAGTTTTTACAAACATGACATATGGTTTGCTTTGGAAAGCAGGGATTACATTTTATAGAAAGCCTTCTTTCTGCTTGTTATATTTGCTTGCACGTGCATTTTTATGTCACAAAGACTTGTTTCAAGAAGAGATAAAGCCTTGACTGTTTTGCCAAAAGAGATTTAAGAGTTTCAGTGAATAATTACAGCTCCCTCTTTGCCAAATGCTTTACTAATTTTATTTGTTTCATTTTTTGACATGTAAATAAATAAATTTATATGGTTGGTTGATGTTTGGAAACCAGTCATCAAAATCGTTTGTGGAGTTGACTCTGTGACATCCTTCTCTAGTGATCAAAATGTGCCTGTAATTTTATCCATAGGCTTGAGTGACCTATGAATATAATTGGAAAGCTAGTGGATGGAAAACCTAGAGAGTCACCCAGAACAGAAACAGACCTTTCAGCCCACCATATACATGCTGGCCATCAAATACCTACATAACTATCCTATTTACCAACCTACTATACCTTGGTAATTCAAGTATTTGTCCAAATGTGAGAAGGCTACCCTTCTTTGGACCCAATGCCCAAAAATATAATAAAAGGACAAGGCACAGAACAGAGTGATATTTAACATGAGCATTAAAGTAATCGTCCATCATGAGAATAATATTGTAAAATTGTTTGCAAATGAGATTATGTTTCATTTCTGTTCATTCATGAGAATTAAGTTTTATTCTTTGGGCTGAAAAAAAATTCTCTTTGCTACGTTGTTAAAGGACTTCATCTCAGATAGTGGATGTAACAGGTGTTTTAGATCAATTTAAATAATGATTCCAAGGTGATAGCAGTCTCACCTCTGAGTCACCTGGTCAAGGGTTTAAACTCTATTGCAGAGTTTCAACACATCATCTCGGCTCACAATGGAATGCAAAACTGATGGAATGTTGCACCATTGCAGAAGCTGCCCATTTTGATAACATTTTAATCTGAGGGACCACCTGTCTGCTCTTTTGAAAATTCCCAACACTCTATTCAGAGAACTGGAGAAATACCCCAACATCCCATAACGATAAATCAGATTCATTTATGTAGCCTTATTGTTGCTTACAGATATATGCATATTTGCAAATATGAAATATGCAAATTGCCTGTTTTATTAGACTATATTATGACTCTTCAAAGATCTACCAGCCTCTGTTTTTTCTTGTTACCATTTGTGCAATTTGTTTTTTTTTTGCACGAGGGGGGGATTGATGCTCATTATGCTGTTCCTGCAATTTGCTTTTTTCCTTCTTCTTTGAACAGGTTCCATGAGTATTTTTTTGTTTTTTGGCTGTCTGTGGAGAAGGTGGATCTCAGGGTTTTGTACTGCGTACATACTTCAATAATAAATGTACTTTGAATCTTTTCGCGAAATGTAATGTTTGTGAATTATTTTGGAGCAGTTTAAAGTGGTTTCAAACTTTTGTTGCTTCAAAATGTCCCATGTTTGATGTTATCATTATATTAAGGAAATTTTCTGTTGTACTTTTATAAGAGTAGTAGTAGATTAAACATTTTAGTGCACAGAAAAATGTAAGGGCATTTTTAGTTGTTCTTGCATCTCTCCCAGAGAAAATTTTCTATGGAAGTGGAGCTAACCTTCAAAAGTAAATGGAATCTGCTCAACTTACAGTGACTACTCTCATAGACCTTAGTCATCCCAACCTGTGTAGTCAAGCTGCAGGAGACAGAAATATTTGTATTTATGAATGTAGTCTTCATTTCATGATCTTATCTTCATCCTGTTATCCTAATCTTCAAATCCAATCATCTTCAACCTCACACCATTCACCATTTCCTCTGATCTGTAACTTCACAAACTAAGACATGATTGCACTGTCATCTTTCTTTTCCCTTATCTACAACAGCAATAGTTTGATGTTCACTCCTTGTGCTTAATGTCAGACTGTATTCTCTCCATTCCTATAATCTCCATCTTCCCTGATATTCCTTCACCCACTCCGAACCTTGAAAACCCTTTAGTGTGCCTCTCTTGTGAGATATTTGCATAAATAAAATGACAGGCAGGTTGTCACCATCCAGAAGTAAGCAGAGAGAAAAAAAAATCATTCAAATAGGATCTTAACTTTGAACTCACAACGACACAGTGTTTCAAATGTTTCAGTGTTCCTCATCCACTGAAAGCTGCTCTGTACCTCCTGTCTCTTTAACTGTGGGGCTATGGTCATCCTTACTGGCTACCTCTTGTCCAACTTTCAGCAGCTCAGCTTCACTGCCTGTGCAGTTGCACATCCGTTTTTTACTTTTAAGTATACTAGTGGACAACTTCTTAGTAGATGACACTGTTAGTCTTGTCAAGGTGAGTACTGCCCATGTTTTATTGAATCACATTCTTTCTGTGTATTCTAGGTGTGATTAGTACTCTGCTGTCCATATATACTCAGTGGCCACTTAATTAGGTAATGTTCATGGTATTTTACTGCTGCAGCCTATCCACTTCAAGGTTTGATATGTGATGCATTCAGAGATGCTCTTTTGCACATTACAGTTCTAATGTGTGGTTATTTGAGTTACTCTCACCTTCTTGTCAGCTTGAACCAATCAGGCAATTGTCTTCTGACCTCTCTCATGAACAAAGCATTTTCACCCACAGACCTGCCACTGACTGAATGTTCATTATACCAATTTCTGTCAACTCTAGAGACTGTTGTGTGTGAAAACCCCAGGAGATCAGCGGTTTCTGAGATACTCAAACCATCCTATCTGGCACCAACAATCATTCCATAGTCAAAGTCACTTAAATCACAGTTCTTCACCATTCTAATATTTGATCTGAACAATAACTGGGCCTCTTGCCCATGTCTTCATGCTTTCATCAATTGAGTTGCTACCACATGATAGGCTGATTGGATATTTGCATTAACGGGCAAGTGTTCAGGTGCACCCAATCAGATTCAGAATCAGAATCAGGTTTATTATCACTGGCATGTGATGTGAAATTTATAACTTAGCAGCAACAGTTCAATGCAATGGAGAGAGAAAAAAAGAATAACCATAAATAAAATAAAACATAATAAATAATCAAGTAAATCAAAATAAATTATTAAAAATGTGCAAAAACAGAAATACTGTATATTTTTTAAAAAGTGTGTCCAAAGCTTCAACGTCCATTTAGGAATCGGATGACAGAGGGGAAGAAGCTGTTGCTGAATTGCTGAGTGTGTGCCTTCAGGCTTCTGTATCTCCTACCTGATGGTAACAGTGGGAAAAGAGCATGCCCTGGGTGCTGGAGGTCTTTAATGATAGACACTGCCTTTCTGAGACACCGCTTGCTAAAGATGTCCTGGGTTCTTTGTAGGCTAGTGCCCAAGATGGAGCTAACCAGATTTACACCCTTCTGCAGCTTCTTTCGGTCCTGTGCAGTAGCCCCTCCATACCAGACAGTGATGCAGCCTGTCAGAATGCTCTCCACAGTGCAACTATAGAAGTTTTTGAGTAAATTGGCTATTAAGTATAAGTCTGAATACATTATTTAGATGGCTTTATATGTGCCTTAAATTGTAATCATGTCACAATATAAATGGGAGAATATTAAATCCAAATATTTCGGTGTATTTAGCCATATTTTATTTAATCTAATTTACTGTCTTTGTAAGGGCAAGCATTGGGTTCAAAGTGGTTGCTCATGTATTGAGATGGGGAAGAATCTCATTTATCAATGGCTTAAATTGCTGAGTAATAATCAGCATTCTATCATCTTTGGTTGAAATGTGAGGAATGTTTCTTCATGGTATTTTTTAACCATTTCAAATGACTCATGAAACTGGGTTGATATTCCTCCATTTACACACAGTGCACTCATTTTGGAGAGGAAATGTTGTTTTGCTTGGAGCTTTATGGTGTGGCCATTCTGGTCTCCTCATCTTTTACAAAATTACATAATTTGGTGGAAAGTACACCAAATCTACAACCGGTTTTGATTGAGAGAGGTATCTGCCTTCTTGCAGTTTGTTGGATTACTGCTGAAAAAGACAGTGCCATGAATTCAACTTCACACCCGGATTTTGAACAAATAATCCAGGCCAATCATTGTGTGTAGTCTGAATTTTTAGAGGGATTGTCCAAATGAGACTCTGTTCTTTCCACTTAATATAAATTTTTCCACATTACTTAAGGGAGAATAGAGTAGGTGCACAGGTCAAAATTTTTAATCAATGTGGAAAGAGAGGAATTGAATGTGTTTTTTTGGTGTGTGCTTATGGGATGATTCTTTCTCTCTATTACAGTATATGGTGTTGATCTTTCAAAAGTATTTTGATAACTATGAGAATTTTTTGAAAGGCACAATGTTTTTGTAATTTTTCTTTTCATTTATTACACAAAGTTACTTGTTAAGAAATGTTTGGCCATCATATTAGTTACAAGTTACTGAAGGACATATACTTAAAAGAAGCTCATGACAATTTAACTTCACCACTCCTGTAACCATAGTCATGTTCTAGCTATTGGACAACAAATATTTGCTTAACAACACACACAAAATGCTGGTAGAACACAGCAGGCTAGGCAGCATTGATAGGGAGAAGCGCTGTCGACGTTTTGGGCCGAGACCCTTCGTCAGGACTAACCGAAAGGAAAGATAGTAAGAGATTATTTGCTTATGTTCTTTTGTCTTGTCCTTACTTTGAGACTGATTGTGTGTCACAGATAATTATGATATTCATCATCATTATTATGTGCCATGTCATGTGACACCGGCGATCATGATGACCATGATTGTTCTTGGCAAATTTTTCTACAGAAGTGCTTTGCCATAATCTTCTTCTGGGCAGTGTCTTTACAAGATGGGTGACCCCAGCCATTATCAATACTCTTCAGCGATTGGCTGCCTGGTGTCAGTAGTTGCATAACCAAGATGTGATATGTACTGGCTGCTCATACGACCATCCACCATCTGCTCAAATGACTTCGTGTAACACTTATTTGGGTGCTAAGCAAGGCTAAACCTTGTCCAAGGTGACCTACAGGCTAGTAATGGCATCTTACACCCCCTTTGGTATATATATCCAACCCGCCACCCAAAATTAGGACACTGAGGCTGTTAATTGGCCAGAACATAATGCATTACATAGATAATGAAGAAAGACTTGATACGAATATTTAATTGTGAAACAGCAATGAAAATCAAAATGAAAGGATATGAAAATGTTTATATATCTTATAAATATTTACATTTTATAAAGGTATATATTTTATAATTTTGGCTAATTATAATCAAAATATCCACTATGTCAATTGGTACCTTTTACAAAATTCTGATATCTAGATCAGATCCTTAGGGTTTGTCTGTTTTCAGTGTCATTTATTGGGTCATAGAAATAGACCTTTTTGGTCCATCAAATCTGATTAGACCATCAACCATTCATTTGTGCTATTCCAACATTAATCCCAGTCATTTTGAGTCTCACATTTTCACCATCTCCTCCCAGATTCTACAAACATGGAATCAAGAGTGACATGACAATGTAACTGAGTGTGTGCCCCTGGTGTAATAGTACATATCCTTAGACAAACCACTAAGCCCAGAGAGGCAAGAAGGCTGTATGAAATAATATAGAAATAGCCAGCAGGAAAAGGTCTTTTTCTCAGTACCAAGTTGAAATAAGCTATAAAACAGCAGCGATATTAATTGATTACATTCCACCTCAGGCCAGTGTCAAGCTTTAGATTATCTGAGTCATGGGATCAACAGGCATGAAACCACACACCCTAACGCCTTTTTGGGAGATTTTAACCAGGCCAGTCTGAAAAAAAGTCACTGAGCAACTACCATCAACTACCAACTACCAGCAACTACCAACTACCAGCAACTACCAACTACCATCAACAGATCAATACCAGAGGAAACAACGCACTGGACCATTGCTACACCACCATCAAGAACGCCTACCATGCTATTCCACGTCCTCACTTTGGGAAGTCTGATCACCTGGCTGTATTACTTCTCCCTAAGTATAGTCAGACACTGAAAATTACAGCACCAGTAGTGAGGACCAAGAAGGTATGGACAAGGGAGGCACAGGAACACCTACAGGACACTATATTGGGTTTACAAGCCACTGAATAAGTCTTAGAATGACACAGAAATAATCCAACCAATCCATTCATGTTGGTTCAGAGGGGATCAGATCCATCATTAGCTTCTTCAACATCTACAAGGCATTGATCTGTAGGTGGTGTAATGTTCCACACTTGCTTGGATCAATGTCACTCCAATAATCCTCAAATAACTCAAAATCATTATCAATATATCAACTTACTTAACTAGCACCCCATCCACAAGGTTAAATATTCAGACCCTGTACCGACAGCACAATGTGTCTGCATTTAGAAAATATAGTATGGCTCAGGGTTGCTTTGATAGCACAGCCGAACTGTGAGACCTTTCCAAACTAACAAGAGAAGGGGAGGGATGAAGGTGCTGAGAAATGGAAGTGTTGCCAAACTCCCCCAGGTTAAAATTAAGCTAAATTGGAGAAATATTGCTATTCCTACACCACAACTGGAACAAAACCCTGGAATTTCCTATCTAAGAACACATTGGGAGTATCTTCATCAAAGACGCTCAACAGTTCACCACCCAGTTTCTGAACAAGATATTATCTTCTCCATAATGTTCAAGGTCTAGGATTCTTTATTTAAATTAAAGCCTCTCTACTTTCCAGCTCCTTTACAATTTGTTTTACAAATGCAGACATATTGTCCAATTTGCCTATGAATCACAATGAAATAAAATATATTGTCATACAATTAAAAATGTCAGATCACTGTCAGTTTCACCCTTCAGATCTGACCATATGAGCACTTTAATTAGTTCCATTAAACCTAGCATTAAAGAACCATATAATTGGATATTTTTGAGGTAATTCATATAATATTATGGCTGTAATTCTTTGCTTATGTCAGCCTCTCAGCCTTAGTGAAGTAAACGTCTCCTTTGGTCCTCTGTTAAGAAAGTTTAATATTGTGTACAAAAAAAAATAATGATGTGTTTGTGACAAAGTTGCAACAGCATCAAAGTTACTTAAAACAGCTGCTTGCTGTTAACAACATTTAGATAGTATGATGGGGTATTGTTTTATGGGGCAACATTACTGTTTGTACTCTGAACATCTGTTATGGAGAGAAAATGATGCCTCATGGTTGTTTTTGACTGATTGATGGAGTCTTATTTCCGACAAAATATATTGAGATTTGATGAATTGAAATTAGAAGAATTAGGGAGCTTGAAGAAGGAAAGAGGAATTTGCATTTAACTTCTGGCTTTCATGTTTTCAAAGAGACTTCAAACTTTTCTCAGCTGGTGACAAACATTGTTACTGTGGCCAGAAAGTGTAACCAGCCAATGCATGCATTGTAAGCTCTCAAGATCAACAATTAACTAAAGGACCCCTTTTCTTCTTGATGGCTGAGAAGTCAATGTTGAGCAAATGACTGGCTTTGTGTTTGCTTTGAGCCAGGTTTGAACAACAGGAATACATAGATGTATGGTTGTAGTTTTCCCAATTGATTTGCATCACAGAGAACGGAAAGTTGAACTCAGCAGCATTAGGACAATCAGTCACTATTAGAGAACAGAACATAGAAGGCCAGATTCGCTGATCACCTTCCTTTGATGGTTATTGCAGAGAACGTAAGAGTAGTTGAGGACAGATTTGGACTGGGCAATAACAGATTGCAAAATCAATTAATATGCACCTTCAAGCTTGTATGCTTTCCCCTCTCACCACCTTCTTATTCTGGCTTCTCCCTCAATTCTTTCAGATTCAGATTCAGTTTATTGTCATTTAGAAACCACAAATGCAATGCAGTTAAAAAATGAGACAACGTTCTCTGGAATGATATCACAAAAAAAGCACACGACAAAACAGACCACACAAGAAAAACCACATAATGTTTGGCAATCCCCAATTCAGAGTTCGGAGAGGCTGCTGCGTATCAATATCATGCTGCTGTCTTAGCATGTTCCCCGGAAAAGAACTCCAAACCCACCAGACAAAACAAGACTACCCAGACACACCAAGTCAAGAGACCAGCACTACCACCCAACAAACCAAAAACCTACACAAAACCACATAGTTATAGTTAACATTTAGTTACAACAGTGCAGACAATACCATAATTGATAAAAGACTGACAAAAATCACATAATTATAACATTTAGTTACAACAGTGCAGACAATACCATAATTGATAAAAGACTAACTGACAAAAGCCACATAATTATAACATATAATTCCAACAGTGCAAAGCAATACCGTAATCGGATAAAGAGCAGACCATGGCACAGTAAAAAGTCTCTAAGTCCCGACAGCCCGTCATCTCATGCAGTCGGTAGAAGGAAGAAAAACTCTTCCTGCTATGATCCTCCAGCGCTGCAACCTTTCCAGTCATGATGAAGGATCTTGGCTCTTTGTCCCTTTCGATAGACGCTGCCTAACCAGTGAAGTTCCTCCAGCATTTTATGTGTGCTGCTGTGGATTTCCAGCATCTGCAGAATCTCCTGTGTTTCTATTATGCAATACCTTGAATTATAAGTGCAGGATGTTAACTGCTAAGGGATTGGTTAGCAATGGATTTGGATATACAGGACACTATTTGAAAAGCAGAATAAACATTTAAAGAACTTTCTATGCTCACATTAAGTGTCTTTGCAAGCATTTGAGGTCCATTTGCAACAGAGTATTGAAACTTTTTTATATTTAAGTTTTCGTTCTGTTCTCTACTAAGAAATATTAGTATGAATATGCAGTAAGATCAATTTTGAGGTTCTCTTTTTGCACTACTTGTTTATCTTTTAATTTATATTTCTTATTATAATTTATAGTACTATTATTATTTTTTGGATTGCAATGTACTGCTGCTACAAAACAGCACATTTCACAACATATGTCAGTGATATTAAACCTGATTTTGAGACTCACGGTGCTCACGGCCATCAGAGAATGGAAAACATTGTAATTGATTTCTTCCAATATAACAGAGTTTACACAAGTACAATTAAATGTAGGAATCCCACATTTGTTGTCAGAAACCGAGTGATCTTTAACAGTTCTGCAGCTGTAACCTTCCCTGATGTAATCAAGAATTACTGATTGACTAAATACATTAACTACGTACCAATTGTTCTCAAACTAAAATACTCTATGCAATTGCTACACTTTGTTGTGGAGGTGGAAATGATATTTTAAAAAGAGGACCAAGTGGTGATTATAGATTCAGAATCTCTCTGGTTTTAAATACATTTCATATGTCCAGTGTCTAATTTGGTCAAATGTTTTTTTCTTGATTTTTCTAAATAATGATATGTTTCTAAATGTTTCTTTTACTTTTATCTTGAATTCTAATCTTGCTTCCTCTGAAGTACATAAAATAGATAAACTTTAAATCTGGTCAATGAGAGCTGTTTGATGTGATAAGCCATTTCAGCTAATAGATGGCATCACCATCGCGTGGCCAAGTGGTTAAGGCTTTGGGCTGGCGATCTGAAGGTTATTAGTTAAAGCCTCAGCCGAGGCAGTGTGTGTGTCCTTGAGTAAACCACTTAACCACACATTGCTCCTGCACATTTATAGTCCAGTGGCGGCAGTTGGTGCAGTATGGACAAGACCATTACCAGACTTTCTCTTTGTTAAAACAACACTTAAAATGGGTGGAGTTTTGGTAAGATTGGTGAATAATGAATATATTGCAGAACTTAGTGTAATTAATTTCTTTCACAAGACATCAAATGTGTCAGCTCATATATGTAGGATAGATGGATATTCAAGTTCATCATTGTAGCTTTCTGTTTCTCCTTCTTCTTAGAGAGACATTTAGAATCAAGAATGACCTGCTTCAACTGCACATTACTGGGTTTCGAGATGATTGATGAGGCCAATGTGAGAATCACAGACTCTTCCACAGATGCTACAGGAAGTAGAGAGGGGTGGTCTGCTTCTTTCCGTCATTTATTTCAATATGTTTCCAATTCCTCACCTCAAACTTCTCAATAACATTCCAAATGTTCCTTCTCCACATTGAATGGTCACGGATCTGAGAGTCCCAGGAGTCAGTGGAGTTGTTGCCTTTTTTAAGGGGTCCTTCAGCATACACTTGTATCTTTTATCTACCTCGTCACATCTTACCATGTCAGGGCTTGGAACAGTATGTCCTTTTCAGGAGTCTACAAGAGATACGGTCTGAGCATTAGGATTAACAATGTAACTGAGGCAGTACTGGAGATACTGGCCTGGGAGAGGACACCAATGGACATGTTGTATTTTCTGGAGATGGCTTTGGTGGTTCCTTTGAGATAATCCAGATGTCAGAAATATATAGAAGGGGAGTGATCATTGATGCATGGTAGACCATAAGTTTTGTACCAGGTCTTGTAAGATCATAGTTAATTTTCAATCTTCACTGGCAGTTGGCTCTGAGACATAGAAAGTGGTCCACAATTTTCAGGATTTTCCAATAACTTTTTGTTCCAGTGCAAGGCTGTTTAAAAGGAACAGGTTGGTACATGGCTTCTATCTTGGAGTTGTTGAGACCCTTCCTCTTAAATGCTTCAATGAATGAGCCAACAATAGCTTAGAGCTTGACTTCTCAAGTCTGGACAAGTGCAAGTATCACTGGATATGATTATGACTTGCATACAATCATGAAGTAAATTTGAAATGGTGCTGAATTTCTGGGCACAATTGACCTCGAGGAGGATGTTTCACAGTTTCTCCTGAATGATGGAATCAGAAGCTTTACTGAGTCTGAAAGAGTCTTGTAGTTGGTGCTGCTCCTTGCCCTTTTCTAGTTGTGATGCAATGAAGATCATGCCCATGCCACTGGATGAAAAGCACCTCTTTTGCCACAGGAAGGAGATGGATGAAGAACACCCATGGAATAGCTTTCTTTGTGGTATTAGGTAGGGAGACACATTAGTAGATTCCATGGTAGGACTTGCCTCCCTTCTTGGAAGATATCCATGGTTATGGTATTTCTGAGGTCTCATGATCTATTCATCTTTTCCCAGATAAGGATATAGGTCTAGCAATTGTCAGTTGTTCACCTTTCCTGATACTTCAAAGTTCAAAGTAAATTTATAATCAATGTATATACCCTGAGATCCGTTGTCTTGCAGGCACTCACAGTTAAACAAAGAAATACAGTATTTGGTATTTGGTATTTATTTTCTATAAAGCTAATTAGCTCGAGTACTTAATAATTTCCTAATGACAATTTCCTATAGAGTTTTTAAGCACATAAAATATTAATTTTGTGTCCAAGAATAAAGGTAAAAACTGAAGTATCATGCGCAGACATTGTTTTCAGGATAATGGAAGTGTATTCAATCTTTTTTAAAATTATGGAATGAAGAATCTTGAAAATCCAAAAATTTTATGTTAATTTCTCAGGCCAGAGAGGTTTACAGAATTAATTTACAACTTAAGATTTTATTTTAAAAAAACCTATTCTATCTCATTCAACAAAGCTTATTTTAAGCGTCTTTTTAAGTGTTTTTACAAATAAAGATAATGAATCCTGAAATTTGAACTTTCCAATAGTTCAGTGATTTCAATTATTTTTCATAGATGACAGTGTTGTCATTGCTGCAGCAGAAGAGCAGGTTATCATTCAACTTTTGGATTTTACTGTTGAATTGGAGAAACTAGATGTGGGCCAAATGTTGTTGCTGTTTTGGAATGGAATGACTAAGAACCTTTATGGTTTTGCCACTATTACAAACATAAAACCTGGTCTAAACATATTCATTAGGTCCTTTCGAAACAAATGCTGTATTTTCTGTTCATTAATGCAAAACATGTTATTGCCAAGGAAAGGAAGGATTTTCTTTTCATTTTGGAATTCCACTTCCAGCACCGAACATTACCAAATTATGTAAAAAAATCTGTTTAGCAGTATACCACTCCTGCTTTACATCGCCTGTTAATAATATTCTCGAGCTCCAATTTACTTGGAGCAAAGCACAACTCATATAAGCCTACTGCTTTCTACATTTTTCATCCTCGCAGCCATTGTGAGAAAAGTTGTCTGGTTTTTGATGTACTGGGGACTTGCTTCTTTTGTGGACTTCAGCCCTCTGAAATCAAATACAGTATAAGATTGCTCAGCTCTTGTCACTCAATTCATTCCTGCATGTATCAGCCTGAGTTTCATTCTTGAAACCATTTTAAAATACCTTTTTGAATGCTGAGTGGGAAGGTGCAAATGAAATGAAATGCATGGCATAGAATTCAACAATATGAGAGCACAACAGAAAGTGATGTCACCAAATTTGCAGTCTTTTAAAATCTCATTGATTGAAGAAGTATTCTTCATTCTTCTTGATTGAAGAAGTATTGCAAAAGACTGTAGCCAGAAGAAGATGCAATGAGGTTAACTATAAACAATGTTACGGTATTCCAGTTACTCAGAAATGCCAGAATCAGGTAATTATTTCATGAAAGGTATTGACATAGTACTCACAAAATAGAAGAATTGAAATTGGTTTTGAAACCTGAAATCACCTGCGTGTTGTTGGTTCATATGAATTAAGTTAAACATTACCTGTTGATGATTTACAACTTATTTCTTTAATTGCTCAATCCCTCCACTCTCAGTTCTCCCCAGGGAGAGATGAGCTTGAAGCTCAGATGAAAATGGGGAACTACGATATTGTTGGGATAACGGAGACATGGCTGCAAGGGGATCAGGCCTGGGAATTGAGTGTACCAGGGTATACGTGCTATCGTAGAGACAGAAATATGGGAAGAGGGGGTGGGGTGGCCCTGTTGGTGAGGAATGAGATTCAGTCCTTAGCAAGAGGTGACTTGGGAACAGGGGAAGTAGAGTCTGTGTGGATTGAGCTGAGGAACAGTAAGGGTAAAAAGACCCTAATGGGTGTTGTGTACAGGCCCCCAAACAGTAGCGTGGATATTGGGTACAAGTTGATTAGGGAGTTAACATTGGCATGTGCTAAAGGTAATGCAATCATTATGGGAGATTTCAACATGCAGGTGGACTGGGAGAATCAGGTAGGTGCTGGACCCCAGGATAGGGAGTTTGTGGAGTGCCTAAGGGATGTATTTTTGGAACAGCTTGTGCTTGAGCCAACCAGGAACGAGGCTATTTTGGACTTGGTGATGTGTAATGAACAGGAATTGATAAGTGATCTTGAAGTAAAGGAGCCATTAGGAAGTAGTGATCATAACATGATAAGTTTTTATCTACAATTTGAGAGGGATAGGGGCAGATCAGAGGTGTCAGTGTTGCAATTAAATAAAGGAGACTACGGAGCCATGAGGGAAGAGCTGGCCAAAGTTAAATGGGCGGATGCCCTGGCAGGAAAGACAGTGGATCAGCAGTGGCAGATATTCTTGGGCATAATACAAAAGATGCAAATGCAGTTCATTCCAATGAGAAGGAAGGATTCAAAGAGGGGGAAGGGGCCACAATGGTTGACAAAGGAAGTCAGAGATTGTATAGCATTAAAGAAAAAGAAGTATGACAGGGCTAAGATGAGTGGGAATACAGATGATTGGGAAAGTTTTAAGGAACAGCAGATCTTAACTAAAAAAGCAATACGGAGAGAAAAAATCAGGTATGAGCTCAGTCTAGCCAGGAATATAAAAGGGGATAGCAAAAGCTTTTTTAGCTATGTGAAGAGAAAGAAGATAGTTAAGAACAATGTTGGCCCCTTGAAGAATGAATTGAGAGAAATTGTTATGGGAAACAGGGAAATGGCAACAGAATTTAATGCATACTTTAGATCTGTCTTCACCAGGGAGGACACAAGCAATCTCCCAGATGTATGGATGGGCCAGGGTTATAAGATATCAGAGGAATTGAGACAGATTGACATTAGGAAAGAAACTGTGATGAGTAGACTGGTAGGACTGAAGGCTAATAAATCCCCGGGTCCAGATGGTCTGCATCCGAGGGTTCTAAAAGAGGTGGCTCAGGAAATTGCGGATGCATTGGTAATCATTTTCCAATGTTCCTTAGATTCAGGATCAGTTCCTGAAGATTGGAGAGTGGCTAATGTTGTCCCACTTTTCAAGAAGGGAGGGAAGGAGAAAACGGAGAACTATCGCCCTGTTAGCCTAACGTCAGCCGTGCGGAAGATGCTTGAGTCCATTATTAAGGACGAAATAGTGGCACATCTAGATGGCAGAAATAGGATTAGGCCGAGCCAGCATGGATTTACCAAGGGCAAATCATGCTTGACTAATCTGTTGGAGTTTTTTGAGGGTGTAACAAGGATGTTAGACGAGGGTAAGCCAGTAGATGTTGTGTACCTAGATTTTCAGAAGGCATTCGATAAGGTGCCACATAGGAGATTGGTGAGTAAAATCAGAGCTCATGGCATTGGGGGCAGGGTTTCAACATGGATAGAAAACTGGTTGGCAGATAGAAAGCAAAGGGTAGCAGTGAATGGGTGTTTCTCAGACTGGCTGGAGGTGACTAGTGGGGTACCACAGGGCTCTGTATTGGGACCACAGCTCTTTACGATTTATGTCAATGATTTAGATGAGGGCATTGAAAACTATATCAGCAAGTTTGCTGGATACTAAACTGGGTGGCAGTGTGACATGCGAAGAGGACGTTAGGAAAATACAGGGAGACTTGGATAGGCTGAGTGAGTGGGCAGATACTTGGCAGATGTCATTCAATGTGAATAAATGTGAAGTTATCCACTTTGGAAGCTGGAACAAGAGGGCAGAGTATTGTCTGAACAGTGTCGAGTTAGGTAAGGGAGAAATGCAAAGAGACCTAGGAGTCCTAGTTCACCAGTCAATGAAGGTGAATGAGCAAGTGCAACAGGCAGTGAAGAGGGCAAATGGAATGTTGGCCTTTGTTACAAGGGGAATTGAATACAAGAGCAAGGATGTTCTTTTGCATTTGTACAGGGCCCTGGTGAGACCACACCTGGAATATTGTGTACAGTTTTGGTCTCCAGGTTTAAGGAAGGACATTCTGGCAATTGAGGATGTGCAGCGTAGATTCACTAGGTTGATTCCTGGGATGGCAGGGCTGTCTTACGCAGAGAGATTGGAGAGATTGGGCTTGTACACGCTGGAATTGAGGAGATTGAGAGGGGATCTGATTGAAACGTTTAAGATAATTAAAGGATTTGATAGGATTGAGGCAGGAAATATGTTCCAGATGTTGGGAGAGTCCAGTACCAGAGGGCATTGATTGAGAATAAGAGGTCAGTTATTTAAAACAGAGTTGAGGAAGAGCTTCTTCTCCCAGAGAGTTGTGGAGGTGTGGAATGCACTGCCTCGGAAGACGGTGGAGGCCAATTCTCTGGATGCTTTCAAGAAGGAGCTGGATAGATATCTGATGGATAGGAGAATCTAGGGATATGGGGACAAGGCAGGGACTGGGTATTGATAGTGAATGATCAGCCATGATCTCAGAATGGCGGTGCAGACTCGAGGGGCCGAATGGTCTACTTCTGCACCTATTGTCTATTGTCTATTGTCTATTGTCTATTATCTGGCACATATACATCTATAACATCAATCATACAAGGCCATCATTCTTAGCCATCAATTTATGATTTAAGACCATAAAATATAGAAGCAGAATTAGGCCTATTGAGTCTGTTTCACCATTACATCATGCCTGATCCAGTTACCCTCTCAGCCCCAATCTCCTGCCTTCTCACCCTGTCCCTTCACACACTGACTAATCAAGTATCTATCTCTGCCTTAAATATACCCAATGACTTGGCCTCCACAGCTGCCTATGGCAACAAATTCGCCACTCTCTAGCTAAAGAAATTCCTCCTCATCTCCATTCTAAAAGAATGCCCCTCTATTCTGAGGCTGTGCCCTCTGTTCTTAGACTCTCGCACCATAGGAAACGTCCTCTCCACATCCACCCTATCAAAACTTTTCAATATTCGATAGGTTTCAATGAAGTCACCATATACATGCAAGTTGTAACTAAAAATTGTAAATATCCATAATATTATGAATGAATAAACTGTTTTCAGTAACAATACCATTGTAAATTTCCAGTTGAGCAATAAAGGATTCCAATGAGCATCATACCTGTGAAAGGAATAAGCAAATTAAGATAAATTAGAATACTTTCCAATCAGAATTGATTTCAATCCTTAACCCTGTCAACCATAGATACACTGCAAAATGCATATAAGGAAAAAAAGATGGGGCAGGAGAGGTTAATCAATTACTTAAAGCACAGGTTGACTAAAATTGAACAGTAGTGAAACAGAACACTTCAAACAACTGTAAATTGTGAATGTGACAGGGTCTTTCAAGAGAAATCCAAAATCCCTAGTTCAAAGCTCAATGAGGAATTGCAAATTATATGGCAAGAAGTCAGCATAAGCTCTGTGGGATTGTCCCAAGGTTAAACTTATCTCTTATCTTTAGCATTTCTTCCCGAAAGTGAGCAAACTAAAAGATAATGAAGGCCAAAAGCACGCAAGCAAAAAAGAATAAATTCTATTTTTTCCATTCAAGTTGGACTTTTGGCAGTAGAGCAAGTAAAATTCCTGCAATGTTGACACCAAAATAAACTCAGTTTGAAACATAAATAAATCCTATTATGATATTCTTGCATTCAGTCAGTAAGATATTGAAATGGAAATAGGAAAAGGTTAGATGGACCCTCATCTCTGCTCTGTCATTCACTAATATCATGGTGTCTCATCCATTTTTGTACCCAGTCCCCATATGTCTTGGTTTAAAAATCTGCTGGTCTCAGATCTGAATGCATACAATTACAAAGCAACTATAACACCGAGAAAAGGAAAATCCAATTTTCTGGAACTGTTCCTTTATCCTGAGCACATATCATCTTTGTCCAGATTCCCCCACGTGAGGAAGTAAGTTCACAGCATCTAATGTGCTATTCCCTCTTAGAATCATACATGTGACAGTAGGATGATTTATCTTAAATAAATTAAGCAACTCTAATTCAGGTCAAACATAACATCAATGACTTGTACATGGACAACTAAACAGAATTGTAATAGTAAAAGCATTCAGCACGGAAGGATAGAAATTTGTCTTATAGAACATTGTGCTGGAACATTCATATAGAGTAACCATCTTCATGTAATCACTGGGGGAAAATAGACAAAAAGAGAATCACAAACACGAGAAAAGCTGCAGATGCTGGAAATCCAAAGCAGCACACACAATCTCCGGAAAAAGGATCTCGGCCCAAAATGTCGACTGTGTCTTCTTTACCACAGATGGAGCCTGGCCTGCTGAATTCCTCCAGCATTTTGTGTCTGTTGCATTGAAAAAGATAGAGAAATTAGCCAGCATGGTTTCCAGTTTCTGGTTGCAAGGTGAGCATAAATCAGGATTAATTTGGAAGCTAACATCTTCTGATCTACTATTGATCAGCAGCTGTTACTGTAGATATTAAAATGCTCAAGTGACCCCATTAATGCCTCTTTGCTATTTTTGATTGGCTTGCTATGAACCAATTCATAGTCTGCAAAAGGATCACTGGAAGTTCTAGTCATCCAAGAATACTTTGTACACATGTTTACATTAATCTGGAGTCCACCAGCCTGACCCACCCATAATCACACTCCAAACCCCTCATGAAATCTCCCCCACTCTTTCAACACAGATTTCTTTCTCTTCTATGTTTCATCCCAGAATCTGCATCCAGGCCAGTTGAGTGTTTGAAATATACAAATTTCTGAAATCACATTGATTTCAAGCAAGCCTATCTCTTGACTGGGTATCATGTCAGATGTGCACTGTCAGTGAAGTGTCCATTCTCAGTGGTTTCGACAGGTTTCTTGAAAAAGAACGCTGGCTGGCAGGGATGACAGTAGAACAACAATGGCTGGAATTTCTGGAAGTTAGTCAGAAGGCACAGGATATATACTTCCCAAATAAGTATTCTAAAGGCAAGATGGTACAACTGTGGTGAACAAGTGAATTGAAACCCAAAGCGAAGGCATATATTAGAGCAAAGGTTAGTGGGAAGTTAGAGGATTGGGAAACCTTTAAAAACTAATAGACAGCAACTAAAAAGTCATTAATAAGGAAAAGATGGATTACAATGGTAAGCTACCCAATAATACTAAAGAGGATACCAAAAGTTTCTTCAGATACATAAAATGTAAAAAGAGAAACAAGGACCCCTGGAAAATGTTGCTGGAGAGGTTCTAATGGGGGACAAAGAAATGGTGGACGAACTGAAGAAATATTTTCCTTCAGTCTTCACTGTAGAAGACACTAGCAGAATGACGGAAGTTCGAGAGCGTCAGGGGAAGAAGTGTGTGAGTGTGCCAGGCTTTATATGTTTCAAAAAGAACAGAGAAGAAGGCAAAAGAGGTGGGGCATGGCAGTGCTAATTACGGATCGTGTCATGGCTGCAGAAAAGAAGGAAGTCCTGGAGGGATTGTCTACTGAGTCAGTGTGGGTGGAAGTCAGAAACCGGAAAGGGGCAATAACACGACTGGGTCCTTTTAGAGACCCCCAATATTAACAGGGATATCAAGGAGCAGATAGGGAGGCAGATTCTGGAATGGTTCAATAATAATAAGGTTGTTGTGATGGGAGATTTTAACTTTCCTAATCCTCTGATACTTCTCCCATCCCTATTGATGATGCAAAGATCATCGCCAGAGGCTCAGCAATCTCCCCCCTTGCTTCCTACAGTAGCCTGGGGTATATCTCATCTGGTGACTTAAATAACTTAATACTTTTCAAAAGCTCCAGCACGTCCTCTTTCTTAATGTCTATATGCTCAAGCGTTTCAATCCACTGTAAATCATCCCCACAATTGCCAAGGTCTGTTCCCCTGGTGAATACTGAAGAAAAGTATTCATTAAGTACCTCCACTACCTCCTCCATTTCTACTATTGCACCTGATTGGTCCTATTCTCACACGGCTCATCCTCTTGCTCTTCACATACCCATAGAATGCCTTGGGGTTTTCCTTAATCCTGCTCACCAAGGCCTTCTCATGGCCTCTTCTAGCTCACTTAAGCTAGCATTCTTAAGCTCCTTCCTAGCAGACTTGTAATTTTCTACAGCTCTAACAGTACCTAGTTTCTTGAATTTTTCATAGGCTTTTATTATCTTCGTAACTAGATTTTCTACATCCTTTGTACACCATGATTCTTTAATTTACAAAGATGTTGCCTGGATTGGAGGGCGTACCTTATGAGAATAGTTTGAGTGAACTTGACCTTTTTCCCTTGGTGCGAGAAATGACGACAAGAGGTGACCTGATAGAGGTGTATAAGATGATGAAGGGTATTGATAGTGTGGATAACAGAGGCTTTTTACTTTACTTTATTATCACCAAACAATTGAGACTAGAGTGTACAATCATCACAGCGATATTTGATACTGCACGTCATGCTCCCTGAAGTGCAAATCGAAGTAAGTATAATAAAATTTTAAATTATAAATCATAATTAGAAAATAGAAAAGGGAAAGTAAGGTAGTGCAAGTCAGGTCCGGATATTTGGAAGGTACGGCCCAGATCCGGGTCAGGATCCGTTCAGCAGTCTTATCACAGTTGGAAAGAAGCTGTTCCCAAATCTGGCCGCATGAATCTTCAAGCTCCTGACCCTTCTCCCGGAGGGAAGAGGGACAAAAAGTTTGTTGGCTGAGTGGGTCGTGTCCTTGATTATCCTGGCAGCACTGCGCCGACAGCGTGTGATGTAAAGTGAGTCCAAGGATGGAGGATTGGTTTGTGTGATGTGCTGGGCTATGTTCACAATCTTCTGCAGCTTCTTCCAGTCTTGGACAGGACAACTTCCATACCAGGTTGTGATGCACCCTAGAAGAATGCTTTCTACGGTGCATCTATAAAAATAAGTGAGAGTTTTAGGGGACAGGCCAAATTTCTTCAGCTTCCTTAGAAAGTAAAGGCCTTCTTGGTGGTGGACTCTGCTTGGTTAGACCAAGTAAGGTCATTTGTGATATTCACCCCGAGGAACTTAAAGCTTTTGATCTGTTCCACCTGCGCACCACTGATGTAGATGGGATTGTGCAATCCGCTACTCTTTCTGAAGTCATCAACCAATTCCTTTGTCTTGCTGACGTTAACGGATAGGTTATTGTCTTTGCACCATGCCACCAGGTTCTTAATTTCCTCTCTGTACTCAGACTCATCATTACCCAAGATACGGCCTACAATTGTGGTGTCATCAGCAAACTTATATATTGAGTTCGATGGAAACTTGGCTACACTATCATGGATGTTCAGTGAGTACAGCAGGGGGCTCAGAGTGATTGTAGACAAAAGCTTGTCCCCTGTTTTTACAGCCTGAGTCCTGTCTGTGAGGAAGTTGAAGATCCAGCTGCAGATCTGAGTGCTAAGACCCAGGTTTCCGAGCTTAGGAATCAGTTTATTTGGAATGATGGTATTAAAGGCAGAGCTATAGTCAAATTAAAGGAGCCTTACATATGCGTCTTTATTCTCCAGGTGTTCTAAGGAGGAATGTAGTGCGAGAGAGAAGGCATCTGCCGTTGACCTGTTGCTCCGGTAGGCGAATTGCGAAGTGTTGAGGTTGACTGGTAGGTTATGGTTGACGTGTGCAATAACCAGTCGCTCAAATCACTTCATAGCAATTGATGTCAGAGCCACAGGTCGATAGTCATTCAGGCATGCCACCTTGCTTTTCTTCGGCACCGGGGTTATCGTTGCCTTCTTAAAACATGAGAGGATCTTAGACTGAAGCAGGGAGCAGTTGAAGATGTTAGCAAACACTCCAGCTAGCTCACGTGCACAGGCCCGGAGAACCCATCCCGGGATGCCATCTGGGCCTGTTGCCTTCCTTAGATTTATCTTCAGGAAGGGTCTTCTAACATCTTCCTCGGTGACGATGAATCTCGATGCCACCAGGTCCGGTTCATCCAGAGGGGGCGGGACGCTCCTCTTCTGTTTCAAATCTTGCGTAGAATACGTTAAGTTCATCAGGAAGAGAAGCGCGACAGTTATTGATATTCCCAGCCTTTTCTTTGCACCCAGTGATCTCATTTAGACCCGGCCATAGTCTACTGGCATCCCCCTGGTTAGTCTGGGCTTCCAACTTGGCTTGATATTGCCTCTTGACGCCCTTAATAGCTTTCTGGAGTTCACACCTGGATTCCATGTAGCGACTGGTATCCCCGGACCTAAAAGTCCAAGGCTGAAATGGCTAACATGAGGGGGCATATTTTTAAGGTGCTTGGAAGTAGGTACCGAGGGGATGTTGGGGTAGGTTTTTCACACAGAGAGTTGTGGGTGCACAGAATGCACTGCTGGTGATGGTGGTGGTGGAAGCAGATACAATAGGTTCTTTTAAGAGCCTCTGAGATAGGTACATGGAGCTTGGAAAATTAGAGGGCTATGTGGTAGGAAAATTCTGGGCAATTTCTAGAGTAGGTTACATGGTCGACACAACACTGTGGGCCAAAGGGCCTGTAATGTGCTGTAGATTTCTATTTCTATGTTCTATTACTAGGGAGAAGGTTTTTGGGAAACTGAGATGTTTGAAGGTAGATAAGTCACCTGGACCATATGGTATAGACCCCAAGGTTATGAGGGAGGTGACTGAAGAGATTGTGGAGACATTAGTCATGATCTTTCAAGAATCAATTGATTCTGCCATGGTTCCGGAGAAATAGAAAATTGCAAATGTCACTCCATTCTTCAAGAAGGCAGAGAGGCAGAAGGAAGGAAACTTTAGCCCAGTTAGTCTGACCTCAATGGTTGGGAAGATGTTGGAGTTGATAGTTAAGGATATGGTTTTTGGGGTACTTGGAAGCACATGATAAAATAGGACATAGTCAACATAGTTTCCTCGAGAGAAAATCTTGCTTGAAAAACCCATTGGAATTCTTTGAAGAAATCACAAGCAGGACAGGCAAAGGAGAATTAGTGGATATTATGCACTTGGAGTTTCAGAAGGCCTTTGACAAGGTGCCACACATGAGGCTGCTTAACAAGTTAAGAGCCTATAGTATTACAGGAAAGATACCAGCATTGATAAAGCAGTGGCTGATTGGCAGGAGACAAAGAGTGAGACAAAGGGAGCTTTGTCTGATTGGCTACTGATGTCTAATGGTATTCCACACGTGTTGGGACTGCCTTTTGTGTTATATATCAATGATTTGGATGATGTAATTGATGGCTTTCAGGCAAAGTTTGCAGACAGTATGAAGATAGGTGAAGGGGCAGGTAGTTTTGAGGAAGTAGAGAGGATAGAGAAAGACTTAGGTAAATTAGGAGGATGGACAAAGAAGTGGTAGATGGAATATAGTGTTGAGAAGTGTATGGTCGTGGACTTTGGTAGAAGAAATAAAAGGTAGACTACTTTCTAAATGGAAAGAAAATTCAAAAATCTGAGGTGCACAGGAACTTGGCAGTCCTCATGCAGGATTCCTAAAAGTTTTTAGTAGTACTTTTCCTTAAAGTAATTGCAGGTTAAGTCAGTGGTGAAGAATGCAAATCTGACTTTAGCATTCATTGCAAAAGGACTAGAATATAAAAGCGAGGATATAATGTTGAGGCTTTATAAAGCACTGGGGAGGGCTCACTTGGAGTATTATGAGCAGGTCTGGGCCCCTTATCTGAGAAAGAAGGTTCTGTCATTGGAGGGAGTTCAAAGGAGGTTCATGAAAATTATTCTGGGATTGAAAGTCTTGTCACGTGAAGAGTGTTTGATGGCTCTCGGCCTCTATTCACTAGAATTCAGAAGAATGATGGTTGACCTAATTGAAATCTACAGAATGTTGAAAAACCTTGATAGCGTGGATGTGAAGAGGATGTTTCCTATGGTGAGGTAATCTAACAACATAGGAAACATCCTCAGGATAAAGGGCTGCCCTTTTAGAATGAAGCTGAGGAGAAATTTCTTTAGGCAGTGAGTGGTGAATCTGTGGAATTCATTAGTACAGGCAGCTGTGGATGCTAAGTCACTGGGTATATTTAAGGCAGAGGTTGTTAGATTCTTGATTGGTCAGGGCATGAAAGCATACGGGCAGAAGGCAAGGGATTGGGGCCGAGAGGAAAATCGGATCAACCATAATGAAATGGTGGAGCAGATTCGAAGGGCCAAATGACCTAACTCTGCTCTTTTATCTTATTGTCTTAAGGTGGACAGAGTTTCGGGTGTAGTTAGTGACTGAGCCAGAATTCAGAATTGCAAAATCAGTGGAGTTATGAATCAATTTCTTTTTCACACAAAGCTGCAGTAAATAAAATATTTCCATTTCTTATCATCTTTCAAGTCATTTAAGTGTGCCAAAGGTTAACAAAGCACTTTCGAATATACAGGCGCTTTTTATAATGTGTACATAATTTAATTGACAATTATTTTTAAAACTGACAAATGGAAATTTGGAGTATCGTATTCCATAGATTTTAATAAAGCTGACAGTGTTGCTCCGGGGAAAGTCTCTGAAATCATTAAGTAATTTATGTTCTCACTGGGGCTATCAAACATCAAATTAACCATCTTACAAACAATAACAACAACTTGCAATTATAAAGGACATAATCCCCCAGTTGCTTCAGGCTGTCACTGAACTTCATGTTCTGCAACAACAACATTAATTTGGCATGGACTGGGCACACTCAGCATTATCGCAGTCACTTGTTTGGAAGCATTCCTGTAGATTTTGGCTAAATTCAGTTGAAAGATCAGGAGGGGAAGCTGCAGACACACTCAGAAAAAGTTATCTGAATTCAGTATGTTATTCCATTTAGAATTTAAGCAAAACGTTTTTGATTCATTTGAAGTTACAGTAATCTGACTGTCAGATTATTGGGTTTCATGTGACCAAAACCCATGGCTGACACCTGTCAGTTCTGTACCGTTTAAATCTGAACTACAATCCACCAAAATCAAAGTCAGTCTATTCATCTGTAATGGAATTGTGGAAGTTGAAGATAACTTATTTGCTGAAGATAGTGAAATAGAACTCTCCCATTCAGAACAGTCAAATGAAGCGAGTGAAAAATCTTGTCTTCCTGAGGTCCAAGGTAGAATACAGAAAATCTTGACGTTGATAAACCTAGACTTGCATCACTCCTTGTTCCGTATTCTCTTTGAAATAAAACAATCCAATTTGTTTGCACTTGTTTATTGATTTTTTGAGATACAGTGCGTAAAAGGTCTATCCAGCACTTTGAGCCGTACCAGCCAGTAACCTCCAATTTAACCCTAGATTAAATCACGGGACAATTTACAATGATCAATTAACCCACAACTGGTAGGTCTTTGTACTGTGGCAGGAAACCGGAGCACCCGGAGGAAACCCGCGCAGTCATGGTAAGAACATAAAAACTCATTAGAGACAGTGGCGGGAATTGAACCCAGGTCTCTGGTACTGTAAAGCATTATGCTAATTACCACACTACAGTTCCACCCAGCTAAAGAAGATGAACTTCATAAAATGTATATTACAAACTCCTCTCCGAACAAAGAGCATAGGAAAAAAATCTTCTGCGGAAGTAAATAATGACTATTAAAATTAAAGCCAATCACCAATAGAATGTCACTTAACTATGAAATTAAGTTAACAGCAATGCAAGATACATCCTGCGCTTTATTTGTTCCATGTACAAAGTTAACCAGCACTCAAAGCTGCAGTTTTAAATGCAGATTGACTTTGTGTAGTGAATCTGGTTTAAATGTTTCCTTATGTAAAGTACTGTCCTGATCTCTATTGGATTTATTATTAGTATAACAAATTTCACTTGTATACAATCATAGATAAAAGCTGGCAAAAGTTAATTGTGCCACAATAAATATTACATCTCAGTACTCACTATCTCCCATCTTCTGCTAACCACACCTCTTACACTGCCAACCTCAATCCAGCCAGCCAAGCTCTATCACCATGAGGAACGAATAACTGCTACGAATTTAGGAACAGTTCCGAGAAATTCCCTCTCTGATTCCATAAAATCATGGAGAGAAGTTTGTGGGAGACATAAGAGAGACTGCAGATGCAGGAAATCTGGAGCAACACACAAAAAGCTGGAAAATTTCAGCACTGTCTGACTTGTTGATTGGCCCCAGCTTTCTGTATGTTGCTGAAGAGAAGCTGATTAAAACCCATAATTAGAGTAACAGCAATGTTGATTTCTACAACACCATCAGTGTAGCTAAATACTACAAAGTGCTTCACAGGACCATTATCAAAGAGTCGATGTTGAATTACCTAGGTAGGTACTAGGCTGGATGACCAAAAGCTTGGTTAAAAATCATAATAACGGTTGAATAGAATGCTTGCTTTTCCTTCCAAATGTGAAATGTGTGCTTCCAAAGTTCATTTTAAAGGACTATGGAGAATTCATACCCAGCAATAGTCCAGTAGCCAGTTATTCTGAAAACACATGCTTCCTGGCACCACACCTAACCCACTTTTATACGCATGCAATCTCCTGCTGCCATCCCCTACCCATATGAAATAACCCATCCAATTTGACTGTAACCAAATCCTATTTTATTCTAAAAACTGGAAGCATATTGATGTCAAGCTATTGCTTCCAACAAAACAAATTCTTGAGGCATATCGACATTATAAAAGCTCCTAATATGCAGGTATTGTTCTATTTACCAGTTGTGGCACTTGCTGCAGAACTTTCCAGTCACCACTTAACTGCAAGATTTGGCTCAGTTGCTTGGATGTCCATCGGCATGTGTTTGCACTTATTTGTAGCTTGACTCAAGGTGACCACCCTTTTGAAGAGGATACTAGTTGAGCAGTGATCTTGGATGTGAATTATGGGCCGTGGACACTGATTGTTATGTGGACAAAATTGAATCGATACATGTGCTACCAAACTGGATAGCATTTACCTAACTTGCAAGAGGAATCCAAGGTGTAGCAGTAGGAATAAACTGCACTCCCCACCCCCTTCCCCATCAGACTCCTGAAATGTTAGTTGGTGTTTGTGGGGGGGGGGGGGGTGGGGGAGGGAAGAATCATTTACCTGTTTCACAATGATTTGTACGCAGCTTTGGGGTCAGACAGATCTCAAGGACTTGTCACATTCCATGAGAAACATAACCTCAAGATTCAGTGGAGTAGATTTCGGACGGAGATGAGGAGGATCTGCTTTTCCCAGAAAGTGGTGAATCTGTGGAATTCTTTGCTGAATGAAACAGTGAATGCTACCTCAGTAAATATACTTAAGACAATGTGGATTTTAGGGTAGTAAGGAAATTAAGGGTTTTGAGGAAAATCCAGGTAGGTGGAGATGAGTTCATGGCCAGATCAGCCATGATCTTATTGAATGGTGGAGCAGACTTGACGGGCCAGATGGCCTACTCCTGCTCCTATTTCTTATGTTCTTATGAGAGGTTTATGGGAAGCGATGTTTCAGAAGCAAAGATTTTATCCTCAAGGATTTTCCAAATATCGGACATGGATGCCTAAGATGTCGTTTCCCTGGGAGTGCAGTGTGATGGGTAGAAAGAAGAGAAAGCAAGTGGAGCGGAGCAACCTTGAGGAGTATGAGAGAAGCAGGTCCATCAATAAAAGGCTTTATTGACTGTTTCAGATTCATTTGTTTATCACTTGAAACATAGAGTGAAATTTGTCATTTATGTTAACAACCAACACAACCGGACTGGGGGCAGCTGGCATGCATGCCATACATTCCAGTGACACCACAGCATGTCCACAATGATCACCAGAACAAAAGCAACAAAACAAGCCCCTTTCCTCCCTCCCATCCACCCATTCACACACAGATGGACAGGCCGGGCCTCCAGCCTCCATTGGACTTACAGACAATGGCCTCCAACTTCCCAGGTGGTTTCACAGACTCAGAGCTTCAGGCATCAGGTTTCAGCTTCCAGATTTCTGATCGACCTTCGGGTTTCGACCTTTGGTGTCGACCCCAGGACTCGCCGATGACGGAATCCTGAACTCCAGGCTCCAACCTCTGCCAACTTGCGTAACTAGGGGGACACCAGCCCTTGTGCCTCTTGCTTGCACAGAGCTCCAATCCCATTGATGCTATTGGGGATTCGCCGACCTGTGGGGGCACCAGCCCTTGTCCTTGCTGGTCTCAGCCCAATATCTGTCCAAGGATGTCTTTTATCAAGAAACAGTTCTGAGACACCTGCCTCAAAGAGGAGAAATGTGTGAAGTGGCTCCACTTCAATAAGAACCCCAACACTACATCTTACTGTCACGACTGCTAGTGCTGATGAGAACTGCACTGGAGGGAACATAAAGAGGCTTTTTCAGGTCAAGCTATGTAACACAAGGAAAGTAAAAAATCCATTGCCAGTTCTAATTACAATTACAAACAAAAGAAAACCTGTAGATGCTGGAAATCAGAGCCCACACACCCAAAATGCTGGAGGAACTCAGCAGGCCGGGCAGCATCTAGGAAAAGAGTACAGTCGCCTGGCCCGGCCTGCTGAGCTCCTCCAGCATTTTGTGTGTATTGCTCTAATTTCAAGTAGTTGTTTCCAAACAGGAAAGGAGATAATTGGAATATTCCCTACTCTGCAGGTTGCTGTTGCGTGAGGGATATTACAGAGAGTTGGATTCACCTCTTTCTCCTTTGGCAACTGAGACAAGCTCACAGCATTGCCCGCACTACGGTCCAAACCTGGGTCTAAGCATAGAGCTGTCACCAATTGTCCTTCAGAGCCTGGCTGCAAACTCTTGGATGTCGACGGTGCAGTCACATTCTATTATGAGTTACACCTCGAAATGTCAAAAAATGACACAGCAAAGCTAGTTTACTCTCTGGATGTTCAACCACAATGTAATTATACACAATGCATTGTAATGTGCACTGTGCATGAAGCTGTCAGTCCATGAAAAATTAATATTTCTCAGCCCATGCAAAATCAGAGTATCTGCTTGTTGCTAATAGCGATACTCCTACAAAGTTCAGTCCACAACCCATGTGCAAGGCTAGTGCCTGCACAACAAATGCCACACTGACAATCATAATCTGGTAAGATAGAGTATTGATGTGCTTGGTTTACTTTATATTGGTCAGATCAAATGGACCATTGGCAAAATTTATCAAGCAGATTCATTGTGGCCTATTGTATGCCCTACACCATTGGGTTAATGCAGGCTCAACCCAATGCTGAGGAGGCTGAGTCGCACAGGAGAGAAAATAAACAGTCTTTTCCAGTATAATGTAAGAACAATACAAATCCAATTTCCAGTTCTAATTTCAATTTTCTATTCCATGTCAGTCCCATCTTACTTTATTTCTCCAGACATTCTCTTGACCACAATGTCAAAAAAAATGCTAAATCAATACTCAAAAGCAAAATTATATATTCAACAATAGCTATGACATACGTAAATAATCCAATTAATCTGATGCATTTTCTTGGAGAGTTTCTTTGCTTAACTGATGCTTCCATGCAATTTATGCCCAGTGTCTGGAGTAGGACAATAGAAGATGTCTGGTTTCTGGAGAAAGGAGTTTGTGGCTTTGGAAGATTACCAGAGATGGTTCTGGTCTTTGAAGACCTAATTTTGGACTGTTGCCATTTCTTTCTGCAGCCATGAAGATATAGGGCTGAATATATTTGAGAAAGGTTTTGATGTAAAATACTTACAAAGAAACTGCTTTTGGAGTAGCCCATTCATTCTTTGGAAGGTAAACCCAACCTGACATGGTTAGATTGGGGAGATGCCTCAGATAATCCCTATTGATGGTGCATACACAATACTTGCAGTCATACCTCCAGTTGGAGAACCCTGGACCCTACAATGCTGATGTCCGTGGCGGTAAAGTGCACGCATTAACTCCACCATTTACTATGTGTAGTAGAAATAATATTAATGCTTAAGTATTAAAATAAACTATTTGATAAAAATTGTACATTAATCTGGAAAGTCAAAGCCATTATAATTTATGAAAGGTCATAGAAAGGTGAGCAGAAGCTATTTTAGAAATCCAACAGCAAGTACCTTCTCTTATACAGACTACTTTTTACTTAGAATATTTTCAACAGGATCATTCATTTATCTTTTCAATATATTTACTCAAAAAAAGCTTTGCTGAGTTCCTTAAGTATGTTCATGTATGAAGCCAGATAGAAAGCTAATTTGCAATGTCTGAACTTGTCTTTCTAAACAATGACTGCAATAAGTTAACGAAGGAGCCTAACTTAGTATCGAAAAGTCAAGGGTTAGAAATTTAAAGTTCACATGGTTATTTCAATGTTGCTAAGAAAGAGTAGAGTTCATATTGAGATATAGCAGATCTTAGAAGCTTAGAATGTCTAAGAACAGAAAGCAGGAGTGTACAGTTTGATGTTTTATGCCTATTCCACCATTCAGCGAGATCAAAACTGACCTTTCACTTCAGTTCAATTTCCTGCTCTAACCCAAATGGTCTACAAATTCCTTAATATACAAAACTTTATCAATTGCTTGAATATATTCAACATTGAGTCTCTATGCCCGTCACTTGGGGTGGAATCTCCAAAGATTCACAAACACTGGATGAAAAGGTTTCTTCTCATCTCTGTCCCGAATGGATGCCACTTGATTTTGCCTCACTCTGATCTATACTCCCTCCCTCTGTCATCAATATAGAAAAGGGATGACTGACTTGTACACATTACTCCAGGTGCAGCCTCACAAGGGTCTGATATAAATGCAGAAACTATATGCAAATCCTTGTGCAATGAAAGACAATTTATAATTTGCTTTCTTATTTCCTTGATAAACCTGTATGCTCACTTTCAGTAATTTAGATACAAGGACATACATGTTTCTTAGAACAGGAACACCTTTCAGTCTCTCATCATTTAAAAGTGATTCCAACATTGCTTTTAAACTAAAGTAAATGATTTTATGTTTTTGAGACCATAAGATTTAGGAGCAGAAGTAGGCCATTTGGTCCATTGAGTCAGCTCCGCCATTCAGTCATAGGCTGATCCAATTCTTCCAGTCATTCCCACTTCCCTGCCTTTACCCCATACCCTTTGATGCCCTGGCTCAATCCTGAAGTTGTGCCCTCTTGTCCTAGAATCCCCTACAATGGGAAATAACTTTGCTGCATCTAATCTGTTCAGGCCTTTTAACATTCGGAATGCTTCTATGAGCTCCCCCCTCATTCTCCTGGACTCCAGGGAATACAGCCCAAAGAGCTGCCAAACCATCCTCATAGAGTAACCCTTTCATTCCTGGAATCATTCTTGTGAATCTTCTCTGAACCCACTCCAATGTCAGTATATCCTTTCTAAAATAAGGAGCCCAAAACTGCTCAGAATACTCCCAAGTCTGGTCTAATGAATGCCTTTTCCATGTTATGATCAATTTGCCATGCCTTTATGCATTCACATAGCTTTTCCGCATCTCCAAAGCCATTCTGCAATCTCTTCCAAACCTTTACTGACATCTCAATTCACATAATCAGTGAACTTGATATATTGCACTTGATTCCACTCAACCAAATCCTTTCTAGTATCACCGGTGAAGATCCTTTCCACTGCTGAACATAAGTTCAGTTGTCTAAAGTGTAGGAAGAACGTTCAGGTATTAGAATTGAGCTTCAGCATAACAACCTGCCGACTGCGTAAACTTTGTTTGGGGCATGGGCATCAAATGGATCCTAAATGAGAGAGGATCCTGTCCAACCCTTGCCCTAACTGAGTGCACATGTTATGAACGCCATATCAAAATAACACTTACAAAATGCTAGAGGAACTCAATAAGTCAGGCAGCATCTGTGGAAAGAAAGAAATATTTAACATTTCGGACTGAGACTCTTTATCAGGACTGGAAGAGAAGGGAGAAGAAGTCCGAGTAAGAAGGTGGGTGGAGTGGAAGGGGTACACGCTAGAAGGTGATAGGTAAAGCCAAGTAGGTGGAGAAGGGGAAATGAATTGAGAAGCTGGGAGGTGACATGTGGAAAAGGTAAAGAGCTGAAGATAAAGGAATCTGTTGGGAAAGGAGAGTGACCAATGGGATAAAGGGAAGGAGCAGGGTGTTAAGTTTTATAACATTAAAACATGAAACTAATTCAAAAAAGACATGAGAGTCCAGGAATATGTCTAACTTTGTGTTTACTTTAAGCAAGCCACACATGTATCATGTGGTAGTGTGATGATGTATGCAATTCATGTATTTATGTGCATAACCTGTAATTAATTGTTTAAGTGAACAAGAATGCTCCATCAATATATATATATATATATATATATATAGAATTACTCAAGCACTAGGTAGATATTAAATATACAACACTCCTTCTGGCTTAGCTATAAACTTCAACTTAATAAATGCAGCTCAACTATACACATAGAATATTATATAACAGGACTATTATATAGAGACATCCGTAGCATAGTACATTTTAAGTTGTCCCATTCAGGCCTATAGATTTATTTGCTGTGGAGGATTTCTTACTCTTGTGGTATAATGTCTTTGCTGGCAAGGAGGATCACTCTCCATGTCAGGTGAGACCCTTGGCTGTGAAAGCAATCTTAGGTTCTGCAGCTTTCTTCATGGTGGTTGTAGGAGTTAATTCTGAGGATACACAAAGTGGTTCTGACAGTGGTACCCACCTTTCTTTTTCCCTTTTCTGCTTCTAGCTTGTGTGTCTGATCTTGGGAAGGTGTACTCAATCCACTGAAACATTCTCTTATTAATCTTTCTTTTGCTCCCTTGACAGTCTGATCTTTCCTCTTGGTTTTTTCATTCACAACATCATCGAATGAATCCTTTGTTTTCATATCTCCATTGACTCCGTTCTTTTTGGCAGTCCATTCATTCAGCTCGGCTTTGGTCTTTGCATTTACTTTTACAAGCAGCTATTTGTCTCCCACTTGAAATTCATTGAAGGATCTTGATGCACACAGAATAGATTCTGTTTCTTTATACTCACAAAACACAATTGCTCGCAACTTTCCTGAAGATTGTTGAACTCTCTTCCAGCTTAAAACCAAGCCACATTTCACTGCCTGATTAACATACCTGAAGCTTTCTCAGATATGTTGGCTAAAACTGTTGTAATGTGACCACTGCTTTCATAAACTTCATGATTTCTCTGAGCTGCATGCTCCTTCCTTGGTCCATAAGCTTTCCAACCAGAGGCCCTTTGTTGGGCAATGGTTCATGGTGTTTGGAATGGAGACAGTTGTTGCATTGTCCAGCATCTTCCTTTATTGGCTTTCAGTTGACGTTATTGTAGGGGATGTGGCATGCAAATGTTGGATGGATCGCTAAGAACTTGCAATTGTCTCAGCAAGTCACACACCCAAAATGATAGTTCTCCTGTTTGACCACATACAAGTTCATTTTGGCTTCTTGTTTGTTGCATTTCATATTGCTTGTCTATTGTTAATTTCCACACTGTAAATCTCAAGGCTACTCAGTCCTGTGTTACTCTCACCATGATCACAGTTTTTATTATCATTATTCAGATTAGTTCTGTTTTTGAAACTGCAACTTGACTTTTTAGCTTATTCTCTTCCCTGAGCAGTACACTTATTTTTGTCTGCCCAACATGCTCTTTGTATATGTCCTTCTTTGTTTAATTTTCTGCCTTTAAACCTACATTTGATATACATATACTGTAATTGATTTACTTATTTATTTTTTATTATTTTTTTCTTCTATATTATGTATTGCTTTGAACTGCTACTGCTAAGATAACAAATTTCACGACACATGCCGATGATAATAAACATGATTCTGCTTCTGATTCTGATTCTGATTAGTGTATCCTCCAAGAGGGCCACAGCCTTTTCATAAGCTTTGGAGGTTTGCGTGCTTCAATGACCCAGAGAGCTATGTTGGCTAGAGTCAGTGCCTTGTGCTTTGTCTCTTAGTAGGGTTACCCATGTCAAATAGGTCAAAGGGGTAGAGGCCAGACTAAGAGTGCTCAATCAGTCCTCTAGGTTCAGGGTTAAGCTCTGGGCTAACAATTATGACTGGTGAAAAAAATTGTTATGGAAACAGCAATGAAGAATCCTTCTATATCTGTGTGCAATGGTATGGACAGACAGAGATGGAGGACCTTCATTGCTGCCCTAAGTACCAGGAGAGTAACAGGGAGTAAGTTTGGTTGATATGAGACCCTGCCACATTGGTAATACAGTTTATTCAATGTGGTTGGTTTCTGCTTCTGTACTGCAATTTTGTGTATGCTCACTTTCATTCCTGACGGCAGCTCAATTGTATCTCAGTTTGTGGTTTCCATGAAACAGCTATTTTAACTGCTCTTTTAAATGCAATTTGTGCTTCAGTTAGGAGCCATTTTTGAATGCTCTCTTGTAAGATCTTGTAAAACTAAGTGATCTCTCAATGCATCATTAAGCCCATTACAACACTGACAGTGCTTAGACAATCTCTTCAATTCAGCCACATGTGCTGATATGGACTGCCCTTCTTTTTGAGTCTGTTTATGAAACCTAAAGTGTTTTGCAATCAACAATGGTTTTGCTACTAAATGTTCCTGAATTACTTTGACGATAACAACAAAGCTCATTTCTACTGGTTTGGTTGGAGCAGTCAAACTTCAAAGCAAACTGTATGCCCTTAAACCCAATGTACTCAGCAAAATTGATACATGTTTCTCATTGGCTATTTTATTTGCTCCAAAATACTATTCAAATTAGCTCAGTACATAAAGTCTAGTTATCTCTTGTGGAATCAAATGCACCAATCTTTTTGAGGCAGCTGAACATTTCTGGTATATTTTTTAAGGATTATTATCACCCAGTACTCATTGTCTATCAACCCTGAATACTTCCATTTACTGTTTTTTTTTAACTCGACAGTTTCTGCACGTGCTGCACTGTTTTTATTCACTCACCATTCCTTGTTGTGTTTTCTTTTAGTTTGAATGTCTCGCTTCACTTCAACAGGTCGGTAGCCATTTAAAAAATATCCCATCACCAATGTTATGTTTTTTAACTTCAAAACATTAAACTAATTCAAAGGAAGACATGGGATCCCTGGAATGCAAGTCTAATTTCATGTGTACTTTAAAGCATGTATGACATAGTACATGATGATGTATGAAATTAATGTACTTATACATATAAACCATAATGAATTATTTAAATGAACAAGAAAGCTTAATAAACCTACACACACACACACACACACACACACACACTCGTGCCCTAAGGAGTCAATTAGTCAATTTTAGAAAACCTAGCACATTTATTTTTCCTACATTTACACACTTAGTCCAGCGGTCGTGAAGCATGTGGATCCCTTCTTTGTATAAGTCAGTGTCTTGGACGTCCAGAAGTGGTCCACAGCATAGGGTGATTGATAAGTTCGAGATGAGTTATTAATTTCAATCTTTCTGCATTTTCACTCAAAGAGTTGAACTGTACGTGCATGTAACGAGAGCTGTATAACTCATCTCCTTCTACCTTAGACCACAAACTTATCAATCATTCCTGCTGTGGACCACATGGAGGTCCAAGACGCTCTTGTTACATGCAGGTGCAGTTCAACTCTTTGAATGAAAATGCAGAAAGTTTGAAGTTAATAACTCATTTCCTTTGGCTACGAACTTATCAATCACCCCTGTTGTGGACCACTTCTACAGAGAAGGGATCCATATGCTCCACGACCGCTGGACTAAGTGTGTACATGTAGGAGGGGACTATGTTGAAAAATAAATGTGCTGGGTTTTCCAAAATTGACTCCTTCTACCTTAGGCCGCAAACTTATCAATCACCTCTCATGTGTGTGTGTGTGTGTGTGTGTGTGTGTCTATATATTACTCAACAATATTACTCAAACATTACTTCAATATTAAATACACAACAGAAGCACATGGGGGGTGATTGGCAGGTAAGGAGAAAAGAAGAAGTAAGAAGGAGGAATGGAAGAAGAGGGGGAATCATTACCGGAAGTTATGGAAAAAGATCTGTGTCATCAGGTTGGAGGCTATCCAAATGGAATATGAGGTGTTCCTCTCCAATTGGGAGTGGTGTCATTCTAGCATTAGAGAAGACTGTGAATGGACATGTAGGAATGGGCGTGGGGTTCGGAAGAAGTGCTCCACCTGCCCATTCAGCTACTCCCTCACCTCCATTCAGGGCCACACACAGTCCTTCCAGGTAAGGCAACACTTCACCCGAAAATCTGTTGGGGTTGTCTAATATTCTTACCTGCTCTTCCCCTCTTCCTGTTGCACTGTCTCCTTCCCTTTCTCCCATGGTCCACTCTCCTCTCCTATCAGTTTCCTTCTTCTTCATCACTTTACCCTTTTCTACCTATCCACTCCCAGCTTCTCACTTCATCACCCTCATCCCCTAATCACCTGGCTTCATATATCACTTTCTAGCTTGTATATCACCACCATCTTCTTATTCAGGCTTCAACCCTCTTCCCTTCCAGTGCTGATGAAGGGTCTTGGCCTGAAGCGTTGACTCTTTATTCCTTTTCATAGATGCCTGACCTGCTAAGCCCCTTCAGCATTTTGTGTGTGTTACTCTGGGATTCTAGCATCTGCAGAATACCTTCTGTTTATCATATCAGAATGGGCATTTTTCAGTTGAATTTTGCATCTAATGAGAAAGGTAAGACTTCCAGCAATGTTGGAAGATAATGACAACAAAATAGAAGTCTGAATATTATAAACCCAAGCAACTTACAAAATAAAATGTTATCACTTTGCAGAAACAGCTAGAGATAATTGAAGATGTAACCTTTACTGCCTTATGGAATAATGGTGAAGTGCCTGATGAATGCATATGCATTTTGATTGACTGTTTTGCTTTCATTCATGTTATTAAGTCTCTGCTCCAGAATTGAATGCATCTAATTTTGACTCTATTTTCTATTTGCTTAAGTGATGAGTCTGTCTCACTGAATTGGCAGTGAAGGGCTTCACTCTGAGATCATCCTTGGTGCACTAAACTTTTTCCCAGGTTTGCAGCTTGCAAATTTTAATGATTTGAAAGAGATTTGATGACTTAAATCTGTTCCCCTCATAACAGTTAGTTTTTCTTCAAATCACTTTGCTCTAAGCCAATTTTATTTTGGTGGATTGAATGATTGATATCTGGTCCTTTATCCAGAGATTCTCAGTTTGATTACCTGTGCTGATTCAATGCAGTCTACAATAATTCTAACAAATATATAATCTAATAATTAAGTTGACTTTGAATGTGAGCAAATTCAGTAAAAGGCAATCGAATTCCAGTTCTTACTTAGAGCAAGAGAACTTCATCTTTGTTAAAATTCTTTTCCTCTAGTTTTATTTCAATAGCTTCCTTTATCAGGCAGCTCCAAAAGACAATGGCACATCACAGTAGTTTTGTGCTGTCAAAGTCAATCCTATGGCCATCATGAATGCAACGTTCTGCTACCGCCAATTTCTCTGGGTAATCCAAATGGCTATACCTCGTGTGCTCCTTGATATGGGTTTCCACTGTGCATCCCATCTGGCTGATATACACTGCTCCTTATTCACAAGGGATCCTGTAAACTCCAGCTGACATGAGTCCCAGTCATCTTGGACCCACATAAACTATGATTTGAGCTTTCTTATGGGCTTGTGGATGGTAGTAATCCAGCATTTCAGGATTCTGGCAATCCTTCCAGAAACCGTGGAAGTATAGGGAAGACAGGCAATAGTGATGGGCTCCTCCTCATTGTTAGGTTTCCTGGTTTTTCATTGGCCCTTTTAAAGACCCGATTGATTTCCTTCACCTTGTAGCTATTCTGTAGGAACGTCATGCGTAATCATCTTATTTCCAAGGGGAGGCTGTCTGGGTGCAAAATATTTTTCGCACAGTTAATCAAGGTAGAAACAACCACTATACATTGGGAGGCATGATGGTGGCTGTTATTATTGAGGTATAAGTCCGTGTCAGTGGGTTTCCGATAGATGCCATGTCTGAGGCTACTGTCTGGTTTCCATCTTTTTAGAATTTCCAGGAATGGGAGGCAACTATCCCTCCCTATCTCCATCATAAATTGAATGTTTTGGATGTATACTGTTGAGCTGGTCATGGAACTGTTGGAGTGCTTTATTCCAAAGTGATAATAAACCTGATACTGAGAAAAGATAATGCTGGAAGTGTGCTATACCGGACTCTGCAGATTCAGAATTCTGTAATAAAAGAGATGGCTACAAATATTCAGCAGGCCAGACAGCAAATGCGAAGAGAGAAGCAGAGTTAATATTATTTATTTATTTATTGAGATATAATGCAGAATAGGCCCTTCTGGTCCTTCGAGCCACAGTGCCAAGCAATCCCCTGATTTAACCCTAGTCTAATCACGGGACAATTTACAACAATTAGCCTACTAAGCGGTACATGTTTTGACTGTGGGAGGAACCAGGGCTTCTGGAGAAAACCCATGCAGTCCACAGGTTGACGTACAGGCTCCCTGCAGATGATGTCAGAATTGAACTCCAAACTCTGACCGCTACTTAGAAACATGTTTGATAAGGTCCCAGAAATTACATGGTTAAAACAAAACATTCTTAATGACATTCTTGTGAAAATTGGGCAAAACACTGCTGATAATTGGTTAAGATCCTGAAGGCACAGGCTTGCTGTATGCAAATACTGCCAGCAGTCGCTCCACAACTCTATATTACTGGGGCAGAGATGGACAGTGTTTTCTGCCCTGGAGCAGTGGCACGGACTGAGCACTGATACACTTCCAGAGTCTTGCTGAGGGAGCCCAGCCCCCATTAGAGCCTTGTTAAAGTTGTGAGAATTTTTATAGGTCTCCGTAGGTTTCTGACATTGAAGGACATTTAAAAAGTATGACAAAATAAAGTTAATTTATTTTAAAAAATGGAAACTTATTACACTTTTAAATTTAAAATGCATCCAAAACATCTAAAAGCACTTGTAAGTAATTAATATTTCAGACCTTCTGGTTTTGATAATGTTTGCATGGAAGTTGGCATGATTGCTCATGACTGCACATAAGCTTTTAGAGTTTATATTTGGGTGTTGAGTAGCGTTTATTTATTGCCAGAGCAATGGGCAATAGACTGATTGCAGCAGAGCCAGTAGACATTCAGGTCCACTAATATTAGAATCATTTGCAAACATGCTGTTGGGGGCATATTGTTAGTCTCTTAAATATTAACCTAGATTTCAAGTTCAAGAATTTATTTCATGATGCAATAAGAAATGAAATCATCTCAATTAACCTGGAACTTCGAACTCCATTGTCAAGATGTTTATCAAATTCAAGAATTTTGATTCTGAACTTCACTGTTCTCCATAACAGTTTGGATGAGTTCAATATTCAAATATTCTGAAACTTCGAGCTAAGATTCTAATGATCTGATGGGATTGATTGAGATTGAATCTGTTGTTTATTGCCCGTGAGACTTCTATTCTCACTCAAGTGCCTAATGCAGCCACCATTCTAAGTTCTTCACAGATGAACACAGAGAAGAGAGATGGGTAGTTGGTCTCTTGAGTCTGCTCTGCAATAATTGATCTCTCCCTATACAATACTGTCCTCCATAACCATCTGTACTCTTAAATAACAAAATCGCTGTCCGAATCCAGGAATATTTAGATGACCTCAGAAACTGATTTGTCCTTCTTCCCTTATCTTCCAATATTGCAGCCAGTTTTTGACAAATCTACTTTCAACTGCTGCGGTGTCTGACCAGTGGGATGAAGATTTTGCCATAGATCCAAAATGCCTCGACAAATCCATTGCAAACAAAAACTGGAGTGAAGAGAACACAAAGTTGTGTGCAGATGTTTCATCCGTGATTTTGAAATAGTGACAACCTCATTAAAAATGGCATGCACTCCAGCGTAGCCTACTAGCACACTGGAAGCCAAATTTTTGATGAAAGTACCTGATGCTTTATAACCTGAAGGCTTTTAGCAATAGCTTTGGAACAGGTGAGGAATCTGAGAAGGTCTGGTTAAGTCAAGGAACATATACTCGAGAAGGTAGTGGCTGCCAGTGTCATTATAGCTACACAACACAATATGTATCAGTTTTTAATAGGTACACACTGACAACCACATGGAGTACAGACCCGAGAGAGCTCCAGGTAATTGTGCAGCTGCTACAAGAAACCAAAACTCTTAATTGTGTCTGCTGGCACTTCCAGCAGCTAACCAATCTTCGGTTTTCCTGGGCAATGATCCCACAGCACATTGTGGAATTTGAAATTTGCATCGCAGTGCTGATACATTACCTTTCCCCATTTCCTTTGACCAGAATACAGAGAAGTTCAGTTGCAGTTTAAAGTCTCTGAGGGACAATTCTGATTGGAATACTATGTATTTTGTACATTGACCTGTGTTAGACTGGTTTAAATGATTTAGCGTAGCTTATTCAGAGGTATGCTAATACTGTTCTAAAGCTTTGCTGTATTTCTTTGTTAAAGATTCAATGGTTCAACTTAATACCATGGTACGTGTTCACGATACAGCCTGAAATCCTTACCCTTTGCAGATATCCACGAAACAGAGAGAAAAACAAAATAAGGAATGAGTGACAGAAAAGTGTTAGAACCCCAAAGCCCCCTCCCTCACACACACAAACAGCAGCAAAAGCAAAAACCCTCCCCACTTGCTTCTGCAAAAGCATCAGCCCCCCCCCCCCCTCCACCCACCATACAAGCAACAGAAAACCCCTGGAGACCATGATCTAGAGTCCATCAAAAAACTACCGTCCACCCCAACACTTCAACATCTCAAACAGGCTTTCTTTCTCACTAACGCGGGAGGGAGAGATATCGCTGCTGCCACAACGAGACAGGAGGGCAATAGCTCACTAGTGTGGGAAATTTTAACGTCATAGACAGGTGCGACATGGAAACGTGTCCTTCTGCCCTCCAAGTCATTGAGTACTTGTTTATACTAATCTTTGCCCAACTCAACACGTTCTGCCCCAGATTCTTCCACGCACTTGCACACCAAGGGTAGTTTGCAGTTCTCAAATAACTCATTTTCCCTGCTCATTTTTGAAATCTGGGAGGAAACCATAGCAGCTCACGCAGTCACAAGGAGAACGTTCAGGGTCCACAATTTGCATAAATGCTAGTGTATGGCCTCAATCCTCACCAGAGTTCAGGATTGAACACAAGTCCCAAGCGTAAGCCATCTGCCCCATTAGTTGAGCCAGCGTACCTCCAAAGAGGGGGGAGAGATTAGGTTACATTAGATTATGAGGACACTCAGTCCTCATTTATTGTCATTTAGAAATGCATGCATGCATTAAGAAATGATACAATGTTCCTCCGGAGTGATATCACAAAATAAAAAAAAGGACAAACCAAGACTCACACTGACAAAACCACGTAATTATAGCATATAGTTACAGCAGTGCAAAGCAATACCGTAATTTGATAAGCGCAGACCATGGACGCGGTTTAAAAAGTCTCAAGTCTCGATCGACTCCAATCGTCCCGATATCAGGCAGCAAACGGGAGAACTCTCCCTGCCATAAACCTCCAGGCACTGACAATGCCTCGGAAGGACCGGACGACAGCAGACTCTGAGTCCGTCCGAAAACTTCGAGCCTCCGACCAGACCCTCTGATACAGCCTCCCGAGCGCCTTTGACCTCGTCCCGGCTGCCGAAACGAGCGAAGCCGAGGTCTCGTGGGCCTTCTCCTCCGGAGATTCCGGTCCGCACAGCAGCAGCGAAGCGGGCGTTTCAGACGTTTCCCCAGATCTTCTTCCACGCTCTCACGTCTGCCTCCATCAAATCAGGATTGTGCACGGATCCCTACGTAACACGTAACGGATATCCATTCTCCAGAGAGGCCGCGCATGGAGAAGAAGGGGAGGAGGGAGTGGAAGAGGAAGAGGAGGAGGAGGGGAGGAAGGGGGAGAGAAAGGAGGGAGAGAGATGGAGAGAGAGAAGGAGGGGGAAAGGGAGTGAGGGAGAGAAGGGGAGAGAAAGTGAGAGGTGGAGAGAGAGAGGAGGAGAGTCAGAGAGTGGAAGAGAAGGGGAGTGAAAGAGAAATGGAGAGACAGGGAGAGAGAGAAAGATGGATGGATGTATGGATGGATGTCTGGTTTCTCTCAATGCAACATCATTAACTCCATAGCCAACCTGCCACATGAAAAAAATTAGAAACTTGAAGTATAAGAGCAACTCTAACTAATAGCAGACGCTGTTAGGTTCATTCCTACAGTAAATTACGAGCCATTTCCTTTCTGCAGGGATTCTGATTTGGGAGTCTAGAAAGGCAAAGGATTGAAGTGAGGCTGCCGGTATATTAGACCTGCATTCTGGTACAACTGGAAGAATAGACCAGCATCAATGTGGTTCTGAAATCCCTACAAATTTTAAATAGCATCTGTAAACTGCAATAATGGTGCTCATAAATATTTATTGCTTCCCAGCCATCTGATCCCATTCCTCGCCCAGACAAAATAAAGCATTGCAATGTTTTATTGAATTACATCAACAAAAATACGGAATTGCTTAGGAGTATTGATTCTGTCAAATCAAAGGCTGATAACACAATGACATTAAGCAGAGAATAGAGAGGTATAAGAAAGTTCTAGACAGCCTGTTAGCTTTGTAGAATTGCTGTAGACAGAAAGTGGGAATTTAGCCCATTGATTCCAGTGGAGAAATTCTATTGGTCTAAGTGTATCCTTCTTTCCCCGTAGGTTAGAGTAAATTGCCTACCTGATTTACTTCAAAAGCCCTGATTGACTTTGCTTTCTTCATCCTTACAGACTTTGAATTTCAGTCATTAAATCTACGTGAATAAAAATGCTTATTCTCATATTTAGTTTTTAGTGAAAATTTTAAGTCTCCACCAACACACAAAAAATGCTGGAGGAACTCAGCAGGTAGGGCAGTAAATATGGATATGAGGAAACAGTCGATGTTTCAGGCTGAGACCCTTCCTCAGGACTGAGAAGGAAGGTGGAAGATGCGAGCACCTCCACATCATCCCCCACAAGTGGGACTTCCCTGTGGCTAAACATTTTAATTCAGATTCCCATTCCCGTTCCGATGTGTCAATCCGTGGCCTCCTCATGTGCCACGATGTGGCCACCCTCAGGGTGGAGGAGAAACACCTTATATTCCATCCTGGTACTCTCCAACCTGCCTCCAAGGGTAGTCATAGCCGAAGGGTGGTAGTGGGGATGAGTTCCCACTGCTAAACAAATGCTCTTCATGGCGTGCATCTCGAACAGCCTCTGACAACCAGGTCCAACTCCAGGCCTTCACGTGTGGCATAGTTCTTATGCCCGACGGAGCTGTTCTCACTGACAGGAGAAGGGGCAAAGGCGGACCACTGGCGCCTTAAAACCAGTTGCTCTGGGCAGATGTGGATCATTAACCATGGATGGTAACTCATCTAAGAGAGGGAAAACTCTGATTTCACAGCTCCGCTGCCTAGCTGTTATACCCACTCACGGGAAAGGCGCTGTTATACCCACTCACGGGAAAGGCGCTGTTATACCCACTCACGGGAAAGGCGCTGTTATACCCACTCACGGGAAAGGCTGTGGGAGTAAACCCTGAGGAAAAATCCGGAGTCGGAGTCCCGAAGGCGGCTGACTGCTGTACCCAGCACCGGCACGGCAACTCCTGCGACGCTGCTGACACCAAACCGTATTGGCTCTCGTCGTTCCTTTGGACCTGTCATCAGCATGGAGAGGGGGGGACCCACTGCATGGGCAACAGGTGGATCTCCGTATCAACTCTGCCCTGGCTTGCGCCCTGGAGAGGCCACTCCCCAGTGACTACCAGAGGCGCAGTACCCATAGTCGACCATGACCGACGGAGGCCACATCCTCCAACCTGATGGCATGAATATTTATTTCTCCTGCTGCTAAAAGCATTTTTTTCATCCCCCACCCTTCCTCTATCCCTTAAGTCTCTGTCAGTGGTTCTTGAACAGCTTGTAAAAAGGAACAGTTTCCCTCTATTTACCGATCAAGTGAAGTTTACTGATCTGGCACAAGGACATCAATTCTCTCCCAGCCATTGCATTGCATGAACAGTCTCATTTTATCCAAAGTAGCCTTACAGCTAAATCTCTCATTCCTTAGAATCAATACATTTTCCCTCTTCCTAAAGTTTACCAACACTGAAGCAATGGTGGACAGGATTTTAAGAATAGATACACAATTTAAGACTGACTAGGGATTAAGAAGATATTGCTGAGGAGAATCAAGGAATTGTATAATGCCTTTAGCCCAATTTTCAAAACAGTCTTAGAACATAGAGGATAGAATAGTATAGGCCTTTCGGCCCACAATGTCATGCTGACTTTTAACCTATTCCCTGATCAATCTAACCTTTCCCCCCTGCAAAGCCATCTATTTCCTCAACCATTCTGAGTTTCTAGGATAACATTTGGTTCAAACATGTTAGAGTCTGCGCTCAGCAGCATGTCTGAATATTATAATAATTTTGTTGAAGCCATGGTTGCCAAAACAGCCCTGCCTTTCTTGTCTTGAAGCAGGAGTGAAAGATAATAAGAAAGTAAATTTTAAAAGAAATTGGAATAAGGGAATAAAATGTTCTTGGGAGCTCTGCTACTGCTCAGTGTGTGGAGGGTGCTGATGCTTTTTCTGCTGAAGTAAGTGGGGGAGGGGAGGGTTGTTGCTGCTGCTTGTGCGCGGGAGGAGGGAGTATGGGGGGGGCTTTGGGGTTCTAATGTTTTTACTGTCATTTATTCTTTGGGGCACTCATTTGTTTTCACGGATGTTTGTGAAGAACACACATCTCTGTATACATTTCTCTAATATTAAATGGAACTATTGAAACTTTTGATAATCTGTGGAAGTCAAGGTCAAAGACCACTTTGATGGTTTGCATTCTGAAGTACTGAGGAAAATCTGTGAAGAACTAAATGAAGCTCAATATCTTTTGGAAGTTCATTCAATGTGGAAAATGTATCAATATGACATCTCTGACTGAGAAAGAATAACACTCCTTGTCCCAGTACTCTGGTGATCCATACTGACACATGGACCACAAAATAAACAATAGAATATGAACTGGCACCTCTGCCAAAGTCAGCCCAGTATTACCTTTGCAACCTTATCTGATTCTACCTTTACTGAAGATCAACTCATGCAAAATCCTCATTGATGTCTCTGTTTAACTTTGACTTGACTATGCCAGTGCACTCCAAGCAACCATTGCTTCTTATATCTTTCTTTGGGCTGTAAACATCTAAAATTGCATTGCTCTTGTCCTAACTCACAGCAGTCTTGCTTAACCATCACTTCTGGGATTACTGACCTTCACTTAAACCAATGGTTTGATTCCTTTTATTTTCACATTCAGTATCACATCTTTCAAGAAATTACTTTTTCCCCATCTCTAAAATTTCTCCAGATTTAGAAATTACAGCACAGTACAGACAGGGATGGAAACAACAAAGGAATTGTCTGTGATAGGACAGAAGCCAGGAGGCACAGAACAATGCAAATGGTGATGGTGCTAGTAGAAAGCAGGTGGTGCAAGCTTGTTGGCCACAGCTGATCTTTCTGGCAGACAGATGAGTCTTCAATGTGCTCTGCCAGCAAGCACCATACTCTTGCGATATCCTGTCATTCTTGGATGCACACCGTACCACAACTGGTCCCTTTATTCTCTCCACCCTGCCCCCCACCTTCTCTACTTTTGACTATGTTTAATTTCTAACTTTTCTTTCTTTAGATGACAGATTATTAACATGACACATTATCTCTGTTTCTGCTCCACTGACGCTGCCTGACCTGCTGTGTATTTCCTGTATGTTCTGTTTTTATTTCTGATTTCCAGCTTCTTTGTTTTTATTGCTTTTCAAAATTAGCTGATCAATGACAGATGGTAAAAAATTGTAAAAGATGAATGTAGTGTGAAAAATTTAATATTTCTGAGAGAGTAATGGAATATATTATTAAAGGAAATTCAGTGGCTCTTCTAAATTTCCAAAAGAAATGTTGATTATTTCTGCTTTTGATAAAAACAAAGGCACAGGATATTCAGCAGAAAGCAATAGCAGGGACAGAGAAGTAAAAAACAAAAACAGAAAACTGAAAAGACTGGTTAATGGATCTTACGTGTACCATGAAGAATAATATCTTCCAGGCATTGACATTGGCATAATGGCTCTTCTCAGTACATCTCAGGAATCTGTACATGGGTGCAACTGACACTAAAGGAAAGGACTTGGCTAATTAAAGAATTTAAGAAGGTCATAGACAGGTTGATAAAGCAGACCTATAGACATCTGAAATGTGAGGTAAAGCAGTCTGAGAGCATCTGCTGCGAAAACCTTCAGTGGTATTATATTCCAGTGCACTCATGTTGAAAAGATAAACAGCTAAAAGAACAAATTATATCATAAACAGACAGGAGGAATTAAAAAGGTCTATGTAAATCATTGAATGGGTCATAACTAGAAAGCTGAGTTGAACTTTTGAAACTTCCCTTCAAAAGGATTTAAAACTCACAAAAAAAGATAAAGGGAAGTCTGCAGATTGGAAGATCACAGAGAGAGCCGGAGACAGTTCCTTGTGGAGTTTACGCACAAGTTTCAAAAAGCGAGTGGGGCCTGTCAGGACTTCTCTGTGGAGCTTGGGTTATTAGTTACGTAGTAAAGGCCAATAAAAAGAAACAAGGTGTAAGTGGAGTGGCCATTGTGGGAGAGGGCCAGGGTTAAAGTGGAAGGTTTCGGTTCAGCAAGCTTTGCGAATAACAGGCCAAGGGTCTAAGTTTCCAGTAAGTTTTTTTCTCCTTTTGTTGTCTATTAGTATATAGCTAGTTTGTTCAGAATGGATCCAAGGTTAGTGGTATGTTCTTTGTGTGAAATGTGAGAACTCTGATAGACTTCCAGTCTCCCTGATAACTACGTTAGGAACTAGCTGCAGTTCCTTAGAGACCACGTTAAGGAACTGGAGCTGCAGCTAGATGAGATGATGAAGAGATGATAGAAGTTGCAGGGAGGTAGTCACCCCTAAGTATAAGGAGGTGGGTAGCTGGGTGATTGTCAGGAGAGGGAAAGGGAATTGGCAACCAGTGCAGAGTCCCCTGTGACTGTTCCTCTCAATAATAGCACTTATAATACTGTTGGCTATGGTGACCTACCAGGGGGAAGTAGAGCAGTAACTGGATCTCTAGCACTGAGTCTGGCTCTGTGACTTAGTAGGGAAATGGAAGAAGAAGACTGCAGCAGTGAGGGGATTCTATAGTTAGAGGCGTAGACAGAGGATTCCATGGTTAGAAGACCAGTCAGGAGACTCTGTGGACATGAAAGACATACCCAATGGTATGTTGCCTCCCAGATGCCAAGATCAGGGATGCCTTAGATCGAGTCCACGGCATCTAAAGGGGGAGGGTGAACATATAGAAGTTATAATTAAGTATTGATACCAACAACATAGGTTGGAAAAGGGATGAGGTCTAGGAGAGAAGATTTAGGGAGTTAGGTAGAAAGCTGAAAAGCAGGACTTCCAAGATAGTAAACTTTGGATAGCTGACTGTACCATACACCAGTGAGGGTAAGAGCAAGATGATCTGGCAGTTGAATGCGTGGCTGAAGAATTGGAGCGGAGGGCAGGATTTCTGGTTTCTGGGTCAATGGGATCTCTTCTGGGGAAGGTATGAACTGTACAACCAGGGCAAATTACACCTGAACTCAAGGGGGCACCAATATTCCTCCTAGAGCCATTGAGGAGGATTTAAATTAACTTGGCCAAGCAATGGGAACCGGGGTGATAGGGTTGCTGATTGGGCAGTTGGTATACAAGTAGATACAAAGTTTAGAGAGACTGTGAGGAAGCACAGGCAGATGATAGGGCAACATTACAGTCAGTGGAAAGAACTGAATTGTAACATGGGGGCAAAATCAAATGTGCAATGAAAATAAGACCAAAGGTGTTAGATACTATGCGGAATAAGGTAAGTGACCTTAGCACAGTTAGAGTTTAGCAGCCACAATGTCATGGGCACCATTGAGTCGTAGCTGAAGGAAGATTATTGAAAGGACACTCAGGTTGGTAGAAGGAGTAGGGTGGCTCTGTTAGTAAAAAAACGAAAATCAATTCCTTAGAAAGAGATGGCATAGGATCAGAAAGTGTAGAACCCTTATGGATAAAGTTAAGAAACTGCAAGGTTAAAAAGACCTGATAGGAGTATTAGCCAGGCCTGCAAACAGTAACCAGGATGTATTGTACAAATTACTTTCAGAGATCGAAAAGGCATGTGAAAAGGGCTATGCTGCGATAGTCTTGGGGGCTTTCAATATGCGGATAGACTGGGAAAATAAGGTTGGTGCTGGATCCCAAGAGAGGAAATTTCTCGAATGCTTATGAGATGAATTTTTAAAGAAGCTTGTAATGACCTTTCGGGAATCACTAGAGTCTAGAGTGGGTCCAGAAGGCTGGAAAATTGCAAATGTCACTCCAGCTTCAAGAGGGGAGAGGGGCAGAAGAAAGGCAAAGATAGGCCAGTTAGTCTGAATTTAATGGTTGGGAAGATGCCATTATTAGGGATTTCAGGGTACTGAACTTGGAGGCACAAGGTAAAGTAGGCCAAAGTCAGCATGGTCTCCTTAAGAGGAAATCTCACCTGACAAATCTGCTGGAAATATTTGAGTAAATAACAGGCAGGATAGAGAAAGGAGAGTTAGTGGATGTTGTTTACTCAGATATTCAGAAGGCCTATGACAAGGTGCCACACATGATGCTGCTTAACAAGATATGTATTACATTGTATTACAGGAAAGATACCAGCGTGGACAGAAGATAAGCTGATCGGCAGGAGGCGATGAGTAGAAATAAAGGGGACATCTTCTGCAGATTCCCTTCTTCTTCAATACTTGCCCCTCCTCTAGTAGTTTTCTGCAGGGATTGGTGTTATGACCACTTCTTTTCATGTTATCTGTTAATTATTTTAATGACCGAATTGATGGGTTTGTAGCCAATTTTGGGCACAATAGAAGTTAAGTGGAGAAGCAGGTAGTGTTGAGGAAGCAGGGAGTCTGGAGAAGGACTTAGACAGATCAGGAGAAGTGGCAGATGGAATATAGTGTAGGAAAGTGTATGGTCATGTACTTTGCTAGAAGGAATAAAACTGTACACTATTTTTAAATGGGGAGAAAATTCAAAAACCAAAAATCAGAAATGCAAAGGGACTTGGGAGTCCTTGTGCAGGATTCCCTAAAGGCTAACTTGCAGGTTGAGTCATTGGTAAGGAAAGCAATTGTAATATTACCTTCATTTTGAGGGGATAAGAAGATAAAAGTAAGGATGTAATGCTAAGACATTATAAGGCATTGGTTAGATCACACTTGGAGTACTGTGAACAGTTCTGGGTGTGCTGACATTGGACGTGGTCCAGAGGAGGTTTATGAGAAAAGTTCTGGGATTGAAATGGTTAACATATGAGGAGCGTTTGATAGCTCTGGGCCTATACTCACTAAAGTTTAGAAGAATGGTGGGGTGCTGGGGGGTTTATAATTAAAACCTACTGAATATTGAAAGGCCAAAATAGAGTAGACATGGAGAGGATGCTTTCTAAAGTGAGGTAGTTTAAGACTAGGGGACACAGCCTCAGAATAGAGAGACGTCCGTTTAGGACAGAGTTGTGGAGGGATTTCTTTAGCAAGAGGCTGGTGAATTTGAGGAATTCATTACAGTGGAGGCCCAGTCATTGGGTATATTTAAAGCTGAGGTTAGTAGATTCTTGATTAGTCAGGGCATCAAAGGTTACGGGGAGAAGGCAGGAGAATGGGTTTGAGAGGGATAATAAATCAGTAATGATGGAATGGCCTAATTTTGCTCCTATATCTTATGGTATTATGGAGAGACTCAATAAATTGATTCCAGAAAAATGAAGATTTATTCATCACGAGAGAACTAAGAAAAATTGGACTTGTTTCAGTAGAGCAGGAATATTTCAGTCAAGATTTAATTGTGATGCTCAAAAGCTTTATATGAAGAGTGAAAGGCTACTTTATATGTTTCCTCAATGAATTATTAATAAGGGACACATATTTTAATTTATTGCTGGAAAAGAAAGTTCAAAACTAACTTTAATACGCATGAATTTTTTTGCAGCAGGATCACACTCAAAAACAAAGAAGAAATTCTAAGGATATTATTAAGCTCATGGATGTTTCTTTTTAAAGTATATATCTATAAATCTTTAAAGGTAATTAGGAACTTTAGAGAGTAAATAGTAAGTAGGTATTTTGAGCAGCAGTCAGTCAGCGTTCGGAAGCAAGAGATGACTTAGCTCACACAGGTTCACCAATTCAATACATAGGGCATCAATTTGCGGAAATTTGCTGTTTTGAGTAGTGGTGAATCAGTGATCAGAAACATTTGGCGAGAACAAATAAAAATAAGGCAGCAGCAAGCAGAGTGCCTGTTGTTGGACTGGACAGTGTTAGAGTGGTTATTTGAGGCTTTAGACCTTTGAGGCTTCAGCATGGAGAGGCTTGAGTGAGACAAGGCAAAAAGTCTGTAGGTAGGTTTTTTTCCCTAGTTTATTTATTGCTTCCTCCCTTATATTTGCACAGCTAGAACAGTAGGGATGCCAGGTAGGATAGTTGGATGTTCCTCTTGCGGGATGTGGGAAGGCAGGGAGGCCATCAGTGTCCCTGACAGCTTCACCTGCAAGAAGTGCATCCAGCTGCAGCTTCCAACACTCTGCATTAAGGAGTTGGAGCTGGCATTGGATGAACTCTGGATCATTTGGAACAGTGAGGGGGTGACAGATAGAACCTGTAGAGATGGTTACACACGAGCCTCAGTGACAGTCAGGAAGGGGAAAGGAGTTAAACAGTCAGTGCAGAGTACCCCTATAGCCGTACCCCTCAGCAACATGTCCACCACTTTGTCTGCCACTGTTTGGGGGAGAATACCTAGCACAGGTCAGGTACATGGCACCGAGTCTGACTGTGACTCAGTAGGGAAGGGGGGTTGTGGCGGAAGAGATGTGCTGTGGTGGTAGGGGATTCATTAGTTAGGGGAACAGAATGGTGGCTCTGTGGATGAGAATGAAATTTCCAGATGGTATGTTGCCAGGATCGAGTCCTCAGCATTCTTTAGAATGGGAGGGAGGGTGAGCACCCTAGCAGACAGGGTGAAGGAGAATACAAAGGGATTCTACAGATATGTTAAGAGCAGAAGGATTGCAAGGAACAAAGTTGGTCCTCTGGAAGATCAGAATGCTGCTTGTTTTATTGCTTGCATGACTTTTTTTTCTCCCTCTATGCATTGGGTGTTGGTCTTTTTTTAAATTGGGTTCTTTCAGGTTTCTTGTTTCATGGCTGCCTGTAAGCAGACCAATTTCAAGGGTGGATAATTTATACAAACTTTGATATTAAATGTATTTTGAAACCTAATCTATGTTTGGAGACAAAAGAGATGGGGGAATATCTTAAATGTGTTTTTTGCATCTGTACTTTAGAAGTGAGGCAAAGCAGCAACAAGGTCATATAGATTGCAGAGGAGGAGATTTTGCTGTCTTGAAGCAACTTAGGGTTGATAAATCCTGAGGGCCTGACAAGGTGTTCTCCTGAATCCTGTGGGAGGCAAGTGGAAAAACTCTGCCCTGATGGAGATATTTAAATCATCTTTAGCGACAGGTGAGGTACCGGAGGATTGACGGCTAGCTAAGATTGTTTTGCTGTTCAATGAAGGCTCTAAATTTAGACTGGTAAACCTGACATCAGTTGTGGGAAACTCATTGGAAGATATTCTAAGCAACCGAATATATAAGTTCTTGGATAGACAGGGACTGATTAGGGATAGTCAGCATGGCTTTATGCGTGGTAGGTCGTGTCTAACCAATCTTATAGTAGAGTTTTTTGAACAAGTTATCAGGAAAGTTGATGAAGGCAAGGCTGCAGGTATGGCTTCAGCAGGCTTCAGCAAAGCATTTGACAAGGTCCCGCATGGGAGGTTGGTCAAGAAGGTTCAATCGCCTGATATTCAAGATGAGGTGATAAATTGGATTAGTCACTGGGTTTGTGGTAGTGGATGGTTGCCTCTTTGAATGGAGGCCTGTTACTAGTGGAGTGCTACAGGGATTGGTACTGGGTCTATTATTGCTTGTCATTTATATCTATAATCTGGATGATAATGTGTTTAACTGGATCAGCAAATTTGCAGAAACACCAAGATTGGACAACAAGGAAGACTATCAGAGCTTGCAGTGGGATCTGGACCAGCTGGAAAAATGGGCTCATAAATGGCAGATGGAACTTAATGCAAACAAGTGCAAGTGTTGCACGTCGATAGAGGCAGCCAGGGTAGGTCTTACACAATGAAAGGTTGGACACTGAGGAGTGTGGTAGAACAAAGGGATCTGGGAATACAGGTCTATAATTCATTGAAAGTGGCGGCACAGGTTGATGGGGTCATAAAGAAAGCTTTTTGGAACATTGGCCTTCATAAATCAAAGTATTGAGGACAGGAGAAGAGATGTTAAGTTGAAGTTGTATAAGATGTTGGTGAGATCTAACTTGGAGTATTCTGTGCAGTTTTGGTCACCTTCCTAAAGGAGAGATGTAAGCAAAGTTGAAAGAGTATGGAGAAAATCTAGAAGGATGTTGCTGGGTCTGGAGCACCTGAATTATAAGGAAAGCTTGAATAGGTTAGGACTGTATTTCTTGGAACAGAGAAAATTGAGAGGAGATTAGATCGAGGTATATAAAACTATGAGGAGTATAGATAGGGTAAATGCAAGCAGGCTTTTCCGCTAAGTTGGGTGGGGCTACAACTAGAAGTCATGAGTTAAGGGTGAAAGGTGAGAAGTCAAGGAGAATATGAGGGGGAAACTTCTTCACTCAGAAGGTCATAAGAGTGTGGAATGAGCTACTAGTGCAAGTGGTGCCTCTGAGCCCGATTTCAACGTTTGGATAGGTACATGGCAGGCAGGGGTATGGAGGGCAATGGTCCAAGTACAGGTCCATGAGACTAGTCACTTTAAAAGGCTCAGCATGGACTAGATGGGCTGAATGGCCCATTTCTGTGTTGTGCTTTTCTATGTTTCTCTAACTGTATGAAATGGAGGATACTGCAACTGGATTCCAGAACCTAACCACTCACAGTGTAAATATATATTTCCTCGTCAATTTTAATGCCTTTGCCAATTGCTATAACCATATTATCATTATATCTCAGCCCCTTCCAAAGGGAGTGGCTTTTCTCTATTTACTTTGCTAATATCCTTCATGATTTTCAGTACCTCTAATGCAAAGGCTCCCATCCTTTTTTTATGCCATGGATCCCCTACCATTAACTGAGGGATCTGTGGACACCAGGTTGGGAACCCTTGCTCTAATAGATCTTATACGAGCCTTCACTTCTCCAAGAGACTGATCTCAGCTTCTGCACAGTCTATGTAATTAAAATCCTTCATCTCCAAATAATTTCGAGAAAGTACTTGATTTTCTCCCGCACCTTCACAAATTTCCCAAAATATGGCAACCAGAAATGGACATAGTTGTGGCCCACTCATGTGTTCCGTGCTTCAGATAATACTTCAGCTTAATTACTTACAACACAACTTTTGGAATAAAAGTGAGCTCTTTGGAAGATTGCTTGAACCATACTGAGCCAAAAAGCCAATACTTAATTGATTCCTTTGATCGGAAGAGTCAGCAACAAAACATAGAATTAAAAGGGAAAGGATCCAATTCAATTCCAGCATCCCCTATGCTTTCGTCTTCCCTTCCAGTCCTGATGCATGATGTCAACCTGAATGACTGACTTTTTGCATCAAAAGATGCTGCTTGGCCCACTAAGTTGCTAATGTGGAAAGAAGTGTGTGTGTGTGTGTGTGTGTGTGTGTGTGTGTGTGTGTGTGTGTGTGTGTCTCTCTCTCTCTCTCTCTCTCTCTCCCTGTCACTCACTGCTCCCAAGGGAAGGTCCTTGCATTCGAGTAATCTCTCTTTCCCCTGATGCTGTCAGAGGGATGGTGCCGGAACAAGGTTTAACCAACACTGTTTGTAGATAGTGCTCTAATTCTTGTTTATGATGTGTTCTAGTTTCTAATCATTCTTTTTTGTGCTATTTTTGGGTGATTTTTTTGAATCAAGGTAGCAGGTAATGAACTCAAAGCTCAGCTGAATTATGCCTTTTGATTTTATATTTTATATTCTGTGTTTTCACTTTTTCTGTTGCTGTTATCGTGATTTGTATTGTTATGCACATGGGGCAGGGGGTTGATCTTTTTTCTTTGAATGGGTTCCTTGGTTCTTCTTTGTTTCATGGTTGTCTGTAAGGAAGACAAATCTCAGAGCTATATACTGCATACATACTTTGATGATAAGCGTACTTTGAATCCTTTGAATACTTACATTCTTTCATTGTTCTGTAAATGATTTGATTCCAATTATGCTGTAGCTACTACAATGCTCAATTTGAGTCTTTCAGGATAAGTGGGAAGAGATCTGCTTAAAATGCTGCCCTCTGTACACAGATAGTGTTATTTGTGAGTGCAGAAATTAATTACAGAGTCAGAACATTTCAAGTTAGAATTATGATTTTTTTTTCTTTTGCAGGTAACTTGAAACATCATTCGGTCTGCCAGCACATTCCACAAAGAACTTTAAGATGAATGACTGATTAAACTTAACTCAGTGAAAAAAAATTGATTGAAGCACTGGAAGAATCAAAACTTAAAATGTGATTTATCCGAAAAAGAGTCAAGAGAGTGTGAATTTGGAGAGCTTCAGAAACTAGCAAAGGATGACCAAAACTGTCAAAAACTTATTGTATGGGGGTGATCTAGCATGAAATTTCAAGTTCAAGTTCAAGTTTAATTATCATTCAAACATACATGAACGTAGCCAAACTAAACAGTGTTCTTCGGGGTCAAAGGTCAAAACACATTACCAACTGCCCACAGCACATATCACGTAGCATATGCCACAAACAGCACATATAGCTACAATTTCAGAAAAACATACAGTCACAAAGAAAAAAAAAGCCCAAGTCCCTGAGTGACATGACTGTAGATAGTCCTGGTTAAGCTTGTTCCTTGACTGAGCAAATACTGGAGGGCAGCACTGAGCGTACACTGGAGAGCAGCACCCAACCCAACCCAGTACCTGATTTCAGTGTGCCCAGCAGAAGCCTTTGCTCTCTCCTACACTGCCTTGGTGAATGGGTGACTGCAACAAGCTGCTGCATCTGAGGCAACCTCATGACTATGCTTAGTTTAGCCATGGGGTTGCAGCTCACTTGCCATCATCTTACCAATGAACTGGACTTGCAGCATTCTATGTTAGCAATGTCCAACAGGGTCCTGCAATCTCAATAAAAATGTCCAAGACAATTACTTGCACCACGTACCAATGGTATGCAACAAGTCCAGGTAACAATGTAACAATGATACACAATCAAGCAATGCACTCATGGGATAGTCACGCAGTACTTGATGTTCTTAGTATCCAGCAGTGACTTGCAATCATAAAAAAAGATTCACAAGATGAGCAAATGCACCTTTGATTGAACCCAGAGTGGCTGTTGTGTCCGAGCTTGCTGCGGTCTTACTTGAAGACATAATTATGAAAGAAGTGAAGAAGGAAGTACTTTAATTTGGGTCTTCTGGACTCTGATGGAAATTATAATAAAAAATAAGGAAGTTTCTGAAGTATCTAAAAACTTCTTTGTAGTGTCTTCACAACAGGTGTCATAAATAAAACACCCAAAGTATTGGGAGTCAAGGGTTGAATGAGAATAAGAATGAGGAACATAAATAAATTAATATTAATAAATAGAAAATACTAGAGAAATTACTTGGACACAAAGTGATGACTTGCATCTTATGATTCCAATTTAAGTGGTAGCGGGTATGTTAGATACTGCACATCTTACAAGATTCCCCTGATTTTCAAGCAATCCACAAAGAGGATAGTGAATCTCTAGAATATTTTGCTAAAGAACTGGCGAGGCTGGATCATTGCGGAAAATTAAAGAGGAAGTGGGTAAAGTTTTGAAAGGTCACTGAATAGAAAGCTATTGAGAACTGGAACAGAACAGAAGTTGAGGCATAAGGCAGACCAACCATGGTCACATTGAATAGCATAGTAGGCTTGAGGGGTGCAGAGACCCATTCTTGCTCCCTTGTTCTTATCTTTTATGTTCTACATATGTTCTTATACAAGAAAAAGTTAAAAATTAATCAAAAGCCTGACATGAGATTTTTAGAAAAATACCTCAAGTCAATACTAGAGAAATTATAAATGGTAACTTAGAATATCTTACTTGTTTGGACAAACATGATTTAGTAAAAAGAAAATCATGTTTGACAAATTATTTGAGAGTATAGCTGGTAAATTAGTTAAGGAGAAACTAGAGCAGGGGTTTCTTTACCTTGTTATGCTATGGACCAATGACACTAAGCAAGGAGTCTGTGGACCCCAGATTGGGAACTCCTGATCTAGGGGATATTATACATCTGAATTTTCCAAATATTTTCAAAAAGATTACATACCAATGGATATCAGGCACAAGTATATTGGTTAATGGATTGAAAAAATAGAGGTTAATAATAAAGGTTAATAGAGATTGGTTTCAGGTTGGCTAATTTGCTGAGTGGAATGTCACTAAATCAGCTCAAAATTTATATAAACAGCAGATTTCTGCTTTCAATATTGTGAAGTTTCACTTGTGCATATCTCCATCTGAGACAGTAAAGCAACATAAAATGTTAGCATGGTGACCCTTGCGTACCAGCCTACCATTGTATTGTTCACCATGTTTACATTTGATACTCATATTGTAAAGACATTTTTGTCTTAATTACTTCAGGTATTTAGGAAATAATATCTTAGTTTTCATGCTATGTTGTATATAATATGATTTTCCTATACTTCATTTTCATTTTTTCACATTCTTACTATATTTCATTTTATTACAGCAGTGAATAGATTTTCAAAGTACATCATTGACTACAGCATGTGTCGGCTATGAAGGCACTTTATGAATGCAGTTTCGACTATTCTGGGTGAAGTGTAGCTGAACACAATTCTGTGACATCTCTGTGCTTCCAACATTCAACCTGTTGAAAATTTCAAAGTAAATTTATCATCAAAGTACATATATGTCACTATATACAACCCTAAGATTTGTTTCCTTGCAGGCATATATTGTAAATCCAAGAAACACAATAGAATCAATGAAAGACCACAATCTACAGGACGGACAAACAACCAATGTACAAAAGAAAACAAGCTGCAAATACAAAAGAACAAAAAAAAAAGGCAATAAATACCAAGAACATGATTCTTTGAAAATGGGAGCAGTTCAGTGATGGGGTGAGTGAAGATGAGTGATGTTATCTCCTCTGGTTCAAGATTCTGATGGTTGAGGGGTAATAACTGTTCTGGAATCTGGTCGCATGGGTCCTAAGGCTCCTATACCTTTTCCTGATGGCAGGAGCGAGAAGAGAGCATGGCCTGAGAGAAGTGAGACAATGCAATTAGGAGAAAAGTTGCAGAAATCTTACAAATCATAAGTATCAAACAAGCAATAATTACTTTGATATAGTGAGTCATTGCTAATCAGAGATGACCTGCAAACGCCTTGATGCAATAATGTCAGCAGTTTTAATTTTGATTTGTAAATACTGCTAAGTTTATTTCAGCTCCTGTGTATCTGGGACATTCAGTTTGCATTGATTTCATAAATCGTCTACATGTGCAGTGTACTTAAGCTGAGCCTAGGCAATGACTCAACATAGATGCTTTAACATCGAAATGCCTTTTTCTATAATAATAAAGTACAAAAGTTTGCCTCTAACAGATAAGAGTAGAGTACAAACTTTTACCCACACTATTATTCATTGCAAAGGAGAGGCTTCCTGAAATCTGGGTATGAATCCCCAGATAAGGATAGAGACAAATATCAACAGCAGCAGTTATACTCAGGAAGTCCTTCAGTACATTCAGGAAACAGTTCAGAAAGACTTCAATTATCTTCCTGAAATATCAGCACTTAAAGCTATAACTAATTAGAACGTTCTGTAACTGAAGGCAGCAACTAACCAATTTACCAGAACAGCTATATTTTCCCATATGCAGTAACTGGCAGATAGTTAATTATAATGTTTGCTGGCACTCAAAACAGGTTGACTTGTGTAAAATGTCAGTGTGGCCACTTACAGTAATACTGAGAGTAGAACTGTGTACTTGCCAAAATTCCCAGCAACATATAAATAATTCACTTACTAAAAGGTATTCCTTTTGTCTGTCTGCATTAAGATAGAAAATAGTTGAGAGCAGACGGTATTCTCTTGCAAAACAACACAATGTTATAAAATATACTGAAATAAGTAATGCTTTAACTAACCTTTTAGTTGTTGCTTAAGTAAGTCTGGTATAGGCTTAGAATCAAAATAATTAGAATATAAATTCTGTCCAAAAGTACCATACTTATACTGGTGCTGCTTAGTCTATTATGATTGCACCATTGCTAAATATCCCCAGATGTAACTCTCTGTTCTCCCTCTATACTGTATGTTTAATCCTGTATGCAATTGTTAACCACCAGGCACTGATTTGACTTTATTTGTTACTTATGATTAAGTGTTCTCTATCTGATAACCAGTTGTCTAAGATCCAATGATCCCTTCCCTCATCATTTTGATAAATCTTGCTGTGTTACCAGTTCACAGATTGGCAGGGACAGTTATTCGCTTTCTTCTATTGGGCCAGCAATACAAGTCACTCGGGTCAGCAGCAGTCCAGTCACCTTGTGTAAGGTGTTCCATTTCAGCCTTGTTGCCCCAAGTGGAAGGTTGTACGGAAGAATTAAGCCATGCGCTGAAACTTGCAATCTGCATAGCCAGGATCCTGTAATTACCATTTTCCTCTTATTTTGGGATTATGGATCAGTATTTGTGCTCAGGTTCTGAAGGGAATGACTTTCCCTTCACTCCCACACACCAGACTAAATCCAGCAATGGACATAAGTACCTAACGCTGGAAAATTTGGAAGTGCTTCACAGCATCATTGCTTTGTTATCAAAGTAGTTCCTGTAGTCAGTTTGAATAGAGCAAGGAGTGGGTACTCTGCTTCATTTTTGTGGAGTTGATCATGGGATAGATATAGCCAGGAATGTTCTTGTAGTTTTATGCAATTAATACCATGGGAATTCTTACTACCACTTGAAATGGCACAGGAGGTAAAGGTCTCAGCACAAGATGTCTCTCTAATAATACAGTTCCCTTGGTTTTGCTTTATTTGAAAGTAGATTGTTTCATTATTTTTGGAAATACAATTGGAATGGAAGGCTGGATCATATCTGAATAATCCCAATGGAAGGGCATTTATGAAGTATGTGAATATGTTGTCCTGAGCAACTCTTGCAACCAAGGTGGAGAGTTGTAAGGACTGGTCTCCTTTACGTTTGCTGGAGATCCTGCTGTGAATGTCAATTGTACTTGAGGACTTTGATTCCACACTCAATCAAAAGTTGCTATAGTGTCAAAGATATGTATTTTATATGTTAACTCTGCATCAAGTTATTTTGCCCATTATTTGTCCATAACATGTTCTGGTACAGTTGATGGCATGTTGCATTATTTTGAAGTTAATTGAAAGAGACTGATAGGGTGACATAGAGTTGGAGCAAATTCATTTTGCTTTGTGCAGTTAGGCACACCTGAGCAATTTTCCACTTGGAGTAATAAATACCAGTAGTATATTAGATCAGCTTGTGCAAAGCTGCATATAACTCTGGGGTACAAATTTTTAGCACTGCAACTGGGAACTATTTGCCATTTCCTTTGCACTCAACCAGTACTTGATGTCACATGGAGTGGACTGAAATAGCTGAAAATTACCAGGGATCACCAGAGACAAAGATGAGTTATCATCACTGCCAAGCTAAGGTATGCCATAATTAATAAACTTGATGGAACTGCTTCCTTCTTTACCACTTTTCATGATTGGATGTGGCAAGGTTAGAGATCTCTAACATGTTTTTGTGAGTAAGAATTATTTTGCTATGCTTATGATATTGAACATAGAACATAGAACCATATAGTATGGGTCCTTCACCCTATGATGTTAAGCCATCTTTTATACCTACTCCATGATCAATCTAATGCTTCCCTGCTATATTGTCAGTAAAAATTAATGTACACAAGCTTATCTCCCAGCTCCCCTTTTTTCTTTTCAATTAGTTTTTATATTTTGGAGTTACAAAACATAAAAGTGGTGGCGAGGTGTTCTTAAAATGAACCCGAGATGACTACCTACCTGTAACACGCAGCAAGATGTTCAAGAGTTTAAAAAATGCGCAGCATTGCATGTCTCTTCTGTAAAGGAGACAGAGATGACTGAGTTTTTCTCAAAAAGGCTGAAAACTGAAGAATTTACATGTTCATAAACAGTGAGAATTGAATGATACTAATCAGATAAAAAAGAGCAGAAATAGCTGGCTACTTTGGAAAGATTGATACATTTGATTACACAAAAGATCACTGGATTTTGTATACTTAATGGAGTGACTGCTCCAAACAAACCAGCTGAAATGAGTTGTGCTGTTATAATGAAAGTAATCTAGGAACATTAAGAACTGAAATCATTGCTGATTATAGAATGCTTTAGGTTTCATAAATTGAATCAAAATGAAAGGGGAGTCCGTTACTACGTACGTGGCCGAATCGAAGAGATTGTCTGAGCTTTATCAGTTCAGTAATGGGATTAATAATGCCTAGCAGATCGTTTAGCTTGCAAAATCTTACAAGTAAGCATTCAAAAAGTACTTCTAACTGAAAGACAGCTCACATTTAAAAGAGTAGCTGAAATTGCTTTATTACTGGAAACAGCGGACATGGATGCAACTGAGCTACAGTCAGGAATGAAAGTGAGCATGACCAAAATGGCAACATCTACATAGAAATTGGCCTGGCCAAACAAATAGTGCTACTAATGTAGCAGGGGCTCATATATACCTGTCCCATGCAGCCTTAAAAACAAAACTGGCAAGCAATGCAACAAAATGGGATACATTCGAATGGCATGTCGGGCAGACAAAAATAACCGTACAGCATGGAGTAAAGATAAAGATAAAAAGTCATTGCAATTTCAGAAGAGCACTAACCTCCATGCTGTTGATGAAACTCTGATAATGATGAGAGTGCACAGGAGTGTGTAGCCTTGAGATTTACTATGTGAAATCTGATAATAGCCCTATTGCTCACACCAAAACTGAATGGCAAATTCATTTAAATGGAATTGGACACTGGCTCAGCTGTTTCAGTCATTCAAAAAATGAGTTTGAATGGCATTTCAAAGGTATTGAATTGAAGCCTGCGGATATCCAGCAAGGACTTAGACTGGAAAAAGTTAACTTTGGTGGGAAGAACATTTGTAACAGTGTAATACAATAGCCAACAATCCATATTGGGCTTGTATGTGGTAAAAACAGGAGGACCAGCATTGTGGCAGTGTGATTGGCTGACACAACAAAGTGACTGGAGATCCATCCACCATTTGCATGCCACATCTCTTTCATAGAGTCAATTGAAAACGAATTAAGAATGATACTGGATGATGCCACAGCAGTGTTCAAAAATGACTTTGGAAAACTCAAATATATCAAGGGTAAAATAGTGTTAAATAAAAATGCCACAGCCAAGTTTTACAAAGTCTGTCTGATCCCTTGATGATAAAGTATCCAGTAAACTAGATCACATGAGGCTTAAGAAATTCTTTCCAAGGATCCCATGGGCAACACCAGTGGTCCCAGTAGCAAAGAAGGGTCTGTCAGGATCTGTGGAGATTTTAAGGTCACCATTAACCCAGCACTGAAAGTAAATCAATACCCTCTGCCCAGAATAGAGAATACCTTTGCAAACCTTTCAAAGGGAAACATTTCAGTAAAGTAAAATTAACTGAGGGGCTACCTACAGATAGAAATAGAAGAACAGCACAATGTATTTCTCAACAGAGCAGAAGGATCTAGGAATATGGATACAAAATTCTCTAAAAGTGGCATCACAGGTAGATCGGGTAGGAAAGAAGGCTTTTGGTACATTGGCCTTTATAAATCAGAGTATTGAGTATAAGAGCTGGAATGTTATAGTGAGGTTGTATAAGGTACTGGTGAGGTCGAATTTGGAGTATTGTGTGCAGTTTGGTCACTGAATTACAGGAAGGATAATAATAATGTTGAGAGAATGCAGAGAAGGCTTACAATGATGTTGCCGGGACTTGAGAAACTGAGTTACAGAGAAAGGTTGAATAGGTTAGGACTTTATTCCCTGGAGCATAGAAAAATGAGGGGAGATTTGATAGAGGTATATAAAACTATGATGGGTATAGGTAGAGTGAATGCAAGCAGGCTTTTTCCACTGAGGTTAGGGAAGAAAAAAAACAGAGGACATGGGTTAAGGGTGAAGGGGGAGAAGTTTAAAGGGAACATGGGGGGGGGTCTTCTTCACACAGAGAGTGGTGGGAGTGTGGAATGAGCTGCCAGATGAGGTGGTAAATGTGGGCTCACTTTTAACATTTAAGAAAAACTTGATCAGAGGTCTAAGTGATTCTCTTGTCTGGAAAGACTTTTATTCACAACAGTAAGAAATCCTCCACAGCAATTAAATATTCAGGTTGGAATGGGACCTATGGTCCAGGTGCAGGTCAGTGGGACTAGGCAGAAAAATAGTTCGACACAGCCAAGAAGGGCCAAAAGACCTGTTTCTGTCCTGTAATGTTCTCTGGTTCTATAAGCACTCATAATGGAGTTTATTGCTATAATAGGCTTACTTTTGGAGTTGCATCTTCTCCTGCACTCTGGCAGAAATCTATGGGCCAGGTGCTGCAAGGCTGAAAAGGTTGACATCATTGTTACCAGTAAGGATGACAAGGAAAATCTTCAAAATCTCAGTTTTTCAAAGATTAGAGGATTATGGACTCAGTGCATGACATAACAATTGTGAATTCTTTAAACTGATCATCACTTACTGTGGTCACACCATTGATGCATAAGTATTGCACAAGGGAGCTGAGAAAATTCAAGTGGGATGGTTGCCCCAAGACCAAAGTCACAGTTGCGGTCCTTTTAAGGATTTCTCATTATGTAAGAAGTCCCTGACATATCTGGTTAGTGTGCTCTATCCCTTGAACTCATTACTACAGATTGGAAAGAAATGGCAATGGACAAAGCAGTGTGAGGTGGCTTTCCAATAGATAAAAGAAATGGTGACATCAGACACCACTCACTTATTATGATCCACATCATCCAATGAAGCTTCCCATGAACTGTTTGGGATGCCAATAATTTCCAGAAGGGAAGTGTCCAGAGGTATTAGAACCATTTCCTACAGTCCCCGAGTCAATTCCTATAACCACCATAGAAGAGGACACAAAACCTGAGATAGTTTCACAGGCCCAAGTCTCACCTGCCAAGCGAAGTGATTCTCTTGTCTGGAAGGACGTTTATTCACAAGAGTAAGAAATCCTCCACAGCAATTAAATATTCAGGTTGGAATGGGACCATTAAAAATTTACTAGGCTGTGGTTGTCTATATCATGGTTGTATGATACAGTATACTGTATATAAGTTGAGATGCATTCTAGTTTGCCTGAGATGAGCTGGAGTTTATAGTTAATCAGGAAGGAGTGTTGTGTATTTAATATTTAAGACCATAAGACATAGGAGCAGAATTAGGCCATCTGGCCCATCAATCATGGCTTTTTTTCTATCTCCTCCTCCACACTAGTTCCCGCCCTTCTCCCCGTAACCTTTGATGCCATGTCCAATCAAGAATATGTCAATCTCTGCTTTAAATACACCCAATGACCTGGCCTCCACAGCTGTGTGTGGCAACAAATTCCACAAATTTACCACCCTCTGGCTAAAGAAATTTCTCCACATCTCTGTTTTGAAAGGGCATCCCTCTATCCTGAGGCTGTGCCCTCTTATCCTAGACTCTCCCATCACAGGAAACATCCTTTCTACATCTACTCGGTTTAGGCCTTTCAACATTCGAAAGGTTTCAATCCTTCTGAATTCTAGGGAGTACAGACCCAGAGTCATCAAACATTCCTCGTATGATAACACTTTCATTCCTAGATTCATCCTTGTGAACCTCCTCTGCACCCTCTCCATTGCCAGCACATCTCTTCTAAGATGAGGGGCCCAAAACTGTTCACAATACACAAGGCGAAGCCTTATAAAGCCTCGGCATCACATCCATGCTCTTGTATTCTAGACATTTTGAAATGAATGCTCACATGGCATTTACCTTCCTCACCACCGACTCTACCTGCAGGTTAAACTTCAGGGTGTTCTGCACAAGGACTCCCAAGTCCCTTTGCATCTCAGATTTTTTGGATTTCCTCTCTGTTTAGAAAATAGTCCACACATTTATTTCTACTACTAAAGTGCATGGCCAAGCATTTTCCAACATTGTATTTCATTTGCCACTTTCTTGTCTATTCTCCTAATCTGTCTAAGTCATTCTGCATCCTACCTGTTTCCTCAACACTACCTGCCCCTCCACCAATCTTCGTATCATCTGCAAACTTGTCAACAAAGCCATCTATTCCATCATCTAAATCATTTATATACAGCATAAGAAGAAGTGGTCCCGACTCCAACCCCCGCGAAACACCACTAATCACTGGCAGCCAACCAGAAAAGGATCCTTTTATTCCTACTCGCTGCCTCCTACCAATCAGCCGATACTCCAACCATGTTGATAACTTTCCTGTAATATCATGGGCTCTTAACTTGGTAAGCAGTCTCATGTGTGGCACCTTGTCAAAGGCCTTCTGAAAGTCCAAATAAACAACATCCGCTGCATCGCCTTTATCTATCCTACTTGTAAACTCCTCAAAGAATTCCAACGGGTTTGTCAGGCATGAAGGAAGTCCCTGAAGGAAACCATGCTGACTTTGTACTATCTTGAGCTGTGTCATCAAGTACTCCATCACCTCATCTTTAACAATTGTCAATTTAACAATTTAACATCGTCCCAACCACTGAGGTCGGGGTAACTGGTCTATAATTTCCTTTCTGCTGCCTTCCTCCTTTTTAAAGAGTGGAATAACATTTGCAATTTTTCAATCCTTTGGCACTATGCCAGAGTCTAATGATTTTTGAAAGATCATTTCTAATGCCACCACAATCTCTAACTCTACCTCTTTCAGAACCCTAGGGTACAGTTCATCTGGTCCAGGTGAATTACGTATCTTCAGGTCTTTCAGCTTTTTGAGCACCTTCTCTCTTGTAATAGTAACTGTACCCACTTCTCTTCCTTCAAACACTACAACATCAGGCACACTGTTAGTGTCTTCCACAGTGAAGTCTGATGCAAAATACTCATTTAGTTCATCAGCCATCTCCTTGCCCCTGGTTATTATTTCTCCTGCCTCATTTTCTAGTGGTCCTATATCCACTCTCATTTCTCTTTTATTTTTAACATACTTGAAAAAACTTTTACTATCCACTTTGATATTGTTTGTTAGCTTGCTTTCATATTTCATCTTTTCCCTTCTAATGATTTATTTAGTTGCTCTCTTTAGGTTTTTAAAAACTTCCCAATCCTCTATCTTCCCACTAATTTTTGCTTTGTTTTCTGTCCTTTCTTTGCTTTTATAATAGCTTTGACTTCCCGGTTGTGCTATTTTACCATTTAAGTATTTCTTCATTTTTGGAATACGCATCTCTAGCACCTTCCTCATTTTACCCAGAAACGCATGCCATTGCTGGTCTGCTGACATCCCATACCACTAAACTTTCCCTTACTCCTTACTGCTACACCAGGCGTTGCTTCTCGCTATCAAATTTCAAATTGAACTCAATCATATTGTGATCACTGGTTCCTAAGGTTTCTTTTACCTTAAGCTCCCTAATTGCCTCCGGTTCATGACATAACACCCAATCAATTATAGCTGATCTCCTAATAGGCTCAATGTCAAACTGCTCTAAAAAGTTATCTCTTGGGCATTCAACAAACTGACTCTCTTGAGATCCATTATCAACCTGATTTTCCCAATCGATCTGCATGTTAAAATCTCCTATGACTACCATAACATTGACCTTTTGACTCGCCTTTTCGATTTCTTTTTAGAAGCTGTGGTCTAGTTACAAGCCTCTGTTGGGAGGCCTGTATATAACAGCCATCAACATCCTTTTACCCTTGCAGTTTTTTAACTCAACCCCCAAGGATTCAACATCTTCAGATCCTATGTCACATCTTTCTACTGATTTGATGCCATTCTTTACCAGTAGAGCCACAACACCCCCTCTGCCTACCTTCCTAACTCTCCGATATAACGTGTTACCTTGGACATTCAGCTCCCAACTACAACAATCCGTCAGCCACAGTTCAGTGATGGCCACAACATCATATCTGGCAGTCTGTAATAGTGCAACAAGATCATCCACCTTATTTCTTATACTACATGCATTCAGATACAACACCTTGAGTACCGTATTTGCTGTCCGTTCTGATTCTGCATCCCTAATGATTTGATACTCAGCCTGTTGGCTGCAACTAAGTTTCATCACCTGCCTGCCCTTCCTGACAGTCTGACTGCACGCTATCTTTACTTTTTTACCATCTGTCCTTTCCTGAGTCCCTTCACTCTGGTTCCCACCCCCCTGTCAAGTTAGTGTAAATCCTCCCCAACAGCTCTAACAAACCTGCCCATGAGAATATTGGCCCCCCTTGGGTTTAGGTGCAACCTGTCACTTTTGAACATTTCATACCTCCCCCAAAAGAGATCCCAATTATTCAAGAACCTGAATCCCTGCCTCCTGCACCAGCTTCTCAGCCATGCATTTATCTGCCAAATCATCCTGTTTCTACCCTCACTAGTGCATGGCACAGGCAGCAATCCAGAAATTACTACCGGGAGGTCCTGCTTCTCAGATTTCTACCTAGCTCTCTAAATTCTCTTTTCAGGACTTCATTGCTTTTCCTTCCATGCCATTGGTACCAATATGTACCAAGGCATCTGGCTGCTCCCCTGCCCTCTCCAACATGTTGTGGACGTGATTTGAGATGTACCGGACCCTGGCACCTGGGAGGCAACATATCAACCGGGTGTTCCGTTCACATCCACAGAATCTCCTATCTGTTCCCATCACTATTGAGTCCCTGATCACTACCCTTTCCCTCCATGGTCAGTGCCTGTAACCCGGTCACCATGGCTCTCTCCCAGGAGGTCATTCCCTACAAAAGTATCCGAAGTGGTATACTTGTTCGGCATGGACTAGAAGGGCTGAGATGGCCTGTTTCCATGCTGTAATTGTTATATGGTTATATGGTTTTTGAGGGGAATGGCCACAGGGTGCTCTGCTTTAACTGCCTCTTTCCATTTCCCCTGACAGTCACCCAGCTACTCGCCTCCTGCAACTTCAATAACATTTGAGTGATATTGTAGATATACAGTGTTATTTGATTAAGCAGTCTTTGTTGTTTACATAATTCATTATGGCTTATGTGTAAAAGTATGTGAATAGCATACGTCAATATGCCACTGCACAGAAGTATGTGTCTTGCTTGAAGTAAAAACAAATGTATACACATTCTCTTGGCCCTTTTGTTTTCCTTCCGATTTTTATGTTTTGCAATTGCAAAATGGAACAAACCTAATAGTTTCATGATTACTGGATTCATGTATTATATGGTTGCAAAAGGAAAGGAACCCTGACCTGAGACATAAACTGTTTTCTCTTTCTACAGTTGCTGCTTGACTAGTTGAGTTCTTCCAATATTTTCAGTTTGTTCAATAAGCACGTGGCCCAATTTGGGAGCTTCTCTTTAGTAAACTATGAGATTGTTTCTAAAATATTTTCTCCTTAAACTTAGTCTGCAGAGTGCTGGTTTTGAAATATTTCTGGAATATTGGTAGAAGGATCTTTACCCATTCCTTAATGTTTCAGAATGCATTTTAGCAGTGATTAATCTATACAACATGTCTCTCAAATTCATCTGCTTATATTTCTCAGCTGGGCTGGGTATTGCAGTATTATAAAAATGCTTTTTGCTTGTCATGCTGACCTGGCTGTGGGACAGCTGAGTCTGGTCATCTTTAATTCATGAGATGCCTTCACTTCAGTCAATTAAAAAAAAGAACTTTCTGGCAATAATAATTGATTCACTGACCATGTTTTGATCATTTGAAAGGTTTACGGAAATGGAATTATTGTACGTATATTTTGTATAGATTAACCATTACTTCTTTATGCCTCTATTGGTAAAACCCATGCACAAGTGTGGTCTTCTGCTTACCCTCCCTGTAGTTGGCATCTCTGGGTGTTATACATCGGAGTAATCTTGTGTGAGCATGATTCATAGGCATGAACTCACTTCTAAGGTTGGATAATGGAACAGATTTCATTAATGCAAATTGTTCTTTAAGAACTGAGTTTACTATGCAGTATAAATTATGATGCATTGTGGTAGCAGCTATCATTATCAGTTGAGAGTCATTTCCTTCAATATAAAATGCTCTAATGCAAGCTTGACCTTTGTTATATCAATTTATTTACTGACATACAATAAATAAGCCCTTCCTGACATACAAGCCATGCCATCCAGCAATCCCCAGTTTAATCCCAGCCTAGTCACAGTACAACTTACAATGACCAGTTAACCTACCAACCGGTCCGTCTTTGGATGGTGGGAGGAAATTGGAGCACTTGGAGGAAACCCACGCGGTCACGAGGAGAACATGCAGCTCTTTAAACTGCTACAAAGGTCTGGCTAAACAGGACCCTTTCTCATTTGCTTATCACTCAAATTGATCCATTAGTGATGCAATAACCTCTGCCCTCCATTCTGTCCAGTCTCACCTGGAATGTGGGGTTTCATATGCCAAAATGCTGTTTATAGATTTCAGATCGGCATTCGACTCCATCATACCCAAGAAACTGTAGGGAAACTGTCCTTGCTTTGTTTCAACCCCTCCCTCTGCAATTGGATATTGGATTTCTTAATGGAAAGGCCACAATCAGTCTGTGTGGGCAGCAACATCTCTCATCCTCCTACCATGAGCACTGGCACACCCAGGGCTGTGTGCTCAGCTCACTGCAGTTCACACTGCTGATGCATGACCGTGATACAGGATCTGGCTCAAACTGTGTCCTCAAATTTTCAGATAACACAACAGTAATTGGCCTTATTAAGAATGATGATGAGACAAGAGTATAGAGAGGGAGTGGAGCGGCTGGTGAATTGGTGTGAGAAGAACAACCTAAAGCTGAAAGGAAACCATTGTGGACTGCAGGAAGATGCAGACAAACCATCCCCCTCTGTGAATTTGTGGCTGCTCAGTAGAGAGAGTTAAATGCACCATTCCTGGGAGTTCACATCTCAGATGACTTCACCTGATAACGTAAGGTCACCTCCCTGAACGAGAAGGCACAACAGCGCCTCCATTTCCTAAGAAGATTGAGACAAGAAAGGCTCCCATTTTGCAGGAGCACCATTGAGAGAAACCTGACAAGATGCATTTCCATCTGGTAAGGGAGTAATCAAGCGTAGGACCTCAAGTCCCTACAAAGAGCTGTGAGAACAGCTGAGCTACCATCTATTGGGGACTGCATCCCACCCATCCATCCAACATCCTCTTTGAGTTTCTACCATCAGGCAGGAGACTGATGCAAAAAAAGACAAGAACAGTCAGGATGAGAAACAGTGTCTTCCTCCAGGCCACTACGCTTCTCTTCTCCCGGCCACATCATATTCAAGGCGCCACTGGTTAATCTGTTCCATACCTTACAATATTTACTATTGATGCACTTCAGTTTGCTATTTATGTGTGGTTCAAGTGTAGATTTTATCCTTACCTTCATAAATTATGATGCGCTATGCGTGTTATGTGTACTACTGTGTTTTATACCCTGGTTCAGAGAAACGTCTCATTACTATGTACATTATATATGTTATATATATGTATGTAGTTAAATGGCAATAAATGTCACTTAACTCCTTACAGGCAGCAATGGGAAAAGGACCCAGGGCGCCTGTACTGTAAAACTATACTACCATGCCGTCTCAGTATTAGCTTTCCCAAGCACATGAGAGTTTAGAGACAATAATTTTTGTGAGCCAGATAAGATATTGCATGGTGAGATGGTAGAAGAGTAACTGATTGTGAAAAGTATAGGGAATAGAGTTTGAGCAGTTGCCCTGGTTGGCAGTTGATACAGCCAAAAGCATGGAGTGCACACCTTGGTAAGTCACAGAGATTTTAGAGAGTTTCACGTCTGGCAAATGAAACCAGGAAACAGAGGAAATGCCTGGTGAAAACTTGGACAAGCTGACAATGCCAGCAGAGCAACTTAGGTGCTCATTCCAATGCACAAGCCCAATGAATGAGGTTGAGGCTGCCTGTAAATCCAGCAGCCAGGTAGGAGTGCAAGAGGTAAAAAGGGCTTCTCATCATGCGGGCACAAAAGCGGGTTTGGAATGGATATTGGTGACTAGTCTACCCTGGCTTCAGGTAAATGAGACAGAGAATGGATTGTGTCACTCAGATTAAATGACTGAATTTTTGAAGTTGTCATAGTCTTGGGCAGTCAATGCATCCAACAGACATTCACCCACCTCACACTTCAGGATGCATGAGTACTGCCAAACCACCAGTCAGTTGGCTTGAGAGGCTTTGTGAAGTCTCCAGCTTGCAGGCACTGCCAGATCAATGTTGCAGGCCAACTCCATCTACCCTATCCATGCCTCGCATCGTTTACTGTCCTTCTACCAGGCTGCCCTTCAGCCTCTGATGCTCCAGAGAAAAGCTTATGGTTTCCCTACTGAGGACCATGGCAGCAAAAGCTCAGATCAAGCCTGATGGTTCAAGGAAATCTGAACCAAAAATGGAAAACATCAATAATGCTCAGCAGTCATAAACTGTGTAGACAGAATCTATATACTACTAAAACCCTCATGCTCTGTTTGTGACCTCCAATTAGCCCAAACGGTGCATTACAGCAGAACTATTTTGACTAAATTGACTTAAAATGCGCTAATTTACAGAATGCATGCAAAGTTCAGGGTTATATATTCGTATAAAATTGCTGACTCGCCAATCAACAGGCCCTGTTTTCCACAACCCGAGCCGATTCCACCTTTCATGGAAACCGCGACATGACACCAGGACACACGCGCACAGCCAGCCTCAGCAGTGTCTCGCGATGCTCACAGCAGCGACACCAACCACAGCAAAAGGGTAGGGCTATCACGTCCATTTAGGAGAGCGCCAACCACATCATCAAAGAAAGTCAGCATCTTGGAGGCTGGAGCTATATTTGCCTTGCTATGCGTCTCTTTTTTAATAAACTGAGTTTCAAAGCGCATCACATCAGACTGTCCTTTCTCTCAAAGGGTGCCGCAACAGGTCACCCAGTTGTGTAGTTCCTGCTAAAGTTAGGAAGTGGATCTTTGACTGTGAGATTGTTAGTTATCTGCATAAGAAAAAAGAGGGTTAAAAATAAGAAATACATCTTCTCCTACCACTCTCACACATACACATACCTATCATGTGACTATACTAGAATGCAAGTAAATTGACTGCATGGTTCTGAAATGGAAAAAGAAGATAGCATCACATGGTATTTATATTGCTGCCCAGTTGATAAGACAAGAATCCAAATAAAATCTCCAGGAAATATTAGTACAGATGACCAGTCTGATGGAAGGGATAGAATTTAAAGAACATTCTAAATAAGACAAGAGAAGGAAACAGAGTTTAGGAAGCAAATTCCAGAGTTCCAGGGCTTAGGGACCAGCACATCTAGCCAGTGATGAAATATTAATGATGATCTGTATTTAGAAGACATAAGAGATTAAGGCAGCTATCAGGTAGAAGGAATTGTAGGGAGGGACAGAGTAAAGACATGAAGGGAGATGATTGCAAGACTGGATCTTTGATTGGGAGATTGTTAATTAACTGCATTGCAGAAACAAAAACATAAGAAAAAAAAAAGAGGGTTAAAATGAAGAAATAAATCCTCTCCCACCACCTTTTCCATCCCTCATGTATACTGTATATATACTTACCATGCTCATGTATTGGAATGCAAGTAGAAGACTGCATAGTTCTGAAATGATTTTAATGCCCCTCCCTTGAAGAACATTGGTGGCGTGGAGAGGGGAGACTTGCAGCTTGGGCAACTACCGGTCTCCCATTGAAAAAAAACCTTGCCCAGGCTTGTGCCCTGGAAACTCTCCAAGGTGCAAATCCATGGTCTATTGAGACTATTGGAGGCCTACACATACAGTTCTGAAATGATAAAACACAATTAATCTGTGTTTATTTTGCTGCAAAGCAAACAGTATTGGCGAAATATTATTGAAGTAGTGGGATCCAATGTAGATCAGTGATTGTAGGGATTATACAGTACTGTGCAGGAGTCTTACACACATATATATGGCAAGACTTTTGCGCAGTACTGTAGTAATTTTATTTATAGTACGGTATTGCTGCCACACACAAAAAATAATCAAATTTCATGACATACATAAGTGATAATAAACCTGATTCTGATATTGGTCTCTTTTGAGGACTGAGAGTGGATGGAGGCAGGGAGAGAGGAACCATGGTTGAGAAAAGGGGAAGGGAGAGGGGAGGGAGCAGGAAGCACCAGAGGGGCATTCTGTAATGATCAATCAACTAATTGGTTGGAATCCAGTGACTTTGCCTAGTGTATCAGGGCAAGGTGTCTCCGTGTTTGCACCACCACCGCGCCCTCAACACTCCATCTCTGCCACCTACCCTACACCACTTCCGTGGCACTCCACCATCACCATTCCCAGCATCCTTTGCTCCTGCCAGATTTAGCAACTCACTGTCCGCTCCACATTGACAAATACAGTATTGTGCAAAAGACTTAGGCACCTTGGCTATATATATGATTTCAAGGACTCATTTGTGGATCTGAAGGAATACACTTATGTGGCACCTGCATCCATCCACAGTTATGAAGTATTTTGAGAGATTGGTGATGAAGCATATCAACTCCTCATGAAAAATGACTTGGATTCGATCCAATTCGATCCAACAGGTTCACAGTTGATGCCATCTCATTGGCTTTTCACTCAACGTTGTAAAATCTGGACAGTAAAGATGCATACATCAGGATGTTCTTTATTAACTACAGCTCAGCATTCAATACCATCACCCTCAAAACTAATCAATAAGCTCCAAGACCTTGGCCTCAATAACTCCTTATACAATTGGATCCTCAATTTCCTTACTTACAGACCACAGTCAGTTTGAATTGGCAGCAACATCTCCCCCGTGATCTCCATCAGTATAGGTGCTATCCCCCTGCTCTACTCACGTTACACTTATGAATCTGTGGCTAAGCACAGCTCCAATGCCAGATTGAAGTTTGCTGATGACTCCACTGTTATAGGGTGAATCAAAGTGGTGGTGAATTAGCTTATTGGAGGAAGATTTAAAGTCTGGCTGAGTGGTGCCTTAATAGCAACATCTTACCCAATAGCATCAAGACCAAGAAGCTGACTATTGACTTCAGGAGAAGGGAACCAGAGGTCCGTGAGCCAGTCCTCATTGGAGTATTAGAGATGGAGAGAGTCAGCAACTTTAATTTCCTTGGTGTAATTATTTTGAGGACCTGTCCTGGGCCCAGCATGTAAGTGCAATTATGAAGAAAGCATGGCTGCATCTCTACTTCCTTAGCAGTTTGCAAAGATTCGGAGTGACATCTAAAACTTTGACAAACTTCTATATATGTGTGGTGGAGACAATATTGACTGGCTGCATCACAGCCTAGCATTGAAGCACCAATGTCCTTGAATGGAAATCCTTATAAAAAGTAGTGGATACAGTGCAATCCATCAGAGGTAAAGCCCCCACCACATTGAGCACATCTACGCAAAATGTTCTCGCAGGAAAGCAGCATCCTTCATCTGTAATCCTCACCACCCAGGACATGCTCCCTTCTTGCTGCTGCAATCATGCAAAAGGTACAGGAGACCCAGGACTCACACCACCAGGTTCAGGAACAGTTGTTAGTGTTCAACCATCAGGATCATGGACCAGAGAAAATAACTTCACTCAACTTCATTTGCTTCATCATTGAAATATTTCCACAGACTATGGACTCACTTTCAATGACTCTTCATCTCATGTTCTCAAAATTTTTTGCCGATTTATATATTATTATTTCGTTCGTTTTGTGTTGCAGAGTTTGATGCATTTTGCACACTAGTTGAATGCCCAAGTTGGTGTGGTCTTTCATTGATTCTATCATGGTTATTATTCAATTATAAATTTATTGAGTATGCCCACAAGAAAATTAATCTCAAGGTTGTGCATGGTGACATATATGTACTTTGATAATAGATTTACTTTGATTTATGCACAAGGACAGCCAGGTGCCTCTGAACATTACTTCTGCAGCCTTCCGTGTATCATCTCGAGCTTCGTATTTCATTCCCCGCCTTCCCCACTCACCCACTTTTCCCTTCACTGAGCCTCACATATCACTGCCAGCTTGTACTGATTCTGGCTTCTTTTCAGTTTCCCCTCCTTTCCAGTCCCGATGAATGGTCTTGACTCAAATCATCAACTGTTTATTGCCCCCATCAATGCTACTTGATTTACAGAGTTCCTCCAGCATTTGATAAGTGTTGATCAGGATTTCTAGCATTTGCAGAATCTCTTAAAGCTCTGAATATTAATGTCTTTCCTCACAATGTAAACAAACACTATCTCTCTACATTTTTTCTGTCAAAGATGATGATCTCACATTTTTCCACATTATTTTCCATTTATTGTGTCTTTGTCCCTTCACCTGGTGATTTGAGCAGTCTTTACCCTCCTGAAGTTTCTATGTATCTCCATGGAGCCAAACTGCCCCCACCCGACTTTCCATCATCGTAAAGCTTGGATATATCTGACCGTAAGATAGGAGCAGAATTAGGCCTTTTGGTTCCTCAGGTCTGTTCTACAATTTCATCGTGGCTGATCCATTTTCTCTCTCGGCTCTAATCTCTTACCTTCTTCCCGTATCATTTCATGCCCTGACTAATCAATAATCTGTCAACCTTTGCCTTAAATTTACCCAATGACTTAAGCTCCACAGCTGCCTCTGGCAACAGATTTCACAGATTCACCACTCTTCGGCTAAAGAAAATCCTCATCATCTCAGATCTAAAAGGACGCCGCTTTATTCCAAGGCTGTGCCCTCTCGTCTTAGACTCCTCCAACACAGGAAACATCCTTTCCACATCCTCTCTTCAACACTGGATCAGTTTCAATGTGATCACCAATATTCTTTTGAATTCTAGTGAGTACATACCCAGTGCCAACAAATGCTCTTCATATGACAAGCCTTTCAATCCTGAAATAATTTTCGTGAACCTGTGTGCCCTTGTATAGACCATTGTTATTGATTGCTAATGGTCATGGCTCCAGCACCAGTCTCCATGGCACTTGATCAGTCTTAACTTACCAAGCTAAGACAGACCCATTTATTCCTGATCACTATTTTCTTCTCACTAACCAATTATCAATGCATACCAGTACACTATTGCTAAAAAAACCTGCATTATTTTCATTTACTGATCTCATGTGGCATCTTACTGAATACCTTCTGAAACTCCAAATACAGCACATCCAATTGATTTGCCTTGATCTATTCTGTTATTTACAGCATCTACAAATTTAACAGATTGGTCAAATATTATATTCCTTTTATATATCCTTGACAATTCTGTTCAAATTTATAATTTTTGTCCAAGTTTGCTGGTACAAATTCCTGCGCTTATCCCAGTAAGCTTATCCTAGCACACATAATGAATACGATATCTGAAAGCAATCAGTGGTGAAAAGTTCTTATTCCAGTAAGATATTGGTGCCTGTCATGAAAAAAGGAAAAAGAGTTAAATATAAGGAAACTAGGAAAAGTATGGTTTACTAATTTGAAGAAAAATCTTAACATTCCTGTCCCTTGTTCATCCCAATAGCTGGTTCATACAAATTATATTGTCATTTCTAATGTTCCACTTTCCACATGTGTTTGAATTTTCTTAAGTTTTACATAACTATGATTCCTACCACAGTGAGTTCAGTAAGTATATTCAGAATCAGAACCAGGTTTATTATCACCAGCATGTGACGTGAAATTTGTTAATTTAGCAGCAGCAGTTCAATGCAAAACATAATCTAGCAGAAAAAATAATAATAGTAAATAAAATAAAACATAATAATATGTTGGTCCCAACATATCGATGTAGTCATAGAGAAGGCAAGACAGCAGCTATACTTTATTAGGAGTTTGAAGCGGTTTGGCATGTCAACAAATATGCTCAAAAACTTCTATAGTTGTATCGTGGAGAGCATTCTGACGGGCTGCATCACTGTCTGGTACGGAGGGGCTACTGCACAGGACTGAAAGAAGCTGCAGAAGGTTATAAATCTAGTCAGCTTCATCTTGGGTACCAGCCTACAAAGTACCCAGGACATCTTTAGGAAGTGATGTCTCAGAAAGGCAACATCCATTATTAAGGACCTCCAGCACCCAGGGCATGCACTTTTCTCACTGTTACCATCAGGTAGGAGGTACAGAAGCCTGAAGGCACAAACTCAGTGATTCAGGAACAGCTTCTTCCCCTCTGCCATCCGATTCCTAAATGGACATTGAAGCTTTGGACACTACCTCACTTTTTTAATATACAGTATTTCTGTTGTTGCACATTTTTAATAATCTATTCAATATTCAAAAAGAAGTTAAATATTGTTTTTTTGGGGCTTGAAGCATCAAGCAATATTGAGAGGAAGCTGGAACAGAGGTCTGAATTTGGAGCCTCAGCCATTTTCATACTGAATAGGGAAGTAGGCCCAAAAGGTCAACTGGCTTACTTTTGTTCCTATTTACAATGTTTCTAAGCTAAAACAAGTTTTTCAAGCAAACCATACTTACAGTCAAGCGTAAATATTACAGATTTTCAAATTATTGGTATTTTTTTCTCAGTTTATCTTCCTGCTGCCAGTTCATTGTAAGTCAACATTTACAGCAATTATGGAGCAAAAGAGAAAAATAATTATTTGTGTATCTGCATGAAATCTTAGAGAGTATGCTGTTGGATAAGTAATTTAATTATTTTGACTGAATTATGTGAGATTTTATGGCACTATACATCAGTAATACCTGTAGTGTTGTGACTGTCTTCTGGAAAAAAAATACAATCAGCCCTTAAAACATTTCTAAAGAGAAAAACATGACTGTGTTCCAAATCAAGAGCAGATTCACTGACTGCATTCATATCCATGTCAAAGAAACAAACAATCATCCTCTGCCAATATTTGTCACCTCTTTTTTTCAAAATGAAATCTGGCTTGATTCCTGAAGGTAGATGGCTTTCCATATCAAAATAAATTATAGTGATGTCCTCACAATACAAAAATCATGCCGTCTGAACGCTACCCAGACTCGAGGAGGACAGCCACCTTACATACAGTTGAAGGCTCTTCAGAGAGATATTTTGGAACTATTCCTCCATTTTGATCATCAGCTGGGTTATCTGGAAAGTTAGCTAACTGAAGAAATGTTGAACACCCCAGCCAAGAAAGTTAAAGAAGAGTTGAGTGGAACATTTTGGATGGCCTCATCTTTGATGATGTTGCTCGCATGAAAAATAGTCCAGATGGAACATAAGAACGACTCATAAAACTTCCTGACACCATCATCAAGAATGGGCTGGCATTAAAATGAAAGAAAGTTAAACATATGCCTCATGCATCAAAGGTTTGACACTTAGTAATGAAGCTGCAAAGAAAGCCGATGACTTCATGCACTTCAGCTGACAGATGTCACCGTCTAAAGGTGGCATAAATTTCATACAAGTTCCTTGCTTGCACTTTACTCTGGAAGTTTGTAAAGACGGGGAAGACAAAATTCAATTCCATTGCACCACAAGTTTGTAAATACAAATGTGTACTTGCTGTACTAAGAAATGGATTGCTAAAATCACTTTGATTTTTCTCCAAGTCACAAATATTCACCGTTATAGAAAAAAACTCAGTTAAATATCACCCAAATTAGAAAGCTGATGTGAGTACTTTACTTACCAACATTTTTGTATTTGAATTTTTGTTTCTTAAGATTTTGCCTGAAATTCTGTTACCTCCATCCAAGGGATTACAAGGACTTTAAACCATTGATGTATTTCATGCAAAGTAATTTAGACATTTCATGGTCTTGGAATTTATCAATTAATTTGATCAAAGATAAAAGTAACATTGAGGAACTGAGTTATAGGGGAAGGTTGGATAGGTTAGCACTTAGAGTGTAGGAGAATGGGGGAGATTTGATAGAGTTGGGCAAGATTATGAGGGGTGCAGATAGGTGAAATGCAAGTGGGTGTTTTCCACTGAGGTTGAGTGAGAATCGAACTGGAGATCACGGGTTAAGGGTGAAAGGTGAAATGTTTAAGGGGAACACAAGGGTGAACTTCCTCACTCAGGGTGATTGTTATGTGGAAGCAGATTTGCAGATTCAGTAAGTGGGACAGAAGACACTGAATATCAGTAAGTGCATAAACTATTAGCAAACAAACAGTGAAACACTCAAACAAGCATCTAAGTCAAGCCCAAAAGTTACCAGACTACAACAATAAATATTCATTAATACTTCTAAATCAAAGAGAAACTTAAGTCCCCCTAAGCTGCACTGATACAACAATAAACATTCAGCAGACAGGTGCTTATTTAAATGTATGCACAGGTCCTCCTTTCTGCAGCACACATTCCCAATAGTTCTTCAACCCTGGTCATGACCCAGTCTGAAGGGGGTCCCTAGCGAAAAAGAGACAGAGGGTCCCGTTACGGTGCCCGAAACCGGAAGTCATGCCGTGGCGTGAAGGCCAGCCAATGGAAGAGAACTGCCACATCCTTCGAACAGGCTGATCTGCAACAGGTGTGGCAGAAGCGGGTTTTGACTGGCAGGTAAGTTAACCATACAGTTATATTCCACCCCATGAAAGATGCAACATCATAACAATTTGACCATCAGGCTGATATGGCCCCAACAAACACCTCACCGTACAAAATGCAAAACTACAATACCTAATTTATAAGTACAATAGTCACTACACAGTGTAGTACAGTAGTCCACCATCCTCCTAGCACTCCTAATAACCACTAGCTTCTTCCCGGAGTGTGATAACTATGGAACTGGACCCCCACTTTCTTTATGTTATCCACCAACCGTCAGGTGTGATCAGCCAGGTGAGTGATGTTCCCTGGTTTGTCAGGATGCACTGTAGGTGCAGCATTCTTGACTGATGACAGCACAAGTGCCACCTTTCTTCGCAAGCAGGTAGTCTAAGGCCATCTGATTCTGTAAGGAACTGCTCGAATACCCATCATTTCGACCGATACTCGGGTCAGCACATCCCCCATGTGCTTGAGAGCTACGACCGTCTTGTTACCCGGTGTCTGCATCACAGAGGTCATACGTATCAGTTCCTGGGACAGTCTGGCCCAGCCATACTGAGGAAAGGCTATTATCCTAAACCTTTCTGCCTGTGTGATAGCCCTCTTACTATACCGACTACTTCAGGCTGGGTGCTCATCCAGGCCACTGAGGTATGTATGTACGGCACCACGTACCCCAGACAGCAGTTGCCGAACCACCCCATGGGTTGGCCTGTGAGATGTATTTCCAGTAGGAGCCATCCAGGGAGTGCACACCTTCACTGCACCGTTTGGCATAGACACAGCTGACCCAGGATACAGCTCCAGCTCACACTCACAGAGTCCCACTGACTGGTTGAACCTGTGCATATCTTACGCCTGCAACAACAGTCCTTCCCCTTCCCTGTCAGTTGGGGAATCATCTTCAGAGTTGGGACCTTTGGGTTAAACAAGTCATAGGGAGGGTAATTCCAGCCCATAAAACACTCACTCCACCAGCTCAAGTTCTTTAAGGCTGTTACCACATGTTTGGGCAAGGTTGGCTGGAGTGGACAACCCCTCCCTATTTCCCCCAGAACAGAATAGCAAAGTCTGGAGCTGTACAAATTCCCCAAACAATCTTATCCTCATCATTGAAGGGGATCAGTATTAATGGTATCCCTTCTGTGGCATGCGTCAGAGTCCTCATATAAATCCAGCAATCAGACACGTTGCTATATTCATAGGCCACGCACAGGAACATGGTACAGGACATCCCACTGCAGGTTAGTGTCATCACTACTGTTGTCAGCGTCCACCACTTCATTATTCTGACACACACTCACTCTGTCCTGGTTAATCATTGGGAATTCAGATATGTCATTCCCAATTCCCCACATAACACTAGGCACTGCGTATTCCCCGGTCTGCGCGCCACAAACTCCCCGCACTCTGACAGCCCCAAGTGGTTGCTGTACCCAAACCTTACCTGATTGCTGTTCCAACCCTCTAGCTTCGGAGGGCCCGGCACTGCTAAATGCCAGGATGTTGGTGACCCACCCAGACTTACTGGCTGAGAGTTCAAGTGGTCCACCGCTTGCTGCAGCATGTCCAATGACCCCAGGAGTGTGTATGTCAGGGTCAATAGCTTAATCTGTTGCTTAACATCCCAATCATGCATTCGATCGGCTCCGCCACTTGTGGGTAACGTGGGATGTGGAACACCCACAAAATGCCGGATTCCGTGGCCCAATCCTGGACCTTTGCTCCTGCAAAATGTGAGCCATTGTCCGATTGAATTTCCCAAGGAAATCCCAAACATAGATGACAAGCAGGGCAACCCTTTTACCATGTTATCCTGGTCACACGGCACTGCCACCAGGACTCCGGAATACTTGTCAACCGTGGTCAGCACATGCTGCCTTTTATTTTGTCGTGGCAGAGGCCCAATATAATTTATCTGGCAGATCCAACCAGCAATCATACCCCTCCAGATGTGTCCTGGGGACCCACTGGCCACCCCTTAGGCTCAGCATGTTGGCAGGCCATGCAACTTATGGCTGCCATTTTGGCCTTGACATAAGTTAGCACCACCCCTCGGTGCCCAGACCACCGGTCCTCCTCCTGGGATCACATCAATGCCACCCTGATCTGCATTTCCCTATCTACAGAAGTGTTACGTGTGGTGTCTAGAGAGGTGTGGGCATCTACACGGAGGACCGTAATCTGCCACTGGTATCCCGCCAGATGCGTACACATTAGGGGCACACCCAGAGAGGCTGCCCATGTACCTCCCAGCCTGGTCGCCTCTCAGAAGAGCAGGGTCACGGCCACCAACTCAGCTAGTTAGCTGGATTCCCTACCCCACTGCATGACGACTTTTCTCACCACAGGATGGAGAGCAGAAGCCTCCCAACACTACTTGCTGTCCTGCCAATGGCTGGGGCTGTCGGTGAACCAGACGTGTTATGTCTCCTCAGGGGTCATACAGGTTACCCCACTGTATGGGTGATGGGTAAATTGTCAGGACATTGCCGTGGGTGGACTGGTCATTATTGGACAAGAACATGACCTGTTCACAGAGACAGTTCTCTCCATCAGGACCTTTCTCTGCCCTGTTCGCGATGTAGTATTTAACGATTGAAGACTGTTGGGCACTATTGTGGAATTAATATTTCAGTAATATTTGAGTAAAATTACAAATATATTGTTTGAATTCTTTATTTGTTTAAATAATTCATTACGGGTTACATGTAAAAATATGGGAATTTCATATGTCATGACACTACCACGTGATAAGTGCGCGCCTCACTTACAGTAAAAATGAAGTACACAACTTCTCTCCCGGCTCTCTTGCTTCCTTCTGATTAGTTTTTATGTTTTGGAGTTGCAAAACATAACAGTAGTGACGAGAAAGTTTTAAGTTAACATGAGATGATTACCTACCTGCTGAATCACAGCAAGACATTTGAGTTTTTAAAAAAGCGCAGCGAGAAATGGTCAAATTAAAATAAAAAGTGCAGCACATTTGTTTCTTCGGAGCAGCAAGTGTTCTTTGCAAAAGGAAAGATGATTAAGTAGAAAAAAGGCAGAAAATGGAAGAATTCACAGGCTCATAAACAGTCAGTACTGTTTGAAGATCATTGAAAAGATTGGCGTGTTCCATTGCACAGAAGTTAACTGGGTTTTGTATACTGAGCTAATTGAGCAGTATTTTAAAGCAAATTAAATACCCAATGAGAAACAAGTACTAATTTTGATGAGTGCTCCAACCAAACCAGCCAAATTGAACTTTGCTGTTATTGTGAAAGTAATGCAGGAACATTTAGAACTGAAACTATTGTTGATTGTAGAATGCTTTAGGTTTCAGAAGTGGAATCAAAAGGAAAGGAAGTCTATTTCAGCATATATGGCTGAATTGAAGTTGTCTGAGCATTGTTAGTTCCATGATTTGCTTAATGATGCACTGAGAGACCATTTAGTTTGCGAAATCTTACAAGAAAGTATTCAAAAATGGCTCCTCACTGAAGCACAACTGACGTTTAAGGAGAAGTTGAAATAGTTGTATCAATGGAAACAGCAAACAGGGACACAGTTGAGTTACAGTCAGGAATGAAAGCGAACCTGAACAAAATTGCAGCATCGATTCAGAGGCCAGCCTAGCTGAACAAATCCTGTTACTGTTGGGGCAAGGGCTAACATACACCAGACCAATGCAGATAAAAAGGGACACATAAAAACAGCATGCCGGGCAGACAAAAGTAAATGGACTACATAGGGTAGAGAAAAAGATAAGAAGTCAAGTTGCAATTTCAAAAGCAGCACTGATCTGAATGCTGTTGATGAAAAATCTGGTAATGATGAGAGTGATGTAGGACTGGAAGCCTTGAGATATACAATGTGCAAACTAACAATAGACAAGCAATGTAGCTTACACCAGAAGTGAATGGTAAATTAATTGAATTGGACACTAGCTCCTCTGTTTCAGTCATTCCACAAAACAAGTTTGAATGTTATTTCGAAAATACTGAAAAGAAGCCTGCAGTTAGCCAGCTAAAAACCTATACTGGAGAAGAGTTAAATCCTGTGGGAATGACATCCACAACAGTGAAATACGACAACCAACAAGCCACATTGGGCCTGTATGTGGTCACGTTGTGATGCCAGGGGCATGGCAGCGGAATACTCCAAATCTTGGTGGGCCGGTTTACGGCAATCTACTGAAATACACTCATTGGTCAGGGAAGCCCTCAGAGCAGCCTTTAAGGAGAGATGAAGCTGCTCACGTAGGCCATTGGACTCTGGGTGATATGCCGTGGTGTAATGTTGCCCAACATCGAGGTTCTGGGCCATCACAGCCCAGAGATCTGAAATGAATTGAGGACTGAATTCAGAGGAAATATCAGATGGGGTGAGAAACCGAACAACCCAGGTGCCCGAGCCATGTCCGCTGCCGTCATCGATGCTAGAGGGACGACCTCTGGCCACCTAGTTCTATGGCCCACCATGGTATGAAGGTGCGTGAAACCATGGGTGGTGGGAAAGAACTAACAATGTCCACATTGATATGTCAAACCGTCGCTCAGGGACCTTAAAAGGTGCCAGTGGTGCCTGAATATGACAGTAAATTTTTGTCCACTGGCAGTCCACACGGCCTGCAGTACAAACACACACGTCCTTTCTGAGGCTTTAGTGCAACCAGTTTCTGTGAGGCTTTCCAACCCAGATTCAGGAGGCCACATAGGGTGTCAAAAACAGTCCGTCTCCAGTTTCCAGGTGTGATGGGGCGATAGCAGCCAGTTGAGGCATCGCACGGGAGAGAAACCTCAGCTTCCCCGAACTTAATGTCAGCCAACCACAAGCCCGTGACTCTGGGCCAGTAACTTGGCCGGCTGCCATGTCAGCATAGTCAATGGCTGGCTGTGAGAGGCAATCAATCACAGGGTTATTTTTTCCTCTTGATATGTTGTATACCAGTTGTGAACTCGCATATGTCGACTAGGCGCCGTTGCTGCCCTGCAGACCAAAGGACTGGTATTTTGGCAATTGCGTGCACAAGGGGTTGTAGTCAACAAACGCTGTGAAATGGAGACGCTCTGGAAGAAAATGGAAATGGCGGACAGCCAGATAGAGACCGAGAAGCTTACGGTCAAGCGTGTTGTACTTCCTTTCTGGGGCGCAGAGCTGCTGGCTAAAGAAGTGAGTGGCTACCACATGCCTCCGACTACCTGTTTGTGCACAGCACCCACAGCAAAGTCTGAGGCATCAGTAGTAATGGCTATGGGTGCATTTGGGAGCAGCTGCACCAGTAGGGTTGCGTTAGAAAGAGCCTGTTTGGTGTCATCAAATGTCCTGGTCGTGTCCACTCCCAGTTCTGCACTTGATTAGGGGTATTGCCTTTAAGTGCACTGTTCAGGGGGAGTATAAGTTCAGCACCTTGCAGAACAAAACGGTGATAGAAATTCACCATGCCAATAAAGCTCCTGTAGTAGTTTTGTAGTACGGGGTAGTGGGAAATCCATAATAGCTGCTACTTTTGATGGGAGGGGTTTTGCACCTTCTGCGGAGATACATTGACCAAGAAATTCAATACTTGACAACCCAAACTGGCATTCAGCAGGGATAATAATCAACCCACGTTGGCTTAAGCATTTGAAAAGTCTGTGGAGATGAGATACGTGTTCAGATTTGGACACACTGACAACAATCGTGTCATCCGGGTGAACAAAAAGAGAATCTAAGTCTTTTAATACAGCTGTTGGAAAGTCTGTGTTGCATTTTTCAGCCCAAACAGCATGCACAGAAACTCAAAAAGGCCAAACAGGGTTATCAAGGCTGTTTTGGGAATGTCCTCCAAGCACACAGGCACCTAATAGTATCCCCTAAATAGATCAACTTTGGAAAACATTAACTATCTGGCTAAATGAGCCAAAAATGTTTGGGACTGGGTAATAATTGGTGGTAGTGGATTAAGACATCAGTAATCATCACATTGGATGGCAACCGCCATCAGCCTTAAGGATCATTTGAAGGGGTGAAGCCCAGATGTTATTTGACCAATATATGATGGCGAGTCTTTCCATGTAGTAGACTCAGCTATTCTGGGTCCAGTCTATGCGTTAGGGCTTGGACTAGCAGACCAGTTGTGGGAATGTGGTGCTTTACCCCATCTTTTGAGAATGTTGTGGAGAACGTGGGCTTGGTGAGGTTTGAGAATTTACCCACCAGTCGAGTAAACTCACATGCAGTGGGGAACTTACTGGGGGAGCAGGGTAATGACCCAAAGTTCTTGACATCTACAAGCCAGCAGCTCATAGGGCAAATAACAGTCCTTGGGCACACAGGAAATCTGCACTGAGCAAAGGTCTAGCCACTTTAGTCAGGATGAACTCCCATATGAAATATTGCCCACTGAAGCAGAGCATCGCTTGTCATGTCCTTTAAGTCTGCATCCATTGGTGGCCTCCTGCAAGGTTTCATTGCTCCTTGCCTTCTCATCGATAGGCGATGCTGGCAGCACACTTATGTGAGCACCCATGTCACATAGAAGGCGTCGCCCTGAAAGGGTGTCCGTAATGAACTGCACATGACGCTGGCAGCATGGTGTCCCGATGCGCTGGCAGTGTCAAAGCTGCAAGATGGTCAGCACTTCGTAGCGTTCCTATCAAAGCGAGCATGGTAAAAGCACAGGCCCCGCGTCATCCCTTTCACAGACGCGGACGTCCTTCTGTTGGTGTCCTTGCTGACCGGGCTTATTGAGATAGAGAAAGGAGGAGGAATGCACCCCTGCTCGGCCGAGTGTAGACTACCAGCCATTTTAGCAAGCTCCCTATAGTCCTTCTTGGGTGCATTAGTGAGGGCTATGTGAACTGGTTCAGGCATTTGCTGCATGAAGAGTTATTTAAGAATAAAACAAGGATGGTGATTTCCCAGGAGAGACTGCATGTGGTCCATTAGCTCCAAAGGTTTACAATCGCCAAGTTCAAGCAAGGAGACCAACTGTTTAGGGAACTCAGACTCCGACAGTACAGAAGTCTGTAAAAGGTAAGTTTTTAGTGATTGATATTTATCATGTTCAGGCGGGGTTCAAGCAGACTCACCACTTCCGCCGCCGTGGAGATGCTGAACGATGAGTAGAATTTGGTGTCAGCTGAGATTTTTCACAAAGCGAACTGAGCCTCATCTTGTACAAGCCAAGTGATATGGCATTTTGTTCAAAAAGCTCCGGCAGTTTCAAAGCGACTGTGCTGGCCAACACGTTCAATAAATCTGGAATCATCCCAGAGGGTTGGGGTCACCAATGTGGGTTTTCACAAATAAAACTAAGTGAGATGCTTTATCTTTAATGAAACCTGTTACACCTTTTATTAAACTCCAAAACTGAGACTCAAAACTGTGCTAAAAATCCTTACGTAACAATGTCATCATATCAGACCAGCCTCCTAAAGTGAAACCCCATCTCAATATCGGTGGTAATGCATTTCTCACAATCACGTTACCCTACAGTGGGAACACCCTCAACCTGTTTCTTCAGTACTCCTGTCCCAAGCAGTGCTAAAAAATCTAAAGATCTCCTTATGGGTCACACAGGATCACCCACTCTCGTCTGCTTATCCAGCTTCCGGACCTGGCTACGCGTACCTTCTCCCACATACTCCAACCCTTCCAGCAACAGGATGGCTGCATTTACAGCAGCCCTGAATTCCGATTCCATTGAAGTGGGGAGCGGCCGTCGTAACCTCTATTTGGCTATTGCTGCCCCTGTATAAACCTGTAATTAGAGCCCAATGGTAAAGGCCTCTGGGCCGTTCCTCTCTGCCCAGGGCTATGAATCCCACACAAGGAGGGAAGGGTACCTGAATGACCACCACTGCCACCCAATCCCGTAAGGGTTTATTAACCTTATGTGGAGCGACATCCTCAGGGGGTTATTGACCGCGTGCTGGGATGATATACGCCCTAGGGCACCCATCTCTCTATTAGATAGGCTCATCCCTCATCCCTTATCTGGACAGGGGTCTCCCAGCTTCTGCTGTACCTATCCCCCAATCCTGCCGGCTCTTTGGCAGAGAGCTCCTTGATCTCTGTCATCACAGAAGGGCCCACTGGACTACACCTCTATGTTCCATGTCCTCCGCTTGTCCTGTGAGAGTCAGAGGGGCCACAGGCCCCCCCTCACTTACCGGGTATGGGTCCAAATCCCCAAGACCTTCTACAGGGGACCCATTGAGAGCATCCTGACTGGCTGTATCACCGCCTGGTACGGGAACGGCACCAACCTTGATCGCTGGGCACTGCAGAGAGTGGTACAGACTGACCAGCACATCTGTGGACGTGAACTTCCCTCCTTTGAGGACATTTACAGCAGCAGGTGCAGAAAGAAGGCCTGGAAGATTATTCGGGACACCAGTCACCCCGACCATAAACTGTTTCAGCTGCTTCCATCTGGCAAACGGTACCACAGCATTAAACCAGGACCAACAGGCTCCGGGACAGCTTTTTTCACCAGGCCATCAGACTTTTAAATTCACTTCTCTGTACAGAGTCATAACGCAAAGATTTTTACTCCCTCATGTTGTGGGATGGATGCAAAATTGAAATAAATTCTAAATTCAGATGTATTTCAGGCAATAACTTCCTGTTGTACTTCATTTTGACACTGATTTTGTTAGCCACACATGAATCAGGCTGGGATCAGGCACTCTGACACAAACACGAGATCATCTGACCTTTTCTTTAAGGACCACTGTAGATTCTCGTCAGAACTCAGAGCCCGAGCCAACCTGCACGAGCGCTTTCAGTCTGGGCCACTGGAGGAAAGATGCTGCCTTACTGCCAATTTTAATGCCTCATTGAACTTGTGATAGGCTTTCTGGAAAGATCTTGTTACCAGTGCTCTTTGGGAATTTCATCCACATTGGTCGATAAAATCTCTTTTCAAATGTTGCCATACCATCCAAGTGCCCTTTATCATGAGGAGGAAGATAGTAGTGAAGGGGAGCTGTGGCGAGTGAGCACAGGCTTGTTAAAGCATTCAACACCGATTTTGTTCCTTCTTTTCTATATTCTAATAATTGTGCAATAGAGTAAGCAGTGCATCTCTCAAAATATTGAGCATTTTATTGATTTAAAATAAATGTCTATTGAGCACCATTTTCTCTTATTAATTCATCAAAGCAATCATGTGCACTTCTTTGTAATTATTAGAATTATCTCCTTCCCTGCAAATCAGTGTGGGTGCAGAATCTGTTATACTAATTGTTTACTTTCACTGCATTTTGACAGTCTAAATTCCATCCAGTTAGTTGTGAATATTTTCTGAAAAATCTGATAAGAATCCCATCACAGGCTGTGAGACATGCCAAACATACTTAACTGCAGACAGTTAATAAATAACTCCAAATATGAAGAGACCCTTCAGTTTAGCAATGGATTATGAGTCATATTATATGCTCATTATTGCTTTTTAAAGAGGGTCATCTGACAAATTCCCCCAAGTGGTTCCAAAACACACAGTGCTTGTCATAGATGCAGGCCACCCACTCCGTAAATGTCAGCTATAGAGAGCTGGCGGGGTAGCAAGATTACGGCATTGAATGAGGGAAACTAGAGGTGAAGAGGGAGAAAACTAATAACTTCCTCCTCACAGTAAAGTCAAACACTAATAAACTGCAGAAATCAAAACGTGATTAATGTACTGACCTCTGATAAAACGCTTGCCACAACAATTGAAGTTAACTCCTTGTCTCCTGCTGTAATTTGAAACGTAACTCTTCCACACAACATTTCAGTACATGGTAACTTTTCATTATGTGCCATATGCACTCTGCTTCGCAAAACAAAACACATTGTAAATTCACTCATCAAAACTATTAGTAAAGTATTAAGTGGAACTTAAGTAAATGCCTTAGGGGATTACCATAGTTCCCTTATGAAAAAATAATTGAAAAGGAATGAACATTAACTAGCACTCACAGGGTTTGTCTGAGCATTTATTGACAAAGCAAACAGAGTAACACAATACAGCATCATACAAATTCCCTTAAATCACAAATGCTTCTTTCTGTTTCTTTTGAAGATAACTGATATACTTGGCATCCCAAATGTTTTCTGTAATAACATATGAAGGAATCTCACTACAGTGTTACAAAAGATGGAATTTAGATTAATTAGCAGAAGATAAAATGTTGATTTTGAAAATCCAATCCTTTCTATATAAACACAATAGCGGATGGGATAATCTATTACAAAGACTCAGGCCACATAGCCAAAACTGCTGTGCAGCAGAAGAATCACAATAAATATAATAATTGTGTATGAAATACTTTGAATCTTTGTTAAAACAACATCTTCTTGCAATCTAATTTGGTGGAATCTCAAAGCATTTAGCTAGATTTGCTTAATTTTCAGCTTCTGTTCCAATATGTGACTTCTTGTCAGACAATAAGGAGCAAATAGCAGATTGTAACATTGGAAAGCAAAAGGGTAGCAGGAACTTCTGCTCATCTGAGGTTTTATTTCTTTAATTGTTTTTACCAACTTCTTTTCTTCCATTTTACTGTTCCCCCAAATTGCTTTTAATATTGAGAAATGGTTTTGCAACCTAGCAAGATGATAACTTCACTTGAAAAGCTCTTCAAAGAGTTGGTAGAATATCTGACACCCAAATCAAATGGGTTTGATGGTTAAGGAAAAACATTTTGCTTAATGCTCAACTACAGCCAGATTTTCATTCCTTATCCAACTTCCCAAGGATTCATTCATGGCTGATATTAACTGCTCCTATGTTTCTATTCAATGGAAATTAGATCAGCTGGTGAATAGTGATAAGAGATAAGTAGAAGATCTTTTATATTCATTCTCATACACATAGACTTGGCCAGAAAATGGCATTCATCCCAACTTGTTATTAGACTTTGGAACACTCTATGGGACATCGGTAGCATAGAATATTACAAGTCTATTTCGCTGGTCAGTGGTGAGATTCGATGGTGGGAGAGCTGCATTGCCTCAGGACTAGGCCTAGGCAGCGGGGTCACCTGTTGCAGTCGCTGAGGCCGTGTGGGAGAGGTCTCTGTGGGCATGCTGGAATCTGCTCTGGTTTGGGGGATGACCCCTCCAGTGTTTGCTCAGTCTTGCTCTCCTGTGCTCACTCAGTGCTGCTCTCCAGTGTTTGCTCAGTGGAAGAACAAGCTGGACACTCAGGGACTTTGACTATTTTTTCCTTTATGTCTATATTTTTTTTTGAAATTGTAACCATATGTGCTATTTGTGTTATGTGCTAGATGCTATGTGCTGCTGGTAATGTGTTTTGCACCTTAGCCCCAAAAGTACACTGTTTTGTTTGGCTATATTCATATATGGCTAAATAATAGTTGAACTTGAACTGAAATTATGGGATTTTGAATGTTACTTCAGTCATGATAAGGAATATTGTTTGAGGAGTAAAGGAGTGAACTGCTTGAGGCAGTGTGTGAATTTACTGGTAAAAAGATTGGACTTCGGGCCCTGATGTTTTCTACAATGCCTTCATCAAATGTGAAATGGCATTAAACATACACTTAATGGTCATTTTATTAGGTACACCTGTACACCTGAATATTAATGCAAATATATAATCAGCAAATCATGTGACAACAACTCAATGTATAAAAGTATGCAGACATAGCTAAGAAGTTCAGTTGTTGTTCAAACCAAACATCAGAATGGGGAAGATATATGATTTAAATGACTTTGATCATGGAATAGGTGTTGGTGGCAGACGGGGTGGTTTGAGTATCTCAGACACTGCTGATCTCCTGGGATATACACACACAACAGTCTCTAGAACTTACCGAGAATGGTGTAAAAAATGAAAAACATCCAGTGAGTGGCAATTTGGTGAGTGAAAATGCCTTGTTATTGAGAGAGGTCAGAAGAGTACAGCCATACTGATCCAAATAACTCAAATAACCACAGGTTTTAACAGTAGTGTGTGGAATGTACAATACTCCAAACCTTGAAGTGGATGGGCTATAGCAGCAGAAGACCAAGAACATTCATTCAGTGGTACCTAAAAAAGCAGCCACTGAGTGTAGGCTAAGATCTTTTCCACTTGAGATGAATTTGCAAGGCTATCTTGGTCTTCTTCTCTTCTCCACTTTGTCATCCAGCGTGTTCAATACAGAACAGTTGCATTCACGTTATTCCACACATGATTCCCTCAACATATCCAAAATGGGCACCTCCATTTAAAGAGTGCTTGCACATTTCAATTTGTGTCAGCTCACTTCAACTGGTGCACAAATCACCAAATTGTTGGAGAACTAGTTGAGTCAAACAGCATCTGTATAGACAAAAAGATGGCACATGTTTCAGGTCAAGACCCCAAATCAGCCAGCATGCATGGAGAGAATTGAGCCAGCGTAGAGGTAAACCGGACAGATGAGACTGGGTCCGGTTGGTGATAGGTGGAGATGATGGGCACATGGAGCCAGGTAGAGGAGGGGGAGAAAGTCGAAAGGTTTTAGCAGTGATCCAGTTTTCTGGCGGTGATCAAGATCTTGTCACTGATGAGCATTCTTCAAGTCAAAAGTTAATCTCCTGAATAGCCATGATAACAATCACTGCCTTGTGTCAACTTTCAACATGCCTTCATCAACCATGATAAAGCAGGAATGAAGCTAGGGTGAAGAAGTTCACTGACTTGAGATACAATATCATATATTAACCCGAAACTACAATCCTGCATTAACTTAGCTGTAAGTTTCAGAAACTAAATCATTATATAGTTAGATATGGAAAATATGCATTCATGTTGTAGTACTATGTAGATATACTATTCTAAAAAAGTATGCAATGTGTTCAAGATGTTGACGTCTGTTTAAAACATGCCACAGTGTTATATTGGACAGCTTGATGAATTCAGTTCTTGTCATCTTGGAGAATTGAGGATTGACTGTTAAACTTCTTTGCATCGAGGAACAACAGTATTTTCAAACATTAAAAAAACAGTTCAGAAGTGTCAAATCAAGAATGTACAATGTTTACTCTCACATTGTCTGTGTTGCTAAATAATGGGGAATAATGACATCAGTCAGAAATTATTCATACATACATTTTAGGGCCAGCTAATGAACCTAGGTACAGGTATCCATTAATTATAGCACAGGAAAGATGATGGTTAATAAAACCATTTCTACAGAGCTTGAGAGAATAATGCCTGTACTTTTCCTCTAAAGTGACGAGCATTAGAGTAAACAATCACAACTGTTTTTGTATATAGATTGCCCTCAAAGGAATTGAGAACAGGTACAGTACTATCCATGACATGTACAGTATGTTTTGACATCAGACCAGAATGAAGCTTGATTTTCAACAGTTGTTGGCAGACACAAAAGGTAAAATTTGAGGCCGGAGCCTTTGGCTGGTTGAGTTGATTCCTCATTCTAATCCGTTTCAGGATGCATATTGCATTTTATTTTCAAAACAAGCGGTTATTCCTAAAACAGAGGTTAGATATGAGCACAGTACAGAAAGTGAATATGATATTAGTTTGGACTATGCTCAAATTGGCGCACACCTCATAAAAGCCTTCCACAGGATATCCTGCCTTACACCTACTGCATTTCCAACAAGCTGTTGGCCTCAATGCTGCTACAAGTTCACGATGTGGAGTAGCGCATCAGTGGAGACACTTACAAATATTTCAAAGACATTATATAGTTAAAAATTAAAAAGTTAATAATAATTTTAAAAATTTGTAAAACAGTAGGTTCATTTTAAGCTATTTTCATTTTACATAAACAAATTAAAAAATTGATAGTAATTGTTAAGTTCAGCAACTTCCATTAACTTACTCTTTGTATGTATAGAGTAAGCGGACACCATGCTGAAAAGCCAGGTAAACAGTGTTAACTTCATGGTGATGAAGCTTCTTGTTATTGGAGACATATTTGAGTGACTGGAATTCAATACAAAGAAGTGAGTTGTCTGAAGGGCAATGTCCTGAGTAGCTTCCGGTATCTCCGGAAGCAATGGTACATTAACTGAGTTGGAGCAGGTGAAAATTGTGAGCCGGCATCATACCCTGCAACCATGCCATCTAGGGGCAGCTCATAAAACCGGGAAAACCCAGTGATCATGAAGGATTTCATATAACTGTTCTACTTAGTCAGTTAAGCACTCACTTTGAATAAGAACACGGCTTACTTAAATGAGAGCACTCGACACAGATGATGGTAAGCATGGAAGTGCATACACTTACAAACTGTATCTGTGAAGGCTGGGCATTTACGAGAAGAGCATAGAGGCTAAAACATATTTAAAGAACAAATAAATAAAGAAAAACTCTGTTATGATTACTTTATTTTTGAGTTTAGAATATTTTCCTGCTGTGATTATGCTATCTACAAAACAGTCATTAGAAACAATCGCTTTTTTGTTAAAATGATACACAATTTCACAACCTAGATGTAAAATGCTACTGATAAGCAGAGTATGGTTGTGAAGTAACATGCACAAAATGCCAGAGGAACTCAGCAGGTCAAGCAGCATCAAATGGAAATGAATAAACAGTTGCCATTTCAGACCGAGACCCTTCTTCAGGACTGGAAAGGAACGGGGAAGATGCCAGAATAAAAAGGTGGGGGGAGGTGAACGAGGATAGCTAAAAGGTGATAGGCAAAGGCAGGTGGGTAAAGGGCTGGAGTGGAAGGAATCTGATAGGACAGGGGAGTGGACCATAGGGAGAAAGGAAGGAGGAGGGGACCCAGAGGAAGTGATAGGCAGGTGAGAAGAGGTAAGAGGCAAGAGTGGGGAGTAGAAGGAGGGGTGAGAAAAAAAAGTACTGGAAGAAGAATCATAATTCATGTAATCAGATTGGAGACTACCCAGACAGAATATAAGGTGTTCCTTCCCCCTGAGGATGGCCTCATCATGGGACAAGAGGAGGCCATGGACCGACGTGAATGGGAATGGGAATTGGAATTAAAATGTTTGGCCACTGAGAAGCTCTGTTAATGGCAGGTAGAGTGGAGGTGCTCAACGACGAGCCTCACCAGTGTAGAGGAGGCCACATCAGGGGCAGCGGACACAATAGACAACCCCAGCAGATTCACAGGTGAAGTGTTGCCTCACCTGGAATGACTGAGTGGAAGTGAGGGAGGAAGCATATGGGCAGGTGTAGCACTTTGGCTGCTTGCAGGGAGAAGAGCCGGGAGCGAGATGAGTGGGGAAGGACCAATGGACAAGGGAATCACAGAAGGAGCAATCCCTGTAGAAGTGGAGAGAGGTGGAGAGGTAAAGGTATGTTGACGGTGGGATCTCTTTGGAGATAGTTGCAGAGAACTCATTGGATGCGGAGAACATGATATGAAATTAGAAATTAATAACTTTTATACAAAAGTACTTACAATTGCCCAGTTGAAAAATACCATCCATTCCAACCTTTTATATTTCCGATTTCTTTTACTTTCATTCCAGCCTGTTAGACTGTGAAATTAATCCCTGATACCCACTGGTTGACATTTCAGGATGTTTGGTAAAATATAATTTTAAATTATCCCTCATTGAATAACATTTTCAGTGTAAGCCCATATGCCTTCAACATTCGTTTTTTTCTGCTCATATTGGTAATCACTAAGTATTTTTTGAGCCTCCAGTACTTAGTGTGCACTTTTTGGTAGCTTCAAGTTATGGAATTGAAAAATAGTAGACAATCCACAATATCCTCAATCTCTGGAGGTTTGGTAAAGCATGTCTCCATATTTTAATAGTTCCTGTGAAACCCACTCACTAATCCCAGTAATGTTTTAGAAAGTGCGGAGCTGGAAAGCTGTCCTTGGTTATGAGCATTAAGCACTAAACCAGATACTGGTTATGTATTGTACTCCGTCTGAAGTCAGAACAACATACAGCCACAAATTATGATTAGCATTCACAATGAATGGCACATTTCTACACCCATCTACATTAGAAGGTGGGATTATTGATTCTAGCATTAACAGCTGTGCTGCACTCAAGATTTCAGATTTGTATTATTGACATATTTTAATAGTTGTTGCAAAATTTCTCCTCCCTTTTAATCCAGCTCTACAGTTATTTTTCATTTATTTTCGTATTTATACACTACTGTATGCCACCTGAAACTTAAGTCCTGTCTAAATCATAAGATATTTCTATGCATTATATAAATGATGAAACTTTAGAAACTTTGGAGGTCCATGAAATATTAAAAGTTAATTTGCATCAATCTCTAAAATCTAAATGTGTTGGTGTTTAAAGAGTTAGAATAACAAAGGATAGAAATTTAGCTACACTAGTTGCATACTCGCATAAATCTTTCCCCAGAATTTCCTTGGAATGTTCCATTCCTCACTGTTCCACTGCTCTCCAAACCTGCCTGTATCTTAAATGTATACCCTGCTGAGAACCTCCTCAACTAACTTTATTAGTGAAGTTATTTCTGGTTGTCAATCCTACAGAAATTTTTAATAACGGCCAGTGAAGTTCAGTCCCCAAAGTTAACCAGCTGTAAGTACTTTGAAAGTTTCTGACTGTCTCTGACAATGACAAACAGTTGTAAACATTCAAAAAACTATTAAAATTAAACATAATACTGACATTTACTAAATTATTGAAAGCAGTAAGAAATTAATAAAAGTACATAAACAACTTAAAATTATTAAATACATTTAAATTGTCTCAATCAGTTCATAAAATGGAAATTACCTGAAATTTCCCACTCCTCCCGAATGCCACTTTTTATTACTGAAACAAAATCTGCATGAGGTTGCAAAAGTTTAAGCTGGTACAATTTCAGTGGGAGGTCCATGAAAATTCCTTCATCTATAAGTTTAAGTGTTCACCAGATTTTTGAAAGGATACAGCAGGACTGAAGAGCTTCAGTATGATATTGGCTCTGGAAATGTTATCTCTCTCTATGGCTTGCACCTTCTGCTTTTTAGCATTTCTAGACTGCAGTGTCACTAAGTTGGCACCATGTCAGTTTTGCTGTTTCAGCTCGCTAGCTCTGCTGCACACCTCATTAAGGCAGGGCTCATTCCCTACTTTGATACTAAGGGGTTGGGATGGAGGGGATGGGGTGAGAGGCTGCCACAGGGAAGTGAGGATTCCGCTCTTGATGACCTACAGCGTCTTCTGGATTCCAAGCATGGAACTTCCATGTCAACATGTTAGTATACCACACAGGAATCTTTGAAGGTGTGTATTCCCATCTATCTTCTGTCATTGTCCTGTGGGTAGGGGTTGCAGATTCACGTTGGGGGGAAGGGAGAAGGGATGGGGCAGATTGAAGTAAGGGTTCCGTTCAAGTGTCTGCATTCCATTGTATAGAGCAAGGGTTCCCAACCTGGGGTCTACGGACCCCTTGCTTATTGGTATTGGTCCATGGCATAAAAAACCGGGGACCCCTGGTATAAAGAAAGCACACTGAATCACATTTGCTGGTAGGGGAGGGCGTAATTTTCAAGATGGTGGATTCAGTTCTCTAATTTGAGATGACATCAAGCTTCTTGACAATTGTTGGAGTTTGTACCCATCAGGCCAAATGAAGCATATTCTATCAAACCTTTGCGTTCTAGATGGACATCACTTCTTTTCAGCCATGTTCACAGACCTGAGTGTAAGCAAAGGTGGGAGTCAGGTGCAAAGTGAAGAAGTTATGTGGCCTACAAGCAACTTTTTTAGGAGCTGATATTTTGCAGATAACTGAACACAGAATAAAGTTGATTGCAGGTTATGTTGTTTATCATTTATTGCCCATCACTTTATGTTTTTTCATTTTCTTTTGCACGTTGACATTTGATAACCTAACAGATAAACAGTTATTTGAGCACCTGAATGCTTTTGACCTTACAGGCATGTGATGCTTCAGAAAAATGCAGCAGTTTGCAAATGATAATACAATAAATGCAGGCAATGTTCTCTTATTTCTGCAGCGGGGTTGCAAAATCATACACAACAATGGCACAGAACATTAATTACATGCAGGTGGACTTCATTTCTCTGCCATTTTAACCCATTCAGACTTGAATCTGTTATGATCATGAATTAAATCAGGTAAGGGCATGTTCAATGGTCCAATTTAATGTCAGAAAATGTTTACAGTATACAACTTGAAACCCTTATTCTTGGTGGACATCCATGAAACAGAGAGGAAAAGAAAAACCTAAAGGATGAATGACAGAAAAACGTTAGAACCCCCAAAGCCCCCCAACACACAAAGCGTCAACCTTCCCCCCCCACTTGTTCCACCAAAAAGCACCAGCCTCCCCATCACCCACCAAGAAACAGCAAGCCCTCGAAGACCGTGATCTGTTGTCCATGAAAAACTACTGTCCATCCTAACACCTCGACATCTCAATAGGCCCTCTCTCTCACTAACAAGGGAGAGAGGGCTATCACTCCTTTGCAACAGTGAGAGGGAAGCTGCTTCATTATAATCTTCATAACCAATTACATATGTGTATTTAATTTATTAAATAATGAATTCTAATAAGATAGTACTACACCAGTGACACAGAAATATTTATCAAACTTAACAAGTATTTCATTACCTACCTCTGTCCTTGGAGAAAGTTACTGATGTCTTAACCTGCATGACATTGGTCATTTAATACTACAGTCTGGAATGAAGAAGTAACTATACATGGATACTATAGTGATATTTATATCATTACGTTGTAATTGGATTAATACTGAAGCAAACAATTAAATATACAATCAACATAATTTCATCATTACTTTATAAAAACAATTTAAAATATGCTCTGCGTACTTAGAGTAATTAAATAATAATGTTCAATTGCAGGTAGATACCTTAGCATTAGATAGTTCTATAATGCCATTGTGTGTGTGGCTGCAATTGAAAGGGTGGTTTGCATGGTATAGTGAAGTTATCAAGGAATACCCTATCACCACCTAGTGGAGAGTTATAAATTGCTATATTAATGGTGATCCAAAAAAAGCCTTCATTATAAATCAACCTTGAACAAATATTGATGCATTTCAAACCGCACATGATAGTCACTTCAGGATTAATTGAAGATATCTTCATTGACCTCAAGCATAAATCTTCACAGTCTTCATTATTCACTAATGATGTAGTCTTGTCCATGACTCCATTACTGCGTTATGTTATGATGAATGTGGTGATGTTATTTGTGTGCTACTTATGGGAAGACTTATTCTATCTCATGAGAAGCACTGCTATGACACAATATATATCATTTGCTGTGTTGCTTGGGACATCTGTGGTTTTTAGCTATCTGGGGTATACAGTAATTTCAGCCAGATAACCACCAGCCCTATAATGAGGAACAGGAATGGTAAATGTTCCTTACTATTGTACTGTGTAAAGGGCTAAGGTGGAAAGTTACAACTTGTCATGTTAATTATTTAAGCACTTCTACATGTTAATTATGTGAACACTATTTAAAAAAGAATCCTATTTCTCAAAAGCCATCTTTTATTTTGAATCAGGCATGAAAAGGGTTATCCCCTTAACGTGGAAAGATGCAGATCTTTCCAAACAGAAACAAAGAGATCCTCAAGGATTTATTTCTTACTATGTTATTATGAATGAATTTCACATGGGAATAAAGAACAACCTGAGTCTGCAGAGATTGTGAAGTGAAGTGGGGCTTTCTGGAGAGACACATATCCATGTGTAGCTGTAGCAACGTAGAAAGATGGTAGTATTGTGAGGTGAGAGTAGAAAGTGGGCTCAACAGTCAAAAGGAAGTGACGAGGCATGCAGTTTAGGGGTAACGGCGAAAACAACAGTGTCACGGTTAGCACTCGCAGGACTGGACCCAATTGCGGAGGAAAGGCAGGCTTGCTCTCTGTCACAGCAGTCGCTGGCTCTCACCCAACCCGGGAGCAGCGGAAGGTGGCCTCAGTCACAGAGAGCGCTGACTATAGCTGGACCATAGGAGCGGAGGGCGACAGATTCCCCATGAAGAAACAGAAACGAGGTCAGACATAGAAAAACCAACACAGCCTCAGAGGAACGACTGAGCCACACCACGAAACAAATCATTCACTCCAACGCAATGACTCTGCTGAGGCACTGACTGAGAGTCCTTTTTAAGTAATCATAGAACGTGGCAAACATGTGCCAGTCACAATTAACTCGACAAGATTAAACCAGAAACACAAGGGCTTAGCAGTTCCATTTGAGTTAACAATTAGCAAATACAGGTGCTCAAGAAAAATGAAAGATCAACAATCTATGGAAGGTTGCATAGGTCCACAGGGCTCATACCAGAAAGATTGCACATGAGGTTCTTGACATTGCTGGTCTAACAGTGGATTATATACATCTATAACTCTCTAAATTAAAAGCTTTCTTTCTAATACATGTTTACAATTTACATGACACCAATTTACATTCCTGCTATCCTGCTATTTGATAATGTAAGAATGTTACATGTTTGTCAGTATTCATTTCACAACCTATTGCAGTTTTGCTTCAACCTCATTTTTAGCAGAACCGATCATTTATTTTTGTAATTGTGTTATATATACCTTTCCACCATATGTGGCGCAGCAACTCTAAAAACCATAGTAAAGTTTCAAGATAACTTTTGAATCTTCCTAAATGTACCCAGCAAGTTATGATTGTTTAATCTGCTCCACATTGCCTGTGCATTGAATGTAATATTTTTATTAATTATGGTCTCCTCATGATACTTCAACTAACTAATCATTTTCCCTTCTTTCAGCACATGTAGTGTACCATCTCTATTAACTTAAAATTATTTAATTGCCTGCCAAGTGATTTTGTTAAAACAAATGTTTAGATACATTTTCCGGCTCTGCCAGATAACAAATTTCAGCAAATCTGATAAATTTGCATTTAGAAGTAGTAGCAAAATTAGCTGGGCAATTTGGGTACTTTAAAAACTGATGGATTAAAAGCACCTTTTAAAAATTCTCAAGGACACTAGTCTCTGCCATTCAAATTGTACCTCCCATGATAGTTACCAGTTTTCTACATTTTTAATTCAGCCACATGTTCTAAATAGAACCTCTGTGCCTTTCTCTCTGAGTTTCTGTAATTATGAATTCTGATGTGATAAATTTTTATGTAAGTCCTAAATAAGCTACATTTTAGAAAAGTATTTCTCAACAAATTTTGAAGAGACTTATCATACGCATTAGTTATTGTCATAGACAAATTATAGAGCTAACTTTGCAATTAACCATTTTGGATAATGTTATTTTGCTTTTAGTTTGGTTAAGGAATCCAAGCCAACTTTCTTAAAAGGGAGGAAATGTGGAGGAAGATCTATAATGATTACAGTCTTCAAGTATGTATATTTTTATGGACAGGCTGTGAGTTGTGTAAGATAAAATGTAATAGTTAAACTCTAAAAAGAAAAGAAGCACATAGCCTAACTCCAAATCAGAGATTTTGTATACTGTCTGTCTTGCATAGAAAGAAGTCAAGATAAAATCAGACCAACTTTGAACTATATAGATAGTCAATGAAATAGAGTTTTAAAAAATGAATCATTAAGTCAGATGCATTAAAATGTAATGGACAATTAATAATGTCTGCTTTAACATACTGAATGTACAGCTGGCATGTTTATAAAATTCTCAACCATGGTTGGAAAAATAACAGTGAATATGGAATACATTGCAACAATATGCAAGCCATCAGCTCTTTATTTTGATTCAATGAACACTTCAGCCTTGAGCATTTGGTTTGAGATTGATTTCAATTTTATTGTCAACTTGAATAGGATTTCATCTACGTGACATTTTATGGTGCTATAATAAGAACAGAGGGCATTTTAATACTTGTTATCTGTTTTATTTGAGGCACTATCAATTCCCTCTGGAGGAGTTTATCCATTACTTGTAGAGCCCATTAATGAGACAAAGGTTTAACTAAGTATATTAGCAGCTGCAGGAACATGAACTCATTTTTAGCAACTTGTCAAATAATTGATAGGTTTACAGTTCCATAAATTAATGACATTATGTATTAGATAAATACAAAAGCTACTGGTGTGTGTTTATTCTGCTTGGACACATTCCTATTATTTCTGAGAATTCATATTTTTTGACTACTTTAAGGTCTAATAAACCACAGACATAGTCAATTTAAATACCATTATCAACTATCATTCAATTATACTATAATATACTATATTAACTCCGAACTATGGTTTTTGAACAGCATTTGCTGATGACACCAAAATTGGTGGTGCAGTGGAAGAAGATTCAAAAGTTAAAAGTAAATTTATTATCAAAGTACATATGTCACCATATACAAGTCTGGCAACACACACCAAATGCTGGTGGAACGCAGCAGGCCAGGCAGCATCGATAGGGAGAAGCGCTGTTGACGTTTCAGGCCAAGACCCTTCATCAGGACTAACTGAAAGGAAAGATAGTAAGAGATCTCTCTTGGTGTTCTGCTGTGTTCCACCAGCATTTTGTGTGTATTGCTTGAATTTCCAGCATCTGCAGATTTCCTCGCATTTGATATACAACTCTGGGATTTGTTTTCTTGCGGGCATAGATAGTAAATTCAAGAAACACAATAGAATCAATGAAAGATGACACCCAACAGGACGGACAAATAATCAATGTGCAAAGGACAACAATAAGAAAGAGAAAAAAATAATAAAGCAATAAATATTGATAACAAGAGATGAGAATTCCTTGAAAGTGAGTCCATAGGCTGTAGGAACAGTTCAGTGATGAGCCGAGTGAAGTTACTCCCGCTGGTTCAAGAGCCTGACGGTTGAAGGGTAATAATTGTTCCTGAACCTGGTGGTGTGGGTCCTGAGGCTCCTGTACCTTCTTCCTGAAGGCAGCAGCGAGAAGAGAGCGTGATCTGTATGGCGGGGGTGTCTGACAATGGATGCTGCTTTCCTGGGGCAGTGCTCTGTAGATGTTCTCAGTGGTGGGGAGGGCTTTAGCCATGATGGACTGGGCCATATCCACCACTTTTTATAGGATTTTACATTTGAAGTTTGCAAATGTCTGAGGAAGCAGAGGTGATGCTATGCTTTCTTTGTAATTGCACCGACATGCTGGAGCCAGGAAATTATAACTAAGTTGCTAACCTTCTCCTCCTCTGATCTTCCTGAAGTTCATAATCATTTCCTTGGTCTTGCTGACATTGAGTGAGTGATTGTTATTGTAAAACCACTCAGCCAGATTTTCCAGCTCCTTCTTACATGCTGGTTCGTCACTATAAGAGGTGAATGATAAGTTCGTGGCCTAAGGTAGAAGAAATCAATTTTAGAAAACCTAGCTCATTTATTTTTCCTACAGTTACACACTTAGTCCAGCGGTCATGGAGCATATGGATCCCTTCTTTGTAGAAGTTGGCGCCTTGGACCTCCAGAAGTGGTCCACAGCATAGGGTGATTGATTTCATGGCCTAAGGTAGAAGGAGATGAGTTATTAACTTCAAACTTCCTGCATTTTCACTTAAAGAGTTGAGCTGCATGTGCATGTAATGAGAGCTGTATAACTCATCTCCTTCCACTCTGGGCCACAAACTTATCAATCACCCCGCTGTGGATCACTTCTACAAAGAAGGGATCCGTTTGCTCCACGACCGCTGGTCTAAGTGTGTACTTGTAGGAGGAGACTATGTTGAAAAATAAATGTGCCAGGTTTTCTAAAACTGACTCCTTCTACCTTAGACCACAAACTTATCAATCATCACTCGTATCTTTGATTTGGCCAACAGCACTGGGGTTGTCAGGAAAATTTAAGTATGGCATTGGAGTTGTGCTTAGCTTTCCAGTCATAACTATAAAGCGAGTTGAGCAGAGGGCTAAGCACACAGCTTAGGCGCACCTGAGCTGATAGAGGTTGTGGAGGAGATGTTGTTGCCAGTCTGAATTGACTGGGATCTGCAAGTAAGGAAATCGAAGATCCAATTGCACAAAGAGGTATTGAGGCCAAGCTCTTGAGGTTTATTGACTATTTTTGAGGAGATGATAGTGTTGAATGCTGAGCTGTAATCAATAAGGAGCATTCTATTGTATGCACCTTTGCTGTCCAGGTGTTCCCGGGTTGAGTGAAGAACCGGTGAAATGGCATCTGCTGTGGACCTGTTGTTCCGGTAGGCGAACTGGAGAAGATCCTTCTCAGGCAGGAGTTGATATGTTTCATCAGCAACTTCTCAAAGGACTTTATCAAAGGTCACAGGACTTCATTGCAGAAAAGAAGGTTGCCTAAGGTTACAACAGGATACACACTCAGCGGCCACTTTATTAAATGCCTCCTGTACCTACTAAAATGGCCACTGAGTGTATGTTTGTAGTCTACTGCTGCTGTAACTCATCCACTTCAACATTCGAAGAGTGTGCTTTCAGAGATGTTCTTTTGCACACCAATGTTGCAACATGCGGTTTTTTGAGTTACTGCCACCTTCCTGTCAGTTTGAACCAGTCTGGCCATTCTCCTCTGATCTCTTTCATCAACAAGGCATTTTCTTATCATGCTCACTGGGTGTTTTTATTTTGCTTTTCGGACCATTCTCTGTAAATTCTAGAGACTGTTGTGCGTGACAGTCCCAGAGATCAGCAGTTTCTGAGAATTCTGGTACCAACAATCGCTCTCCAGTCTAAGTCACTTATATTAGGTATTTAAAATTTCAGTAATATTTGAGTAATCTTGTATATATATATTGTTTAATTAAGCATTCTTGTTCGTTTAAATAATTCACCATGGATTGCATATGCCAATCACACTACCATGTGATACATGTGTGCCTCACTTAAAGTAAACTCAAAGTTGACCTACATTCCTGGACTCCCGTGTTTTCCTCTGAATTAGATTAATGTTTTGAAGTTGTAAAACATAACTCCACATTTCCACATTTTTCCACAGAGTGTTTGGACCGAACAACAGATGAAACTTTTGACCATGTCTGCATTGTGTTGCTGCAGATGATTGGCTGAGTAGATATTTGCATTAACGAGCAGGTGTAATGTGTCCACTGAGCGTAGATCAACTTGACAGATAGAATTGAACTCAGACAAATGTGAAGTGATGTATTTTGAGAAGGTAAACCACAACAAGGCATAGACAGAGGAATAACAAGGCTCTGGAGATCATTGTAGTACAGAGAATGAGGGATACAGGCACAATATAGTATTAATGGAAAGACTGTTGGCAGTGTGGAGGATCAGAGGGATTTTGGGGTCTGAGTCCATAGGACACTCAAAGCAGCTGCACAAGTTGACTCTGTGGTTAAGAAGGTGTACGGTGTATTGGCCTTCATCAATCATGGAATCGAATTTAGGAGCCGAGAGGTAATGTTGCAACTCGATAGGACCCTGGTCAGACCCCACTTGGAGTACTGTGCTCAGCTTTGGTTGCCTCACTACAGGAAGGATGTGGAAGCATAGAAAGTATGCAGAGGAGATTTACAAGGATGTTGCCTGGATTGGGGAGCATGCCTTATGAAGGCAGGTTGAGTGAACTCGGCCTTTTCTCCTTGGAGTGACGGAGGATGAGAGGTGACCTGACAGAGGTGTATAAGATGATGAGAGGCATCGATCGTGTGGATAGTTAGAGGCTTTTTCTCAGGGCTGAAATGGTTGCCACAAGAGGACACAGGTTTAAGGTGCTGGGGAGTAGATACAGAGGAGACGTCAGTGGAAAGTTTTTTACGCAGAGTGGTGAGTGCATGGAATGGGCTGCCGGCAACGATGGTGGAGGTGGATACGATAGGGTCTTTTCAGAGTCTTTTGGATAGGTACAAGGAATTTAGAAAACTAGAGAGCTATGGGTAACCCTAGTAAATTCTAAGGTAGGGACATGTTTGGCGCAGCTTTGTGGGCTGAAGGGCCTGTATTGCGCAGTATTGCACATAGTTTACAGAAAGCAGTGACACATGTAGACAAACGGCAAAATACTTACCTATGTTGAACAGGGCACTGAGCAGAAGAGTTGGGATGTCATGTTACAGTTGTACGAGACAATAGTAAGACTCCAACTCCAGTTCTGGTTGCTATAACGTAGGAAGGATGGGACTACGCAGAAGGTATTCAACAGTATAGAAAAGATTCACAAGGATGATGCTGGGACAGGAGTCCTGATTGTTATAAGGAAAGACTGGATAGGCTGAGACTGTAGTGATATTGACCATATTTGACTTACTGAGGTAGATAAAATCATAAGAGACATAGATAAAGTGGATGGTGGCAGTCTTTTACACAGGGTAGGGGAATCTAAAATTAGAGGATATATACAGTAAACTTAAAATGAGAGGGGAAAGATTTAAAGGGGATTTAAAGGCAGAAGTTTTAAAGATGTATAGAATGAGCTACTGAAGGAAATACAATTCTAGTGTTTCAAAAGATTGGAAAGGGCCAACACAGGGAAATGGGACTATCTTAGTTAAGCACATTGATCAGCTTAGACAAGCTTGGCTGAGGGATTCGCTTTTGTTCTGTATAACTCTGAGTCCACAACATCAACACTATTGCAGAGTATTGAAGAGAACACAATGAAGAGGTTCCACGGCCCTGCGAACCTGGAAAGGACTCAGCCATACCGTTTTCTCATTTTAATAAGCAGCTCGGTATTGCAGGCATTATTCCAAGCTATCTTTTTGAGCATGCTTCAACAGCAAGTTTGACAAATAATTTGGGATAGTAAGGACAAACCAAGAATATTGGAAAATAATCTAATTAGCCTGGGACATGACAGCAATCTTATTGTTCCTGGAGTTGAATAATTAGCCCAGGTTTCTAATCTGTTTGTTCTTTAATGGACAGAAAATTAGAAACGTGGGCATTAATAGACATTACAGAAACATTTATTTGTGTAGATTTAAATTTAAAATTGTGTAGATGAGTCTTACTCTCTGTGAACATTGTACAAATCCTTGCAATCAAGAATAGTGTTGGCCCAGTGTTTAAAGTACCGTACTAGTGATCCCGGTTACCTGGAGTAACAATTCAATGATCTGAGGCCAAAACCCTCCATGACAGTTGAATAATTTAAATTCAAATAATCTGGATCTTTTGTTTAGAAATACAAAACCAATGCTGTAAGAACAAAAGAAATAGGATCAGAAGTAGGCTATCTGGCCCATTGAGCTGTTCAATAATATAATGGCTGATTTGATCATGGACTCATCTCCACCTATCTGCCTTTTCCTCATAACCCTTAATTCCCCTACTATGCAAAAATCTATCCAACTTTGTCTCAAGTATATTTATCAAGGTAGCCTCCACTGCTTCATTGGGCAGAGAGTTACACAGACTCACCACTAGATGTGGTTTATACCAATATTCATGGAACTTACAAGGCAATGCCCCACCCTCACCTTGGATACTCAGACCACATTGTGGTAAACTATGTGTATACCTGTCTGGACATGCCCCCCCCCCCCCCCCGCTGACTGCTCCTGTGGCTCCTCCCACAGACCCCTGTATAAAGGCGATTGGAGGCACTGCTCCTCCCTCGGTCTCCGAGATGCCGTCCTCTGTTTAGCTGCTAATAAAAGCCTATCATTCACCTCCCGTCTCCTGAGGGTTATTGATGGTGCATCAGACATATCCATTTTGCTAATCCCTACAAACAAGCCGTTGGTTACATGGGTCAAACCATTTTGAAGAAAGATCTGAAGATGCCACTTCAGCACTGTGGGACTGCTTTGAAAACACGGACTCAGCATATTCAGAGAGGCAGCTACCTGTGATCGTCGCATCTACATGGATGAATATGCGAGGTCCGTGACTGGCTAAATAAGAAAGAGTATCGACGACGTTACCATGATTAGACACTACACAGCCAGGGAAAACCACAAACCATGGCTGATTCAGAGGTTCAGGCAAGCTCAGGGATGGGGATGCTGCCCTCAAATCAGGGTTCACGACAACTCTGTGGTCAGCAAGGGCCTCGTCTCTCATACCTTCAGGAAGGCAAAGCGTGAGTACGCACAGAAACATCCACTGACACCTGGGACACACAGCGCATGTGGTAAGGTATGCAAACCTTAACCGATTGCAAGTCCACCTTACGTGTCAATGACAGCAACACCTCCGTTCCTGATAGGCTGAACATGGTTTGACCAACTGAATGATGTCACATTGACAAAAGCCCACTCTCTTCCTGAGGAGCAACCACCTTGTCTGGCTGCAGTCGAGGTGAGGAGAGCCCTAGCCAGGGTAAACCGATGCAAAGCTGCAGAGTCAGGAGACATACCTGCTCAGGCGCTAAAGGACTAGGTGGGCCAGCTAATAGAGGTATTAACGGATAACTTTAAGATCTCTCTGAAACAGTCCACTGTCTCTGCAGGCTTCAAGACAGCCACCTTCATTCCGGTGCCCAAGAGAGCAACAGCAACTGTCCAAAACAATTACCACCCAGCGGCACTGACATCAGCAATCAGAAAGTGCTTTGAGTGGCCGGTAATGAAATGAAACCCCACCTTCCAGCTACGCTGGACCCTTTCCAGTTCATCAGCTGCTCAAACCAGCCCACTGACGATGCCACAGCCTCGGCCTTCCGCTCCATCCTCTCCCACCTAGAAAATGATGCCTCTTATGCCAAGATATTGTTCATCAACTTCAGCTTGGTGCTGAACATAAGCATTACCAGAAGCTGGTGGGTAAACTGTTCTCGTTGGGCTCAACAACTCTCTCTGTAACTGGATCTTGGACTCCTTGATGGAAAGACCCCACTCTGTCCAAGTTGGCAACAACATTTCAAGCTCCGTCACACTGGGCACTGGTCCCCCCACTCCACGAAAGTTTCAGTGCTCAGTCCACTGCTGTTCACGTTGCTGACTCCCAACTGCACTGCTAGATTCAACTCAAATTACAACAAGTTCACTGATGATAGTACAATGACTCAAAATTTAAAGTTCTAAGTAAAATTTATTATCAGTGTACATACATGTCACTACATGCAACCCTGAGGCTCTTTCTCTGCAGGCATACTTAGCAAATCTATAGAGCAGAAACTGTAAACAGGATCTGTAACCTGTAAGCAAACTATGCAAATGTAGATAATAAATTAAAAGCAATAAATACCAAGCATGAAATAACAAGATAAACGAGTCCTTAACTGAGTGTAATTATCCCCTTTTGTTCAAGAACTTGAAGCTGGTGGTGAAATCCTGAGGCGTCCTGTACAGTGAGGAGTATGGCCTGGCCAATGAGGATCTTTGATGATGCTGACTTTCTATGGTGACTTTTCATGTAGACGTGCTCAATGGTTGGGAGGGCTTTACCCGCAGAGCTGAATCCTCTACCTTCTGTAGGATTTTTTGCTCAAAGGCTTTGGTGCTCCCGCACCAGGCTTTAATGCAGCAGGTCAACACGCTTTCTGCCACACATCTCCAGAAGTTTGCCAAGGTTCTTGATGACATCCCAGTGCTCCGCAGACAATGGTTGGCCACGTCAGCAGCAGTGATGAGCGGGATACAGAGAGGAGGTAGAGAGGCTCCTCGATTAATGAAAGAACAACAAGAGAAGCCTGGACAAGACAAAAGAGATGATGGTGGGCTTCCGGAAGGTCGATCACTCTCTGTTACACATTAATGGCTCTGCCGTGGAGGGAGTGACGAGCTCAAAGTTCTTTGTTGTGTTCACAATGGACCACCTAACCTGGACCCGTGCACCTCCTCACTAGATCCAGAACGTGCTGCAGCATCTACACTTTCTGAGGAGATTGAGATGTCCAAGGCTCCCCGCCCGCATGCTGACAAATTTCAAGTGCCCGGTCTGGCTGCATCATTTGTGGTATGGAAGCTGCAAAGCATTGGAGCACAAGACCCTACAGAGGACAGTAAAATCCACTGAGAGGATCATCGGGGTCTCCCTCCCCCTACATGTGACATTTAGAGAGAGCATTGCAGACAAAAGGCCCAAGGGATTGTTGAGGATCCCTACCACCCACCTCACAAACTCTTTGATCCACTACCATCAGGAAGGAGGTATAGTGGCATCAGTACTAGGACTGTCAAACTGGGTAACAGCTCTTTCTTCAGGCTGTGAGTCTAGAGTATCCTATTACCATTGAGGTCTCGTCACCAGGGCAGCAAGCTGTTTACTGTTTACCTCTGCTGCACTTTACTACATGCATTTTGAATTATATTTTATAAGTTTATTTATAGTTTAATACTTTGGTTTATGCACTGTGTGTGATATATGTTGTTTGGGTGCATGGTAGTCTGGAGGAACGATACTTCATTTACTTGTATATATGTACAGATGACAATAAACTTGAAATAAAAAACACTCCAATGCAAGTACCTTGAAATTACTGTGGAAAATATCAGAAAGGATAATGATTCGGAAATAACGGTGGAACAATTCACAAGGGTTGTTCTGCAAGTAGACAAGGTAATGAAGAAGGCTTTTGAAATATTGCCCTTCTTCAGTCATAGCACCGAGTTTCGGAGTACAAACATTATGTAAGCCATTGGTGAAGTTGCACTTGGGGTTTTCTGTACCGTTCAGGCCAGGCTTTATCAAACTGGAGAGTGTGCCAAAGAGATTTATGAGGATGCTACCTGGGCTAGAAGGTTTGAGCTACAGGGAGAGGTTGGCCATGTTGCACCTTTATTTCATAGAAGAATGAGGGAGACAAATAAAATCATAAGGGGTATGGATAGGATGAATGGTCATAGATTGTTCCCCAGGATTGAGGAGACCAAAGCTATGGGGCACAAGTACAAGATAAGAGGGGAATGGTTTAAAAGTGAGCTGAGAGGCAATTCTTTACACAGAGGGTACTGAGTATCTGGAATGAGCTGTCAGAGGAAGTGGTTGAGATAGGTACAATTGCAATATCTAGGAGGCATTTGGTTAAGTACAAGGAGGGGAGGGACTTAATGTATTATGGGCCACATGTAGGCAACTGGGACAAGCAGGGAGGATGTTGTGTTCAGCATAGACCAGATGGGCTGAATGGTCTGTTTCCATGCTGTATAAATCTATGACTCTAAGAATATTGTCATGTATCAGGGACAATATTTCTTTGAGCTAGAGCATCACTTATGCAGCTGTGATTAATAAACATCAAGAAAAGGCCCCATGTTTCTTAGAAACTGGAAAGAATCCATTCTTTCTATCTCATTGTAATAAGCAGATAGCCAATACAGGTATTGTTCCAAGCCGTCCTTTTGACTATCTAATATCCACAAATCTGTGTTGTCCACTGCTGCTGTTTAAACAAATTCAGCAACTATTTGGATTCCAAATGAGCAGGCTGAGGACTATACAATTTGTGTTTTAGTCATTGAGTCAAGTGGTGTAGTGGCAAGATACAGAAGTAGATTGTCAGGTCTTTCTTCCTCGCAGATACTGCTGCTGCCCAGGTTCGGACCCAGCTGGGTTTGAACTCTGGACCATCTGCCTTGAAGTCCAGTGCTGATGCCACCACACCACCAGCCAGCCCATATCATTCATCTTCTGTATTCTCTGAAGATCCTCCCACTGAGTTTATGCTCACAGTTCTGTTAAACTCACAATGATCTGCAGGTATTTCTCCAGTGTCTCCTTGGAAAAACTTTCACTCTTGTCCTTTCAATCATACAGTCAAGGAAAGTGTTCCAGGAACAGGGAACAGTGTAATAGTCTGGCTAATTGAAGGTAATTTCAAAGACATGGCACAAGCATAATGTATCAAGTGACCTCCTTTGGTCCTGTCAGGTACTTTGTTATTCTCTCCATGCAACAAGTATTCCAGACTCTCCCTCCACTGTAATCAAGAATACCTTTTATTAAAGAATGTGCAAATATTTTAAGACACTGTCCAGATTTCATTGAGAACCCCAAGAGTTTTGTATTTAATTTACGCAATTCTTTTTTATTACATTTCCACACTGCTTTAAATTCAAGGGATGTTAACAAACTTGTTTCTCTGGAAATGTTTTCCATGCAGAAATGGATACAAGTCAATTCTGAGTTTGCTGGCATTTCAACAAACATTTTTATTAATTTAAGCACTTGTTAAACCTATTAAATTATAGTAAGTGAAAGGTGTTCACATCTATTACAACAAAACCTTCAGTGTTTAAGAATGCCTAAGAACCTAATTGGGGCCCAGTGTTAATCTCCTCTGTGTGTTTAGCCAGCACAGGAGGCTTTTATCATTTGTCATTCATTCATCGCCTTCTGTAGAAGTGCTAAAATATCATTCTCAAAGGTTGCTTAGCTATCAGCTTTAGTCTCCACAGATCAAGAATAAAATATATTTCAAATTAACTTTATAGCTGCCAAGTTAGCAAGCACGGAAACAACATTTATCTCAATTTCCACAAATAATAGCTAATCCATGTTTGAAAGGATAAAAAGCAAAATAATACCTGAATGAAGATTTCATTGACAATGAGGCTCTGCTTTACTGACTTTTAGTTCACCAAAAGTAACAGCACAAGGAAAAGAGGTCCCAGAGGTATTCTGAAAATAAGACTATGTGTCAAACCATTGATATTTACATGCCGGAGCTTTATTTTACAATGTGTTTTAGTGAGGCTATTTTTATTATTAATTTTGTTGTAGGCTTTGAAGTGTTTTACAGATGTACACCCTACAGCATATTGCGCTTGTGGCGGAGGGAGAGACAGTTTTGGGTGTCTTCTTGGTTGCCTGCCAGTTGGGCTTCTTTGTCTTGGATGAGGTCAACCTTGTTGAGCTTTGTTGGATCAGCACACGTTCAGTTAAACAGAGCATATTTTGCCACATCCTTGAGTTGTGTCTTGTTGGTGATGGAGAGGAAATTAGATGTGTCACACACCACGATCTCCTATCTCGTCTTATAGCCATAGAATCTATAGCATGTGGTTATCCAAGTTATAATTCTGACCAATTAATGGGGGAATTCAGAGAGGCTAATGCCACTGAATATGATATAGACGTTTCCAACTCTGATGAGGGTTTTTTGCCCAGAGAAATAGCCCTATTTCTCTTTCCCAATTGTTGAGACCTCTTGAATGCTTAATCATTCAGTTACCACTAATATTGCATAATAAATATCAAATATCAAGGTTTAAGCAGCTTTAAAAATCAGTAACATAAGCTTTATTTTATAGTGAAAAGAGTTAACTGATAGCTAACAGTATGGTCTAAGAACTGTCCTGAATTTTTCCTGTCTTATTCTTTAAAAACACACTTTGTAGCATAATTTACAGCGGCTTCTCATTGATATGATGCAAGCAGAACTGCTGGAACTCTGAGGTAGCCTGTCCCAAGTGTATCTTCTGTAATTAGCAGTCCTGTGGCAAGCTTCACTGAAATTCCTGTACACTACTGCCAAGTGAACTAGAATATTCCAAAGTAGGAATGGTAGCAGTCAGCAGCAAGCTGTGCCTCTTAACATTCGGTGACCAGGTTTGTTAAAATAATGAGGAGCACTGAAAGGAGTACCTAGTAGGGGCAGCAGGAACCAGTCAGGATTGGCATGCTACAACTTGGGATGAGTGAGCTGTTGGATACAGTGTAGGATTAGTGGAGTTACAGCCAAAGTGCCTCAGGGGGTTTTCCACAAGGGAAGGGGTGCTGCAAAGGTACAAATGTGTTGATTGGCCATTAGGAGCAAACAGTCTCACTAAGATGAAGCATCCTCCTCCTCTAATTCACATCTGTCCAAACTTCTGCTCACCACTGGCCATTTGTTGCACCATATGCTTCTTCAATTTTTGGCAAATTGTTCTCCTTTGTGCATCGATTGTGAGGCCCCTTATTTCAAAGTAACCCATCTCCAGCCTAAAAAAAATTCTCAGATCTCACTCTTCCACAGTACAAGCTGTTCATGCCTGTTTCAGAAGTTAAAATAAACATGCAGCAGAAGATTAAAACTGAAGTCATGGAATGTTAACTCTGCTTAAACCATGATCTATCCAACAAATAAGTAACTTTAAAACTACAGATAGCTGTTAGTCAAGCAGAGAGCTTCTCCTAAATCCATTTTTTTGGGATGTTGCATTACAGGCATGTTTATTGCTACCCTTAATTGACCTCAACAAGGTAGCGATAAGTAGCCATCTTGATCTTTGCACTCCATAAAACCGTAAGATGTTAGATCCATAAGATGAAGGCCACCAGGTCCACTAAGTCTGCTCTGATTTATTATCTATCACAACCCCATTCCCCTGCCTGCTCCCCCTAACTTTTGGTTCTTTTACTAATCGAGACCCTATCAACCTCTGCTTTAAACATAGTCATTATAAACATGCCCCACAGCAATGTTGGTTAGAGGTTTCCAGGATTTAGACCCAGGGACTATCAAGGTTCTATGATATAATTCTACATCATAGAAATCTATGGCCCAGAAAGGAAACCAAAGGACATGATGTTCCACGGTACTTTGCGACCTTGTCCTTCTTGGTGGTAGAGACTGTGGTTTGGAAAGTGCTATAATTCTCATGTGTTTCGGAGATGGCTCAGGTTGCAGCTAGGGTGATATAGGAAAAGATCATTTAGAATGGTGGATGGAGACCTATTAATCTAGTTGTGTTGGAGATGCACTAATCCAGGAGGATATTCCACCATGCTCTTTACTTGTGCCACATGCTTGATAGACAGGTATTGAGGGGTCACGTGGTGTCAGTATCCTGATTATCCTTGCCGCAGGGTGTCCGGCACCTGACCTCATTTCGTAGCCACGTTATTTAGGTGGCCAATCCAGCTGAGGGTTCAACCCAGATGTGGAAAGAAACCTGTTCATTGGGGGGTTATCATTGCTTGGCACTTTCTGAGCTGTGTAGCCTCCTTTGTACTGTAACAGGCCTGCAGTTCTGTGTTTCTATGATTCAATATTAGGAACATCTTATCTCATCAGTCTCCATCCAATTTTGAGATAAAAGCACAAACAAACCTTACTAATCTACAGTCTTATTAATTTTGTTAAGTTACAAAGCTTGCTGGTCGAGATCTACTGATAAGATGGTTGTGGATGAGATTTCTGTGATAACAATGTTGATTACCTTCTTATAAATATGTACATTCCCATGCAACCCCCTTATGAAGAAGAACATGGTCAGAGCTGGTGTGATTCTTACATGTAATATCCTAATTGAACACTAGAGCATACTGCAAAGGCTGAGTAGATCAATTCTCTTTCTTATGTTCCATTGAGATACAGGAATTAATTCTTCCCATTTCATTATTTCACTTTTCATCAATCACTTTCAATGCATGGCTGCAATATTTCTCAATTTGCTACACCTAGAACCCAGACTCCCTTCTTCTTTAGTTAATGTAATGAAAATAAAAGTAAAAAGATAAAAATTGTGATTAAGAATCATTGATCTGAAAATTAGCTGTTTCTTTTTCCAAAGATGCTGTCTGACTTGAGTGCTTTCAGCATTTTCTATTTTATTTCAGGTTTTCAATGTGAGGAGACTTTTTACTTTTCAATTAAAATTCCACAATAATGTGTCTGAAATTTACTGACTTTGTCTTGATGTTTCGATTTGTTCTGATAGATGGTAAATGTGCTCCTGGACAAATTTTCATTGGTCATTGCAAGAATCCCACTCACAAGGACATTAAATGGAAGTTGTGGTTCTCATTGTAATTCTATTTAACGCATGTCTTTTAGAATTGCAAATTTTCATTCTACAATTTAATACAATTTTCCATTTCCCACTCCAAACTTCAGGTAGCATATGTTCTTTTTCTGCTAATAATTAGCTTCCTAGTAAGTCAGAACTGAAATGTATATATAAAAGGATCATTTTATGTGAACATAACTTTATATCTTGACAAATTCAGTACCCCTCTGCGAACTGTCTCCTTTCTGAACGACTTCTTGAGACTAAAACTGATGATTAATTTAATTGTAATCTTTGATACAGCTCCTCTAATGACAAAAGATGGTTCCAAATTCTCATGCATAAACAGCAATCAATTAGAAAATATGTCTAGCTTAACAATAACAGCATCTCAGGGGAAAAAAAAGCAGAGATATTGTCTCTAGACAAAGTTCCCTTATTAGAATTGGAAAAGACAGGAAGTAAGTTTGTTTTAAATTGCAGTGAGGATGGAGGAGCAATGGTTAAAAAACATAGGGAATATTTTTGACAGGGTGAATCCAGGGTTACAGAGATGATAGGCCAACTGCTTGATAGGTTAATGAGAACATTCGTAGAGAGAGAACACAAATGAAGGAAGATATAAAAGTTATGAATTGCAGATCAATATGAAATGCTCATTTGGCAATGGATTCTCAACCTGAACTATTAATTATAATTCTCTTTCTAAAGATGCTGTCAGACTTGTTCAGTTTTCCTGGCATTTTCTGTTTTTATTTCAATTTTCCAGTTGGGTTTCGTCTTCCAGTCAACATGCTCTTTAACAATTCTCATGAAGAGTGTTGACTCAAGTTTTCTCTCTACTGATGCTGCTTGACCGGCTGCAAACATATTGAATTTTGAATTTGTTTTCCAACATCTGTAGTTTGTGATCCAAGCCCTAATGGACAGGACTTTACATTCCGGATGATATTTTGGTGACAACAGGTGCGCAGTTAATTGTGGAATTAAGAAAAGTTCTGTTTGAGTTACTCACCTTCTCCTCAAGTACTCCTACTGCAAAACTTCAGTGAAAGACTTGAGATTCAAATTAATTGAATAGTTTGAACAAGGCGAAATTAAACCATGGCTAAATACCAAACTCACAGAGAAAATATTTGAGCACATTTCTCTTTTGTCACCCATATGTTGTCTTGTATGACCCTTTAATCTTCCTTTATTCAAAGCCAAAACAGTCCCTCTGATCTCTTGATTCTGTTCTAATGTCTCCAAAAACTTTCTTTAGTCTGGCTCTGAATTCCTCCTTGCTTCTTGATCATATCCCTCTACCAGAACTATTTATTTCCCAATGAATCCAATCATCCTTCAATTTTCCCACTTCACTCCTCACTCCAGTCTCCCTTGTCTACCACCAGGCCAACAAAACTTCTGAGCTCCCCTAATCTCCCATTATTCTCTCCAATCTTCTCACACTGTAACCACCTCCACAAATTGATCTTCTGCACAAGCCATAATCTTTTCCTCCCACCTTTTTTCTCTCTTTACATCTTTCTGCATTCTTTTCTTCCAACCATCTATCACTTGACCAATGTTTCCATCTCTCCACCCTTCTGGTCTGTCTCCCTGATCATCTTCCACCCTGCAATTTTATCTCCACTATACAGCCTTGATTTTCCCATTCTCAATTGACTGCCATCAATATATTATCAGTATCAGGTTTGTTATCACCGGCATGTGTCATGACAGCAGCAGTTCAACGCATTACATAATATAGAAGAATGAATGAATGAATGAATAAATAAACAAATAAATAAATAAATAAATAAAGCTATTACAGTACATGTATATTGAATAGATTAAGAACCGTGCAAAAACAGAAATAATATATATTTTAAAAGTGAGATAGTGTTCATGAGTTCAAAGTCCATTTAGAAATCGGATGGCAGAGGGGAAGAAGTTGTTCCTGAATCACTGAGTGTATGCCTTCAGGCTTCTGTACCTCCCACCTGATGGTAACAGTGAGAAAAGGGCATGCCCTGGGTGCTGAGGGTCCTTAATAATGAACCGGAGACACTGATCCTTGAAGATGTCCTGGGTCCATTGTAGGTTAGTACCCAAGATGGATCCGACTAAATTTATGACCCTCTGCAGCTTCTTTTGGTCCTGTGCAGTAGACCCCCTTACCAGACAGTGATGCAGCCTGTCAGAATGCTGTCCACAGTAGATGTTTTTGTGTGTTTTCATTGACATACCAAATCTCTTCAAATGAAGTATAGTCACTGTCTTGCCTTCTTTATAGCTGCATCGATATGTTGGGACCAGGTTAGGTCCTCGGAGATCTTCAGACACTGGAACTTGAAAATGCTCACTCTCTTTACTTCTGATCCCTCTATGAGGATTGGTGTATGTACCTTCGTCTTACCCTTCCTGAAGTCCACAATCAGCTCTTCTGTCTTACTCATGTTGAGTGCGAGGTTGTTGCTGCAACACTACTCCACTAGTTGGCATATCTCACTCCTGTACACTCTGTCGTGTTTCTATTGTCCAAGTGGTCTAAGGCCATGTGAAGAGCCATTAAGATTGTGTCTGCCATTGACCTATTGTGGCGATAGGAAAATTGCAGTGGGTCCATATGTATATGTGCAACTCTCTACATCAGTGTAAACATCAAGCTCTAACCTTTTCATCCAATACTATTTATTGTCCACCACAATACAAACTCTTTGATCCAAGACTCTCAACCATGGATGTTGCATCCTAGCATCTACATGATATGCAAGTCAGGCAATTCAATATGCTGTTGCCCAGGCAACAGGCTCCCTCTCTCCATGCAGCGGATGAATTTAAAGGAACAGCAGTTGACAAATACAGTTTGGTCATCACAGGAGTTGCCAGTCAACATTGAGCTCGAAGTAGGACTGCCTTACTGATTCCAACTCTAGATTTTCCCTCAGGGATTACTCCCGAACTCCCAGCCCTGAGTGGGTGTAGCTTCAAGGCAGTGGAGGTTTGAGATCAGAGTTTTCCTTCTCTTAGTTGAGTTGCCAACCATGGCTGATGAAGCAATTAGTTTTAAGGCATCAATAACCCACTTTTGCTCCTACTTCTTTCAGTAGAAGTGGTTCCATTGGCCTTAGTACTGTAGCTAAGCCACACATGACCAGGAGCTGGACTTGGACTATTTGAGATGAATGCCATTGGGAGCATTTAATAGATAGTAGGAGCTTATCCCACTACAACACCCTCTCCCTTCTAAAACAAACCTAAGGAACAAAATTCACTGATTAAAGTCCACTTAAAATAATCTCTCTTATCGATATGTAAATGCAAGCCTTTCAGATACCTTTTCTGATAGCTTAGGTATTGTTCAAACATTAGACCTCATGGTCCAAACCAATCTATGTCTTTTATTCCCACTTTTCATCCCAACTTATTTTCCTTGTCTTCATTTTGATTTCCGGTCATACTTTAGACTGCAACATAAATTATTCCTCTGATGTGTTCTATTTGACCAATTAAATTTAAAACCTTGTAAACAGATATTTCTAAACTGGGATTTGTGACTGTCCCCATGGATTACACTGCACATCCATTCCCCTCTTCTCTTGGATGCAGAGACAGCAAGGGAGGTAGATAAAGAAGCCTTTAGTGATGTTAACAAAGTTTAGTTAGAAAGTTCTTAAAATACATGCATCATGCCTCATGTATAGTGCCCCCTGTGATTCCCAGTCATCTCCTGGACTAACTTAGCACCTTAAAAGCAGCAATCTCCAAAGTCATCAGTTAATTCTGTGCAGACTGTGAGGGTGTTTGTGAGTGTGCACATTATACTGAAGTGAACAAGTGAAGGGTTCATTCAGGAAGGTTGGGACCATTGGCATAAAGCTTCCACATACTGTACACATTGTGTTGCAGCTCCAAATCTTTTCTCTTCCTCTTTCAACAACTCCTGTGAGCTTTTGATTCCCAGAAGTTAACAGAGGCAGGAAAAGGCTGCTCACACCCTCATTCATCACGCTATATGTGTTTGAGCCAAGAGTACAGAAACCTCACTATTTTCTCACGCACACACCACCTCAACACGGCTCCAACTGCATCTGTGAAATCACAATCCAGGTCTTCAGGGCTGAATTAATGAGCAGGGGAACTGACCTCATTTTGTGCATCTTCTCATTGTCATTCGCATCCTAGATCTCTTGGACTTCAGAGATCAAGTTTATTATCAGTGACATATGTCATGAGATTTGTTGCTTTGTGTCAGGGTGGACTGTTTCTTGTTTGGTGACGGCATCATGCAATATCTCAAGCACTTGATTATAGTTGGCCACTGGTGGTATGTAAACTGTAGTCAGGATCACAGACGAGAACTCTCTTGGTAAATAGAGTGGTCAGAATTTGATCATTAAGTGTTCAACTAAGAGGGATTACCAGTGTGATGTAACTGCCATATTGGGGCACCACTGAGAGTTTATCATGAAACACACACCTTCACCTCTTGCCTTTTTCAAATCAACTATTTGGTTCAACCTGTATATTGAGAAGCCTTCAGGTCTGTTCATTCTATCTTGCGTACTCTGAGTAAGCCAAGTCTTGGTAAAGCACAGAACACAACAAATTTTCATTTCCCCACATCAATCTTACCCTCGGGTCCTGAATTTTGTTCTCCAGTGACTGCACATTTGCTAACAAGATGCTGGGTAGAGGGGTTCTCATTCCTCTGTGTTTCAGCTTGGTTTGGAGACCCCCCTCCCTCCAACCTGCCTCACTTCTAGCAATGGTAATGAACCTTTGTCTGCCTGAAGGTGCTGTACCTGCTTGCTTAAGCGTTAAGTCTGCTTCGTCCTTCAGAAGATTGTGAAATCTGTAGTTCATTAAGTCAGTTCAAAAATACACTGCTTAAAGGGAAGTTACATGCTGCAGGTTGCAGTGAGGGTGGTTGAAAAGAGGTATGTTTAGAAGATTTGCAAGCAGCTCACAGGACATTGCCATGTTTCACCGGTGCCATCTTAACAAATTTCTTCAAATTTGCAAAAGTCCGCAAGCTGGTAAGTTAATTGACCACCAGAACTTGCCCCTGGTGTGTGGGTGAGTTGATGGAAATATGTGGAGAGTAGAAAAAGGGATTAAGGCAGGAAGAGTGTAAATGGTCATCATGGACTCAATGAGGCAAAGGGTTAACTTCTGTGTGCTGTATCCGTCTCTCTCTCTCTCATTCACTCTTTAACTCTGAGAAAGCACAGAGACAGGGAATGATGACTAAATATGAAACTGTGTTGTGCTGGGATACAATTAAGAAAGCACAACATGGATTTGAAACAATGAGCTCATCTAAGTGATGATGAAACTTATTAACATTCAACAATGTGCAACAACATGTCCACCACCTGCCGCTCTTCAAAACTGCTGGCATCTCCAACCGTTGAAGGGATTCTTCCTCCTGTCAAGATGGAATGACTCAAGCCTGTGGGTCTTTCCAAGCCCCAGAATGACATCAGGTAACGTGAAGTCCAGTTAGTAATGGGGCGAGCTTGGCACATCTGCAAACAATTTTCTGCTTCCTTCACACTTTACAATCAATAGCAGAGCGAACACTGTTGCCTGTCATGTCATCATGTCCAGTCAATCTGATCGGTTTCTAAGCACACAAATAACATCCTAATGTGGTGGTTGTGTTAAAATAGTGCTGACAAAAATTTCAGGTCACTGCAAGCAACATTCCCCTTTCCATCTCCCACTGTCAGCAATTAATTCATCATTCACGTTATATTCCAAAATGTTTCCAATCAGACTGCACTGTGATATGATTTCTGAATCAGTCTGAAAGAAATTCATTAATTGATATCATTAAATTCATTTCCACTGTTTTGTTTGAACTTAATGATAGTTCAAACGAAGAGATATGTACCGCAAGGACATGAACACATGGGCCTTATTTGCCTCAGCACTTTGCTTTGTATTAGAACCCAGATGTCAGACCTGGCGATTTGCAATATATTGAAAGGATTTAATTTTGCTCAGTACTGGCAAAAGAGCACAGGTTTCAGTGTGTTTGACCAAATGTGGCCAGTTTTGAGTTTTTGTACCTATCTTCTCCCTATGTCAACTGCAATATTTAAAGACAGATGGTGAGAAATAAAATTAGATACTCAAGAAATTCACAAGATGTTCACGTTACCTTAAAGGAGAGATCATTGCAACAAAAATAGCCAACAGAGACACATAGCTTAAAGTCCATAAAGGAAATGATACTGGATACCTGTCTATTGATCCAAAATTTAATAAAGCAAGTCAGGTGTCATCACAAGACTAAAGTGCAAAGTTTGCACAATCGGTACTCACCAGCTAGTCTGTGAGATTGGATTACACGACTAAATGTATGAGAGTGATATCAAATGATAAATAATATTGAACTTTTCTTGTGAACTTACCTTGTGCATTTAATTTTCATTGAATTGAATTGTCATTGAATTGTCATTGTCATTGAATGAGTACATATGAAAAACCTATTGTATTTCAGTTGTCTGGTCCAATTGAAGATATATTACAAACTATACAACCACTCCAGTGTTGGAAAGGTTATTTGATGTGTGAACATGTTCAGAAATGTATCTCATAATCTCAGGTTTATATGCTTTGATAATTGAGTTCACTTTCAGAAAATTTGGTCGCTAGAACCGTAAGATATGGGAGCAGAATTAGGCCGTATGGCCCATCTAGAATGCTCCACCACTTCAACAAGGTGGATCCAATTTTCCTCTCAGCCTCAATCTCCTGCCTTCCCCCGTATCTCTTCATGCCCTGACTAATCAAGAATCTATCAACCTCTGCCTAAATACACATAAAGACTTGGCCGCCACACCTGCACGTGGCAAAGGATTCCACAGTTTTACCACTCTCTGGCTAAAGAAATTCCTCTTCCTCTCCATTCTAAAAGGAAGCCCCTCTATTCTGAGGTTGTGTCCTCTAATCTTAGACTCTGTCACCTTTTGATAGGTTTCATTTAGGTCACCCCTCATTCTTTTGAATTCTAGTGAATGCAGGTCCAGAGCCATCAAATACTCATCATATGACAAGCCATTCAATCCTACTATCATTTCCATGAACCTCCTTTGAAGCTGCTCAAGCTTCAGCACATCCTTTCTAAGATGAGGGGCTCAAACCTGCTCACAATACTCCAAGTGAGGCCTCACCAGCACTTTATCAAGTTTCACCAATACATCCTTGCTTTTATATTCTAGTCCTCTTGAAATAAATGGTAACATTGCATTTGCCTTCCTCACCACATACTCAGCCGGCAAATTCACCTTTAGGGAATCCTGCACAAGGACTCCCAAGTCCCTTTGCATCTCGGTTTTTTCGTATTTTCTCGTCAATTAGAAAATAGTCAACCCTTTTATTTCTTCCAGCAAAGTGCATGACCATGCATTTTCTGACACTGTATTCCATCTGTCATTTCTTTGCCCATTCTCCTAATGTCTAAGTCCTTTGTACTTCTGTACTTCTTCACAACTACCTGCCCCTCCACCTATCACATATCATTCTGCAATCTTTGCAACAAAGCCATCAATTCCATCAACCAAATCATTGATATATAATGTCAAAAGAATCGGTCCCGACACAAACCCCTCTGGAATACCACTAGTCACTCGCAGCCAGTCAGAAAAGGCTCCCTTTCTTTCTCTCTTTGCCTCCTGTAATACCATGGGCTCATAGCCTGTTAAGCAGCCTTATTTATAAAGCATACCTTCAGTCCAGTATTTAGCCTTTACAATTTTGTCGCACCATGCTCAACCTTTTGATTCCTAATCTTGTCTGTGGTCTTACCACAGACACCACAACTTCTCCAGTAACTGTTCTGGTACTTTGTTTCCCAGCCCCCTGCAACTCTAGTTTAAACCCACTGTGCAGCATTAACAAACCTTCCTGCTAGGATATTGGTCCCCCTCCAGTTCAGATGCAAACCGTCCCCTCCATACGGGTCCCACCTTCCCCGATGACCAATGTTCTTATGACCAAAAATCTTATGCCCTCCCTCCTACACCAACTCATTAGCCACCTATTAAACTATAATCTTCCTAGTTCGACTAGCGTGTGGCACAGAGATGACAAACCTTATACTCTGGAAGTTCAGGTACAATACCTTCAGTTCTGTATTCATCCTTTTTGGTTTTGTCTGCCTTTTACGTTGCAACATCCTGTTGACTGCAATTTTTTTGTATCAATAGCCTCTTTCATTAGACATTGCTTCTGTTTGTAAACCAACCACCTCATCTTCAGCACTACTATCCGACTTTCCTATGGTACTTCTTGCATTGAAATATCTGCAGCTCAGGACACTAGCCACACCATGCTCAACCCTTTGATTCCTGACTTCGCCTGAGGTCTTACCAGTCTTTGCCTCCACAACCTCTCTATTAACTGTTCTGGCACTCTGGTTCCCATCCCCCCTGCAACTCTAGTTTAAATCTTACTGTGCAGCATTAACAAACCTTCCCGCTTGGATATTAGTTCCCCTCCAGATCAGGTGCAAACCATCCCTTCTGTACAGGTCCTGTCTTCCCTGGAAGAGAGACCAATGATCCAAAATTCTTATGCCTTCCCTCATACACAAACTTATTAACCACATATTAAACTGTATAATCTTCCTACTTCTGGCCTCACTAGCACGTGGCGTGGATAACAATCCTGAGATCACAGACCTGGATGCACCTAATTCCATGAACTCACTATGCAGAATCTCTTCACTCATCCTTCCCATGTCATTGGTATCTACATGGACCATGACTTCTGGTGTTCATCCTCCCAGTTGAGAATGCTGAGGACTCAATCTGAGATATCCCGGACCCTGGCACCCGGGAAGCAGCATATCATCCAGGAATCTCGTTCTTGCCCACTGAGTCTCCTATCCGATCCCATAACTAATGAATCCCCTATCACCACAGTGTGCTTCTTTTCCCTCAATTCCCTTCTGTGTAACAGAGGCAGACTCAGTGCCAGAGACCCGACCACTGTGACTTTCCTCTGTAAAGTCATCTTTGCCAATTGTATCCAAAGTGATATACCTGTTGTTGAGGGGAATAGCCACAGGGGTACTCTAAGTACTAACTCCTTGGCCTTTACCCCTTCCTGATGTCCTGTACCTTGGGTATAACTACCTCTCTATATGCCCTATTTATCACCTCTTCAGCCTCCTGAATGATCCATAGTTCATCCAGTTCCAGCTCCAACTCCTTAAGGCAGTTTCTTTGAAAGGGCAGCTGGATGCACTTCTCACTGTCCCAGTCATCCGGGACACTGGAGGTCTCCCTGACTTCCCACATCCCGCAAGAGGAGCATTCCACTATCCTGCCTGGCGTCGCTACTGTCCTATCTGACCAGACATAGAGAAGGAAAAAAACTTGAGAATTTCCCTCCTTTGCTTTCTCTGAGTGAAGCCTGTCTTAGTGGGAATCTCGAAGAGCTAAAGCCTAAAGACCACCACTCTGACCATGTCCGCTCAGACTATGGCCCACCTTCATTTAATCTGCTCTTAGTAATCAATCCCAAACACTGATTGGTCACTGGTCGAAGCTCAATGATGCTGACGTGAGCCGCTCCTGCCATTTATCTTCAGACTGTGGACCTGATTGATGTCCCCTCCTCTCCAATCTTCCATTGTCTGGATTGGCTGCTGGTGAAAGCTCTATTAAACTGTGCAAGCGCTCTAGCCAAAGATAAGTAACTGCCATGTGATGGGAATTCATAAGGAATAACTGGACTAAAATTATTGAGTGACAGCCTTTATTGGTCAGAGTCGACCATGGATGTTGCATCCGAGCTGTCATATGGAAGCCAGTCTGCGAGTCAGGGCACTACAATGTGCCCATGCAGCAGGCTTCCCCTCTCTACACAGCCAATGAATCCAAAGGAATGGCAGAGACCAATACACTTTGGCACCAGCAGCATCACAGGAGTTGCAGGTCAATGTTGAACTCACATCGGTTGCATTAGGGACTCCAGCTTTGGATTTTTCCTTCAGGATTTACTCCTGAAGCCTTCCCCATGAGTGGGTATAGAGGTTTGAGATCTATGCGGTGGGGGGGGGGGAACTACGAGGGGAATTTGGGCAAGGGAAGAGGAGGTTCTTCTTCTAAGCTCTCCTTGGATAAGGGTTCGTTTGATCTCTTGCAGGATTCCTCACCTCGAGATCAGAGTACCCTGTATCCCTCGCTGGAGGCCCAACATAGGGCACTGGCAGACCATCAGTGGCAGCAGGGGTGGTGCCTTCCTGCCAACCCCCATAAGGAGAGGTCATTCTCCCTGCACCCAGACTCTATCATAAAAGTGTGAATAGTTTGAGTTGCATGAGGTGGGACTCAAGTGAATTCACGTGTGTGTGTGTGTGTGTGTGTGTGTGTGTGTGTGTGTGTGGAGGCCCCCATGTCAGTTACCCCGCAGAGTGTTATACGGCCAGCTACATCATGGTCGACGCTCAGCTGGAGGGCCGAAGAAGCGCTATCAGGATCAGATGAAGAATGCTTTAAGGAAATGCAAGATCAGACCTGAGAACCTGGAGGATGTTGCTGCTGACCGTATCACTTGGCGACAGCTGTGTAGGGACGGGGTTCGTATTCTGGAGATGGAAAGGACAACCAGAAGACAGCAGGAGAGAGCCAGGAGAAATGCAGCCATGGTTGCCATCACTACCACCAATACCACATATACATGTCCCACCTGCAATAGAGCTTGTGGGTCCAGGATAGGACTGTATAGTCATCAAAGATCTCACTGTTAAAGGAGTGGGCGTCATCATCAGATTTCGATGGATAACCAAAGAGTGTGTGTGTGACCAATTGAAATACAGTATTTTGCTACTTGGTGAAGTGAATATGCAGAAGCTGTTATCTTTTAAGAGGATTTCACCTTTAAATAGCTGTGTTAATGAGTCAGAGGCCCCCACCCAGTTGTCTTTTCTTTCCCTTTGTTCTTTGGATAATTTTCCATTGTGGAAGTTAATTGTTTGTTCTAAGTGTTGCATTTATTTGTGAAGGCTTTAAAGGAAGGAAAGTACAAAAATGGATTAATTTTTTTTGAGAGAGATGAATTGGCATCCTGTGGGTGTTAATATTGGTGATAATATCTCCTCCTTGCTGACGACTAACACTGGTGCCCCTCAGGGGTGTGTGCTTAGCCCCACTATATACCCATAACTGTGTTGCTAGGCATAGCTCAAATGCCATCTATAAATTTGCTGATGATACAACCATTGTTGAAAGAATTTCAGGTGGAGATGAGGGGGCATACAAGAGCAAGATGAAGGGTAAGATGAGGGAACACGAACCAATCCTCACAGAGGGATCACAAGTGGAGAGAGTGGACAATTTCAAGTTCCTGGGTGTCAAGATCTCTGAGGATCTAACCTGGTCCCAACATATCAATGCAGCTATATAGAAGGAAAGACAATGGCTATATTTCATTAGGAGTTGGAAGAGATTTTGTTTGTCAACTAAAACAGACATAAACTTCTACAGGCGTACCGTGGAGAGTACGTTGACAGACTCTGGATGATATGGGGATGTCCATTGCACATGACTGAAAGAAGCTACAGAAAGTTGTAAAATTAGTCAGCTCCATTTTGCCTGCAAGTACCCAAGTTATCTTCAAAGAGCTGTGTCTCAGAAAGGCAATGTTTATTATTAACGAGCCCCATCACCTAGGGACAGCACTTTTCTCGTTGTAACCATCAGGAAGGAGATACCAAAATCTGAAGGCACACATTCAATGATTCAGGAACAGTTTCTGCCATATGATTCTGAAATGGATATTGAATCCATGAACTCCACCTCAATTTTTTCGATATTATATTATTTCTATTTTTGCACTATTTTAAATTCATTATATATATATATTTACTGTAATTGATTTATTTGGTTATTGACTTTTATTTGACTTTTCTTCCTATATTATCATGTATTGCATTGAACTGCTGCTGCTAAACTAACAAGTTTCACGATACATGCTGATGATAATAGACCTGATTCTAAAATGACGGCCATTCAAATGGTTGCCTTGCAGAATCTGATGTGTCAGGAAATATCACTCAGCTTGCGGATCACATCCAACAGTCAGTGGATAAGGTGAAGAAAGTGGGAGACCAGTTCCATAGCTATTACAGTCCAGGGTGAGGCTGATGGATTTTTGGGGCCCTAGGAGTTTGCTGGACTACTTAGCACACTGGGTAGTGGCCATTTTGCATATATTACTGGGTATTGTCGTTTTGAATTTTATATGTAGTTTAGTGGGGCATTCATGTGAATTATACTAGTTCGAGGATGGAATTGTCACAGAGTTGCATCTCTCAAAGGGTGGCATGCACTGTGAAGGGTTAACTTACCTGCCAGTTGAAAGCTGCTTCCACCATGCCTGTCGCTGATTGGCCCATTTGATGGACGTGGCAGCTCTCTCCCATTGGCTGACTTTCATGCCACGGCACTGGCTTCCGGCTTTGGGCATTACCTGGGTATAAGAATAGTGTGTATATGAAGTTCTGTCTCTGCTCGCTCGGGGCTCCCCTTCAGACTGGGTCATGACCAGAACTGAAGGACCATTGGGAAAATGTACCTCAGAAAGGAAGGCCTGTGTGCACACTTAGATAGGCATCTGATTGTTCAATGTTTAGTGCTGTAGTTGTGTAATTTGGCAGGACTTGAAGTACCAGTTTGAGTTAGAAGTTTTATTGAATGCTTACACATGACACTGCGTCAACCACTATTTCTGGCTGCTCATTCCAAATATCCAACACTTCTGTGTGAAGTAGCTGACCCTGATGTTTCTTAAAATTTTCACCTCTGATCTTAAACCTATTACCTTATGTTTTTAGCACTCCCCCCGCCCTCCCCCTGAGATAAAGGACAATGTGATTTCAACCTGTCAATGCTCCTCATGATCTTATATTCCTCCATCAGGTCTCTCAATCTCCTTCTCCAGTGCTGACAACAAAATCCATAGTTTGCAGCCAGCCCTGAAGAACACTGCGAAGATTGCTCCACTCTTAAAATCTCCAGGTATCACGGCGCAAGGTTGAGCTCCACTCAACCTTGAATGAATTCCTTCCAGCTCCATGAAATCTAGTTCACTGGCTGCTTTATCACAGATGATATAAGAAACCAGCGAAACTTTGTAAAATGGAGGTGTGGAAACTAATAGTATTTTATCCTTGATATGTTTGAGTTTCCCAATGCCAGCCTTGAACACTGTTGTGGCGTCATCCAGTACCTTTCTTAATTCACTTTCAGTTGACCCTGTTGCAGTGGATGTGGCATGCAAATGGTGGATAGATCTTCAATCAAGCTGTAGCTGTCTCAGCCACTCACGTTTCCACAAAGCTGCCCCTTCTGTTTTTACCTCATACAACCCCGATGTGGCTTGTTGGTTGTTGGATCTCACTGTTATGAATATCATTTCCACAGGCATTATCTTTGCTCCAGTATAAGTTCTTCGTTGGAAATCTGCAGGTTTCACTTTAGTAACTTTGAAATGTCATTCAAACTCATTTTGTGGAATGACTGAAACAGTGTCCAATTCGATTTTAATTAATTTGCCATTCACTTCTGGAGTAAGCCATTTTGCTTGTCTATTGCTAGTTTTTACATATTAAATCTCAAGGCTACACAGTCCTGTGTTACTTTCATCATTATCTGATTTTTCATCAACAGCATGCAGATTAGTGTTCTTTCTGAAACTACAACTTGACATTTTATTTTTTTTTCTCTTTTCTCTGTATTCGTTTTAGTTTTTGTCTGCCCAACATGTTCTTTGTCTGGATCCTACACCATTGCATTTTCTGCAAATTTCAACTTTAAAACTGCAAAAGAACTCATGGATGTAAGCCCTTGCCCCAATGGGAACAGAAGTTTTTTCCAGCCAGGCTGGATCATGCTTAGACGTTGCAATTTTGTTCACATTTATTTTCATTCCCGAGAGCAACTTGATAGCATCTCTGCTGCTGTTTCCATTGACAGAGCTAGTTCAAGTGCTCTTTTAAATGTGAGTTGTGATTCCGTTAGGAGCTGTTTTTGGATGCTTTTTTGTAAAATTTCACAAAGTAAACAGTCTCTCAGTGCATCATTAAGCCTATGACTGTACTGAAAATGCTCAGCCAATTTCTTCAATTCAGCTATGTACGCTGAAATAGATTTGCCTTCCTTTTGATTCCACTTATGGAACCTAAGGCATTCTGCAATCAACAATGGTTTTGGTTCTAAATATTCCTGCATTACTGACATGAGATCAGCAAAGCTCATCTTGGCTGGTTTGATCGTAGCAGTTAAACTTCTAAGCAAACTGTATGCTTTTCCACCTAATACACTCAACAAAACCGGCACTCACTTTTCATTGGCTATTTGATTTACTTCAAAAATACTGCTCAATCCATTCAGTATACAATATCCAGTTATCTTGTGCAATCTAATACATCTACCTTTCCAATGTCAGCCACTTCTGTTCTTTTTATAATTAATGATTATTATCAGCCTGTAGTCACTGTTTATGAGCTCATTAATTCATCGGTTCTCTGCCTTTTTTAAAATTTGAATGTCTCGCTGTGCTTCAACAGGTAGGTAGTCACTTCGGGCACGTTTAAAACTTCCTCATCACCACTGTTTTGTAACTCCAAAACAAAAAAATCTAACACAGGAGAGTTGGGGGCAGCTCGTGCCTCATCTCATTTTTATTTTAGCGAGACAGGCAAATATGTTGTGGTAGCATAATGACATATGCTACTCACATACTTCTACATATAACCCGTAATGAATTATATAAACAACACAGAATGCTTAATCAAAAATATATTTACAAACATAACTCAAATATTAAATACACTACAACTTCAATTTCAAGAAAATATTTTTCTTGAAAAACCCTCTGTATCTCCTAAAAAAAACTGTTCATTTTCTCAATGGCTGCAAGGTTATCACTATGAAATCAGAACTGGAAATCTTGCCGTGCAGATTAGGAGGTTTGATAAGCTTGTTAGGCAAAATTTGAAACGTGCACCCTCCCGGCAATTCATGAACAGGAGGAGGGCAGATTGCATGAAACCTGGTCAAAGAGAGAGGCAGTCTGACAGTGGGAGGCGAGAAGAGGGGAAGGGACAACAGAAAGGTTCTGGTGGGGGGGGGGGGGGCAAGGCCTTCATGAGAAGTGAGAGGTTATTTCTGCAGCTGGAATTCAGAAGGCAACCCTTTGGGTTTGACATTTGAGGCAAAATGACAGTCTAAGTTCTGCTCCAGCAAGACTTACAGATGCACACACCCATTTAAAGACTGCCTAACTTCAAGAAACAATTTCTAGATAATTGACGTATGGGACAAAATTTATGATATATCACTGTAATAAATTACCTGGGCCTCCCATGTGTTGGAAACTATTAAAAGTTTCCACCCTTCCCCCTCGAGTCACTATAAATATTGAAAGAGATGACAGAGCAGTGAATGGTTAACAACAAAAAATGCCTGAGCAGTGAGTCTACTCGAGTGTGAAGTGGCTGAAACATGCCTGAACATGTTTTAATATCAAACCAATGATAGAATGTTGGCTGCTCTCACAAGCTCATACTAAAAATTATTCAGTCAGACTGGAAAAATTATCTGACATGGTACAACATATGCAAAATTCACAAAAAAGCTGCTAAATCTGTTGTTTTGTCAGAGCATTGGCAATCCAAAGCACCAAGTTGGGGCCCCAGCACTAGACTTCCAATTTATTTTGGAAACAAAGAGTGATATTCCTACTGCTTATATTAGAACATGGGTCTCTTAAACTGCCTATTACTGATTTATTTTGATATAGGAAGAAGCATAATTTAGAAAGCACCATGAGAATTAATTAATTTCTTTCTCCCTTGCTGAGTGTGTCACATAGGTATGGCTGTGTAGATAACAGTTTTCTGATTAATCTTCTATCTGAGAACCCTGGTCTTGATCTCCTGATGTCCCTGCTCTTCACCCAACTGACAGAGTACTTTGTCGACGTACTGTACTCTGACTGATATAACCCAGGGAAGTAGCAAAACAAACTTGCACATTCTAAGTCTGAGTAAATCAGCATCTCACTGGAGATGTGCAGCAGTCCATCGGTTCCAAGTGATAAGCAGTGGGAGGACACCACTGAAGTGCCACCTTATTTTAAAGGGCATTTCTAATTCTTTTAATTGTTTCTTTACTTTCAAGATGAAGTTAAAATTGAATAGAATCACAGGCAGCACAATGTTTAAAATAACCAGCTAGGCCCAGGAGATTTTAAAGGAAAGAATGTTATTCTCAAAATAGTAATTAATCAATTTTGGCTTTTTATGTGAGATGCTTACTGCCAGAGATCACTAGATACAATTCCCTTCAGGTCAATTAGACTGTAATATTTAAAGGTTAACGAGGTAAATTGGCCTCTGAGATCCAGAGGAATATGCCAGTAGATGTCATGGCAAGTTTATTGGGTAGCTTTGTTCACAGCATGATGCTAGCTTGGAGCCACTGCTCGGATCTTTATGGAGTCTAATGGGACGGGAAGGACCTTTGTTGATCGCTCAGCTCTCAGTCCCATTGAAATTGGTGGGAGAATTTGGTTGGCAGCAGAGGCTTCACTGAAGCCTTTTACTTGACTGAGTTTAGATTATTTTAAGTGTGTGCCCCGCCACTCAATATTTAACTTTCTTTTAATTATTTCATTTTTTAATTATCGTTTTTTGACTATTGACCCGGCGCAAGAGATTTTAAATTGTCAAAGCATCCGCAATAATTCAATTTAAACGGCTGATTTGAGAACTGGTGAGTCAGAGGGTGGAGACTCACCGGCTGTCAAAGCCATTCCTTCATGCAGCCGCTCCCCATCTGTGAGGCCAACCTATGGAAGACAGCGCAGTGATTTTGACAGTCCTGAGTAAAATTGGCATTGCCACGTTTTAGGCCCCTAGCTACATTTGGTCATGCCTGTACTTGATTTGGGGTCTGTGCCTTGTTTATGTCAATGCAAGTTCATAGCAATATTACAGGAAGAGGATCCAAATTTCCCAGAACACCAAATGTTTAAATATTAGAAAATACTGTACATATTGTTCTGCTCTCCAGCTATAATGTTGTCCAAATATTATTAATCCCTAGTGCCCTTTGATGGAAGTGTTATGGAAGTTTGAAATGCATAGGCTTACTCTTGCATTATGCAGAAAAAAGATGGCCATTCATTTCTATGCATTTTATCCTCATGTGAGAAAATTAAACTGATGAATCCCTGAGGGCAAATATTCAGCTCATTCTCTTATTTTTCCTTATTTCCTTGTGGTAACAAATATACAAAATTAGGGTATCAAATGGCACCAAATAACTTTTCCCCTTTAAACCTTTCTATTCCCTCTCCAAGCTGCTATTTCCCCCTTTGTGATGCTAACTTTGATGGAAATTTCCTGTCACCTGTATCCGATTGTATAATGGTTCAGCTCACTGTATTTGAATGTTAATTAGGAACCGTACCTGTGCTTCTGCTGTTAAAACTCTACGGAAATTTATACTTGTTTGTTGCAGTGTTCTTACCCACTAGAGAACTTTAATAACAATGGGATCACAGCAGTTTTAAAGTGGCCCAGTCCCTGAGAATACCCCTTAACATGCATGAAAACATTCATTTACTAATACATGACTAAAATCCAATTCACTGTCACAAAATTATAAAGTTATCTTTTTTTGGTTTATAAATTAAATCTCTGATGGTTTTGTTGGACAGTGAAAACGCCACAGGTCAGTTACTGTCATTTTTGAACATCTTTCCAACTGCGAGTCTATTCAGCCTCAAAACAAAACTTCTGACAATTTGTTTGATACACAATATACCTAGGAATTCTGTTTGCAATTGCTACAATGAGACATTTCTTTCTTGTGTTGAAGCATCAACTCTGGATTACCTAGAAGTCGTAGCTTTAGACCTAAAGACCATAGGAGCAGGATTAGTCATTGACCCATCGATTCTGCTCTGAAATTCAATCATGGCTGATTCTTTCTCCCCCTCCTCGACCTCTTCACCATTAACTTTAATACTGTGTCCAATCAAAAACCTATCAAGCTCTGCCTTAAGCACACCCAACGACCTGGCCGCCACTGCTGCCTGAGGTAATAAATTCCACAAATTTACCTCTCTCTGGCTAAAGAAATTTCTCCACATCTGTTTTGAAAGGGTGCCCCTCTACCCTGAGACTGTGCCTTCTTGTCCTAGACTGTCCACCATGGGAAACATCCTTTCCACATCTACCGTGTTGAGGCCTTTCAATATTCAAAAGGTTTTTATGAGATCCCTCTCATCCTCTTAATTACGATGGGTACTGACGCTGAGCTATCAAACATTCCTCGTGTGATAATCCTTTCATTCCCAGAATCATCCTTGTGAACCTCCTCTGAACCCTCTCCAATGCCAGCACATCGTTTCTTAAATAAAGAGCCCAAAACTGTTCACAATACTCAAGGTGTGGCCTTCCCAGTGCCTTAGAAAGACTCAGTATCACATCCCTGCTCTTGTATTTTAGACCTCTTGAAATAAATGCTCACATTACATTTAACCTTCCACAGCACTGATTCTACCTGCAAGTTAACCTTTAGGGTGTTCTGCACAAGGACTCTCAAGTCCCTTTGCATCTTAGATTTTTGGATTTACTCCCTGTGCAGAATATAGTCTGCACATTTACTTCTGCAACCCATGTGCTTGACATTGCATTTTCTAATATTGTATTTCATTTGCCACTTTTGTGCTCATTCTCTTTATCTGTCTACATCCTTCTGCAGCCTACCTGTGTCCTCAACACTACCTGCCCCTCCACCAATCTTCATATCATCAGCAAACTTGGCAACAAAGCCATTTATTTCATCATCTAAATCATTGGTATACAGTATAAAAGGAGCGGTCCCAACACCGAACCCTGCAGAACACCACTAGTCAATGGCAGCCAAGCAAAAAAGGATCCATTTATTCCCACTTGCTGCCTCCTACAGCCAATGCTCAAACCATGCCAGTACATTTCCTATGATACGATGAGCTCTTAACTTGGTAAGCAGCCTTATGTGTGACACCTTGTCAAAGGTGTTCAGAAAGCCCAAATATACAACATGCACTGCAACCCCTTTATCTTTCCTACATATAATCTCCTCAAAGAATTCCAAAAGGTTCATCAGGCAAGATTTCCCCTTAAGGAAACCATGCTGACTTTGTTCTATCTTATCCTGTGTCACCAAGTACACCATAACCTCATCGTCAACAATTGACTCCAACATCTTCCCAACCACTGAGGTCAGGCTAACCAGTCTATAATTTCCTTTTCACTATCTTCCTCCTTTCTTAAACAGTGAAGTGGTATTTGCAATTTTCCAGCCCTCTAGCACCGTGCCAGAGTCCAATGACTTTTGAAAGATCATTACAAATACCTCAATAATCTCAACCACTACCTCTTTCAGAACCCTGGGATGCAATTCATCTGTTCCGGGTGACTTATGTATCCTTAGATCTTTCAGCTTTTTGAGCACCTTCTCCCTTGTAATAGTAACTGCACTCACTTCTCTTCCCTCACACATTTCAACATCTGGCACACTGCTAGTGTCTTCCACAGTGAAGACTGATGCAAAATACTCATTTAGTTCATCTGCCATCTCATTAGCCTCGTTAATATTTCTCCAGACTTGTTTTCTAGCAGTCCTATATCCACACTCTTCTCTTTTATTTTTACATATCTGAAAAAGTTTTTATTGTCCACGTTTATAGTGTTTGCCAGCTTGCTTTCATATTTCATCTTTTCCCTACTAATGATTTTTTTAGTTGCTATCTGTGGGGTTTTAAAAGCTGGCCAGTCCTCTGTTTTCCCACTAATTTTAGCTTTACAGTTTGCCCTCCCTTTTGCTTTTACATTAGCTTTGACTTTCCTTGTCAGCCACAGTTGTACTAATTTGCCATTTAAGTATTTCTTCCAGAAACTCACGCCATTGCTGCTCTGCTGACACCCCTGCCAGCAGCTCCTTCCAATTTACTTTGGCCAACTCCTCTCTCATACCACTGTAATTTCCTTTACTCCACTGAAACACTGCTGCATCAGACTTTACTTTCTCCCTGTCAAATTTCAAGTTGAACTCAATCAGATTGTGATCACTGCCTCCTAAAGATTCTTTTACCTTAAGTTCCCTAATCATCTCCAGTTGTTCCATAACACCCAATCTAGTATAGCTGATCCCCTAGTAGGCTCAATGACAAACTTCTCTAAAAAGCTATCTCATAGGCATCTAATAAACTCACTCTCTTGAGATCTATTTCCAACCTGATTTTCCCAATCTCCCATGACTATCATAACAATGTCCTTTTGACACGTCTTTTCAAATTCCTCTTCTACTCTGTGGCCTCCACCCCATCTACTGTTGGGAGTCTTGTATATAACTGCCATCAGGGCCCTTTTACCCTTGCAGTTTCTTAACTCAACCCACAAGGATTCAAGATCTTCTGATCCTATGTCACATCTTTCTACAGATTAGTTGCCATTCTTTACGAGCAGAGTCATGCTGCCCCCTCTGCCTACCTTTCCATTCCTCTGATACAACATGTAACCTTGGACATCTAGCTTCCAACTACAACCCATCCTTCAGCCACGATTCAGTGATGTCCACAACATCATACCTGACAATGTTCTGCAATGAGATCATCCACATTTCCTATACTCTGTGCATTGAGATATAACACTTTGAGTACTGTATTTGCTACCCTTTATGATTCTGCATCCCTAATACACAAATATTCACTCTGCTAGCTGCAAATATCAAGTCAAGTCAGGTCAACTTTTATTGTCACTTTGACCATAACTGCTGGTACAGTGCATAGTAAAAATGAGATGACGTTTTTCAGGACCATGGTTTACATGACACAGTACAAGAAACTAGACTGAACTACGTAATAAAAAAACACAGAGAAAGCTATACTAGACTACAGACCTACACTGGACTGCATAAAGTGCACAAAAACAGTACCAGCATTACAATAAATAATAAACAGAACAGTAGGGCAAGATGTCAGTCCAGGCTTCAGGTATTGAGGAGTCTGATAGCTTGGGGGAAGAAACTGTTATATAGTCTGGTCGTAAGAGCCCGAATGCTTCGGAGCCTTTTCCCAGACGGCAGGAGGGAGAAGAGATTGTATGAGGGGTGCATGGGTCCTTCATAATTCTGTTTCCTTTGCAGATGCAGTGTGTAGTGTAAATGTCCCTGATGGCAGGAAGAGAGACCCCGCTGATCTTCTCAGCTGACCTCACTATCCGCTGCTGGGTCTTGCAATCCGAGACGGTGCAATTTCCGAACCAGGCAGTGATGCAGCTGCTCAGGATGCTCTCAATACAACCCCTGTAGAATGTGATGAGGATGAGGGGTGGGAGATGGACTTTCCTCAGCCTTCGCAAAAAGTAGAGACGCTGCTGGGCTTTCTTTGCTATGGAGCTGGTGTTGAGGGACCAGGTGAGATTCTCCGTCAGGTGAACACCAAGAGATTTGGTTCCATGAAATATGTCCTATCAGCTGCCTGCCCTTCCTGACAGTCTGACTACATGCTAGCTTTGTTTTTTCACTATCTGTCCTATCCTGAGGCCCATTATTCTGTTTCCCCCATACCTGCCAAATTAATTTAAACCCTTCCCAACAGCACTAATAAACCCGCCCATGAGAATATTTGTTCCCCTTGGGTTCAGGTACAACCCATCCCTTTTGTACAGGTCATACCTCCACTAGATGAGATTCCAGTGATACAAGGACCTGAAGCCCTGCCCCCTGCACCAGCTTCTCAGCCATGCATTAATTTGCCAGATCATCCTGTTTCTACCCTCACTGGCGCATGAAATCCAGAAATTACTATCTGGGAGGTCCTGCTTCTCAGCTTTCTACCTCGCTCTCTAAATTCTCTTTTCAGGACCACTTTGCTTTTACTTCCTATGTCATTGGTACCAACACGTACCAAGACATCTGGCTGCTCTCCCTCCCTCTCCAAGATGTTGTGGACATGATCTGAGACATCCCTGACCCTGGCAACATACCATTAGGGTATCCCGTTCACATCTTCAGAATCTCCTGTCTGTTCCACTGACTTTCCGTGTGTTTAACTTGTAAGTGTTTCTGTATTGCTCTCTTCCATCCATGCTGGTAGCATATGCATGCCTCCAAGAGGGTAAGATCACATCTGAATATAGTCACAAGCTGTTGTGACTGGAAGAGGATCTATTTCTGCATCCTCTTTAGGAATGTCATAATAAGCAGATCAAGTGGTAGGAGACACGGTGATCCTGTGTTCTGTGCATGGTTCAGTTTTATGCTCCAGGACATAATAATATTGAGACAGTGTTAAGACCCATTTGTACACTTCAAATCTGCCCCTCAAATTCACCAGAATTCTCTTCATAGGTGTGTGGTCTATGAAAATCGATGCAGAAAATTAAGTATCATTGCTTGGCGATATTTGTTTTACCTTTAACAACTATTTCTGGCCTATCGTACGGGATCTTTTTCCTAGAAAAATTAGAAGTGGGTGAATTGCTTTGCCTTCACTTCTTGCCTTTTCTCATACTGAATGCATACCCCTTTCACAATTATTTATCTGCTGGTATAGGTACAAAGGGCAGCTGGAGATATCTTAAACATCACAGGAAAATCCCTATGCTCACATCAGTAGTGTCAAGTTCCATTGTCGCTCTTTTTTCCTTCAATGTGTATTGATGTACAAGACGACTCAATAGATTTCTGCCAGTAGGAAATGTATCTGTGGTCCATCAGGTTCACTCCCATCTTCACCTAATTCACATCTTTGACTCACTTTACACTTCTTCCCAATGTTTTCATTTCACTTTCAAGGAAGCTGTTGACTGATGTCCCAAGAAACCACAATGCTTAAAAGTAGACTGTGTATCTGCACGCACTGACTCAATAGAGAGTCACCGAATCATAGAGCAACACAACATGGGAGCAGGCCTCTTGGCCAACTCATCCATGACAATCAAGTTGCCCATTTGCTCACATTTGGCCGTGTATTGTCAACAATAGTCAACAACCAGCTCTTTTGTTTTGCTAAATCTGAGGGAAAGGTCATTGTCATGACACCCCGCCACTATGCTTTCTGTCTCCTTTCTGTACTCCAAGTTATTGCTATTTGAGATTCAACACGTTATGGAAGCATCAGCTGAAAATTTGCAGATGGAATCAGAGCAGACTCTAAACACACAGTTTTCAATATATAGGGAGTAAAGCAGGGGACACAGTCTTGTGGTGGTCTGTAAGTGAAGATCATCGTGGCAGATGAGTTACTGTCATGTGATCTTGACTTAATAACAGATCTCTGGTGTTGCAGGTATAGTAAAGACAGTTTCTGACCCTCACTTCCAGAAACTAACTAAAGTTTTCTGTGAATTCTGAGAGAACCAATCTCTAATGATAAAAGCACTGTGAAAACAGAATGACAGAGAGAGACGCATGATTGTCTGAAGGTTTAAATCTGTATTTTCTTCTCTGACTCTCTCTACTTCTTTGGGTGTTTATAGAGATATAATATTCATGGTACCATCTCAAAGTTGAGGCTCTATTCCTGTGTTTTGTCCTAGTATGTTAATAAATGCCTATAATCAAAAATTATTGAGTCAAGTTAAAAGTCCTTAGATAAGACTTCATCTTTAAAATTTTATTCAGCGATGGATCACAGTAACAGGCCCTTCTGCCCCAATGAGCTCCTGCTATGCAATTATACCCATGTGACCAATTAACCTACTAACCCCTATGTCTTTAGAATGAGGGAGGAGATCAGAGCACATGGAGCAAACGCACACAGCTGGGGTAGGATGTTCAAACTCCTTACAGATACCAGCGGAATTGAACCCGCATCACTGGCACCATGAGGCATTACAATAATTGCTAAGCTAGCATGCCACCTCTTACTTGTTGAAATGTGGATGCTTTGTGTCAGTGTAGAATTGGAATTACATTGAGCAGATGCTGTAAAGCTTTATTTTCCTCTCTGAAAAGTAACCCCAGATTTAAGGTGCAAATCCACAGTAACCGTTCATTTGTTACCCGTCTATGAAAGGTGGAGTCATTGCAACTATTCAAATTGGAACACAGTTCAGAAGGCTGACCACAACAGGTTAAAAATCACATCACGCAGCTGCCATAGACACCAAATACTTGAGAAGGAAGAAGCTTGGCACTACTTGCTCAGGCCTGGGGGAAGCTGGGAAATGCTAAACAAGGCATTAAATCACAGAATAAACCGCAATTACAACAGTTTGTGATAAGTGGAGTTAATATTAAATTGATAGACCTATCAGCCATGAAGATACGGCAATCTGAGAGGGTGACCTGATCATTCCTTATTATATCACATAAGGTTTGACCAAGGGATAGTCAAGAATTTGTGGATCGTTTATTTTATAGACAAAGTCTGGAGAGAAGTAGACGTGTTTCATTGTGTCAGCTGGCTACATTTAGATTACTGTAATCTATCAACCTTAAGTACAAGGGGTGATTGATAAGTTCATGGCCTAAGGTAGAAGGAATCAATTTTAGAAAACCTAGCACGTTTATTTTTCAACGTAATCCCCTCCTACATTTGCAAACTTAGTCCAGCGATCGTGGAGCATACAGATCCTGGACCTCCAGAAAGTGGCCACAGCAGGGGTGATCGATAAGTTTATGGCCTCAGGTAGAAGGAGATGAGTTATACAGCTCCTTGAGTGATTATGCAGAAAGTTTGAAATTAATAACTCATCAGGAGTGATTGGTAAGTTCGTGGCCTAAGGTAGACAGGGATGAGTTATTAACGTCAAGCTTTCTGCATAATCACTCAAAGAGTTGAACTGCATTTGCATGTAATGAGAGCTGTATAACTCATCCACTCATACCCCCCCCCCCATCCCTTCCCACCGACCTCCCTCCTGGCACTTATCCTTGTAAATGGAACAAGTGCTACACCTGCCCTTACACTTCCTCCCTCACCAACATTCAGGGCCCCAGACAGTCCTTCCAGGTGAGGCGACACTTCACCTGTGAGTTGGCTGGTGTGGTATACTGAGTCCGGTGCTCCCGGTGTGGCCTTTTATATATTGGTGAGACCTGACACAGACTGGGAGACCGTTTCGCTGAACACCTACCTATGCTCAGTCCGCCAGAAAAAGCAGGATCTCCCAGTGGCCACACATTTTCGTTCCAAGTCCCATTCCCATTCTGATACGTCTATCCATGGCCTCCTATATTGTTAAAATGAATCCAGATTCAGGTTGGAGGAACAACACCTTAAATACCGGCTGGGTAGCCTCCAACCTGATGGCATGAACATTGACTTCTCTAACTTCCGTTAATGCCCCTCCTCCCCTTCTAACCCCATCCCTGACAAATTTAGTTGTTTTCCTGTTCTCTATCTCCCTCTGGTGCTACCCCCCCCCCTTTCTTTCTCCCGAGGCCTCCCGTCCCATGATCCTTTCCCTTCTCCAGTTCTGTATCACTTTCGCCAATCACCTTTCCAGCTCTTAGCTTCATCCTACCCCCTCTGGTCTTCTCCTATCATTTTGCGTTTCCCCCTCCCCCCACTACTTTCAAATCTCTTACCATCTTTCTTTTCGGTTAGTCCTGATGAAGGGTCTCGGCCGGAAACGTTGACAGCGCTTCTCCCTATAGATGCTGCCTGGCCTGCATTTTGTGTTTTGTGTGTTGTTGTTGTTTAACTCATCTCCTTCTAGCCTATGAACTTATCAATCACCCATGCTGTGGACACTTTCTGGAGGTCTAAGATCTGTATGCTGGACTAAGTGTGTAAATGTAAGAGGGGACTATGTTGAAAAATAAATGTGCTGGTTTGTCTAATATTTACTCCTTCTACCTTAGGCCACAAACTTATCAATCACCCCTCATAACTTCCTCACAGAATATGGGATTCTTTTCTTTGAACTAAAACTACCTGTCAGGACTTCTACACAGTAGGGAACAATTCATTTTATGGCTTGTTGTAAATCTAGGTTAGTCAGGAAAGGCATCAGTCCAAATCTGTCATTGTTCCTACTCGGTAACTCTAGACTGTGGTGATGCTAAAATTCCACTCTACCCAAAGTTCTTCCACTTTTTTTATTTTGACAGTTTCCCACTGATGTGGCTCTCTTCTCTACACATTAGATTATTGGATTGTGTATCCAATAACTTACACTGGATATATTCATCAGTTACCCTCCACAAAGTGATCTTACTGCACAGTCTAGAAAAGCATCAAGTTACAAGACCATTACATATTATTTAGGATGACTCTGTCATCACCGTTAGTCTCTCTTAATCAAAGAGTGTGAAAACATGCTAGTCTAAGACTGAGAGATTTTTGTTAACTAAAAGTATTAAAGCTGTAGGACAAAAACAAGTGTCTGCAGTGTAATTAGTCGTGATATCATTAAATGGCAGAACAAGCTAGAGTAAAATTTTGTTCCCATGTTAGTAATTCCTACAATTGTATATTCTTCTAAGTGATGAATCAGATTTGGAATCAGAATCAGGTTTATTAACACCGGCACGTGATGTGAAATTTGTTAACTTAGCAGCCGCAGTTCAATGCAATACCATATAACAACCATATAACAATCACAGCACGGAAGCAGGCCATCTCGGCCCTCCTAGTCCATGCTGAACTCTTAATCTCACCTAGTCCCACCTACCCGCACTCAGCCCATAACCCTCCACTCCTTTCCTGTCCATATACCTATCCAATTTTACCTTAAATGACACAACTGAACTGGCCTCTACTACTTCCGCAGGAAGCTCATTCCACACAGCTATCACTCTTTGAGTAAAGAAATACCCCCTCGTGTTTCCCTTAAACTTCTGCCCCCAACTCTCAAATCAATACAAAATCTAACAGAGAGAGGGGAAAATAATAATAGTAAATAAAACGTAATAATAAATAAACAAGTAAATCAATTACGTATAGTGAATAGATTTTTTAAAAAGGTGCAAAAACAGAAGTACTGAGTATTTAAAAAAAAGTGAGATAGTGTCCAAAGCTTCAATGTCCATTTAGGAATTTGATGGCAGAGGAGAAGAAGCTGTTCCTGAATCGCTGAGTGTGTGCCTTTAGGCTTCTGTATCTCCTACCTGATGGTAAAAGTGAGGAAAGGGCATGCCCTGGGGTCTGGGCTTCCGAAAGATGTCCTGGGCACTTTGTAGACTAGTGCCCAAGATGGAGCCGACTAGATTTACAACCTTTCTGAAACTGAGATCCCTGTAATTTGAAATTATCATTGAAAAACTTGCATTGATATGACACTGCACACAACCTTGGGACATACAAAATTGCTTCAACCGAGTGAAGTACTTCTGCTATCCCTCTTTCTGACTGATCGCGTTAGCAATCTGCTTTCCTTTGAAAAGTCTATGACTCTTTCATAAGTCGATGCCAAAGTAACAAAACCCGTGAGCATGCCACTGGAGCCGAGTCCCACACCAACAGAGTCACTGTTGACTGCTCTGAATTGGATGTGAAGCAAGGTGTCTACCTGGCTGACAAAGAAGGGTTAATTTACTCAGGAAGAAGTCTATTTAAAGAGGAAACAGAACCTATGGATATAACTGTTGCTCCCCTCACAATGAAAAGCAAGGTAATTTTATCAGAACAGAAATAAAGAAAAGAGACTGACTGTACAGTTATTATTGCTTCAGTTCAATTTCTTTTACATACCAGCTTGATTTTCAACAGTTTATTCAATCAGTTCCACACTGTCCACAGTATCTCGGAATATAATTGGCTCTGTTATCTGCCTATAAAACATATTTTCCACCCAAATGTCTCATTTTCCACCTTGGTTTTCCTTGAACCATTGACTCTCATAATCATGGATTCAAGCCAATATCCCTGTGTTAAGTAGTCCAGCTGGCTAATTGTTTGAATGTCAGTATAGCTTGTGAACGTAAAGTAGCTCTTTTGCTGAGGTTGGCATCACAGCTAAGTCAGTAATTTTCTCACTCATTCTCTCAGCATTTCCATTTTCACTGTCCTGTTCCTGAAACTATAGCAGTGGAAGTGCATCTGGACAGTGGAGATGAGATGTAAAAATACATAAAAAGCTGTTTACTAAAGACATAAAGGTGGAACGGCTGCTGCCAGGAAGGGGGAACATAATGTACTCTGTACCAGTTGTAAATCACTGAAGCAAAAGTCCAAGCGGTTCACCAAAGCAATGAATTCATGAGGATGAGCTTCAGAGGCTTGGGGGTGTAGTTATCCAGGAGCTGCTGGAAGTCCGCAAACGTGGAGCCCTACGTTGCTGCTTCGTATTGCCTGCGGGCTAAGCTGTTCTCATAACAGCATCACTACACACCTTCCTATGGCCTGCACGCTACCTGTTATGACTGATTCCTCAGTTCAGCGTGGAAGTTTTATCTGAGACATGGAAGTCTGGAGTTACCACACCAAGTACTGCACCGCCAGCTGTGGCAGTGGGCACAGGCCCAGCACACTGGATCAGATAACAACTAAAGTACGTGAAACATACTGTTTTATTGGTTTGATTCTCCCTGCTAAACTTGGATTCTGACACATAAAGTGATAACTTTTTTTCTGTGGAATGAAACACAATATTATGTGTGGGTTCGCATCCTCTGCTGAGAAACCCTCCACAATCACGTGAATTGTTGTGGTGTCCAAGCCACGGGGCTGCGGTGTTCATACAACTTTGTCTGCTTCTCCACGTATCTGCAACATAACTTGGTCTTTTCTCTTTCTGCTACTCAACTTCCTTTGAGTTGCAAACCTAGCAGTAATTGAATTAAATAAGATGGGCTGTCCCTTTATTATCGTAGATTTCCAACTGTGATAATCCTGTGTACAATTATACAAGAGCAGAAGTTATGAAATAATTCGCCCAGACACAAAGCCATTATAATTCCTATAAAGATAAAAATAATCATATACTTATCAAGTCACTTTGCGATTTAGATTCAAAATTCTTCTACACACACACACACACAATCACCATCACCCTTCTCTCCTCCTGACCTATTGAGTAGCTCTAGCATTTTTGTTTTTATTTCAGATTTACAGCAACTGCAGCAATAATCCAAAGGTTCGGACAATTGATCTGGAGAAATGAATTCAAATCCTGCCACACGATCCAATAAATTCTAGTAATTAAATAATAAAGAATGTTGTAACATTGACCATGAAGCAGCTTGATTGTTATTTTAAAAAAACCTTCCAATTTACATTAGTGAATGGAATTACCAATAAACTATTTTCCAAATCTCTGGATGTATTTTACACAAGAGTAAGTGAAGATATCTGTAATTATTGCTCTTTGCCCAAAATTTGGTAGATGTCATGAGATTTTCTGTTTGCCCTCAAAATGTAACGGAGTCATAACCTTCATGTTGTGGGTGGATGTAAGACTTAAGTAACTTCTAAATTCTGTCTGTGTACTAGTTACCTAAATCAAGAATTGCCAAAAAAGGCATAGTAATTTAAACAATTCATTTTTAAGGAATTTTAAAGTGAAACAGTTGTAAGATCAGCCTCACTGTCAAAAATGAAGTCCATAATTTGCATAGTGCTTAAACCACACATTCTTAATGGAAATGAATGGGCTTTTTCCTATTTAACTAATTCTAATAGAACAAAATCCTTCTCTTGAGACACTTAATTGTACACAACAAATCCTTAAAATCATTAAAAATTGAACATTAAAATATACCTTCTGGCTGTTCCTATAATTTCATTTTAGTAGATCAGCCAAAATCTGGAAAATGCACAAGATAAATACCTGATCCAAGGCTCTCATTACATTTCCAATTAAAAAGTAACAATGCCCCACTGAACCATACCCACCAAAAGTATCCTGAATTTCCCCTATACAATAAAACTCTGATAACCTGGTGTCCAATTATTCAGAAGTCCCGATGGTTCAGCATCTGTCTTAATCTTTGGTCTGGAATGTAATCTGGGTGGGAGTCCAATGTGCAAGCAAGGTGTGTGGCCAGGGGTCAGGATCATGACTGTAGACCAGCTGTGCTGAGATTGGGCTCCAGAGCACCACTGGTCAGGAGATAGTAGGTTTGCAGAAGGAGCTGGAGTCTAGAGCAGTTATACATTTAATGCTCCATTTAAAGTCACTGGGTTCACTAGAAAATTTATTATACCACTCTGTAATGTGTTTAAAAAAAGAATAACAACATATTTTGGGATAATAGGAGTAGTATCTAATCATCTGGAAAATCCACTACTCCAATACTGACAACGTCTCCAGTTTGTCCAGTTATCCAGTTAAATCAGATGTCAGCCGTAAAATGTCGAGGATCTAAAATTTCATTGCAATTTTACTTGATGTAAACTGACTTAACTCGCCCAGGTAAATTTGAATTTAAATTTCCCTTCCCGCCCAAATGTTCTGAATGTCACAGTGACTGAATTATGAAGTGAGAGTAAGAGAGTTTATGCCACAAACCTCCATGGCCATTTATTCCCTATAGAACATCATAGTTACTGGAATGGCAATCCAGCAGCCAAGACAAACAATATGGAGGTACATGTTCAAATCATGCCCTTTTAGCTGAAGAATCTAAAGCAAATTAATTAAATACTCTGGAATTAAAACTGTTTTCAGTATTGATGCCCATTAGATTTCTGGATTGTTGCAAAAAGCTATTGCTTTGCTGATGTCCATCTGTAAAGGAAATCTTTTGTCCTTATCTGTCTTCAGGTCTCATGGACATTTATAGACCCTTTGAATTGATACAGCAAGACTCACAAATTGTTATTCAGAAAATTTTTCTTTAAGGTTGTTCCTCACATTGTTCAAACCACAAACCAGAGAAAATCTGGAGATGCTGGAAATCTGAGCAACACAACAAAATGCTGAAGGAACTCAGCAGGCCAGGCACCATCTATGGAAAAAAGTACAGTCGACATTTTGGGCCAAAACCCTGCCTGGCCTGCTGAGTTCCTCCAGCATTTTGTGTGCGTTGCTCCTTACTGTGTTTCTATGTTGTGTTTCCCTACAGCCGATCACTAATCTAAGTGTTAAGCCACATCATCACCACCATCATCATTATATGCTGTGTCATATGGTCTCATGACCATGATTGTTCTTGGAAAATTTTTCTACAGAAGTGGTTTGCCATTGCCTTCTTCTGGGCAGTGTCTTTACAATCAGGTGATTCCAGCCGTTATCAATACCCTTCGGAGATAGTCTGCCTGGAGTCAGTGGTCAAATAACCAGGAATTGTGATATGCACCAGCCTCATGTGACCCTGATTGTGGGGTGGGGGGGGGGGGAACATGAGCAGGTTCTATAACTTGCCCAAGGTTGACCTGCAGGCTAGTGGAGGGAAGTAGTGCTTTACACATTCTTCGGTAGAAACATACCGTCTCACCCACTCCATATCTTAGCAGTTTTGGAAGTTAAGAATTTAAAAGGTGTCACTTGATTAATCTAAGCCAGCCTTCACCATAATGAACTTCATTTCCAAAACCATCAATTTACCACCATTGCCGTAAAAACTAGACCTTGCAGGCAAAACTCTTTTGTTTTTGAATCGAGTGAATTGATTTGAGCTGGATGGAATCACAAGACCAAGCACGTAAAGAGATTTAAAGGAAATCTTCATAAAGGAATTAGATATATAGTTAAAAATAAAAGCTCTTTCAAAAAGCATGATAAATTGGGTATCCTCTATTATCTTGTTGCTAGATTGTACAATTGAATGCACACAAAAATATAAAAAGGAGCCTGCCAAATTATGATATAATTTGGATTTTAGTTGTCCATTCTAATAGCATGCAAGAACGTTCCAATGACATTAGTGGTACAGAATATCAGAATAGACAAATTATTGGTGGCAAATGTGATTTTCCCTTACTTACATTAGCGTTTCATTTACTTCATGGTAGTCATTAACAATATATATGCACCTAACATACAAAACTGTAACTGAATACTTCCATCTCAATGGTCAACCTGGAATCAGGACTATATGAATCCTTTTTATTTCCATGAGTGCGCTCTGTTGTAAATAAGGATTGATTCACTCAAATGAGTAAATCAATGAGTAACCATAGAAATGTTGAAGAAAATTGGAAGTCTAATCAAAATCATGTTAAGTCTTAATGTGGAGAATAAGCATGTTTCATCTCATCCATAGAAATAAGTGGTTGCAAGTTGAGGTCTCTTGCATTTGTCACATTTTATACAAATGATGCAATTTATACTCTATAAGCAAGAAAGTTCATGCACATATGGTCTTGCAATAATGAGTAATAGATACCTTTGAATGAGTTTCAAATTGTAGGTTAATTATGGTTAGCTAATGACAAAATCATTTGTCCAGACATTGGTAATGGAGATGGTAATTACAATTGATGTACAGTTCAGAAAACAGACCAATGACTGGCTCTCTTTTTTTCCCCCTAAGGTTCATTTGCTCAGAAAAGAACTATGTTTGGACTGTAATGCAAAAGTGTTAGAAGCTAAACTTCATTCATATATTAGTTAGCCTCATTGATGGCTTGTGCTCTCACTCATGGAACAGTACAGCATAGAAACATGCCCTTTGGCCTAAGGAATCCATGATGAGTGGTTGCCCATCCAGCTAGTTATAATTTCCTGTGCTTGGTCCATAACCCTCAAAACTCTACCCTCTCGTAAAGCTTTCCAAGTGCTTCTTAAATGACACAATTGTACCAGCTTCAACCACTTCATCTAGCACCTTGTTCCATTTTCCCACCACCCTCTGCATGAAAAAGTTGCCTCTTAGGTTTTTAATTTGTCTATTGTCTCACCACGAACCTAGTTTTAGACTCCCATACCACAGGAAAAAGATCTGCTGTAGATCTGATCTAGTCTTATAATAATGAGTGAGCTGCAATCAGCACAAGGCGTGGTTTGTTTCTGAGGCAGCGTGAGGTATAAAAAGAGTTTGGGCTTTTGGGACTTTTTGGCAGGCTGCAATCATAAGGCTCTCAGCAGGGGCCAATAAAAAGAAGCGAGGTGTAAGTGAAACAGCTGATGTGTGAGTGTGGGCAAGTAGGAGAGTAGTCAGTCTTTCGCTCAATAGGCTTGGGTGAAAATTGAGGAGGTTCTCAAAAAGTTTTGTCAGCACATCCAGTACTGTACAAAAGTCTTAAGCATCATAGATTTTTTTAATACAGCTTCAAATGGCTTGGTCTCCTCAGAGCCCTGATCTCAAATATTGATTTGATTCGGTCTTTATTTTAATGCCTATTGGACTTTATAACTTTTTTGATATTCAGAAACTGCCCCATTTCATTATTATGAAAGCACTTTCACTTTTACAAGTAAGGGGGAAAACATTAAATATGAAAGTAAGCTAGCCAGTAATATCAAAGAGCATACAAAAGATTTTTTCAGAGTAAAAGAGAGGCGAGAGTAGATATTGGACCATAGGAAATGACGCTGGAGAGGTCATAATGTGAGACAAAATAATGGCGGACAATTTTGAATAACTATTTTGCATCAGTCTTCACTATGGAAGACTCTAAAAATTTGAGTGTATCAGGGCAGAAGTGAGTTGATATACTAGGGAGAAGGTGCTTGGGAAACTGAACATTTTGAGGACTACACCCCAGGGATCTGAAAGAGTAGCTGAAAGATTGTGGTGGCATTAATCATGATCTCTCAAGGATCGATAGATTCTGGCATGGTTCTGGAGAAGTAGGAAATTGCAAATGTCACTTCGCCCTTCAAGAAGGGTGGGGCACAGAAGAAAGAAAGTTATCAGCCAGTTAGTCTGACCTCAGTGGTTGGGAAGATGTTGGAGTTGATTGTTAAGGATGTGGTTTTGGGATACTTGGAGGTACATGGTTTGCTGAAGAGAAAATCTTGGCTGACAAATTAGTTGGAACACTGAGGAAAACAGGATAGACAAAGGACGACCAGTGCATGTGTGTACTTGAACTTTCAGAAGGCCTTTGACAAGGTGCTGCACATGAAGCTGTTCATAAAGGTAAGAACTCGTGGTATTACAGGTAAAATACTAATATGGATTAAGCATTGGCTGATTGGCAGGTACAAAGAGTAAGAATAAAGGGAGTTTTTTCTGCGTGGCCACCAGCAAATAATGATGTATCACAAGGATCAGTGTTGGAATTGCTTCCTTTTATACTGTATGTCAATGATTTGGATGATGGCTTTGCAGCCAAGTTGTGGATGATACAAAGATAGGTGGAGGAGCAGGTAGTGTTGAGGAAGCAGGGAGGCTGCAGAAGGATGTAGACAGATTAGCAGAATGGGCAAAAAAGTGGCAGATGGAATATTGTGTATGATAATGCTCTTTGGTAGAAGGAATAGAATAGAATTTTTAAACTGGATTCAAAAATTCAAAAATCCAAGTTGGAAAGATCTTGTGCAAGATTCCCCAAGGGTTAACTTGCAGGTTGGGTCAGTATTGAGCAAGACAAATATAATGTCAGCGTTTCTTTCGAGATGATAAAAGCAAGATTTTAATGCTGAAACTTTATAAGACACTAGTGAGGCCTCGCTTGGACTATTGTGAGCAGTTTTGGGTCCTTATTTAAGAATGGATGTGCTGACATTGGAGAGGGTTCAGACAAAGTTCACAAGAATGATTCCAGGAATTAAAGGCTGATCGTATGAGGAATGATTGATGGCTCTGGGCCTGTACTCACTGAAGTTTAGAAGAATGTGGAGGAATCTCATTGAAGCCTGTTGAATGTTGAAAGGGTTAGATAGAGTGAATGGGAAAGGATGTCTCAGGGTAGAGGGAGATGAAGAGGAACTTCTTTAGCCGGAGGCTGGTGAATCTGTGAAATTCATTACCACGATGGCTGTGAAGGCCAGGTCACTGGGTGTATTTAAGGTGAAAGTTGATGATTATTCAGGGCATGAAAGGTTACAAGGAGAAGGCAGGAGAACAGTGTTTAGAAGGAAATGGATCCACCGTGATGGGTACATGAGAATAGGTACAGAGAAAATGCTATGTTCATTGGGTGAGATGTGAGAGCTTTGGCCAATCTCCAGTTTCCCTAATAACTACATCTGAATGAAGTGCACCAAGCTGTGGCTCCTTAAAAACAATGTTAAGGAACTGGAGCTGCAGCTCAATGACCTTTGGTCCACATGGGAGAATGAGGAGGTGATAGATAGAAACTAGAGCGAGGTAGTCACTCCTACATTGTAGGAGAAAGGTACTTAGGTGACTGGCTGGAGAGAACACTGGAATAGACAGCCAGTGAAGAGTACCCCTGTGGCCGTTTCCCTCAATATTAAGTTTACCATTTTGCATACCTTTGGGGGAGGGGGGAGATCTACCGGGGAAGCCACAGCAACCTGATCTCTGGCATTGAGTCTGTCTCTGTGGCTCGGAAGGGAAGGTGGGGGGGTGGGGGAGGAGAGGAGTGCAGTAGTGATCGGGGATTCCATAATTAGAGGAGCAGACAGCAGATTCTGTGGCTGAGAAAGAGATACCCGGATGGTATGTTGCCTCCCAGGTGCCAGGGCCAGGCCAGTCTCAGATCAAATTCACAGCACTCTAAAAGGAGACGGTGAGCAGCCAGAAGTTGTGGTGCATATTGGTACATAAAGGGAGGGGGTGCTGAAGAGGCAGTACAGGGAGCTAGGTAGAAAGCTGAAAAGCAGGATCTCTAGGGTAGTAATCTGTGGTTTGCTGCCTGTGCCACAAGTCAGTGAGAGTAAGAAAAGGATGATCCAGCAGGTGAATGCGCAGCTGACAAATGGGTTCATGGGGCAGGGTTTCAGATTTCGGGATCATTGGGATCTCTTCTGGGGAAGATTTGACGTGCACAAAAAGGACACGTTACACCTGAACCCAAGGCGGAGGTGTGGGTTTATAAGAGCTGTTGGAGAGAGCTTAGAACAATCTGGCAGGGGGATGACAACTGGAGTGATAGGGCTGAGTATGGGTTGCTGGAACACAACTAGATGCAGTGTGTAGCAAAACTGAAGAAGGACAGGCAAATGATAAGGCAAAATTTGCAGTCAGTGGGATGAGTTAAAGTGTAACTGTGAACCAGAATTGAAAAGGGTGATGGATACTGGACTGGAGGTGTTTTATTTCCATGCACACAATATATGGAGCAGAATTAGGTCATTTACAGTTAGAGATTGGCAGGTATGACATTGCAGACATCGCTGATAAGGCCAAAAGATCATATGTTGGGAGCTCAACATCCAAGGATATGTAATTTTATTGAAAGGATAAGCTGGTAGGCAGAGGGGGTGGGTTGGCTCTGTTGGTAAAGAATGAAATGAAATCCTATGTGTGACATAGAATCAGAAGGTGTAGAATCCTTGTGGATAGAGTGAATGAATTGCAAGGGTAAAAAGTTGCTGATGGGAGTCCAAGTGTGCACTTGAAGACTTGCACAATTACAATATAATGTCTCAACTCCTATACTGAATGCCCTGATTGATGAAAGCCAGCATGCTAAATGTTTATTTATTTATTGAGGTACAGCAAGGATTAGGCCATCCCAGCCCTTCAAACCATGTAGACCGGCACACCTCAACTTAATCCTAGTCTAATCATGAGACAATTTACACTGACCAATTTAACTACCAACTGGTACATCTTTTGACTGTGGGAAGAAACCAGCACATGCGGAGGAATCCTATGTGATTGCGTGGAGAACGTACAAACTTCTTACAGATAGCGGCATGAATTGAACCCCAGTCACTGGCACTATAAAACATTCTGTTAACCGCTAAGCTATTGTGCTGCCAAATATCTGCTTGTGATGCTGCTTTCAACAAGCCATGCACTTCTACTGTTCCATTACACACCCTGGTGCCCAGCCATTCAAAGCATAGGCCATGCACTGGCCTAACTCTCCAAAATTTGTCACCTCACACTTATCTGTATTGAAATGCATTTCCCACTCATTGACTTGCTCCCAAACCAATCAAGATCCCCCAGAATATGTGATAACATTCACTTATCAATAACACCTCCTAATTTCCTGTCATCCACAAACATACTGCTCAAGCCTTCTGTATTCACATCAAATCATTTAGATAAATAACAAATAGCAAGAACCCCAACAATAACCCCTGTGGCACACTACTCATCACCAGCTTCCACTTGTAGAAACAACTATCAACCATCACTCTCTACTTCCTACCTCTGACCTAATTTTGAATCCACCTAATTCAGTCTCCCTGGTTTCCACAGGGCCTAAACTTCCACCCAGTCTACAATGTGGGATGTTGTTGAAGGCCTTGCTGACGTCCAGGTAGACAACATTCACTGTCATACCCACTTCTACCTTTTAAGTTATACATTTTAGGAAGGAAATTAGAGAGGGAAAATGGATCAGCCGTGAAGAAATGACAGAGCAGTCATGATGGATCAAGTGGTCTAATTCTGCTCCCATCTCTTATGGTTACCTCTTCAAGAATCTCTAAAATTTGGTCAAGCATGACTTCCTATGAACAAAGCCACATTTGAACCCTCTTAATCTCAGTTGATCCAAATGCTGCTAGATTCTGTCCCTCAGAATTCCTTCCAGTAATTTTCCCACTACTGATGTGAAACAGACTGACCTGTAGTTGCTCCCTTTCTTACACAATGCAGCAACTTCAGCTACCTTCTAGTCTTTGGGAACTTCAAGCAATGAAGCAAGTATCTCCAGGGGCCTCCATGACTTTTTTCTCTCTAGTCTTGCATAAAGTCCAAATATATGCACTCAGTCAAGCCTTGTGGCTTTATCCACCTTAATCTACTGCAAGGCTTCAGATACCCCCAAATGCTAATATGAATGTCTTCTGAAACATCTCCACTTTTCCTAATCTCTTGAACAATTATGGTGTTCTTCTTTGTAAACAAAGAGGAGAAATATTCATTAAAATCTCACCCATCACCTGGTTCAAGACATACTGTATGATCTCTAAGGAGACCTACTCTCTCTAGCCACCAAGCCACCATTTTTCTCTTAAAATAGATAGATTTTTTCCGCAGGATGGAGAATCCATATGTCTCAAGGGATAGAATTAGGATGAAGAAACATAACTACTTTCTCTAATATGGTGTTCACACTAAGTACCTGCAAAATGAATCAATGTTTTTCAAAGTTACCATAGCTGGGAGCACTAGTTGCTTGGATTTCCAGTATTAATAAAATAAAACTATGTGTGATAATTATTTCCTCCCTGTGTATCTGTTTCGATACACTTGAAAGTAATTTCTTGAGAGAGTTTGCTGAAGGATTATCAAATTCATGTTGCAGCTAGTCTTGTAATCATTTGGAAAAGCAAAATGATCTTTACCATTGAAGCTGATGGAGGAATGCAAAATGTGTTGCAATTGAGAGAACACTAATGCATCACTAAGAGATACTTCATACCACAGCATCCGGTGATTGCCAGCACTTGCATCACCCTGTGGGCAGATCATCAGGATTCAAAACACTCCAAGGAGTTCTAAAGGCTTGAAAGCTTCTTAGTGGAAACATACATGGGACAGTCAAAGCTCAAAGAATAACGTAAAGCTCTTCTTAATTCCAGTTATTGTGTAAAAAGAGCAAATAAAATATTGTGATCCTGCTGTTGTTTCTCTCCGCACATTGTGGCGCATCAAGTGGCAACATTCTTTCAGCATGTCTATTTTTTTTTTAAAAAGGCCAAGTCGCTACCTCAATGCTCAGCCCACCATGCGTGGAAAGTGTGCAAGGAGCCAGCTGGATTCGAACCTGGGACCACCTGCCTCTCAGTCGACTGAGGCTACGTCTACACCACCAGCCGGCATAATTACACCCAGTTTGAATAAGTTTAATTATTCCATTTATTTTAATTTAGCAGCAAGTTCAGCACTACTCTGAAAAGCATATTTACAGTTTTTATGATAATTTAACTTCACACTTTTATCATTTTTAATTGGTATTTCATCCCTCCATTGGATTGCTAGATCACCATTTTATAGCCACTGCATTTTAGCAAATCAGGTTCTGATTTAATTGTGACTTTATGTGTCCATTGTATTGTGATGGTGAGTAGCTATGAATTTGCCTCCACCTTCTACTCATAACTGAAAATATTACCTTGTATCATTGTTGAGTTTAAATCCTAGAGTCCCTTCCCACAGCACTGAGAGTGTATCCAGACCACAAGAGCCACAGCAGCATAATTAAAACAAAAGTAGACCAGAAATTAAGCAGGTTTCCCAGAGGCAATGCTACACAGAAGCAGACTATTCAGTCCAACCAAACCATGCTCTTCTCAAACCACTGCCTTTCTTCATCAAAACTCTTCCACTTAACTACTATTCTTTTCTCCCACATGTGCTCTAGTCTCCCCTTAAATGTATCCATTGTACCAGTTCAAATATTTACTTAGAAGTGAAATCACAAACAAGAGAAAATCTCCACATAGTACAGTGGCATGCAAAAGTTTGGGCACCCCTGGTCAAAATTTCTGTTACTGTGATGAGCTAAGCAAGTAAAAAATGACTGATTTCCAAAAGACAAAGTTAAAGATGACACATTTCTTTAATATTTTAGGCAAGATTACTTTTTTTATGTCCATCGTTTACAGTTTCAGAATAACAGAGGGAAAAGGGCCCAAAGCAAAAGTTTGGGGCCCCTGCATGGTCAGTACTTAGTAACACCCCCTTTGGCAAGTATCACAGATTGTAAACACTTTATATAGCCAGCTAAGAGTCTTTCAATTCTTGTTTGAGAGATTTTCGCCCATTCTTCCTCGCAAAAGGCTTCTAGTTCTGGGAGATTCTTGGGCTGTCTTTCATGCACTGCCCTTTTGAGGTCCATCCACAGATTTTCGACGATGTTTAGGTTGGGGGACTGTGAGGGTCATGACAAAACCTTCAGCTTGTGCTTCTTGAGGTAGTTCATTGTGGATTTTGCGGTGTGTGTTTAGGATCATTATCCTGTTGTAGAAGCCATCCTCTTCTGATCTTAAGCTTTTTTAAAAAAAAAAGCAAGCCATATGATTTTTGCTTCCAGAATTTGCTGGTCTTTAAATTGAATTCATTCTTCCCTCTACCAGTGAAATGTTCCCCGTGCCAGTGTCTGCAACATAAGCCCAAAGCATGATTGATCCACCCCCGTGCTTAACAGTTGGAGGGGTGTTCTTTTCATGAAATTCTGTACCCTTTTTTCTTTAAACATATCTTGGCTCATTGTGGCCAAAAAGTTCTATTTTAACTTCATCAGTCCATAGGACTTGTTTCCAAAATGCGTCAGGCTTGTTTATATGTTCCTTTGCAAACCTCTGACACTGAATTTTGTGGTGAGAACACAGGAAAGGTTTTCTGATGACTCTTCCATGAAGGTCATATTTGTGCAGGTGTCACTGCACAGTAGAACAGTGCACCACCACTCCAGAGTCTGCTAAACCTTCCTGAAGGTCTTTTGCAGTCAAACGGAGGTTTTGATTTGCCTTTCAAGCAATCCTATGACCAGTTCTCTCGGAAAGTTTTCTTGGTCTTCCAGAACTCAACTTGACCTCCATCGTTCCTGTTAACTGCCATTTCTTAATTACTTCACAAACTGAGGAAACAGCTACCTGAAAATGCTTTGCTATCTTTTTATAACCTTCTCCTGCTTTGTGAGCATCATTTTTTTAAAATTTTACAGAGTGCTAGGCAACTGCTTAGAGGAGCCCAACGCTGCTGATTATTGGGACGAGGTTTCTTCTTCCATTTCCGGCAGTTTAGACACAACTAGGCATATTACTGCCCTCCGCAGAATGTATAATTAATCTCATTAGCTAGCAGTGCCACAAACTACTTTTCTTCCCTAATTTGTCACATGGTAATTGCATTCTCAATTACATTGATTACATCTGTGTCATTTGTAAGACTGAAATATTCTTGTTTAAGAATACTAATTACCGGGTGCTTAACTTTTAATAATTGCCGTTTTTCTAGTCTATCTGCCATTTCCAAGTTTTCTTTTACTTGAATCATAGCCTGTAGTTGTTTACTGAGATCTCAAAGTTCAATTGTTTCCTCGTTTTCATTTTATAATCTGTGTAGACAATTCACTTTGCAACAATTCCTTTTCCTTTTGTAACTTTATAATAAGTTCCTCTGTTCTCCAATCTCTTTTCCAACTCACAGCTGTTCTTATTGAGTTCTTCTATTTATTGTTGGAGTTCTGTACAGTTACCCTGGGTTTCCAACCATGTTTCTTGTATACTTAAAATCTGAAGTTTTCCTCTAGTTCTGATACACATTTCATAAATTCTTGACCATTTGCGATAGAACACCTTGCATTCTATTGTATAATATATACTCTGTTACGATCCAGCAACAATGAATATAGAATGGAGACAGGTTTTTTTTTATAACAAATAAAACATTTATTAAACACAGCTAAAAACCCCAAAAGCAAACAAATGACTAACTTAACCAGAAGTTGACTGCTATACGGCAGCTCAAACAGTTCTTAAAGTGAGAAATGCGAACTCAGTTCTTTATAGTATTGCAAAAAGTCCAAAATGATTTACAGTCAGTTAGGAAAGACTTCCCTTGAAGTAATAAATTCTCTTTTGTGACATTACTGCTGATCCGAGCCAAAGTATGCCTTGCTCGAAGGATTTACGATGAAGGAAATAAAACGGCTTAAAGGCACTGATCTTTCCTTGGCAGAACTCTGCATCCAACTCTTTCCGCTCTTTTAGCAGGAGTTATCTCGGACACAGGTTACTAACTCCTTGTATGAAGATTAAATAAGGTCAAACCCGTTTTACCACCAACAACATCAACTTTCCTCGATCCTTCAGCTTCCTGAACATCGGTAAATCTTCTCTCCGACTGGACTTTAACTGCCGGCACAACGGTTCTTACAGTAGAAATTAAAACTCCACTTTTAAAACGAAACTGCATCATCAAATCAAATACGCAGCAGAACGGAGTCACTGACGACTTAAGCCACGAACGGACCTGCGTCACAGGGAGGGGTTCTCCTTTTATACCCTGTTGAGAAACCCATCACATGACCACTCACTGGCAGGAAAATTACATCACTCCACCATCACAAGACCATTACATCATGCCCAGCAGAGCCTCAATTACATCATGGTCATGTGACAGTGACAAGATACCCACCGGGTATGTAACAACATGCCCGCCCCCCTGCCTGTGAACTGTTTGATCCTCCATTCAGTGTTTCTTCAACTACTTCCCACCTAAGCCCTGTAATACCAAGATATTTTTCTGCAGACATGATTATAATTTTAATTTTTCCAGTTCTTTTGTTTGTTTGCACTGAACAGTTAATCGCATCAACCATAAACAGTACAAAATCCTTTCTACTCATTATAAGTGTATCCTTATTTATCATCTTACAGCCCTCACAATTCACCGGTTTATTATTCTCTGTATTTGTTTGCTTGATAGCCTTCTATTTTTCCACAAATCCTTTCACTGCCTCCGCGTAACTGATCCCTTGAGTTACTTTTACATATCATATCTCAGCTGCCTTCTTGCTATTAATACATCCTTGATAAGCCACGCTGTGTTCCCTCACCACAATTGCAGCATCTCTGCCTAGCACCCACCTCACATTTTCCATATTTATGTTCTCCAGCACATCTCCCACATCTTTGTTTCCCTCTGCAGATAACTGCAATATGCCAAATTTTCTGACATTTAACGCATCTTAAAGGCAGAGGAATATATATTCTGACCTCATAACACATATACCCTAAATAAACTTTAGTCAGCAATCTCTCCTCATTGAAGTTAATCATAACCAATAAACTATCATACTTTTTCCCATTTCTTGTAACTTTCAAACATTTGGCCTCAATTTTTGATCCTTTTATGTTCAGTTTAATCTCATCCATAGTAACTTTCATTGGTAGCCCCAAAATAACTCCTCTAGTCTACTTTCTATTATTGGGAATTGAGCATTGTACTTTCTTGCCATCTATTTTATTCAATCTTATCACTCCACCTTGCTGAGCACTATCCCAACAAATCACTAATAGCAATCCATTTCATAAAACCTTTGCTGTTTTGACCTCACCAATAAGTTTGTTGATTATCATCACCAAATGAATCAGGTTCCAATCACCAAAAGACACCCCATCTTCACTCAATTTTAAAATTGCTTTACCTTATCTTCTTTCCATTGTTTTGCTGTCCTATTTTGATCATCCCCTGATTCTTCAGAGTTCAACATCTCATACCGCTGTTTTCTTTTCTTACTCTTTCCACTCCATTCCTCTGGCCTCCATCTCTAACTCACTTCCACCATCCAGTTCACTTCCAACCCACAACCGACTCAGCAGTTCTTCCAACCAGCACTGCATTGAAGCCAACATTTTGCTCAACCCACTCAATTCATCACCCTTATTCCTCCTATCAACTGAACTCACCTCAATCTCCAGCCCAGCCTGAAACAAGGTTTGAGGAATCAGAGTATTTATCAAGCTTTGAAATTTGCATCACCTGGCCTTTCCTGACGATGATTGTGAACAAGCCATAGCCTAAGAAGCTATTTAAGACCTAAGACCTTGGTAAAAGTTTTCTGAGAACTCAAATCTCTTGTGCTCCTTTCCTTTTTTTCACTCTAAAATTGTACCAAACAAAAATAATACACTAATCTTGCTTAAAATGTTGAAAAGAATGTTTCATCTTTAATTTTATGACTTTTGGAGATCAGTTCATCTTCTACTCACTTAACTATCCACAATAACAGAAATTTTGACCAGGGTGTCTGAACTTCTGCATGCCACTGTATAAATCAAAGCAAAACACACAAAATGCTGGAGGAACTCAGCAGGCCAGGCAGCACCTATGGAAACAAGTGAACAGTTGACATTTTGGTCAGAGACTCTTCATTAGGACCCATGTGGTCTCAATTATAACTAGATATGGATATTTCCTCTTTGAAATATAGTTTTAATATTTGTTAATTACTAGTCCAGTAGACACATCTAATCAGATTTTCTTCATTATCTAGTTTTATTGTCTCTCTAGATATTTGAGTTTAAACATTTACAATCTACAGGACGTAAATATTCACCTTTCCATTAACTTTCTGCTGTTACCCTCTGACTTTTGCTTATTTATGACATTACCTCTTCCTCTGAGGAAGCTTCATATGGTTCGAAGCATAGTAATTTTTAATAAGACCAAATTGAAACTTGGAAAATTCCTCCCCTTGTGTTGAGAAAGCTGCTCCCTGCTATTTCATTGTCTTTATTTTCTGCATGAAAGGGGTTCCCAACATAAAAGACCTAATAAACAGTTCCAACATAGCCGTGTTTGTTTGATGATCTGGCTTGCAAATATATTTGTTAATATAAATAATGTGTTAGAAGCAAAGTAAGTGATTTTTAAAATATATAAAACCATGATTTTGTTTAGCCTACAAGTAAGTACAATAGTTAGTTTCATTATCCTACAAGTAAAGAGAATCCCGTGACCCATAATGGAAGCTCTGTCATTAATGAAAAGAAAATTCACATGGTTGAAGGTATGTACAGTAATCAGTTGTTCAAAAGATAAGTTGTAAAAGGAATCTAAATAATTTTGAACAGTTCTATGAATTATTTTCCTCTTCAGTTTCCAATTTCCTTTTTCAACAGGATGTCTCCTGTAATGGAGATTATTGAGCTTCAGGTGGAGTTATGATCTTTCTGATAGAATTGAAATGAATCCCAGAGCCTGACTACTGGAATTCCTCAGTACGGTGCAGTAGATGCAGACAGCACTGGGGGCTCTACTGATAATCCTCTTTTATCATGAGATCAGAATAGCTGCAAGTGGTAATGGTTCAGGAAATGAAATAGTCCATGTAAAGTATCATTTAGGCATTTGGAGCATTCAGGCTTGGTGACAAGTGACATTCATGTCTCCCAATTGCCAGATCTGTGCACTACTCCTTTAATGAAATCATCAATCTTCCCCATTGTCTACTTTTTGAACATAACCAATGATAATTAATTGGATTAATTACTTAAGTACAACGTAGGCTAAAGGCTGGATAATTATGACACTCCAAAGCCTTTTTGTTCTGTCCAAGACACAAGTCAGGAATGTAGTGCAAAACCACCCAGCAGCTCTCAAATCACTCTAGGAGCATGAGAACGTCCAAGGCAAAGCACACAACTCTTCTCAATATTGAGAGTTCATTCCCACATCATTGATGCACTGTGATGATGCCATGCATGATCTTCTCAAAATGTGTTTGAAATGTGATACATCGTTTGGCAATCTTGTGGTTTCTACTACTTAACAGAACAAAGATGGCAGGGAGCTAGGAATGCCAACAGCCATAGGCTTTGCTCCAACTCATGTACATTCCTGACTGCCAACACAAAGCCATTGACCTTCCACCTATCAGCACAGCTGGAGTGCCTTCACCATGTAAAGGAAGGCATCATCATCCTCTGAAGGGAAATTCAGGATGGATGACAAAAGCTGGCCATGCCAGTGACGTACATAGCTTACATTAAATACAATATCCATTTTCCATGGGAAGCAATTGACAACTGTTCTATGGAACAGTTGTAGTAAGAATTTAAAAACATGAACTACACTTAAGTTTAAAAAATTATTTTAAAATTAGTTAATGAACAAATATAAAATATATGATTTAAAATGAATGGGTTTAATGTAAATAAATGATACTTGGAATTGGATTTTGTGTTAAAAGATCATGAAACTTTTTGGTTTTGATGTGATGATTGATGCCAAATATGTTGTATAAGTAAGAGGGGTAGGCATAATAAGCTGTAGCTTCAGCCTACAACCTTTCGGTCTGTTTTAAAGATGATGTTTTTTGTTGTAATTTTGTCCTATGAAATCATCGTTGTAAATAATGCTTTTTGTTATGTTTGTGCTGACCGAAATAAATTAATTTCATTCATTCATTCATTCATTTTGTCCACCCCCCCCAGTAAAGTTTATCCCCAAGTCCAAATGAAATGCCACAAATCATGACTAATGCTATATTTTCTTTCTCTCATCCTCCACTTTCTCCCCAAGAGTAACTTTGTGATGTGACAAAAGCATATTTTGTGAAAACGGCAACACCTTTGTAGTTGCATGCACTGTAGATTGTTAGCAGCTGAATTGCCACCTTTCCCAAAGTTCATTCTCAACTGTCAGCTTCCTACAACCCGAGGAGGAAAGCCAGATGATACCATAAACTATTCAGTGGTTATCTAGTTACACAGAGACATACATAGATACAAATAGAGATGCACTTGGAAAAATGGCCCTTCTGTCCACCAAGCCTACAATTCCAATTCCAATACAAAGAACCCATCCTTACACAAACCCTACCTCATTCCATTTTGTTCTCCCCACATTCCTATCAATTCCCTGTTCACCATGCTTCATATTCTTTCACTCATCTTCAGACTTTGGGTAGATTAGAGTGGGTAAGTAGCCCATCTATCCACACATCCACAGGACGCAGAAGGAAACCCATTCATTCACAAGGAGAACACAAGAACTCGGCACAGACCACACCGGAGGCCAGGACTGAACTCAGGAAGCTGATGCTTAGAGGAAGCCGCTCCACAGGTTGTGTCACTGTAGTATCATAAATGTCGCTCTCCATTTCACTTCAGATGATAGCATCAAGTCATGGGTTGCTAATCAAGCCCATTGTCAGTCAAAGCTTCATCCTCTCACACTGAATTCTCGCTATCATAAGAAGCTTTATCCATTGACTAATGAATTATGGCACAGGGAAAAGCCTCATTTATCTGGAAATCAGAGCAATAAACTTGAGGATTGAATGAAGCTGGCTTGCCTTATGATTTCCATGTACATTTCAATCTTTTGAAAATAAACACATTTTTAGACATTTAAACAAGGTCGTAAACCATCTCACTCCGTGTGCTCATAAAATCTAATCCAGAGTAACGTGCCAAGGCTGGCAGTCTTGGTTTTGAACCCAAGCGACAGGACAAGAATCTGTTTCCTAACCATTAAAGTAACTGCTCCAATTATTTTTGTTAAATTGGGAACAGATCTATATGAGTTGAAATTACTTATACATGAATGTACAAAAGTTGCTTGGATTTATAGAAAAAAATCAGGTTTCTCCCTACAGTAGTAATAAGGTATGCTGAGCTTGGGGAAGTGGTGATTTCACTGAAGCTCTTTTCCCTCCTATTACATGGTACAGCCACAGAACTAAAGAATGAAGAATTTCAAAACTTCCAGGGCCAAAATTTCTCTTAGCCTTACAGTCTACAACTATTTTAACAATGTGTTGCATCCTTTAGCAGCACGTTTGCAAATCATTGTAACATCACCAGTTATGGCAAGGATTCCTGCCTGCAGAGAAAAGCCCACTGATTCCTTTCATGATCTGGGTTCAGGTACAAATATAAATGCAAAACCATACACACTAAACCAGACCTTGAATTTGATTCAGAATAAATGTACTTACTGAATATAAAAAAAACAATGACATGCATTCTTTGACTTCCAAACATCTGAATTACTAAACAAACAGTGTGTTTAGCAATACTAGTTTCCAAGATGGCGCCAAGCTGTGACATCTGTTGAGTCATGGCTCAGATTTATATGTGTTTTTTAAAATTGCTTTTATGTTTAAAATGATGGGTTTGGAGACAATGAGGGAAGTTAGGAGATAGGTTATGTTTTAGGGACAGAGATGTGGGGAGGTTAGAGGTCACTCCCGAGTCTAAGTCTTCACACCACATTCAAAGTCCAGTGACATGGAACTGGGTCATCCATGATCGGATGGCCAGCAGGAAATAGATAAATCACCCCCCCCCCCCCATATCCAAGTCAGAGTTGTCGGCAGGTTCTGGGTTTGTAGTTCTGTTTGGGCAGGAGGAACAAGTTCCAATGACCCCTTGAGTTCACGAATCAGTGAGGCCGGAGTTTGAGGCCTAGTATTCAGGGTCTTGACCTCAGCAGGTCTGGAGTTCGAAGCCTAATATTGTGTCCCGGAGTTGATTCTGAGGATCAAGGCCTGAATGTTGAATCAGACGTCCGGAAGTTGAGGCCCTTTGGCTGGAGCAGGGTATGCGAATTGATGCCTATCCACTGCAGAAGTCAAAGCCTAACATCCGCAAACCAGAGTCTGAGTCCACTGGAGGCTGGATGGCGAAGAAGATATCCTGTGCTGGGGTTAAAAGACTATAGATGTGCATAGGTGGGAGGGAGGAACAGGGCTAGTTTTTCTGTTCTTTAACTGCTTGTTTTGTTCTGTGTTTTTTCTGACAAGTATAGTGAGCATGCTACATTGCTGCCAGAGTGTGTGCTGACTCTTGCAGGCTGCCCCGCCACACTCTCGGGTGTGTTGGTTATTAATGCAAAAGATGAATCTCACTCTATGTTTCACTGTGTCAACTGCTATTGACTCTATTAAAATACTCACTTTTGATTCACTAAACTATTTTCCCTACAACGAATATCTCACGTATCTCACTATTTGAATACGCAGTGCAAAACATGCCTGCAATGAAACAAACAATCTGCAGAGAAATTAAATGAGTCTTATTGACCCATGTTGGGGGGGGGGGGATAGCAATGTTGATTCAGCTCAACAACACAGTCCTGATTCAGGGATTCAGCCCAAAATGCAGCAATTCCCTTCCCCCACAGAGGCTGCTTGGCCTGCTGAGTTTCTCCAGCAGGTTGCATTCTGCTCCAAGTGCCAGCATCCACAATCTCTCAAGCCTTCTTTCTCATAATGCTCATCACCCTGCTTTGCAAGCATTTGTTCAATAAAATGTTTTACAGGAACTTTTCCCTTGCGCAAGTCAAGGGATTCAATCCATTTCATTGGTTCCGATGAAGAGCCTTAACTCAAAATATTAGCTGGCCATTAACTGGTGATGCTTCACTACCAGATGAGCTCAACACCTTCTATGCCCACTCTGAAAGGGAGAATATAACAACAGCTGTGAACATCCCTGCTGTACCTGGTGATCCTGTGATCTTTGCCTCAGAGGCCGATGTTAGGCTGTCTTTAAAGAGAGTGAACCCTCGCAAGGTGGGAGGTCCCAATGGAGTACCTGGTAAGGCTCTGAAAACTGTGCCAACCAACTGGCAGGAATATTCAAGCACATTTTCAACCTCTCACTGCTACGGGCATAAGTTTCCACTTGCTTCATAAAGCCAACAATTATACCAGTGCCTAAGAAGAATAATGTGAGCTGCCTTAATGACTATTGCACAGTAGCAATCACATCTGCAATGATGAAATGCTTTGAGAGGTTGGTCATGACCTGACTGAGCTCCTGCCTCAGCAAGGACCTGGGCTCATTGCAATTTGCCTATCACCACAATAGGTCAATGGCAGATGCAATCTCAATGGCTCTTCACATGACCTTAGACCACCTGGACAACACAAACACCTATGTCAGGATGCTGGTCATCGACTATAGCTCAGCATTTTATACCATCATTCCCAAAATCCTGATTGAGAAGTTGCAGAACCTGGGCCTCTGTACCTCCCTCTGTAATTGGATCCTTGACTTCCTAACCAGAAGACCATAATCTGTGCGGATTGGTGATAACATATCCTCCTCACTGACGATCAACACTGGTGCACCTCAGGGGTGTGTGCTTAGCCCACTGCTCTACTCACTATATTTCCATGACTATGTGGCTAAGCATAGCTCAAATACCATCTATAAATTTGCTGATGATACAACCATTGTTGATAGAATCTCGGGTGGTGATGAGAGGGCATACAGGAGTGAGATATGCCAACAAGTGGAGTGGTGCTGAGGCAACAACCTGGCACTCAACGTCAGTAAGACAAAAGAGCTGATTGTGGACTTCAGGAAGGGTAAGACGAAGGAGCACATACCAATCCTCATAGAGGGATCAGAAGTGGAAACAGTGAGCAGTTTCAAGTTCCTGATGTCAAGATCCCCCATCCTCATCACATTCTACAGGGGTTGTATTGAGAGCATCCTGTGCAGCTGCATCACTGCCTGGTTCGGAAATTGCACCATCTCGGATTGCAAGACCCTGCAGCGGATAGTGAGGTCAGTTGAGAAGATCGTCGGAATCTCTCTTCCCGCCATCACGCACATTTACACTACACGCTGCATCTGCAAAAGAAACAGCATTATGAAGGACCCCATGCACCCCTCACACAATCTCTTCTCCCTCCTGCCATCTGGGAAAAGGCTCTGAAGCATTCGGGTTCTCACGACCAGACTATGTAACAGTTTCTTCCCCCAAGCTATCAGACTCCTCAATACTCGAAGCCTGGACTGACACCTTGCCCTACTGTCCTGTTTATTATTTATTGTAATGCCTGCACTGTTTTTGTGCACTTTATGCAGTCCTGTGTAGATCTATAGTCTAGTGTAGCTTTCTCTGTGTTTTTTTTTACGTAGTTCAGTCTAGTTTTGTACTGTGTCATGTAACACCACAGTCCTGAAAAACATTGTCTCATTTTTACTATGTACTGTACCAGCAGTTATGGTCGAAATGACAATAAAATTGACTTGACTTGACTTGATAATAAACCTGATTCTGTTTCTGATTGTAATGCTTTTGCTGATACTAACAGAAATGTTGTTGTCATAACATTACACCAGTTGGCTCTCAGTTTCTTTCCTGTTGATGGATTAGTGTCCAAAATTGTTATTTTCCTTCTAACTTAACCTTTTAATGCTTCTTTAATTTTTATGTAATCAGCTGTGTGTATAACTATTCAGTGAATTTTCAGTAACTGTGGCTGATTCAGTACTTTTCCTGAAGTTTCTCCGCAGCCTGTGTCACGCCACTGAACGTGACTACTTCAGAGGTTATTTCTGATTACGAATTTTTTACCATCTGTGTTAGTCTAATCTACGGTAGTTTCAGTATAAGATGACGTGACTTCTTTGTCCTTCTTTGTTGTTCTTCATCTCTCCCTTCCTTACAGTAGATTAAGTTAGTTTCTGTAATTTCTTTGCTCTGAGCCACTAATAAAGTGGCCATAGCCACAAAGATTTATGCCTTATTCTTGTCTTCTGAAGAACCCTTTCTCACAATACCACCAGCTCCAACACTGTACTCCAACTCATTGTTATTTGAGATTTGGACCACCACAGTGGTGTCATCTGCAAACTAGTAAATTGAGCGAGAGCAAAATTTGGTCACAGGGGTATAGGAATTAAAGTGGGGAGGGCGCTGAGGACACTACCTTGTGGGGTATCTGCAGTGAGGATAGTAGTGGCAGAGGTGTCACTGCTCATTCTTCACCTACTTGTTGTTGCCTATATCTTCAACGTGGCTGCAGCTATGGAAGCATTTCACAAGGTCGACAAAGTCGGTGGGAATTATTTTGAGCTAGAGATATTGGAGAATTTATTATCAACCACTCATTTTGGATCTAATTTATTAATTCCACTGACTTCAATGGAAATTAACATCAGACAGATATGTTATGGGCAGTTGATCTGATGTTGCCTATTTACGCTATTGCCTGAAGTTTTATGTTAGATCTATAAAACCACCAAGTCAAACAGCACTGAAACATGTCACTATGAACCATGCTGGCTACCAAGCGCCCACCTGTACTAATCCTACCTGTTCAAGTGATTCTACCATTATCAGCAGTCTAAGGGTAAACTGAAAGCCCTGTGCACTAGGGCAAAGGTGGATCTGCATGGTCCTGCTTAATCCAAGATCTGGAGATCATGTACTTCACTGTAAATTGGCTTACCTGCAATTGGCTCCTAAGAGAAGGCTCAATGGAGATACAATGACAAAACCTTTGTTTCAATGGCTGGGTGCATATTAACAATTTTAGAATCTCCTCGTTTGGGCTCGTGATCTGTGGACACCAGGCACTGGCCGCAGTGGAGCCTCCATACGTTTAGGCAGGGTTCTAAAAGCACCTGTCTGAATGAGTCCACAAAACAAAAAATAAGCATGCAACCAACAACCAATTCTGAAATGAGAAACATACGGAATGAGTGACCTACCAAAATGCACTGAGCAGATTCAGCTCATCAACCAATAAACTGCAAAATATCCTTATCATTGCAGGTGGATCCATGACCAAACCATCGTCAAAGGATGTCTGATGAAATTCGAATCCTTTTCCATTGTCGGACCAATGTCTGGTTTCTCAGATGACAAAATGCTTCAGGTTTAGCTCCATTTCTTGAGGCTGAAAGTTTAAGTTCCTACTCCATAAACTAAAGTCCTAAAATTTATGCTGATATTTTGGTACAGGACTGGATAATGCTTGACTGGGAGAAGTGTAGCTGTTCTGGTGAGACATTGAGCAGCATTGCAATGACAGCTGGCCAATGGTTCTACGGGGATCTGTTAGCTAGCTGCAATGCATGCGACAGCATATTTTGGAACACTTATGCCTATACTCTGTATTTTAGAAGTATGAATGCATTGGAGATCAGATTGCAGTGTGGCTAACCTCTATTCCATACCTATACTCAAAAGCATAGCTGTTAATCTTACTGAACTGACTGCCTTACCCCTCAGTTGGATAAAAAGCAACTCCACTTATATGAGTGTGGTTGCTGACTTACATAAAAATGTAAGGGGAGAGTGTTTTTTTAACTTTATTTTAACTACCATTACTTTTGTCCATTTATTGATGAGCTGAATTTATTATTTAAGTAGCTTTTCAATAGTTTTTCAGCCATGTAAGTGTATTTCCAGCGTTTTATCAAAGAAATTCAAAGATTTTGGGAATGTTTTAATCATGGCAACACAAGATGCCGGAGGGATGCTGGGGGTGCTCGGGATCTCAAGGCCTGACATTGGCAGCAAGGCCTGTGCATTGATGGCAGGCACACAGCCACATAAGGAAGGGCTGTCTGCGGGATCCTGCAAGCTGGACCTGAACAGGTCACTCCAGGTTGGCCAAACATGCGGCTGCAGGAGTGACCAGCACTCTGTTTTGAAGAAGAGCAGTGCAGTTCCTTCCATTGGCCCAGTTAATACCTCAGCCTCAACCAAATACCATTAACAAGAGAGTGACCAATAATCTGCTGGGGGGAACTCAGTAGGTTGAGGAGCACCTGGCATGGGAAAGGAAGTGTCGGCGTTTCAGACCAAATGCCTGCAACAGGACTGACAGTGGAGAGGCAGCTCCCAGCATCTTCCAGCTCCTGTGTCTTCATTAAAAAGAGATTCACTTTGCTGGGTCGAAATTGACAAAACTAGGTTAAATAAAGTTTTTAAGATTTCCTAATTAAAGTTACGTAATGGAATATAAAAGATATGGCATATCATGAGGTAACAGACCATCCTTACCAGGGTGTTTGCTGGTATATTTCTTTTATGTTCACTCACTGAATGATGTACTGTGATCTGATATGGACTTTGATGAAAACCTTCAGCCTTTGGTTCCCTTAGTTGTGGCTAGAAGTGGATACCTGCATTGTCCAATTTATTTGTTTAGCATTATTAAACAGAGGACTGGAGTTTTCCAATGTTGCAACATTTGATCTGATCAACTTACCCTTGTGTTCCTTGCCTGAATGTGAGGAATCAGTTTTAGACAGCACAAAATCAAAGGAATTAACATTAATTTCTAGAAAACAGTCAGAGATATCTGTGTCCGTGTTGTAATTAACATACTTAAATCCATTGATTTTAGATTCAGAAAGCAGTAAATTTCCAATAATCCGATACCTGATTGTTTGGAATTCCTGATGATTTGGCACTTGAAAGTGACGATGGGGTGTACACTCGGGTCCAGTGTCCAGACTATGGGTTAGGGTGCGACAGGGGATGGGGATGGGGTTGGGACTGGGATCATCAAAGCCTGGCAGGTTTCTGACCACAGTTGGGTCCAGAGTGCATGTATGTTTTTGACCCACATGGTGAAACTCATGTGAAACTGGTGAAACTGGCTTTGATTGCTACTCCCTTTAAGTTAACTGAGAATCAGATTCTTTGCTCTTTAGAAGGTACATGTGGAAAAGAAATTAGCACATAAGTACATAAGAAATATTAGCACATATTTCTTGAAATAACATCCAATAAGCTCCAAACTCTGATGATCACTGCAGCATTGAAGTCAAAAGGTCTGGTTTTCCAGTAAAACTCCATTAATCTGTCACTATTGGATTTCAGTGGTGCCAGATTGGCAGACTTGCTGGACTATCAGAAGTTATCCAAATAAAAAATACCCAAAACTACTTTTAATTTACTTCTTTTTAGAGATTACATAATAGTATAATATATTTTCTCTAGGGAGCCCTGTTAATTTAAAAGAAGCCCCTGAAACAGCAGCCAGGAGGATTTCAAGAGAACTTTAAAGATGTGGCTGTGGTAAGCTTTAAGTACTTTAGGGAGCTAGATGTCAAATCAGTTAGATTTTCAAATAATCTAACAGTAGTTTAGCATAAATTAATGAATATCCAGGGACAATGAAATGTCCTAATATGCAAAATGACCTTCCATGATTATGTTTTATTTTTTTATTTTGGTTCTTAAGTCCAGGGATGGAAATGGGGGTTAAGCTTCCACTACTATTAAATGTTCCCAATGGCAGGCACCTCAAATAGCCTCTGACATCCAGCTCCAGCTCTGGGCCTTCACATGTGGCTTAGCTACTAAGCCTGGTAGAACCATTTCTACTGGCAGGAAAAAGGGCCAATGTAGGTTACCGGTGCCTTAAAGGCAGTTGCTTTGGGCGGATGGGACTCATCAGCCGCAGCCTTGCAGCTACACCCTCTCGTGAGGAAGGCTTCGAGAGTAAACGCCAAGGGAAAATTCTGGAACTGGAGTCCGAAAGGCAGTTCTACATTGAGTTCAATGCTGACTGGCAACTCCTGCGACACCGCTGGGACCAAACTGTATCGATCTCTGCCGTTCCTTTAGATACATCAGATGTGGAAGAGGAGCTTGTTACATGGGAAACAGCTTGCTCTCCATAGTGTAGTGCCCAGGCTTGTATATCTAGATGCAACATCCATGGTCAACCCTAGCCTCAGACTTTGGTTATTTTGAGATACCTCACAGTAATAGGCCCTTCCAGTCCAGCAAGCCTGCACTACCCAATTATACCCATGTGACCAATTAGTCAACTGACCTGAGCGTCTTTGGAATGTAGGAGGAAACCAGATTCTATTATGTTTCTTGGACTTACTGAGTATGCCCACAGGAAATGAAACTCAGGGTTTATACATGGTGACATATATGTTATTCTTCTTTTCCACACCTTGAGGCACATCGGGCGGCAACCTTGCCGTTGTTTGAGCATATTTGTTTGTTTTTTCATGAGGCCATGTTACTAGCTCTGCACTCAGCCCAGCACAGATGGAAGCGCGCAAAGAGCTGGCTGGATTCGAACCCAGGATCACTCACCTCACAGTCCAGTGCAGATGTCATTCCACCACCGGCCAGCAACATACACGTACTTTGAAAATAAATTTACTTTGAACTTTGAACATAGGAGGCTATTCAACCCACCATGTCATTGCTAGTTCTCAAAACAATCTCATCAGTTTCCCATTTGCTTCTTTCTAACTGATTCGCTCTCACATGCCCCTCATCTCCTCCAAATTCTTCCACTGCCCACCTTCACTGGGAATAGCTTAAAGTGGCCAACGCATCTTGGGGAAATATGTCTTCCTTCTGAATGTCTTGCAAAAAGCATGTTGCATTTCCTTGGACTATTAGGTTTCAAATAACCATTTTCTTGATTTTTGGCTGCCAGTCATGTCGTTTAATTAGAAAACGATCAACATAAGGACCTACTAAGAGCAGTGTCCCACACACTAACTGCTGTCTTACTGTATCTGTATTTTAAAATGGCATTTGTATTTGTATTTTTTGTTGAACTACTGTTCTTCATCATTGCCAGGGAAGTCTTGTTCAGTTGGCACCATTGGCTCACCCTCAGCCCAATAGAAAATGAAGGGCAGTAGTCTTTTTGTTTCTGGCCAGGTCTTGGTGAATTTGACAAATCTACTTATAATTAAAAGAAGGCTTGAATTTTGCTGAATTATTTAATTATCTCAGGATGCCAAGTTATAAAGTCCAATGCAGTAACTTTGGCAGTGGAGTACAAAGTTGATTTAGGCATTGCAAAATCCCACAGATTGGAATGCCATAAACAGCAAGGATATCTTTCTGTGTTGGTTACGAGATAAATATTTTCTCCTTATTTTCCTTGAATAATGCCAAAACAATTTCTATTCCACTTGAGAGGCAACTGAGACCTCCCCACTGATCTCCCTCCTGGTATTTACCCATGCAAGCAGAATAAGTGCCACACCTTGCCCAAACACTTCCTCCCTCACTACCATTCAGGGCCCCAAACAGTCCTTCCAGATGAGGCAACACCTCACCTGTGAGTCTGTTGGGTTCATCGACTGCATTGGTGTTCCTGGTGTGGCCTCCTGTATATCAGTGAGACCTGACATAGATTGAGAGACCGCTTCATCAAGCACCTTCACACCACCTGCCACAAGAAGTGGGGTGGCTTGGTGACTGCCTGTTTCAACTCTACGTCACATTCCTATTCCGACATGTCAGTCAATGGCCTCCTATTCTGCCAGGGTGAACTCACACTCAGGATGGAGGAGCAACACTTAATATTCCATCTGTGTAGCCTCCAACCTGATGGCATGAACATCAATTTCTCAAACTTCTGTTAATTGCCTCCCTTCTCTCCTTCACCATTCCCTTTTGTTGTTTCCCTCTCACCCTTTCTCTTCTTACCTGACCATCACCTCCTTCCAGTGTTCCTTCCCTTCCTGTTCTTCCATGGTCTTCTGTCCTCTTCTATCAGATTCCCCATTCCCCAGCCCTCATCTCTTCCATCAATCAACTATCCAGCACTTCACTTCATCCCCAACCCCCTACCTGGTTTCACATCTCCTGCCACTTTGTTCTTCTTCCTCCCACCCCCCCATTTCTTATTCTGACTTTTCCCCTTGCTTTCAGTCCTGATGAAAGGTCCTGGCCCAAGGCATCGACTGTTTACTCTTTTCTACAGATGCTGCCTGGCCTGCTGAGTTCCTTCAGCACCTTGTGTGTGTTACTTTGAATTTCCAGCATCTGCAAATTTTCTCGTGGTTTGTGAGACCATTTAACAACTTATTCAAAAAGTTGACATATTTGACAGCACAACACTCTCTCACTACTGTATTGGATTATGTTGGCCCAGATTAAATGCATAAAGCCTTAACACCAATCATTACCCATTCCTGATATGAACATGTCAATAGTGTGAGCCCACTGAATACTTGCTATGTCCCATTATCGACTTTATGCTAAATCATAATTAAATGGTTATCAGTTGCCCTTTTCCAATTCTAACTAAGGATCTTCAATCTGATCTGTTATCTTCTTTTCTCTCTACAGACTCTGCCTGCCTCATTGAGTGTTTCTAGCACTTTCTATTCCTCTATTGAATTACTGATTAATTTTGCACAGAAGGTGCACCTGCTGAGTTCCTCCAGCATTTTGCGAGTGTTGTTTGCAAGGAAGGTGTCCATTGACCCACCATGATATTTACAAGAGCCAAGTAATTAGTCCCATACCCCTGTCTTTTCGTAGTCAGCCAACGATGTAGTGGCATCCACACCGGATTTCAAGACAAGCTGTCCCTGATTCTAATCCACTGGCTCCTTGCATGTTTTCCATCTGTGCTGGGTTGAGCGTCGAGCTAGCAACTCGGCCTCGTAAAAAACAGACAAATGCTACAGAAGTGGGAAAACATTGCCACCTCAATGCGCCGCAAGGCACGGAGAGGAACGACAACAGCCCTGCCCTTTCCCCTCACTGGTGCTATTTTTCCTCTTCTCAGTAGTTACTTGATTCTTTTCTGAAATACTTTCTAAATCTTACAAATATCTCTTTCCAAATTGAATGGCTGAAAATCATATTTGATTTCCTATTTGCAAAAGCAAATGCAGCCACATTGTAAATTGATATAAAGGGGCACTTGGAACTTCAGAGATGGCACAATGAAACAACAATGTAGGTTTGAGCTGAATTTAGCGACAAGCAGAACTTAACCTTGGTCAAATTAAGTCTTTGTGGGTTTCCAATGTTTAATTCTATGCAGCAGGTTCGTAGAACAGGAATACAATCGGTGGCAGATACTCTAGCACTAATTTCACACTATCGCTACAATATAAATCTCTACCTCATTGTTAGTTGAACCTAGGTCCAAAGGGCTCCTGTTCCAAACTGCTGATGGTCAACTAGTCCATGATGCTCACTCCTTACTTTTTCGGACAGTTATTAGAAGCGGTATTGAACTCTACCAGCCCAGAGCTCAAGCCAGGCACTTGCCTGATTGGTTTTCATCTATTGCTATCTGCACAACCCAAGTTGCAGGGATCTGAAGTCCATGCTTAAAATGTAGGAGATAGTGGGTGAGAGGGACAGTGAGGGCATGTTCGTAAATTTTCTTGTTACAGTCAAGGGACATAAAATGTGGAGTTTAAGAAAACACAGACTCATGAAAGTCCCTTATCTTTCAATTGTAATAGTCAAGTGGGATTTCCCACAAAACTCTATAGTGGGTAACAGAAATAGCAAGAGCTCTATTCTAAATGGGCACCAGTGTGTTTCTGTTTTATTCTTTCCTGCTTTTGCAGCTTTCTGCTTTTGCTCCATGCAAAGGCTGAAGCCTCCTAGAGGAACCATTCCACTTCATACGCTGATTACTTCATACGCTCCTTCAGGAATGGCAGCTGAACACACAATTTTTAAATTGCATAATCCTTCGGAGCAAAAGTTGAATCAAATCTGCCTTCTTAGTTGGAAAAGAAAGCACTCACGGGAATATTCAAAGAAGAGCCGGGAAGCTGGAGCCAATAGTTATCTTTCAAAATTAAAACAAATTTATCACATAGCCATTTGTGGGACCATGTTCAGCTCAAGTGCAAAGTTCAAAGTACATGTATTTGTACATGTACATGAGAGTTATTTTCTTTCAGGCATTCATGGTAGATCAAACAAATACAACAGAATTGATGAAAAACTACCCACAAACAAAGACTGACAATCAATGTGCAAAAGAAGACAAACTGTGCAAATTCAAGAAGAGCAAATAAAATAATAATAAATAAGGAAGTAAATAAATAATACTGAGAACATGGGTTGTTGAGTTCTTCAAAGCAAGTCCACAGGTTGTGGAATCAATTCAATGCTGAATGAAGTTATTCAGACTGGTTCAGGCTCAGGTTCAGACTGGTAGTTGAAAGGTAATGATTGTTCCTGAACCTGGTATTGTGAGGACTAAGGCTCCTGTATTTCAATCGTGATGCTAGCAGTGAAAATAGGACATGGTCATGATGATAGGGGTCCTTGATGATGGATGCTGTTTTCTTGTGGCAGCGTCCCTTGTAGGTTTAATGATGGGGAGGGCTTTTCTCGTGATGGACTGGGCTGTATTCATTACTTTTTATAGACCTTTCCATTCTTGGGCATTGGTGTTACCAGACCATATCAGGCCACGATGCAACCAGTCAGGATATCCGCAGTAGTAGAATATCAAATATGGAAAATATTAACTAAGCAACTGTGTTTCCAACATTACAACACTAACTATACTTCGATCATAATTCCCTTTTGGGATGCTCTGACAATCTAAGAACGTAAGCACAGAAACAGAAGGAGGCCATCCTCATCTCCTTTCAGAGGCAGGAAGGAAAGTACATCAAAGTAGAGCAAGCCTTCATAAATGACATTATGTTAATAGCAAAAAGGCCGAAGGAGATTTTTAAATTAAGTGATGAAAGAGTTATACCAGGTAGGTAAAAAGAGAACATCTACATTTGTGGGAGAATCAAAACCAGGACCAAATATTTAAGTTAGTAACTAACTATTCTGATAGGGAAATAAGTTCTCCGCTCAGAAAGTGGTTGGAACATGCAGTTCACTTCATGTGAATTGGTTGTAGTAAACAGGATGAGGTACTTTCAAGGGGAAACTTGAAGTACAGCAAAGGCTGGGGAATATAAAGATATATTGAAAAGATGAGATGAAGCAAATGGAGTAAGTAATTTTTATAGCGAATAAATGCCAGCATAGGCAAGTTGTTCAGATTGGACTTATTTTCTGCCATATCAAAAATACAGTTCTACACACAGTGGCCACTTTATTAGGCACTTCCTGTACCTAATAAAGTCGCCGCAGAGTGTATATTTGTGGAGTTCTGCTGTCGCTCATCCACTTCAAGATTCAACATGTTATGTGTTCAGAGTCACACTTCTGCACACCACTGTGGTAATGCTCCTTCCTGTCAGCTTGAACCAGTCTGGCCATTCTCCTCTGACCTCTCTCGTTAACGAGGAGTTTTCATCCACGGAATTTGCATTCACTGGATGTTGTTTAGTTTTTTTATTTTCCTCACCATTCCAGTGACCTGTGGTGACATCTTGCAACTTACTAAACTACTAGATCTTCTTCTAACTATAGTTCTTCTCAACCGGGATCGACTGCAGTTTCCCTTTTAAGAATGTGTTTTTGAGCCGACTAAGCGATCTGTCGCCTCGGCATTCTCTGGGGCGATTTAGCGCAGCTATGGCCATTGCTGGGGTTCTATGCTGCATCGATTTCTAATGGCGGTATATGAACCTGTGGTCTGCTCCATTACACAACACTAACTAAAGCGGCGAGCAAGATTAAAAGCGAGTGGATGAGAGTGGATAACGATCAGCGCCATCTGCCAGCGTTTGACTGATCTCTCTCTTGCTGCTGCCAGCGGAAGGTGCAGGAATCTTGGGTCCAACACTACAATGTTTGATTGCCTCAGCGGCTTGTGGCTCATGGTTGTGGACTCACTTTCAGCTGTGTTAACGCCCTCAGCATTGAACACGCTTTACTGTTTGTGCGATTTGATCGAGGCACTTCAGCGCAGAACTGGATGATCTGTGGCCATTGATACAGCACTGAACTGATTGACTTGGTTTTGGCGGTTGAGGCCACTGGCTCCCGGATCAGCGGCTCATGGCTGTGGACTCATATTTGGGCACTCTGCAGTTTGATGTTTAATGTTCTGTGTGCAATTTGTCCATTTTTTGATGTTTGCGCGATTTGTTCTTTCTTTTTGCACGTTTGATGGTTTTGTTGTGTGGGTTTTTTTTTTAAGTGGGCTTTATGGTGTTTCTTTGTTTCGTGGCTGCATGCAAGAATACAAATCTCAAGGTTGTAGACTGCATACATACTTTGATAATAAATGTGCTTTGAACTTTGAAATTCTACAGACTGCTGTTCAAGATGAACCAAGAGAGCATCAGTTTTGGGATACTCAAAACTCCCCGTCTGGCTCCAACAATCATTCGACATTCCACTTAGATCACATTTCTTCCCCATTCTGAGGTTTGGTCTGAACAGCAACTGAACCCCTTGACCATGTCTGCATGCTTTATGTATTGAGTTGCTGCTACATGATTGGCTGATTAGGTATTTGCACTAATGAGACGGTGTACAGGTGTACATAATAAAGTGGTCGCTGAATGTGCGTATGTAATTCTAGCTGTTCCATTGAATTGAAATTGGTGAAAAGATATGCTGAGGTTCAACACCACTGTGATCAACAGAATAATGGTCAGAGCAAAAGCTAATGGCCAAACAAAGGGAAGGGCTCAATGGCACTGACAGAATGATTTTGGGGTGTGGTAACTCTTTCAATGACTCTGCTCTTTTTAAACAAAAGAGTTATGGAAATCGTTATTTCCAGAGTTTCTATAATAGATTCGGAATGTGTTGAAATAAAATAGGCACTAATGGAAGGGCAACAAGTTTCCAAGTATTAGAAGTCTAGCATCCTCAGGGTCTAACAGCAAAATAGCTTTGGAAATATTTATTCTTAGCATTTCATTCCTCTGGTGCCTGATGTTTGAGGTAAATGCACTGTGATACTGGAATCTCTTCATCTTTAAAGAATAAGTAATTGGGAATAATGATGGCACACAGAGTTAACTTTCTGGTTTGTTTCACTTTGGAGTTCTTGGAATATTTTGAGTATATATTTTGAGCAAGCTTAGGTGGTGTGTATTTATCTCCAATACATTGATGCACTGATGCATTCATAAAAGTTTGAAGTTTAGGCTGAAGTAAGTACAATGTTATTTTGCTCAATGGACTGTAAATTACTGGCAATGAATTCAACGGGAAAGTGTTAATGCTGATGCCAGCCCAAAATTTAAAGTTCAAAGTAAAGTTATTATCAAAGTACATATCTGTCACCAAATATGACTTTTGCATTATAAACCAATTCATACATCTATTAAACAAGTGAGCAAAAACAGATTTATTGAGATTCAATGCAAAAGAAATCCAGGTCAAAAGATAGTTTTATATGGATGTTTTTGGACTATATGTTACATGCCCCGTCCAATACTCATCTTCATTGAAAACAAACAAATTGAACTATAAACAAGACATAAAGAGATATTTGATGTTGTAGTCAAAAATGAATTTCTGCTCCAGTAAACAGTTCCCAACAAATCTCATCAGTAAGAATTGCTTGTGTTTGGAATCAGAAGGGTTCTTTAGACCATTGAGCATTTATGTCACAAATTGAAAGTAGTCTATTTGTGCATATGCTTGTGAAAACAAAGGTGAGAAAAACTTCAATAAGATAATCCTGTGGACATTCATGCCTAAGAATTAGTAAAATAAATCTTTTTCACAGGAATATGTGTTGTATTTTTTGCCATTCACAGAAATATTTTCCACAGCTTTGACTTGTGCAGGGTGCAATTCCACAGACATCTGCAGTCTTGTCATCTTGGCCAAGTCGACGTTCTTCATGTGTGAGCCTTAGATGGTGAGTTTTGGCAAGCAGCTTGGTTGTGGCAGGCCAATTTGCATATGCCAGCCTAGCACTTGTAACCACACAGCATGCAGTGAGTGTGGCTGGACTGCAATCAGATTGAGGAATCCTGGCCGGGATTTGCTTTTCTGATTTCACGCACTGGAAACTCTGCAAAGAACAAGAGACAGAATTTGGAACTCTTTGATGGTTTGAGTTCAGCAATATACTGGATCGCTGTCTTTCCCTGGAGAACAATGGGAGAGATTCCCCCCCCCCCCCACCCCCCGCATTTATAAAGTTGTTCCAGAAATTTAAACCAGATACCTGATTAATGGGACTGCTCAGAAAGTAATTCTGATGTCATGCCATGTGTCACAGTTTATCTACCATGGCGTTTATTTTTCAAAGAATGAAATCAATTAGCAAGCATTTTTTTAATTTAATTCTACAAGCTGATCTACGTTGTAAACATGCACAGCATGCTCTCTGCCTTTGGAATTAAAGGGCACACTGAATGTCAGATTCAGAGTTTACTGACTTTAGCACAGCAAAAAAGTTCAAACCAAAACCCATCTTTGCCTTTCTATCAAAGAAATGTTTAATTTTCCAGTAACGTGCCCATGAGGCCCTAAAGCGTTAGGATAACACATTTACTAATTTACAAAGTTGAAGCTTCTCCCATCCTTTACAAGCTTTACTTTATTTAATATACACTCTATTTGGTACGCCTGTACACCTAGACATTAATGCAAATATCTAATCAGCCAATCATGTGCAAGCAACTTAATGCATAAAAACATGCAGGCATGGTCACGAGGTTCAGTTGTTGCTCAAACCAAACCTCTGAATGGGGAAGAAGTGTGATCCAAGTGGAATGTATCTCAGAAACTGCTCATCTCCTGGGATCGTCACACACAACGGTCTTTAGAGCAGGGGTTCCCAAACTGGGGTGCGAGATAGAATTTCAGGGGGTGCGACAACGAGCGGCTTGTGTCCTTGAGTGACGAGTCATCACTCAGCCAGTTGCTCGTGTGCCTTGAGAAGTGGTAGTAACGTTTGTCCCAAGCACACTCCAGTCTCCTGCTGCTCGAGTCGAGAGAGATGTAAGCTCACTCCAGTCTCCCGCTGCCCGAGTCAGCATTGAGGATTCTCATCAGTGTTACCTGGGAAATTACACCTCAGAGTTAAGGAGTCTCATCAATGTTAGCTAGGAGGTTACCTCTCAGAGTTAAAAATCATCTCATAATGCCAAAATCTTTATACACCCCAAATCAACCATCGAGTGACGACTTTGCTTTAAAACCAAACCCGCAGACAGTAGGTAAATTATTCAATTATAAAATTTTAAAAAGCCGTATTTTGATAAAAAGCAGCTGAAGTCATTCATTCATATTTGTCTCAATGCATTAAAGAAGTTTTTGAATTTCAAAGTTTTTTTTCTCTTAAAAGGTTTTTTTCTTGAATCGTTGATAATTTTGAATTGTGTTAGTTGAGGAAGTATCATGGTTAACACCGAGGACTTTGAATCATGTGATGAGAGTTCCTATCTCTGGTAATCATCGGAAATAGGTGTGTAAATTCAGTAGAGCGAAGCCTAATAAGTCACGTCGTGTCCGCATAGCATTTCCACTTGACGATTTATCTTGGCGTAACTGCAGATAATGTCGTAATATAATATTTGAAAGCGTATTTCTCGTGATGCTTTGCTATAGGCGTGTCTGGTTGAGTAAAGCGGTCACCCCTGACTTAGTCAGATAGTTTTTCTCATATTAGCTCATATTTTTCTCTTTACCCTTAACCCTTCATCATGACAAAAAGAAGGAAATAGAATGATGACTATGTGTGCTTTGGTTTCACTTGCACAACAGGAAATGATGGCTTGCAAAAACCCCAGTGCATTCTTTGTAGTGTTGTGTTTTCCAACTCAAATCTGAAGCCATCCAAGCTTTAAGAGCACTTCAAGAACAAGCATGACGGAGCTGATGTTGAAGGACATGATGTTGGGTCATTGAAAATCAAAAGAGCTCGTTTTGTTTCACAAGGAACTCTTCCAAAATTAGGTTTCATTTCTGTTGAAAAAACACTACTTCTTGCTTCATACCAAGGGGCATATAAAGTTGCCAAGTCCAAGAAGCCCTATACAATTGAAGAAGATCTCATCAAGCCATGCGCACTGGAAATGGCAACAATTATCCTGGGCAAAGAAGCAAAAAAAAATTTGAACAGGTGCCCCTATCAAATAATGTCATTCACAACCAAATCAGTAATTTGGGTGATGATATTTTGGACAAAGTCATCTCAGATGTCAGAGCTAGTCTTCTTAAAATCTCTATTCAGTTGGATGAGTCAACTGATGTCTCCAGTTGTAGTCAACTCATCACATTAGTGAGGTATGTTAATGATGGTGCTGTGAAGGAAGATTTCCCGTTTTGTAAAGATCTGAAAACAAACACAACTGCAAATGATGTGATGCAGCTGGTGAAAGACTTCTTTGCCAAACATGATTTAGATATCAAAGTCATTGGTTCTATGTGCACTGATGGGGCACCTGCAATGCTTGGAAATAAATCTGGCCTTTTTGCATTGATGAAAAAGGAGATTCCAGACTTCCATTGTTTTCTTCATCAGGATGCTTTGGCATTAAAAAAAAGCCTCCAAATTTGAAGAAAATCCTTGATAATTGTATGAAGATCATCAACTGGATAAGGGGATGTGCTTTGAACCATTGCATCTTCAAATCATTTTGTGAGGATCTGGGAAGTGAGCATTCAGTTTTGCTTTTCCACACAGAAGTCCGTTGGTTGTCACGAGGACAAGCTTTAACCGGCATCTTTGAACTGTGGGAAGAAATCAAAGTTTTTCTGGAGGAGCGTGAATGTGACCTGGTTGGGGCAAAGGAATCACAGGAATTTGCCCAAATGCTGGCTTACTTAGCTGACATTTTCACTCGTATGAATGACCCGAGTGTTTCTCTTCAAGGAAAAGGGATAAACATATTGAAGGCTTGTGAAAAGTTGAATGCCTTCAAAGAAAAGTTATGTCTTTGGCATCGAGGGATGGAAAGAGGCAGTCTCTCAAATTTTCCTTCACTAGAAGAGATGGTTGATGATGCTGGATCCTTAACTCCTACTGTGTGTGAAGAAATTGTGGCTCTTTTGGAAATGCTGTCAGAATCGTTTGATGGATATTTTGCTGCTGGAGACCTGAAGATTACAGAAGAATGGATCATGAATCCATATTCCTACAATTTGGAGAAAATGTCAGATGATGAAGAGCTGAAGGAAGATCTTATTGATTTGCGGACAAATCGAGCTCTTGAAGTGCAATTTGAAAGCAAGACTTTGGAGGAGTTTTGATGTGCAGCACTAGATATGTTCCCAAGACTTGGTGGAAAAGCACTCTGTGTCCTCATTCCATTTGCAAGAACATACTTGTGTGAATCTGGATTCAGTTCTCTTTTGTCAATCAAGACAAAATCTAGGAATCGTCTGAATCCACAGGCGGATCGCAGTCAGCATGAAAGTTCCACGTTTCGACAAAATCATGAATGAGAAGCAGGAGCAAAGAAGTCATTGAATTTTATGTTCACAATTGGGATTGATTTTACTGTTTACAATTTTTTCTGAATAAATTAGAATTTAATTGCTCAATTTATATTTGCATTTTATGCACTGAGTTAAAAGCTTATTTTTTTAAGTTCAATTTGTTCACCCACAGTATTGTATGTGGTTCAATTTGTGGTTCAAAAATTAGAAATTAGACTTCTTCATCTTCAAACGGGATATTACTTTTGTAGGGGGTGCGAACATTAATCAAACATTTCCTAGTGGTGTGGAGCATTGAAAAGGTTGGGAACCACTGCTCTGGAGTTTACAGAGGATGGTAGAGAAAACAAACAACATCCAGAGAGCTTCAGTTCTGTGGGAGAAAATGTCTTTTTATTGAGAGAAGTCAGAGGACAATGACCATCAGGTTCAAGATGTCAGGAAGCCGACAGTGACTCAATTAACCACACATTACAACAGTGGTGTGCAGAAGAGCATCTCTGAACACACAACGCGTCGAACATTGAAGTGGTTGAGCTACAGCAGCAGATGACCATGAACATACACTCAGCGGCCACTTTATTAGGTACAGAACGTGCCCTAATGAAGTGGCCATTGAGTGTATGTCTTGCTTGTTAACATCTTGCTTCAGCTTCATCCCTGGTTTGGTACTGGATTCCTCCCTACCACCTCTTGGCCAGGTAATTGCGGTTTCCCTTAGTTTTCGTTTTCTTAGGAATTATTTTCCAATCAGTAAGATCAGATTAGTTGCACTGATGTCATTCTCCAGAGCTGACTGATGAAACCTGTGCCGTGACATCTTTGACTTCAGCATGCAAGCATGCAAACGAGGAAGCCTGAGCCAGGCTAAAGGGCAGATACAATCGCATCTTCCTACGCATTGCGGCGACCTTGACTGGCGAACATATAACATTTCACTGGAGGTGCAAGTGCTGCGGAAAAAGGGAAGTGTGGTGCAGTTTAAACTGAGTCAGTGGAGGCAGCAGATGCTGGACTCTGCAGCAATCATCAGTAAGCTAGAGGAACTTCAGTGGGTTGGACGGCATATATAGAGGGAAATGGATTACGCCCTGGTGTAGGGCTTCAACCTGAAACATCGACAGTTTGCTTCCCTTGCAAATGCTGCTTGACCCGCCGAGTTCCTTCGGCATGCTGTCTACTGCTCAATAGTATTGAGCGCCACACTGGAGTTAAACCTACCCAGCATTGAATGGAGAGAACTAAATCACACAGGATGCAAATTCACCCTCAGATTCCCAGTGGGTATTGAATATGAATGACGTATACATTCTATTTACATGTATGCTATTTGTTAGTAACTCTTTTAACTGTATTGTATTCTTTTTTGAATACTTGCTTTTGTTTTATTAACTATCTCCTAACAGAGCAGAGGTCACAAATATTTTTTATGCTATGGACCCCTACTATTAACTGGGGGGGTCCGTGGACCCCCAGATTGGGAAACTATGCAATACAGGGATGTTACAAAAAGGACGTTCAGATGGATGGTCTTCAGGATGCAATGCCCGAAGCCAACTCACAGTACAGAGCTTGTCAACCTTGTTCGATGCCAGCAGGGTGTGATTTTAGGTTTGGTGGAGGGGGGGGGGGGGTACAGTCAGCTCAACTAGTCCTCCCCATCCTGAAAGCAGAAGAGAAATGGGGACCACTGCAGTGAGTCTGGACTCTGGCCAGAGCAAAGTGGTCCAATCGCAGAGTGAGAGGGATGGGTATCCAAGGACTTGAATACTTTTAAATTCGATGCCCTCTGGGAAACTGAGGGTGAATTTTACACCCTCTTTTGATGCTAGGTATGGATTAAGAACAGATTTGCACTCACTCCCATAGATTTCCAGTGCAGTCACACCAAAGTGCTTTACTCAGCTTCCCAACCAACTCCCCTCCTACCCCACTAAAGCTCAAAGATGAAAAGTATCTTCCCTCGGTAAAGAACTGGTATGGGGTTACACGCTCAACCCTTTCCCATACCTGACACAGTTTTTGAGGGAATTCTGCACCACTTGAAGTGCAGACGGAATCCTATGCAGGCATAGGAATGCAACTTGGCAACGATGTGGGATTTACTATCCAGAAGTCATTTGCTGCATCTTGTAAAACAGTGACTATTACTTCGAGACTGTTTTCGTTCAGGGCTTAGCTGTGACTCGGTTGCTAGCACTTACGTCCCAGAGTCAGAAGGTTATGGATTCAAATCTCACCCCACTGTCTCAAGCACCGCAATCTCAGAGCCCAAGGGAGTGCTATACTGTCAGAGGAGGTGCCGTTTACATGATATGTTAGACTAAAACACTGTCTGTTCCCATCAGATAAATGTAAAAAACATCCCATACAAGCCTTCCACAAAGAGAATATTTTCTAACTGCTCTGTGTCAGCCAATGAGCCAAGGTAGACATGACTTACTGGAAAATAATCTGTGATACAGGAATCCAACTCAGTTTACTCATTAAACAGATAATAACAAAAGATAGAGGAAACAGAATTAGCAGCAGTTTCTGTCAATACAAGCAAAAAGAAGTTTTTAATGTTTTATCGTTTGACGACATTGGATCACAGGGGATTTGATTTGGCTTTTTTTTTGACACTGGTCAACAGAAAAAGACCTTTTAAGTAAAAGTGAAAACAGATCTCTACAAAGTGATCTAAAGTAATTAAAAATATAAAACACAAGATAATTGATTGTGTAAGAATTCACCTCCATCAAGTCAATATTTAGTAGATGCACTTTTAGCAGCAATTACAGCCTCGAGTCTGTGTGGACGGGTCTCTATCAGTTTTGCACATCTGGACACTGCAATTTTTCCCCCATTCATCTTTACAAACCTGCTCAAGCTCTGTCAGATTGGGATCATGAGCGAACAGACCTTTTCAACCAGCCACAAGTTTTCAATTGGAAGGAGGTCTGAACTCTAACTTGGCCAATCCAGAACATTAACTTTGTTGTTTTTTCAAAGCCATTCCTGTGCAGCTTTGGCTTTATGCTTGGTGTCGTTGTCTTGCTGGAAAACAAATCTTCTCCCTAGTCACAGCTCTCTTGCAGACTGCATCTGGTATTCCTCCAGATTTCCCTGTATTTAACTGGATTCATTTTGCCCTCTACCTTCACAATCCTTGCAGGGCCTGCTGCAGTGAAACATCCCCGGAGTGTGATGTAACCACCACCACGCTTCATCATGTTTTTTGATGATGTGTGGTGCTTGGCTTAAGCCAAATAGATACCCAGATGCAAAATAAAGATCAGTGTTAGTTTAAAGTAGGGAAGTTATATCTTACTTTGAGATGAACCCAATAACTAGGCCTCAAACATTCTACTCCCCCAAATGGTCAAAATAAAATCAAAGAATGAGGTCTAAAATACACTAACCCCTGAAATGACATGGCTTTCATCTTGGTCCATGGGAAAAATGGGTCTGATCAACCCTGGCTGGGTTGTCTGGGTGAAGGTGTGTAGTGATTAAAGAGCTGAAACCCGCTAAGACCCCAAGAAGATGAGATCAAGAAGCATAAGAGTGATGATTTTTCCACTGACCTCATAATCATACCTGGCTTACATAGCATTTAGCCTGATGGCCAAAAAGCTCAATTTTAGTTTCATGAAATCATAGTACCTTCTTCCAGTTGACTTCAGAGTCTCCCACATGCCTTCTGGTAAACTCTAGCTGAGAGTTAATGTGAGTTTATTTCAACAGTGTCTTTCCCTTTGCCACTCTCCCATTAAGCTGCGACTGGTGAAGCACCCGGGCAACAGTTGTATGTGCAGTCTCTTCCATCTCAGCCACTGAAGCTTGTAACTCCTCCAGAAATGCCATAGATCTTTCGGTGGCCTCCCTCACTAGACCCTTTTTTGCACAGCTGCTCAGTTTCTGAGGACAACCTGCTCCAGGCAGATTTACAGCTGTGCCATATTCTTTCCCTTTCTCGACTTAACTGTACTCCGAGGGATATTCAGTAACTTGGAAATTTTCTTGTATCCATCTCCTGATGTGCTTTTCAATAACCTTTTCTCAGAGTTGCTTGGAGTGTCTTCATGGTGTAGTTTTTGCCAGGATACTGACTCACCAGCAGTTAGACCTTCCAGATGGAGTGTATTTTTACTACAGTCAATTGAAACACCTTGACTGCACACAGTGATTTCCAATTAACTAATTATGTGATTTCTAAAACCAATTGGCTGCACCAGTGATGATCTAGTGTGTTATATTAAAGTTGGGGAGGGGGGGGGGGGTGAATGCTTATGTAATCAATTATTTTGTTTTTATATTTGTAATTAATTTAGATCACTTTGTGGAAATCTGTTTTCACTTTTGACACAGAAGAACCTTTTTCTATTGATCTGTACAGAAAAAAGTCAAATTAAATCTACTGGGATTCAATATTGTAAGACAATAAAACATGAAAACTCCCAAGGGTGTGAATACTTTTTATAGGCATCGTAAATTCTCTTGGGGAAACAATACCAAGTAAAGGATAGGTAGATACAAATTGGGTACAAAGAATTATCTCATTCTCTAATACCAGAGGGCATGCATTGAAGGTGAAGGTGGTGATTTCAAAGGAGCTGTAAGAAGTAAGTATTTTATACAAAGAGTGGTGGGTGCCTGGGGTGCATTGCCTGGGGTGGTGGTAGAGGCAGATACATTAGGGACTTGTAAGAGACATATAGATGGCACATGGATGTGAAGAAAATGGAAGGATATTGTGTAGGCAGAAGAAATTTGTTTAGTTGGCCATTTGACTACTAATTTAATTGGTCTGGCACTACATTGTGGGCCAAGTGGCCTATACCTTTACTCTACTGTTCTATATTCTATGTTTTATTTCAATTATTTACTAAACTGAATGCACTGAACATGATTAACAGGGAATTTTTACATCTTCTTTAATTTTACTGGAACATGTACCATTAATGAATCTAATTTGATTGTTTTTTTCATTATTACTTTTCTTTTAATTGTGTTAATATTTTTAAAACCTACAAATGCCGAGACATTTAAGAATGCTTTAAAAACTCTTGCCGCTTTCACAATTGGCAAAGTTTCACCTCCATCTTGTCTGGCTGAGTTGTTGCAGGGTTACATACTCTGCACATTGCCCATCACTGTCCAGACCATCCAGCTGGGCTCCAAAATCAGAGCACCGATGAGAAGCATTGAGTCCAAATATGTTTGGAACGTGGGCGAGATGGTTTCAGGTCAGCAGGAATGGACCTGTTGAAAAAATAAAGAACATAAGAAATAGGAGCAGGAGTAGATTATTTGGCCCATTGAGCCTACCCTACCATTCAATAAGATCATGGCTGATCGCGCCATGGACTCAACTCCATTGGTATGTCTGTTTCTTCATAACCCATAACTCTGCTGCTATGTGAGACTCTTCTTACTGTGTCTGAAATATCAAGTTCAAGTGTATAGTCATTCAACTGTACACAAGTACGCTGCTGAATGAAGCAACGTTCCTCCGCACCAAGGTGCACAACACAATACATAAAACTCATACACAAAACACATAAAATAAATTAACAAATAATAAAATGCACTTATGACACAATTTAAGAAGTAAACAGTATAATGCTACTGGTGCTTCATGTGAGGTGAGACCTGGGTGGTAGCAAGGAGGTTAGTAGCTTATGGCCTGGGGAAAGAGGCTGTTTCCAATCCCAACAGTTCTTGTCTTTACGCTACAGTACCTCCTACCTGATGGTAGGGGGCAAAGAAATTGTTGGGTGGATGAGAGGAATCATTGACGATCTGTGGCAAGTTAAAATCATCTACGGTACTATAACAGCCTTATGTTTCTTGCAACAGTCTTTGATCTCTATAAAATTTGCTCCTCTAAATCCCATGGACTGTTTTGTGATCTAAAATATGATCTCATTAACATGGTCAATATTATTCATCAGTTCCACTCATAAACCCTCACTAGATGAGTTCTCCAGTCTGCCTGATTAGTAACACCATCACTCCCACCCTGCTGTGTCTAAGACAACGGAACCCCAGTATACTGCCAGTCCTGCAACCAAGTCTCACAATATCATAATTCCATGTGTTGATCACTGGAAGAGAACCGAATGATACAAAAATCTGATGTCCTACCTCCTACACCAACTGCTTAGCCACATGTTCAACCATATGATCTTCCTGTTTTTGGCTTCACTAGCACATGGCACAGGGAGCAATCCTGAGATCACAACCCTGCAGACCTTGTCCTTTAACTTAGCACCTAATTCCCCGAATGTTGGAGGAACTCGGCGGGCCAGGCAGCATCTATGAAAAAGAGTAAACAATTGACTTTTCAGATCGGGACCCTTCATCAAGACCCAAAACGTTGACTGTTTTCTCTAACTCCTCTACTTTAAACTGTTACGCAGAGGTACTTGGGGGTGCTTGTGCATGTATCACAAAAGGTGGGTTTTAGGTACAACAGGTTATCAAGAAGATGAATGGAACTTTGGCCTTCATTGGCAGAAGGACTGAGTTAAAGATCAGGGAGGGTATGCTCTGACTGTACAGGATATAGCACCTGGGGTATTGTGCGCAGTTCCGGGCTACTACTTGAGAAAAGACACACTAGATTTGAAAGCTGTGCAGAGGAGGTTCACAAAGTTGATTCGGGGCGATGAGGGGATTGAGTTGCCGGGAATGATACTCACTGGAATTCAGAAGAATGAGAGGCAATCTTGTAAAAACATATAAAATTATGAAAGAGATATTTAAGATAGAGGACAGAAAGTTGTTCCCACTGATAAGTGAGGCGAGAACTAGGAGATATGACCTCAAGATTCAGGGGAATTGATTTGTGATAGAGATGAGGGGAAACTGCTTTTTTCAGAGAGCAGTGATTCTGTTGACCAATGAAGGAGTAGACGCTATCTGATTAAGTATGGTTAAGACACAGTTAAATAGATTTCTACAAAGCAGGGAATTGAGGATTATGGAAAGAAACATAGAAAACCTACAGCACAATACAGGCCCTTCAGCCCACAAAGTTGTGCTGAACATGACCTTACCTTAAAATTACTAGGGTTACCCATAGCCCTCTATTTTTCCAAGCTCCATGTACCTATCCAGGAGTCTCTTAAAAGACCCTGTCGTATCCACCGTTGCCGGCAGCCCAATCCATGCACTCACCACTCTCTGCATAAAAACTTACCCCTAATGTCTCCTCTGTACCTACTCCCAAGCACCTTAAACCTGTGCCCTCTCGTGGCAGCCATTTCTGCCCTGGGAAAAAGCCCCTGACTATCCACACAAGAGAGGCAGGTAGGTGGAGCCGAGTTCACAGCTGCATCAGCCATGATCTTACTGACTGGCAGAGCAGACTTTATGGGGCAGATGGGCATCTCTTGCTTCTTATTTCTTACATTCTTATCTATGCGAACACATTGCATTCAATTTCAAGTATTCTTATCTTATGTATAAATAAGGCTTAAATGAGGCACCTTATTAATTGCCTTTGGGAAATCCAAGTATACCACACCCACTTGTTCCTCTCTATCCTCAAATAACTCCAGTATGTTTGTCAAACAGGATCTGTCCTTCCTGAAACCATGCTGAGTCTGCCTGAATGAACCAAGCAGATGTCTCACTATTTCATTCTTAGTAATAGTTTCAAGCATTTTCCCAACTACAGATATTAAGCTAACTGGCCTATAGTTACCTGCATTTTGCATACATTCTTTTTTTAAACCATGGTGTGACATTTGGTGTCTTCCGATCTAATGGGACCTGGCCAGAATTCAGAGAATTTTGGTAAATTATCACAAACACATCTGCTATACGGGTGGAGGAGTAATACCTTATGTTCCGTCTGGGTAGCCTCCTACCTGATGGCATGAATATTGATTTCTCCTTGTGGTAAGCAAATCCCAACCACTACCCACCCCTCACCATTCCCCAATCTGACTTTCTACCTTTTCTCACCTGCCTATTACTTCCCCCTGGGTCCCCTCCTCCTCCCCTTTCTCCTATGGTCCACTCTCCTATCAGATGCCTTCTTCTCCGGCCCTTGACATTCCCCACCTACCTTTGCCGTATGACCTTCCAGTTAGCCTCTTTCCCTTCCCCCCACCTTTATAATTCTGGCATCTTCTCCCTTCCTTCTCAGTCCTGAAGAAGGGACTCGTCGACTGTTTATTCCTTTTCACAGATGCTGCTTGACCTGCAGGGTTCCTCCAGCATTTTGTGTGTGTTACTATAACTTGCACCATGTATCTCAGTATCCTCGGATATATTCCATCAGGACTGGGGATCTGTCTACCTTTAAACCCCCCAGTTTGCTCAGCACTACATATGTGCTTAGTGATGACAATTGTATCAAGGTTCTCACCTCCCATCGCATACATCACATTTCCACTGGTTATTTAAAAATTGTGTACCCGATTACTTCCAATAAAACTAGATTGTTTTTTCAACCACTTTTTATTAGATTTGCTTACATAAAGACAAGAGCAATACTTTGCAAGTAGCTGCTTCCCTGCAATGATTATGTTGTTGATTTTATCTGGTGAGTGTCCTGTGAAGTCCTACAGTCTTTTACCTAATTCTCCCACCGTCTCGTGTGTAAGGAAAACACATGAATGCAGCTGCTGAACTTAAGTTAGTCATCAGACAACTATTTTCAAAACTAAATTCCCCATTTCGATTCAGTGAGATGATTGGAACTTATCACTCCCAGCGACTCGAGATAAGATTGCAACATCATACTTCAAATTCACCCAAACCAGTGAGAGGGAGTCTTCTCAGAGACCACAGGATCATCAATGTCTTGCTTCTGGTCCAACCCTATTGGAGAAGCTTCTTTCATCAAACAATCCTGGAACCTACGTTACTGTGAGTGACTGGAAGTGATTTTACACGCATAATTTGTGTTACATAATTATGTTATGCATGCTGCATTTTGTATTTTTCAAAAATCCCCACATGTTGAATGTATGTGAGCCTTCAGAATCTCGTGGTAGGTTCCAACCTTAGAACTGGCTGCAATCAGTCACTCAGGATTGTAGCTAAAATGAAGCCCTTGAAATTCCTGGCGTGCAGAACATAACCAGTGGCACAATTCTGACTGTTTGGGAATTACAGGTAGTTTCCTCATTCACTGCTCTCTGAGTTCAGTACGAACCCATTTTGTGGGGTGAAAGTACTCTAGATTCACAGAGCGAATGGTACAGAACACTTTTAAAAGTTTATTAAAATGAGATACTCTAGGTAATATGGCATAAGATGTTTAATTAAATTACTTTAGGTTATATGGTACATATGAACAGTTGTTCACTAATATGATCTCAATACTGTACTCTTTTCACAGTTTTAATACTGAGATGTAACCAATGGCACATCTTTGCATATAGAAGTGATCAACTCTGCATTCCTCTTGTAAACTAATTGCTAATTTTAAATATTACTTATTATTTGAACCTATACAGACAATCATAGCCCTCTTGAGAATTGAAGATTTCCCTGAACCCTCCTTATTTCATTATTCAATGCAACAACTTGATATCTTCCTTGAAGAATTTCAGCACTGGTACTTTGGATTCTGTGGGCAAACCCAATTTTACTGCGTGTTTGCCATGAGTCACACCTGTTAAATGTATTTGACTTCTTTGCAAGCCTCCCACCTCTGCAAGGAAAATGGCCTGATCAGGAATCGAACTAAGATCGCTGGGTTGGAAGTCCAGCACTCTACCACTGTACCACTGAAGACTGAGAGGAAACCCAGTTGCAGAAACTATGATGCAGACAGGAGTTGATGCGCAGATTCAAGTGGAAGTTTTACTTCCTTTTAGCCAAGATGGGTAGAAGAATAAGCAACCATTCTAACTTAGAAGTGCAGTAATCCAAATACAAATTCAGTCACCCAAGATATTGATGAATAAGTAAGATCCAGAAATGGCGGGCAGTAAGCAGATGTCAAAAAACACAGAACAGACTTTAAAAAATACCAGAGGCTCTCACTATTTACAAGATCACACTTTAATACTGAGCAAAGTAAGGTACAGGAAGCGGGGTTTAGACACACAGACATTAATTGGGAACATATGTAGTCAATGATCAATAACAAGAGAGAACAATCAGTTCTAGAAATAACCCCTTAGGAAACTATGGCTGCCTCTGCTGGCCAACCCTGGAATAGACCGGAATACTAACAACATAATTCTGTGCTGGCTGGCCTCTTGACCTGGATCACTTTTCAGCTGGCCACTGGAATTTCTGGGCAAGTGAAATCCTCACCTCACTTCCCCATGTCGTACCCACCTCCAAACACTTCTCCCAGTCTACCATGTGTGTTGAGACAAACTGGTCCCTACTGAGACTGGATTGTGGAAGTGGTCTTTACCGTCCCAGAACCCCCTCCAGTTCATCGAGCCATGGGAGGGAGCATGAGTACCTGGAGGGCACACATGCAGTCACAGGGAGAACATGCAAACTCCATACAAGTGGTACCCGAAGTCAGGATTAAACCCTGTTGTGTGGCACCAGGAAGAGCCTGCTGGAGATGGCGTGAGGGTGGACTGTGAGGTGGTGCACTTCTTCTGCCACGAGCATGGACTCAAGGTCCTTAAGAGTTCAAGAGTTGAACTGTGATGTGGAAGCAACGTTTGCAATGACGAATCACAGCCAGAAATGTCCCACCAACTTCCTGGATGATGTTAATTGAATCATATATTATCATGAGCTGTCTTGCACGCTCAGAACAAATTTTTCCGTGCAAGGCACCCCTGGAAAACATACATAGATACATGCAATTACTTGCGAAGATACTTTCTTAGTCTTGAATTGATCCACTAGGGGGCAGTGACAGGACTCGCATTCATGCTGTCTTATCCATTCTTAAAATTTGTTTATTAAAGAGAGTAACAAAGAGGCAGAATCAAGGTAGTGAGTCAAAACTAGTGATTATTCCTCAGGGTCTCCTGATGAAGGGTTTCAGCCCGAAACATCGTCACTACCTCCTCCCATAGATGCTGTCTGGCCTGCTGAGTTCTGCCAGCATTTTGTGTTTTTATTTTTTTTTGATTATTCCTTCAGTCCCAGTTAATCAAAGGAAATGAATGATCTTAGAGGTGGGGTGATAAATGTCTCTTTATTGTAAAAAACCAGGAATATCTGCAACACTCCATGAAAGAGAACCTTCCTCAATGTTTCAAGTATAAGTGCATCTCAGCAATATAGATGGCTAGTAAGGTAAATGAGATGCAGAAAGACTAATAGCCAAAACAGTTCTGAACATTGAAAAGTCAACACTGCAGCAGTGGAAGTTGAGGAATTCATATACTCTCTTCTTGAGGGCCTCATCTGATTAACACAAGGCAGGTTTCCTTCCAGCATCTACCAGAAAATATGGTATCTTCAGAAGGCAAAGGGGTATGAACTGTGTAGTCTTCTGCTAATCTTGGCTATTGGGATAAGACCCAGATGAAAAGGATTCAAAGTTAGTGAAGTTAGTGATAATATCCAAGTTCTAGTTGAATATGAATTGTCACTCTAAACAGACAAGGGCCTAGCAATGGGTCAAAAGTGCTCAGACAGTTTTGGTAACCAAGCAATGACCATTTTTGAAACAAATGAACCCAAATTGCAAAGACAACCCTTGGTAAAAGTAGGAATGGATAAGGATGATGTTGGTCAAAGAAGATTGTTTTCATCAATTGTTGAGTGCAAGGACTGAATCCTTAATTATATGAACAGTTTAATTCTGTTTGTAATTATTCAAACATAGTAGAGCTTCTTTAATAGTATACTTTCTCCTATCAATTATAAAAAGGTAAAGTTCCTCCCCATGCCTCACTTGGCACATCAGGCGGCAACCTTGCCATTTCTTTAGCATTTGTCTGTTTTATGAGGCCAAATTGTGAGCTCAATACTCAATCCAGCACGAAAGCAAGGAGCTGGCCGGATTCGAACCCGTGACCACTCGCCCGGAAGACTGGCTGCAGATGTCACTGCACCACCGGCATACATTCCGAAAATATATATAATATATAAAATCTCCTGTCTTCTGGATTAGCATATTCCTTTTAAGGATCTGTGTATGACTATGTTCTGCACTTTTATCTTTGTATTACAGTTCAGTGAATAAATTCTTCAGGGAGGATGTACATCTTCATTCAAGATTAAAATGTGTTGCAAATCACCCATCCATCAAATAAGTTACTCAACGTTCATTCCCATTCCATAATAAGCAGCAATCATGCCAACCAGTCAGACATCTAAGATCCAAACAGAAAGTCAGCATTTTACTATTTGCCCTGCACAAGATGGAGGCAGACAGCATGGTGAAGGAGGTGAATGGTGTATTCTTCTTCATCATTCAGGCACTGAGTATAAGAGTTGGCCATCATGCTGTACAAGCCGTTAATTAGACCCATTTGGTGTATTCTGTATAGTTCTGGTCACTGTGCCATGATTAAGCTCAAGAGAGTGCAGTGAACGATCATGTTGGAACAGGCACAGCTTGAGTTTTTAAGGAGCGATTGGTTAGACTGGGGTAATTTTCCTTGGAGTGAAAGTAACCTTATTGAGGTTTGTATAATCTTCAGGGGCATAGAAAATGTGGAAGGGCACAGTCTTTTTCCCAGGGTAGGGTAGGGAAGCCTAAAACCAGGAGGCATGGCTTTAAGGTTTAAGGGGGACATTGGGGAGACCTATCATAAATTGGGGGATCACTTCGTTGAGCACCTCCAATCCATCCGCCACAGTCAGAACTTCCCAGTAGCCAAATGTTTTAATTCCAATTCCCATTCTGGTTCTGAAATGTCAGTCCATAGCTTCCTCATGTACCAAGATGAGGCCACTATCAGGGTGGAGGAGCAACACCTTATATTCCCTCTGAGTAGTCTCCAACCTGATGGCATGATTATCAATTTCTTCTTCTAGCAAACAAAAGTCTTCTTCTCCCTTCCTCTATTGCCCTCTCTAACTTTTCTCCTCTTCTCTCCTGCCTATTACTTCCCCCTGGGTCCCCTCCTCCTTCACTTTCTCCTGTGGCCCACTCTCCTCTCCCATCAGATTCCTTCTTCTCCAGACCTTGACCTTTCCCATCCAGCTGGCTGCACCTATCGCCTTCCAGCTCGCCTCCGTCCCCTCTCCGCACCTTTTTATTCTGGCACCTTCCTCTTTCCCTCTCAGTCCTGAGGAGGGTTCTCGGCCTGAAACATCAACCATCTAGTCATTTCCACAGATGCTGCCTGACCTGCTGAGTTCCTCCAGCATCTTGTGTACTTTACTTTGGATTTCCAGCATCTGCAGACTCCCTCATGTTCAAGATTGAAAGGGAACCCAAGGGCAAGTTTTTCACACAGAGAGAGATAGACCCATGAGATGAGCTGCCAGCCAAAGTAGAAGAAAGAACAATTATAATGTTTGGAAGTCATTTGGATAGGTATAGGGATAGAAAAGGCAGAGAGATATATGAGCCAAACACAGGCAAATGGGACTTGATCAGGTAAGCACCATATCGGCATGCATGAGTTGGCCTAAAGGACCAGTTACTATGCTGTTTAACTCTATGACTATGACTCTGTGACTCAAATCCAAGTACTGTATCCTTTGAGATGTGGAAGGAAACAAATATTGTCACAGGGAAACAGGCACATTCCTCACAGATAGCACCATAATGGAATCCAGCTCGCTGGACCCTCACAGTGCCAGAAACCCAGGTCCAGTCCTCATCCTGTGTCGTTTTCCCAGTTTCTCTGTGACCATATCAGAATCAGGTTTATTATCATCGGCATTTGATGTGAAATTTGTAACTTAGCAGCAGCAGTTCAATGCAATACATAATCTAGTAAAGAAAAAAATAGTAACAAATAAATTAGTAAATCAATTACAGTTTACATATATTGAATAGATTAAAAACCTGCAAAAAACAGAAATACTGTATATAAAAAAAAGTGAAGTAGTGTCCAAGGGTTCAATGTCCATTTAGGAATCGGATAGCAGAGGGGAAGAAGCTGTTCCTGAATCGCTGAGTGTGTGCCTTCAGGCTTCTATATCTCCTACCTGATGGTAACTGTGAGAAAAAGTTATGACCTGGGTGCTGGAGGTCCCTAACAATGGAGGCTGCCTTTCTGAGACACCGCTCCCTAAAGATGTCCTGGGTACTTTGTAGGCTAGGTCAAAGATGGAGCTGATTAGGTTTACAACCCTCTGCAGTTTCTTTTGGTCCTGTGCAGTAGCCCCTCCATACCAGACAGTGATGAAGCCTGTCAGAATGCTCTCCATGGTACATCTATAGAAGTTTTTGAGTGTATTTGTTGACATGCCAAATCTCTTCAAACCCCTAATGAAGTATAGCCACTATGTTGACTTCTTTATAACTACTTTGTACATCGATATGTTGGGACCAGGTTAAATCCTCAGAGATCTTGACCCCCAGAAAATTGAAACTGCTCACTCTTACCACTTCTGATCCCTCTATAAGGATTGGTATGTATTCCTTCGTCTTACCCTTCCTGAAGTCCACAATCAGCTCTTTCATCTTACTGACGTTGAGTGCCAGGTTGTTGCTGCAACACCGTTCCACTAGTTGGCATATCTCACTCCTGTATGCCCTCTCGTCACCACCTGAGATTCCACCAATAATGGTCGTATCATCAGCAAATTTATAGATGGTATTTGAGCTTTGCCTAGCCACACAGTCATGGGTATATCGAGGCTTCCAACATCCAAAGGACATGGGGTTGGTAGGTTAATTAAGCACCATACAGCAAATCACTTCAAGCTTGTGGACAGCAGTAGAATCTCTGTGGAGTTAGAACCATAGAACCATAGAACACTACAGCACAGTACAGGCCCTTCAGGCCTCCATGTTGTGCCAACCCATATAATCCTTAAAAAAAAGAAACCCATACTACCCCGTAACCCTCCATTTTCCTTTCATCCATGTGCCTGTCCAAGAGGCACTTAAATACCCCTAATGTTTTATCCTCCCCCACCATCCCTGGCAAGTCATTCCAGGCACCCACAACCCTCAGTGTAAAAAGCTTACCCCTGATGTCTCCCCTAAACTTCCCTCCCTTAATTTTGTACCTATGCCCTCTGGTGTTTGCTATTGGTGCCCTGGGAAACAGGTACTGACTATCCACCCTATCTATGCCTCTCATAATCTTGTAGACCTCTATCAAGTCCCCTCTCATTCTCCTATGCTCCAAAGAGAAAAGTCCCAGCTCTGCTAACCTTGCTTCATATGACTTGTTCTCCAATCCAGGCAACATCTTGTAAATCTCCTCTGCACCCTCTCCATAGCTTCCACATCCTTCCTATAATGAGGTGACCAGAATTGAACACAATACTCTAAGTGCAGTCTCACCAGAGATTTGTAGGGTTGCAACATGACCTCTCTACTCTTGAACTCAATCCCCCTGTTAATGAAGCCTAGCAACCCATAGGCCTTCTTAACTACCCTATCAACCTGTGCAGCGACCTTGAGGGACATATGGACTTGAACCCCAAGGTCCCTTTGTTCATCCACACTCTTAAGTAACTGACCATTAAACCTGTACTCAGTCTTCTGGTTTCTCCTTCCAAAATACATCACCTCACACTTGTCCAGATTGAACTCCATCTGCCATTTTTCTGCCCAACTCTGCAGCCTGTCTATATCCTCTTGTAACCTTCGACCACCTACAGTTCCATCCACAACTTCTCCAATCTTCGTGTCATCCGCAAACTTACTCACCCATCCTTCCACCTCTACGTCCAGGTCATTTATGAAAATCACAAATAACAGGGGTCCCAGGACAGATCACTGTGGCACTCCGGTTGATGAGGGCAGAATAAAAAAATGGAATTAATGCAGGGTTAGTAGAAATGATTGGTTGTTAATTGGTGTGAATTAGATGGGTTTAAGGCTTGTTTTCATTGTGTATCTTTCTATACCTATGTCCCAAATGTTCATACCCACAATAAATAATTTGCTCCAAAATCTATGACCATGTTTCCCTTCTAGTGCCAATTCCACAGACTTGGTAGAGTTAGCAGGAACAATCCTAATTTGCAGTGGACTATTGTTGTCTCTCTGTATTGGTAAACTGGTGTCTCTTGAGGAGACAAATCTGGCCTTGTTCCTTATCAAGCCTTTGTCCACACTGCTTCAGGAAGACAAATGTAAGTAAACAGCTCATTCAATCTGGTAATACAGTCATTGCTAATGTTGCTTGCTTACAATAAACCATGCGTCATCTTGGAAACCTAATTAGTTTGGTTAGTCTCTGTTTAAATGACAGCACAACGCTAGCTAATTTCCTTTATTGATCTAAGTAGGTTTGTTAGTCCCAATAAAAATTATTTTAGTCCTTGGACCCAAAAACTGATGGCATTAGTCATGGATTTCAGAACAATATGGGAAGTTGAATGGTATACTGTAAATGAGCAAAGACCCATTTTGGACGAGGATAAAGGTAAACATTCTCTGCAACAGTGAGTATTGTAAAACAAGACTAACTGGAATCAGAAAAGTTGATGCAACATGGGTCCTTTAACTTCTGGTAGCACAAGATAGAGTATGGATATGGCTTCATGATTCAGAACTGGCCGAGGTTCATACTAATTGGTAACTGGACTTGGAGATATAAAAAGGTTTGATATGGAAGCTGTAGATTTAGCCATTTGGAAAAATATTATCATGAAGCTGGCATTGAAATACAGGGTTGTAATTCTGGGACCTTAGTGGTTTTTCATTTATACATGTGGTCCATGGGATGTCATTGGGACAGAGCAGAAAAAAAACTTTTTCTTCCATCCAGTTATGCAGTGTCACTCCTGGGAAATTCTGATATTGACCAAGTACATGGTATCACAGAGAGAGGTTGCCAAAAATATATCTTTCCCAATTTTCCATTCACTAGTTTCCTATGAAGCTTAACTTGAAATTGAATTGACTTTAATTCTTATATCCTTCACATACATGAGGAGTAAAAATCTTTACGTTACGTCTCCGTCTAAATGTGCAATGTGCAATCATAGTAATTTATAATAAATAAAACAGTCAATGTAACATGGAAATACACTCAGATTGGCATGAGTTAATTTGTCTGATGGCCTGGTGGAAGAAGCTGTCCCAGAGCCTGTTGGTCCTGGCTTTTATGCTCCGGTACTGTTTCCTGGATGGTAGCAGCTGGAATAGATTGTGATTGGAGTGACTTGGGTCCCCAATGATCCTTCGGGTCCTTTTCTCACACCTGTCTTTGTAGATGTCCTGAATCATGGGAAGTTCACAACTACAGATGCACTGGGCTGTCAGCACCACTCTCTGCAGAATCCTATGATTTTAGGATCTGGGGGCCCATACTAAACTTCCTCAGCCGTCTGAGATGAAAGAGGTGCAGTTGTGCCTTTTTCACCACATAGCTGGTGTGTACAGACCACTCGAGATCCTCGGTGATGTGGATGCCGAGGAACTCAAAGTTGTTCACCCTCTCAACACCAGATCCATTCATGTCAATGGGGTTTAGCTCATCTCTATTCCTCCTGTTGTCCATGAGCAGCTCCTTTGTTTTTGCAGCATTGAGGGAGAGGTTGTTTTCTTGACACCACTGTGTCAGAGAGACGACTTCTTCCCTGTAAGCCACCTCATTATTGTTTGAGATTAGGCCAATCAATGTCGTGACATTGCCAAATTTATTTAGCAGATTAAAGCTATGGGTGACAACACAGTCATGGGTGTACAGGGCGTAAAGAAGGGAACTTAGTACACAACTCTGAGGTGCTCTTGTGTTGAGAGTCAGAGGGTTGAAGGTGAGGGACCCCACTCTTACCACCTGCCGGTGATCTGACAGGAAGTCCAGGATCCAGCTGCAGAAGGCAGAGTCAAGGCCGAGGTCTCTGAGCTTCTTGTTGAGGCTGAATGGAACTATGGTGTTGAATGCTGAACTGTGGTCCAAGAACAGCACTCTCACATAAGCACCCTTCTTCTCCAAACGTGTAAGGATGGCTTGTAGAGCAGTGGCTTTCTATTGACTTTACTGTAGTGTGGATTAATGTTTTCATTGCTGCAGTACTTGACTCTCCTAGGGTCACAGAACACTATATAACAGAAACAGGCGCCTTGGTCCACATAGTCAATGTTGAACTATTAATTTGCCTACTTCTATGGGCCTGCACCTGGACCATAGCCCTCATACCCCTCTTATGCATGTACCTATCCAAACCCACATCCACCACTTCTGCTGGCAGCTCATTCCACACTCTCACCACCCTCTGAGTGCAGAAGTGCCCCCTCATGTTCTCCTTAAGTTTCTCACCTTTCACCCTGAACACATGACCTCCAGTTCTAGTCTCACCCAACCTCAGTGAAAAAAGCCTGTTCACATTTACTCTACCATACCCCTCATTATTTTGTATATCAAATCTCCCCCCATACTCCTATGATGTAGGGAATAAATTCCTAACCCATTCAACCCTTCCCTATAACTCAGATCCTTAAGTTCTGGCAACTTCCTTATAAACTTTCTTAGCACTTTCCCAATCTTATTAATATCTTTCCTATGCAGTCCCATACAACATAGTTCTATGTTAGCAGCACATAAACACCCTCCAGGATATACCTGGAATTAATTAGTCTAGTGAATCTGCATGAACATTTTACCCAAAGGTGTTTGTCTTTATCTAGAGTGGAGAAGGCACAGAAAACGAATTGCAGGGTTGTATGTACTCTGATAATAAATTTTACTTTGAAATTTGAACTTTCAAAAGATGATTAACTAAATACACCAGCAGAAAATTAAAATATTAAAGCAGTTTTTAATTCTATCAACTGCATGACTTGGCTGAGTTATTGAAATAAATAAGCAGCACAAACATTGAAAAATAGATCACTATCCTTAATCTCTGTTTCCTATGGCAGTGAAACTGCCACTTCTGAATACCACCTAGATGTAGTTGTTGAAGTGTGGCATTTCTGAGAGGCATTATTTGATTTGCGATAGCCAAAGAGCAGCTACAAAGAGCCATGTTGATTGGAGTCAAGTTGCTACCACCTCTTCTGTTAATCAAGGAGAGGAATGTAAACAGTCCAGGTTAATCAATCACAATTGTCTCACTCAACACATCTTCAAATGAAAATCAAATTCAGTTCACAACAAAACCTGAAAGTAAAAACAAGAGTGATCTATCGCGCAATTGACATCTACTTACTGCCAGATGCCAGACCAGGAAGGACAAGATAAACGGGCCATCTCTTTGTTGCAAAAGAAATCAAGTGAAAACATACTGCCATATCTGATAGGTTGGTCTTCAGTCCACCTGGGTGTTCTGCGGAGTGCGGAATTACTGCCTGTAATCATCCAGTGTTGTTATTGTGTATTTGCTGCATTTAAGTACTGGCCTGACATGTTTTAGCATATCTTTCTCTTACCTGAGGCAAGGCGTTGCCGAAATGCCATACCCTGTGCTTACTCAACAGCAGATATGCAGTTCTTGGAACAGTGAATCAGTGAATGCTTCAGAAAAGGTTGGTTAAATCAAGTGAGAGCCGGTGCAGAGAATGGAAAGCTTTGCCTTAAAGATTACAGGCTCATCCATGCTGGGCTCAATATTTAAAATAATCTTGGTACACAAGCTAATATATGGTAATTTCTTATGACTATCACAAAGAAGTAAAATTTGCTTGTAGCAGTAGACACTCTGGCCAATAGAGTCCCTTCCTCCTACCCTTTCTCCTATTGTCCACTCTCTTCTATCAGATTCCTTCTTCTCCAGCTCTTGACTTTTCCCACCTACCTGGCTTCACCTATCACCGTCCAGCCAGTCTATTTCCCCTCCCCCCACCTTTTCGTCTGGTGTCTTCCTCTTTCCTTCTCAGTCCTGAAGAAGGGTTTTGGCCCGAAACATCGACTGTTTACTCTTTTCCATAGATGCTGCCTGACCTACTGAGTTCCTCCAGCACTTTGTGTGTGTTGCAAGAGAGAGTTATTTTTACAGTTCACACAGTTCTGGTCTCCATGGTTGTGGTGAACTACATATACCTGTCTGGACATGCCCCCCCCCCCCTGCTGACTGCTCCTGTGGCTCCTCCCACGGATCCCTGTATAAAGTCATTTGGAGCCTGAGCCCCGGCCTCAGTCTCCAGGATGTAGTGTGGTTGTCAATTGCTGCTTGTTCTTTCTTCCAGCCAATAAAAGCCTATATCTCACCTCACGTCTCCGAGAGTTATTGATGGTACATCAATGGTGGAAGGATAAATTCTTTAAAAGAATTTAAAAGCTTTAAAAGAATAGGGGCTGCTGTTAGGAGATGTTCCAGTTCAATTAACAAAACAAATTTTAAAAATTTAAAATTTCCTTGAATGCAGACAGAAGGAGGAAGATTTTTTGGTGGTATAAAGTGCACAGACATGTTTTAATGGGGCATTTGAAGGTAGGGAGAAAAATAGTTGTGTTTTGGGGAAGGATTTTCAAATGATGGCATGAAGTCTGAAGACAGCGATGACAATAAAAAGGGGGGTGGAATGTAATGGGTGAGAGATGGAAGATGATGCTGTTGAGAGGTAGAAAGAGGCAAGACATAGGCAGCGATGTTTAAAATAAATGACAAACCTCAATAGAATGAAGATTGGCAACCATAAAGAAAGCAATAAAATAGAAAGGCATTAGATGAATTGGCAGTATGAATGAATTGGGGCCAATCTAGGATGAAGTTTGCAAAAATAACAAGAAAGACGACAAAATACTTCTGTTAGATAGAGTGGATGTGGAGAAGTTGATTTCTATAGTGGGGGAATCTCAGACCCGAGGACGGTGCCTCAGAATACAAGGACATCCCTTTAGAATAGAGATGAGGAGGAATTTCTTTAGCCAGAGTGTAGTGAATCTGTGACACAGATGGCTGTGGAGACCAAGTCACCAGGTATATTTAAAGCGGAGGTTGATATGTTCATAATTAGTAAGGGTGGCGAAGTTAACAGGGAGAAGGCAGGAGAATGAGGCTGAGAGGGATAATAAATCAGCCATGATGGAATAGCAGAGCCAGCTCAAGAAACCAGATGGCTACATTATGTTCCTATGTGAAATTTGAATTTCAGAAGGATTTAGATATTGATAACCAGGGAGACCATGCTTGGTCAGTAAAAGGTGTGAAGTAAGTTAAAGTTAGAATCAGAATTTTTATTAATATTTTGTCAGAAATTAATAAAATTATTTTATTAAAAGGCAATTAGATAAATATGTACAGGATGATGTTTTAAGCAGTGCTATGAATGAGGCTAAAATTGTTTCTATATTAACTGTTTCCAGTGGTGAATGAACAGCTCACAAACCAACTGTGAAAGGATAGTGGATGATTCTTGCTGGGAACTGAGGAGGTGTCAATGACATTTCACATGAAAGGTCATGTGAAAAGGCACAGCCAGGAAGAGGTGGGAGAGAGGCAGTAGGTTTAACAATTGATGTGGATTGACTAGGGCAAGAGAGCAGTGATAGTCATGAAGAGGTGAGAGATCTTGCAAAAATAGATTTTTTCTGAGGAAAAGTTGAACATCTTGTGTGGTAGGATAAATTCCTAAATACAAGGAATACAAGTTCAAGGTTGATTTTCACTTCAGTGTTTTCAAACCTGTTTTCAACTTTCAGATATTTGTATCTCTTCCAGGAATTTTGCTTTTGATCCAGGAGCTCTAATTCCAAGATCTCAGAAACAATGCTAATTGAGTGTTGGAAGAAATCAAAGCTTTTCTTGGATGGCAGGTGCCACACCCCTAAAAAATAAACTTATTTCCTTCAGCCCTATATCCTTCTTGAGTAATTTCTAAATCACACAGCTGTGAAACGTTCTCTTGTATACTTTGGCCTTTTACCTCCTGCAATAATTGGATATTACCTGCAGCTCAAGTTATGACAAGACTATGTCCCACTGTGCTTTCAGTATGTTTTCTTTTATGAAGCTGTCAGCAAGCTTTTGCTTGTTATTTAGGTTGGCATATATTTTAACTGCTGTGACAAGGCCATTGACCAACTAAAATTCATAATATTAACCTCCTTCAATAACAAGAATTAGATTTCTAGAAATAGTTTTTTTCCACATCCCATCAGGCTGTCAGTTATGTTATCTTTATGTCAAAATGTAATTTTTCACTCTACTTTTTCCAACGCCTCATCACATATACATGTAGTCAGAGTTTACCTCCATGAATGGAAATGTGTGCTGGAATGTCTACACTCATTATACACAGATGTGGAGAGATGTGGACAGCCATATTCTGCTTCAGAGCTTTCTCCTTAATGTAGGGGTTCCCAACCTTTTTTTATGCCATGGACCAATACCATGAACCAAGGGGCCCATGAACCCCAGGTTGGGAGCCATTGCTAATAAAACACAACATAGTCAAAGATAACTGGACCATTTACTGGTGTCTTCATAAAGGGCACAGATGTTTGAAGGATTGACTCCACCATTACATTGAATTTCTTTGACTGCTGGCGCTCAAATCTACAATGAACTTTTTAGAATTTCCATTTGTACAGAACATTTCAGGTGAATCTTAGAGTACAAGTCCATTGTTCCTTGAAGATGGCAATGCAAGTAAATAACACGGTTGCATGGGCATATACAGGATACTGACCTTCATTAGATTGGCCGTTGCATAGAGAAGCAGGGAAGTTTACCCCAGCTTTATACACCTTCGTCAGACCTCTTTGGGGTGCTGCATGTAGTTCAGAACACCAGAGCTAAAAAAGGAATTAATGCCTCTGGAGAAGGTACAGAGCAAGTCCGCAAGGTTCTTTCTGGGATGGAGAATTCCAATTTTGAAGAGACGAGAATGGAAAAGCTGTGTCTGTTCTCTTTGAAGCAGAAGAGATTAAGAGGCATATAATATTATGAGGGGTACAGACAAGGGTAGACTGCAGGAAATTTTTCCCCATAGTCAAAACTAGAGGACATGAATTTAGGGTAAGGGGGAAGAGATTTCGAAGGGATCTGAGGAGACTTTCTTCACCCAGAGAGTGGTGAGTACCCAAAATGTTTTGCCTGAGAGAGTGGTTGAAGTGTGTCCAGCAGTGCCAAGGTGTACACCTGAATCCCTGTGGCATCAAGGGCTATGGACAAGGGTGAGATTTATACAGAAGGGTGCCTACTGGTCAATATGAAAATGTTGAGCTATGTGACTATAATTTAATAGGAGAAAAGCTGCATCATATTTGGTCCTTGCTGGACTAAAGGAAAATGTCAAGGAACAGCTGTAATGGCTCCTGGAACAGTCTTGGAACTCTGGCTTAAGTGCAAGCAGCTCTTGTGGTTCTGCTTAGGTCATAACCTTACAGAAGAGTGATCATCCTGCCATCTCTAAATGACATTGTAGATGATAGACCCTGGCACAAACTAGTCCTACCATAATCCCTCCAATGACTTAATAGCATTGGACTGGACTCAATCCAGGAGCAAAAAAATATTTTTTTTTATCTACAATCTACCAAGGACTTCTACAATACAATCACTGGATGGTTATGGGCCTTGTTAACACGAAGACTGCCAAATTTGACAAGTGCTGCTGAGGTTACTTGACATTTGTTTGTTTGGTAATCTGTTTTCCAGTACATTTAAAGTTCCACAAAAAATAAATCATGTCACTTCTTAAAATTTATTTTTCTAACATTTCAAACACCATTCATCTTAATTTTTATTCTTCTTGTGCTTTGTTGAAAATTATTCTTTCATGTGAGTTATTTTGAAAGCAATCTATAATTAAACTACTGAGTCCCATGCCAATGACTGCATCATGCATTTGTTGTGAGTACTCTCTGTGTTTGTGCTTCCTTTGCAGAGAAAAAGTATATAGTAACAGGATATGCATGTTTATGGCAACATGGACTGAGGCGTAGAATTGTTATTTTTCTTGAAGTTTAAATTTTCTATGCTTGCTTGTATTTTTATATGCTCATCTCCTTTCTCTTGCTGCACCACTGACAGTTAGGGCACGGTGAAGGTCTCTGGGGCTTCCTTCATTGTGTCAGTAGCCTCCTCTTGGTTTTCACTACTGTCAATCATGCCAGTCCCAGGTGGAGACAGTTGCATGCAGATGTAGAGGTTTTCTTCATTGCCGTTTCTGTAAGTGTTTTGTTGTACCAGTCAGGGTTGTTAGCCCTGACTGAAGCCCCCAAACCTGCAGGACTGGTGGATCACTCTTAGTCTGGCCACTACCCTTTGACCAGTTTGACATGGGTGACCCTACCAAGAGCCATAGCATAAAGTCCTGACCCCAGCCAACATAGCTCTCTAGGTCATTGAGGCACACAAGCCTCCAAACCACGACAAGGTTGTGGTCCTCTTGGAGAATATAATCATCTACAGTATATAGAAGTTTCTTGGTTTTCTGTAGCAGGTGTCACGCCACTTGTATCTGGCTATTTTATCGGTTTATTGTTATCACTGGAACTTTGCTATCTCTGGTCTGAGTATGATTGACTACAGCTGCTTTTTCCTTTGTCTTTCCTTTGTTCTCTCAGTTTCTCTTTCTTGTTCATTTTTCCCTCTTGTAGCACTTAATAGGTCAATAAATTTTATGACTCATTCTTGACTTCTGAAGAACCTTTGCATCACAAAAATATTAGGATCCAATAACTGGCAGCTATTGCCCATTGTCACTGAGCAAGTGATTATGTGCCTCGTGAGAAATAACCCTGCCAAAGTATCCTTAATATCCTTGTATATATTCCGGGTATCAAAAGTGGGACTCCTCAGAATTTTGTTTCCCCCATCATTATTGCAAGAACCATGAAGTGACATTCTAGAACTGTGTGAGCTTTTGGTGGGACCATCCCCGAAGAACTGAATTCAGTTGTTGTTTACCTTATTCAAGGAAGAATATAAATGGCTGGGAAAAATTGAAGAATAGTGGAAAGCTTGTCACGGACAGTATTTAAGAAGTGTCTAGATAAGCACTTGAATCACTTTTGCATGCAAGCTAAGTGCTGGAAGATGAGATTAATACAGATGGGTGCCCACTGTCCAGCTTGGATGTGATAGGCTGACTCCATGCTGAGTAATTCTATGAAACAGTGCAGAGAAGGTTCACTAAGTTGATTTCCAGTTTGAAGAGATCAGGCCTTTAGTTTCTGGAGTGAAGCAGAATGAAAGTTAATCAATAGTTATATTGAAATATACTAATTTATTACAAAAAAAAAAGAATTTGACCCCGACCAAGACCAAAGCTGTTCATTAAGGAGAAAAGAAGGTAAAATACCTTCTCATATAATAAACATTAGTTATAGCCAACATCTGAGTTTAAAACATTTTTTAAAATTCGTAAATTGGTTTCTTATTGTCACATATATCAAGGTAGTGGAATCTTGTCTTACATACTATCCAAACAGATCATTTCATTACAACAGTGCATTGAGGTAGTACAAGGTAAAGGAATAACAGAATGCAGAATAAACCGATACAACTACAAAAAACTACAGTGCAAGTAGACAGTAAGGTGTCATTGTATCTTATTGTCAGTAATGTAGAAGGTGAGGTCAGGAGTCTATCTTATCGTACTAAGAAACTATTCAATAGCTTTCTAACAGCAGGATAGAAGCTGTCCTTGAGGCTGGTGATACATGCTTTCAGGCTTTCGTGTCTACTACCACACGGAAGAGGCGTGGGGTGATGGAAGAAGGAATGTCTGGTTTGGGTGGGGTCTTTGATCAAGGTGGCTGCTTCACCAAGGCAGCACGAAATGTAGACAGAGTCCACGGAAGGGAGGGTGGTTTCCATGATGCGCTGAGATGTTATTTACACATTAGTGTTCCATTTCTGCTCAGTCATCATGCTTCTTTGGTAAAAAGCATTTTCAAACGATCATAGTTATTCCCTCCATGTCTCCCTCCCTACCCATTCTCAATGACTGAAATCTTGTTTGATATCTAATTTTTCTTAGCCCTGATCAAGTGACATAATGCTAATTCTGGTTTTCTCTTTATAGATGCTGCCTGATATTTTGTGGATTTTCAGTTTTTATTTCAAGCTTCTAGCTTCTGCACTATTTTATATCAGTGAACATTTGAAGTACATTTAACAGGGCATAAAGCATAAAGTCCAACTGCTTATTCAGCTCTTGCTCAGCAACTCATTCCCTTCCAGATTTTGCTGGATTTCTATGTCCTTTTAAACTTACTTTATTGATTTTTTTTTGTATTAAAGGGACTTGGAAGAAGCTCAGCAATGAGTTTAATTGTCCAAAAAGAGTTGGTATACAGGAAGTGGGCTTCTTTTGTCCCATCAGTGTTTGCCTCCTAGGAATCATAGCTTGCTGAAGTTCAGAATTCATTGTTGAACAAGCTCTGGAACGGACCATAAAAGTACAGCTTTGAAAGAAGCCGCTCTCTTGTTAATTGCAAAATACGCAAAATGTTGGAGAAACTCGGCAGGCCAGGCATCACCTATGGAAAAGAGTATAGTCGACGTTTCGGGCTGAGACCCTTTGGCAGGACTCCTCTCGACGGGAGATCAGTGAAAGCCCTTCGACAGAAGTTTAGTGAAACCCTCTCTCACTGCTTTCCCTCTGTGATCTCTGCTGCTCCCTTTCCCATAAACGCTGCCTGCCCTGCTGAGTTCCTCCAGCATTGTGTGTGTGTGTTGCTTGGATTTCTAGCATCTGCAGATTTTCTCTTGTCTGTGATTCTCTTGTCACTAACTGGTTTGCAGCCTTGACTTCAGACAAAAATGGAAAGGATGTCAAAGAGTTTCCATTTCCTAATAGGAAAATTAATGTTATAGATATGCAAATACAACCCATTAACTGAACAATCAAACAAAACAGTGGGACAGTGACATTTCTCCATAGATGCTGTCTGGTCTGCTGAGTTCCTCCAGTATTTTGTGTGTGTGTTTGTTCATCCAAAAGGCAGTTTATGTTTACTTAGTGGTGAAAACTCATCTGGTTCAGCAGTCCTGCTGAAGGGTCACAGCCTGAAATTTCAACGGTTCACTTTCCATAAACGCTGCCTGGCCCGCTGAGTTCCTCCAACATTTTGTGTGTGTTGCCTGGTTCAGCAGGAAATCAGAAATGGGCCATTCTTAATCTGGCTGGCCTGTTTGTCATCCCAAATATATGTGAGAGATTGATGCTTAATTGACGTCTGAAATGGCCTAGTAAGTATTCAACTCAAGGAGCATTATGGATGCCTGGCTAAATGAATAAGAAAGAACTGTACAAAATATCATAAACATAAGAAATTCTGCAAATGCCGTAAATCCAAAGGGTCTTGGCCCAAAACATCGACTGTTTATTCATTTCAATAGATGCTGCCTGACCTGTTGAGTTCCACTAGCATTCTGTGTGTGTTGCACAAAATATCAGTTGGACATCAGCTAGAGCATTGTCTGCAGTTTGGGATGTGAAAGCATGGGAGAGGGTACAGAGGAGGTTATTTCAAGAGCAGGAATGGGTTAATTGTGAAGAAAAATGGCTTGGTGGCAGCAGTTTTCTTCAATAAAACAGTGAGCTGAAATATATAAAGTAATGAGAATATTTAGTAGGATGAAACTGTATCCTTCAGAAATAGTCAATAAATCAGTGATGCAGAATAAAAGTGATTGAATTACGGGTGAATTGAGGGAAAATATTTTCACTGAAAGAGTAGTGTGGGAGTGGATCTCAGAAGCAGATAAACATACCGATCAGATTTAAAGAAATGTCCTGGATGAGCACTTGATAGGCTTCAGAGATGCGAAGCGGGAATGCTTTGAATCTTTTTTTTGACCAACACAGAGAGTAAGGGCTAAATGCACTTCATGTTCTATGACTCATCTCTGAAGCAAGGTTTCTGTATTACAAAACCGGCAAAGCCGGTATTGTGTTCACATCACGTAGCTCCACATCCATTTGATCAGTTACCAAACAGAATACTGCATTGATCCAGTCCAGCACTTGCTGGCTGACTGTAAGCAATACTTCCACATTGTACTAGAATGCTCAAACCATATTGTGGTTAAAAAAAACTAATGTAAAATTGCTGGTTAACATTGAGATAAGCTGTGTATATGGGGGGTGGGAGGGAGGAACAGGGCTTGATTTGCTGTTATTGATTTGTTCTACATTGTTCTGCCAAGCATTGGGGGCATGTTTTGTTGGCACCAGAATGTGTGGTGACACTTGTGGGCACACCCTCAGGTGCGTTGGCTATTAATGCAAACAACGCATTTCACGAAATATAACGTCATTATCAATATGTGCCCAGTCATATGACATGGGCAATCATGGTCTTCCATCTGTCTTTAATCTGAGAAGTTCTAACAAGTTTTTCAAAACTTTTGCCCGTCCATCCCCTGATGTAGCTCATGGAAGTCACGGGCTGTCGAACCATGACCTTTTTTTTTCCATCAAATATTTCCCGTCGGTGCAAGATGTTCAATTAATACTGACTTGCTCATCTCCTCCGGTACTTCCTTGCTATTATGTTTCAATGTGCACATGAGAAATAAACTTGAATCTTCAGTCTTCAAAACCTTCTCAAATAAGACTGCAGGGAAGTCACCCCAATGCATTGTTGGCTAGTTTTATGTCACCAGCTAAGCAGCAGAACAAACTTTGCTGGAATGGAAAATCAGTGTTGTCTTAAAGGTAAAATGTGATGCAGATGAAGCTACAAGACAGTGCGGAGAGAAAAGGGCAGCAGAATTAGTTCTGATTACTACACTAAAGAGCTGTGAGAGTTCTAATGAGCCAAATAATCCCCTCTGTGTGTACTATATAGTTTAAAGTTATTTTACCTGCTCACAGTTTTAAATGAATTTCTGCTGACAGTTGGTTTTACTGTTCTTGTTGACTATTTTTCAAGGAAGAGAAAATATGCTCTAGACTCAAAGATTTAGTACAGTTGCTATTATATTATGAATTTCCTGGGAAATGCTGGCACTGAACTTTAGGCACTTACCTGAATGGTTGGTTGCCTGCCCCCCCAAAGATACACTGATTTTCGGACATTAAGAGAATTAAAAGGTGTGTGATTAAATCAGGAAAGTGGGACTTAGAAAATATCAGTCATGACATTATAGAATGGTGGAGCTAAACCAGAGGATAAGTGGCCTCCTCATGTTTCTATTTCCAATGTTCTTTAGGAATTTTGAGTCTCCTGCAGAAATGCATGAGTTCCAAACTTTTCAGTTGAGCCCCATCAAGTAAAATTTACTTTACTTCAGATTTTAAACCTCCTGCACGCTCAGTAAAATTATTCATTTGGATTCAGAGAAATTGCTTTAAGTGAGAGGGGACTGCAAAAGAGAATTCATATTTTATTAAATAATTGAGTTTGTTTGACATTTTTAATTGTTGAAAGTGTTTTAAGTGATTTAAGCTTTACTTATTTTCTGTTTTTCAATCAGTTAATTGTTTTTTAATGATTTTTCTACGTTTGCAAATATGAGGACATTCAAAAGCATTCAAAGTCCTTGACAATTTTGACAACCATCCAATAAATAATGGAATTGGAAAGCATGTACCAGGTTGCACAATGTTATTCTGCAGGCTTATGCACATTTTCTGCAATGCTGAGGTTAGGTTGGAGTATAGCATAGCCAATTGCTAAATCTTTATCCAAAAGCCGAAAACTGTAAATGTGGAAAGCTGAATGGGTAATGCTGGAGATATTTAGCAGGTCAGGCAGTGCAAGTGGAGAGAGAGAGACGAAGCTAACTCTACATCTGAACTGCAATTTTCACTGGAAAAATTGACCTTCTAACTTCTTCAGTCATCAATCTAAAATGTTAATTACAGTCCTCTCTCTGCAAGTGTTACCTAGTAGTCTTGTGTATTCTAGAACTTATGTATTTTATATAAGATTTTTCAGTTGTTTCACGTGGAGCCTGCTTGAGCCCAATCATCTGACACTATTTTGTCATACAAGCCTGTTGGTGTGCAGTACTTCATGATCTGAATTGGGAAGGCTTTGGTCTTCAAAAGCAAATTGCCATTGTAGCTACGCGTGCCAGCAGTAAGCATGGACAATTCACTGCAGACAAAAAATTCTGCCCGCCAGTTGCAGTCTGAAATTTTAAGGCAACATGTTTGGTCAATATAATGAGAATCATCCTTTACCTTACATTTGTACTGCACTGGTTACAAAATAGTGCTCTGAAACTTACTGAAACAAATATAGCTCTGGTCTATTGTCCCTTAATTTTTAACTTATTTATTAAGTTGACAGTTCTGATTTGCTTAACAGCTTTGTCTTTATGTAAACATGATAAACCTAATATATTAATTTGTTGAATGAGTGAGTTTGTTGAATGCATAAGAGATGGCTTTTTAGAGCAGTTTGTCATTGAGCCTACTAGGGGATCAGCTATACTGGACTGGGTGTTATGTGATGAACTGGAGGCGATTAGGGAGCTTAAAGTAAAAGAACCCTTAGGAACCAGTGATCACAATATGATTGAGTTCAACTTGAAATGTGATAGGGAGAAAGTAAGGTCTGATGTAGCAATATTTCAGTGGAGTAAGGCAGATTATAGTGGTATAAAAGAGGAGTTGGCCAAAGTAAATTGGAAGGAGCTGCTGGCAGGGATGTCAGCAGAGCAACAATGCCGTGCGTTTCTGGGAAAAATGACGAAGGTACAGGACATATGTAATCCAAAAATGAAGAAATACTCAAATGGTAAAATAGTACAACCATAGCTGACAAAAGAAGTCAAAGCTATTGTTAAAGCAAAAGAACAGGCGTACAACAAAGCAAAAATTAATGGGAAAATAGAGGATTGGGAAGTTCTTAAAAACCTGCAGAAAGTAATTAAAAATCATTAGAAGGGAAAAAAATTAAATATGAAAGCAAGCTGGGAAATAATATCAAAGTGGATAGTAGAAGTTTTTTCAAGTATGTTAAAAATAAAGCAGAAATGAGAATGGACATAGGATCACTAGAAACTGATGCAGGAGAAATAATAATGGGGACAAGGAGATGACTGTTGAACTAAATGAGTATTTTGCATCAGTCTTCACTGTGGGAGACACTAACAGTATACCTGATGTTTTAGTGTGTGAAGGAAAAGAAGTGGGTGCAGTTACTATTACAAGAGAGAAGGTGATCAAAAAGCTGAAAGACTTAAAGGGACGTAAGTCACCTGGACCAGATGAACTGTACCCTAGGGTTTGGAAAGAGGTAATGTTAGAGATTGAGGTGGCATTAAAAATGACCTTTCAAAAATCATTGGACTCTGGCATGGTGCGAGAGGACTGGAAAATTGTAATGTCACTCCACTCTTTAAGAAAGGAGGAAGGCAGCAGAAAGAAAATTATGGACCAGTTAGCCTGACCTCGGTGGCTGGGAAGATGTTAGAGACAACTTTTAAGGATGAGATGATGGAGTACTTGGAGACACAGGGCAAGATAGGACAAAGTCAGCATGGTTTCCTGCAGGGAAAATCCTGCTTGATGAACCTGTTGGAATTCTTTGAGGAGTTTACAAGTAGGATAGATAAAGGGGATGCAATGAAACTTGCATATTTGGATTTTCAGAAGACCTTGGACAAGGTGCCACACATGAGGTTGCATACCAAGTTAGGAGCCCAAGGTATTACAGGAAGGTTATTAACATGGTTAGAGCATTGGCTGATTGGTAGGGGACAGTGAGTGGGAATAAAAGGATCCTTTTCTGGTTGACTGCCAGTGACTAGTGGTGTTCTGCAGGGGCCTTTTTATGCTGTATATCAATGATTTAGATGATGGAATAGATGGCTTTGTTGCCAAGTTTTCAGATGATATGAAGATTGGTGGAGGGGCAGGTGGTGTTGAGGAAAAAGGTAGGATGCAGAAGGACAGACAGGTTAGGAGAATGGGCAAGAAAGTGGCAAATGAAATACAATGTTGGAAATTGCATGGTCATGTACTTTAGTAGTAGAAGTAGTAGAATTAAATGTGCAGACTATTTTCTAAACAGGCGAAAATACAAAAATCTGAGATGCAAAATGACTTGTGAGTCCTTGTGCGGAACACCCTAAAGGTTAACTTGCTGGTCAAGTCAGTGGTGAGGAAGGCAAATACCATTCATTTCAAGAGGTCTAGAATACAAGAGCAAGGATGTGATGCTGAGGCTTTATAAAGCACTGGTGAGGCCTCACCTTGAGTATTGTGAACAGTTTTGGGCCCCTCATCTTAGAAAAGATGTGTTGGCATTGGAGAGGGTCCAGAGAGGTTCCCAAGGATGAATCCAGGAATGAAAGGGTTATCATACAAGGAACGTTTGATGGCTCTGAGTCTGTACTCGCTGAAATTCAGAAAGATGAGGGGGAATCTCATTGAAACCTTTCCAATGTTGAAAGTAGACATGGAAAGGATGTTTGCCATGGTGGGAGAGTCTAGGACAAGAGGGCACAGCCTCAGGATAGAGGGGCACCCTTTCAAAACAGAGATGCAGCGAAATTTCTTTAGCCAGAGGGTGGTGAATTTGTGGAATTTATTGCCACATGCAGCTATGGAGACTAGGTCGATGGGTGTATTTAAAGCAGAGATTGATAGGTTCTTGATTCGCATCAAAGGTTACAGGGAGAAGGCTGGGAACAGGGCTTGAGGAGGAGAAAAAGAAATCAGCCATGATTGATTGGCGGAGTAGACCTGATGGGCCAGATGGCCTATTTCTGCTGCTATGTCTTATGGTCTTAATCATTGTTTCATTTGCTGTGTGCTATTAAAATACTTATAGCTGACATTAACAATTGTTACTTAGTTATTTGCATCTGAGAAACTTGAGAACCACATTTTAGAATCTCTTTTTGGTACAGAGATGAGGAGGAATTTCTTTAGCCGGAGAATGGTGAATCTGTGTAACTTGTTGCCATAGGCGGCAGTGTTGGCCAAGTCTTTATGTATATTTGAGTCAGAGGTTGATGGACTCTTGATTGGTCAGGGCATGAAGGGATACGGGAAGAAGGCAGGAGATTGGGGCTGAGAGGAAAATTGAATCAGCCATGATGAAATGACAGAGCAGGCTCTTTGTCCAAATGACCTAATACTGCTCTGATACCTTATGGTCTTATGCTCTTAATTTGATCGGCAATATTCCAGTTCAATATTTGAAATTTACCCATGAGAAGTTCTCACAGCTTATTTTAACATCAATGGATTTAAACTTTTGGACTGCTAATTTGGAATAATCCACATACTCTCATAGGGACTGACCCTCACATGTGGGTTGGGGATGATGTGCACACTTTGGATGGTGTAGTACTTACTGTTCCTTCAATCTTTGAGGTCAATTATCCATGCTTGGTGAAACGACTTTTGTTATTCAAAATCTTTCTTAGTTCCTCAGAAATTTTGGTTCTGGAGATAAAAACTTCCCACCTTCGTAGAAGAGACTTACTTTGAAAAAAATACAGAATGTCCCAGGATGCTTCTTTCCCAGAACACATTTAAAATATTGAATAGATACAAAAATGAAATGAACTGAAGAATCATCGATACACTCAGTAACCAGTGACACTAACTGTACTCTTTTCCATAGGTGCCGCCTGGCCTGCTGAGTTCCTCCATCATTTTGTGTGTTTACCATTGTAATATAAGTTTATTTCTGTAAGTAACTGAGACAACAAGTCTAATAAAACATGATAGAAAGAGGCTAGATGAAGCAGCATGATAGATCATCCTGATGGGAGTGTATCATTCTTCAAAGAGTGAAGATGGCTCAGATAGTAAAAATGGCATTACAAAGAAAAGTTTTGGTTTTGTACAGAAACTATGACTTGGATTCATTGTTCAGATGGTAATTGTCAGAGATGATGTCAAGGACAGTACTCTTGTTCTCCATTCATTGACTCATCTGGCGCTGGCAAAGTGACTCATGCTGATAGAGCAATGCTGTTTGTCACAAATGATTTGAAAGTTCGTTTATTTATATCTGCAATGTATTGCATGGAGTTTAAAAGAGGAACAGACACACTTAATTAATGGACACCAGATGAAAACTTCCTGAAAATGCATATTAAAGGCTTAATGTGACTTTCAACTTGAATAATTTAACTGCCCTACTGAAATTACTAACCCTTTCCTAACCAGTTAATTTAGGTTCATTGGCTGTGCTTGTATGCATGATATTATGTGTACATTAAACTATAAAGTGACTTACTGAACTACCGCCTCACTGCTCCAGCAACCTGAGTTCAATCCTGACCTTCTGCACTGTCCTTGCATGGAGTTCGTATATTATCCCTGTGACTGCATGGGATTCCCCCCAAGACCTTCAATTTTCCCCTGGATAGCTTAGACTGGCCATTGTAAGCTGCTCCACAAGTATAGAGCAGATTCTGAAAGGGCTGACAGGAATGTAGGGAGAATAAAAATAGTCAGGGTAGGATTATTTTGGAATTGGCTATTTGGACAAGTGCAGACTGTTTGGGCCAAGGGGAATATTTAAGTACTGTACAACTCCATGATTGTATGACTATACATGCACTTATGTGTAGATTTAACTGTTAATAGCAGGCTGGAATAAAGGTTAGGCTTTAAGCAAAATATGTAGAAATACTCAGTTCCATCTGAGTGTCATTTAATTGCCTTTGGGGATGAATTATTATCTGAATCAAAAAATTACTGCTGAATGAAAACATTATGAAATCCAGTTTTTAAAAAACTCTTCTGGGAAAAGTAGTAAAGTAAAAATTGACATCAATTGAAGGAAATGCCACGAGGAATATCCAACAGGCAGACATAACTCTCACAGAATTGCTCAGCATTAATGACCTAAAGGCAAATTTCTCCCTCATCATGTCAAAGTTTGCCTCAGAAGTGAAGCGGTAACACTCTGCACAGACACAAACGGAACTGCTCAGCACTGCACTCGGATTTTAAGGCAATGTTTCTTACATTACTTTGATGACTTGTTCTATGACGACCTCATTCTTGTCTTCCACCATCATCACATCTTTCCCAACTGCCAACTTTTCCACCCTTTTACCTTAGAACTGGTTTGTTAAGAGTTGATAAGTTGTCATCTTCCATGGTTGAACCTTCTTTCTCTAACCTCAGATACAAACTAAGTATTTTCAACATCTTCTACTTCTACAATAGAAGTTGCAGGCTAGTGGAGGGAAGGAGTACTTTACACTTCCTTTGGTAAAGACATATCTACACCCTGCACCCACATAACAGATCTGATGTTGGATATCTGAAATAAAAAATGGAACATGTTGTAAATACTCAGCAGGTCAGGCAGCACCTGTGGGGAAAGAACCAGAGCTGACATTTCCTGACTATGACCTCTTGTTAGTAAGAGATTTAATAAAAATGCAATGACCTAAAGCAGTAGTTCTCACTCTACACACATGCAATCTAACCTGCTGAGCCGAAGATTTAGTTTTTAAGGCAATGCTTCTTGCATTCGTTGCTGGGCTCATCTTGCTTTCATTTCATTCTTCTCTCTCTGTCTGTCTTTCCCACTCCCTCTCCTTGTCTCTCCCTCTCTTCCTCCCTCTCCCTCTCCCCTTCTTTTCTCCCCTCTCTTTCTCTCTCTCCCCCTCTTCCTCTCTCCCTCTCTCCCTCTCTTCCTCCCTCCACCCCCCCCTCTCTCTCTGTCTCATCACTGCATCACTGTCTGGTTTAGGAATTGCACCGTCTCAGATCGCAAGACCCTGCAGTGGACAGTGAGGTCAGCTCTTCCCGCTATTACAGACACTTACACCACACATGCTGCACCTGCAAAGCTAACAATATTGTGAAGAACCCCACGCACCCCTCACACAAACTCTTCTCCCTCCTTCCATCTGGCAAAAACTACTGAAGCATTCAGACTCTCACGACTAGACTGTGCAACAGTTTCTTCCCCCAAGCCATCAGACTCCTCAATGCCCAGAGTCCAGACTGACATCTACATCATTTATTATTATATTGTAATTTGTCCTCTACTGTGCCTATTGTCTTGTTTATATAATTATTGTACTGCCCTGCACTGTATTGTGCACTTTATGTAGTCCTGTGCAGGTCTGTAATCTAGTGCAGATTTTTATGTTGTTTTATGTAGTCTAGTGTAGCCTTGTGCTGTCTCGTGTAGTTTTGTGTTTCATGTAGCACCAGGGTCCTGGAGGAATGTTGTTTTGTTTTTACTGTGTTCTGTACCAGCAGTTCGTGGTCGAAATGGCAATAAACTTGACTTGACTTGACTTGGCTTGACTTGACATTATATATCTTTCTAGCTGTTTTAGATTCCACCCACATTTCAATGACATACAGTTTTATTCGGTTAATTGGTCACATAGATCTGACTGGGCAGAGTGAGCTCATTGGGTTGGAAAGCCTGTTACCTTGTTGCATAACTGGATAAGATAAAACAAGAATCATCCTTCCCTGCTTAAGGCCACAGAGCTCATTTACCAGTCCTCCTCCCCCACCGCTCCCTGGTCCACATCACTGCAATGATCTCCTTGTTTATTTCTCATCATCTCCTTAACATCACCACAGCTTACAACCTCCACCCATCACCTTCCTCAAAGGTTCAAAAGTTCATTTATCATTGAAGTGTACAACTCTGAAACTCTTCTTCTCCGGATAGCCACAAAACCAAGAAAGAAAAAGAACAGCAGCATGATCATCAACACCCCCATCCCCACACAAAAAATGAACAAATATGGAAAAGGCACATTGGTCCCCTGATCACCCCTATCCCTAATCATTTCCTTGCCATGACATCAAGTGCCTCGCTTCCTCCCTCATCACCCTACCAATTCCTTCACAAACTCTGTGGTCTTTAATGGTGGGATGTCGTAACTTGGTGTATACGTGGTGGCTCCAACACAAGAACTGGTACAGGCCTCCCAGGCGATGCTTTTTTAGGAGGAACTTGCAAATATTATTGTGTTAGAACATTCAAGTGATCAACAAGGAGGCAGGGCTAATATTTCCGTGTTAGTTTATCTAACAAAAGAACACTTTAGAGAACTTGCATGCACCAATTTGACAATATTGAAGAAAGTTCTTGGCCATCAATGTCACTGTGTGGCCATGTCATTGGTTCTAAGCAGATGGAAGCCAGCAAGTCCTTTGACATACTTATACACTTAGTGGCCACTTTATCAGGCACACCTACACATCTGCTCGTTAATGCAAGTATCTAGTCAGGCTATCATGTGGCAGCAACTCAATGCATAAAGGCATGCAGACATGGTCAAGAGGTTCAGTTGTTGTTCAGATCAAATATCAGAGTGGGGGAAGAAATGTGAACCAAGTGACTTTGATTGTGGAATGATTGTTGGTGCCAGCCTGGGTGGTTTGAGTATCTCAGAAACTGCTGGGATTTTCATCCACAATAGGGAATGGTGCAAGAAACACAACGATCATCCAGAGAGCAGGAGTTCTGTCAATGAGAACACTTTATTAATGTGAGAGTTCAGAGAAGAATGGCCAGACAGCTTCAATCTGACAGGAAGGCAACAGTAACTCAAATAGCCATGCATTACAACAGTGATGTGCAGAAAAGCAACTCTGAATGCACAACACGCTGATCCTGCCAGTGGATAGGGTACAATAGCAGAAGATCATGAACGTACACTCTCTCAGTGGTAACTTTATTATGTATAGGAGGTAACTAGAAAGAGTCCACTAAGTGTCAAGCTCCTTTTTGAAAGCCATAATTGAATTTAATTCCAACACCATGACAGTGCCTCTTTGATCTTAACTATTTCCTGTGTCAAGATAATTACCCTTATGTCATTTGCCTTCATTTTATGCCATCATGTTATTGACTTTTAATCAATGGGAATGTCTAGACCAGGGGTTCCCAATGTTTTTTATGCCATGGATCAATACCATTAAGCAATGCCAGGTTGGGAACCCCTGGTCTATATCTTTCATGATTTTAAGTATATTTATCAGATAGCTTTCAAACTCTTCTGTTCAAAGGAGAACAATTGCAATGTCTCCAATCTGTTGCTTAGAACATAGAATAGTACAGAACAGGAAAAGGCCCTTCAGCCCACAATGTTGTTATGAACTACCTATAAAATAAATCAGCTCCCCCACTGAAAAACTAAACCCTCCTACCTACACAACGTCCATATCCCTCAATCATCCTCTCATTTATGTGCCTATCTAAACATCTCTTTAAAGCCTCTAATGTTAATGTGCCTCTACCACCATACCAGGCAGCGCATTCCAGGCATCTACCACTCTCCGAGAAAAAATACGTACCCCTCACATTCCCTTTGAACCTATCCCCCCTCACCTTCAATGCGTGCCCTCTTGTAGTAGACATTTCTATCCTTGGTAAAGGATGCTCCCTGCAATCTTTCTTTCCTTGCCTGGACAATCGGGGAGGAGACACATAGCAACACAGAGAATTTTAAAAAGATTCCCCAAGGTACTACGAAAGTTGAAAAGTTAGGTATTACTATAGACTGGAGTAACACTGTTAAAAATAATGACTAATTTACTGAATTTTTTAAGTTTTAATGTTAATGGGCTTAATGGACCGGTGAAAAGAAAAAGTATTTTAACATACATTAAGAAAATGAAAATAGATATAGCTTTTGGCTGCATTCCATTTGAAAAAATTACATAATTTAAGAGATGAATATGAAATATTTCTGAAAATTTGGCACCCTTATTTACAAAAGATAGGATTAAGTATACAGGTGCTCTGAAGATAAAATTATTGGTTATTTGGGGAAAGAAATAAATATATATACTAAAGCTATTATGAACTCCATGGAGCATGTGGGGATCTTCCGATATCCAGGCACTCTTTCTTTCTTTTTTTTTCTCTTTCTACAGGGATATGTTAGGGGGGAGGGGGGAAGGGTTGATTTTTTTTTTCCCTTCTGTAACCATTTGAAAATTCAATTAAAAAAATTATGCAAAAAAAAAGGATGCTCCCTGTCTATTCTACCTATGCCTCTCATAATCTTATAAACCTCTATCAAATCTCCCCTCAGCCTCTGCCACTCCAGAGAAAACAATCCAGGCTCGTCCAGCCTCTCATAATAGTACATGCCCTTAGTTAATATAACTGAGGTCCCTCATCCCTGGAGTCATTCCAAGAAATTTCTTCTGCCCGCTCTTGGGCCTTTACGTCTTTCCCAAGGAGTGGCGCTCAGAACTGGAATGCAGTATTGCAGTTGGATCTGGACCAGTTTTTATGAAGTTTCATGATCACCATTTAAGCAAATGGTAATGAAAATGGGCAAAAGCAGCAAAGAAAACGTATTGTGGTGGTACAACATGATCCTGTGAGTGTAGGAATATATACCTGAAAGGGATTATGATAATGGTGATGGCAACCATCTGTCTCAAAGGACAATGGAATGAGCAGCACTGGAGTGATCTCACCAGGGCACAAGACTGGGCAGAAGTTATGGAGATCCTGGGATACCCAGTCGTCAATATCCCCCTCTCAGCCTCACCGGTGTAGTCCAAAGGAAAGTGACGCAATATATTTGGCACCAGCTTGTCTGCAGGAGCTGCCGGAAGGATGTCCAGTGATATCCAGCCCCGTTAGGGGCTCCACTCCAGATTTACTGTCTGGGTTTACTCCTGTAGCCTTCGTCTCTCCTGAGGCTGCCCACATGGCAATAGGGCTATTTACCCATGGGAAATATGATTGAACGCTAAACGGAGAGGTCACGTTAATCATCTAATGAAAACAATGCATGTTTTAGTTTTACAACAATGCTATCTGTTTAGGTTGTTCTGTCAGTTTATGGATTTAAACTGATCAAGCCTTGTTGTATACAACAGCTAACAGCTTCACATTTATTAAAAATTTGACTCAATATATCTTTGAATCCTCTCTAGCCACAGGTGAGTTCCCAGAGGACTGGCCAATAGCTAATATTGTTCCATTGTTCAAGAAGGGAACAAGGGATAACCCTGGAAACTGTAGATCAGTGAGTCTCATGTCAGTGACTCTACAGGAGAGAATCCTTGGGTAGAGGACTTATGAGTATTTGGAAAACCATGGCCTAATTAGGAAGAACCAACAAGACTTAGTGTGAATCAAGTATTTTGTAAAGGCTGGATTTTAAAAAAGCATTTGACAAAGCTCCTCATGGGAGACTCATCCAGAAGATTAAGATGCATGGGATCAATGCTGAATTGGCCGTTTGAATTCAGAACTGGCTTTCCTATAGAAGTCAGAGGATGGTGGTTGAAGAGACTTGCTCTTGCTTAAGGTATGTGATTAGTGATGTTCTGCAAGGATCTATACTGGGACCCCTACTGTTTGTGATGTATATAAAACACCTGGGTGAAAATTTACATGGGTGGGTTAGTAAGCTTGTAGTTGATACAAAGAGTGGTGGTGTTGAGGATAGCATAGAAGTCTGGGAAAGAATATACCGGGGTAGAGATCAGTTGCAGATATGGGCTCAGAAATGGCAGATGGTTTAAAAGGAGAAATGTGAAGTGTTGCATTTTGGCAAGTAAAAAGGAAAGAGGAAGTAAACTAATAAGGGCAAGATCCTGAAACAGTGTTGATGAGCAGAGGAATATTGAGGTCCAAGTTCATAGCTCCCTGAAAATGGCCACCCAGATTGATAGAATGGTTAAGAAGGCATACAGCACGATTGCCTTTCTTACTTGAGGCATTAAGTTCAAAAGTCAGGAAGTTATGATGCATCTTTATAAAACTCCAGTTATACTGTATGTGATTTATTGCATACAGTTTGACTTAACGTTCGGATATGGCTCAAGTGCAGAGAAAGAGTGACAATGAAACAGGTCAACAGTTCACTGACTTTAATAATTGTTGCAGAATTTAAAGGATTAAAAAAACAATGCTCAGCCAACAGGGCCATTATCTAAAGCTCTCAAACTGAAAGTTAAATGATGGTGAATATTGGTACGAGTTGAGGCACTTGACGTTGCAGTGTTTGCCAAGCCTGGAATTAATTTGCAGACATTTCATCACCAGCCAAGGTGACATCCTCAGTGAGCAGTTGTTGGTGTTTCTCTCTGGGAGCCCTCTTGTTTATCTACAGTGCTTATCAAAAGTATTCAACGCCCTTGGAGATTTTCATGTTTTATTGTTTTACAACATTGAATCTCAGGTGGATTAATTTGGCTTTTTTGACACTGATCAACAGAAAAAAGACTCTTGTGTCAAAGTGAAAATAGATCACTACAAAGTGATCTAAATTAATTACAAATATTATATAAGTATTCACCCCCTTTAATTTGACACACCAAATCTTCAGTGGTGCAGCCAGTTGGTTTTAAAAGCTACATGATTAGTTAAATGGAGATCTGTTTTTGAAGACCTGTGCACAGTTAAGGTGTTTCAATTGACCGTAGTAAAAATACACCTGCATCTGGAAGGACCAACAGCTGGTGAGTCACTATCCTGCCAAAAACTACACCATGAAGACAAAAGGACACTCTAAGCAACTCTGTGAAAAGGTTATTGAAAAGCACGTCAGGAGATGGATACAAGAAAATTTTCATGTCACTGAATATCCCTCGGAGTACAGTGAAGTCAATCATCAAGAAATGAAACGAATAAGGCACAGCCAGGTCATCCTCAAAAACTGAGTAACCATACAAGAAGGGGACTAGTGAGGAAGATCACCAGGAGACCGATGACAGCTCTGGAGGAGTCACAAGCTTCAGTACTGAGAGGGGAGAGACTGACTGCACACACAACTGTTGCTCTAGTGCTTCACCAGTCACAGATTTATGGGACAGTGGCAAACAGACAGACAGACATACTTTATTGATCCCGAGGGAAATTGGGTTTTATTACAGCCACACCAACCAAGAATAGTGAAGAAATATAGCAATGTAAAACCATAAATAATCAAATAATAATAGGTTAATCATGTCAAGTGGAAATAAGTCCAGGACCAGCCTATTGGCCCAGGGTGTCAGACACTCTGAGAGAGGAGTTGTAAACAGAAAGCTATTGTTGGAAAAAAACAGCCTCAGGGAAGAAGCACTTTACTCAGAGAGTGATAGGTGTGTGGAATGAGCTTCCTGTAGAAGTAGTAGAGGCCAGTTCAGTTGTGTCATTTAAGGTAAAATTGGATAGGTATATGGACAGGAAAGGAGTGGTGGGTTATGGGCTGAGTGCGGGTAGGTGGGACTAGGTGAGATTAAGAGTTCGGCACGGTCTAGGAGGGCCGAGATGGCCTGTTTCCGTGCTGTGATTGTTATATGGTTATATGGTTATAAGCTCTTTCTGTGCCTGCTGGTGCGGGAAAGGAGGCTCCTGAAGCACCTACCGGATGGGAGGAGAGTAAAAAGTCCATGGTTAGGGTGAGATGTATCTTTGATAATGCTTTTCGCCCTGCCCAGGCAGCGTTTATGGTAGGTGTTCTCAATGGTGACCAATTGGATGCTGATAATCTGCTGGGCAGTTTTCACCACCTGCTGGAGTGCTTTGCGGTCCGATACGGGACAATCGCCATACCACACTGAGATGCAGTTGGAGAGTATGCTCTCAATGGTACAGCAGTAAAAGTCCGTCAGTATCCTGGGACAGAGGTGAGCTTCCTTGATGCTCCTCAGGAAATAAAGGTGCTGTTGTGCCTTTTTGATCAGGATGGAGGAGTTCAGGGACCAGGTGAGATTCTCAGAAATGTGGACACCAAGGAATTTGAAGCTTCATACACGCTCCACTACAGCTCTGTTGATGTAGATGGGGGCATGAGTGTGGCTCCTAGCATGTCTGAAGTCCACAATGATCTCCGTGGTCTTCTGGGTGTTAAGGGCCAGGTTGTTGTCGGCACACCACATGGCCAGGTGCTGGACCTCATCCCTGTAGGCCGTCTTGTCATCCCCCCGATCAGACCAACCACCGCGGAGTCATCTGCGAACTTGATTATGGAGTTAGATCCATGTACAGGAACGCAGTCATAGGTGAAAAGGAAGTAAAGAAGAGGGCTCAGCACACAGCCTTGAGGCACGCTGGTGTTCAGGGTGACAGTGGAGGTGGAGAGGTTGTCTAACTTAACAGATTGGGGTCTGTTAGTCAGAAAGTCCAAGCTCCAATTGCAAAGGTATGAGCTGATACCAAGCTGGTGAAGTTTGGCGATCGGCTTGGAGGGGTCACAGTACTGAATGCCGATCTAAAGTCAATGAACAGCATTCTGATGTAAGAGTTGGGGCTGTCCAGGTGGGTCAGGGCAGAGTGAAGTGCCGTGGAGATGGCGTCCTCTGTTGAACTGTTGGTGCGATAGGCAAATTGATGGGGGTCTAGGGCAGTGGGCAGACAGGATTTCAGATGTGATAGAACCAGTCTCTCAAAGCACTTTGTAATGATAGACCAGGGGACCATCCATGAAAGGGGGGGGGGAGGGGGAGGTGTGTTGACTGGAGCCAGGGAGAAAACGTGGAACACTGGGAGGATCTTCATTGATGATGGTAGGCACAATCTATACAAGAACTTATTGAAAGCTGTAGCATTAGATCAGCTGTTCAGCAACCGCAGATCCCACATCAGTCTCCAGGTCAGGCAAGAGCAGTGGCTGGAATTCCTACTGGCATTCAAAGGAGTACATACCAGTGTACAACTGGTGTTTACTATTGTCAATCTCTTCCTAAGCCAATTGGGAGCTCCAGGTCGTGGGGTTAGAAAAGGCGAGGCAGTGTCTCCATCTCCTGATTCACACTCTCAGTCCAGCCTTTAGACTGGGGGTGGAAACCAAATGAGAGACTGGCCGTGGATCCCACAGAAAACAGAGAGCCTTCCAAAAACAGGATGTAAACTGTGGTCCTCAATTGACTCTATCTCCTGAGGGAAGCCGTGAGCTCAGAACCGTGAGGGCGGCAGTCTCACAAGCTGTCAGAAGGGTAGGGAGAGCGAAAGCATAGGCGGCCTTGGAGAACCGCGCGACAACCAGAATGGTAGTGGCTCCATTAGACTGGGGCAGACCAGTGATGAAATCCACGGAGAGATGGAACCGGGGAGGTGACATAGCTAGCACAGGTAGCGGACATAGCTGACCTGCAGGGCCCTGGTGAACCTCTTGTTCTGAGCACAAGTGTGACAGGTAGAGACAAAGTCGTGGACATCCTGAGATATAGACGGCCACCATAACTGTCTCTTGATAAAACCCTTAGTTTATCCTGGGATATAGATGGCCGACCAGATGGGAGGGGTCACCCCATTCCAACACTTTGGAGTGCACCATAGAAGAAGGGACAAAGAGTTGGTTGGGAGGTCCCCCACCTGGGCTTGGACCCAACTGTTGGGCAGCCTTCACCTCCCCTTCTATTCCCCAAAACAACAGAGCAGCAATGAACGAGCAAGGAAGGATGAGTTCTGGATTGGTGTGGATCTCAAAGCCATTGACAGCCAGATGAGGATGAAATGAAACCGGGTGAAGAAGAGAGCCCAACGGGCTTGATGGGAGTTGAGTCTCTTAGTGGCCCAAATGTAGGAGAGGCTTTCATGATCTTTCCAAACCAAAAAGGGATGCTCTGTCCTTTCCGGCCAGTATCTCTATTCTTCCACAGCCTCCTTGACAGCCAGAAGTTCTTGGTTCCTGACATCATAGTTACATTCGGCCAGAGTCAATCAATGGAAAAGAAAGGCAGAAGGGTGAAGCCAGCTATCCACAGAAGATTGCTGAAAGAGTTCAGCTCCTATGCCGATGTCTAATCCATCCAGCTCAACAATGAATGGCCAGGATGTCTGGGTCTTGTAGCACTGGGGCAGTGGTGAAGTGTCGCTTTAGTTCTGAGAATGCTTGGTCTGCTTCATTTGTAAACTGGAATCCTGCAGAGATCTTCCTGTGAGTACACTTATTGGGGCCCATGATAGAACTGAAATTTTGGAGGAATCGGCAATAAAAGTCCACAGACCCGATGAAGCGCTGCACCTGGTTGACTGTAGACGGTTTGGGCCACTCTGCAACTGCCTGAACTTTACTCAGGTCGATTTGAACACTGGGAGGGGTAAGTATACAGAACAAAAATTGCAGCTGGTCTTTATAGAACTCTGGCTTGGTGTACAGGTGATCCTCAAGAAGCCATGTGAGAACCCAGCGGGCATGCTGGACGTTTTCCTGGTGAGTGTAGGAATTGATCAGAATGTCATCCAAATAGACAAAAACGAACTGATTCAACATGTCCCTGAGCACATCAGTGGCTAGGGCCTAAAAAGGAAGCAGAGGCATTGGCCAGACCAAAGGTCATCACAAGTTACTCAGAGTGGCCAGTGGAGGCGTTGAAAGCTGTCTTCCACTCTTCCCCATCTCTGATATGAGCAAGAACCCTTAGGAAGCAGTGATTCCAGTGTGATTGAGTTCAACTTGAAACTTGATAGGGAGAAAGTAAAGACTGACATAGCAGCATTTCAGTGGAGTAAGGGAAATTACTGTGGTATGAGAGAGGAGTTGTCCAAAGTAAATTGGAACGAAATTTGGCAGGGATGACAGCAGAGCAGTAATGGTGTGAGTTTCTGGGGAAAATGAGAAAGGTGCAGGATAGATGTAATACAAAAATGAAGAAATACTCAAACAGCAAAATAGTACAACTGTGGCTGACAAGGGAAGTCAAAGCTAATGTAAAAGCAAAATAAAGGGCATACAACAAAGCAAAAATTAGTGGGAAGACAGAGGATTGGGAAGCTTTTAAAATCCTAGAGAGAGCAACTAAAAGAATCATTAGGAGGGAAAAGATGAAATATGAAAGCAAGCTAGCAAACAATAAAGTGGATAGTAAAAGCTTTTTCAAGTACTGTATGTTAAAAACAAATAAAAAATAGATGAGAGTGGATATAGGACCACTGGAAAATGAGGCCAGAGAAAGAATAACAGGGAAAAAAGAGATGGCAGATGAACTAAATGAGTATTTTGCATCAGTCTTCACTATGGAAGACACTAACACTGTGCCAGGAGTTGAAGGGTGTGAGGGAAGAAAGGTGAGTGCAGTAACTATTACAAGGGAGAAGGTGCTCAAAAAGTTGAAAGACCTAAGGGTACAAAAGTCACCCAGACCAGATGAATTGCACCCTAGGGTTCTGAAAGACATAGCGGTACAGATTGTGGAGGCATTAGTAATAATCTTTCAAAAATCATTGAACTCTGACATGGTGCCAGAGGACTGGAAAATTGAAAATGTCACTCCACTCTTTAAGGAAAGAGGGAAGCAGCAGAAAGGAAATTATAGACTGACCTCAGTGGTTGGGAAGATGTTAGAATTAGTTGTTAAGAATGAGGTGATGGAGTACTTGGTGACACAGGAACAAAGATGGAACAAAGTCAGCATTCTTTCCTTAATGGAAAATCTTGCCTGATAATCCTGTTGGAATTCCTTGAGGAGGTTATAAGTAGGATAGATAAAGGATAAGTGGATGTTTTAGACTTTCAGAAAGCTTTTGACAAGGTGCCACACATGAGGCTGCTTACCAAGTTAAGAGCTCATGGCATTACAGGAAAGTTATTGGCATGATTAGAGCATTGGCTAATTGGTAGGAGGCAGTGGTGTTGGGATCACTTCTTTTTATGCTGTATATCAATGATTTAGATGATGGAATAGATGGCTTTATTGCCAAGATTGCAGATGATATGAAGATTGATGGAGGGGCAGGTAGTACTGAGGAAACAGGTAGGCTGCAGAAGGATCTAGACGGATCAGGAGAATGGGCAAGAAAGTGGCAAATGAAATACAAAAATGTTGGAAATGCATGGACATGCATTTTGGCAGTAGAAATAAATGTGCTGGCTATTTTCTAAATGGGGAGAAAATCCAAAAATCTGAGATGCAAAGAGACTTGGGAGTCCTTGCGCAGAACAGCCTAAAGGTTAACTTGCAGATTGAGTTGGTGGTGAGGAAGGCAAATGCAATGTTAGCATTCATTTCAAGAGGTCTAGAGTACAAGAGCAGGGATGTAATGCTGAGGCTTGATAAGGCACTGGTGAGACCTGACCTTGAGTACCGTGAACAGTTTTGGACTCCCCATCTAAGAAAAAGATGTGCTGGCATTGGAGAGGGTTCAGAGGAGTCAATAAATGTCTAACGTTCATGAGTCTGAGACCCTCATGATAAGGAAGTTGGGAGCAGCACACAATTAGGGAGAGCTGATTCCAGGGAGAATTGACCCATTAGGGCACCCCTGGCTGCTGATGGATATCCTCCTTGCTGGATGCTTGGGTCACGATATCTGGAAATGTCTTGGATTGCTGCAATAGAGGCAGGCACCTCTTTTTCTGCACTGAACTCATTCCTTCTGAAATAGGTGCAAACGCCCCACTTGCATAGACTCCTTTGCGGATTGGGTACTGGGTGTTGAGGGAGAGGGCGACTGAAAGAGTAGAGAGCTCAAGACATTCTTTGTCCTCACCACTCAGTTACCCGGTCGTCAACTTGAATAGCCCGTTTAATCAGGTCACCCAGACTGTCCTGCTCATCATGGACGGTGATCCCGTGCAGGACCCCTGTGCTCAGTCCGCGCTGGAGGCTGTGATGAGGGATCTCTCATTCCATCCCATCTCCACCACAAGTGTGTGGAATTTAACTGCATATTTCCTCACCTTCCCTCTACCTTTGCACAGGTCCGGGAACCGTTGGGCCGTCCCCTGACAACATACTGATAGGTCAAGGACTCTCCCTAACTCAGCAACAAAATAACTGGGCTATGAGGGAACTTTGCTCCCATAAAGTGTTGAACAGGATGACTGGAAGTCTATCCAGGAGATTTACCATGTGTACCTGTTTACGCGCATCATCTCCAAACTGACCAGGCTGGGCTTGGAAAGTCAGCTTGCACTGGGTAATGAAATTCCTGCAGCCACTGGGGTCATCAGAGTACCTGCCCAGTGGAGGAATACTCTGTACTGGTGGACGCAGGAGCGGGTTCTGATCCGGATGGGGGAATCAGGGCATTAGTGGCCAAGGCTGCCGGAGCAGCAGAAAAAGGATTATCTATGAGAGACTGGGAACTCCGATTGCGAGAACGCTAATAGTTGTCAGCCGTAAGCTCATGGACCGTGGCTGTGAGAGCAGAAATGCTTGCCACCTGATTCCAATAGTCTGCAGTGAGCTGCTGAACTGTTGCTGAGAGGGATGACAGCTCATTTTAATGGTGGTTGAGACTTGCTGACACAAGATTCGGATGTGGCCCAAGTGTCGAGAAAGGCAAACTGAAGCAGGTCAACAGTTCACTGACTTTAATGAGAACTGTTGCAGAATTTAAGGGAAAATAAACACTAGGTCAACAGGGCCCTTAACTAAAACACTCAAACTTAAAGTTAAATGCCAACACTGTGGCTGGAAGCAATAACTAAATACTAAAAGTATACTGTTCATTTCCAGTCTGTTGAAACAGTCGACTTATTTCACGGACAAGAACAAAGGTAAGCACGGCATGTAAATGTTGCTGTGCTTTTGATTGTGTCTCAAGATAACTGGAGATAAAAAAAGGGAGATAAATACCACTACAATGAAACAGCAATTAGTTGGAAAGTCCATACTTGCTGGGCCTGTTGTGCACTCCACCTGCGGGAGTGCGTAGACCCCATAGCAGAGTCCAGGACTGTGACGTAGTTCTGGTTGCCCCATTATTGGAAGGGTGATAATGCAGAAGAGGTTCAGCAGAATGCTGTCTGGATTGAAGAGCATGTGCGATAACGAGAAGTTAGACAAACTTGGGTTGTTTTCTCTAGAGCAGAGGAGGCTGAAGGGAGATCTGATAGGAGTTTAGAAGCTTACAAGAGGCATAGATAGACTATACAGACAATATCTTTTTCCCAGGGTTGAAATGTCTAATATCAGAGGGCATTCATTTAAGGTGAGAGGAGGTAACTTTAAAGGAGTTGTCTGAGGCAAGTCTTTGACATATAGAGTGGTGGGTGTCTGGGGTGATAGTAGAGGCAGATACATTAGGGAATTCTAAGACACAGTTAGATAGGCACATGAGTGTGAGGAATATGGAGGGATAAGAATATCATGTAGGCATAAGGGATGAGTTTAGTCGGCCATTTGATTACCAATTTATTTGGTTCAGCACAATTTTATGAGCTGAAGGGCCTGTTCCTGTGGTGTAGTGTTCTGTGTTCTATGTTCTGGAAGGGAAGGAGAAACCTCTAGTTGAGAGTAATGTGTTGAACAGGTGGATGAAGAACTAGAAGAGAGGCATGGTATTTTAGCATCAAGTGGATGACAGTTAGTGCTGGATGGATGGGAATGTGAAGAGGATTGTACACTGAAAGGATGAGATTTTGCATAAATTGGAAGAAGAGATTAGAAAGGCCAAATTAAGGTAATTAATGCAATTGCCATTTTCAGGACATAGGGAAGGATACAGTACCAATGCGCTCACCTCTCCCCATCTGATGGAATTAGACATGTGAATCCAGAAACACACTTCCATTGCTGACTTCTGCAAACTCTTCCATCCTTGCATACTTGGCACTGCTTGCAAGTTTTGTCCAATGAGTGTGACCTCCCTGCACACTCTGCTGGCTTCCATATTACATTTATTACGACTAGGAATCTGATGACTGTCCTCCCATCCTTTGCCATGCAGACAATTTCATAATATGTCAGTTTTACACTTGCCATCAAATACCTGAGCTGAAACCCAGTCACGCATGTTGTCATCGTCTCAGTGTCTAATTAGTCAAGAAAGCTGGAAATAATGGGTCAGATCTTTTGTCAAGATCTGCCCTGATTTGCCAACGTAACTGGGCTTTTATTCTGCGGGCTACAGCGCAGCTGTTTGGTCAGCTGAGTACCATAACAGAACGCCAGCGTTTCGCAAATGGACTCCGTATAGACTCCGAAAGAGCAGCTCCAGCATCTAGCGATCCTTGCTTGTAGGTTGGGAAGTAGGCTGAGAGAGTCTGTGCCAGTTTAAACTTGGCACGTGGATAGTGGGCCATTAAACTTAATGTGAAACTCTGCTTGCAGGGGGCATGATAAAATAGAGCTTTCTATCTGATTTCTTGATTTCCTTAAGTCACTACAAATATTTTTCATTGCTTATTGTATCCAATAAACTTGTTATGTTAAAGAATTTAAGTTTTTGAAGTTAATTTTATTTTTAAGAAGTCTCAAAGGATTTTTAAAAAGCAGACATTCATCAGCAGTAACACTTTTAACAGTTGATGGGCACAAGAGACTGGGAGCAGAGTTGTGGGACCTCACTGTCTGGTAAAGCTTTTTTATGTATATATCGAGCCTCTGTGCTGCACTACACCACACTGTGGGGCTGGGAACTCTCAGGAGAAAACTTTGTCAGGAAGCATTCTGAAAGGAGGAGCATTGCATCACAGCAAGTAGCTAGGAATGTCAGGGCAGTGGAAATCAGCCCCAACACGTTAGAGAAATGGCAGAATAAAGTTCACTTCCAGAAATGCTCTACTGAAAATATTTGAACCAGTGCTGGCAAACGTACTCACCTCGTTCACATTATGTAGTAAAGTTAAAAGTTAGTCCAACTTTTTGTTATTTGATTTTGTTGTCCAATTCTATTATTTATGGAATAAGCTTAGTGATGTTTTCTAGTCTAAACAGATTTTGGGCACTTCATATTCTTTTATCAGCTATTTGTTTCCTGTTAAAGAAATAACTGTGTTTACAAAATGATCGTGCCAGCCTTTGCATCCACTTGACCCAGTGTATGCTTGCTTTTGGGAACTGAATAAGAGTCTTCTGTGAGCAGTGCACAGTGCTGAACTGTGATGTACCCAATAAAAATGTCCATGAAATAGACATTTCTGAGTAATTTCCTGAAACAGCCTTGTATTTTCAAAATGGTACATGCAGGCAGGAATTCAATTGCATTGACCGGAAGTACTGCGCTTGAAAAGAAAGCAGAGAAGTGTTAGTGATGATGTGTTGTCGCACTTGTAATCCTGCTGAGTATGAGAGGGACGATAGGTTCGGACAAATGGCGTGTGCGCTAGGCCGAGGAGCAAATGGTGAGAAGCTATGATCCACAGGATTGTGACTGAATGCTTCTAAACCAGCACCCTGCCTAAATGGAATGATGCCCTCGCACCAGAAACCGCAGGCTGGCCTTGGATAACTGGCAGCTGGCATGAAGTGCTGCTTGCTTCTGGCCCAGTGTGCCAACAAGCAGGCATGGCCTCTCACCTATTAAGCACACCGTATGTTTGTGGGGAACTCGGTGCTAGAATGTTGGCCGATAGCCTAATAGAAGTTCAGCTGTTTAGGGAGCACATGGCTTCAATACTACAGCTAGAACGTTACCTAAGCAATTAATTTACATGTCCTATTTAAATAGCTTATATTTCAATACTCTAAACAATATCTTTTAATTATTTAACTCTATTTTGACTGTTCTGTCTCTGAGAGAAATACATGCACAGTTGAAATGGGTTTTAACACCATTAGCAGTGTGAAGAATACAAGACATCTGAAGCTTTGGTTCCAATACAGGAGGTAGCATCTCTAGTCATAGACCTCTCTGGCAATGAGTTTGGAGATCACCGGAGTGCTACAAAATGAGGTGAGGATGATTCTAGCTGATGAATGCTTCTAAAGGAAACCATTACCATGCTAAGGAAAAGATGTATGAGAGTAGAACCAACTAAATAATCCTTTTAAAATTTCACATGGGCACCATAGGATAAATGGCTTCTTACTTTGCTGAATGATTCAATGAAAATTATCTACTTACTGCTTGTTATGCCACAGACATTTAGGGCAGCAAAGAAGGTCCTCCATCTTAGTCTGTCCATAGACAAGATATAGGAGATACGGATACAGAGGTTATAGAAAGACTCTTCATCGGTATTTCTGCAACATTTTTTTATTTTACCCGTCAGGTAAAATAGACCACCCTTAGTCTGTCCTCTACCCTTTGACCCATTTGGCATGGGTTACCTTACCAGACCCAAAGCACAAGGACCTGACTCCAGCCAACATAGCTGTCTGGGTCATTGAGGCACACAAGCCTACAAACCCTACAACAAAGTTGTGGTCCTTTGGAGGCATGCTTTAAGTGTTTTTCTCTGCAGTTATATATTCCAAATATAAGTTGGATTCTGACTTTTAAGCCTTTAACAGTATGGCACGGTAGTGCAGTGCTTACTGTTGCTGTCTCACAGCTCTAACGACCCATGTTCAATTCTGACATGGCTTTTGTCCACGTGGTGTTTGCACATTTTCCTAGTGATAATTTGCGTTTTCCCAATATGTGCTCGTTTCCTCTTCCATGCCAAGGACATGTTGGTGTTGTGCTACATATTTGGACCCAAACACAGGATCACACAGACTCAGGAAACTTAAAGGAAACTCAGAATTTTATTAACAAAACAAAACAGTTGAACTTACAAGGTCCTAAATAACTTGGCCAGAACTTCACTAGGTGTCAGTACCTCCAGTTGAACTGGCTTTTTATTTGTTACCCCCTTGCCTTGTGGTTTTGTATTGCCACGTGCTCTTGTTCGTTTCACACCCCGTGAGCTCCTGCCCCACTCCTGCTGTACACTGGCCCCTATATTACTGAGTACTCCGCCTCTTACCTGTTTCTCATTATTACCTGTTTTGCTGCCCCTTCTGTCTCATTGTGCTCCACCTATCATCTGCCCCTCTGTTTATTGATCAGTGTATTTCAGTCCTGTGTTTTCAGATTGTTGCCAGATTGTGCCAGTGAGTTTTCCTGAGCCTTTCCAGCATTTGTATCTGAACTCTGTCTGAATTTCAACTCTGCCTGTTTCCTGATTCTGGTGTTTGGGCTTCTCTGGATGTTTTGATCTCTGCCTGAACTTTGACGCCGATTTTATTGCCTGCTGGATTTGCTACTCAGTAAATATCACACTGCACGCAGTACTTGGTCTGCAATTGGGTCCCTGCTTCAGTGCAGGATGACTGAGCCAAAGAGGGGTTAGTGCTGCAATTTCAAACACACTCCACAGCATGAAAGGATCTGACGGAAGCCCAGACTAATAACAAGCTTATAAGTAACTATTCTAATAAGAGACAAAAGTCAAGGATACTTAATTGTACACCTGCAAACTCTTGGAGAATTAATTTGAAAATCCAAAGACAATTGCAGCTTAAATGTAAACTAGAGAAGACCTAGCAATAGTAGATTAAAAAACAAGAAGAACAATACAAATAATTATAATTAATAAAATGCAGAGAATACAATAAAGCCAGTGGCAAATAAACTCAGAGCACTCAGAATACTCCACTGATAAACCAAGGTTGTGGTATTTGGTAGGAAGGTAACTGGAGATAGTAAGTTTCTTTTTTCATAGTTGACTGACAGGAAAATTGGCAGGATGGGGTGGGGGAAGGGAGGAAGTAGGTGGAGCTTCAAGTGTCAAAGCAAGATCATTGGGGGTGGATGCCTGACGATTAGTTCAGACTTGATGGGTAGAAAGCTTGATTCTATATCGTATAACTTATATAATGTTGATTGGTCAATAAACAGTAATTGGATGTTCTTCAGTACAGGTTTTACTGAATACCGATAGGGTAGTTGAGTAATAGAGCACAGAAACAGGTTATTCAGCCACCATATCCTTGACAGCCATTAGTACTACTCCTTAGTACCAGCCCTTTTGTCCTGGTTCGTTAAAGTCCACCAATAGTTATTTGAAGTGTAATTTTCATTTCAAAGTTCAACATATATTTATTATCTAAGTACATAGTGTATACGTCACCATATACTACCCTGAGATTCATTTTCTTACAGGCATAAGACAAAGAAGTCCAGTAGAATCAATGAAAAACTATACACAAGGAATGACTGAGAAACAACCGATGTGCAAAAGAAGACAAATTGTGTGAATACAAAATACATAGATTAAAAAATACATACACACATACATCTGAGAACATGAGTGGCAACGTCCTTGAAAGCGAGTCCATGGGTTCCCACTCAAATAATCAGGCAGTGTGTCTCACATTTGTGGACTATCTTGCCTTAATTCTTGCAGAAATGGAGCCTCTCAGAGCTGTGACATGACCTATCGAACATTGTGTGGAACTGTGATTTTCCCAGATGTTGTGGTGGAAGAAAAATGTGTTGACAGTGTGGCCTGTCTATTTCAACCAATGTTGTGCCCCTTGTGCTATTTTCAGTAACAGAATTTTCCCTTCTGATGCCGCGGTTACATTGGAGTTGGGAAAAGGTCAAATATACAAATCAATTTATTATACAGATAAATAATCTTTACACAAATAACAGTACATTTCCAAAATTTGCAGTCTTTTTCAAACTAATACATTATGTATCTGACAGATAACTGGATCAGCAATGATCTTCTTTTGCAATTAATGCTGTAATTAAGTTCAGATTAGATAAGTGTAGAGAAACAAAATAAATATATTTTAATCTTTATTACGAGGTCTAAAATTGCAAGTGTATGGTTTGTCATATGTTTATTTCTGAATATTGAAACTTAAGTTATACTTGGATATTGGATTCAGCTTGATACTGGTACATGTGATGCTAAGCTAGGAATGCTGAATTTGTAAACGAAAAGGATCCCATGAATATATTTGGATTATCTATCTATCTCATCTTTGATTTTTTTATTAGTCCTTTCAGCATATATTCAGTGGCAACAAGAACTCTTCATTTCCGATCATTTGTGCTACATAAATGGGTGCTCAACTGTCCATGAGTAATTCCGACTGACTGTTAATGCAACTCCATGGTGTTCCTTAGAGTTCAGTAGTCTTTTGCTTTCATTGAAGCTGCATACGTTTAAAAGGGATCTTGGAGCAGGTGTGAATTTCCCTTAAGCTGCTACAGGGACCTTTTGTTCCTAGAATGAGGCAACCATTCCTCCTGGAGTACATCATGACCGGGAGAATAAGGCTACGTCCACACTACACCGGATAAATCCATAACCGCAGCTTTTTCTCTTCGTTTTTACCCTCCGTCCACACTAAAACGGCATTTTCATCCCCCGAAACCAGAGCTTTTCTGAAACACTTTCCAGGGTGTGTAATTTTGAAAACGCTGCTCTTCCAGATCAGTGTGGATGGGGTAACTGGCTGAAAACGCTGTCAGACGGCAGCATACCATTTCATTGTTTTCTTGAACGCAACCTAACAATTTCAGAACAGACGGCAACGAGACTGAAGCCAGAAGAGTTAGAAATGTACTCACCAAATACTTTGACCCATAACTTACTGAATAAATAAGTATACTGTACTCACTTTGCCCTGTTTTCTGTCCTTGCTTGTCTGAAGCTGGTTTACCTATTTATGTAAGTACTTCTCTGACAATAGATGTGTAACAGCCTAATGTAACATTGTATGGAAATACAAGATAACACTGATGCAGACATGTTTTACACATTTAACAAGGTGCTTTATTAATGCAACTGAGTTAGTCAGTTTTTCTATGTTCGTCGTCAGCCGGGTCATATTGCCCATGCACTCCCGGTCAGTTGCCTCCATATGCTTCAGTATTTGTTTTTTTTAACTTTTAAGTCCTCCTGTGTGAGAGTCAACAGCTAGCTGCCCGTTGTTTAAGTTTTGCTAGTCTGTAAGTGAACAAACACTCACCGTCTTTCACAGCGAGATTCAACACCAAACATGTCGTTTGTTTTCGGTAGATGTGTCCTGTGCATGCGCAGTAGGAGGAGATTCGCCGAAATCTCCATTTCAATGTGGACAGAGATATTTTTTAAAATGCATAGTGTGGACGCCTATCATTTTTACGCGAAACCGGCGTTTTCAAAATTATCCAGTCTAGTATGGATGTAGCCTAAGATGAGGTGTTAGATGAACAGTGGAAGTGGTAGATACAGGTTCGATTACAACATTTAAGAGAAGTTTGAATGAGTACATAGATAGGGAAGGTATGGCCCAATGGCCCAGGTGCAGGTCAATGGTACTAGGCAGAATGACAGTTTGGTATTGACAAGATGTGCAGTACTGCTCTATCATGTTTTGACTCTAAGGCATTGAACCATCACAATGTGTACTAGTTCAAGTTAAATATCCCTTCACATCATCTGAAAATGATCAGAAGATTATTTTTCTCAACTGATGGCAAAAAGCAACACATTAAAACTTAAGTTGTGTCTTTTGCCTTCTGTGAACTGGAGCTTTGTATTTGCATGCATCAAACAGAGGTATTCCAAGTGATTGAACTTAAGCTGCTTTGGTGTGGCTGAAGGATCAAGTAATGCACTGTATCAGTTTACAAACAATCTTCCAAACAAGATCGTCTGTGGGTGCCTTCATAGTTGCTTAATTGTAAAGTGTTGTCAGTTCACTTTCTACATTTAGCAGGCAGCCTGGCACATGATATAAAATGATTCATTCTGGTCTCATAAGCCTAGCAAGTTACAGTGCTGAAAATGCACAGTTCAAACATTACCTTTGCTCTCAATTTCATATTCATTCTGTTTCAGACCTGCTGGGCCAGTTCAACAATTTGCTTGCCTTCACTTCATGTGTTTTTTTGGTAGGCAATCTTGTAAAGCTGACTGGAGCATGCAAACTTATGTTAAACAGGCCTAATGATCTCTTGCAGCTAGCTTCTGGGAATCTATACACTTTCTTAGGAAATGTCCCTTGTGCACAGAATTTGAATCAGAATCAGATTTAATATCACTATCATGTGTCATGAAATGTGCTGTTTTGCAGCATCAGTACATTGCAGTACATAATTATAAAAGCTATAAATTACAATAAGTATGTATTGTGCAAAAAGAGAGGGAAAAATACTGAGGTAGATACATGGGTTCATTGTCCATTCAGAAATCTGATGACAAAGTGGAACAAGGTATTCCTGAAGCATTGAGTGTGTGTCTTCACACACTCCTTGAGGGTAGCAATAAGAAGAGGGTGGGGAGGGGAGGTATCCTTAAGGATGGATGTCAGATTTTTGAGGCAGCAGCTTTTGAAGATACCCTGGATGCTGGTGAGGCTAGCTCCCATGATGGAGCTGGCAGAGTCTACAACTTCCTGCAGCTTTATCCCATCCTGTGCAGTGGTCCCTCCATACCAGACGGTGATGCAACCAGTCAGAATGCTCTCCATGGTATACCTGTAGAAATTTGCAAGTGTCTTTGGTGACATACAAACTCTCCTCAAACTACAAATGAAATATAGTTGCTGACATTCTTCCTTTGTAGTTGCATCTGTATGCCGTGCCCAAGATAGATCTTCAGAGATGTTGACACACAGTAACTTGAAAATGCTCTCCTTTCCCACTTCTGATCCCTCGATGTGTTCCCTCAACTTCCCTGTCCTGAGGTCCAAAATTAATTCATAGAACATAGAACATAGTACAGCACTGTACAGGCCCTTCAGCCCACAATGTTGTGCCAACCCTCAAACCCTGCCTCCCATATAACCCCCCACCTTAAATTCCTCCATATACCCCTGTCTAGTAGTCTCTTAAACTTCACTAGTGTATCTGCCTCCACCACTGACTCAGGCAGTACATTCCACTGCCTTGATCAAGTTCCTTGATCTCACTGATGTTGTGTGCAAGGTTGTTGCTATGACACTACTCTACCAGCTGATCAACCTTGCTTCTGTATGCCTCCTCATCACCATCTGAAATTCCACCAACTGTGCCGTCAGATGGCATTTGAGTTGTGCCTAGCCACACAGTCATGAGTAGAGCAGGGGGCTAAGCACACATCCTTGAGGTGTGCCAATGTTGATTGTCAGTAGGGAGGAGATGTTATTTCTAATCTGCACTGAGAAATGGAGGTTCTGATTGTGTTGAAGGCTGAGCTGTAATCAATTAACAGCAGCCTGACATAGGTATTGCTATTGTTATCCAGGGGCAGGTGGCGAAATTGCATCTGCTGCAGACTTATTGTGGCAACAGGCAAATTGTAGCGGGTCCAAGTCCTTGCTTAGGCAGGAGTTAAGTCCAGCCATGACCAGGCTCTCAAAGGATTTCATCACAGTAGTTGTGAGTGCCACTGGGCAATAGTTGTTGAGGCAGCTGATACTGTTCTTTGGGCACTGGTATGATGGTTGCCCTTTTGAAGCTGGTAAGAACTTCTGACTGCAGCAGTGAGAGATTGAACACTCCCACCAGTTAGTTAGCACACGTTTCAGTGCCTTGCCATGTACACCATCAGTGCCTGACACCCTGCAAAGGTTCACCCTTTTGAAAGATGTTCTGAGACCGCTATCACAGGGTTGCTAGATACTGTGGGGGTTCGCACAGGTTTACTTTTATTCTCCCTTTCAAAGCAAGCATAAAAATCATTAGGCTCATCGGGGACTGAAGCAATACAGCCATTCATGTTTATTTTTTTCTTGTAGAGTGTAATAGCTTGCAAACTCTGCCAGAAATTAAGTGCATCTGATTCCATCTCTAGCCTCAATTGGAATTGTTTTCTAACTCTTAAAATAGCCTTCCATCAGTCATTCTTAGACTTCTTGTATATTTCTGGATCACCGGTCTTAAATGCCACAGATCTAGTCTTCATTAGAGTATGAATCTCCTGGTTCACCCATGGCTTTTGGTTTGAGTATGTCCAGCATGTTCTTGAAGGCACACGGTCATCAACACAGGTCTTGATGAAGCTGGTGACAACTGTGGTGTACTCATTCAGACTCAAAGATGAATCCCTGAATACTATCTGGTCCACTGGCTCAAAGGAGTTCTGTAAGTGCCCTTCCATTTCCTTTTACCATACCTTCTTGGTCCTCACCATTGACAATGTTGTCATTAATCTCTGCCTATACACTGGGAGTAGAAGCACAGCCAAACGATTGGACTTTCTAAAGTGTGGGTGTGGGGTGGCATGGTAAGCATTCTTGATGGTGATATGATAGTCAAGAGTGTTTGCTCTTCTGGTTCCACGGGTGATATAGTGGTAGATGTTCAGAGAATTCTTCAAACTGGCCTGGTTGAAACCTCCCACAATGATAGGGAAGGTATCATGGTGCGCAGTTTCATGCCTGCTGACTACGTTGCTCTGCTCACCCAATGCAGCCTGATGTCAACCTGAGTTAGCATGTAACTGCTACCAGGATGACGGTGGAAAACTCCCTCAGCAGATAAAATGGACCACATTTGGCCGCTAGATATTCCAGCTCAGGTGAGCAGGACTCAGACAGAACCACCAAGTTTGTGCATCGTGAGTTAATCATGAAGCATACCCCACCTCCTTTGCCGTAAAAAGACTTAGCTGTCCTGTCTTTGCAGAGTATTGTAAAACCATCGAGCTGCAGTGCTTTGTCCATAATGGTGGAGGACAGCCATGTTTCCATGAAACAAAGTATACAACACTCCCTGATGTCCTTCTGGTGCAGTAATATTGCTCCAAGGTATTCAATTCTATTTTCCAGAGGCTATACGTTCGCCAGCAGGATAGTTGGGAGTAGAGGTCTGAAGCCTTTGCATTTCAATTGTACTTGCAGACCAGCGCACCATCCCTGATTCTGTTCTCTTAAGGGGGAACAGCACTCGTAAACTGTGTCTGCCATCTGAGGTTCATCGATTTGAGTATTGATAGATCTTTTTAAAAAACAATGCTGCTTACTGAAGCGACTGTGGATTTCGGCTGTTGGAGTCCTAAACGGCAATATTCGATGATTCCCATCTGAGTCACACCCAAACAGTCACCCTCAATGGCATCGTATTAACTGGCTGGTGAAAATATTTTCTTATACATTTGCTATACTTATATGCCAGGGTTCTGTAATTAGATTAAAAATTGGGCCCAACTGCACAGAGCTGTGCCAATAAGGAAAATTAAAATAAGAATCTGAAAGTTATCCAGTTTTCTAAATCAACGAAGAAGTCTTGTGCAGTGAATAGTCTGAAGAAACCTCTACCAAAATGTTTTCACAGTGACTATACAACCTCTACACACTCTCTCCTCTAGAAAGATCTAATTCTGCAGTCTACGATCATATCCCAAACTATACCCTGCAACTTATCACCATCTGATGTGCAACAACTTCTGACCACCAGTTTCTTCAAATTAAGTATTCTAGACCCTATTGCAAAGCGGAGCCACTGTGCACAGATTATGCTGTCATGGTGAGCATGCCAATTTATTTCCACTTTTCATTGTGAATGGTAAGTGTGCCAAGTCGCATTACAGTGCAACTTTGAAAGAGTGAACTTTCATTACACACTGGAGACACACAGTCAGAGAAGTCAGCCCTCATACAACAGCCACTTGGCAGCTGCCCAGCCAAATTGGGCAATTTCAATCCAACTGACACTGTGTGTTAATCATGTGCGTGCTAATCACAAATAAAGTCAGTAAAAGGTGGGCTTTTGACATAGGTACAGTATACCCAAGCCCTACTTGTGATTGGGGTCCACCTTGTTCTGCAAGTGAAAGGGAAGTACAGGTAATGCCAAAGTTATTCAATGGTTTCATTGTTTAGAACTGTCTTTAAACTGAATTTTCTGTAAGTCAGGAATGAACAACCTTGTCCAAAATTGTTAATGTGAAATCTTTAACCTCTACAGCCCCTGGGAACTGATTTGTAAAACAGACTGCGGAAAGCCAGCATAGGTGGTAGAAGTTATTGATTGATGTAGTTACCAGTAGCTGTGTCAAATGTTTGTCTGAATTCAGCCTGGGTAGAATGAATGGGTTGGGGATCTCATCTGTTAATCAGCAAGGAAACTTAGTAGTTTACAAAAACAACATGTATTGATGATAGGTAGCTCCAGATTCATAATTCTCACCTGTAGGGATATTTGGAGAAGGCATTGTTTTTGTTTTCTCTGTAAGTGATCTCTGTATTTTTTCCTGGTGAGGTGATTTGGGTACTACACCAAAAATCAGTTTCTGGGAGGATTTATACAGTCAGATTTCCATGAGTTAGGTCTTCCAAAACCCATGGAACCCCTGTACATTTCAAAGTGTTTGTTGATGTCTGTCATGGTTCAATGGATGGCAGTGTCTATAGGCAGTGAGTATGGGTGGGAGTCTCACAATAGTACCGAGTATACGTATGATGGAGCATACATAGATTTTCCATGCTCACCCTGTAAGTGAATACTGTATCGAACAGTGCCAGAGCCCAGGGGCTTAGGAACTGCCATTCAAAAACCCATTTACTGACCTGGTCACAACTTTGAATAAACTTTGGCCACTGCTGGTGTTGACAACTGACTCCTCACAGTTTATCTTGTAGGGGGTGCCTAGTCTTCCAGGCAAACGAGATGCTTCATTTCTCTTTGCATCTCCTTCACCAAGGACACAAGTGTCGCTTTTGAAAGCATGGAACCTATTTTTAGGGCTGTGGCTCCCACATTGGTTATCTCCTAGGTCATAATGTGACTACAGTGGCTGTCAGCAGCTGATGCAGTCACAAAGCACATAGAAACATAGAAACATAGAAAATAGGTGCAGGAGTAGGCTGTTCGGCCCTTCGAGCCTGCAGCACCATTCAGTATGATCATGGCTGATCATCCAACTCAGAACCCTGTACCTGCTTTCTCTCCATACCTCCTGATCCCTTTAGCCACAAGGGCCATATCTAACTTCCTCTTAAATATAGCCAATGAACCGGCCTCAACTGTTCCTTGTGGCAGAGAATTCCACAGATTCACCACTCTCTGTGTGAAGAAGTTTTTCCTCATCTCGGTCCTAAAAGGCTTCCCCTTTATCTTAAACTGTGACCCCTCATTCTGGACTTCCCCAACATTGGAAACAATCTTCCTGCATCTAGCCTGTCCAATCCCTTTAGAATTTTATACGTTTCAATAAGATCCCCCCTCAATCTTCTAAATTCCAGTGAGTATAAGCCTAGTCGATCCAGTCTTTCTTCATACGAAAGTCCTGCCATCCCAGGAATCAATCTGGTGAACCTTCTCTGTACTCCCTCTATGGCAAGAATGTCTTTCCTCAGATTAGGGGACCAAAACTGCACACAATATTCTAGGTGTGGTCTCACCAAGGCCTTGTACAACTGCAGTAGAACCTCCCTGCTCCTGTACTCAAATATTTTAGCTATGAATGCCAACATACCATTTGCCTTTTTCACCGCCTGCTGTACCTGCATGCCCACCTTCAGCGACTGGTGCGCAATGACACCCAGGTCTCATTGCATCTCCCCTTTTCCAAAACGGCCACCGTTCAGATAATAATCTGTTTTCCTGTTCTTGCAACCAAAGTGGATAACCTCACATTTATCCATATTCAATTGCATCTGCCATGAATTTGCCCACTCACCTAACCTATCCAAGTCACCCTCACCCTGCATCCTCTTAGCATCCTCCTCACAGCTAACACCGCCACCCAGCTTTGTGTCATCCGCAAACTTGGAGATGCTGCATTTAATTCCCTCATCTAAATCATTAATATATACCGTAAACAACTGTGGTCCCAGCACCTTCCCTTCAAGAGGCCCAGGTGAATTTTGAAACTCGTGCTGTGACGGGAAGTCAATGAACAGCACAGCATGTGATGGCCATGCAGAGAAACCACACAAATAGCCAGGAATCATGAGGTTGTTAACTTGCTTAAGATTATTTCAATCTTAAAAAATCATGAATAACTTGTGCATTGTGACCCTCTGCTTATTTTTGTCAGCCTACCGGCCCTACAAAAGGTATCGGTCATACCTTTAACCTCCTTTTCTTAATTTCCACCTCACTGATTGATCACCATTCTTTGATTTAACTTCTATTTTCATGATATCTCTGCAGTGTTCCTTCTTTCTAGTTGCTGTGCAAATGCATATTCTCATGAAGTCAACCACCATTCAGCTAACTGGTATAATCCCCATAAAAACAACTGTTTCCGAACTGAATCTAACTACATTTAATCCACACTGCAGTGGAAGGAATATGATCTACTGCTCTGCCCTTCAGACGATTGATTTATGTTTTTACTATGTATTCAAGCACATTCAGCTTTTACTTGGAAATAAGAAGTTTAAGATCTGTATTAGGTCACTTCTTGTGCAGTTAGGAAGTAGTAAGATGGAAAGCACATTGGCTCGCAGGAAGAACATAGAACATAGAATAATACAGCACGGTACAGGCCCTTTGGCCCACAATGTTGTGCCAACCCTCAAACCCTGCCTCCCATATAACCCACCACCTTAAATTCCTCCATATACCTGTCTAGTAGTCTCTTAAATTTCACTAGTGTATCTGCCTCCACCACAGACCCAGGCAGTGCATTCCATGCACCAACTACTCTCTGAGTAAAAAAACTTCCTGTAATATCCCCCTTGAACTTCCCACCCCTTACGTTAAAGCCATGACCTCTTGTACTGAGCAGTGGTGCCCTGAGGAAGAGGCGCTGGCTATCCACTCTTATCTATTCCTCTTAATATCGTGTACACCTCTATCATGTCTCCTCTCATTCTCCTTCTCTCCAAAGAGTAAAGCTCTAGCTCCCTTAATCTCTGATCATAATCCATACTCTCTAAACCAGGCAGCATCCTGGTAAATCTCCTCTGTACCCTTTCCAATGCTTCCACATCCTTCCTATAGTGAGGCGACCAGAACTGGACACAGTACTCCAAGTGTGGCCTAACCAGAGTTTTATAGAGCTGCATCATTACTTCACGACTCTTAAACTCTATCCCTTGACTTATGAAAGCTAACACCTCATAAGCTTTCTTAACTACCCAATCCACCTGTGAGGCAACTTTCAGGGATCTGTGGACATGTACCCCCAGATCCCTCTGCTCCTCCACACTACCAAGTATCCTGCCATTTACTTTGTACTCTGCCTTGGAGTTTGTCCTTCCAAAGTGTACCACCTCACACTTCTCCGGGTTGAACTCCATCTGCCACTTCTCAGCCCACTTCTACATCCTATCAATGTCTCTCTGCAATCTTCAACAATCCCCTACACTATCCACAACACCACCAAACTTTGTGTCATCTGCAAACTTGCCAACCCACCCTTCCACCCCCATATCCAGGTCGTTAATAAAATCACGAAAAGTAGAGGCCCCAGAACTAATCCTTGTGGTTGAAGATACTCCGAATGTAGTCCCTCCACCACGACCCTCTGCTTTCAGTGGGCAAGCTAATTCTGAATCCACCTGGCCAAACCTCCCTAGATCCCATGCCTTCTGACTTTCTGAATAAGCCTACCTTGTGGAACCTTGTCAAATGCCTTACTAAAATCCATGTAGATCACACCCACTGCACTACCCTCATCTATATACCTGGTCACCTCCTCAAAGAACTCTATCAGGCTTGTTAGACACGATCTGCCTTTCACAAAACCATGCTGACTGCTCCTGAACAGACCATGATTCTCTAAATGCCAATAAATCCTATCTCTAAGAATCTTTTCCAACAGCTTTCCCACCACAGACATAAGGCCAGAAGTATATGCCAGGAGCGAAAGAAGTTTCTATCTAAAGCCATTCTGCTGTTTCCCCAGCAGAAGCATTGCTTATAAGTTAATGTTATATTGTTTAATCTAAGGGTATCAATAAGATATTGCCAAAACAAAATGTTATTTTTGAGTTTATTAGACACTGACCTAGAAGCTAATGGTTTACGTGTACTATTTGCCTGTCAGAATCATATAATATTTGGCTGCAGGAAACATAGTTACTGTATGTTCTTACTTATCTGTGCACGTTTACTTGTGTGAACGGAACAATTGCACTTTTTTTGTTGTTTTTCAATTTTAATTCTTATTCGCTACATTATGCCATTGAATCTGCAATAAACCCAAGTAGCTTGACTCTCATGAAATTTTTAAATGAAGTTTGGCTGACTGTCTAGTTGATGTTACAACACCTCAGCGAGGGCAGTACATCTACCACAATGAGTTTAATCAATGCCTTTAAAGCAGTTAGGAACCAATTGATGTTCAATCTACACCACAGTGTGGACTCAATATGAAAATTGTATGAAGCAGAGTCAGAATTCTTCCATTCATTTTCAGAGCCCGGTTTCCTTTTCGCTCTAGATACTTTTCCGATATTTGATGTTGTAAAATGTGGCTGCCAATTTGTGAAGACCAAGGCCCCACAAACAGATGACCTATTAATCTGTTTTGATTGTGTTAATTGAAGGATGCTAAGGTCTGCAGTGTTAAGTATATATACTTCATTTCCCTCTGTTTGGGGGAAAGAGGAAATTAACAAGGACCTTGAGTTGCATCACCATCATAGAATACTGGAAATATTCAGAAGGAATAGTTAGAAATTGTACAGTAAGAAACACAATGCACAGTCATTATAGTTCTATAGCTTCTTTCATAAAAGGTATATTAAAAGATAATTAGCTCTCCATTAAATTTTGTTACTGGGTACTTATGAGCTGTCAATCATTATCCACCATTTAAGCCACTACTTCTGAATCAAACCCGGGTAGGATAAAAATTGGCGTCGGACTGCACAATGCAAATCCAATACACTTCATGAGTGGTATTTTCCAGGAGAAGCAAAATGATTTCTTAGCTAAGCTGCCAAAAATTATAATGTAACCAAAGGGATAATAAGGAATATTCCTCCTTAGTGTTTTTCTATTATTACTAGTTCCTTGCAGTCCTCAGCATGTTTTGCAAAGAGTTCTTGGCAACTTTTGAAAAGCCATCAGAAATGAAAACATGAAATGTTAATCATTTCTCTTTCCTCAGAGGCTGCCTGACCTGCTTCTCCCCTTCTGCCGTCAGATTTCCGAACAGACAATGAACCAATCAACCCACTACTTTTGCTCTCTTTGTGCACTACTTCTTTGATTTAATGTTTTATATAATACATACATGATTTATAGTATTGCACTGTACAGCTGCTGCAGAACAGCAAGTATCACAATCTACTCTGTGTCACTGATATTAAACCTGAATCTCATTCTGACGAATGTTTCCAACAGGTTTTATTTCAGAGTTCAAGTATCTTTTTCGTGAATTTTCAATGAAATATTGTCTTAGACCAGAAGACTGTAAATTATTGGAGCAGAATTAGGCCATTTAGGCCATCAGTCTGTTCTGCCATTTCATCACGGCTAATCCATTTTCCCTCACAGCCCCAACTACCTGCCTTCTCCCCATATGACTTCATGCCTTGACTAATCAGGAAACTAACAACCTCTGATTAAATATCCCAAATGATTTGGACCCCACTGTGCTGTGGCAACAAACCTCACAGATCCACTGCTCTCTGGCTAAAGAGATTCCTCCTCACCTCCATTCTGAAAGGGCGCCCCTCTATTCTGATGGAGCCTTCTGGTCTTAAACTCCCCCACCGTAAGAAGCATCCTCTCCACATCCACTCCATCAAGACCTTTCAATATTTAATGGGTTTCAATGATGTCACCCCACATTCTTCTGAATTCCAGTGAGTGCAGACCCAGTGCCATCAAATGCTCCTCAAATTACAAGCCTTTCAAGCCCAGAATCATTTTCGTGAACCTCCTTTAAACCCTCTCCAATGTCAGCACAAACTTTCTTAGATAAGAAGCCCAAAATTGCTCATAATACTCCAAGCGAAGTCTCACCGGTATTTTATAAAGCCTCAATATTATATCCTTGCTTTTATATTCTAGTCTTCTCAAAGTTAATACTAACATCACATTTGCCTTTCTCACTACAGATTCAACCTACAGATTAACTTTTAGGAAATTCTGCACAAGGACTCCCAAGTCCCTTTTTTATATTTTCTCTCCATTAAAAAAATAGTCTATGCTTTTATTTCTTCTACCATAGTACATGACCATGACCATGCACTTCCCAACACTGTATTCCATCTGCCACTTATTTGCCCATCCTTCTAATCTGTCTAAGCCCTTTCTACTTCCTCAAAACTCACTGCCACTCTACCTATGTTCAAATTGTCTGCAAACTTGGCAACAAAACCATCAATTCCATCACCCAATTCATTGAATATAATGTAAGAAGAAGTGGTCCCAATACAGATCCCTGTAGAACACTACTAGACACCAACAGCCAACTAGGAAAGTCTCACTTTATTCCCACTCTACCTTCTCTAGTCAGCCAATGCTTTATCCATGCTAGTTTCTTTCTTGCAATATCATGGGCTTCTAATTTATTAAGCAGGCTCATATGTGGCACCTCATCAAAGGCCTTCCGAAACTCCAAGTGCACAACATCCACTGATTCTCCTTTGTCTATCCTACTTGCTACTTTTTCAAAGAATTCCAACATATTTGTCAGGCAAGATTTTCCCTTGAGGAAACCATGCTGACTACAGTCTATTTTATTGTGTGCCTCTAAGAACCCCGAAACCACATCTTTAACAATCAACTCCAACCACTGAGGTCAGACTAACAGGCCTATTATTTCCTTTCCTCTGCCTCTGTCCCTTCTTCAAGAATGGAGTGACATTAGCAATTTTCTATTCCTCTAGAACCAAACCTAAATCAATTGATTCTTGAAAGATCATTACTAGTACCTCTGCAATCTCTTCAGAATCCTGAGTTGTCTATCATCTGGCCCCCATGATTTATCTACCTTCAGACCTTTCAGTTTCCTAAGAACCATCTCACTAGTAATGGCAACTTCAGACACTTCCACCCCACTGAATTTCTCGAATTTCTGGCATACAACTAATGTCTTCCACAGTGAAGACAAATGCAAAATACTTACGCAGTTCATTCCCTCCACTCCCCCCACCCCACCGCCACATTACTATCCTGCCAGTATCATTTTCCAGCAGTCCAATATCTAGTCATACTTCTCTTTTACACTTTATATATCTGAAGAAACTTTTGGTATCCTTGTTAATATTATTGGCTAGCTTACCTTCGTATTCCATCTTTTACTTCTTTATGACTTCTTTAATTGCCTTCAGTTAGTTTTTAAAAATTTCCCAATCTTATATCTTCTCACTAATTTTTACTCTATTATAAAAGCCCCCTCTTTGGCTTTTATGTTGGCTTCTCTTTTCAGCCACAGCTGCATCATCCTGCCTTTAAAATACTTCTTCTTCTTTGTGAGCCTTTCAAATTACTTCCAGAAAATCCAGCCATTGCTGCTCTGCCATCATCCTTGCCAGTGTAGTTTTCCAATCAATTCGGGCCAGCTCCTCTCTCATGCCTCTGTAATTCCCTTTATTTCACTGTAATACTGATACATCCGACTTCAGCTTCTTCTTCTCAAACTGCAGGAGTATTCTATCATATTATGATCACTTGCCTCTAGGAGTTCCTTTACTTTAAGCTTTCTATTCAATTCCAGTTCATTGTACAACACCCAATTCAGAATAGCTCATCTCCTAATGGATGAGTTGCTCTAAAAAGCCATCTTGTAGGCACTCTAGAAAATCCCGCTCTTAGGATCCAGTACCAACCTGATTTTCTCAATCTACCTGCATATTGAAATCCCCTATGACTGTTGTAACATTGCCCTTTTGACATGCATTTTCTATCTCTCTTTGTAATTTGTAGACCACATCCTTACTACTGTTTGGGGGGTCTTTTTACCCCTCCAGTTCCTCAACTCTGCCCACAACAATTCAACTCCTTCTGATCCTATGTCATCTCTTTCTATGATTTGATTTCATATTTTACCAACAGAGCCATGCCACCCGTTATGCCTACATGTCTGTCCTTCCGGTACAATACATAACCTTGGAAGTTAAACTCCCAGCTATGCTCTTCTTTCAACCATGATTCATCATACATGCCAATCAGTAACAGTGCTACAAATTCATCTACCTTATTCCATTCACTGCACTCGCTCAAGTGTAACACCTTCGTTCCTGTATTCACCCTTTTCAATTTTGTCCACCTTCTACGTTGCAACTCCTCCCATTGACTGCAGTTTTGCCTTATCGTTAGCCCATCCTGGCTCATAGTCTCACTACACACTGTATCTGTTTCTAAATGAGCTACCTCATCCTCAACAATATCACTCCAAAGGATCTGGAATCCTTCGATGCCTATCACCAGGTGAATGATGGCAAACTATTGAAATTCCTCACCATTGACCCGGTTTGTGGCCAGCATAGACCCGATGGGAGGATTAACTTTTCTTCTCTGCCTTGAAATGGCCCAGCAACTAGCCTTCTGCAGCCCACTTCATTAGAGACTACCATAGAATCACTAGCCTCAATGATGAAATGTCAATGGACTCAGAGGGATGAATTGCCTTCTGTTCATTGATTCTGCAGAGGAAGAACTGACTTGATATCAGTTATGGCTTCAGAGATCATGGCACTCCTTTGTGATATTCAGTCGACCAGCACTAATACTGCCTCTGATGATCTATCACCCGCCTGAAGACAAGAGAGACTCACCTGGCCACCATGAAATTTGCTTCAGTGAGAGCAGCAAATTTAAAGCCTGATCTACAGGTTGGGTCAGAAATTACTGACCTACAAACATCTGTCCATCTACACACAGCCAATAAGACCAGAAGACATAGGAGCAGAATTAGGCCATTTGGCCCATCGAGTCTGCTCCGCCATTTCATCACGACTGATCCAATTTTGCTGTCCAATCTCAATGCTTTCGCCCTTTATGCCAATGTTCTACTTGAAATCAATTAAGTGGAGAGGATCCTCAGATACCCTTCTGCTTTTTTCATACATTTACAAATAAATATGCAATTATAAAATGATTTTAAGGGCACATTGTGTAAGGAGATAGGTCACTGATGCAGAGATTCAACCTTTAGCCCTAAATTGGAGCAGGTAATTGTTAAGATAATGAAAATGGGTGTTTTTGTTGTACATGCAGTTACTACCCTTGAGAAATATAAGATTGAAAGACACATCATCATTATCATCATCATCATCATTATGTGCTGTGTCGTATGATGTGGGAAATCATGGTCTATGACCGTGATTGTTCTTGGCAAATTCTGCAGAAGTGGTTTGTCATTGCCTTCTTCTGGGCAGTGTCTTTACAAGACGGGTGACCCCAGTTATTATCAATACACTTGAGATATTCACAAACATAAGAAAATCTGCGGATGCTGGAAATCCAAAGCAACACCCACAAAATGCTGGAGAAAGTCTGAAGGCCGGGCAGCATCTATGGAAAAGAGTAAACAGTCAATCTTTCGGGCAAGACCTTTCAATAGGTCCTCTTCAGAGATTGTCTGCCTAGCATCAATGGTCGCATAAACAGGACTTATGATATGCACCAGCTGCTCATACGACCATCCACCATCTGATCCCATGGCTTCATGTGATCCTGAGCAGTGGGGTAAGTAGGTGGTCCACATTGCCGCAGGGTGACCTGCAGGCTAGCAGAGGGAAGGAGTACCTTACCCCTCCTTTGGTGAGACATACCTCCATCCTGCCACTCAGAAAGACAGAGCATTTATATTAAAAAATGATATTTGCATTGTGATAACCACAGGAGCACACAAACAAAACCAGTGTTGAGCTATTGTTCTTCTTATGTACTTCATGATTTACCACAGAGAGAAAGCAAATAGCATACGCAAATGTCTGCTGTTTTGATGGATTTTACCAAAGTATCAACAATCAACTTCATGGACTATGTCTGTCATGTGACTGACATTGGGGCATTTTCTCAAGCGGTTGCTCAATATTTCTGGCAGAGTGATGCAGCAATAGAGTGAAAATAGTTCCAGTCATAAATAAGTAATTTTTTTTTAATTCCAAATGTGATTGATAGGAGAAGCAATGATATCCGTCTTTGATCCAAGTGCCTTGAAACTCATGACCATACCTGCAGTTGAAAATAGGAAAATGGGCTCTACCTGAAGAAGAGCAATATTATGTGAATTTCTTAACATCTCAGCAGTTGGCTGTAAATTCAACCCCTGACTTTGCTGCATAACTTTTATGAGCAAAGGAAACATTTTTCTTTATAGTGTAAAACTCCCCTGAATGTCATGTAACTGGAAGCTCTAGAGGCCATTGCAGGCAGGGGTGATGAGGAAAAACATGTTTACACCATAGTTATGATTTAAAATTCACTGCTGTTGGGGTGATGGAAACAGTAATTCAAATGCCAACATTCATTTCCAGTGTAATTTTCCACGATATTGGTATGAAAACAGTCACACTTATTTACTCACAGAGTAACTGATGCTATTATCCTATGTTTCACAAAGATCCAACACTCAAAGAACATTGTCTATGAATTAGAAGTAGGAGTAGTCCATTCAGCCCCTCTAGCCTGGTCCATCTTTCAATATGATCATGGCTGATTTGATGTTAACCTGAGTTCTGCATAATTTCCTACCATGGCAGCCTTTCAGTCTGTCGCTTATCAAGTCTCAAACAATTCAGAAGCTCTGCTTCCACTGCCATTTGAGGAAAAAATCCTGAGTACTCTGGAGAAAATAAACTAACTTCATCCCTATTGTTAAATGTTTGATCCCTTATGTTTAAGCAGAGATCCTTCATTCTTTCTCCTTCCTGAAATCTGTGGAACTCCTGAGACCTCAACTATAAATTCACACATGAACTGGACTACTTTAAATGCAGAAGTCAATCTTATGATCACCCTCATCTTATTTGCTTCCGAATAGCTCTAATCTTCTCCAACTACTACCTGTCACATCTCCTAGCTGCTCACTGCAGAATGAAGAATGTCATCCACACTCAAGGTAATAGACTGTCTCTACTTTTCCTTCAGATACAGAGCTTTTCCAGTATTCATAGACCGTATTCATGTTGTATTACTCAAATCAAAGATACCCCTGGCAAACTATTGCTACACCATAGCCCTGCAGACTTCCCATAGCCTCCTTGTGCTATGCTGCTCTTCTTAATCTGATTAACAGAACAGTAGAAGAACAAAACTCAGCTTCAGTTTGATACAGGTAACTGATTTACTGTCTGATTCACAAAGATGCACTCTGAAGGAGATGCAATGAATTTTCCTAATTCTGTATTTCCCTGCTATTTTCAAAGGTGCTTTATGCCAATCTGCGTTTTCTCTGTGTTGTGATCACTTTAAATTAGCATTTCATAGCTAGGAACAGCCAGCCCAGATGGAACACACATTACTTGGACAAGGATTTCCACCATCTGTAACTCATAGTTATGTAAATAGTATAACTTTTGAGTTATTTTTCCTCACTGTTGTCTTTAATTACATTTGAAGAAAATGTGTATGGCCACAATGAAGCTCTGGGAAGTGGAACCTCTCTTGTCTGCTTGTTTACTAGAGAAAGCCAGAGACAAAGTAATCTGCAAAACATAAGTCAGGTCATTTCATCTGGAAATTAATTAGGTAAAGAGCAGGAAACTGATAGTTATTCATATTCCAGAAGGATATAACTGCATGAAAACTTATTAATGAACTTTTGAGAAGGTTTGTGATAGTTAACATTGATGTTGCAGTGGACAGTGAAAAGGGTTTTCTAGATCAACTTGGGAAATGGGCCAGAAAATGGTAAGTGGAATTCTAGTCCATCAAGTGTGAGGTATTGCACTTTGGTTAGTTAAATCAGGAAAGACTTACACAGCAAATGTTAGGGCCCTGGAAAATGCTGTAGAACATAGGATACAGGCTAATAGTTCCCTGAAAGTGGAGACATAATAGACAGCAGTTTTCCAAGTGAAACCAGAGGTTGGGAATGGACCTGTCAAGATTGTCCATCAGAACCACCTTCTATCTCTGGGATAAATGGTATGTGTTGCCCCAGATCCTGATGTGGACCCTACAACTAGTAAGAGGACTCTGTGGCAACACAGGAGAACAGAAGGATAAGCAGTGGAAAGGCCTGGAAGGGGCTTAACCATTGAATGTGGTACAGACTCAGAGGATGAGGAAATGGGAGTATAGTATGTTCTACCCTATGCAAACTCCCCAATTATTGACAAAGAGATCCTCAAAACTCCCAACTCTGACATGGGTAAAACTAGCAGTGGACAGGCAGGCTTGCAGCTGGACAATGAAGGGAGACTGGGCTCTAAAGTAACTGGGAATGAAGCTGAGCCCAGCCAAGTGACAGGGAGATCTGAGTTGTTGGCAGGCATGAGCAATGGACAGGGAGAGGCCTCTCCATGTAGACAGGAAAGATACCAGAGAGTGTAGGAAACTGAAAAAAGTAGATGATGGGATAAGGAGGTCTCAAAGAGACAGAAAATCCCCAGACAGGCTGGGCTATGAATAGAGTGTTGCACCTATTCCACTAGTGAGATATGTCACTACAATTTACAAATGGATCGGAGGTCCTGACATCATGATATTCAATGTTATCAATGAGGTGAGGATGAATTATTTCAAATCATGAGGACATGAATATTTTTGTGGGGGGAGAGTGCACTGCCCTAGTAAAGGTGGGTATATGGAATGAGCTGCCAGGGAAAGTGATTGAGACAAGTACAAATAGAACACCTAGAAGTCATTTAGACAAAGATTTCGAGGAATATTGGTCAGCATGGACGAGTTGGGTGCAAGGCCCTCATTGCATGCTGTATAACTTTAAGGCACTAATGTTGTTCCACTAGGAAGTGTAAATCTGTTTTGGTGCAAGTATTTCTTCTAGGGCATCTGATGCCTGTGCCCTTTGATAAACGGGTGCACTAATCTAACTTGAAATAAAATTAGATATTAGAGCATCTTCCTAAGACGAAGTTTTGCAAGTATTGTCATGTTATAGTGAGAGTGATACGCTACAGGTAACTGCCAGAAATTAGGGACTTCGCTCTTGAAGCAATGAAAGCAGGTAAAAGGAAAAAAAAATCCAGATAAAAATTCCATGCTTGATCCTTTGTTTACATTCCACTTTATTTACACTGGACTCTGCACATTGAGCCAGGAGGAGACTATTTGGCCATTATATTTTTAAGGCCTATCCAATGGGCCTACACCTTACTGATTTGTCTTCAATCTTGTATGTGTCTCCTTTTAAGTTTATTTGTTAACTATCATAAGATAATTGCTATCAAAATCTATCTGCAGCTCTAATTTAAGTAGTGATTCCTGAGCAAAGAGAATTGTTCCATCGAAGAGATTTTGTTTTACCCAGACCTGGATATTTTGCCATTTATTTTAATTTTGTCTCTCTGATTCCTGACCTTCATATTGGGGAAAATAATTGTTACTGGTCTCCTCTATCAAAATATTCCAAGATTTTGAGCACCTCTATTAAATCATCCTTCAAATTTCTCTGCCATAAGAAAGACATTTTATGCTCTCCAGATTATCAACATCTCCAGCCACTTCAAAGCCTTGGTGAGCTTTCTTATGGATTTACTTGCTCCTCTATATAGCTTTGGCAGAGAAGACACAGAACTCTCCCAGCAAAGTGGAGCAATCAATTTGTAGGACTTCAGCAACTTTTGTAACTTGCATCACTTCTCCATCAGTAGTGTATGTGGGACAATCCCCATCCCCAGTCTTCTGTTATATGCTTCTTTGGTTGGCTAAAAGACATTGGGAGCTTACAGAGTAATCATTTAAATGTGTGTACTTTAGTAAAAGGGTCATTCGACACCCTGTAGTTTGCTATCCAAATGCATTAAGGAATATGTATTTTAGAAAACAAGTAGTTTTGAAATAGACTTCTCAGAGAAAGTACTATTTCAGTTGCATTGATTATGTATTGGCATATTATTATTGTATATATCATGTATTGTATTGATATGGTCTTCTGCAGAAACCACAGTTCAATATGAGGAAGGTGATAATATGCTGCTTATTGTCATTAAGTGGATTTTAGCTCTGAACATTCCTCATATAATTTGATTAATGAATTATTGCCCTTTGCCTTCCAGCCTGTTCATTCCAAACGTCAGAATTGAGGTAGTATTATGGGCATGTATACACATATGGCTAAGAAAGCAAATATTTCCAGTTCAGAGTTCATGTAATTTCACACAAACAGAAGGATCCTGCAGATACTAGTCATACAGCCAATTATTGCTTAAATGACCAAGAGTTTTGAATTTGTTTCAGCTACGTCATCATTTCTTGCAAATTAACATTATGTCACAGCACTCTAAGGTCAGAGGTCAGCGAGTCCAAAGGTCAAAGCCTGAAGGTTGGTGAATCCAAAGGTCCAAGTACAAGCTTGGAGACTGTGGAGGTCAGAGACCCAATGACTACAGTTCTGAAGTCACCATCTGGAGACTGGAGACACAGAGGCGGCCTGTCCTGGGGTTGGAGGCCTGTCTCTGTGAACGGATGGTTGGGGGGGGGGGGAGGAAGGGGTTTGTTTTTTTACTGTTGTTTGTTGCGTGTTGGCAGCGTGTTATTCTGCTGAGTGTTGTGAGCATGTTATGTTGGCACCGGAATGTGAGATGACTCTTGCAAATTGGCTGCCATCACATCCACCAATAACAGAAAACAACACATTTCACTTTATTTTTTTTGATGTACAAACGATCAATAAATAAATCTAATCTAATCTCTGAGTTAGCCCCTGACCCTTACAGTCCGCAGTTTCAAACTTGCTCATTCTTCCAGGAATGTCCTGATTTCTATATCTTCGTTCTCTCCAGGGTCACTGTGCTTTCTTTAAATTCCATCAATTGATGAGTGACATTAACATTATAGAAAAAAATGGACTCACAGCATTCCTCAGGTCCATTCTCAATCAACTATCCAGCTAACTGGTTTTCAAAATCTTTGTTCTCTGAATGCAGTTGTTTCCTTAATTTTGTACTACAGGAGTACAATGGTTAATAAATCTATCATTAGAATCCAGAATCCTGGGTACATGAAGTTCAGATCCAACCATGGCAGCTGTGGAATTTGAAATTATAATGAGAGGATTCCATTGCAGGATCACATGGGTAAAACAATCCCTGCCAGGAAGACAGATGGTATCATCTCTGGCTAAATTTGCAATAGAATAATCTTTTAAATTCAGTTCCTAGGATGGCCAATCTTGGTAATTATTACCACAAAAATTCAAAGTTCAAGGGAAATTTTGTTATCAAATTATATATATATATATATATATATATATATATATATCACCGTATACAACACTGAGCTTCACTTTCTTGTGGACATGCTCAATAAATCTATAGAATTATTGGGTCTATCAATGAAAGACCACCCAATGTGGGTGCTCAACTGGCGTGCAGAACACAACAAACTGTGCAAGGACAAAAAGAAGAAATAATAATAATAAATAAATCAGCAATAAATATCGAGAACGTAAGGTGAAGAGCCGCTGAAAGTGAATCCATTAGTTGTGGGAACATTTTAATGATGGGGCAAGTAGATCTGAGTGAAGTTAAAAGTTCAAAATAAAATTTATTATCAGAGTACATACATGTTGCCCCGTACAACCCTGAGATTCTTTTACTGTGATAATACATAGCAAATCTATAGAACACTAACTGTAAACAGGATCTGTAAACTGTAAGCATCAGGAACTGTAAACTGTAAACAAACTGCGCAAGTGCAGATATAAATAAATATCAATAAATCACCAGCATGAAATAACAAGACAGAAGAGTCCTTCAATGAGTGTAGTTAACCCCTTTGGTTCAAGAGCCTAATGTTTGAGGGGTAGTGTCCTGCAGCTCCTTTACCTTCTTCCTGATGGCAGCAGTGAGAAGAGAGAATGCCCTGGGTGGTGGGGGTCCCTGCTGATGGATTCTGCTTTCCTGCAACAGCATTTCATTCAGATGTGCTGAATGGTTGGTAGGGCTTTACCTGTGATGGACTGGACTATATCCACTACTTTTTGTGCGATTTTCCATACAAGGGCATTGGTGTTTCCATACCTGTTTGTGATGCAAGCAGTCAATATATTCTGCACAACTCATCTTTAGAAGTTTGTCAAAAATTTAGGTATCATGTCGAATCTCTGCAAACTCCTAAGGAAGTAGAGGTGCTGCCGTGCTTTCTTCATAATTGCACTTACGAGCTGGGTCCAGGACAAGTCCTCCAAATTAATAACTCCTAGGAATTTAAAGTTGCTATCCCTCTCCACCTCTGATGAGGGCAGTCTCACTGACCTTTGGTTTCCTCCTCCTGAAGTCAACAATCAGCACCTTGGTCTTGCTGACACTGAGTAAGAGGTTTGCTAATATGACATCACTGAGCCAGACTTTCAATCTCCCAGGTTCTCAGAGAAAACCATTTGTTCACAGACATTCCTCAGGGAAGGAATTCTGTCACTATAATCTGTTCTGGCCAATGTATGACTCCAAATCCAGGTTAACGTGGAACCCTAATCACCCAGCAAGCCATTCTATTCTGTTGCAGTTAGGGATGGGCAATAAATGCTGGCCTTTCCAGTGATGGTCACATTAAAAATGAATAATTATTTAAAGGATTCTGAGGCATATTGTCTGCTGCTTTTTTATTGGGGGTGCATAAGGTTTCCCCAAAAGATTTTTAAAAAAGACATTGCATGCAGAAACACAAGAGATTTTTCAGGTGCTGGAAATCCAAAGTGACACATACAAAATGCTGGAGGAACTCAGGAGGTCAGGCAACATCTTTGGAAAGGAATAAACAGTTAACATTTTGGACTGAGACCCTTCATCTGGACTGGAAAAGGAAGGAGGAAGAAGCCCGAATAAGAAGTGGGGGAAGAGGAAAGAGCACAAACTAGGAGGTGGTAGATGAGACCAGGTGTGGGGGGGGGGAGGAGGTAAAAAGCTGGTGATAGGTGGCAAGGGTAGGGGTTGGAGAAGAGTGAATCTGATAGGAGAGGAGAGTAGACCATGGGTGAAAGGGAATGAGCACCGGGGAGGTGATACACTGGTGAGGAAAAGAGGTAAGAAGGGGAAAGTGTGGGGAATTGAAAAGGAGGGAAAGGGGAAGGGGAAAATTACCAGAAGTTGGAGAAATCGATGTTCATGTCATCAGGTTAGAGGCTACTCAGAATGAATAAAAGATGTTGCTCCTCCAACCAAACAGTGGCTTCATCAACCAAACCATTTCAAGTTCCAACACAATCCTTGGCCTTCTACAGCATAGATATTGAAATTGCTCAAAAACCACAAAAGAAATTGCTTATTAATCTCTCGTCCATCTAAGACTTGAATGCTGTATCCCTACCAAACCATTCACATCAGTAATCTTGAGAAAGTCCAGAGAAGAGCAGCCAGCTTTGTAACCAGTGATTGTAGAAAGATCAGTAGTGTTACAGATATGCTTCTCAACCTCAAATGGGACACCCTTCAAAGATGCTGCACAATAGCCAGGCTGACTACAATTTACAAGGAAACTCATTCATTAATCCATCCAACATTAGTCACCTTTTGTGTAACCAGAATAACAGAGCAGCAACCCGATAAAACCAATCCCTGAACCACAAGACCATCCAGACAAACGAGGAATGCTACCGCTACTCACTGTACCCCAAGGACCATTCCAGTTTGGAACTCCCTGCCGCCACGCATTAAACCTGCTGCTGATAGTAAAACTTCCAAGTCACTGCTCTTAAACACTGTAATTTAAATTACAACTGCATGCATGAGGGACTGCACGTTTATAGCCCAGCGGCAGCAGTTGGTGCAGTATGGACAAGACAAGACATTGTGGCTGTAGAGGAAGCCATGAACCAACATGTTGGAATTTGGGTGGGGGTTGGAATAAAATGGTTGTCCACCTGGAAATCCTGCTTTTTGTGGATGGAGCAAAGGTGCTTGACAAAGCAGTACCCCAATCCACATCATGTATAACCAATGTAGAGGGGGCCGCATCAGGGGCACTGGATACAGTAGAAAACCCCAACAGATTATCAGCTGAAGTGTTGCTTCACCTGGAAGGATAGTATGGAGCTCTGAATGGAAATGTGGTAGGAGGTGAATGGGCAGATGTAACACTTCTTTTGCTTGCAGGAGTAAGTGCCAGAGAAAGATTAGTGAGGAGGGATGAATGGACAAGGGAATCACAGGGGGATTGACAACAGAGTTTGCTTTTTCAAACACTTCTGAAGAAATAATTTGCACCATTAACCAACAGCTCCATCCAATTAAATATCCATCGAAATGCACAACTTGAGCATTTTCTTCACAATGGCTATATGAAAATTTGCATTCTTTTCTTCATCACTTTGCTTAATTCACAGCAATAACTTTAGTATTAGCAAAACTCATTCTCCAGACTTTAGTATAGCTTCGTTTTGACTGAGCTGTCATTCAAATTATTTTAGCTGGTAAATTAGAGTTCCAGAGCACATTTCTAACTAACGCGCTCAAAGATTAATTTCACCACCGTCATTTAGCATTGGGTGAGGCTGGACATGATGAAAATGGAATGTATATTGGCAGTATTTTTGGAAGCTGTCTTCACTTCCCGATTGTGTGAAATTAAAGAGAAAAGGATTAAATGGAAAGTTTATTTGAAGTCTTAAAGTAGGGTACTGTACAGTCAATGTGGTAATTTTCAAGTATAGTTATTTTAGTGTTTTATAATCTGCGTTTTTCACTCGTTTTTTGCCAATTGTGTGATTTGTTCTTTTTTTGACGTTTTTCTTTGACGGTTTCCTTTCTTTGTTTTGTGGCTGTCTGTGGGAAGATGGATCTTAGGGTTGTATACTGCATGCATACGTTGATAATAAATGTACTTTGAATTGTTTCTTTATTGAAATGTGGACAACACGACAGCCATTTATGCATCATAAGCAAATAAAATATCATATCTATGGCAGATCTGTCATGGGCACAATGTCATTGGTTTCCTGTTTGTCCAAGGGTGTGAGCCTAGATTTCAGCACTTTGATGTAGCTTAATATGGTGTAGGTACAGATAATTCACTGCACTCATAGAACAGATTTAACAGCCGATGAAGCCCAATCCCCCCACTCTCTACACCCACATGCAGGGCTGTTTCAAAGCTGGGAGAATTATTGGAACATTGAGTGTTTTTGAATTTTGCAAACATTCAGTCACACTTGGAAGCAATTAAAAATGCAAAGTAAGTTAAAAACATTTAAGATGTATTTTAACATGTTGCAATAAAACGCACATGCCAAAAAGTAATGTTAACATTATTGAAGATAAATAAATGGTGAAATATAACTCCTCTCATCTTCCTCCTGGCAGCCCTGTCCCACTCATTTGAAGAGAGCTGCTTGGTTTGTGCCAGGTTTTAGTCTGGGAAGCCTGTGGAAGTTCATGCTGCCTGGTTGGATTCCATGAGGACCCTGTTGATGAATCAAGTGAGCTACTGAAGTCTCCACAGAAGAGCGAAAGATGTCACTACTGACTAAGTTTGTGTCAGCTCTGTGTAAACCAAGAATTCCATGTGACTATAACCTGGAACTGGAAATCTATCACAACCTGTTTTTATCAATTGGTTGATAGGTAAGTGATGGCTAGAATACTGAAGAGATCACTCTTGCAATTAAGAGCTAAGATAGTTTTAGAGAGTTAAAGGCCCTCTTTAATGGAGCAGTCACAGCATTAGTTTGAGGTCTTTAAAGATGGAATAATGATGCTCCATCTCCTTGCAGGGACAAAATTAAAATTTAAAAGAATAGAGCTACTAGAAAATGAATTCCAGGAATTGGAAATGTTTGCAAAAGAAAAGTGTATCGGTTTGGAAAATGTAGGTTTCACCGGGGTGCCAAGTCAGATAAACCACCAAGGGAGGCTGCATGACAACTTTCCTACTTTGCTGAGGCTGAGACCTAAACTAAGTCCCTAGGAATGAAAGAGATAAATCTTCACTGGTCAATTTGACCAAACTGTTGAAGAGAATAATCCAATTGATTCTGTGATGAAGTTTAACTATGCAATGTTAGGGATTATAAAGTATAGTTTTCTGAGGAAGTATGTAGTGCCCTGCTGAAAGGTTCATAGTGAATTTATTATAAAAGTACATATGCTGTATATCACCATATCCTGTGATCCATATTCTTGCGGCCTTTCACAATAGAACGAAGAAATACAATAAAATCAATGAAAAACAACACATAAAGACTAGCAACTAATGTGTGAATAAAGTTATCCAACGTTTGTTCAGGAACCTGATGTAAAAGGCACTTCCATATCTAACTTGTGAACATCCATAAATAATTTTGTTTCACATGCATTGAAACAATATATGCTCTGATTTGTACTTAAGAACAAAAAATCGATGGGATGTTTCTTAGTTCATTTCATTGCCATTAAATAAATTCAATTATTTTATAACACATTTATTAAGTTATTTTATAACTTGTAGCTCTTAAGAATAATAAAATTAATTGCTTTTCAAGCCCAATTTTATTGATCTGCTGATTCTTCCCTGATGTGAAATAGCATTTAATGATAGATTTATGCTTTGCACTGAATAGTCTATCATCAGATAATTCAAATTAATGGAAGTACTAAATACATACAGAAATAAAAATCTGTATAAATGTCGAATGGACCATTGACATACTGCCACTTACAGTCAAAATCTATCTCAAAATAGCTCAATGTTAGCAGTTGTACCAGCCAAGTGCTGAAATGAAGAGATCTTTCAGGGTTCATGGAATCAATAGTCATAATCTAGATAATTAATTAATGCCTTTTGTAATCTTATAGAAGTGAATTGATCTCTTTTCATAAAATTGTTTTCATTATTAGGTTCCTCTGACCTGAGGTTTGCTGCTGAATATGAAGTTCACTAACACAGGAAATGATTGAAATGAAGATTATGCTTGCACCCAAGGGGAAGCTGAACTATTTTACTCGTGAGAAAGGAGAATAGAGCAGTGCTAATATAGTTGGCTGAAGAAAGTCTGAAGGAAGACTGAGTGGAGAAAAGAATCCTAGCATGAACTGATTGGGCTGAGTGGCCTATCCCTGTGCCTCATAAATAACATGATCCTTTGTAAAATAAATCCTCCAAGAGGACTAAACTTTGTCATAGGGTTTGGAGGCTTGTGTGCCTCAATGACCTGGAGAGCTCTGTTGGCTTGAGTCAGGGCTTTATGCTTTGGCTCTTGGTAAAGTCATCCATGCTAAACAGGTCAAAGGGTAGAGGCCAGCCGAAGAGTGGTCCACCGGTCCTCCAGGTCCGGGTTTTCAGCTCAGGGCTAACAATCCAGACTGGTAAGACAAAGTTGTTATGGAAACAACTATGGAGGATCCTTCTACATCTGAGTGTGATGGTATTCCTGAGTCTCCACTCAGGACTTACGTGATTGACAGTAGTGAAAACCAAGAGGAAGCTACTGACATGATGAAGGAAGCACTGAACAACACCAGAGATGGAGGACCTTCATTGCTGCCCTAAATGCCAGTGGCATAACGGGCAGTAAGTAAGTAACTAAGTTGTAAAATAGATGCACTTGTTTATGTCTTGAAGAAGAGAATGTACAGTAATGAGAAAATTTAGTCCTCTAGATAGAAGACAAAATATATTCTACATATTTTTATCTTGGCATGAAACATTAGTTGTCAGTTGGATATGTTCTTTAATTAGATGGATTTATAAACTCATGAATGGCAAGTGGAAGAAAGTGTGAGGAAATAAAAATACAGTCAGGGAAACCAGGCATTTAAGACCCAAGTGAGCAGGAAAACAAAGGATGTCCTTAACCAGACAGGCCAAAGATCTGAGAAATGAACCCCAGAAGAAAAGAGTACGAAGTATAAATTAAAATGGGTACTGCCGCATCAGGTGGAATAAGAAAGAATAGAGGGGGAAAGAAGGATTTGTTTTAAGACAAATGGAAAGGAATGGCTAGAAGAAGAAAAGCATTTGAACTAGACACTTTGCTATCACAAGTCAGCAGATGTGTAATAATGAAAGTTCAGTGATAGAGGGGCTGATTGATGACTATTCGCATTTTTTGGTTATAAAAGGGGTACTCAACAACAAGAATTAACTATCTGTGATGGTTTGTTTTATATATACCCCACAAATACAGTGATGCCAAGCCAGGCAAGGCATTTTAATGCTGAAACAAGTCATATTAGCACTGAAATAGCTGAAGTTGTTGTTAACATGTACATTTAAATAACAATAAGGACTACCAACCTCGCCAAACAAAGCCTGACCCATTATATTGCAATTCTGAGCAAATAATATGGTATTTGACCAATCCAGATTGTTGTTAAATTGTGTCACAATTGTTCCAAAAATTAAATTATGTTGGAAATTATACTTGAGAAAAGAATTCACCCAGATTTGGCAGACATTTTTCGTAATTTAACTTACAATACTGTGGTGAATTTTGAAACAATGAGTATCTTTGTCAAAGAGAAGCTGAACGACAGAAACATCTTTCATAGCCAAAATGATCATGTTTTTCCCTGAAATATGGTGCATTTTAAGTCATTTAAAGAACACCAGGTATCAAGTTCCTGCCTGATGAACTTGTGAACTCATTTGTATGTTTCTTTCTCCATTTTAGAACTTATATTCAAAAATTTAAGTTATTCTGCACTACGATAAAACAATGGAGATGAGAACTGAAGCCAGCACATGAAACATTTTGTTGAAAGTAGTCTGCAGGCAAGATATTCAATCTTTAATCTTTAATCTAAAACCAGTAATAACTGTGTTGGCTGATCAAATATTACATTGGATTTGAATTCCAATTCTGAGAGGACGTGGAGCCTATACTTGAAGCATATTGAATGAATATACAGTAGTATTCAGGCTAACATTCCACTGCAGTGCTGAAGTGTGCTGCTATGTTTTTTGATCAATTATTAAACTATGACCCTGTATTCCTATGGCACTAATGTTTGCAGCTGCGATTGGTGACCTGGCTAGAATTTATCTGTCAATCAATGTTACAGAAAACAAATTAATATTAAATTGATGTTTCTTGATGCAGCTGTGCACAAGTCAGGCATGGGTCCTGAAGGAGGGTCTTGGCCCAAGATGTCAACTGTTTGTTCACTTCCATAGATGCTGCCTGACCTGCAGAGTTCCTCCAGCATTTTGGTCGAGTTGCTCTGTGTTTTCTACACAGTAGCTCTAGAAAATAATTTAATTATTGTGAAGCATCTTGAAATATCCCATGGAGTCATGGAAGCTGCTTTTCTGCAGGCATTTCCCCTCAAAATTCATTTGTGGTGACCTTACAGAGGTTTATAAAATCACAAGGACATAGATAAGGCAAGCAGTCACAAATTTTCCCAGGTAAGAGGAGACTAAAACTAAAAGGCATAGGTTAATGGCAAGTTTTGAAAGATTTAAAGGGGGTCTGAGAGGCAGTTATTCAGAGTCGAATGAGTAGATGGAGTGAGCTGTCGGTGGAAGTTGTTGAGCCAGGTACAATGATAAAATGTTTGGATGGATGTGGACTGAACATGGGTAAAATGGGATTCACTTAAGTGAGCATGTTCAGCAGTATGGATCAGTTTGAAGTTCAAAATAAATTTATTATCAAGTATCTATAAAGCATGTTACTATATATTACCTTGTGCAGGCATTTACAGGAAAAAAAGAAACACAATTGAATTTTGCAAAAACCTATACCCTCTGTGACTCAATAAAGCCATTGGGCACGGTTTTACCTATCGCCTTGAGGTTCTCCCTCCCCACCTTCTCACTCTGACTTCTCATCTTTTTTCTCCAGATCTGATGAAGGGTCTCAACCTGAAACGTTGACTGTACTCGTTTCCATAGATGCTGCCTGGCCTGCAGAGTTCCTCCAGCATTTTGTGCATTTTGCTTGGGTTTCTATCATCTGTAGATTTTCTCTTGTTAGTAATTGGAATAATTCTTCACAGCTCTAGTGATCTTGGTTCAATTCCCACCACTGTATGTAAGGAGAGGCAGCATATATTCTCCCCGTGACTATGGTATAAGAGGTTTTATCCAGATGCTCCAGTTTGCTACCACATTCCAAAGACGTACAAGTTAATGTTAATAAATTGTGGGAATGCTTTTTTGGCAGCAGAAGCATTGCAAAAGTTGTGGGCTGCCCCAGCGCATCCTTGGGCGGTGTTGGACATTGCAGCAAACAATGCACTTCACTGTATGTTTCAATGTACAAGAGACAAATAAAAACTAATCTTTTATTTTTATTTTTATCTTTATAAACAGACAGGGAGATGTGCAAAAGAAGACAAACGGTGTGTTCAGTTAAATCACTTATTTCCATGCTGTTGAGTCTACATCAAAGCAGCATTAACTGAATATGGCCAATTGGGATCTCTGCTCCTTGGAGGAACATCCAAAGGAAAGGAAAATGGTTCTCTGGTCGTGGTTGCTAGAAACTTTATCTCAGATCCAGAATTTAACCTCAGATTATGTACTGGGCTCAGCTATTATCAGTTGTTTCATCAATGACCTCCACCCACCTCCAACAAGAGAGAAACTAACCTTTATTTCTTCATATACAAAGTCATTAGTATTGTCTGACTTCCAACATTTTGGCCAGTCGTTTTTGTTTGGAAATACATGGATCTTCCATGTAAATACTATGGTCATAGTACAAAATTGTGCAAAAAATGAAATCAAACCCTAAAAGAGCTGAATAGGATAAGAAGATATTGAATCCTATGGGTAGAGTTAAGAAATTGTAAGGTTAGAAAGACCCTGATGGAAGTTATATACAGGCCCCCAAGCAGGACTAGGATATGGGATATAAATTTCAATGGGAAATAGAAAATGCATGTAATTAGGGCAATGTACAATTGTCATGGGGGATTTCAAGATGCAGGTCTTTATGGAAAATTATGTTGGTGCTGGATCCCAAGAGAGTGAATTTGTAGAATGCCTGCAAGATGGCTTTTTTTAGAGCATCTTTTGGTTGCGCCCACTAGGGGAAAGGCAGTTGTGTACTGAATCAAAATTGATTGGGAGCTGAAGGCTAAGGAACCTTTGGAAGACAGTTATCATAATATGATAGAATTCACACTGCAGTTTGAGAGGGAGAAGATGAAGTCATATGTACCTGTATCAATATTACAATAGAGTAAAGGGAATTACAGAGGCATGAACGAGGAGCTGGGTAAAGTTCATTGGAAGGGACCACTAGCAGGGATGATGGCAGAACAATGGCTGGCATTTCTGGGGGCAGTTTGGAAGGTGCAGGATAGATACAGCCCAAAGACGAAGAAGTGTTCTAAAGGAAGGATGAAGTAATCATGGCTGACGAGAAAAGTCAAAGACAGCAGAAAAGCAAAAGAGGATAGAGGATAAAAGTTAGAAGATTGAGAATCTTTTAAAAGCCAACAGGAGGCAACTAAAAAGCCATAAGGGGAGGAAAGATTAAGTATGAAGGTGGGCTAGCAAAAATATCAAAGAGGATACCAAACAATTTTTCAAATATATAAAGTGTAAAAGAAAGGAAAGAGTGGATATTGGAATGTTGTAAAATTATGCAAGAGAGGTAGTAATGGGGAACAAGGAAATCGCAGCCAAACTTGATAAATATTTTGCATCAGTCTTCACTGTGGAAGACACTAGCAGTATGCCAGAAATTTGAGAGTGTCAGGGAGCAGAAGTGAGTGTAGTAGTATTAGTAAGGAAAAGGTGCTTAGGAAGCTGGAAGGTCTGAAGGTGGATATGTCACAGTGTTCTGACAGAGTAGCTGAAGAGATTCTGGAGTCATTAGGAATGATCTCTCAAGAATCACTAGATTCTGAAGGACTGAAAAGTTGCATCACTGTTCTTTAAGAAGGGAGGGAGGCAGAAGAAAGAAAATAATAGGCCAAATTAGCCTGACTTCAGTGATTGGGAAGATGTTGGAGTCCATCTTTAAGGATGAGGTTTTGGGATACTTGGAGTTGCATGATAAAGTAGGGCAAAATCAACATGGTTTGCTTAAGGGGAGATGTTGCCTGACAAATCTGCTGGAATTCTTTGAGAAAATAACAGACAGGATAGACAAAGGAGAGACAGTGAATGTTGCTCACTTGCATTTTCAGAAGGCCTTTGACAAGATGCCATACATGAGGTTGCTTGAGAAGGTTCGAGCCCATGGTTTTACAAGAAAAATACTAGAATGCACAGAAGATTACCTGATTAAAAGGGGGCCTATTCTGGTTGGCTGCCAGTGACAAGTGGCGTTCTGCAGGAGTCAATGTTGGGATCACCTCTTTTCAAGTTATACGTCAACATTTTGAATGACGGAGTTGACAGCTATCTGGCCAAGTTTTCAGATGATACAAAGACAGTTGCAGGGGCTGGTAGTTTTGAGAAAGCAGATAGTCTGCCAAGGGACTTGGACAGGATAGGAAGAATGGGAAAAAAATGGCAGATAAAATATAGTGTAGTTAAGTGCACGGTCATGCACTTAGGTCGAAGGAATACAGGCGCAGACTATTTTCTAAGTGGGGAGAAATTTCAAAAATCAGAGGTACAAAGGGACTTGAGAGTCTTATGCAGGATTCCCTTAAGATTAACTTGCAGTTTGAGTGGGTGATAAGGAAGTCAAATGCAATGTTAGCTTTCATTTTGTGAGGACTAGAGTATAAGAGCAAGGATGTAATACTGAGGCTTTATAAGACATTGGTCAGACTGCACTTGAAGTATTGTGAGCAGTTTTGGGACCCCTATCCAAGAAAAGATGTTCTGGCATTGGAGAGGGTCCAGAGGCGGTCCATGAGAATGATTCTAGTAATGAAAGAGTTACTGAATGAGGAATATTTGATGGCTCTGGGCCTGTACTCACTGAAGTTTAAAAGAATGATGGGGGATATCATTGAAACCTATTGAATATTGAAAGGCTGAGACAGAGTGGATGTGGAGAGGATATGTTTCCTATAGTGGCTGAGTCTAAGACCAGAAGGAACAGCCTCAGAATAGAGGGGCGTCCATTTAGAACAGAGGAGAAAAGGAATTTCTTTAGCCAGAGTGTGGTGAATCTGTGGAATTCATTGCTGTGGAAGACAGGTCATTGAGTATATTTAAAACAGAGGTTGATAGTTTCTTGGTTAATTAGGACTTCAAAGGTTACAGGGAGAAAGCAGGAGATTGGGGTTGAGAGTGGTAATAAATCAGTCATGATGGAATGGTGGTGCCGACGTGATGGGCCAAGTGGCCCAGTTCTGCTCCTATGTCTTATTGTCTTAACTCAGTAGCTTGTTTACTGTAGTAAATGACTCAGCCCCTTCTTTAAGGCACAAGTCAGGAGAAAAACTGTCCACTTGCATGGATGAGTGTAACATCAATAGTTCTTGAAAAACTCAACACCATGGAATACTTAACACAACTGAACGTGTGTATCTCTCATTCTTGAAAAGATATAGTACCTTTATTTTTTCATTCCCCACAATCACTCCATTCCATTTACCATATTAAACATTCACTTCTTCCATTCCTGGAAAACTATGTCTGTGGTACATACAATGTGCTTACAATGCAGTTACTCTCTGAGCCCTCTTTCCTGGTTGTCCCAGGATCATGATCCAGAAAGACCATTTCCAGGCACATGAAGACACAGCCAGCTACAAGTTTACACCAATCTGACTTGCCAATATATCATCACTGTTGGGTTAAAGTCCTGCAACATCCTTCTCAACATCAGATTAGGAATACTTTCAACACAGTTCAAGAAGATTGCTTTTTTGTTGAGGAAAAGTAATAAATGCAGACTTTCCCACATCCTGCTAAAGAATTTGGGACCATGTTTCCTCAGCTTCTTTATCTCTTTCAGCATGATCCTGTTTCTCATCAATTTTTCTGGATTTTATTCCCCTTATTCTTTTCTCATCACTTACTCCTTATTGAATCTGGTGAGGGCCATATTTAGCATTTGATCTCTTTTGAGAAATATTTGCCTTTCTTCCTTTCTTAAATATCATTTGATTTGCTGATGAATTGGCAGAAAATCTTGATCCTTTGTATATATTTTTTTCAATCCCTCCTCTTAGTAAAGATGATCCTTAATGAAATCAAATAATGGAAAGATATCACCCTCTGAATTATGCTGCCTCCGGTAGACATCTCCTTGGCAGGCAGTCAGATCCAAGTCTAGACACCCTCAGGCAGTAACTCTGATGATGGATCCAAACTTTGGAGCAGAATGAAATGATAATGGTTTCAGCCTTAACATTTGGGCAATGGGAGGGGGACAATAACTGAAGCAACAATAGGACATTTCTGCATTCTCAATTTGTTTGTCATTGTAATCATACTGTTGACTGATGAAAAATGATCTTCTTCAAACTGCCTCATTTTATATCATATTCTGAGAATGTAATGATGAATGCCTCTAAGCACCAAATGAACTGTCAGTGATCTTGAAATTTTGTGAGGTGAGATTCCGTTTTTTTGAATTATCCTATTTGAACCATCTCAGTCTCATTTTGTTTCTTTCTGTTGGTAGTTCACACAATGTGCCTCAATTAACAATTGATTAAGAATTTGATACATATAGTGTAGATTAAATGTAACTTATCCAAGAAGGATGAGATAAAATTTGCTTCCCTATTCTACTTAAGAACATTTTATAGAAATATTAAAATTCAATAGTGATGCAATGCTTAAATATATTTTAACCCAGAAGGTTCAAATATAAGTATTAATATTCTTTTGCACTTATCCAGAATATAGAACAGTACAGCACAGGAACAAACCCTTCATCCCATGATGTCTGTGCTGAACATGATGTCAAATTAGACCATCCCTCTTCAACACTGCCTTTGTATCTGTTTTCTAAACCTCTTATGGCAGAGCATTCCTTTCCTTAGAAACCTCTTTTAAAGTTTCTCTTCTCTCACCTTACATTCTTCTGGTATTCAACATTTCCCTCATGGGGAAAAGACTCTGAGTATTTACCCTATCTATGCCTCTGTATATCATGTTACCCCTTACACTCCGTTGCTGAGAAAACAATCCAAATATGACCAACATCTCCTTGTAGCCGATACTCCTTAATCCAGGCAACATCCTGGTAAACTCTTCTTCACCCTTTCCAAAGCCACTGAAACTTTCCTTTAATGTAGCAACCAGAAATGCAACAATTCTCCGAAGTAGCCTAAACAAAGTTTCACTTAGCGACAACATGACTCCCCATCTTTAATACCCAATGCCCAAACCAGTGACACAAAGCATTCTGTATTGTTCCTTCACCAGCCCTTCTACTTATGTTATCACATTCAGACAGCTGTGGATTTGCATTCCAAGACCCCACTGTACAATGTTACTTCATAATTCGTGTATTGCATGCGGTACTTATCATGTGGTCTTCTCTACATGGGAGAAAATAAATTCAGATTGTTCTTTTGCTTTGTCAAGTATTTCATTTCAGACAGTGAGGGTGATCCTAAGTTTCCAATCAGCCATTACTTTAATTCTTCAACCTATTCCCACTCCGACATCTCTGCCTTTGGCCTCCTTTTTTTGTTCCAACAGTGTAGAATATAAACATGGGAAACATCCTCATCATTCATATAGGTATGCCAAAAACCTCAAGACTCAATAATCCATCCATTTCTGTTTGTGTCATAACTGGCAGCTATGATTATTGATCACCCACGTGTGAAATTTACTCAGGTTGTTTTCTTTCCACTGATGCTTCTTGATTTGCTGAGTATTTCTAGCATTACTTTTGTTTAGAATTTCCAGCATTTTTTTTCTATCTGCACTCATTCATCCCCATCCATTTCCCCTTGAAATTATGTCTACTGTCAGCATGCTGGCAAACTTTCAGTTCCATTGCCTATGTTTGATCTTCTTCTGAGCTTCTACCAATGTCTACTACCTATCTATCCCAATGGCAGCAAGATCCCTCTCTCTATGACTTTCTCACTCACTGCACCCAATTCATCATTTCTGGTGTCAAACATGTATATTTTTTGGAAAAAAATCAGAAGATATGTAGCTCAGGTGGTAGATGGTTGGGTTGAGTTGTTCGCCGATCTTGGCAAACGTTCCATCCCCTTTCGAGGAGACATCATTAGTGCACTGTTGGTTGTGGTATGTCCTCCAAATGCTTGGCCTTTAGATACTTTTCAATCATCTGATTGTTTGAAATTTCCGAAACTCAGTTGTGGTGCGGGGAGGAAGTCTCATCGCTGATTGGCTGGGTGGTGAACTTTGTGCACTGTGCTCTGGAATTTTGCCCACATTGACTCATAAAAGGGATCAGGATCTATATGTTTGTTTACAGAATTGTTTGTGGAAATTCACACTTCTAGGAATTCTCTTGCATGCCACAAGGACCATATACATCAACTGGCTGTAAAATAGCATGACAAACTCTCTCTAGTCTCTACCTATGAAGATAGAAGGGAAAACAAATTCAACTGGGCATCATTGAAAGTCCTGGCATGCGCAAACAAGTGGTAGCAAGAGAATTCCTAGAAGCGTGGTTTTTCTGAGAGTGAAGTGGCTGTGGGCTTGCTTTCAGCCAGCGAACTGGGCCAGACTTTATAAAAGCTCTCGTAGATGAGTGTGTCCCCACAATATCGTTCGGAGTTTTCCCCAACTAGACGTGCAGTATGAACTATGGGATCCGCAATCTGCTGAGGGCCAGATCAGCAGCGTTCAATCTGGCGACAAAGTAACACATGGGAGGACCAGGTATGATCTCCAGAAAGCCATCTCAGGGGTGAAGAGGCAATTCCAGACTAATCTTGAATCACAGAAGTATGCTCAATAGCTGTGGCAGGGCTTGAGTTCTATCACCAGTTACAAAGTAAAACCAGGCAACATAGATGGCAACAAGGCTTTGCTCCCAGATTACCTGAATGCCTTTTATGCTTGCTTTGACCTTCAAAGTGTGGAGGTATCTTCATGAGCTCCCATAGGTCCTGATAACCCTGTGATTTCAGTCTCCGAGCATCCTTCAGGAGGGTGGAAAACATCCAGGGAAAATGGGATACCTGGCTGAGTACTAAAAACTTGCACTAATCAGCTGGCTGGAGTGTTCACCAGTATTTTACCGTCTCGCCTCAGCAGTCTGAGGTACCTATCTGCTTCAATTATGTCAGTGCCCAAAAAGACTGTGGCAACCTGCCTCAAAAACTATTAACAGTGTGATGAAGTTCTTTGAGAGGTTGCTGATGAAAAATATCAACTCCTGCCTGAGGAGTAACTTGGATCCACTCCAGTTTGCCTACTGTCACAATGGGTCAACAGCAATGGGTCTTAAATCCACAAATGGACTCATTTGAAAGCCAGAAGTGTACAGAAATGAATAAAGACATTGCAGTTCAAATAGCCCACTCTCATAAAGAGCTGCTCCATTCTCCACTACATGGTCCACCCACTCTGCTTCATTTATCTGTCAAGTTGAGAAAATGAAACGTTTTTACCAAACCTGTCAAAATAATGCTCCAAATACTCTACCTCGGTCCATGTGCCCAGCTGGAACAAGAGCCGAAGATTCTGTTTTTAACTCAGTAGACCAGTCAGCTTCTGTAGAAAGACTGGGATTTTGCAGTCTTTAAGAATCAATTTTGAATTATCATACTTCATGTAACCCGTTCCTTTTTCCTCTCTGTTCCATCTTTCTGTTTGTTTGTCATCATTTTGTCTCAGTTTTCCTTTTCTGGGCTGCTAACCACGACCCACAGCCTCATTAGTTACAACACATTGCACTTCCAAAGAAGAAAAATATCTTCACTACTGCTCTGATTGCGCCCATTAACCCATTGATCTTCTCCTATCAAAAATATTCCCTTTGTTCCACCCAAATCCTCCTCTATTCTCTGCGACTGAAAACAAACTTGTTTTCTCTCTACTAGTTTTATTGATGGTTCCCAAACTGAAAATGTTAACTCTGTTTCTCCCTCTACAAATACTGTCTGATCTGCTGCATGTTTCCAGAATTGCACATTTCAGCATCGGCATTTTTTATATTTCCATTATCCCAGCTGCAATGACCGACGCCATTCTCAACTTTCTGTTCAATTCATTTAATAGCTTTCATCTCTGCTGCTCAGTTTCACCAATAATTCTTTAATAATGTGTCATTAAGTTGATGAAACCATGGAACATATTCCATTATAGTATGTATGATTTAATCCCCTACTAATAAATTTGCTAGTTTCATCAAGGTTCATTGCAGATCAAATGTCAGAAAATAATGTGAACTCCAACACTCTAATGTGTCAAAAATTTACTTTAATTTTGCCTCATTGTTGCAGAGTATCTTTCTTAAAGGGATTATATCATTAAATAAGTTAACTCACGAGATTTTTTTCTAATATAAAATTTTTAGAACTTAGAAATCTACAGCACGTTACAGGACCTTTGGTCCACAATGTTGTGCTGACCTCGTAACATACTCTAGAAACTGCCAAGAATTTCCCAACTGCATAGCCCTCTATTTTGCTAAGCTCCATGTACCTATCTACGAGTCTCTTAAAAGACCCTATTGTATCCCCCTCTACCACCTTTGCCAGCAGTGTGTTCCACACACCCACCACTCTCTGTGTGTAAAACCTACCCAGACATCCTCCTTGTACCTACTTTCAAGCACCTTAAGACTGTGCCCCCTCGTGTTAACCTCTGACTATCCACATGATCAATGCCTCTCATCATCTTATACACCTCTATCAGGTCACCTCTCATCCTCCATCACTTCAAGGAGAAAAGGCCGAGTTCACTCAACCTATTCTCATAAGGCACACTCGCCAATCCAGGAAACACCCTTATGAATCTCTTCCGTACTCTCTCTATAGTATCCACATCCTTCCTGTAGTAAGGTGACCAGAACTGAAAACAGTACTCCAAGTGGGTCTAACCAAGGTCTTATATAGCTGTAACATTACCTCATGGCTCTTGAACTCAAGTATTAACTTCTACATATAAATTAATTTTTGGTGATAAAGAAGGTGGTAGCAATATAATTCATAATATGATTTGCCCTTATTTAGAGTTATCAATGGAAAATACTGATAATTCTATTATTTTCCCACTCATTCTAGAAGCTATACCATACAATGTTATTATATTATTTAATTCTTATTGTATCTGGTTCGAATTCTTTTCCTGTTTTAATACGGTAAGTTCTTTGATTAGTGTTTTATGCAGAACAAGTACTTTTTCTGGTTATACTAAAGATGACAGCAAACTGTAACTTGAATGGAATCCATATAGAAATTGTTAAACAAAGACCTCCTTCACCACCCTATTCCACACACATGCCGCACCCCCCCAAAAAAAAACTGTGGCAAAACATACCAGACTCTTTCAGGTGTGTTAAAGCAATACAAATGGAAATAGATATATTGTGGAAATCACCAACATGAGAGTAAATTCAACCTTTTACAAAATATTCTCAGTGCAAAAGCTCACAAAGAGGTTAATTCATGTGAATGATTTTTAAATGAGACACTTAGAACTAGGGTTAGTACAACACTTTACAGTACCTGAAACCTGGGTTCAATTCTCACCACTGCTGGTATGGAGTTTTTCGCTCTCCCCGTGAATGTGCAGGTTTCGTCTGTGTGCTCCAGTTTCCTCCCACAGTCAAAAGACATACCGGTTGGTAGGTTAATAGGTCATTGCAAATGTTCCCATAGTTAAGATAGGATTAAATTGAGGGATTGCTGTGTGGTGGAGCTCAAATGGCCAAAAAGACCTATTTCACGGTGTATCTCAATAAATAAATAACTGCTGGACACCCTCCTACTTGCTGTAAGGAATTTAATTCCTTAAGAATAATTATTTCAAAATTCCATCATTCTAGAAATGAAGTTACTTCTTTTTAAACTTTATGATGCTTTAGCTTCTGCTTTAATCCGGATCTTGTGTTGGCGCGTGGCCAAGTGGTTAAGGCATTGGTCTAATGATCTGAAGGTTGCTAGTTTGAGCCTCAGCTTAGGCAATGTGTTGTGTCCTTGAGCAAGGCACTTAACCACACATCACTCTGCGATGACACCAATGCCAAGCTGTATTGGCCCTTGCCCTTCCCTTGGACAACATCGGTAGCGTGGAGAGGGGAGACTTGCAGCCGGTTTCCCATTCAACCCTGCCCAGGCCTGCGCCCTGGAAACTTTCCAAGGCGCAAATCCATGGTCCCTTGAGACTAACAGATGCCTATTAATCCATATCTACATGTTTCTCTCCGTATACTGCTGAGAATATTCACCACACACACCATGAGAGCTCTTCAGTGGGTTATCCAGCTGGGTTAATATCATCATCATTGCTGGGAGATATGACATGATTGTCCAAAAAGATGAAATTCATGTAAAATAGCTCACTAGGGTTTTGTGGGGAGCTTCCTTAGTTTCAATGCCAAACACCATATTTTTGTCAGTGACTGTAAAACATGTGATAAAATAGTGTACTGTGGTCCACAGGTTCCAGTAACTGATATTAATATAATGTTCCATGCGGAAGTGAAACACTTGCTGAACTTAATTTTTTAATGATAGATCAAAAGTGAACTTCAGGGAAGTTTCCTACCTATGAGTGATATGTACCTGTTGTGGGTATTTAAGAAGTTCTTGACTTCGTTGCTAAGGCTTGAGGAATTTAGGATATTGGATTGAGTACAAGACACGTGGAAGAGGCTTCCTTAGGGGGAAGGTGCAGAACTTAACAGAAAAGCAGTCCTTCTTAGGCGTCAATAGCCAGGCAAAACATTATGTTGCAGCTGTACTGTATCTTACACTGCCCCATATTCTTGTGCCAAGAAGAGTACAAATAACCATATAAAGTAGGCTTACATTTGCAAACATATTCACAACAAAGAGCTGAATATATGTATTTTGACTATTAATATTCAAAAAAGTGAGATAAATTTTATGGGGCTACCTTTTCGTAAAAACGCACAAACCAAAACGAAAGTGATTGTAGAATTTCCAGCCCAAACTCTACCTGGCACTGACTTAGATTCTATAATTCATATAAAACACAAGGTGGCAGATCTTCCAATGCCTTGAACTTGGTAGTGATCTCCATCCTCGATGAGTAGCCAGGCCCAAGGTGAACTGGCTCACTGAGAGTCTAGCTCCCATGGCAGTGCTAGGTAGAGCAGTGCTAGGAGGAGCGGGGAAGCAGGGGTCGGGGGCAACAGTAATAGAACAGCAGAGAGCTAGTCAATGCAATGAAGGGCAGTAGGGAACACAGCTACAGCGAAACAGGACAGTGAGGGCAGGGCAAGGCAATAGAGCATAGAGCAGTGGAAGGCAAGGCACCAAAGATCAAGGAAGATTCACAGCATAGTGAGCAAGTAGGGCAATGATGGGAAGATTGTCAATGTAATGCAGTGATAATGCTACCATCTCATATCTCTAGGGGCCTGGTTTCAACCCTGACCTCTATGTGGAGTTTGCATAATCATCCTATAACTGCGTGGGCCACAGTTCAACAGATCATCTGGTTCCTTCTCATGGCTCAGGGATACTCTGTTAAGTTATTCTAGGTGTGAAAAGTCGCGCTAGGATAGTGTGAGAGCATAGCGATTAGCATAACACTTTACAGCAGCAGAGATTGTGATCAGGGTTCAATTCCCACCGCTGCCTGGAAGAAGTTTGTACATTACCCCCACCCCAACTCCCGTGACTCTGTAGTTTCCTCCTGTTTCTTCCCCCATTCCAAAGGTGAACGGATTAGGGTTAGTAAATTGGGGGCGTGGAGCATTGGCACTGGAAGTGTAGCAACACTTGCTGGCTGTCCCCAGCACAATCTTCAGACTGTATTGGTCAGATGATGCATTTGTTGTGTGGTTTGATATAGCATACACGTGACAAATAAAGTTAAAGCTACTTTTTACCTTTAAAGCTTCTGTAACCTACACCTGAGCAAGGATAAATAGCAAAAGGATCAATAGGGAGCTGATGGAGATGTGGGAGAGGGGGAGATACAGGGTTGTGGAACTACTGGATCTGCTCTCTCGGGAACTGGAATGAACTTTATTTGCCAAATTGCTACTTTCTGTGCTGTAATCAACCAGTTAGTATGTCAGAAAGACAGCCAGAGCCTGGAAAAATAACATGGAAATAACAAGATGTCTGCTGAAAGGCAGATAGCAGGAACGGCATAGGAATACCCTCTGAAACTCATTTATTTTAGAACAGGAACGGACCCTTTTAGGTATAACGTCCGTGATGACCATGATGTCAATTTAAATTGCACATCTGCCAGCAGATGTTTACTGTATATCCCTGCCTCCTGGTCAGTTCATGCACTTGCCTAAGTACTCCTTATCTTTGTCTACTTCCATCACTTGCCCTGGCAGTGAGTTCCAGGCACCTACCACTCTCTAGGTCCAAAACTTGACATGTCAATCTCATTTAAATGCTCCCCCTCCTCTTAAGAACGATGACCTCTGGCATTTAACACTTCCATCCCAGGAAAAAGATTTTGATCTTGCCTCTAATAATTTTATATTCAATTGGGTCGCCCCTCAACCTCTGATGCTCCAGAGTAAACAAACCCGGTTTATCCTGCTCCTCCTTGTAGCTAATACCCTCCAATCCAGGCCACATCAACTAGAACCTTTCTGCACCCTTTCCAAAGCCTTCACATTCTCGCTGTTATGTAGCAACCAAAGTTGCGCACAATATTCCAAATTTGGCAACAACAAACTTTTACATGGTCAGAATGGTGACTTTCTGACTTACTCAGCATCCCAACTGATGAAGGCAAATGTCCCACACACCTTATTTACCATCCTATCTACCTGTGTTGCTATTTTCAGAGAGACATGGACTTGCACCCCTAGATTTTCCTGTACACCAATTCATCTAAGAGCCCTGCTGTTTATTATAGCCTTTCCTCTTGCATTTGACCTTTCAAAGTGCAACATCTTACTAAACAACAAATTCCACTACATCTGTCATTTATCTGTCTACGTTACCAACTGGTCTGTAACCTGCTGACAACCTTTCCCACTATCCATAACCTATTGCGTCATCTACCAATGTACTAATCAGCCCAGTGGCATTTTTGGAAAATTGTTTCTATATATCACAAACAGCCAAGGTCCTGGCACTGATGCTTGTGGAACACAACTGCTCACAGACCCCTAGTCAGAATAGTGCTTCCAGCTGCAGATGGTTTATGGACTACGATCACAGCATCAGCTCTAAGGTGGGGATTCCCACTGCTGTCTGTAAGGAGTTTTTACTTTCTCCCCACAACATCCTGTGTTTCTTCCAGGTGCTCCACTCTCCTCCCACATTCAAAAGACATATGGTTAGGGCATTTGAGTTGTGGGCCTGCTATCCTGGCACCGGAAGCATGGTGACCATCGTGGGCGGCCCAGCACAAACCTGGCTGATTTGGTGCAAGTGGCACATTTCCGTGTACACTATGTTTCAATGTCGTTGTTCCTTCACATGCCTTGTGGTGCGTCAGGCGGCAACCTTGCCCCTACTTTAGTGGGTGTCTGTTCCTTACAGAGACCAAGTTACTAGCACAACACTCAACCCCAACACGAATGGAAAACCTGCCTAGAGCCGGCTGGATTCAAACCAAGGACCCTTCGCCTCACAGTCCGGTGTTGATGCACTATACCACCGGCCAGCTCTATGTTTCAATGTACATGTGACAAGTAATGCTAATCTTTTCCTCAAAGGCACCGCTTGACTTCTGCTTCTTAAACCTTACATATGAGGGGCGATCGGTAAGTTTGTGGCCTAGGGTAGAAGGATATGAGTTATACAGGTCTCGTTACATGCACAATGCAGTTCAACTCTTTGAGTGATTATGCAGAAAGTTTGAGGTTAATAACTTATCAGTTAATAACTCATCAGGTGGCCTAAGGTAGAAGGAGATGGATTCCTACTGGACTAAATGTCTAAATGTGTTAATAACTCATCGGAGTGATTGATAAGTTTGTGGCCTAAGGTAGAAGGAGATGAGTTATTAACTTCAAACTTTCTGCATAATCACCCAAAGAGTTGAAATGCATGTGCATGTAACAAGAGCTGTATAACTCATCTCCTTCTACTCTAGGCCACGAACTTAACAATCACCCTGCTGTGGATGCTTTCTGGAGGTCCAAGATCCGTATGCTCCACGACTGTTGGACTAAGTGTGTAAATGTAGGAGGGGCAAACATGAGGAAATCTTCAGATGCTGGAAATTCAAGCAACACACACGAAATGCTGGTGGAACACAGCAGACCAGGCGGCATCTATAGGAAGAAGCACTGTCGACGTTTCGGGCCGAGACCCTTCGTCAGGACTAACTCAAATGTAGGAGGGGACTATGTTGAAAAATAGATGTGCCAGGTTTTCTAAAATTGACTCCTTCTACCTTAGGCCATGAACTTATCAATCACCCCTCGTATGCTTCCTTGTTTTTTTCCATGAAAAACGTGGGAATAAAATTTTTGCATTGTAAAACAATTCATACCTGGCTTACTTTTCCATTTGACCAATATCATCCCCAAGAAATTAATAACTACTCTTGAAGGAGCAAGTAATTTTAAAGTAATGCTTAGTTCACAAGTCTATTTATTGTGTATTAATAAAACTATATTTATAATGACATATTGAATAAAGAATATGTCATTACAGATTAATATTTTATTGATATCTGATCAATACTGCCTTTAGAAATACACTTTGCTGTGCAGTATGAACACCATGCTAAATGGTTTCGATTCACAACAGTTGTAGCATTTCAAAACTGAGTAATAAAATTCAGTTAAATATTAGAAGTGGCAGTACTATATTCTTCCACAGTCTGTGATCTCATGAGTAAGTTGTAGAGTGGTTAAGTAAATAAGTTATTGGACTACAAACAAGAGAAAATTGGCAGATGCTGGAAACCCAAGCAACACACACACACACACACACACACACACACACACACAAAATGCTGGAGGAACTCAGCAGGCCAGGCAGCATCTATGGAAAAAAAAGTATAGTCGATGTTTCATGCTGAAACCCTTCACTACTAATATTGGTTGGTCTAACATTTTATACAATAGAATGCACTCAGCAATTGTAATGGAGGCTTCTAAGACATTGAAAGGTACCTTTCTGTGAGCATGCATGTACTGATTCTTTCTTTGACTAATCCGTACAAGTTAAACATAGGTCAACAAATGCTAGTTAGATTTATATTCAGGCATTCGTTAATGTTGTTAAGAAGTCTATAGGGTTATTTTCTGATTGTTTATTTTTTCATTGGTCCAGTTTGGTATATCAGAATGTCTCATGGGACTATTTCTGAGCTATAGTTATGAATGGGCCATTCTGGATAAGAATGCCAGGCTTCTTTCACTCTGTAACTTAAGTAAAAGCTCACTAAATGAAAAGAAAATGGCAGATGCAGAAAATCTGAAATAAAAACTGAAGTAATGGAATGGCTAATCAAGTCAGGAAGTTTCTGTAGAGAGAGAAAAGTGGTTCACATTTCAGATCTGGTTTCTGTAGTTTTGAGTCATCATTACTGATTTTCTTCTGGAAAAAAATCTAGAACTTGAACTTAAATTTTCCATTTGATACCTTGGGATTTAAAGATTGCCATAATATAACTATTATGGGACCATTCTTTTTATTTCATGGTAGAGTCATAGAGAAGTACAGCACAGAAGAAAACCCCTTGGTCCATCTAGTCTATACTGAAAACATTTAAACTGCCTGCTCCCATCAACCTGGTAAACAAACGATTTGTTAGAATTCTTAACATTGAAGTCTTTTTTTTCTAAAGACTTGGTACTTCTTTCCATTGCTTTCAAGGATATTTTAGACCGTTAAAAAATTTTCAGTCGAACTAATACTTCAGTTTATAAAAATAACTATGATTTTTTTTAAGAGTAACTAGGATATAATTGGCTTCCAACAAACAGGTGCACAATAGTATCATCGCAAGAATTGTTTGGAGTAGATGTTATTGAAATAGTGTCACCATGAAAGGCAGCAATGTTTTCAAGCGAATAGAGGTAGAAGTCTGCAAAGAAAATGTTGTCCAATAATTCCAATAACATAAAAGTTAGGAGCAGGATTTGTCTATGTGAGTCCTTGAACCTGATATTCCAAGCATTGAGGTCATTAATGATCTAATCTTCATGCCTGTTCGCAGCATCCCTTGATTCCTCATAATCCAAAAACCCAACCAAACACTCAACCTGTACAATTCTTTGAAGTGGGGGGACTCCAAAGATTCAATACCTTCTGAGCAAAGAAATTTATCCTGTCTCATCTTGTTCTAGATCCCCTTGTGAGCAGAAACGTTCTCTCAGCATAACTTTGCCAAGCTTACTGAGACCCATCCCTTTTATGTCTCATTGTTCTAAACTCCACTGAGTATACACAAAAGTGACCATATAGTTTCTAATCTATCTCTGTGTCACATCACATAAGAGGAATGAACTGGATGCTCTAGCCAGAATCACTGATGCTCACAATATGAAAGAAGCACAAATAAATTTACCTCATAATGTAACATGACATATTAAAGAATTTAACATTATTACATTGCAAATTAGACTGCTGTATAATTTGTAACAATCTTCAACAGTTCAGGCTTGCTGTACATTTCCAGGATTCTTTTATTGTCTTCTGCCCAAACTGCAACATAGCTCAACGTTTCCATACAGTACTTTTAAATGCAAAGTTGTATGATTTCACGTCAATTAAGTGGGTCAACATACCTGAACATCTTTGAAATCACTTGAGTAACAGAGGAACTTTCTTGCTTCTATTGTATAAATCCCTACAATTTAACATTCTATTCTAAAACAGATAGTTGATCAGTTATGTTGAAAATTACCTCACAGATCCCAGCTTTAGAAGGCTCTTTGAAAGTTGCAAATATAAAGCAGCACAACTTTGTTTACCATATTTTCTTTGCTTTTGAAAACAGAACAATAATGATGATGACATTGGCTATTATTAAAAGGATAAAGATAATAGACATAAATGTGATGACCCCTTTCAGGTTTTCTTGTTGTGCCAAATATCCACAGTCACATCTTCCCAAATCTATGAAGAGAAAGATCTGTTTAGTCCCATATAATACAAATTCTGCTGAATTATTTTACTTTGATGTTTTCTACCAGTAAAGATAGCACTCATAGTGTTTTTCATTGCAACCAAATCTTTGCCTGTTGAAAACCGGCCTTTGTCCACATTAATGGGATGTCTGGAAATTTGGGGAATAAAACAGCTTCTACACATGCAGACAAGAGATCAGTCAGAATCTGCCAAAGGGTCTATGCCTATGCTGTGAGACTCTGTGACTAGTTGAAACAGAAATAGGTTAGAGCATTTCAGTTCAAAGAATTGATTTATGTGCATAAAAATCACATTATAATATGAATATTTCAATTTTCCTCATTACACAAATTTTGGGTGAGGCTGTGTATATTTGGGTTTTCACAGAATTGTTATGCCATTGAAAGATATTTGTTCTTTGGCATCTTGCTGACTCTAAGGAGATTTGGTTAAGGACATTCCTTCCAAACAAACTGCCCCAGCCCCTGTTCATTTCTCACAGATCTGAACACTAGTTTTCCTCAAATTCCACATTCTAAGTTTTACTTCAACTCCATTTCTGCCACTCTCGGAGATGATGAATTGCAGACCATTATTAGTCTTTGCATAAGCAGTCCTTCCTCAAATGCCTCCTGTATCTTTTGCCCGGCACTTCGAACTCATGTCCCCTAGGCCTTGAACCATCGGCTCATGGGAACAGCTTCTCGCTATTTACCCTATTGATAACTGTCATTGTTTAGTCCGTCTCTGTGAAATTTCCTCTCGCCCTCCTTTGCTCCAAGGAGAACAACCCGTTTCTCCAGTCAATCCCAGATTCTCCAGGGTTAGATATAGAATTGAGAGTTGTCTGAGCACTGATTATGTTCACCGTGTAGCCTGTCAAAATGATGGATTATTCCTCTAAGTAATCAAAGCTGTGCTAACTCCAGCAGTGCACAAAATTGGCTCGGCATAAAACAGGTGTCCAATCTGAACTTATTTCATTCCCACTGGATGTCTTCGGCTATATGTGTGGCTTCAGAGTTTAAAAGTCCATGTTGCATTTCTTTTCCTATACTAACTACCTGTAGAGGGAGATCTCACTTCATATTTATTACTTCTTATATGTAGAACAACTGCAAAACAAGACTTTCAAATCTCTTACTATCTTTCCTTTCGGTTAGTCCTGACGAAGGGACTCGGCCGGAAACGTCGACAGGGCTTCTCCCTATAGATGCTGCCTGGCCTGCTGTGTTCCACCAGCATTTTGTGTGTGTTGTTGTTTGAATCTCCAGCATCTGCAGATTTCCTCGTGTTTGCAAAACAATATGTAGCTTTCACAGAAAATTAAATAGAAGATGACCTGCTGGTATTGCACATCCAATAATGCTTTTATTTATCAAATGATTAAAATTAATAAAAATCAGAATCAGAATCAGGTTTCTTATCACCGGCATGTGTTGAGATATTTGTTAACTTACAGCAACAGTTCAATTCAATACAAAATATAGAGGAAAATAAGTAAGTAATCCTCGAATATAGTTTTAAAAATCCCCCTGGCAGAAAGCAACATGTTAAGAAAACATCACCCGGCTTCTCTTGACGTATATTTACACTGCAAATTTTGTTCTAGATGATTTTCGATTAACACCAATATCACATGTGATAAATAAGTTCCTCCCGCGCCTCATTTAGAGCATCGGGCAGCAGCTTTGCCATTTCTTTAGCATCTGTCTATTTTACAAGGCCAAGTTGCTAGCAAAACACTCAAACCAGCACGGGTAGAAATCATGCAAGGAGCTAGCTGGATTCGAACTCAGGACCTCTCGCCCCAAGTCCAGTGCAGATGCTGCTACACCACTGGCACTGGCATGAGTGATGTAAGCCATGCATTAATTTCTGAAAAGGACAGAGTGAGCTGAGCCTGGGTGAGACATTCTCTGCCTCAGGATTTGCCCTGAATTTAGGCCGGAAAGATTTAATATTATAAATCCAGCTTTAGTGTATGTGTGAGTGCACTTTTTAAAAAGCTTTCATTTAATTGTATATTGAACGCAGTTAATTATCCCAAAGATACTTTGCAATACTAGCAGCAAACAGAATCAGACTTGATATTTCGTAGGGCCAGCAGTGAATGGGGTGTGTTCGATAGGAAGGAAACTGATGTATGCTCTGGGTGTGAAAACCCACACAAAAGTAGAATGGGGCCATTCGGGGCTGCTGGTTGTCAGGGGCAACAATAAATAGGTCCTACAAAGCAGATGCTGGAAGCAATGTATTTAAGAAAGAAAGTGAAGCCCAGGTGCATGGCAGGGGTATAGGAGATCAAGAACTGCATACATGAGACAAGGCAGATTGCATTTTTTTCAAAGATTCTGAGCAAGTTTCCAAATGACTTTGATTCTTCTCAAGGCTGGATAATGGGGGAGGCGTCCAGGTGCTCTGTTTCGTGATCACTGTTCAGAGCTCAGCTCCTCCAGTCTTTGCCTGACATTGGCCAGAGTTGGAACACACACCACTACCAGGAAGCGTGGCGAAAAGCTCCCTCGGCAGATAAAACGGATGACTTTTGGCCTCTAGACGTCAGGGGCCGAGTGAACAATATTGAGACAGAACCGCCATGTTCTGCATAGCTGTCAGTCACTCTCCCAGTTAAACTGTTCTTCAGAGGCAATGCCCAGTGATCCACTCTAATCAAGAGGAAATGGGTTGAGGAGAGGTCTTTTGCCAACAAACAAAAAGTTCCCTAACTCCCTTCACTTCATTCTTCCTAAACTTCTGTATCCTAAAACATCATTAGAAGTCACGTAAGGAATGTGCAACACAGCAATAGAACAAACAGAAATTGGTAAGGTTGAAGCAGAATTGATTTTTCCCCTGACAGGAGTATCTACAATGTGAAGATTGAAGTGAAAGGCAGTGAGACCATTTATATTGAGCATGTCCATTTCCGACTGGAAAAGTCACTGGTGAAGCTTCTATGGTACAAAATGATAAGGTACTCCTTGAAACTTGAGAGGTCTCTGCAGACTGAACATGGCAGGGAGAGGGGTGGGGGGGGGGGGGAGGGAAATGTTTTCCCCTAAGGAAGAATCTAGAACTAGGGTGGCCATATAAGTGAAGGAGTTAAGAATTTGAAGTGACTTATTTTCTCTCAGAGGGCCGTGAGTATTCGCTACACTCAAAGGCAATGGAAGCAGTCCATTATTGGAAAAGAGGTTGATAGGTCCTGGATAAGCAAAAGGGGTGAATGGTTGCCGGGGATGGGCAGTTGTTAGGATACGTACTCAACTGTGCCAGCTTCCAGGATTTAAATGCTCTGACTCTCCAGGGTCTGGATAGCTGATGTGGCCCCTTCACAGTCTCAGCTCTGCTCCACTAATTGGCCACCACGTTTTGGCACCAGAATTTTACTATTTAGAGTACCTGAACCGAGGTTAAGTGCTCTATCATCAGCTCTACTTTAGATTCTTGTCTAGCTCTAGTTTAGAACCCTGCCCTCATTTCAGTCTCGTATCGAGTTTTGAGTCTAGTCTCAGGTACTCCAGAAATTGGGTCCTAATCATCCTTGCCTAGGTCATCAGGGTAGGATCCCTTTGAAGAGCTATAATTAGATCTTCAAAGGGATCCTACAACCTAACACATCTCTACCACCCTGTGTAAAACTCTCCACTTACCACATGAACGCTCCCTTTATGATTCCCTTGTCCATTTGCCCCTCCCCACTTATCTTCTTCCTGGCACTTTTCCTTGCTAGTGGAAGAACTGCTACCCCTTCCTATTCACCTCCTCAGTCCTTCCAGGTGAAGTAACACCTCAGCTGCGAATCCGTTGGTGTCATCTACCATATCCGGTGCTCCCGAGGCGGCATCCTCTACATCGTTGAGACCCGACGTAAATTGAGGGACCGCATCAACAAGCACCTTCGCTCCATTCCCAAAAGCAGGATTTCCTAGAGGCCAACAATTCTAGCTCCAATCTCCACTTCCATTCTGACATGTTTGTCCACGACCTCTTCTGCTATGATGAAGCCACTCTCAGACTGAAGGAGCGACCCCTCAATTTTTGTCTGAGTGGCCTCCAACTTGATGGCGTGAACATTGATTTTCCTAACCTGGTAATTATCCCCCTCCTTCTTCCCTCTTCTTAAATTCCCCTCTCTGTCTCCCCCTTACCTCTTCTCCTCACCTGCCTATCACCTTTTCTTGGTGCTCCTCCTCCTTCCCTACTCCCATGGTCCACTCTCCTCTCCTATCAGATCCCTTTCTCTCCAGTGCTTTACCTTTTCCACCCTTCCACTCCCAGCTTCTTACTTCATCCCCCCACTCCCCCATCCAGCTGGCTTCACCTACCACCTTCTAGCTTGTACTCCTTCCCCTCTCCCCACCTTCTTAATCTGTCTTCTTCCCCTTTCCTTTCCAGTCCTGATGAAGGGTCTCGGCCTGGAACAGTGACTGTGTTTATTTCCATAGACGCTGATCTTCTAAGTTCCTGCAGTATCTTGTGTGTGTTTTTCTTAATTCCTTTTTTACTATGGAGTTAAAATGAAAAACTACAGACATTTTTGAGTGACCGATCTGATATTTTGTAACAGAGGACTTTAAAAGAAGAAATAATTTACAACCTCAATATTAATAGAGCGAAAGAAGAAAAGACAGGAATAAAGAAAGAAAAATGAAGAAACTGATTTTGAAAGGTGGCTACTGTTACAATTTTAGAAATCGAGTAGGCAATTTGTTCATGTGATATTCGCCAGACAGGTCAATGAAGTTAGTTCAGAGATACACATTAGCAGAGTCACCAGGTCTGAAGTCCAGCTCTTGACTGGAATAATGGCATGAGACCAGTTGTGTCCAACAGAAAGAATAGATAGACCTTGACTGAGTATCTCATCTGAATGACAGTTTGATATATACAGAGTTTTCCCAGAGAAACTATATGCTATTATTGTCTGGTGGAGCGCGTTCCTTTCATCTCAGATTTTAAAATTAAGAGCTTCTATTTCCCAAGGCTGTGGAGGAAGTTAGTTTCAACATTTGATAAAGTGTGAAGTTAATAAAGTTTAATTTAAGCTGCATCATTATTCACCAAGATGGCAGTTAACTTTCACCAATGTAAGGAATCTGGATTAACTGAAGAAACTAATCCACTGAGCATCCAGACCTCGTCCAATTCAAATAGAACAGCTTGCTGAGTATTCTTCTAAAGTTTAATGACATACAACAGATGTGGTTTGACTCTTAAACCTATGGATCACTCCAATGTGAAATCAGTCAGCTAGGAAACACAACTGTGCAGAAAATTTCATGTTTATAGCTTCAGGTAAGATACTTGGAAGCATTTCATCATTCCTTTTCCTTTCCCTTCTGTCAAAACATTCCTGTTGAGCCAGAGTTTGACAGAAAATCAAACATTGCTGCTTTGCTGCTGGATCAAATTTATCTGGGATTTTTAAATGGTACCACAATAAAATACAAAAGCAAGGGCAAACTTGCCGTTTGCTAATACCCTATGTGTGCTTGCTATCTTGTTCATGTGAGGACCAGGCCTCAGGCTGTAATGTCGCCTGTTTACAGCCACCAGGTGAGAGGCGTCGGAGACAGTGCACTCCACTGGGGGCAGTGTGGTACAGCATCCAGGCTGGTCTCGATGCTGACCCCCACCATGTTTGCTCAGCACAAGCTCTATTGTGGTCGTCAACAGATTTCTGCAGCTATGGGTGGCTTGAGTTTGGACTCTCTTATTGCATGGCTGTATCTCTCTATCTTATAAGTGCTGTGTGTGACCGTTGGTACTGTGTCTCGCACCTTGGCCCCAGAGTAATGCTGTCTCGTTTGGCTGTATTCATGAGCATTCATGTATGGTTGAACGACAATTAAACTTGAATGGAATTAAATGCAGTGACTGCAGGACTTTAATTTCACAAACTTTGGCTGACCTCAGTTTCAAATCTAACCTCTCTCCCGCTTTTACTGAAAAGGTAAAGATTTGGCTCCTGAAAAATCCAGTAATGCTTTATAAATTAAGTACACATTTCACAGCTGAGCACTTTTCTACTTCTTTATGAAATCCTCATTTTGGTGTCTGTAAGTTTAACTTAAATACTTTTTCATCATTCTAGCACAGGTCCGTTTAGGATGGCAACGATTAATGCCGTTGTGATCAGAGTTGCCTTAATCATTTCGGTCAGGAGGTCTCTATCAAGTATGAAAATCTGCCATCCTAATGTATTTTGGTGAAGACTGTTATCCACTGTGGAATATGGATGCAATTCCCTAGCTGTCAGCCTTCTCTCACTTGCTTTCTCAGCTTGCAACTTGAAAGCACATATACCAGATTGCTCCAAAGAATTGTAAATATAAACCAATACTAGAATATAAAAGCAGGGATGCAGTGTTGAGCCTTTATAAGGCACTGGTGAGGCCTCATGTGGAAACATAGAAAATAGGTGCAGGAGTAGGCCATTCGGCCCTTTGAGCCTGCACCGCCATTCAGTATGATCATGGCTGATCATCCAACTCAGAACCCTGTACCCGGTTTCTCTCCATACCCCCTGATCCCTTTAGCCACAAGGGCCATATCTAACTCCCTCTTAAATATAGCCAATGAACTGGCCTCAACTGTTTCCTGTGGCAGAGAATTCCACAGATTCACCACTCTCTGTGTGAAGAAGTTTTTCCTCATCTCGGTCCTAGAAGGCTTCCCCTTTATCCTTAAACTGTGACCCCTCATTCTGGACTTCCCCAACATCGGAAACAATCTTCCTGCATCTAGCCTGTCCAATCCCTTTAGAATTATATAAACATATAACAATTACAGCACAGAAACAGGCCATCTCAGCTCTTCTAGTCGGTGCCGAACGCTTACTCCCACCTAGTCCCACTGACCCACACCCAGCCCATAACCCTCCATTCCTTTCCTGTCCATATACCTATCCAATTTTACTTTAAATGACAATACCGAACCTGCCTCTACCACTTCTACTGGAAGCTCGTTCCACTCAGCTACCACTCTCTGTGTAAAGAAATTCCCCCTGGTGTTACCCTTAAACTTTTGCCCCCTAACTCTTAAGTATGGTGACCAGTTTTGGGTGCCTTATCTAAGAAAGGATGTCCTGACCTTGGACAGGATCCAAGGGAGGCTCACGGAAATGATTCCATGATTGAAAGGCTTATTTGATGAGGAGCGTTTGATGTCTCTGGGCCTCTTTTCCCTGGAATTCAGAATAATGTGGGGGGTTTTATTGGAACCAATCGAATGTTGAAAGGCCTCAATAGAGTGGATGTGGTGAGGATGGTTCCTATGGTGGGGGATGGTGTGGCTCTGCAAAGCAACATACAGTATATATTAAATAAAAGCACACACACGGGAGATAGCTTTAACTGGTATAAAGTATTCACATCGCAGCGAGAGTGCGAAGGAGCAGCAATGTGTATTCATAGACAACAGATCAATACGTAGTGTGAAGTGGGGGGGGCGTTGCTCTAAAAGAAATAGATCCATACGTTACTCTTCCTCCCCCTTTAGATTAATGCAAGGTAAAACTGTATGTGTACAAAACATTCAATTTTCCTTTAATAGATCCATATACCAAATAATCATGTTTTCACAGTAACAATCCATAACAGTTCTAAAGGTCCAGTTTTTTGTGTGACACTCTGTTTCTTTCAGGATCACGCCTCTAGACCTGTGGAGTGGCATCAGGTTTGGTAGGTGTTTTGTCTAAGACAACTTTCTCACTTTCCAGCGTCACATTGCTGTCAGTGACATCATTACTGAGAGGTAAGTCCGGTAACTGTAATGTGTCTGTCGTGTTGGATGTAGTCGACTCAGGTGTGTTCTTCGGTTGAGCATTCAGTATCGGGTCCACATGACATCTCCATACCTGATCTCCAACATCCACTGTGTAGATCTGTGGTCCAGTTCTTGGAGATATCTTAGCGGGTATCCACTTGGAAACTAGAACTTCCTGTCCTATCTCGAAGTTCCTTGCTGATTCTTTTGTCAACCGGTCAAACCGCTTATTCCGTACTTGCCTCCGTAGGTCTGGTTTCAGGAGGTCTATGCAAGATCTCTGATTCCTGCTCATGAATAGCATTGCAGGTGTTTGATTTGTCAGTGCATGAACAAAGTTCTGATACACAAAAAGGAAGTTGTCCGCCTTGTGCTGTAGAGAAATGTCCTCCTGTCCATCACTTTAATTGACCTCTTGAAGGTTTGGATAAACCTTACCATTCATTGCTGGGGGGTGAGGAGCTGACTTGAAATGCCTAATGCCATTTTTCTTCATGAACACTCGGAATTCTTCTGACTTGTATTGTGGTCCACTGTCATTCACAATTTCTTCTGGTAAGCTGTTTCTGGTGAAGATAGTCATCAGAATGGAGAAAGTCATTCCTGAGGTCATTGATTTCATTGTTTTAACCTCCGGCCACTTCGAAAAAGCATCCACATCAATTAGAAACATGGAGTCCATGAATGGCCCATGGACCAGCAAAGTCAATATGTACTCTTTGCCATGGTGACCACAGATGTGCCAGTGCCAGTGTGTGTGCATTTTGAACTTTTTTGCATCCCGAACAGCTTTTGGCCAAGTCTTCAATCTGTTTATCTATTCCCAGCCAATACACGTAGCTCCGGGTGACGCTCTTCATCTTGACTGTACCCAAGTGTCCTTTATGCAGATTTTCTAACACTCTGGTACACAGTTTAGAGGGAACCAGAACATAAGATCAACACATCAGCATTCTTTGACATACCAACAGTTGGTCTCATCTCACTGAAAACTCTGGAAACATAGGGTTACCATGAGTTGGCCATCCTTGCATGGGGATTTCATAGACTTTTGACAATGTTGGGTCATTCCTTGTTTCCCGTTGTATTTCGGAATTTGTTACCAGCAACTGGTCCACCAGTGCGGTGTGAAACACTTCTGTGGGGTCACAGTATGAAGACTTTTCTTCTTCAGTTGCCAAGAGTGGACGATGTGTCAGTGTTGCTGTGTTGTTTGGGACCCTTGAACTCTATGTCATAAGACTGGGCTCCTAGGAATAGTGTTCAACCTGATAGCAGTCAGCACTGGAATTCCCTTCCTGGGACTGAAAATGGACACAAGGGGCTGCTGATCTGTCACCAGCGTAAACCTTTGTCCATAGAGGTAGCGGTGGACCTTCTTTATTCCCCATACCAGACTAAGGGCCTGTCGGTCATTCTGTGCGTAGTTGCATTCTACGCCCGTCAGCGATCTTGAAGCAAACACAATCGGTGATCAGATTCATCTTTCATAATGCGTGACAAAATGGCAATAACATCTTTGGCTTTTTGCACCATTCAGGGTTATTTTGTGTATTTCAGATTCTAACCTCCCTTTCGGTAGTTCTGTTGTAGTCTTTAACGATATTGCAATGGTCAATGTCCGGTCTAAGGTTAGGTTGCTGTGTGTCAGTAGCTTTGCTTGAGGGATTTGACTATGCATGCTAAATATAAGCCTGTCCCTTAATACATCAGAGAGACCATCTCTAAAGTCATAGTTCTGGGAAAGTTTGTGTAGTTCTGCAAAGTAGTCAGAAAGGCTTTCATCTTTTGACAGTAAAATCTAAATCTCTCAGCTATTGCAACAGTTTAGGGCTCAAGTGATTTTGTAAAATTGTAACAATTTTGTCAAGAGTCTTGCTTGCTGGCTTTGCAGTGGTTACTAAGTTGCATAAGACACTGTACATTCTTGGGCCCATTAAGCTAAGAAGGCTTTCTTTTGTTAGCGTCCGTAATGGCTTTCTCATGCTGTTTAACTCTCACTGTGTTGTCCCATGACTTTTGGAGCAGTTCACGATATTCTCTGATATTCAAGTTCGTACTTGTCAATTTGTCGTGTCTGAGCACAACTACATATATTTTAAATAAAAGCACGTACGCAGGAGATGGCTTTAACTGGTATATTCACATCACAGCAAGAGAGTGGGGGAGCAATGCGTATGCGTAGACAACAGATCAATAGGTAGTGCGAAGAGGGGGTGGTGTTCATTGCTCAAAAATAAATAAATCCATACATTACAGAGGAGTCTAAGACCAGAGGACACAGCCTCAGAATAGAGGGGCGTCCTTTTAGAACGGACATGAGGTAGCATTTCTTTAACCAGGGAGGAGTGAATCTGTAGAATTCGTTGCCACAGGCAGCTGTAGAGGCCAAGTTACTGGGTGTATTTAAGGCAGAGTTTGATAGATTCTTGATTGGTCAGTGCATGAAGGGATGCAGGGAAAAGGCAGGAGATTGGGGCTGAGAACTATGTGGAACAGGCAAGATCCACTTGAAACAGACATGATGGACCATTTGGCATAATTCTGCTAAATATCCCATGGTCTTATGGTCTAAGACTGTTGAAGATAATAATTAGATATTTCATTATGCTGTTTAGACAACCAAAATTACAGTGCTGTATTAGGACAACAAAACAGATTGGAATGATGTAATATACTCAATAAGGGGAAGTAATGTAATGCACATCACATAAGGAAGCGTTGTATAAGCCAGCCAGAGGAATCAGGTTTTAAAATTAATAGCTTCCATTTCCCAAAGTTCTGCAGAAAGCTAGTTTCAACATTTGATAATGTGTGAAGTTAATAGAGCTTAATTTAAGCCAGATTGTTCAGTCCGTTATCAGTTTGCAAACACAGAAATGGTAATATAGCTAAAACTATTTCAAAATTAATATCGCAAAAATGTAGTACAAGGTATTTTGATATTTACCCCGTGCTAGTTTTTTCCTCAATTTTCCCTGCAAGCCTGGTTTCACAAATATGTCTTCAGAAGAATGCTGAAGTAATTAGGGAGAGAGAGAAAAGGATTTATAAGTAATGGTATTTTAGTAAAGCACATGGAAAAGTTTATTAAGCAGGAGCCACAGCTTTACCTCTGTATCTTTAACATAACTTTTCATTTCTTCCTCTAAACGTACCAGGTCTTTGTGTGTTTGCATTACATCTTTATTCATCTCCTTTTTGAACGATTCATGATTTTCTCCGTTGCAAAGCACTGCAACAAAATAACAAAATAACAAGTGTGAAGTTTTGCCTGTGGCAGCAAATTCAACAGATTCACCATTTTCTGGCTGAAGACATTCCTCTTCATCTCCATTCAAAAAGGGTGCCCCTCTATTCCGAAGCTGTGTCTTCTGCTCTTAGACTCCCCCACCATAGGAAACATTCTCTCCGCATCCACTCTATCGAGGCCTTTCAACATCCGATAGCTTTCAATGAGGTCACCCCTCATTCTTCTGAATTCCAGTGAGTACAGGCCCAGAGCCATCAAACACTCCTCGTATGATAAGCCTTTCAATCCTGTAATCATTTCTGTGAACCTCCTTTGAACCCTCTCCAATGTCACCACATCCTTTCTTAGATAAGGGGCCTAAAACTGCTCACAATACTCCATGTGAGGCCTCACCAGTGCTTTATAAAGCCTCAACATTATATCCTTGATTTTATAATCTCGTCCTCTTGAAGTGAGTGCTTACCTTGCATTTGCCTTCCTCACCACTGAATCAACCTGCAACTTGACCTTTGAGGAATCCTGAATGAGGATTCCCAAGTCCCTTTGCATATCAGATTTTTGAATTTCTCTCCATTTAGTAAATGGTCTGCCCTTTTAGTTCTTCTGGCAATGTGCATGACCATACACTTCCTGACATTATATTCTATCTGACTCCTCTTTGCCCATTCTCCTAATCTACCTAATTCCTTCTGTGGCCTCTCTACTTTCTCAAAACTACCTGCCCCTCCACCTATATGTTGTCAAGCTAAAGCTATTATATATCCTCATGTAGTGTGCTTAGAGTGAGCATGCAGAAAGAGGTAGTTGCACTGACAAAGTGTCTTATCATCCCCTCTGAATGTCAGAATTTCAGAATCCCGTTTAACATCACCGGCATATATCGTGAAATTTGAAAACTTAGCAACAACAGTACATCACAATACATAATATAAAGAAATAAGTAAACCAATTACAATAAGTGTATAAGTCATTGATTAATCATTTTGATTACAATAAAGTTAAACCTCTTCAGCCTCTCATCAAACTTCAGTACACCTGCCTCATATACTACCAGAGGCCTTCATTATCCCACCTCGATTGAGGGTTCAAAGTCACTTCAAATAAATTCTTTCATAAACACAAAGGAGTGTGCTGGAAATCCAAAATAACACACACAAAATGCTGGAAGAACTCTGCAAGTCAGGCAGCATCTATGGAAAAGAATAAACAGTCGATGATTACTCTTTTCCATAGATACTGCCTGACCTGCTGAGTTCCTCCAGCATTTTGCGTGCGTTGCTTTCAAATAAACTCTTTATTGTGCTCTGCATGATTTGCTGTATGTTCCCCAAACCTTGAGAAAAATGCCAGCACTGTGTTAGCCTTGTTAATGCCATAAGACCTTAAGGTATAGGAGCAGAAGTAGCCATTCGGCCCATCAAGTATGCTCTACCATTCAATCATGGGCTGATCCAATTCTTCCAGTCATCCCCACTCCCCTGCTTTTACCCCATACCTTTTGATGCCCTGGTTAATCAAGAGCCTGTCTATCTCTGCCTTATTAACTGCAATGCAAATTTCTAATCCAGTGGGCTACCAGCAATTTAACATTTTTCCTACGTGCAGGCCTCCCTTTAAGTTGAGCTTCCATCTACTTCTCCAATGTGTACACCAATACACCCTTTCAGTTATTTATCATTGTTGCAGCCACTGGCTTACATTTTCATTCCTTCTCGTGCAGCAGAAACTGTCTGGTGTCAATATTAAATCTGTCACATCTCCTGTGTTCTTTCACTTTTCACTCGCCTTCGTTGCTCTTTTATCTAATCTGTGCCCCTAGAATTGCATCTTTTTTGATGCTGTATTTGCAGCAATGAGATATTCATATTGCATTTCTTGCCATATCTCTATCCTTTACCAATTTTCCTAAACCTGTTCTAATAGACTGATACCTAGTTAACAGATGTTTTGTTTCCTTGACATGCTTTTGATGATCTGATTTTTAAAATTCGATTGTTGTTTATTATACCACCCTTACCACTATTTGTTTCTGTGTATAAAATATACTCCACAAAACCCACATGTGCTTTCTCTCTCTGCATGATCTTACCAACGTTTCTTCCTCAGCTTGTCCCAGTAGTAACAAGTTCCAAATTCTATCAACTCTCTTGATAAATGTTTTCTGAAGTACTTGTTGTGTTTAATTAGTTAATTATAGTATTTATTAAATTAATGCACTATACTTTATCTAATTCAAGTTTCTTATCTCTGCTCGGAGAGTCTCTTATGGTGATTTCAGCAATATTTTGTTAATGATGCCCAAGTTAGAATCATAAATATTTAGTCGTCCAGTAGGCACCTTGATCCAATGTGCTTGAATATTCCTTGAGATATTTATCCTATTATGTTTGCTCCCTTGCTCATTCCCCAAAAACCAGCAAAATGTTGCTCTTAAAAATATTCCAATGGGTAGTGTAATATCTCACATAAAGGAAGAGCTTTTGTGGAGCCCAGACATTCTGAACCCTAGGATATCACTCAGCATTTCTTCAGGAATGTGTCACATGCCTACCCGTTTTCAACTGTTTCAACCACAACTCCCCTTCCACCATACGGCAGAATGAGAATAGTGATGGGTGGTGGGTTGGAGATACGTCTCTACCAAAGGAGACGTAATGCACTCCTTCCCTCTGCTAGCCTGCAGGTGACCCTTGAGCAGGTCGTAGCACCTGCTTAGCACTCCCCCATTCAAGGTCATGTGAAGCCATGGAACTCGGTGGTGGATGGTTGTATGAGCAACCAATGCAGATCACAAGTCCAAGTTATGCGACCACTGGTTATGCAGCCATTGATGCCAAGCAGACAATTCCTGAAGCGTGTTATGGCTGAAGAGTATCGATTCTCTTGTAACATCTCTTCTCAGAAGAAGGCAATGGCAAACCACCCTGTAGAAAAATTTGCCAAATACAATCCTGGTCATGAGATAATGATCACCCAAATCATGTGAACTGGCAAATAATGATGATGATGATGATAATTCCGCTTACCATTCTTCAGCAAGAGAACCCCTTACCTGAATGCATCAACACAACCATTTCTTGGTTCAACTGTTGAAGCACTTCTAAAAGTATTTTTGATCCTGTTATTTTTTTTAACCAATAACCAGTTTTCAAATGGTTCAGAAGCATTTAGAATGTATTTGGGGATGTGTTTTAGTTAACTGAGTTTGTTTCCCATTTTGTGGGCTTGCAGTTCTGTTGGTTGTCCCATGTAATGTCTGTGGGAGAGCAGCAAGCACATAGACAAGTTGGGCAATGGCTCTTAACTGTTTCTGCAATTTCCTACCAGGAAATTCACCTGAAAGACTTCAGCAGTGAGCCAGCATTTCTCACTAATGACTATACTCAGTTAATAAGCTTCAAATATGTTGCAGTTGCTTCTGGATTCCTTTGCCCCATTGGGCTCTGTCCCAATAAACCATCTCTTCCCCACTCCACTCCCCACCAGTCTGTGCTTTACAATGTCACTTTGCGTCTCGATTTATAAAATTAATGATCCAGCATGTTACATGACAGAGAAAGATCCTTATTGAATTATCTTTAGCATTTACTGGATACGGCTTGTCAAGTATAATCCTTCTCATTATCAAGATGACGTTCAAGATTCAAGATTGTTTAATGCCATTTCCAATACACAAGGGTAATGGAGAATGAATTAATTATGAGAAAGCCAAATACCAGGAGCTGGTAGAGCAGTGCCAGAGACAGGGGTGAAAGGCAAGAAGCGAGCCTTTGGAGTGGGCCGACTGCTCACTCTGCAGAACCTACTCTATCCTTGGAATTAAAGAAAAGAGCCATCAGGACCGTCACAGAGGCTGCTAAGAGAGCCTCCAGATGGCTATGAATCAAGAGAGGTGTGACCCATCGACCGATGTTGCTGGGACGGGAGCTGGGGCCTGATCGACTTTGGCTGGGTCACCTGAGCGAGGGCAGATGATGTTGAAAGTCTCGGAACACCCGACGACCACAGGTTGCATTGCTGATGATGTGTACCAGTGCATCCTGGGATGTATCTCAGCATTATAACTCTGGATCTGACGCAGCACAAAAAAAAACACAATGCAATAAATATAAATACATAAAATAGCTTATATACATAGATTGATTGGTTGCTTGTTTATGAAATTAGGCTAAGGCACAGGAGGAGTGTCTGTACATAAGGTGACTCTGACATGACCAACAGGTTCAAGAACAGTTACTACCCCTCAACCATCAGGCTCTTGAATAAAAGGGTATAACGACAGTCAGTTGCCCCATTATTGAAATGTTCTTACAACCAATGAACTCACACTAAGGAATATTTATCTCATTATCTCATGTTCTTGTTCTTTATTGCTATTTATTTATATCTGCATTTGCACAGTTTGTTGTCTTCTGTACTCTGGCTGATCTTTCATTGATCCTGTTATAGTTATTATTCTATAGATTTGCTGAATATGCCCACAAGAAAACGAATCACAGGGTTGTATACGGAGACATATATGTACTTTGATAATAAAATTTACTTTGAAGTTTGAACTTCAAACCTTAAATGATAAATTAGTGGTGCTGGGTTAGTGGGTGGAGGTGTTGATCAGCCTTACAGCATCATCTCATTCAGTTCACAGAGTTATAGAGTAATACAGATCAGAAACAGGCCCAGTTCATCCAAACCAACCAAGATGCCAAACTCAGCGAGACTCATTTGCACACCTTACAGAGTCATAAGGTTTTACAGCACAGAAAAAGCTTGCTACTAGAAATGTGAAATAAAAACAGAAAATCATGGAAAAACTTGGAAAGTCAGGAAGTATCTGTGGAAAAAGAAATTGGGACCTTGTCATCAGTAAGTTGATGGTTACAATTGCAAGCATAAACATGAAAAAATTAGCAGACGCTAAAAATCCAAAGCAAAACATGCAAAATGCTGGAGGAACTCAGCAGGTCAGGTAGCATCTATGCCAATGAATAAACAGTCAATGTTTTGGGCTGAGACCCTTCATCAGGACTGGAAAAAAGATGAGAAGTCAGAGCAAGAAGGTGGGGAAGGTGGCAAGTGCTTTTTTTCAGCCACACAATACAAATGGTGGGGTAAAGGGCGTGAAACATTAACTGTTTCTCTTTACAGCATTGTCTGTTTCTGTCTCATGGTCAATATTAACATCTTCCAGTTATGTATTAGAAAGATGTTGCTATATCTAAGAAGCAGAATAAACACTGATGCTCACTGGTAAAATCCTCTCTCCAAAAACGTGTTCAAGACCTTATATTATAGAGTATCTGAAAGAGCACTTTGATGAATCTCTTTTATCTCGGAAATTTTCTCATTTGATTTTTTAAACTTTATACACACCTTCATTTAAGGGGGCAAGGGATTATGTTTGGTACCCGTTTCTCTGTTATGTCCAGTGCAATCGCAACTTCACACATTCCTTGTATTCGCTTACGAAATACCAGGAAGCCATTTGACCTACAGAGCAATCCCATCATTCTCATTCCTCTACTTATTTACCTGTAATCTATTCATTCTCACAACTGTATCAAATCCACCCCAACTCTCCTATCACTCACCCACACTGGGGGTAATTTACAGTGGCCAATTAAGCTTCAAATTGCATGTTCTTTGGGATCCGAGAAGAAACGAAAGCATCTGAGAGAAACCCACCCGATCACAGGGAGAGCATGCAAACTCCACAGAGGCCAGAGCTGAACCTGGTCACTGGGACAGAGAGGTGGTAACACTATAAGATGCTGTACACTGCTACACCCTTGTGGAAGCTGAACAGTGCTATGATCATGTTATTTTTCTAATATTTCTATAAATGACTTTTCTCCCACTTTTAATGAGTAGCAAACTGTGCAGGGCGGGTCACAAGAAGCAGGAACATAACATTACAAGCATCCCATTACATCATGGATATTTTATTGATGAAATCTAAGCTACTGTAAGTGTGCTTTAAGTCTCAGTTAATGAAGTTCTGGTATGTTAGCTAAATTATAAATGTGCTCTCTTTCTGTAGATACAAAACTGGCAAGCTATTGTGTCCTGCTGGTTCTTAGAAGCAAGAAAGCCTGCAGATATGACTGGGACTGTTTAAGAAAATCAGCTATCACGTCTTGTTAAAGACCTTCAGTGCTGCCTCGGGTTACTGTCAGGAATGTGAGTTCTATCATTTTAAAACCACTAAATTCAATTGGTCTTAGAATTTCCTGGAAGTTGTACAACTACCGAGCTCTCTCTTTCCAAGCAAATTTGCATGCAGGCCAATAAAATGGGTTTCACATAGGAATTCAGAGATTTTCTCATTTCTAGTAGATAAATCTGCAATATGTATCAACTCATTAATGTAGCTTTGCCCATACAAGTGAATTAAGTTTACCGCATTTATTCCCTCTCTGAATGAGTTATTGTTCCTTTCCGCACCTTGTGTCACATTGGACAGCAAGCTTGACATTCTTTTTTAGCATTCGTCTGTATTTTACAAGGCTGAGTTGCTAGTTCGATGCTAGCAATGGGAAGTGTGTGAGGAGCCAGCCAGATTCGAACTCAGGACCACTTGCCTCAAAGTCTGGTGGTGATGCCTCTATACCACTGGCCGCCTTAGTGGGTATATGTTATTGGCCAAATATAGACACAGAAAACCCACATTAGTTTCATGGCATTTTTAAAGAAAATTTTCAGATTTGTTTCAATTGCTTTTTACAGTTATCTGAAGCTGTTGAGAAACGGAAGACTTATATAATTTTTGAAAATATTATGTTCGAGTCCAAAGTCCCAATTCCTCCTAACATCTGTGTTCATTGGCCTAGACGGACTTCCAGTCTACTATTGCCACAAATTTTAATTTCTTCTTTTTGCGCCCTTCCAAAGTCTTGTCCCTCTCATCCTGTGCAACAGGCTCTAGCAGCTCTCCCATTTGGGGACTCTCCTTCACACCCACCCCTTTCATATAGATTCTCCAGCTGCTGTACCCAGTCTGCCTTCATTCGCTGATACTTTGAAATTGCATCCCTCCATCACTCTTTGCTTCATTAACACATTGCATAAGCCTTACCTCAGAGCCAGTATTTAATGAACTGTCTTAGACTCCCTGTAAAGTTCTGGTCTAAAGTTTGTTAGGTCACGTTCCTGTGGACCATCGTGGAGCACTTTATGACTTCAAACACTAGAAAAATTTGCTGATTGCTGCTGTATATTGGTGAATATGTGCTAACAATAGTCCAGCCTTTAACTTATAGCATATTTGATATAATGAGGATATTAAGCAAAGAAGTGGTCATTCAATGCTTTGTTAAGGTTCTGGAATTTTATGATTTCCAGTTATTTAAAGCTCATTTCTACATTTGAAATTGAAAAGAAAAATTCCACCATAAAGCAGCCCAAAACTGGACATGGGTTTGGATGCTCATTTCAGCATGTGTTAAAGCTTAGAAATTCTGGCCCACCATATTCTGGCACACACAATATTAGGATAAGTCAGAGTTAAAGTGTTTTCTGTAGATCGGGAACAATTACATTTGGAGCTTCCAGCTCTCTTCCCTTCTATACTTACCTAAAGAATTGTTGGTGTAATATCTAGAGTATTATAGATACTAGAATAAAATAGATTAGTGCCGATTTCAGTAGCAAATACAAGAATGTTATGCTTATGCATTACCAGCATTGCAGAACAGGCCCAACCCAAAGCTAACAAAATGAAAATACTCTTGGCAAATTTCTTCATTTCTGTTCCTCTTACATGGCATAAAACTTACTGTAGAGATCAGAGTATGAATAAGCTTATTGAGATAATTTATCAACCAATTTAACCCCAATCCATCTCTTTCCTTTGTCACTATCTTTTCCAATATTGTGATATGAGGAAAAGCAACACTTCAAGATAGTTCATTCTGTTAAACACCCAGTGAAGTGAATGAACCTTGATGAGGAGAGCTTTGATAATATATTTTTATTGACCTGTTAAATGTTCAGGTATTTTTACAGAATCAAATGCAGTAACAATGGCTTAAAGTCATTATGGACTGGTGAAAACCTTTCTGACCTGTGACTAATAGGAGGAGACAAAATGCTTCATAACCTTGCATCTAAACTAAGTTGGACTGATCACAAGAACATAAAAGCCTCTTCAATCAAATCAGCTGAAACAGAAATGATGTTTTTAAAGTCCCAGTACAATGTAGTAACAGAGGCCAAAATTGCAAAGGAACTCATCCATCTTAGATAGCTCCAATGTTCATCTTTATACTTAAATGACGAGTGAAAGGTTGAGGGGGGATTTGATCGAGGTATTTAAAATTTTGAGAAGGATAGATAGAGTTGACGTGAATAGGCTGTTTCCATTGAGAGTAGGGGAGATTCAAATGAGAGGATATGATTTGAGAGTTAGGGGGCAGAAGTTTAAGGGAAACATGAGGGGGTATTTCTTTACTCAGAGAGTGATAGCTGTGTGGAATGAGCTTCCTGTAGAAGTAGTAGAGGCCAGTTCAGTTGTGTCATTTAAGGTAAAATTGGATAGATATATGGACAGGAAAGGAGTAGAGGGTTATGGGCTGAGTGCGGGTCGGTGGGACTAGGTGAGATTGAGAGTTCGGCACAGACTAGGAGGGCAGAGATGGCCTGTTTCCGTGCTGTGATTGTTATATGGTTATATGAAAGATTTGGGAAGAACATTTCAGCATTTTTTGGCTATCAATACACCTACTCAGCTTCAGACAATAATTAGAACCTTGGCCCAAACGTGAACATCGTCCGAGGAGAAATAAGAATGAATGCCCTTGAAAAATGATTCATCAAGTATGAATTGAATAAAATCAAAGCAAGTTGGAATCAAAGGAATACTGTAATGGCAAGTTTCATACTTAGTATGATGTTCAGGACATCACAACAGGACTTCTGGCCTGTGTCGTAAGCCAAATGATTTTCCATAATTTTATCAATGACCTTCATTCCACTAAAAGGTTAGGAATGGAGATGTTTAAGCATGTTGCATAGGATGAAAGTCAAGACATTAATGGAATACTATCACTTTTCTACATGAGTGCACCTTAACCATGTTCAGGAAGCTTGAAAGAATTCAAGACATAAAGGTATGGTTGATTGACAACTGTGATTGCAACATTAATCATTCACTTCCTCCACCACTAAAAAAAACATGTCTAAAGTGTGCACTTCATCAGCTCACCAGGATTTATTTGACAGCCTCTTCTCTGACTGCAGTCTCGAACCAGAAGGAGGAAAACAGCAGACAAGTTCAAACACTTTTACCTAGAAGTTACTCCTTAAGTCACATACCATCTTGAAATAACTTTCCAGTGACTTATCATTGCTGCTTCTCAATCTGAGAACTCCTTATCCAACGGGAGTGTGGGAGTTCCATCAATTCATAGAATGTAATGATACAAAAAGGAGCTTCACCACCACTTTCTAAAGCTAGGTTGAGCAATAAAGACATAGGCCATCTAACATCCATATACCATAAAGAGTTCGGGTAGATGGAGCTCGTCAGCCTGGGAAGGCAGTCCATCTAAGAGAGGGAAAACTCTAATTTCAAACCTCTGCTGCCTTGCTGCCATACCCACTCATGGGAAAGGCATAGGGAATAAACCCTGAGGACAAATCCAGAGCTGGGGTCCCTAAGGCAGTCCAACGTTGCCTTCGACCTCGTTCTGGCAACTCCTGCGATGATACTGGTGCCAAGCTGTTATCGGCCCTTACCCTTCCCTTGGACAACATCAGTGGCACAGACAGGGGAGACCCACTGGCTGGGCAACTGCCGGTGTTCCATACAACCCTGCCCAGGCCTGTGCCCTGGAGAGGGCGTAGATCCATGGTCTCGCGAGACTAACAGATGCCACACCACAAAGAGTAAAGAAAAAATGGCTACTATCTTAGAACAATGGCAATGGCTTCAAAGCATATTTACAATGTAGTCACTCCCAGTGTTGAACAACTGCCCCTTCTAAAATGAAGTACTTGCCGGAGGTATATGAATGTTATTCTATTTGAAACAAGAAGGGTAGCACAGTTGTATAGTAGTGTAGCACAACACTTTACAGTAGCAATGACCTAGGGTCAGTTCCCGCCACTGCTTGTAAGGAGTTTGTATCTTCCCTCCATGACCTCGTGATCTGGTTTCTTCCCACGGTCCAAGGTAGTACCGGTTGGTAGGTTGTAAACTGCCCTGTGATTAGGCTAGGATTAAATCGAGGTTGTGCTGGGTGGCCTGGCTCACAGAAGAGCCTATCTGCACTGTATCTCAAAAAAAAAAGAATTTTTCTGCCACAGAGTAATTCCGAGTCAGGAAATATTCTCTTGTCCTGTTTCCATCTCTTTTTTCTAGTCGAGGCGTAGGATAAATCACTGAGTGAGATAAGCTTTCACCCTTTGCAATGAGTTGTTTATTACAGACGCTGTCTCCCTTTCAGTTGTTTTGATAAGCTGAACCTGCAGTCCACCAACACTTTTGATCTTTCAATTAATTAATGTATCCTTTCTTTCAATCTCAACTGTTTTCAACCAATCCGTAACTTCTCTTCAGTTGTCAGTTCTCCTGGTTTACAGTTTTCAAAGTAAACTTCATTGTGATTTTGCCTGCATTCATCCCTTAACTGCTCTGCCCTTGTTTCAAAACCTCCTTTTGTTGCTCACACGTTAAAATTATACTGTCTTTGAATATTCTTTAATATATTCCTCTCATGTTTTTATTTTGCCTCCCTGTGTGTTTGCTTAGTCATTTTGTTAAATTTATAATTTTAGCATGTGGTGAACTACATATACCTGTCTGGACACGCCCCCTGCTGACTGCTCCTGTGGCTCCTCCCACAGACCCCGGTATAAAGGCGATTGAGGCCTGAGCCCGGCCCTCAGTCTCCAGGATGTAGTATGGTGGTCACTTACTGCTTGTTCCTTCTTCCAGTCAATAAAAGTTGATATCTCGCCTTTACGTCTCAGAGTGAGTTATTGATGGTGCATCAAGCATCTTTAATAAAAGCAGAACATGCTGGAATACACTGCAGGTTAGGATACAACTGTTTTGGTTGCGTACCTGGTTTGCTCCAGTCCAGATGGAGTCTCTAATGTGTGGAAGATATATATTAGCGAGTGTTTTAACAGGAGGGCCAAGAATTTTAAAATGAATTAGCTCCTTGCACTGAAGGAAATCATTGAAAATAGCTTTACCAGAAATTGTGAGCACAGATGAAGAGACACAACTGGTGCATGTGAGCTCGATTTCAACATTCAAGAGAAGTTTGGACAGGTACATGGATAGTAGGGGTATGGATGGCTATGGTCTGGTTGCAGATCAGTGGGACTAGACAGTTTAAATGGTTCAGCATGGAGCAGATGGGCCAAATGGCCTGTTTCTGTGTTGAACCTTTCTGTGACTCCATGAGTTTGAGTCCCACCATGGTAAGTGGGCAATTTAAATTAAGATGAACTCAAACTGGAATGAAAAGCTAGCACCAATATTTGTGATTATGAACCTGACATTTTTATACTCCTGGTCTACTCATGATTCCAGACGAACAGCCGTGTTCTTTAACTCTTCGAATTACCTCCGAATAACTTCAAATGGTGCTTTGTGTTTTAGGGTAGTTAGCAATAGGGAATAAAACTGGCCACACCTGTGGTACTGAGCTCTAAAAAGTCTAGGCAATGGCATGTTTGAAGGGTGGATATAGTGTTTGGAATATTTAAAGAGAGAGAAATGGGCAGAAGCAAAGATGCCAAGGGGAGCTGAAAAAAAGACTGAATCTATTAAGGATGAGAGACAGGGCAGTATCCAGGCAAAGAGTGAAAAGAAGGTAAAAGCTTGTTCAGTGAGAATCATGAGATGGACCTTGGGGATGGTGGTTCACAATGAGAACTTTCGTTCCAAATCAGGGTTGAAGTGATTTGCTTGAATGAGAAATTGCCCGAGCACCAATGTTAAAATATCCATAAATTCCTCAGGGGCCTCCATTAAGGCAAACCAACACAATCTAAATGTAATCGAATGCAGTCATTCATAAGTTCATACCTATAAATACTGTATCATGCTCATTTATTGTAGATGGAAATAAGTCACCCCTCATATCTCAGGGTGGTTGAGCTGGAGTGGATGAGTTTGTGCTGAGCAGCATTTTAGCGAGGCTGAGTAGATTTATCTCAAACAAGTTGATTGGGACGGAAAGAAAGAAAAATCCAATTATTCATTATTTTGGCCACTTAAAAATATATAGGACAAAAGTAACCAGTCACACATAAAGAGAATGGTAATGAATGCTGACCACATGATATAAGGCCATGATAATAAACCTGGTTCTGATTCAGAATTTGAAGAATCCACTCCACCAAGTTTATTTTCCAGAAACTTTCTGAACCTCAGTTAGCAGCCCAACACCTCATTAGAATGTTTAAACTTTGCATGTAAGTCCTGACGTGATGTGTCAATGGGTCATTCCACAATAAAAGGCATCATTACTCTGCTTATTTTGGCTAAGAACAAAAGAAACCTTAAGTAGGGATAGAAAATGAATAAGAATTCCTTAATTTTTGGACAGTTCAGACAAAACAAAAGAACTTTTTGGAATCAACAGGTTACTTACCAGAAGCCAGCACAAGTACTAACAGGATTAGGGTTGTCATGCTGATATTGTGGTTGTGTTTTCCTGTTGATGTTTTAACATGAAGCATTCAATTACAATTCAAATGGTGTTTTTATTTCAAAGTGGATTCCTAATGTAACAAAGTGCATTATTCATTTGGTCAGTTGGATTGTTACATCACAGATCCCAGACAAGTCAATGAATTTGACACAGCATGACTGACAGGAGAATTATCCAATCAACTTGTTTTGTTGTTGTTCCTCTCCACGCCTTGTGGCGAATCAGGTGGTAACCTTGGCGTTTTTTTAAGCATTTGTCTGTATTTTATGAGGCTGAGTTGCTAGCTTGATGCTCAACTCAGCAAGGATGGAAAGTTTGCAAGGAGCCAGATGGATTTGAACCCGGGACCACTCACCTCGAAGTCCGGTGATGACGCCACTACACTACCAGCCAGCCAATTAACATGTTTGACATAATAAAAATCCCATCATGATCACCATTACAAATATATTTGTAGGAATTAAAAGCAATTATAAAGAATATAATTTCAATACTAATCTCACCAGCACAGAATTATTCCTGAATCACAGAAATTCATTTTGTTCTCACTATGTCCTTTCTGCTGCCATTTCTCTTAACAGTCTACAAGGTGAAATGTCTTACCACATGGAGGAGTTGAAATGATTAAAATAATGCACTTAATGGGAAGGTAAATAAATATGAATAAAGAAGGATGGGAGGAGACTAGTTTGGGCCAAGACTATTCTGTCCTTCATCCTTTTCTTCCCTTTTTTTGCAAAATTTCAATGTCTCACAAGTGCCAAAGCCTTCAGCAAACCAGATGAGGCAACGTACACTTTTACCATTGGAAATCAGCCGTTTTATATTCAGCTCAGAGACTGAGACATTTGGGAGCTTGTCATCGTTGGATGGTGAGGTCGGGATGATGGGAAAAGGGTGCATTTCCAGGAAGAAGCAATATTAGATAGTTGGAAGGGATAAAAATAACAATACGAGCAATTGGAGAATAAGAAGGAAAGCGATACTCACAGTGACTTTTGGGTGGTAAGGATTATGTTGAAGACTGGTGGAAATTACAATTATAGGTCATTGGGAGGAAGTAAAGATATTGGACATTAGATCCAGATATCTGGGGGCAATGTGTAAACTCTTTTGGATGACTGGTGGATTGGTGAAGAGATTTGAGGGTCAAGGCTTTGGAATTTGGTGTCACGGGCTGGCAGATGGAAAGGTGTCCAGGTCTTGGAAGGAGGATTGTGCACCATAGATTAGAAGACCTGGATCTTGGGCTTAGTGAACTGTGGAATATCAATTGGAGATATGGCAGAAGGAAGGGATCAATATCTGAGCGTAAGTGGCAGAGATGGGCCTGTAACATAAAGTTAGTTTACAGAATTGCCAGGCAGTAATCCAAGTCTGGTACACCTTCGTGGAAAGCCCGCTTTGCATGGGTGCTCTCATTGTGTGGCATTCTCAGGGCACAGTGGTCTAAGCTTTGATCAGCCTATGCATCCCAGTTGTGGAAGGTGAGCACAGGTGCAAAGCTGACTCTTCCTCAGAGTACTGTCAAATTTATGCACTGACACCAAATGACTGGGAAGTGGCCACTGCTGCATTTCACTCTTGCATAAGCTAAAGGAACAGTCAGCTCCCCTCCTCATTCCTCATCTGATGCCGTTCTGTTCTCACCAGGTTTTCTCTCACAACTTCCAAGGTACTTGAGAAACCCAACATTTGCAGTTAACTTCCTTGTGCTCCAGTGATGTTCCTTCTTGTAATAATTGTTCATAATTTCTGTTTTTCATCTGGAAGCTGTGATCTGCCTCTTCTGTGAGATGCTGGGGTGATGCTGCTTCAATTACTTTCCTCGGTGCACCTGAGCACACATGTAATTATGCATATGACAATTAAGTCAATTTTTAACTTGACTTTGACTTTCTTAATCAATGATGTAGCATTTCTAATACTAACTTGCAAGCCGTGCTAGGTTAGCTCTCATTACAGGATGCATTCAAGTTAACTGATTGGCAGACAGTTCCTGATCTGGCAAATGCTTTAGCTGTTTTAACCCCTCACCTGTTATGAAGGCCAATCTCTCTGGGGTTAAAATGCCTGTGTAACTTCCTCCTTCCTATATTTGCCCTTACTCCCTAAAGGGTATAGCTTCATTCCTGAATGCTTTTGGGTCCTGATGAAAATGGCACCTCTCTATGGATGAATCTAGACAATGTGTACGAGATGAGTCATACAAGTGGAAAGCAAATCACTTACCCACTTACGGTAATTGTATTCAACCGTTCATAATACAAACCAAAGTGGACAGTTGAAAAATTAGTAAAGGTGGAAGCTGCATTAGTTCTCATGATGCAACTCATCCAGTTTTCACCAGGATTAAGCTAATTGAGATCAGGATTAATCACGAGGCTCCTTGACTTTTGTGCTCAACATCACAAGCAGTGCATTCCCAATGGAAAGAGCTTGCATGAGGTCATGTGGTGGTCTAATATGTGATTTAGACAGCTGCAGCTGAGAACCCGGACGACACCTCAGTGAAATTCTGAGTGGATTCTCATGCTTGAAGGTGATGCTGCGTTGCGAGGCATTGAGCTGATACCCAATCTTTCCGCTGAGGTATACATAACCTGAACCCAGCATCTAGTCAGGAAGTGAAGCTCCAGTTGTGTGACTGTGAGAGACCTTCACCATCACTAAAGCATATTAACTATCTAAATTATTTGTTGTCCTTTTTCCACGAGGTCTCAGCAAGTGGCTCTCGTGACTCTAACATTACAGCATCAATTGTATTTCGAAGTATGATATCGTCTGTAAAAATTACTTCTCTTGTTAAAGTCTGAATTTGATTCACCTTGATCACTTTTAGAGACCATAAGGCCACTCAGCCCATTGAGTCTGTTGCACCATTCCATCATGGCTGATTTATTATCCTGCTCAACCCCATCTCCCCTTGACACCCTTACTAATCGAGAACCTATCAAACTCCACTTTTAATATACCCAATGACTTGGGTCCACAGCCATCCAGTGGCAATGAATTCCACAGATTCACTACCTCTAGCTAAAGAAATTCCCCTTCATCTCTGTTCTAAGTGGACATCATTCTATTCTGCTGCTGTGCTCTTTGGTCATTTTGGTCTCATCCTGACCTTCACAACACTTACATTCTCATTACTTCCTTGCTTGGTCTCTCAGCTTTCCTCATCTGCAAAACCTTGGGCTCTAACTTGTATCAGCACAGTTGGGCCTCTTAGACCCCAGCCTGGCCTCTTGACTTGCATCCAGAATAATGTTGCACTCCTCTGAGCCATCAAATTCCAGATCCCACTTCTCAAAATCCTCTTGCATCATTTCTACTTAAACCAAAGCTTCTTCTGCGTGAGCCATGACATTCATATTTTCAAACTCAAATATTTAAGGGTTGAAATTATGCCAATATAAAAGGATTATGAGTTAATAATTAAACAATCATAAAATAGCACAATATTTAAAATTAATCAAGTTAATTATTAGATTTTATTCTTTTAAATGAGGACTTGTTTTGAGGACTTGTTCATCTGTAACCTAAACAAAATGATATTGGGCACCACATATTGATCATATTGGCACAATAAATAGTCCAATGTGAATGCTAAAAAGTTTAAATGATGCTGACAGATTGCTGGCTTTATGTTTCTTCGAATTTAGATTAACGAGGAACTGAACTGCAGAAAGTGAGATGATTAACATGTTAGATAGGATAGGAAAAGAGAAATTATTCCCTCTAGAGCAGGGGTCCCCAACCTGGGGCCCACGGACCCCTCAGTTAATAACAGGGTCCATGGAATAATAGGGGCGGCTCAGTAGCATAGTAGTCAGCACAATGTTTTACAGTGCAGACGACCAGGGTTCAATTCCCACCACTGCCCATAAAGAGTTTGTATGTTCTTCCCCTTTCCCTTGAGTCTTCCAGTTTCTTCTCAAGTCCAAGGACGTACCAGATGGTAGGTTAATTGGTCATTGTAAATTGTCCCGTGATTGGGCTAGGATTAAATTGTGGGCTTGCTAGGCTGCGAGGCTCAAAGGGCTGGAAGAGCCTATTCCGTGCTGTCTCTCAGTAAATAAATATGTTAGGAAGATATAACCTATAGATTAGGGGAAGAAAAGCAACACTTCTTCACAAAAGGGAAAAATTAGAAACCCTGTCTCGACAAACCTCTGAAGGTGGGTCTAGAACTGGTAGAATGTTCAAATAAAACATATTAAACATTATGGAATTAATTAACCAAACAAAGTTAATTAAGAACAAGAGAAAATCTTCAGATGTTGTAAATCCAAGAAATACACACATAAAATGCTGGAGGAACTCAGCAGGCCATGCAGCATCTATGGAAAATGGTACCATCGACTTTTCGGGCCGAGACCCTCAACTGAGATAATCTTTGAACAGTCAAGGGGATGGATCTGACACTTGGTTTCTTCAAGCAGTGTACCATTAGGTAATGATGTTGTTGTATTTTCAAAGGCAAGAAACTTAGAGGAAGAAGTTAAGTCTGAAGGCAGCACCTTTAACGTATTCAAAGTAGAACACTGGATTTCATCGCACCATGACTTTATGCACTTTGGATCTTAGAATGAACTATTGAGAAATGGTCATGCACAGTTTAAGCTGTGTAATGGCTAAGTTACCAGAAAAGCTGCCAGAGTTCTGGACCATTGATTAAGAGGTATGAGTTTGAGTCCCATCACGGCAGATGGGGAATTTAAATTCAAGTAATTAAATAAATCTGGAATTAATGAAACATTAATCATGGAACCACTCGATTATTATATTAAAAAAATCTGGGTTTCTAACATCTAGGGGATGGAATCTGCCATGTATACCTGCTCTGGCATATAAGTAAATCTGAGGCTACCAATATAATTTGGAGTCATCTACCTCCTCAGTTCAAGGGCAATAAAGCATTGAGAATAAATGTCAACAATGTTATATCCTGTGAATGAACAATGAATAAAACACTGTATTCTGATTGTGGCAAGGTGAGAGTAGAAAGTTTGTGGTGGAGAAGTTGAAGGTTAAGGCCAATGATATTTGGAAAGTTATAAAGGTGGAACTGGAAGACTAATGTGTGCTTCTTGATAGACAGTACTGTAACTTCAGAAACTAGTGTAACAACAAGACAAGATAGAGAGGCAATACATAAGAAAAATACTCCTGATTTCTCAAATCAGAATCAAATGGCATGGAACTATCACAGACCAGGCACATTTTCTAAGAAGGTGGTGCCCTTGGGAGATGCTGGGTATTTCAGTAAGGTACTTTTTGCCTTCCAAAATCAAAGACAAAGTCGAGTTTATTAAAGATACAAAATTTGCTTTATTCATCATATGGCCTTTGAAACATGCAGTAAAATGCATCATTTGCTTCAAATCATATCAGTGAGGATTGTGCTGGGCAGCCGGCAGTGTCATCCCACTTCTGGGCACCAACATAGCAAGGCCTCAACTCACTTATCATAACTATGAGTCTTTGGAATGTGGGAGGAAACTAGAACACCCGCAGGAAACCCATGCGATCACGGGGAGAACTATGGACAGCAGCAGGAATGAAACCCTAAATTTCCGATCACTGCTGCTGTCCACACTGCTCCAGTGGGCCACTACCTGTACCATATGTATATGTATTCATTAGGGCATTGGAAAACTTGCAACAGTAGCCATGGGCACATAGCATCAGATATGCAGCAATCTACAGAACTGTTTGTCGAAATTATACAATGCTTCATTGAAATGGCATTAGTTTAGATGTTAATAGTTATTTGGTAGATCAACAAAGAAAACCAAAAATAAACAGGGTATATAGATCACACCCCTGTACCACTTAAACCAATTAAATGAAACCTTTTCCACTGGCTTCATGTTGCTAGAAATACAACCTAATCCTCCTGCCTGCTTGCTGTAGAACTTTGAAATCCTGCAGAATCAACAGAAGCTAAACCTTGATGGAGTGGGACTGACACATTGTATTCAGCCCAAGTCGCTTTGAAATGGATTCAAATTTAATTTTTAATCCAATGCATCAGATGTATTTGAAGTGATTTTTTAGTAATGAAATTGCAGATGATTGCGAGGTAGTGCTGATACCACAAGAGTGGAACTAATGAGGACCACTGTAAATAACTCCAGCGAAAAGCAGCTCTTTGGAGTGTGTCACAAGCACGAGGAAATCTGCAAATGCTGGAAATCCAAAGCAACGCACACAAAATGCTGGAGGCATTCAGCAGACCAGGCAGCACCTATGGAAAACAATCTACGTTTCAGTCCGAGTCTCCTCTTCAGGACTGGAATGGAAGGGGATATATCATTGGACAGAGTGAGAAGGTGCAGGCAGGGGAGGAAGAAGCACAAGGTGGCAGGTGATATGTGAAACCAGGAGACGAGGAGGGGGTGAAGTAAAGAGCTGTGAAATTGATTGGCATAAGGGAGAAAGGGCTGGAGAACGGGGAATCTGATAGTAGAGGACTGATATCCATGGAAGAAGGGGAAGGGGGAGGAGCACCAGGGAATGTGATGGGCAGGTAAGGAGATAAGGTGAAAGAGGGAAACAGGAATGGGGAATGGTGAGGGGCGGTGGAGGAGTCATTACCAGAACTTTGAGAAATCAATGCTCATGCCATCAGTTTAGAGGCTACCCAGAAAGAATATAAGGTGTTGCCCCTCCTGTTTGAGCGTGGGCTCATCCTGGCTGTAGAGGAGGCCATGGACTAAGATGTCGGAATGGGAATGGGAAGTAGAATTGAAGTGAGTGGGCTCAGAGTGTGTTCTTAGTACTTTAACTTAAACTAATATCAATTTGTATGTCAGTGTTGTCTGGACAATTACATCAGTATGCTACACGCATGACTTATTCCCATATACCTCCATAAATATGGCACAGCCTCCCTTCTTATAATGTGTTTTCCTTTATCTAGGCACCACTGTTAGAAATTCAGTTTGTTAACAGGTTTTCTTTAAAGCATCAGCTTTCTGATCTTGTGGTCGTTTCTTTGTGACTTAAGTCTCCTCTTCAATGAGTGGTTCTGCATCCGCCCTGAAATAAATACGTCATCGCACATTTCTCCGCTATCTTCTGATATATCACTCAGCTTTAGTTACCAGTCCACAGACTAATAATCCGGAGACGTAAATACAAAGCTCTCCAATCCAAATGTCAAGGCATAACTTATGTATTTTTTAAAAATAATAATATTTAATTTATATTTATATATTTATATTTATTCTATGAATTAATTTTATATTTATAAATTATATTTAATGTAATAATTCTTTAAAATAGAACTAATCCTAGTAATGATGGCAATAATACTAACAGATGGTCGTTTAAAAAAAAAATCCCTAATGTTCCCTAATGTTCTTCAGATGAGAAGAACTCCCACCTTTGCCAGAGAAGTTCTTACTTATTATGAACAATTCACAACTGTGTTCAATCTATATTTCTTATGATTGTTGATTGGTTTACATAGTACCGTTAAGCCCATGTTTCTTCCTGCCATTTGAACTTGAGCCATAATCTTGCAATATCTAGTTCTAACTTGTCTATTCCTCCTTGAGGCATATATAGATTCCCTTCCTGTGTTTCCTTGGTGGGAAATAGTTCACTGTGAAGGACTGAACTGGTCTCTTTGCTCTCATTACAGGCCATTGCTATATGTAATTTCTTCTGACATGTAAAGCCTATATTTGCCTTAAAGGAAGAGGATTGTAATGAATGGCTGCCATTGTGCCAAAACCACAGATTCATGACACTTGCACTCACATATTGAAAAGCCTGCTGAGCGAATGAAGCTTCTTTTGATGGTTGTTGGCTATAAATTATAGTCAAGTTTATTCCTAGTGTTGGACATTTTTGATGCCATTTCCATTGAATTTCTAATTTTGCAAGCTGGTTCAGAAGTAAGGCTCTGTATGTTTAACAACTTGGACTAAATAGATATGTTCATCACTCAGGCTCCATCAGAATCTATCCATAGTTATTCCATTTCAGAATTCACTGAAGTTTAATGCTAAGTGCTTTAATGCTGATACCTAGACACTGACTGTTCCATCATCTGTTTGAGTTCTAATGAGAAAATTGTAGCTATCTTTTTTTGGATTGCTGTGGGTTGAAATAAATATCTAACTTCTGAATTATCTCAGTTCATGGAAGATCTTTGACTCTTTGTGAGCTACAAAATGAGAAAGCATGTGTCGGGTCCAGAGGCAATTTCTGTTTGTAAAACGGCCTTCTTCCATTCTCTTATTGCAATATTTTCTCCAAGTTCAAACTTTATTATCAAAGTTTGTATGCCATGCATGGCCTCAATATTAATTTTCTTTCAGGCAGCCACAGGAAAATAAAAGAAATACAATAGAATCCATGATAAGCTACACATAACAAAGGCACGGTCACTGAAAGTGATTTTACAGTTCAGTGCTGAGACAAGTGAAGCCATCTATGCCAGTCCAGGAGCCCAATGGCCATAGGGCGAGAACTGTTCCTGAACCTGGTAGTGTGAGACCCAAGACTCCTGCATCTCCTGCAAGGGTTTCATCTTCTACAATATTGATTTCCTTTCCTCATGACGTGATCGGTGACTGCACACTCTAAGGATGCCTATTTATCCCGCTTACATATGAATCACCTTTGGCATCCCATTTCCCATATAAACAGTGATGCTGCAAACCGCTCTGCACCACTACTAATTCTCCTGCAGTATAACTGTGCAGTGCTGACTGCAAAACAGGTGAACCGACTAACCATGTTCCCTCAAGCTTAGAACTTCAGCTTTACTTGTTGGCAAGCTCAGAACTCAAGTTCCCACTGTGCTTTATATTTTTGCTTAGAAATATCTCCATTGATAGTTATGATGAATGGTGAGATGCCATGAACGCCACAATAAGAAATGCTCTAAATAACCCATGGAGATCATGAGAAAATACATTAATATGTTTATTGCATAAGTACAGCAAGTAGTTTATATCATATATATGATTACACAATTATGACACACATTCATAATGCATTCATGTTTGTGCATAAAATATGCCATAAAAGTTATATCAATTACATCAGGAAAATAAAATGTTTGTTTTTTTGCATGTAGCATATTGATGCAGCTATTAAGAAGGTAAGATGGCTATATTCCATTAGGATTTTGAGGAGATTTGGCTTGTCAACTAAAACACTCAAAAACTCCTACAAGGGTACCATCGAGAGCCTTCTGACCGGCTGCATCACTGTCCGGTATGAGGGGGGGGGGGTGCTTCTGCACAAGCTCGAAGTAAGTTGCAGAAACTTGTAAAGTTAGTCAGCTCCATCATGGGCAGTATCCAAAACATCTTCAAGGAGTGGTGCCTTAGGAAGGTGGCATTCATCATTAAGGATCCCCTCAACACAGGACATGCCCTCTTCTCATTGTTACTGTGGGGAAGGAGGTACAGAAGCCTGAAGGCACACACTCAGCAATTCAGCAACAGCTTCTTCCTCTCTGCCATCCAATTTCTAAATGAACACTGAACCCTTGAACATTACCTCACTACTTTTTATTTTTGTTTTTTGTACAACTTATTTTAACTTAGCTATTCAATAGACTTATATATAGTTAATGTAACTCAGCTTTTCTTCTCTATATTTATTTATTTATCATGTATTTCATTGTACTGCTGACGTAAAGTTAACAAATTTCACAACATATGCCGATGATATTAAATCTGTTTCTGATTCTGAAGCCAGAGAATTTACAATTAGTTTATATAGGTCATATATTAATCCTCAGGGAGACTGGCCAAAAAACCACTAAAAGAATAAACTAGGCCAAAAAAAAATCTTGCAATAAACCGGCAATAAATCTTTCAGCTCACCTTGTTTACTTTTCAAGTATTTCAAGTTCCAAGCAGATTTAAGTATGCTTAGTATGTTTAGGAGTCCAAGTACTTTATACATATGGTTAGCAATAAACAATTCTTTCTGAAATTGGTCAGACAGGCATACTTGCTGTCTTAAATAAGTCATTGTGATTTTATTTATGCACCTCTGCATTGTTTAATGTAATCTTTTGTCTAGAAGAACAAGGAGGCTTGGCCATAGAAACTATCCACAGAACTATTCCTGGAAAAACAAAGGACACAGCTTGAAGGAAGCTATTTGACTCACTGTGTCTATATTGGCACATTGCTCTGCAAATTATCCAATTCCATTTTGAAAGTTATTAGTAAATCTGCTCCTTCCACCCTTCATCCCATATAACAACTCTTTGTCCCCATAACTAACTCTCTTTAATTCGCCTCATGCTGATCTATTAGCAATCTTCATATTTGTTTCTGACACTCATCACCAGGCATAGTTTCCCCTTACATGCTGCTTGAATACCTTTCATGATTTAAAACACATATAAAAAACTCTCTTTAATGTTTTTAGCCTCATAATAACAACCACAGGGTTGGCAGCATTTCTTCATAACTGTAGACTTATATTGTTACATTCCTGACACTGCACTAGTAGTTTTTCTCTACATTCTTGTAAGAGTTCGATATCTCCCTCTTTCCTGATTTTATATCGTAGTTTCCAGTATTTTTCACAAATCATGCTGACACCTTCAGTTTTTTACAGCTATTTACTGCTATGTAATTGGTGAATTTTATTCTTCCTTATTGTTTACTATTTTTTAAAGTGTCATCTTCAAACTTTGGAAACGTGCTTTGCATACGTTAGTGCAAGACTGGCTCAAAAACTAACCTGAAGGACTCACCTCAGCATACTTCCTAACAGTCCCACAACCAAAATGCTGGAGGAACTCAGCAGGCCAGGCAGCATCTGTGGAGAGGAATAAAGCAGTCAGCGTATCAGACCGAGGCTCTTCAACAGTCCTGACGAAGGGTCTCAACCCAAAATGTCGCCTATACTCTTTTCCATGGATGCTGCCTGGCCTGCTGAGTTCCTCCAGTATTTTGTGTGTGTTGCTTGGATTTCCAGCATCTGCAGATTTTCCCTTGTTCATAACGGACTCTTCACCATCGCTCTGCACATTCTTCCTCAGTCAACTTTCCATCCATCCTCCAGTGTCCATGTGCTTTCACTTTACTGCAGGATACTTGCAGTACCTCATTTAACATATTTGAAATTCTGTACACACATCAACAGCACAGCTGCCATTATCCTTATGTTATCTCATAAAACAAATTAGTTAAGTTATTCAGTTATTTTAATGAACCATGATGGTTCTCATTCATCAACCTGTTTTTTCAAGCAGCAGTTCATTTTGTCACCGATTATTGGCTTCAAGTCCTTCTCTACCATCATAGATGTAGTGAAGGCATCCCTTATGATCAGCAGGAATTGCATCAGCTACACTGCTTTTTATTTCACTACCTAATACATTCCTGCAAGATAATCAAGATAACTTGCTTTCTCACTTATGCATTCAAAAACAGGGAAAAAAATTTGAAAGCTGCTAGTTTTTACAAAAGCATCTGAGTGTCACAGCCAGAGATGTCATTACATTGGAATTAAGATTTCAATTGATCTATGACTGTAACAAATATTAACCAGTTGTTCCAAATTTGGTGCCTCCACATTAAAGCAGTATTTAAGCACGTATCCGCACAGGGATTCCCAACCTGGGGTCCATGGACCCTTTGCTTAAACAGTATTGGTCTAGGGCAATGGTCCCGAACCTCCAGGCCGCAAAACTTGCAGGGGTGCAGAGGTAGCCAGAGCACACCCAGCACATCTTTAAAAAAAAAGCCATAAATCTCGGCCCAGATCAGAGGCGATTGCCTCTGATCTCCTCCTACCTGGGCCGATGTTTACGTGCCAGGCGGCACCTAATTAATTAGCTTGTTTATTTTGGCTTTTCTCTTAAAGATGTGCTGGGTGTGTTCCGGCTACCGCTGCACCCCCTGCATGCTTCACGGCCCGGAGATTGGGGACAACTGGTCTAGGGCATAAAATAAGGTTTGGAACCTCCGCCCTAAAAAGTTGTACTAAGCCTTAAATAAAGCAACAAACATTCATGCTTTGCAAAGTAAATAATGAGCAATTCCTGAAACTTGGCCATGACTATCCACTCATCTCTTCAAGTAAACACCAGGACTCCTGCCCCACAACATTGGCATCTAGCAATACAGATCCTGAACCACCCCCAGCTCTCATTCCCCACAAGTAATTCCTCTGAAATTCTCTCTTCTATGTTTCTTTCCATTGGCTGCTTCATGCTACCTTTTATGTTTTGATTCACAGTTCACAGTTATTTTTCATTTCTGCAGGAATCCTGAATGCATCTCTAAAAATTTAGGCCACTACTTTTGTGTCTGCAAAGAGCTTGCAAGTGACAGCTGAAAGCTGACGCGCAACTTTTCCTCTTTGACCGCACATTGCATTCATTGCAAAAAATGCAGTCTCTGCAGGTAACATTCTACCATGGAACAGAGCAAATGGTAATGTAGGAAATGCACTGCTTTTTCTATGCAAACCTCAGAAGGCTCCATTTGGGTACATTTTGTTGGACTTGCTGCAGGAGCTTGATAATTAACAAAGTCCCTGCGATCTGGTCATAACCCAAACAGTTCACAAGTTGGGAATGTGGTCCTAAATTGAGCTTCCACGTGGCAGAAGATGCTTGCAGCCCCATAGCGGCCAGGAGATACACTGTATGGCTCTCCCGGATGCTCATTCATATGTACAGTCATAGGTCAGGAGTTTGTAATTTGGGGAAGACTGTATAGCTTTCAGGTCTGACACTTCAGTAGGAGGATCACAATATCACCTGGTCATGCATTTACAGTCAATAACTTCAGTCCAGAGCCCTAGAATTCATAGGTCAAATCAAATCAAATAAAATTCAAGTTTAATTATCATTCAATCATATATGAATATAGCCGAATGAAACAGGGATCCTCTGGGGCCAAGGTGCAAAATGTACACAGCACATTCTAAATAACAAGCCAAAAAAAACGCAGTCACACAAAAAAAACATAGTTCAAGACCCTGAGCGATGTTATTCCTTGCAGATTTTATGCATTCCACAATAAAGTCAGCCTTCTTTCCTCTTCAGTCATTATTCCAGTGGCACCCTTATTCTGCAAAACATTTTTAGCAAATTTAAGCACATCCATCCACCCAAAACATATAAAAAGGGAAGAATCTTTCTTCATTCAACCTGTGACCTAAGTGTAATATGTATACCACAGAAATGTATTATCACTAAGTTACAAATTTCCTGTGCCATCTAGTCTTTGATTCCTTTTTTCTTGGAAAAAAAAGATTGCATGCATCTAGTTGCTATATTTTTGTGAACTATTAAGTTTATTTTAATTGGTTAAGGGCACTTTAAGGTTTGGAATAGAGAAGCATTTATTTGTAAGACTTTGCCCAAGATCCATCATGGAAGTATATGGCGGTAAGTTGATTTTAATAAAACCAAATTTCAGAAGAAATGCACAACACACCAGTCACTTTATCATGCTTTAGTGGATGTAAGGATAAATTCTCCTTTATATTTCTGATGTTCATTTCAGTAGCTCAAATTTAATTGAGACAATTAACAGTTCAGAAATGATAATCAGTAGAAAAGGAGTTGTCTTGCCCACAATTATGTAAAATTTATATAAATTGAATATCCATCACCAATCGTTAATGTTTCATGCTAAAAAGTGGAACACCTACTCTGACAACATTCCTTAACCTCAGACAGTCACTGCCATTCATCCACTGAAGAGAAATTATGGTGCTGTTTCTGGAAAATGCATGTGTACTCCAAAGGTGCCATGTCATTCTCAAAAAGAATTCAGACCTACTGATTAAAACTAGCATGCCTTCTGTTCCTTGCCATTTTGCCAGACATCAGACATGGAATCGTATCTGCTGTAAGTGGCTGGAAGCTGCATAAACTGTTCTGAATGAAATCATTAAATAATTGGGGTGAATGTCAAGGAGGAACGTTAACACTACAGCGGCTGCCAGAAAACTGTCGGGGTAATCCGAAATGTGAGTTAAGCATCACGCAAAGAGAAATATGACTGAGGCTGGTACTGCCAAAGTTTTTCCTGTCAAATCTGACTTCTCCAGTCTTGAGGAATGGCCAGGAGAACAGGAATGTTATAGAATTACTATGGAACATACTGACATAAGTCAAATGTGACATGAAAACCCTCATTTACTGCATAGGCCATGAATTAGGATCCCTGTATCTTTTTGCTGATTTAATGATGGAAGTAAAAAGCCTTGGGAGGTTCAGTGGTTTATGAAACAGTTACATTTTGTAAAAGGAAATGTTGGAACAAAAAGGACTTGCAAGATCATTCATAAGTGGGATGTCGAGAGAAGGGCAAGCCGTCACGGAGGCCTGGGAGAAAAAGGGAGACAAAGTAAAAAGAAAGCTCTTCTCCCCCTTCATCCTGCTAAGTTTTCACAGATTAAATGTCAGCTTTAAAATCAATATTATATGTACCAAATGAACCTTTCTCAGTCAAGCAGTCATATATTCCAATCCAGGCATTGTGTTCAAATAGCTTCCTGCTTTGAGACAACAGCTTCATAAAACATTATTACTACAGTTGCCATCTGAACACAAGGCTGGTGAATGATCAGAATCAGGTTTAGTATCATCGGCAAATGGCGTAAAATGCATTGTTATGCAGCGGTAGTAGATGTATATACATACATACATATATATAAAATAAGTAGGACTAGAATAGTACTGAGGTAGTGTTCATGGGCTCAATATCTATTCAGAAATCTGATGGGAGAGGGGAAGAAGCTGTTGCTGAATCGTTCAGTGTGTGCCTTCAACTTGATGGCAGCAATGGGAATAAACTATATCCTGGGTGATGGGGGTTCTTAATACTGATGCCAGCTTTTCGAGACATTGTTCCTTCAAGATGTCCTGGATGCTGAGGAGGCTATTGCCCATGATGGAGTTGACTGAGGTTACAAGTTTCTGCAGCTTAGTTCGACCTTGATGATCTTGTTTATGCAAGAACTTACCTTCCTTCCAGAGCCACCATAGAGGCCGTGCAGTATAACCATGTGTCTGAGGATTAACTTTCCTCATCTTTTGTGATGATATTATTAGCGTCAATAGGGAAGTAATTTAATCCCATTTCTGCCCATTTTCAGCATTGAACAACCTGATTGTTCACTTGCCAGGCAGCTGTCACTTTAAGGCGATCTGCTCCTCCACCTATTTCTTATGCTCAAGCGATTTCTCGGATTAGTGCGGGATCAACATGTCTACACTTCACACTTAAGATTCATAATGCTAATGTAATCTCCTGAGCAAACACATAATGCAGTACAACAAGAAATAAATATTGCTGAAGGATTTAACTAACATTGTCATCTTTGTGATATCTACAGAATTAAAGCCCATGTTAAAACACAAGTTGTTAGTACAGACCCTTCAGTCAGGGTGCTATGCCAATTTATATACTGTAAGCACACTCCACAATCAATCTAACCCAGCCCTCCAACGCAGCTTATAATACTCCATTTCTCTTACATCTATATCTAGGAGTCTCTTAAGTGTCCCTATTGTATTAGCCTTTGCCACCACCTGGCAGAGCATTCCAGCACCCACAACTCTGTTTAAAAAAAACTACCTTTGACATCTCCACTAAATTTTCCTCCAATCACCTTCAATGGATGCTCTCTTGTATTAGATTCTGTCTACCGGCTGGCTGTCCACACCCCCAATTCCTCTCATAATCTTATACGTCGCTATCGAGTTGCCCCCTCATCCTCCATCACCCAAAGTGAAATGCCCTAGCTGACTCAAATTTTCCTCAGAAGACATGTTCTCTAATCCAAGCAACATCCTGGTAAATATCCGCTGCACCCTCTCTGAAGCTGTATGCTCCCTTCTTCCTCTTGACTAAATGTTCCAACTCTCTAGCTCGCATTATCGTCACATCTCAGGACTAAGAGTGTAACAGCATGAGCCAAAATCATTCAATTCCACTTCACACACGTTGTAAGATTTCTTCAAATTTCTGTTTCTTTCATCGATGGCAATTATTCACAATTATCAGCTTGCTTTAATTTTCAGATGGGAAGTATGGTTTTCCAACACAAATTAAAAACAGATAGAATTTGGAAATACTTAGCAGGTCATTCGGCATCTTTGATGAGAGGAACAGGGTCAAGGTTTCCAGTCAATGATCTTTTACCAGATTTGCATATTTGCTAATGGAGGAGAATTTTATAATTCCATGCTAATCAACCTTCTAGCCTAAGATGTCAGACAGGGTACTTGAGCTAAAGTTAAACTCTATAATTTTTGTTATATATGAGTACCAAATGTTGACACAGAGCGGACACAATGATCTACCTTAAATTAATCATAAATAACCTCGATGTTTCATAATAATATAGTCAAGGAATCACTTTAAAAAAACAAATTGATTTAAAAAACATTTCTTGCCAAGTATTAAGTAACTGAACCAAAATTTTCCCCAGCTATTTCCTTCAATCAGTTTTAAAATTTTATTTCATATATTGTTATAAAGAGGGACATCAAAATGGTGTATACTTCTTTCCTCTGATGTGAAGGGAACATACCCAAGGTCCAGAGGTGATAGAATCCTGGCATGTCTGCACTCAGTTAAACACGAAGTACTGTTTTTAAAGTTCATTTTCTCTGTTATGACTTCATCTGCTGAAAATAGAAAATGCGGCACACTCCATTTAAGACCCATCACCAAAATGACAAATTCGAGATAAAGGGAGATGATCGCTTCAAGTACTTCTGTAACATACTGAGTAATGTTAGTTGACAAAAGGAAAGGATTATTACACGATCCATTCATCTCATAAAACAACAGGTGTTCTAAAGTTTACCTCATCTGATTATTGACGTACATGTTTTAGCAAGTGTGACTGGCAACTTTTGCCTTTTAAACTTGTTGAAATTTGTAGCAGCAACCGTGTGCTCAAAACTCTTTTTTTAAATGTTGACATGCAGTTCCAGCAAATAATAACAGAGATCAAATAAATTTGCAATAGATTTATCCCAACATTGAAAACATCCGGACCTAGCAACAGACCTAATTGATTGGTTTGTTTCTGCTTTCATGTTGATGGACTGGCAATGAAAAGAATGGCAAGTTAAAGAGAAGATACGAGAGGGTACAGTTGCTGGAGTCTGGAGTCCCTCCAGCAGGTTGTTAACTGCTCCAGATTAAAGACAAGTCACTTTAGTGTACATTAGCACATGGTTAAATTACTGGACTATTCAGTAAATTCTGGAATAAACTAGCTATTCTCAGCAATGTTGACTTATTGAACTGTTGTACCAATCTAAGTGGTTCACAGTTACCTTTTGGGAGAGGAAATGTGTAGTCTTGTTTTACTTTCTTACTTATTGCCTGTTACACCACTGGTTCTTAGGGCAGCAATGAAGGCCTCCCTCCCCCCACCGCATCTGTCCTCTCAGCCACTAGATGTAGAAGGATTTTTCATTGCTGGTTCCATAAGAGTTTTGTTTTACCAGTTAGGGTTGTTAGCCCTGAGCAACCCCCAAATCTGGAAGACCGGTGGCCCACTCTTTGACCTGTTTGGCATGGGCGGCCCTACCAAGAGCCAACAAATAAAGCCCTGACTCCAGCCAACATCGCTCTCCAGGTCATTGAGGGACACAAGCCTCCAAACCCAACAAGATGTTCATGGTCCTCTTGGAGGAGTTTTGACCTTTATGTGGTTCCAAACCGACATAGGTGATTTTTTTGTACTTCCTCCTTTCAGGATCAGATACGGATGGACAATAATTCTTAAATTGGCCAGAACTGTAGAGATCCCATGGGAAAAAAAAGGTAAGTGAGTGTGGGTTTTCACTGACTCGTGAAGACAACTTTGGAGACCAGCATTAACAGCAGTTCCTACTTCAACTCAAGAAATGTCTTAATGGACTTCATGGTCACACAGATGACAATATGCTAATTCAAAGGAAGACCCTCCATGAAGATGACAGTGAAGAGGCACTTGAGCCAGCACGCTCAGCCTGGGGGGGGTGGTGCGGTTGTGGTGACTGAAGATTTCAACTGAACAGAGTGGTCTTGACTACATACATATATAGCTGCGTAGTTGTGTTTTTATTAATATTTTACCTGTGCTTGCATGTGCGAGGACTGTTCTTCAAAGTGCTGATTTGCCTAGCGTGAGTCAGACATCGGGGCGAGGATTGGTCCTCAAAGCCATGGTGTTGTCTAGCAGGTGTTAGGGGCCAGTGGACAGATGATATCAGTGGACTGGGGCTTCTGAACTATAGACATGCATATTCTGTGTTGTTGTATTCTTATTGATATTCTAGATGGGTTTGTTGACTTGTAAATGTGAGGACTGAGCACCAACCTGCAGCATTGCGGTGGGGGGGCCCCTCGCGACTCTTATTATGTAATTGCGACTGTCAGCAGTGTGTCTTTGCACCTTGGCCCCTTGGTAACACTGTCTCATTTGGCTCTAATCATGTGTATTGGTTAAAAGCCAATTAAATTTGAATTGAATTGTATTGAAAAGCTTAGTCAAAAAATAGATTTCAACAATGATTTTAAATCTAAAGTATTCCAAATGTTTGAAATAAAGACAACTGAAGGAATGGCTAGCAACACTGGGCCACAGGGAGGCAGAAATCCACAAGAAATCTCAATTAAATCGTTATAGGGTTCCTGGATGATTATGGGGGTGGAGACGCATATAGTTAGAAAGGTAAAGGTGAGAATAGAGGTGTGGTCAATGGTCGCATAGGTGTTGGATGAGTGGGAGTTGCTGGGGAGTGGGTTATAGAAAGCAGGATTCTGGATTAGCAGTCAGAAGATGGAGGATTTGAGGATATGCAAGTGAACAATGAAATGGTTTTCTGGAAGTGACAAGGACAGAAGTGAATATTTCTACAATGGAAGGGTTGGTGCAGAGATGTGTAACAGGTTAGAGTACTGATGAGAGGAATGTGTGGCTGGGAAGTCTGCTGAGGATCGGATGGGATGCTAAGACTGCAAAGCCTGTAGTTCTGACTGTGAGAGTGGTAGGGGAGTGAATGAAGGGGAAAGAAAAGCAATTAGAGAGGTTTCAGTTGCTTCTATGAAAGGATGACCAGGGTTTTAGGAAACAAGCAGGTAGGAAGGGGTTTGAATATAAAGATGAGGATGGTAGTGTTAGCAGTTATCACAATCATGATGGATAAGTGAAATTTTGTGGGAAATTGGATACAGGAAGCAAGATTCTGGATGATTTCTAGTTCTGGCGGCTGCAATTACCAGCCGCACCACCAACCGGGCATATTAAGGTGTCCGGTAGCCGACCATCCTCCTGATAATCTGGCAAACAACTGAGCTGTTGCATTACACCCGCCTCAATAGATGGAGCTGGATAATTGAATTGTGCCATTCTGCGACAGCCAGAGGGGTGTTCTCTGGAGCTGCTTCATTTATGCCGTATCTTTTTTAAGGAGAGGAATGTTTTCTCTCCCCTGCCATTTACTATGGACTGGCCAGCATTGAATATAAACCCACAGTCAGGAGATGAGTGGTGTCACAAATTTGCTCAGGAAAGACAACAAATGCTACAACAATTATGCAAAATAGGACTGGTAGAGAACAGTGTTAAAGGTTTATTGGAATGTGGGGAGAGTGATCAGGGGAGGAAATGGTTGTTTAGTTTTTTAAGGGCGACAGGACTGGAAAGACGACTTCAGGCAGTCAAGTGAATGGACAATGAGGGACAGTAAATCCTGAAGATGGCAGTAATGCAACAGTGTGGATGCCAACTGCCGTAAAAACTCAAGGAGGAAGAAGAAGAAGAAGAAGAAGAAGAAGAAGAAGAAGAAGAAGAGTGGTGTCACTAGGTTTGAGGAGTATTTATTATACTGTTATAACCAAGTTCTGTTCTGTTTAGCGGAATCAAGTTTGGACTCTAGAACAGTTCTGTTGAGTTTGTAAATGTTTTGGGTAATAAAACCCCTATTTTTTCCACCTTTACCTGCTCTCCCAGTTTTATGCTTACCCTGGTCCTTCACACTAGTGTTTTGGAGAGGAAAATGGATCATAATGGATCTTTGAGGAATCATTATAACAACTTTGAAAGAAGGATGACGATGGCACAGGAGTCTGATCTGTTTAAATTGAGACCAAGTGTACGGTCAAAAGCAGAGTTGAGAGAAGAAATTTCTTGGCATAGAGGGCTACAAAGCTTCAGAGTTTTCTATTTCAGAGAACTGGAGATGCTTAGCCAGACAGCACGTTCAAATCTGAAATTAATAGATCACCAGATATAAAAGATGAACCCTGATCAGAATTCGTATGGGAAAGTGGAACTGAGACACAGAATGAACGATAGAGCAGGTCTTTAAAGGTCCACTCCTGCTTGTGTCTCCTTGTTGTTAAATCAGCTATGTTAGCGGAAACTCATGTGAGAACTTAATTTCTTTTAAACCAAAGGCTAGTTTAGATAAATAGAAAAGGGTGAGGTCTTTCTTTTGGCACAAATTAAAGCACTTCACATTGTGATGACAACCGACTTGCTTCAGAATAAATCACTTAGATTAGTCCCAGATGAAAGTGCTTTTACAATGCTAGACCCAGTCCATATACCTCTGTTTTAATTAATAGTCATCAGCTTCAAGTTTGCACATCAAAGAAATGTCTACTGTGATACTACATTCCAACAATCGGCTGGCAAAAAAAAATCAGAAAACCAAAAGCGCTGCCCTGCCTCTGGAAGAAATTTAAAAGACGAAACTCCAGGCCGTAATTGCCAAATTCCCTGATTGGCCTTGTCAGGTTGCAACAGAACATAAAGAGTTGAAGCCTTTTACTATTGTATAGTCATACCATGTAACAAAGTCTCATTTTAAAATCTGTACGGGTGAACAGCTAATCTTAGAGCATCACATCTGGTGTTATATTGTGATATATTAATAATTTGTTTAAAAAATAAAGAGCTGCCCATCCAAGTTTGCAGGTGACGTGAATTATGAGGGAGTACAATTTGGGTGGATGGGAGCAGGAATGTCAAAGTGATATATTCAGACTAAGTGGGTAAAACTATTGCAGATGGATGCTAACATTTGGAAGGATGAGATCATCCAGTCTGGAACTATGATGAATTGGAATACCTTTTTAAAGCCAGTACATTGAAGAAAGTCAGTCTGGCAAAGTCACTGGAGTCTATGCAGACTGATAGAAAGTTATCAAATAGGGAAATGGAATGTAGTATTTTGTGTCGATGGTCACTGGTCAATAAAGGACAGGAAGTTATGTCAGAGTTATATACAGCTTTGGATGGATTCTATCTGGGGTATACTTTTGGTTTCAGATACCATATCTCAGAGAGTATTTATTGACCGTGAAAGGGATATGATCTATATTAATGATTTTAATGAAGGATTAGGTGCACTGTAGCCAAATGTGCTGGAAGTGCAAAGAAAGGTAGGAAAGCAAGATGTTAAGCGTGCATAGACTACAAAATATTACAGAGAGGTATCATCTAGAAGTTAGGTTAAAATATAAGACATCAAATTTAGTATAAAGAAAAAAAATATTGTTTTAATGTAGCAAATTTGCAGAATGCTGTGAAAGGGCAATCTCATCAGAGGGATGTCTTCACATATAAAATGCAGTAAGTATTAAGAGGGCAAGCAGAATATCAGGTATTGTGGGAGGGATTGATTACAAACTAGTAACTCTTGCTACAACTGTTACATCTTTCCATGCAATAAGACAATGGACAAGGGATGTCAGGTGACTGGGGAGACACTCAATTCATACTTCACTGAACTGAAGCTGCTCGTTCCAAATTGCACCTTCAGGGACTATGGCACAATTGAATGCAGAATTTGAAATGCTAAATGTCTGCTGGGGGAAACAGGCCTAGGCCTAAGCAAAGTGTGTCACATTCTGTAGAATACCAGACTGTTTTCCTGCTCGAAAGTGGACAAGTCATGCAGTCACAGAAAAGCAGAGAAGGAAAGCATAGCGACTGTTGGAAGAGTGTAAATATTATAACATTATGAATAAGTAAAGGAGAAATGCTCAGCTTAAAGAAAGGAATACTTTATTTATTGAAATACAGTACAGAGTAAGCCCTTCCAGCCCTGTGAGCTGCACCGCCCAACTACCCCCTGATTTAACGCCAGCCTAATCACAGGACAATTTACAAAGACCAATTAGCCCGCCAACCAGACTGTAGGAGGAAACCAGAGCAGTCACTGGGAAAACATACAGGGAGCGACGGGAATTGAACCCAGGTCGCTGGTACTGTAAAGCATTGTGCTAACCACTATGCTATTATGCCACCCTATAATCACAAATGACAAAAAGAAGATTCAATTTTCATCTTAGAGCAGAGGGATGAAGACAAGTCACAAGAAGGAGGAAACTAGTGAGGAGACTGTAGTTCACCACATTCAGACCACTACCCCGAACACTCCACGGTATGAACCCTGTACCCACCGAGGTGTATACCCACCTGACACCGTGCACACCAAGACCTACACAGACTCCTCACGACACTCCCATACCGGGAGCCTCGCACACGCATGAGGGATCACCGACGCCTAATGGGCTGACACCTCAAGTCAGGCCGGAACCAGCACAACCACCGTCTCCGGTGCAATCACCACCGGCACCTGTGCAATCACAGCCGGTGCTACGTAGATCGCAGCGACAGATTCAACCACCTGATAGACTTAACCTGTAAATATACTTGTAAGAAACTTCGCCCCATGGGTACTCTCTTTTAAAACAAAGGGGGGGGGGGTGAATGTGGTGAACTACGTATACCTGTCTGGACACGCCCCCCTCCTACTGACTGCTCCTGTGAATCCCCCCACAGACCCCTGTATAAAGGCTATTGGAGGCACTGCTCCTCCCTCAGTCTCCAGGATGTTGTGTGGTGGGCTTTTGCTGCTGACGGTGCTTTTCTCCAGCTAATAAAAGCCTATCTCAACCCACGTCTCCAAGAGTTATTGATGGTGCATCAGAGACAATGCCAGTTCATAATGCTGCAAACTGTATATAGACTACAGACCTCGTGAGACATGGAAAAGATGGTCAGGAGATTAAATTAGTGACAATGAACAGCGGACAGTGAGACAGATGAACAGAGTAGAGGAGTCCAAATAAGCAGTACAGATCATTGTTACCTTGGAAGGGACAATCCCAAATAAACAATAATGCAAAATATAATACCATTCCAAAGAAGTTTGCAAGGGTTTTCAAAGACGTTTGCTTGAAGAGATAAAAACAGCAATAACAATGTATAACCACATTACCATGGAACTGCTAAGAAAATGGAAGGTGAAAGTAAAAAAAAACTGAAACAAAGAAAGAAATCAAAGCAGAGTTGGTTGTGCTTAAAGAAGAGATGTGCCAATCTTGAGGAACGGCCATTTCAAGAGAGCTTGCCAATCACTGCTCTGGCCAGACATGAAAGCGGCAGTGAAGAATTTCAGTCAAAAATGTGTTGTGTGTGATCTAAGAGAAATCTTCACCAGCCAAAACGTCTCATAGATGTTGTGCTGAAGTTTATGTTTATGTTACTGGATTGGAAACTTGTGTTGAATTTCTTATCCAGAAAACAGATTAAATTGCAAAGAATTTAATGTATGCAGACTCATTTGGGTTTTCAAGAACACCAGTTGGGCCTTTTACATGCATTGAGAGTTCAAAATGAGCAAATATGAAAGAAAATATGCAAAAATTTTGGATAATCTCAAAATTAACGAGTAACAGATGAAAGACTATCTAAATAGTGTATGTATTTGCAAGAATAATCATGTCCATGAATGCAAAGGCATGGATCCATTCAGTCCTTTACTTCAGGAAGACTAATAGTATCATCAAGAATGTCTGCCACCCTGGCCATTCCCTTTTCTACCTTCTGGGAGAAGATACAGGTGCTTGAAAACCTAGAGGAGCAGACTGAAAGGCAGCTTCTTCTGCCCTGCCATCAACTTCTGAATCAATCACCTTTTTCACATCCTCTTCCCAGTGGTGCTGCCATGTTCTCAGATAATATATACAGTGGATTCTGGTGTATTGGGACACAACAGAATCTGTACATTTTGGCCCAATTATGCGGCTGCCCCAAATAGCCGAAGTTTCATGGAAACAGCTAAAGAGATATAAAAAGACAAACTATCATTTAACTGAGTAACAAATTACATATTTAAATGAAATACAGAACAAATTAGAACACTATCAATATTTCTACACTACTGTAAAACTGTGTCTTAGTTCGTAATCGTTTTTGATGGAGGAATTAATCCAGTGGTGCATACTTCTGATTGACTGTAAATGAACAAAATCAGTGCAAGAATGTATGTATGATAATGGACTGTCATCGTACATTGCCATTGACAATTGCAGCCTCCAAATCTTCATTTTCATTGCAACATTCAAGATGATTGTTGATACTTTCAAATTCTTCATAGTCCCTAACTTGTTGAAGTAGTAAAATTGTTTCATTTTCACTCCCAGCCAGTTCTGAATGCTCAAAACCACAGACAGCAACATGGTTCTGAACTGTCTTACTGCTTATTTCTCGCCAATTGCCAGTGACAAAAATCACTGCTTTTTAAGCACAAGTACTTCAATTGATTTTATCTGAAAACTGTCCACTCTAAGCATGGTGTGGTGTCTAACAGCCTCACAAGTCTGATGCTAGTTATAAACTGTTTGGCAACAGCCTCCTGCCCCATTTAAGCAGCATAATGTCCCAAATAAACAAAGGCAATCCCAGTCACTTTACCGATCATTTTCTTTTCTTTAAGAGTTGTTCCAAATAAGCAGCTGCCCAATTAACCAAAGGCCCAATTAACAGGAATCCACTGTTCATTAATATATATTATTTCTCAAATATTTAATTACTGTCTATTTTAGCAGTTCATTTTGTGCTTACTCCAGATATGCTCTTACCGTCTTGGCACCATTCTGCTATTTTGTACTCAACCCTGTAGTTATTGTTGTATTTATTATCACCATGCATATCTTGTTTCACATGAGCAAGGAATCTCATTGCACCCTGGTGAACATGACAATAAATTCATCTGAATCTGAATCTGAGAAAGAACAGGAGGCAGTGTAGATGAAAGAATCTAATGTCCTGGCTACGTCTTCTGTTTGTGCGAAGGATGTGGATGTGGTAACAGGGAAAGTTTATTTTCTGTAAAGGTACAGATGGTAGGTAATGCCAAGAATATCCAAGTAGATAATTCCAAACTGTTTCAGCTGGCAATATGAAGCATTTATTCTTTTCCTACTGAAGAATACTTGAGTGAGTGAATCTGGGCAGATCCATGAATATCCATGACTCTTTCAGATGACAATCAATCATATTACCTCCCAATTGACAGACTTTGAAGCAATACCTTAAATTTACTGTCTGCAGATCTGTGAGCAGAAGATTTATGATGGAGAGTGCCATCCATATGAACCTCTGAAGATCATGGTTAAAAAAAAATTATCCATATGGTCAAACCGATGTTTGACCAGTTTAAAAGCTGGGCCAGATTGAAAAGGTCGAATACAAGCCGAATTGAGAGCGTATCGAAGAGGCAGGGCCCAGGTCTGAAAGCGAGGAATGACCTGCAGATTGGCCAATATAAGCAAAGGCCAGATTGAAAACCTTAGGGTGTCAGAGCTGGAAGAGTCTGACGGGCCAGTGTTCATCTCACTGCTTGTAAGGTTTACTCGTCTCTGTGTTAACTGAGGCTGTAGCCTGCAACTAACAGTCTCCTGGACTGGCTGCAGCGGTTGTGAACTCATGTTCATGAATTTCAGTTCTGAGTGTTACTTATTTATTTTTATTGTTTGCATGAGTTGGGTTTTTTCTGCACATTGGGTGTTTGACAATCTTCTTTTTTAACAGGTTTTATTGGGTTCCTTTGTTTTGTGGCTGCCTGTAAGGAGATGAAACTCAAAGCTGTATATACAGTATACATACTTTGATAATAAATGTACTTTGAACTTTGAAAAAATAAAAAAGTGTGGTGTCAGTGTTTCCAAATTCTATACAAACACAGGATCGTGTGGTTTCATTGAAAAGGTGATATGACGTTATTGTTAATCGAGCGATACTTTAGGATATGATAAGGGTAGACTTCTGCAGAGTTGATGAGTTCTCTAAGCTTTGAAATTAAGTTGCATTCCTTTTGAACATGGACACAATGGATGTGTTCATGCTTTGTGTATTATAATAGATAATCCTAGTACCTACTGTACTTGACATTGTGGAAGATCATTCAGGTACTTCCAGTCCATAAGGACAAAGTTAAGTCCTCCCTGGGCAATTACCACTTCAGAAGTCTACCATCAACCATCAACAAAGAGAGGGAAAATGGCATTTATAGTGGTTAAAGGCAACGTTGACTCACCACTAATGTGCACACTGGTCGTCAATTCAGATTTCATTTAAAAGATTTTGCTCCTGAAATTAAACCTGGATCAAAAAGTTGGATTCCAGCGGTACCACAGGAATGAATACCTTCACAGTATTTAACCAGATGCACCTCCAGCATGCCTTCTAAAATTGAAAGAAGTTCAAATCAATGAAAGAACTCGCAAGACGCTTGGGGATGTTGGAGATTAGCTGTTTCATCTTTAGGATAATACCAGTGTTCTGTGCAATTTCCGCCTCTACAGAAAATAAAGAAATCTGTGCCAAAGATGGGAAGCCCATGCAGCAATCAAACATGAGCAAATGTATGAGAAGAAATGGTCTCATCTCACAAGTGCCCGGACAGTGAGCAAGTCCAACAGTGGCCTTTAAGCACCTCTCCATGACCTTCAGTACTATCACTGTCTGACTACCCACCCTCAAAGTTTTGTGGTTACAAAAGCTGACTTGGACCAGCCAAAAAAAAGAGAGTATCTTCAAGACTGAGTCAGTGCCTGGCTATTCTATGGTGACTGACTCATCCCCTGAGTTCATAAAGTCTTTCTCTCATCTGCAAGGTACAGTCAGGAGTGTGACATTTGCCTGGATGACTCAAGAATCTTAGGAGAAAAAAAGAATATAACTTTTAATGTTAATATTACAATTTAAAATGTATTACTAAAATGTTATTATTAAATTATTAATAATTTTATTATTAAAATGTATTTTTCATTTAAAATTAATTTACATGTTGCATTGCAACGATTTTGGAAAGTATCTGCAACAGCATCTGTCTAACTCAGAACCACCAACAACTAGAACGATGTTCACCAAGGTCATGAGGGCACTGCCACATCACTGTCGTCAGAACCGCCTAAACCTCAGAGTTCCCACCTGGTGGAATGCTCAAACATAACCGGAGTTAGGCACTAAATGAGGCAATACCTAGATCCCACGAGTGACTAAAAGTGATGATAGAAGTTCCATGATGGTTTTGTTATTCTTCTCCACACCCTGTGGCACACCAGGCAGCAACCTTGCTGTTTCTTTAGCATCTTGTCTGACACTCAACAGGCATGCAAGGAACCAGTAGGATTCGAACCCAGGACCACTTACCTCGAAGTCCGGTGCTGATGCCAGACTAATGGAGATGGTATGGCAGGACTTCAGTTCAAGTGAATAAAGGGCATCACATTATAAAAGCAATAAATGAAAACATTGCACCATTGGAATATTCTGAAAATATGTGAGAATATATCAAATGATTAATTGCTACATTTTAATTATTGTTCAAATTGCTATTACATTGAATAAAAGACTTTTCTTAAGACAATGCTCTGCACAGTCTTGAACCACACTTCCCATTTAGTCCAATGCACAGATTCTCACTATTATTGAGATAATAGATCACAAAAAATACATACAGGGAGAGGTGAGAAGCAAGATGCAGTTTCATTCTTACAAAATTGTACAAAATCAGCAGAAGTGTAAATTATTCTGAAAAAAAATTGCATCAGGAGGCATGCCTTTCGAATTTTTATCTTGTATGAGAACTTCAGATGCATGGAGTCCCATCAGTTAATCATATCAAATAAGTTAAACAACACCCAAAATCACTTCTGAAGCATTTTTAAAGGTATCAAACTGCTTATGTACTATAAATTAGCAACCTATAGGTACCTAGCATTTGGTGCTAACTGTTTAAGGTGGATATCTTTAAAAATAAATAGACATTGTTGATATTCCTCTTTATAAATAAAGCTTCTGCCTCCATTTAGAGGAAATTCTGTTTCTAGAGCGTTTAACATGCAGTTCGTCTGGGAAGAGAGAGAGAGAAAATGCATTTCACCTTTACTTATATTCCCACTCCACTTTGTTGTGATATACTGTATATCATTTTAATGTTAATTTGTCTGAAAACTGGCACTAAAATCATTAGTTACACCCTGCAATTTTTGTGAAAGTATATTGCAAAAGCAAAAAGTAATTATCAGAGCAAGCACTTTAAATATTAAGCAGTAAGATCTAGATGTATTTATTTATCACAATGGATTTAATTTTCTCAATATACAAAGAGAGTAAATATCCCAGATGAATTGCAATGCAAGTAACAGATCAAAATCACAATCAAATCAGAACACACGGGCATAGTTCAAAGTTCAAGGTATACTTATTACTTAAGTACATATATGTTACTATAAACACATTGAGATTCATTTTCTTGTAGGGATTTACAGGAAAAAATGCAATAGAATTTATGGAAAATTCAACTCAAAAAGATAAAGCTTGACAAACAACCAATGAGCAAAGGAAGAAAAACTGCAAATAAAAGATAAATCTGAAAAAATGAGTTGCAAATATTTCTTTGAAGGTGAATCTGTAGGTCATAGAATCAGTTCAAAGAGTTGCTGATTGAAATTGTAGAGTGATAACTAGTCCTGAATCTGATAAGGCCTCTGTTCCTCCTGCCCAATGATAGCAACAAGAAGAAGCCATGGCCTGGATGGTGGGGGTCTTTGCTGACGGTTGCTGCTTTCTTGTGGCAGCACTCCATGCAAATGCATTCATTTGTAGGGAGGGCTTTGCCTGTAATGGATTGGGCTGTGTCCGGCAGTTTCAGCATCCTTTTCTGTCCCTGGCCATTGATGTTTCCATACTAGCTTGTCCCATAAGGAGAGATTGAACAGGATAGGTCTATACTCTTTCAAGTGGAGAAAAACAGAGGAGACAAGCAAGATTCTGAGAGGAGGTGGGACAGAAAATACTCTCTCCCTTGTCTGAGACTCTAGAATCATGTTTCATGGTCATTTCGAATGAAGAAGAATATTTTCCTTTACATAGAGGTTTTTAAACCTTTGGGGATCTTTGGAGGATTATGAATGCTCATTCATTAAATGTAATCACGAATGAGATTAAGAGATGTCTCTTTATTAGTGGAATCAGGGAAGGAATATAGTGATATCAAAATGTGATAAAGTCAAATATAACACATAATATTATTGAATGGGTTATCTCCCTAAATGATTTACAGTAGAAGCATTGCATATGGGCAAATAAATGGAACATTTCAGAAGTTGAATCTTGTACTTAGTCCTCTTTTATTAACTAAAATTGTGGAATTTCTTTATCACCTTCATAGAATTAATTATTTGCTTTCTAATCGAACTGGTAATCACTTGGCACCAACACAAATGTCACCTTTATGAGTGATGTTATGTGGGGTGAAATTTTAAATAAAAATTAACATTCTGACTCAATCCTGCACCACAGGAAAGTTTCGAATTGATACATCTGAGTCAGAATTCAATAGTCATTGCAATCAATGTCACATCTTTTTTTTGGATGAATCAGTCTTTACTGATATCATGACCAAGCTTAAATATTGACATCGGAAGCAATTGAATTCAAGACTAGCACAATGATGTCAAACCTCAGATGAGTGATCACAGCACTTTGAGCATCCTTAGATGTCTGCAATATTTAATTGTAAAGGTATCTCTGCACGTAACCACTGCCAAAGTAGCAAAAGTTTAGCTGTGGAATAATAAAGAAAAACACAAAAATAAGCAAGCCTTGTAAAACAGGACAATCACACTCTTGATGAGCATGTGACAGTCAAAGGTGCTCCAGTCTGTATCATTTACACTGACTACACTTTCCATGAAGAACAACCCCCATTCAGGCAAAAGCCATGTAATTATGGATAAAGGGCGCAGCCTAAGCAAGCACTACTGGTGATAAAAGTGGATGAATGTTTGAACAGGAAGAATTGTCACAAGTATTTGTTAAATATCTTAAACACAAGAGATTCTGCAAATGCTGGAAATCCAAAACAACACACACAAAATGCTGGAGCATGCTAGCAGGTCAGGTGGCATCTCTTCATTGCCATAGATGCTGCCTGACTTGCTGAGTTCCTCCAGCATTTTGTGTGTGTTGTTTTGTTAAATATCTGCTCACTGATATCACTAAGCTTTCAGGTTAAAATTTTTAATCAAAGTTTGATTAGATTATTTTTAGGTGTATTGGATTTGATGGGCGGATGGATGAAGAAGGGGGGATTTGGGGGATACCAATATATTCACTCTGACGTATTGGCATTTACTCCTGGAACTGAACTACGTGACATTTCAAAGCAGCGTACTGCGTCATAAAGGCAGATACAATTACAATTACTCCTTAGTGATAAAGAGTTGATGGGCACATGAGAGAGAATGAGTGGCACTATATGAGAAATAAATTATTTCCTTACTGCCCATTACACCTGCTGGTGTTATGGGCAGCAATGAAGGTCCTCCATCTCTCTCTGTCCTGAGCCACTCAGATGCAGAAGGATTCCTCACTGCTGTTTCCATGACAACTTTGTTTGACCAGTTAGTGTTGTTAGCCCTGAGTTGAACCTCTGAACATGGAGGACCAATGGACTATACTTTGTCTTCCCTCTACCCTTTGACCTGTTTGGCATGGGCGGCCCTACCAAGAGCCGAAGGATAAAGCCCTGACTCCAGCCATCACAGCTCTCCGGGCCATTGAAGCACTCAAGCCTCCAAACCCAACGACAAGGCTGTGGACCTCTGGAGGAGAAAATTTATCACGCTGATAGCATTGCTAAGGTGCTGAACAGCACAGGACCCAACAGGCTGAGTGGCCTCATTCTGTGCTTTAACAATTAAGTATTCCTTTTTCATTACAGAATTAAGGAGCAGGAGAAGGAAGAGGTTTTTGAGTATGCACTGTTATTCATTTAGATTATGGCTGACCTTTTACCTCAGTGCCATGTTCCTACTCATCCCCATATCCCTTGACTCCCTTAATATTCCGTTATTTGTTGGAGTCACTGGGAAACATATGCTTATGTTAGAACGATTTTAATATTCTCAGATGGAAGTATACAACAATCATCAGCCTGACTCACAGCTGTGCAATTAAGTATATTAGTCACTTTATAAAAATAGAAAGGCAACATTACATTTTCCAATTGTTGGTTAGTCACTGACATTGAGAAAAACTAGGGAAAAACAAAAAAAGATTTGTACTAATATCTGAAATGCTTAACTTTATAATTGTAACACGTGATTATTAAAGAGGGATCAACTTGTCAGCTATCTATTTAATGCCTGAGTTAATGCAAAGATCAAGGTACTTATTGAATAGCAAAAAAGCTAGGAAATCACTAAATTGCTAGTGGATAGCCATGAAAATAAACTGAAATGTGCAGTATTTCGTCATCTCATGAAGGATAGTGGTTATCTTACAGTAGTGTTACACCTCATCCAGAATTCTGCAGCAAGATCTGGACACTCCTTCTTAGAAAGGGCCCATTAGCCCTGAAGAATGAGACACACAACTTCAATAGAATCAAAATAGAACCAGGCACACAAAAAAAACTTGCATGTTGAGGGAATTTTGTGCCATCCAGAATTTAATTCCCTTGCTGATAGAAAGTTGAAGGGTGAGGATGCGAGATATAATTTTAACTGCTAAAAATACAATGGAAATTAAAATCACTCTTTAAATACTCTTTCAGAAACACTTCTTCACAGGAAGTAAATATAAATCTGGAATTCTCTCACTAAAGAACTGCTAAATTCTGGGCTGATAGATTGCCACACGATATTATGCAACATAGATAGACATAGAGGTGGTTCAAGGGACTGAATAGCTCATTCCAATTTTGCGGTTCTACATCAAATCATAAGATTCCACCTCAAGCCAACGTCAATCAGGCTTTAGATGATCTGAGCAACGGGATCAACATGCACAAAACAATGCGCCCTAAAGCCTTCGCCATAGTTTTGGGGGGTTTTAACCAGGCCAGTCTAAAGAAATCACTGAACAATTACCATCAATAGATCATTTGCAATGCCAGAGGAACCAGCACACTGGACCATTGCTACACCACTGTGCTCTTCCACACCCTTGCTTCAGGAAGACTGACCACCTGGCTGTACTTCTACTCCCTGAGTATAAGCGGAGACTGAGACTGCAGCACCAGCAGTGAGGACCAAGTAAGTATGGACAAGGGAAGCACAGGAGCACCTACAGGACTGCTTTGAATCGGTGGACTGGACTGTACTCGGGGATTCATCCTCGAATCTGGATGAGTATGCTGCAGTTGTTACTGACTTCATTAAAACCTGTGTGGATGAACGTGTGCCAATAATGTACATTCCCAAACCAAAAGCCATGGATGAACCAGGAGGTACATTGTCTGCTGAAGGCTAGATCTGTGACATTTAAGTCTGGCAACCCAGGCCTGTACCAGAAAATCAGGTATGATTTGCAAATGGCTATTACAAGGATAAAGAGACAATTTCAAATGAGGTTGGAGGTGACGTTGAATGCATAGCAACTCTGACAGGGTTTGCAAGACATTAGTTCCCACAAAGTGAAGCCCAATAGCATGAATGGCAGCAATGCCTCACCACCAGATGAACTCAACACCTTCTATGCCGGCTTTGAAAGGGAGAATATAACTGCAGCTGTGAAGATCCCTGCTTCACCTGGTCACCCTGTGATCTTTGTCTCGGAGGCCAACGTTAGACTATCTTTAAAGAGGGTAAACCCTTGCAAGGCGGATGGTCCTGATGGAGTACCTGGTAAGGCTCTGAAAACTTGTGCCAACCAACTGGAGGGAGTATTAAGGACATTTTCAACCTCTCACTGCTACGGGCAGAAATTCTCAATTGCTTCAAAAAGGCAACAATTATACTAGTGCCTAAGAAGAGTAACATGAGCTGCAATAATGACTGTTGCCCAGTAGCACTCACATCTACAGTGAGGAAATGCTTTGAAAGGCTGGTCATGACTAGACTGAACTCCTGCCTCAGCAAGGACCCTAGACCCTCTACAATTTGCCTATCGTCACAGTAAGTAACGGCAGATGCAATCTCAATGGCTCTTCACATGGCAATACAAACATCAATGTCAGGATGCAGTTCATCGACTATAGCTTAGCATTTAATACCATCATTCCCACAATTCTGATTGAGAAGTTACAGAACCTGGGCCTCTGTACCTCCCTCTCCAAGTGGATCCTCAACTTCCTAACTGGAAGACCACAATCTGTACAGATTGGTGATAACATCTCCTCCTTGCTGACAATCAACTCTGGTGCACCTCAGGGGTGTGTGCTTAGCCACTGCTCTACTCTCTCTATACCCATGACTGTGTGGCTAGGCATAGCTCAAGTATCATCTATAAATTTGCTGATGATACAGCCATTGTTGGTAGAATCTCAGATGGAGATGAGAGGGCGTACAGGATTGAGATATACCAACTACAGGAGTGGTGTTGCAGCAACAACCTTGCATTCAATGTCAGTAAAACGAAAGAGCTGATTGTGGTTTTCAGGAAGGGTAAGACAAAGGGACACATACCAATCCTCATAGAGGGATCAGAAGTGGACAGAGTGAGTCGTTTCAAGTTCCTGGGTGTCAAGATCTCTGAGGACCTAACCTCCCAACCTGTTGACGCAGATATAAAGAAGGCAAGACAGCAACTACAGGTATACTTCATTAGGAGTTTGAAGAGATTTGGTACGTCAACAAAAACACTCAAAAACTTCTATGGATGTACCATGGAGAGCATTCTGACAGGCTGCATCACTGTCTGGTATGGAGGGGCTACTACACAGGACAGAAAGAAGCTGCAGAGGGTTGTAAGTTTAGTCAGCTCCATCTTGGGTACTAGTCTACAAAGTACCCAGGACATCTTCAAGGAGCCGCGTCTCAGAAAGGCAGCGTCCATTATTAAGGAGCCCCAGTGCCCAAGGCATGCCCTTTCCTCATTGTGAACGTCAGGTAGGAGGTACAGAAGCCTGAAGGCACACACTCAGCGATTCAGGAACAGCTTCTTCTCCTCTGCCATCCGATTCCTAAATGGACATTGAACCCGTGAACCTACCTCACTTTCCTAATATATATTATTTCTGCTTTTGCACGATTTTTAATCTATTCAATATACAAATACTGTAATTGATCTAATTATTTAATTTTTTTCTTCTGTACTATGTATTGCATTAAACTACTGTTGCCCAGGCCTGCGCCCTGGAGAGGACACTCCAGTAGATTTTCCAGGCGCAGATCCATGGTCCCACAAGACTAACGGATGCCACCACCGCTGCTGCTAAGTTAACAAATTTCATGACACATACTAATGATAATAAACCTGATTCTGATTCTGATTCAGGGCAACATACGAATGAGAAATACCAGTCATATTTCATATGTTTTATTGCAGAAAAATGTTATGCTGTGTTCAATTATTTCTTAAATAATGTTCCAATGTCCTGGACAATAATTACTCATCAACCAATATCAATAAAGGGCTGATCATTTTGATGTTGCAACTTCTATATCCTAATTGTGACTATAGTCCAGAAATTACCTTTTATAGCTGTGCCCTTGTTTATTGTTTTCTTCCTTCATCGATATGTTTCACTCAAAGCATTGCATCTGGGCTCCTTACCCTTGTTTAGTTTGCTTGTGGTGTTAAGGATTCTATCTTTCCCATGCTGTTCACTGTATCAATAGTAGCTGTAAAACAGAGTATCGACTATCCTGTTTCAAGGTGGAAAGGTCCATTCTTTTAAATTAATACATTAGTTTATGATTGTCATATGTACTGAGGTACAGTGAAAAAATGTGTTTTGCAGGCCTCCCTAACGGATGATTTTATCACATCAGCACATTGAGGTGCAACAAGAGAAAAGCACTAACAGAATTGCAAAGGTAGTGTTGCATTTACAGAACAAAGTCCAGTGCAGGGAGACAAAACGGGTAAGGCCTTGACAAATAGAATGTGAGGCCAAAATTCCATTTTTTCATACAAGAGTCCAATTCAATAGTCTTATAACAACAAGCTTGATTGAAGAAGTCCCTGCCCAGTTATCATCAGCATATAGCCTGTAGCACCAGAGGTCCCAACACACTAGGCCACTGCTAAGGAATGGATACTATTCCATGCCCAGACCGCATCTCCAGAAATCTGATCAGAAATTGGCTGCCCTTCTCCCTGCGCACCGGCAGAGGATAAAGAGCAAGGCTCAGAGATTAGGGCAACAAAGAGGTGGTCATGGGAGGCAGAGGAGTGGTTGTGGGATTGCTTCAAGTCTGTAGACTGGGCTATGTTCATCTGTGGATCTTAATGAAACCACTGTGATAATCATGTACTTTATAAAAACAGCTGTAGATGAGTGTGTCCCCACAAAATCGACCAGAATCTTCCCCAACCAGAAGCCATGGGTGTACCATGGAATCTGCTAGGTAAAAGGCTTTCAATTCTAATGACCAAGAAAGTTACATGAGGCCCAGATACAAACTCTGGAAAGGAATCTCTCAGGCAATCTGGCATTTCCAGACTAAACTTGAATCAATGAAGGATGTTCAACAGGCTGTGGCAGGGCTCTTACAAAATGAAATCAAGGGACATAGACAACAACAGGGCTTCACTTCCAATTGAGCTCAATGCCTCCCATGTTCACCTAGACCATCAAAACATCGCAAACTCCCACAGCTCCTGATGATCCTGTGAGCTCAGTCTCTGAGACCAAAGTGGAGGCTTCTTTCAGGAGGATGAACCTATGGAAAGCATCTGTCACAAATGGGGTACCTGGCCGAGTACTAAAGACCTGTGCTGATCGGCTGGCTAGAGTGCTCACTGAGATCTTTAACCACTCGCTTCAGCAGTCTGACATACCCTTCTGGTTCAAGCTGGCTTCAATTATACCGGTGCCCGAGAAGAACATCGTAACCCGCCTCAAAGACTGTTGTCCAGGAGCACCTACGTCCACAGTGATGAATTGTTTTGAGAGGTTGGTGATGAAACACATCAACTCCTGCATGAGAAGTGACTTGGATCCACTCCAATTTGCCTACCAACAGAACAAGTCCATGGCTGCTGCCATTTCATTGGCTTTTCACTCAACCCTGGAATATCAGGACAGCAAAGATGCATACATCAGGATGCTCTTTATCAATACAATCATCTTCTCAAAACTAATCAATAAGCTTCAAGATGTTGGCCTCAGTAACTCTGTACAATTGCATTCTGGGTTTCCTTACTTATAGGTGGCGGCGAATTTTACATAGGAGGGAGATTGAAAATCTGGCTGAAAGGTGCCCACAACAACAACCTCTTACTCAATATCAGCAAGACCAAGGAACTGGTTATTGACTACAGGAGAAGGAAATCAGAGTCCATGAGCCAGTCCTCAGCAGAGGATCAGAGGTGGAAACAGTCAACAACTTTAAATTCTTCAGTGCTATCATTTCAGAGGACCTGTGCTGGGCCGAGCACGTAAGTGCAATTATGAAGAAATAAGGGCAGCGTGTCTACTGCCTTAGGAGTTTGCAAAGATTTGGCATGACATTTAAAACTTTGACACACTTCTATAGATGTGTGGAGGAGTCTGGCTATATTACAGCCTAGTATGGAAACACCAATGCCCTCGAATGGAAAATCCTACAAAATGTAGTGAATATGGCTCAGTCCATCATAAGTAAAGCCCACCCTACCATTCAGCACATCTACACATGGAGCATATACGCACCATCAGTGGTCATGCTCTCTTCTCTCTACTGCCATCAGGAAGAAGGTGCAAAAACCTCAGCACTCACAGCACCGGGTTCAGGAACAGTTATTACTCTTCAAACATCAGGCTCCTGAAGTAGAGGAGATAATTCATTCAATTTCACTAGTCCCATCACCAAAATGTTCCTGCCGTCAATGTATTCATTTTCAAGGACTCTTCATATTCTCAATATTTATTGCTTATCTGCTTATTTTTTTCCTTTCTTTTTGTATTTGCACAGTTTGTTGTTTTTGTCTGATTAGTAACTGATTGACTCGGGAATTCTCAAGCAACAGAATATCTGCAGATGCTGGAAACCCAAGCAACACACACAAAATGCCAGAGGAACTCAGCAGGCCAGGCAGCATCTAGGGAAAAGAGTACCACCGATGTTTTGGGCCAAGACCTCTACACTTTGTGTCACTCGTGCATTCTATAACTTCTTTTAGAATTCACTGTTTATGATAGATATATGTCAATGTTCATGTGGTTATATTTTAAGAACAGTTATAAATGTTCAAAGAAAACATTTCTAAGACTCCCAGAATGGTAAATAAAAGACAACTTTGGATTTTTCATCAACAACAAACTTCTAATTCAAGAATGTCTGTGTATTCAAGAACACAAAAAGTTATTGATTATAATGTTATTAATATTATCACTACATGTTTGGATTATATCTTACAATTTTAATTATAATATTAATAAAATATAATAGTTTTATGCTTGATTATTATTTAATGTATTAATTATAAATTATAATTATGCATACCATGAAGATTTATTATTTCAAATCATAATAAATATTATTTTATATGATATTTGCACAAATACAAACTTTGTAATTGAATACTGTACCTATAAATTGACTGAATGGCTGGAAGAAAGGAAATTATCTTGTACCTATCTTTCTATTTGTGATTCCTTTCTGGGTCTGCTGGACTTCATTCAGCATAGCCTAGATGATTTTCAGCAGACAGAATTTCATGTCTGATTTGGGAATTTGTGGACATTTGTGAGTCCCCTTTGCACTTCATATGGAGTCTTATACTGGAGAGCACTAATCAGCTGAATGGAAAATTAAGACTTTGGCCTTTACTCCTGAGTCCTGAACATCCATCCAGTTATGTAAGTAGAAGTCAGTAATACGGAGAAAAACTCTTGGCTTTTAAGTGTAAGATCTGGTCCAATATGCGAGTTGAATTTTTAGGACCTAAACACAGTTCCCATTCTCTAGCACAATGCCAAATAGAATTCTTTGTAAAATATTCCTCCAGAGCTCATTTGTTCTAATCAGACCCCAAACACCAGCAACTTCTGGGCAGTTGGTACAATCAAATAATGTCTATAAAGTACAATTTCCAGCCAAGCATTTTAATATATTCCAAACTATTAAACCTGATATGAAACATTTGAACTCTATGTAAATAGTTTAATAAATCACTATGTACTCTAAGGCAAAGTAGCCAGTAAGCAAATTCAGCTATACTTTTGAAAGGAAATTTTTAATGTAATATATTACGTCCATCAAGCATCATAATCCACTCAAAAATGCACCCGTTAAAAAGATTTAAGGTCAAAACCTAGACTGAATTATCCTTGATATTTTTTCAAGTTTAAAATGCAGTCCATCAGTTTCACAAAAATCAAGTTTTACTCATTGGTATCCTAATTGTTTATGGTCCATTTTATATTGTCTCGATGCTTCATGTTCTTTGAAATCCTGAAAGTCAAAAGATGATCTTTTTTCCAGCATCCTCCCTGTAGAGATATTATAAAATTATTATGACAGCAGTTTTTGAGTAAAATGTTATGTTAATGATTTCTCGCTGTTCATTCTCACACATTTGTTTTCCTATTACATTCTGAAGTGATGATACCCAATCTTCTCTATGTTTAATTTAATCTTTAAAATACTAAACCAAAGCTCACTAAAAAGGGATTTCATGAGCTATTTAATGATTAGACTCCTAGTCCCTGCCAGTTCAATTTGTATCTCACTGAAATCTTTATGATTCAAATGGTGGTGGATCAATTAACACTTAATATATAAATGGCTGTTAATGCTTGGGGAATATGTGGCTCTTAGCCATATATTTACTACCTAGAAAACCTTAGCAAAGTTATGCAAGGAATGATCCTTCAAAGGGTATTTAAACGTTTAAGGATAAAGTAATATCTTTTGCATCTTATTGCAGGATTACAAGGAAGATATGAAAAAGTCAGCCAATTCAATCTGTCTTCCCTTATCCATCTAGCAGCATGAAGAGGTTTCTCCACTTAGTAATATATGATGGAAAGTAAACAGGATTTCTTTTGATAGATGAGATGCTTTTAGAAGTTTCTAATGGACCAAATCCTGCAAAATTATTTTCTGTTCTGATACAGGAGAAATAAAAAGTGACATTTAGAAATTCTTATCATAAGTGCAATTTCATTTAATGTCTGTTCATTGTAAGTTCATCTCTGAAAGCATTTGCCCTTCACAAATGTTGCCTGAGTCAATGACATCTATTCATCACACCAGCTACAATTCACAAGCTCATACGATGTTGGTACATTTGCAGCAGGTGCTTACCTCTGTGTTCTTACATTCAAGCATTTGAAAACAGAGCCAAATTTAAATGCTAAGTTAACAACATAGGTATATTCACTCATACTGGATCAAAACCATGCTTTCTTTTCATTTACCCATGAAAATCAAACATGCCCACATTTACAGAATATTATATTGCATTCAAAAGTACCAATATTAAAAATACATGTTTGTAGATGTCTTGGTATAAAACTTTTCTTTCAATTTTCTGTTTAGCTGACCTGTTTTTTATTCCTATTAAATAGCATCACTTAAAAGCAAATTAAAATGCTAGTAGTTATAATGCTGATCAGTTAGTTCCTTTATGTTGTTGACTGTGAGTACTGTTGGCAAAATAAGATTACACTGATAATACATAACTAGCTTCTTGAAATGCTTGAGGCCTTGTTTTGAGAGAACGTACATGATATTGTTGAAGAGATTTCCAGGATTTTAACCCAGTGGTAATCAGGGAATTCCATGTGTGTTAAGTGTCTTCAAGAGAAATTCAGTGTATCCATCTAGTCCTTCTAGGCAGCTTTAGGAGAGGTATTGATAAAGTTGGGCAGCAGGGTGGATATACTGTACATCGCTCCCAAAGGAGGTGTAAGGCGCTCCTTCCTTCCGCTAGCCTGCAGGTCGCCCTTGGGCAAGGTGCAGAAACTGCTTGCTGCTCCCCCTCCTCCCCAGATCAGGGTCACATGAAGCCATGGGAGCAGCTGGTGGATGATTGTATGGGCAGCCGGTGCACATCACAAGTCCTGGTTACGTGACCACTGACACCAGGCAGGCAATCTCTGAAGAGTATTGATAATGTCTGGGGCCACCCGGCAATGGCAAACCACTTCTGTGGAAAATTTGCCAAGAACAATTATGGTCATGGATAGAGACAGCTGGAAGACCATAATCGCCGATGTCATACAACACAGCATATAATGATGTTGATGATAACTGGCAAAGGCTTAGCCGGTTCCTTCATGGAGGAAACCCCTTTGGGAATCTAGAAGTGGCCTGTTCATCAAAATATGCAAGCCTCTGATATACAGTTCATCTCGCAGTATTTCTATGGTTGGTCAAGTTTTTAGTCGGTGAACAACTTCATCATGTTAATGATGAGATATGGCAATTGAAATATCTTGAACTGTCATAAAGGAAGTATTTAGATTCTTTCTGTTTTCTGCAGTCACTGATTGGCGCTCATACAACATCAATGCTAATTAGCTCCTAATCTCCCAAATCTGAGCCCAATTCTCATCTTGCCAGATGGTGGCTTCACTAAATGTGCAGACGTTAATGGAACTGATACAGCCTGCAAACATCAGCAAACATCCATATTTTGACATTATCATTGGAGGTAAGGTCATTGATAAAACAGCAATAGTTTTTACACTCTAATGAATAACATACCTTTCTCCACATCTAAGAACATATTACATCAAAATACCATATTCATAAGTTCAACTAATTATTGATCCATGAATTTTGATTATATAATTATTTTCTAGGAAGATGTATTTTTCATAAATCAAAGAATTAATGTATCTGATTTCTCCCATTTTGCATGCTATTAACTGACTTGATTACATTTTTCCAACCTTTCTCTCTGCTCTTTTAACAAACTGTTAAATAAGAACTTTATTTACTATCTTAATAATCAATAGAAATATTATCCTCAATTTGCCTTCTGGTTCAGGATGTCTCTTCATTGGATTAATCCAACAACAAACAGATATGCTGTTAATTACTCCATCAAACACTAAGAACTGAGCATTGAGTTTATTAATGATAAACCATCTCAAGTTGTTATGCTGGTGATATTAAAACTTAATCTGATTCCCACTGCGCATGCAAATGAAGAATTCTTTAATTTTTTACTTAGCATAGGTGGTTAGGTCTATGTTCCTAATAGCTCATGGTTCTTTAAAACCACTTTGTTTTAAATTTGCCAAGTAATGAAAATCCTCTTCTACAGTATGTATATAAAATTGGAGGAAAATTATACTTGAATTATATTTGAAATTATACTTGAAAATTATACTTGAATCACCACTAAAGACCTTACCCTTTCGGCTTGAATGGTGACTTATTCTCCTGCTAAGGTTAAATAAATAGTATTTATTAATGTTTTTGCACTACTGCATTTACAGTAATATAGAAAGAAAATCGAATTATAATCAATTATATCATAGCTATTCTCTGAATTGCGAAGTGACGCACAGGAGGGAAACAATTACGTAATTTGTATAAAACTGTTTATCAACAACTCAAAGACACATAAATCCTATTTTAAGGTTCTAATACTCTGATTAATTGTGTTTTTGGAGCTCAACTGCACCTATAAATTACTTATAAAATCAAGCTTTTTTCTAAATTATTAACCCAGTGAGATTTGTTCTTTGTACAATGTTTAAACAAAAAATGAATTTGTTATTTTTTTCAATAACCACTAACTTCATGTTTTATACTACATATCAGTAGAAAAGTCCAACAGGCTACTTGTACCCAAAGTTTGATCCCATTGTACAACAGGGAGGATCTGACTGAAAATAGCCCAGGTATGTTTTCTTCCTGTTCTCTGACTTCTTATCATGTGCAGGCAGTTAACACCTCTTTTCAGTTCACCCACAGTGATGCTTACTGATCTCAGTTCCTGGAGTTTCAAATGGATTTTCTGTCTGGTAGCAGGACATTGATTTGGCAGTTAACATGGAAATGCTCCTCCTTGCTGTCCCACCTGATCATGCCACTTTGACAACTTCCCACCCCTTTCCTTCCCCAAATTCTCTCCTCCTTGCCTATGCTACTCTTGTAGGAGCCGTAGAGCTGAAAGTGCCTGTCTTTTGATTCAAAGATTCGGAGTACATTTATTATGAAAGTATGTCTCCAGTATACAGCTGTGTAATTTGTCTTCCCACAGAAAGCCATGAAACAAAGAAAATCCTGAAAAAAAAACAAAGAAAAATATCAACCCGCCCCCCAGCCAGAAAAAAACACATTGCACCAACAGCAAAACAAAGGAGCAAAAAACAAGGAATATAAACCACAACATCGAAAGAATCCAGGCATATTCAGCTCGGATCTGCAGGCCACCCCAATGAAAATCGCCCAAGAAGTAACCAAATAGTAGTTACCAGGAACCAGAAACATGTCATATCGTGAACGTGACTGCAGAACAAATGATAACCAGCCTGGGACAAGTGGGGAGTGAGTCAATCATGGAGCATGCCACCTCCTTTGGGTGGAACAGCCAAGATTCAATTCCAGTGCTGACGATATCAGTCAAGCCAAACTTACTGTCATGTGTACAAGTCCAAGTATGCACGGGTCCAATGAGAAAACTTACCTGCAGCAGCATCATTGGCCCACGGTATCAGAGACACAACATTCAAAAGAGTAACACAAAGTAGGTTCCTCCTGTACCTAATAAAGAGGCTACTGAGTATATGTTGTCCACAAGTCGAGCAGCAGACTGAATGTGAAACTGTAAAGTGTACCTCTGTGGGTGGTCAGTGAGGAGATGCCGTTATCAATCCACGCTGATTGAGGTCTGTCAATGAGGATACAGCACTGATGTATCCGGTGAGAACAGAAGGAAGTTTGTAAATATTAGGTCTTAAAATCCACAATTTACCAGGAGACTCCGATGAATAAAAACAAGAACAGTCAGGATGTGAAGTGACTACTTCCCTCAGGCCATTAGGCTTCTAAACTCTCTGCCGCATCATATTCAAAGTGTCACAGGTTAATCTGTTCTGTACCTTGCAGTATAAATTTATGCACTTTCGTTCATTACTTATTTGTAATACCTCTCTAGATTTTATCCTTATTTTCATAACTTACTGTGTGTTATGTGTACTACTGTGCTTTGCACCCTGCTTCAGAGAAACATTGTTTCATTTCTATATACATTAAATGGTTATAATCATTATATACATGTATATAGTTTCATAAGTGACAATAAACTTGACTTGGCTTGACATGACAATAGACAATGACACACTGTGAAAATGCTCAGGTACATATACATTAGTGATGGTCTCACTATTCAGCAAATTATACAGGCTGCAAATACTCGTATCATTGCACTGCGTAATCCTTCATCACGCTCACAGTCGTAAAAGTCACAGGGTTTACATAAATCATTCTCGTCAACATTATTTAGATTTCAAATATGGTTTAATAAACAGCATGCTGCAGGAATGGCTAAAGGACACAACTGTAAAGATTGCCTCATGGTTTATAATCAATCAAATGAAGGGAAAAGGCTGTTGCTGCACTAATAGACTGTGCACATTGACCCTGTGGGAATAGTCTTCTTTTTCTAATGCACTTGAGTATTACTGCTTTTGGAGAAAGGCAGAGAGAGAATTCAATCATCAAATTAGGTCATCATTTTCTAAGTAAAATAGATCTGTAGTAATCTGCTTAGCATCTCCAACCATACTGACGTGCTTTCTAGGAATTTAATATATCTACTTAGGTTGTTTTTGCATTAATGGCTTTCAAGTAATTTATCTTAAAGTAATTTTGGATCACGTCTCATTGTTCACGGAAAAAAATCGCTCTTAATTAACAAAGCTGAAAAAAAAATTGTCAGCAATTTCCTTGAATTTGCACAGACTTGTATATTTGAACCCTGTCAAATTTATTCTTCTTCCTTCATGGCATTTTCACAATGTTTTGTTTATACAGACAATTGTTATTTTGATAGCTTCTCGTGAGTGTGAACATGGCTTTTCTACGAATTTAGACTTTCTTTGCCATGCATGCTATTTCTTCCTGACAGATCCTGTCTAATTACAGACTATGTACCATTTCAAGGACTTTAAACTCTTCCACGCAATTCAATTAGCTCAGCGTTTATCTGGCAGAGGGAGAGGAGCCCAGTGTTTCAGTGCAGTAGAATCCTCTTCAGGTTCACTTGGCCATTGCCTCTCACTCCAAATCCACTTGGGACAAATCCAAACCAACCTAAATCCAAGAGATAAGAAATTCTTGACTAAGGTTGAATATGCAATTGTAAAGCATTAACCAAAGACAGACCCAAATGACACTGAGGCAGGTAGAAATGAGAAATCACCTAACACTGCACCAGTCCAGCCACCAAACAGTCTCATCTCTGCACTTCACATTCCCACAAATCTTCAAGCTCCAGCAGACAGACCAAAAGGATACCTTCCAAATTCTGTCCTACGCTCAATAACCTCAGAGTGAAGGTGGAAGAACTTGAGGCCTGGTTCCATGCAAGTAACCTCTTCCTCAGTGTCAACAAGACAAAGGAGATAGTTACTAGCAAGAGGGGACAGGTTTAAGGTGCTCAGGAGTAGGTACAGAGGAGATGTCAGGGGTAAGTTTTTTACGCAGAGAGTGGTGAGTGCGTGGAATGGGCTGCCAGCAACGGTGCTGGAGGTGGATATGATAGGGTCTTTTAAGAGACTTTTGGATAGGTACATGGAGCTTAGAAAAATAGAGGGCTATGGGTAACCCTAGTAATTTCTAAGGTAGGGACATGCTCGGCACAAGCTTGTGGGCTGAGGGGCCTGTATTATGCTGTAGGTTTTCTATGTTATCGACTTTGGCAGAACTCACACCACTCACACCCCTCTTTACATTTGCTGAAGGCTCTCAGCCCAAAACACCGACTGTACTCTTTTCCATCGATGCTGCCTGGCCTGCTGAGTTCCTCCAGCATTTTGCATGTATTGCTTAGAGTTCCAGCCTCTGCAGATTTTCTCTTGGAAAGTTCACCAATGCCTCTGCATTCTGAGGAGGCTGAAGAGAGCTGGACTTTGCACATCCATACCCACATCATTCTACAGATGCGCAATAGAGAGCATCCAACCAAGCTGCATCACTGCTATGGAAACTCCACTGCGGCCAACAACAAGGCTCCACAACAGGTAGTCAAAATTGCCCAATGCATCACCAGCACCAGCCTACACAATGTCAAGGACATATATACAGAAAGGTGGCAGAAAAAGGCCATTAACATCATGAAGGATCTCAACCACACTGCTCAAGGGCTGTTTGTCCCACTCCATCAAGGAGGCGTCCATGCCAAGACCACCTGATCCAAAAAACAGTTAGTTTCCCCAAGCAATAAGGCTGATCATTTCCTCCGCCCACGAACCCACCCCTCTACATCCCCAAACACCATTACTTTATCACTTCTTGTCAGTCACCTTATGTACAAACACTCCCGTGCCTAGTGTCACTTTGTGGATATACAATCAATATGTATATAACCTGTTTATGCTTTTATATTTATTACTTTCTTTATCTCATTGTGTATTTTTGTGCTGCATCAGATCTAGAGTAACAATTATTCTGTTCTCCTTTACACCTATGTACCAAAAATAACATTAAACAATCTTGAATCTTGATGCAACTTTCCCCTGCATTTTGTGTGTGTTCCTCAAAATCCTAGTGCTGGACTTTCTCCTCTTTACAACTGCGGCCTTTGTCAGTCCACAATCCAGAATCATGAGTACTGTTTTCATCATCTAGTCTTCTGTGTCATTCTGCTGCTTTTCCTTCGTGTCATTTAACACAAATTCTCTGAAAGTGCTTCACAAATTGTTCTTCTATTCTTAATGCTTGCCCGTGACACTAATTCTGAAGCTTTTTCAGAATCAGAATCAGAATTAGGTTTACTTTCATTGACGTATGTCACCTTTGTTGTTTTGTGGCAGCAGTGCAGAGCACAACAAATATTTACTATATGAAAAAAGTGGAATAGCAAAGACCATTCGGAAACCTGAAGGCAGAGGGGAAGTTGTTCTAAAAATGTTCAGTGTCGGTCTTTTAGGATCCTAGACCTTCTCCGTGAAGAGATGAGGGCATGTCCTAGATGGTGAGATTAGTGAGGCATCCATCTTGAAGATATCCTCGATGTTGAGGAAGATTATGCTCGTGATGGAGCTGGCTGAGTCTGCAACCCTCAACAGAGCGTTCTTGTGATCAGGGTTTCCATACCAGACAGTGAGGCAATCGGTCACAACGCTCTCCACAGAACCTCAGCAGAAATTCTACAACTTCTGTTAGAACTGTGGAAGTTCCAGGGACATTTTAAGGTGTTAAAGAAACCACCATAACATGCACTTTGGAAGCACCCATGGCTAGTGTCAGATTGGATGTGGTTAATTTAACACTAGTTATATGTTTCACAGCAACACACAAAATGCTGGAGGAAATTAGCAATTTGAGCACCATCAGTGATGGGATATTAGTATTTCTAATATGATACTCAATTGGAAAAGAAACTACTGTTTGCTGCTGCTGTTCATTGAACCAGTGAACGTTGAAGGGAATCCATGTGGGAGCATCCTTTTCCAAAGTAATTATTTAATGGATGAACTGGATTGATTTTATCTACAACCTTAAATTAATTAACATCACTGTGACCTGTCTGAAAGTGAACTCCTTTCATTGCAGGAGGCAAGTGATATGAAAATTGGTTGGGTTGAGGAAACAGGAAGGCTGCAGAAGGACCTAGACAGATTAGAAGAATGGACAAGAAAGTGGCAAATGAAATACAGTGTTGGAAAATGCATGGTCATCCACTTTGGTAGAAGGAATTATTTTTCAAACGGGGATAAAATCCAAAAACCTAAGATGCAAAGGGACTTGGGAGTTTTTGTGCAAAACATCCTAAAGATTAACTTGCAGGTTGAGTTGGTGGTGAGGAAGGTAAATGTAATGTTAGAGTGCATTTCAAGAGGTCCAGAATATAAGAGCAGGGATGTGACACTGAGCTTTTATAAGGCCACACCTTGAGTATTGTGAACAGTTTTGGGCTCTTTATCTAAGAAAAGATGTGCTGGCATTGGAGAGGGTTCAGAGGAGGTTCAGGAATTATTCCAGGAATGAAAGGGTTATCGTATGAGGAACATATGAAGGTTCTGGGCCTGTGCTTGCTGGAATTTAGAAGGATGAGGGGGGATCTCATTGGAACCTCTCGTATGTTGAAAGGCCTGGACAGAGTAGATGTAGAAAGGATGTTTCCTATGGTGGGAGAGTCTAGGACAAAAGGGCACAGCCGCAGGACAGAGGGGCGCCTTTTCAAAACAGAGATGTGGAGAAATTTCTTTAGCCAGAGGGTGCTGAATTTGTGGAATTTGTTACCACAGGTTGCTGTGGAAGCCAGGTCATTGGGTGTATTTAAGGTGCAGATTGATAGGTTCTTGATTGGCCATGTCATCAAAAGTTATGGGGAGAAGGCCAGGGAGTGGGGCTGAGGAGGGGAATAAAGGATCAGCCATGATTGAAAGGCAAAGCATACTCATATGGCCTAATTCTGCTCCCATGTCTTATGGTCTTATGGAACCTAAAGACCATTTTCCTTTGTGGAGTCAAAGAAGCACAATTTTTTAAATTACTTCTAGGAATGGTAAACATTAACACACTGGAGCTTTGTAAAATGATGTTAGCTGTCCATTTAAGAGAGAACACTTGCTAAGCCATCTTTATTGTTGTGAAATGATTTCACATGGAATATTAATGTTGAACTCAAGTCAAAATGCTGTCCTGATGTGGCGCAAAGATCCACTCCAGTCCCTCTGGTACCCACCCGTCACAAGAGGATCCAATCATGCGGCACTGGATAAAAATATGAAAATTGCAAAAGCTAATTTAAGCATCTGTCATCACTGCATTACTTCTTGAGAACTGAGTTGCAATTCAGTCCCAAACCAGGTGATTATAAAGATGTATGTCTTCATTGGCTCCTGAAAATTGTGAGTTAAACAATTCCTGGCAATTCCTGGCAAATTCAGTGTACTCCCTGTGGATTTAGACAACATTGTATTCAATATTTATATAATTTTTAATTTCAACAGTATCTCAATTTCTGGGTAGAGGGCACGTGAGCCGGGGGGACTTTGATCCTTCAGAAGGAAACTCGGATTTCAGGAACAGAATAATGTGCCTGTCCTGAAATTCTGGTCTCTGGCAGCAAGCACATTCATTTATGGCAAATGACAAATGCTTTCCAGTAAGTTATTAAGTTTGATCTTTTCAAAAGAAATCGTCCTTTTTTTGCATGTGTCAGCCACATGGATGGAAATGTCACTATACAACTCCCCCTGGTGTGTTCATTAAAGTAAAAACAAATTTTTATCAGATCGATGTGTTTTAAGTTTCAAAATCCAAAGGGAACCAAAACTAAAACAAAGGGAAAACGATGGAGCCACACTGCCAATCTGCTGTGCAGAGCAGAGATGACAACAGAAGTGGGCGAGAACACAATCTGAGCTGTTCATTATTGCCGTTATTCTGACCCCCAGGTCCGTGAACTGAAATTTCAACATAATGGTAATAGATCTAGAAAGTCATAAACAATTCATTATGCACAGCATGCTGAGCTGATGGAAGCAGATTTTGAAAACAACTTTCAGGAGAAAAATAGAATTGCTGACCTAAGCAAAACAAATAAAGAAATGGGATTAATTTGAATTAGTCTTTCAATCATCTAGCATAGGCTTGAAGGGTTGATTGGTCGCATTCTGTGCAGTGATGAATATATATTGTGAAAGTTAGCTGGGCATGACTTTCTACCCCGTTGCCCGAAGCCAGCCTGGTAACAGCCCAATCAAAGCATTTTGATTGTGACTCTAGTGGTCACATTAATTTGTTTTGGCTCAAAGCGTTAATTTACTGTGCTTCCTGAACTTTTGATGACTGCCCGATTTCAGAAGTAAACACAAAAGTTTGAATGGAAGTGTGAGGTAATCTGGGTTGATCTCTCACAGTCCTCTCATTCCATAGACTTTACGTCCAGTACCTTAGTTGTCTCATGCTGAACTGTGAACTGCCCATGTCCCTCCATCGATGCTGCCTGACCCAATGGGTTCCTCCAGCTGCTTCGTGTGTCACTCCTTAATTCTGTCATGTTTCTCAACCAAGTATCTTAAAGAAAGAAATACCCTGTTTCCCTCAGTGAGATCGGATCAGCAGCAGAAAGGGACTTGCAGATATTACAGAGTACAGCTGACGAGCAGGTCTTTCAGCCCACAAGAACACAAAATTAAAGAAATTCCATCTGCCTGGTGCATGATCTATATCCCTCCATTCCCTGCCTGTTCACATGCCCGTCCAAATGCCTCTTAAATGTCACAGTTGTATCAGCTACCATCACATCCCCTGGCAATACATTTCAGGCTCCTGCTAGTCTTTGTGTCTAAAAAATATCAGGCCTCACACATCTCCTTAAACTTTTCCCCCTCACCTTAAAGGTGAAAATTATTTGACTTAGTACATTTATTTACCTATATAAGTATTTGAATTTGCACAATTAGTTGGCTCCAATCACACGTCAATTAATCATATCAAGGTACATCCTGTCAGATAGTAAATGTGGTCAACAATGCACATTCACTGTGTTACCTACAGAGAATAATTAAATTACCATAGTACCAATTAATTGAAGTCTGGAGCCAGCAAGCAGTCTCTTTAATTTCACATGATGTGCTTCGACAGATTTCCTTCAACTTCACGTTAAATATTCTGCTGCACTTGTGAAGAAATTATCTTAATGAACCTTTGTCAGAAAACAATATATTTTGTGAATGTTTCTTGTGTACAATATGCTTGTACTTAGGACTGGTTTTACTCACAGATCCGTGATGGTTCTTCAGTCCAACTCATATAAGGACAAAAAACTTCCATGTGCTTCTTCAAATATGCCTCAGGAATTTTTTCCTTCCACCCCATGCCCTACCCTTCTCCCTTCTTGGGCGGTCCCCTGCACAAAACAACCCCTCTCAGACCCTTTAATCAGAGCAGAGGCATCCACTTGTTGTTTTGCAGGGAGCCTCTTCTTGTGTTCAATATTGCTACCTAGTGGCTAAATCTTAGAACAGCAGGCATAACATCAGGGTAAATTTATTCTGAGGATTGGTCAGGATATTGTGCCAAAATACAGGTAGTTCAGTGCTGGCTGTTTATCACAAGACACCCAAACTGAGGAAAGCTGGCTATTCCATAGAAATACGGCCAAATAAATTACAAGACTCGCACTTGTGCCATTTTCAATGGAAAAACATATCCCATTAAGATTTCCTGGAACAACAGGGATAAGAAGTATAACTTAATAGTTCCTTATATATGGATGCTGTGTAGGAAACCTCTCCACATCAGCCCTCAATTACTTAGGGTCTTCCACTTCTACATTTGTGCCAGGTAGCCCATAAGTGCTCAACGCATCGGAGATTAGATGTGCAACTGACCTCCTACAGTACCACTGCGGACTCATCCTATTTAGATCAGATGATGTTTGGATGCACTTTGATTGGTGTACATAAAACGACCCTAGTTGTTGGAGTGATGAGGTCATTGACCTTCTGTGACAAGGTAACATATGCCAAGTTTTTTGTTTCATTTCAATCTACACTTATATTTTTGAATCAATACAAATGTAACAGGATTTTTATTTTTAATTATTAAAGAAACATTATTTTAATCCAATACAAGTGTATTATATACTCGATCAGAGACATTACAACAATGGAAATGCCTTTGAGATCAGGATCTGATGAGACAGTGTCAGAAGTGGGACCCGCATTCAAGTCTTAATAAAGGGCTACAGAGGTAAAGAGACTAACCTGTAACTGTTGTATCAGATGTGTGCACCTGTAGGATGGATTGGGGAATTTGTATGTGTCTAGCCAGTAGGCTTATGAATTATATATTCACTGGGCTACGTCACTGAACTAAAATCTGTGTTGTTAGATTTTGTTTCACTGATGTTTATTTTTTTAAAAATCCCACGGTGTCAAATAACTTTAACAAAGAGAACTAAAATCAGAGAACACACACAAACTGCTGGAGGAAATCAGCAGGCCAGGCAGCATGTATGGAAAAGTGTACAGTCGAGACTTCAGCAGGGCTCAGAGAAGGTAGTTACCAGAGAACATCGATTTCAGGTGAGGAATAATAAAGCTGGAGGAGATCTGAGGATTGTTCTTAACCTAGAAAGTGGTTGCATTGTCAAATACACTATCTGAGAATCTGAGGGAGGCAAGTAATCTCACAACATTTTTAAAGTATCTGGAAGAGCATTTGAAGGCATAGAAGGCTACAAACCAAGTGCAGGTTAATGGGATTAGTTCAGATAGGTGCTTGTTAGTCAACATGGACCTGGTGAGTTGAAGGACCTGCTTCTTGTTCTGTGACTCCATAAACTATGCAGGAGATAATCCCATCACCTATCACTTAATGGACATCTATTTTAATAAATCTCATCATAATCACATCCCTATTTCTGGAAGGTTGCTGTACAAATGATTGCCAGATAAATGGTTGCTGAGTTTTGTTCATTAAGTGCTGACTCTACCCTAAAAATGATATAAAAGCCTTTTGAATTCAGGAACAATTCTATTTCAGTGCAAGTTCAAAGTTCAAAGGTTCATTTTATTGTCAAATTACGCACGTGCAATACAATTCTGATATTCATCTTCTTCAGATAGCCATGAACTCCAAAAAACCAAGGGAGTTATTGAAAGAAAATGTCATCACCCCCAACCCTGCACAAAAAAGTAAAAGAAACAAAGCACCCCCCCCCCGATCCAATCCCTCACACAAAAATCTAACATGGAAAATGGCAGCTAGAACATCAAACCCCAAATCCTCACCCCCACCCCCACCCCAACAATCCCCTGCCTTGCATAAAACCTAACAGAAAACAGCAGCTGGAAAATCAAAAACCCCAAACCCTCAACCCCCCTCCCTCGCAAAATAAACAGCAACAGTAGCATCAAGCCCCCAACCCCCTCTCTCACACACTAGAACTTACAGATCGCCCGCACAGAAAAAACATCGGAGCTCAAATCCCCAAACCCTCCCTCGCACAAAAAGTAGCATATCGCCCACCCATCAATCAGCAACAAGAAAACACAGCAAACCGAAGGAGACCAATATAAACTACATTATAATCTAATAGTTCATTCTTCTCTGAATAATACAGAAAGTCTCTTGAGATAAGTTCATTCAATCTCCAAGGAACACCACTTAACAGTATGAAAAAGACATATGACTGCAGTGTAATGGTGATAATTCCCAATTTACCTTATATTCGAAAGGTTAATTTGACATCTCCTGGCGAGGCTGGTTCAATGAATTACAAACAGCAATGCCTACAGAAAGCATGTAAATTGGACTGAGTTCAGCAGGGAGTTTCCATGTTACAGATGGTTTGAGTGGACACAGCTGGTTGTCTACTATTCATCTTTATATACATACAGATGACTGCACGCACATGACATCTTGAGAGTTCCATCGCCCTTTGAACACAGCCAGTATAAATTTGCAAACTTTGTTCACATCAACTAAGCTGTCTACCTGAGCTTGGCCCATTTGCCTGTATTTGTCCCATGTCCTTCCAAGCCTTTCCTATTTCTGTCCAAATGAATTTTAAATGTTGTGATCGTACCCACTTCTACCACTTCCTCTGGCATCTTATTCCATATACCCACCATCCTGTATGTGAAATAGTTGCCCTTCAAGTACTCTCTAAAACTTTCCCCTCACAGCTCAAATCTATGCACTCTAGTTTCAGACTCATCTAAATTCGGAAAAATACCATGACTATTCCCTCATCTATGCCCCTTGAGGTTTTATACACATCTGTAAGGTCACCCCTGTCATGAACAGTTTGACAAATACCTGGGGTCTTTCCCCGAGGTAAAAGAGCTGTGAGTTCCTAATTGTAAATATCACCAGTCACTTCAGGTCCAATCACATAGACAGTATGGCCTAGAAAGTACACCAGAGCCTCTACTTTCCTAGAAGGCCAAGGAAACTTGGCATGACCCCATTGACCCACACCAATTTTTATACAGTGGATGCATCGTACCCCAATGCATCCCAGCTTGGTGGCAACCACTCTGCCCAGAGCTACAGAGAGCTGCTGACACAGCTCAGTCCATCACGCAAACCAGTCTCCCCTCCATGGGCTCCCTACCCTTTCAGAAAAGCAGCCGGCAAAATCAAAGACCCTTCCCAATGCAATCAATCTCTCTTCTCCCTCTTTCCAGAATGCAGGCTTCAAAACACACATAACCGGGCACAAGGACAGCTTCCATTCCTGCTGTTATAAGATTCTTGTATGATAAAGATGGACTCTTAATCTCTCAATCTACCTCGCTGTGACCCTTCCAACTTATTTACACAGAACCCTCTCTGTAATGGTAATACTATATTTATTCTGCATTCTGTTATTGCTTTTCCCCTCCATAATGTTCTTATGTTTTGAAATGGTCTGTATGATGGCATGCAAAACAAATTTTTTCACTGTATCACAGTGCACGTGACAATAATAAACCAATTACCAGTTCAAGAAGATCACTGCATTTTGATTGTCTCATAGCTCCATCGGTCTGCATCCAATGCTGACCTCCACATGTGCTCTCTGTGACAACATAGGTTTCACCTGCACCCTATAGGTGTGTCCTTTGCCTGCTGTAGGTTACCCCAGGTGTAGGCAGGTGGCAGATAAATCGAGGGAAGTGCTGATGAGCCTGTCAGAGAGTACAGATTGCAAGGAAATAAGTGAGGAGATGCGATTGATAGGCTCACTGTGAGAGCTAAGCATGGATGGAATGGCCTGCCATTTTTATCGACACATCATAAAAACTTAATTTGATGCAGGATGCGATAGGAAGTGTATTAAGCAGAAACTTGCTTTAAAAAGTTGCTAGTTATTTATACGGTATATACTGTATTTGATAAGTTATATTCTTAGATGCACTGAAGCTCAAACCATATATTGTTCAAACAACAAATTAAGTGAATTTGGCCACAGCATCAAACATCAGGGGCTGTCACACTTCTCTGCATCTCTTAAATGTCTGAGCAATCAGGTTGCTTTACCTTCTAGAGACAGACTGCAGCAATTCACAAATTGGAGGTTGATTGCTTAAAACGTTTACCAGAAACTGGAGCAGTCACAAGGAACGCCAACTGATCTTTAGCACACAAAGATATGCACAAAAAAGTGTGGAAAAACTTTCTTGTCTCTTTCCGTTATATTTTTGCTCATCCATCATTTTGAAACTAACCAACTAGGGAAAGATAATTCATGCTACATATGCACAGCAACCTGACCCCAGTTTTTGTCTCGATACCACTTACAATCCCTCTGAGTTGTAAAGTGCAGACATTGCACGCCAAAAGTGTTCAAACTTCTTGAAGTTCATGTTGACAATGAATAAGGAGGTAGACTTTGAATATTGAGTTACAGTATAACCTCCCTTTTGTGAATGTAGCCATAGCTATCTAGGTCTTCATTTGAGCTTAGTACTTCGTGGTCAGCAAACACAGTATCATCCGCAGTTGTAATTTCCCTTTAAGAAATGTACCTTACGAACCACCTAACCAGACTAGTGATTTTACAGCCTCCTGAAGGATTCAGCAAACTTGACTCTCAGGAAAGCAGATGCAGCCGTCGCCAGGGACGGATCTGCATTTAGATTCAAAAGCAGAAAATGAACCCATCTGCCTACATTTGACCTGTCTCCTCTCTTCTTGCCACACGATCAGGCAGGGAGGTGCAGGAGTGTTGGGTTTCACGCCAGGTTTGAGACCAGTTGTTGCTCCTGGACCAGCTTCACTCACCTCCATGCTGAACTGCCTCCGCAGCTCTGGACCCTTTCCAGGACCCTGCGGCTCGTGTGCATTATTTCTTTACTTGTTTGTTACTACTTGCAGTCTTTTTCACATGGATGTTTGGCAGAGTTTATTGTGCGTGGTTTTTCATGGATTCTGTACTGGTTCTTTGTCCTGTGGATGCCGACAAGAAGGTGAATCTATACTGTATACATACAGTACTATGATACTAAATTTGAACTTTCAACTCTGAACTTTGTACACTGTGTGAGCCCACATACTAACCTTCCACTTGTGCCAGACAGACCTTAAGGTTAGTTAGTTATGGGCAGGACCATAGACTATTGTCTTTCCACACCATTCATCCCTCTGCACATTGGAATGTGTCCATCTGCAGGATTCGTTTGTAGGCAGCTCCTTAGACTGGAACACCAAGAAACTTTGGGGCAGACCAAAGTGCTCATTGAGTTAATGACCTTTTATCAGTCTTCGATGTTTTTTTTCAGTTTGTGTCTCTGAGAAGAGTCTACAAAGCACTCTGCAGCTGCTCAGGACAAAACTCAGCAAAGATCACTATGTCCTTTTCCAGTCATCCTTGGCAAGCAACAGAGTCCACAAGGAGATGGATGGTCTTCCCATTATCCAGTATACATACTGAGGCAGACATCGACGGCTGCTGGAAGATCACCAGCTTGAGGGCACAACAAAGTGGGGCTGAGACTCCAACTATGCATGAACAACTTGGTGGTGGGCACCTCTCTCATCACAAATGAAGCGAGGTCTTGAAAAACATACACAAAATGCTGGAGGAACTCAGCAAGTCAGGCAGTATCGATAGAAGGAAATAGACAGTCAGCATTTCGGGCTGAGAGTTCTCATCAGGACAGGAAAGGAAGGGGGGATAATCCAGAATAAGAGGGCGGGGGAGAGGAAAGAGTACGGGCTGGTGAAACCAGATGAGGGGCAAGGTGGGTGGGTGAGTGGGGGGATGAAGTTAGAAACTGGGAGTTGGGAGGTGGAAGAGGTAAAGGTTTGAAGAATAAAAAATCTAATAGGAGAGGACAGTGGACCATAGAAGCAAGGAATCAAAGGGAGGTGATGGCAGGTGAAGTGAAAAGAAGGGATGAGAGGGTAACCAGAATGAGGAATGGAAAAAGAGAGAAGCAGGGAGGAGTAGAACATTTTGGAAATGAGAGAAATTGATGTTCATGCTGTCAGGCCAGAGGTCACCCAGACAGTATATGAGGTCTTACTCATCCAACCTGAGTTTGGTCTCATCACAACAGCAGAGGAAGCCATGGGCAAACACATCAGAATGGAAATGGAAAGTTAAATTGAAATGGGCCACCTGGAGATCCTGCCTTTTGTTGCAGACAGAGCAAATGAGGTCTTGATTCTAATTTGAGAGTTCTAGTGATGAGGTGTTATGGAGAATGATCATGACTATCTGCTCAAGAAGCCATATGAAAGGATCTTCCATCTGCTTTCACAGAGCCTTCATGCAGACCCTGCTGATTCATGGTCAAAGATGCATTCTCACAAAAACTCTTCTATGAAGTATGGTTCAAGTCAACAAGCCAACACCTATCATTTGGTGAATTGGGAATTCAAGGTCTGGAGTTTTGGGTCCTCATCCAGGGTTCTTACTTATTGGTGTCCTAGCTTCAACACCGATGATCAAAGCCCGAAGATCAATCGGAAGCCCAGAAATCGAGGCCCAATAGCCAAAGCCCTGACTCTGCAGATCCTCTGGAGAAGCCCAAAGCCCCAACGTCTGAGTCCACAAGTCCACTGGAGAGAGCCTGTCCTGGAATTGGAGGACTGGTTGTGTGTGCACGTGGGTGTGTGGGTGGGTGGGAGGGAGGTAAGGTGCTTGTTTAGCTGTTGTTATTTAGTTTCTATTATTCTATTGTCAGTGTTGCTGCTTGTTTGTTTTGTGAACTTGGTGGACAAGTTCTGTTGTCATGGCCCTGGCTGGCATTTCCCACCTTTTCCCTTTCCTCCTTAATTGGTCCTTAATCCCCACACTTGATTCCCAATCTTTCCCAATTCCTCTCAATCACCAGCACCTGGTTTCCACTAGCCACCGGAGGATAAGACTCTGACAGCTCCGATCAGCCCTTGCCAGATTGTTGGTCGACTCTCAGAGAGAGGAACCTTGCTCCAAGTCTTCAACCCCGTATCTCTCCGTAAACCAAGTCTCCCAGGTCCTGATTCAGCCTGGTCCTGATCCCACACTCGCTACGGAGATTCTGCCTCCGCGTCGGAGTCCTGCACTTGGGTTCGTTTTCCTGCCACGTCTATGTCACGCTGTTGGTATCAGCATGCATGGTGACAGGAGGGCTACTTCCAGCACATCCTTAGTTGTTAGTGTAAATGACACATTTCACTCTACGTTTCTGTGAACACATAATAAATAAATGAATCTGAATTTGAATCAGGGAACAGTAGAACTTCGGCCCGTTGTGACACACGGTGTCTGTATACTCGAGCTACGCACACAGCCGTCACACACAAAGTTGACCACCAGGATGACGGTAACATTGGATATATCATGTCCCCTCTGACATAATGCCATATTAGCCACCAGGTGGCTCAGGTGGCCCAAGTGCATCAACAGAATACGAACCTTGCCTGCCCCATCTACAACAATATTGAGAGCACCTTGACCCTGATGATCAGGTTCTTTTCCATCATCAAAGCAGATCATCGCACCCACCTTCCCCACTTGTGCTGCACCTTGGCTCATTCCGGGCTTTCACTCTGGCTCCTCCAAGACAGCTCCCAGCCCCTTCAGGAAATCAGTCCTGATGGTGGAGAGTGAACAGAGGATGGGTCAGACCAAAACCAGCATGACATTGCTTTTCCTGACCCTGGCTCCTGGAGCTATTTTAGCGATTGATCAACAATATAGAAGGCTGGGCTATCAGTTGCTGTCCTGTGCTACATAGAAGGTCTTCAGGATGTCCAACTGTGAGGACATTACTAAGCTGTCCTAAGGCTGCAGATGAAGCTATCAGAAATAAAGAGAGCACAATCCATCCTGCCCTGTGGACCAGACTCTGGATTCGAAAATGATCTTGGAGGACTCCAAAGCTAAGAGCACAATCTGCTGGCTTTCTGTCTCTCCGTTCCTCCTCCACATCCACTTCCATCAGCTGCAGTGGGGGCAGATTTGCATGCTTTCCTAAAGTTCCCACTAATTATTTCTCCCTGCCTGAATGCTTCTGAGGATAAAGAACCTTTTGCTGTTTGCAGCAACACACACACAAAGAGCTGGATGGACTCAGTGAGCCAGAGGCTGATAAGGAGGAAAATGGACAATCAGTGTTTCCGGTCATCTGGATTAAAAGGGAAGAGAACCCAGTATAAAAGAGTGGGCAAAAGGACAGGATGGAGCAAAAGCCAATAGGAGATGTGGATCCAAGGTGTGGATGAGAGGGTGATAGGACAATGGGGGAGGGGATAGCAAGGATGGCACCAGGAGCTGTAATGTCATAGGCCAAAGTGACAAAGATAATGGAATCTAAGAGGAAGCTGGAGAGGCCAGAGGGAAGAAGGGGACCAACATGCCAGCTCAAAGATGTTGGTGTGGATAATAGGTGAAGTAGCATGTTTGGCAACCAAAACAGCTGGATGGCCATGACTCACAGAGTGAACGTAATTGGCCGAGCAGTCAGCCAGTTTGCCTCCAGTCTCACCAGTGTAGAGGAGGTCACTATGGGACGGCACAGTAGCATAGTGGTTAGCACAAACACTTTAAGGTACCAGTGACTTGGGTTCAATTCCCACCACTGCCTGCAAGGGGTTTGCACGTCCCTGTGACTGCATGGGTTTCCTCCGGGTGCTCCAGTTTCCTCCCACAGTCCAAAGACGTACTGATTAGCAGGTTAATTGGTCATTGTAAATTGTCCTGTGATTAAGCTAGGATTAAATCGGGGGGGTCAGTGCCCCTTTGACTCAGGCGGGTTGCAGGATCCATAACCGTAACCATGAATTGTGGGATTACAGGGTGGCCTGGCTCAAAGGAACAGAAGGGCCTATTCTGCACTGTATCTCAATAAATAAATAAACAAACAAACATTTGACATTTATCTTGATTGTCTTGCAATCTATTCTGTAAATTGTGCCATCCTTCCTAGGTGGCTAAAAATCAACTCCTACCATGAGCTGCAGATAATGTGGGAGCTCTGACCTTCTATACATCACGTGGTGGGCGGGTAAGCACATTATCCCCAGAGCCAAGACTCTGTCAAGGAATCCATCAGTCTAGACAAGTCTGGAAAGCAAATCGCTCTGTTGAGGTCAGAGTGAAAAAAAAACACCAATCTCCATGAAAAACAAGTGCTGAAAACAACGTCTGCATTCTGGAAGTATTGAAGCAACTTTTAACGAAAAGCACACTATCCTGTTTATTACAAGCAGACTTGGTATCACTGCTGTGCAGACTGATAAAGTTATTTGAACATGCATACAGGTATGTCACCAATTAGCCAACCATGAACAATATTTTCATGGTTAAGTAAAAGGCAGCAAGGGTTAGGAGAATAGTGTGTGTGTTGTGGAGGGAAGAGCCCGTTCCTAACCACAATATGTGTCAATATATCTGTTAGTGAAACTGACAAATTGTTAAGATCTCATATTGCAACTGTTTGTACCAGTGATGCCGGATATTCCTCAGAAATTGGGAGGAGAATGATACTGCGAGCAATCTGATTAATTAAGATTTGGGTTTTAATTTATAGGGGAGGGGTTGAAACAGTAAACTGTTTCCAAATGAAGTCTTAAAATCATCAAAGATTTGAAGATGTTGGAGAACACTGCAGTTTCAAAGCAAAGCCTCTTACTATTTTTAAACAGAGATGAAGAATTGTAAGCATCATAATTTTGAAGAGGCTAGTTTTATACATAACGTTCTTCCATTGTATGTCTGACATATACATTCAGTAACTATTTTACTGTGTACAGAAGTAGATCCCAGTGTACTCTTCTACTGCTTAGCCCATCCACTTGAAGGCTGGACATGTTGTGCTTTCAGAGATTCTCTTCTCCACACCACTGTTGTAACGTATAGTTATTTGAGCTACTGGTGCCTTCCTGTCAGCTTGAACCATTTTCCTCCTGACAATTCTCATTAATGAGGTATTTTCACCCACAGCTCCGCTGCTCACTGGGTGTTCTATTTTTTGTTTATCGCACCATTCTCTGTAAACTCAAGAGACTGTTGTTCATGAAAATCCCAGGAGACCGGCAGTTTCTGAAATACTAAAACAACCCCAACTGGTATTCCACAATCATTCCCACAGTCAAAGTCATTTGGATCACGTTTCTCCCCCATTTTGATGTTTGGTCTGAACAATACTAAACCACTAGACCATGTCTGCATGCTTTTGTGCGTTGAGGTGCTCCCACGTGATTGGCAGATTAAGTATCTGCATGAACGAGCAGGTGTACAAGTGTACCTAATAAAGTGGCCACTGATGTGTATCTGATGAGCTGAAAGTTTTGATTCATTCTTTGCAGGAACGTGGGTTCCAATATTTTGAGGAAACAGACAAAATTGTTGCATTCACGAAGGTGTACTTTTCTCCAGACCAAGATCATTCCAAATGATTGAAGAACAATACGTATCTGCTTTCTACCTCAGCGACTGCCAAAATATAGAAAACCTTTCACCAGCAGAGGTCACTTCGCTTGTGTTCATTGAGTTCTTGGGAGACATAGCTAGAAAAAGAATCCTTCTATAAAGTCCTGATAAAGAAAAGAAATTGCAATATCACAAAAGGTATGCATCTACGAGTCTTTCAGTAAATAAGTGCTTAGATTCACAATTAGACATATCCACACACTTGTCAAGTTCAGTTATCTGGCTGGGTCGTGGGAAATCACACAAGGTACAGGTTGTCTTCTCTTTAAAGTTCAAAGTTTGATCATTTATTATCAAAGTACTTAAGTGTCACCAATTACTACCCTGAGATTTACTTTCTTGCAGGCATTCACATTAGAACAAAGAAATACAATAGAAGCAACGAAAAGCTACACACAAAGACCGAGAAACAGCCAATGTTCAAAAGAAGACAAACTGTGCAAATGCAGAAGACATACTAATAAACAAGTAAATATATAAAACTGAGAACATGAGTTATCGGGTCCTTGAAAGTCAGTCCACAGATTGCGGAATCAGCTCAGAGTTGTGATGAGTGAAGTTATCCATGCTGGTTCGGGAGACTGACGGTTGAAGGGTAATAACTGTTCCTGAACCAGGTGGTGTGGGACCTAAGGGCCCAGTACCTCCTTCCCGATGGCAGCAGTGAGAAAAAAACACGGCCTGGATGATGGGAGTCCTTGATGATGGATACAGCTTTCCTGTGGCAGCGAATCCTTGTAAATGTGCTCAAAGGTAAGGAAGGTTTTTCTTAGGCTGTACTGGGTTGTATCCAGCACATTGCACAGGATAGTTGCTTACAAACAGTGACTCTGAACTGTCCTAAGTATTTCAGATCAATTACAATTGATGGGATTGCTCCAAAACTTTGCTGAAATAAATGAAAAGATGCTTTTGAACATACCAATGCTTTCTTTAAAGAGAATTGTTGTTGAAGAAATGCCTTGTAGCTGAGCTGTGCAAAACTCTGAAAGCTCTTGTTAAAACTGAGGATTAAATCAAACAAAACTGTCAAGAATTTAATATGATTTAGAATCTTTGACATAAATGGACAGTGAGCACATAGATCAGATTTACCACGCGGAGTTTATTGGCTGGTGTGTGGAAAAATGTTGGCTCATTACAGAAACTTTAAAGTGGGTTGGCAGATTTATTTCTGAAAAAAAGATCTGTTTCATACATGACTTGCTTCTATTGCATATCTGGCAGATATATTTGATCAGCTGAATGTTTTCAATCTAATTTTGCAGAGAAGAGGGTACCAATATTTTGAGCGGATTAACAAAGTTGTGATGTTGAAAAACACATATTTCTCTTTGGACACATAACATCTCACCTGATAGAACGGACATGTTTCATAAAATACAAAAAAGACAAAAGAAAATGGCAAGACTGATCTAGTAAAGAAAAACTGAAGAAAGCAATAGATAAGGTTTTGACTAAATTATGCAAATATCTTCAAACACCTTCCTGCTTTAGCAGCACTGAAAAGGACGGAAAAAGGGTTGCTTAAGACTGCATTGGAAGACCTGCAAGAAAGAATCTTGACTCATTCTTGCATTGGTAGAATGCAGAAGGAATTGTACTGGAATGAACCTTCCCTGCCTCTGCTACAGTGCTACTGAGAGTTATTTCCCGATCACGCTGTTGGAATCAGTTTACCTGCCACAGAACGACACACTTCTGCACATACCAGACTCTCCACCTGAACTCAACAGAAACAGATTCTGTTTTCATGACCATTGATGAGCTCAAGAAAGAGATACAATCTCAACTTCTCCATTGAACGAATACCTGAGCTGATTTGCTGTCAAAGTGTAGGTACCATATTTGTGCAATTGCTACATTTCAAAGCAATGTACTGCTACATTTAAAACCCCTTAGTGGCCAGCATCTGGCTTTATTTTCACATTGAACAAGGAGTAACCGAAGGTCATATGTTGGTCATATGTTTACCTGTTGCCTTTGACTTCAGTTTTCAACATTACGCTTATCTGTGATCGTAAACAAATTGGGACCAAAACACCTATGTCTTCTACTAAAACTATTTTCTGAATTGGGACCAGCCATTAACACCAATCCACCTGACTGAAAATGACTGATAACCAATGACTAGTTCTGATAGAGATTCCCTGGTGAACGTAAGAAGCTGATAGTTAGCATCTACGCTCCATTTTAACAGTGCTGACTTCTAGTCAATATTACAGCTTGACTGGTTGTTCAGAGACAACAACACTTAACAGGTAGAATTTGCTTCCTAATTTGCCAACCAGCAGAACTCACAGCACAGACTTGCACATATGCTTTGGTGACTAAATTAAGGCTTGTAGCTAAGTTTGTAGCTGAAGGTGAAACTTGCCCTTCCTTGAGCTGACTTCATCGAAGTTTACTCGGCATTTGGCCTCTTCACTTGATTCTCCAAGCTGCGTCACCGAAGCCTTCACAAGCTGTGTGTTACCTCTCCAGTTGCTTTCTGTACAACCCTGGTTGCTGGCTGTGTACAACCCTTTTCCTCAGCAAGGAGGGATCAAGCTGATGAAGCAAATCACACCAATGCCCCATCCTACACCCACCCTCAATCTGCTCAGGGCAGCAAAAAGCTTAAGTTGCTGAGCAAGCATCATGGGTCATCCATTCAGAGACTTGACTCTGAATCCCTCCATGGGAAACTTAAATCCAAATTAAATGAGGCTGGAACTTAAAAAGTACTAACCTCAAAGACATTAAATACCAAAATGGTGAACCTTGATGAAAGTCCATCTGGTTCACCTATATCATTCAGAGAAGGAAGTCCGTAATCCATATTCACCCCAGAACCCACCAATGTAATTACTTTTCAAATTACCTTCTCACTTCAACCACAAATAGGGATGGACAATACAAGCTGACATTGACCAAGAGCTCTGCAACCTGAGAGTAAATAAATAATGATAATTCTCAAGACTGGAGACATTATTTTAATATTCCTTCACAACTAAAGCAATAACTGCCTTCAATAAGAGTTTAGTATCATGGAGTTGATGAGTGTGGTATTTACATTGTGAGTCATGGACGGAGTAACTATCTTTAGAATGAGACGGTAAGTAAATCCTCACTTGCCCTCTCAGTTGGACACAAAAGATTCTAGCTACTTTACATTGAAAAACCAAAGTACTCCCACCAGGTCTTCCTGGAATCCAAGCCATATTTTTTCACTTAGCCAACATCACTAAAAATACAACATCCTCTCCTTTTTGGCGGCCCTTGCAGAAGGGAATTTGACTGCTGAATTTTCCACGCTACAACAGTGATTATGCTTCTCATTGCTTGGAAGACACTTTCAAAGCTTCTGCAATCATGAAGGAACTATCAAAATTCAATGTTTTTCTTTTCAAAGAAAATTGCTCATGAGTTGTGCAGTTTTGCAGTTATCCAGAAAGAGGGTCAATATTTCATCATTTGTAATTATTATACAAGGGGAAGGTTTGTACTTATGTAAAGTCTTTCGCCTTCCTTTTAGAAAGATTCGCAACACTGCAGTCAACTAGTTTTGAAGTATACTTACTGCTGTCGTTACATAAAGCAACAATTTAAATGCAGCTAGTTCCCCAAACAGTACTACAAGAAGAATGGTAACCTTCGACAACTGATTAACTACTGTGGGGTCATTCATACTGTGGGCTGTCTTACAAATAGTCAAGAAGCAACCTGCTCTTAAATTCACCTGAGGGAGCAGATGGGGCCTTTCTTTAGCAGCTCAGTAATGACCCTCTCACCCAATCACAGATGATACAAACAGAGCTGGAGCTGCAATTGTTGAGACAAAAGAGAAATCCCTTGATCATGCAAACATGAGGAAATCTGCAGATGCTGGAAATTCAAGCAACACACACAAAATGCTGGTGGAACGCAGCAGGCCAGACAGCATCAATAGGGAGAAGCGCTGTCGAGACCCTTCATCAGGTCACGTCACACACACACACACACATACACACACACACACACACACACACACACACACACACACACACACACACACACACACACACACACACACACACACACACACACACACACACACAACCTTTCATTAACTACTTAAGATTCCAACAAGGGCTTGACACTAATCGGATACGTTTTGAAATTCAGCTTTACGTTAACTTCCCTGCTTCCCAGCAGTACCAGTCTAAAGAGCTGTGGTTTTTGAGGGTGTATTCTTTATCTGTATTCTTAGTAAAAAAAAAGGCATTTCAAGAAAAAAAAGCAGTTTTTGTTTCTGTCAGTCAATATTAGATCAACATTTTCAATATTTTTATTGTTCATTTTCAAAGCAGGTGGCCATGTTGTTAATTAACCCTCGTTCCTATCTGTTTTGCCAAACTGGTGGCAAATCTGTTTGAATAACTTGCTCACATGAAGTGTCTCCTCTGGCTACTTTTGAGGAAAGTTAGTAGATTTGGAACAAGAGTCACATAGGCCAGAATAAGTAAACATAATTCTTCTGTATGTATCATTGTAAAACTGGGATTTTGAAGCATAATGGTATTTTTTGGCTCTGAGCTATTTTATTTTATTTTCCTATTTTAAATCAAAATTTACATTTGCAGCCACGCTGAAATTTAAGCTTACCTAATGCTCCTGGAATGCCAATCTAGTGGTTAACCGTTATCCAGCTGTACACCAGGCTTTAAGTGGGGGAGCAAGTCTACAGAAACAACATAAAACCTGCAGGCATCATCAATGGACCAAGAAATCAATAGAATATTAGGAAATTGTCACCCTGATTGGAAATGTTTCATCAATGTGGTATCAGATGGTTTTCTCTCTGACTGGAGGCCTGTGACTTCTGACATGTTGCGTGGATCAGTGCTGGGTTCTTTGTTGTCTATCATCCATTTTAATGATTGGATGATAATGTGGTAGACTGGATGAGCAAATTTGCAGATGACACCAAGATGGAGAGATAGTGGACATGGAAAAAGGCTATCAAAACTTGCAAAGTGATCTGGACTAGCTGGGAAAATGGGCTGACAAATGGCAGATGGAAATTAATATGAGGTGAGGTGTTGGACTTTGGGAAGAAAAACCAAAGTAGGGTTTACACAGTGAAAGGTAGGGCACTGAGGTGGTAGAACAGATGGATCTGGGAATACAGATCCAGAATTGCTTGAAAGTGGCATGGCAGGTAGAGATAGGGTCATAAATAGTGTCTTAATGAGAGCTTTTGGAACATTGGCCTTCATAACTCAGGGCATTGAGTGCAGGAGTTGAGATGTTACATTGAAATTGTATAAGATGTTAATGAAACCCAATTTGGAGTACTTTAAGCTTCCAAAGTACTGTATTTCTGGTGACCTACCTACAGGAAAGATATTAAAACATTTGAAAGTAATTGTTATCTCATTTTGGATGCTGTTGAGGGGGGAGGTGACCTGACAGAGGACTACCATAGCAATCGGGTCTCTGGCACTGAGGGAGAGATGGTGGTGGCATCCGTCGGTCTCGAGAGACCATGGATCTGCGCCTGGAGTTTCCAGGGCGCAGGCCTGGGCAGGGTTGTATGGGAGACCGGCAGTTGCCCAAGCTGCAGGCCTTGCCCTCTCCATGCCACCGATGTTGTCCAAGGGAAGGGCACTAGGACCCATGCAGCTTGGCACCAGTGATGTCACAGAGCAATGTGTTGTTAAGTGCCTTACTCAAGGACACAAACACGCTGCCTCAGCTGAGGCTCGAACCAGTAACCTTCAGGTTACTAGTCTGACGCCTTGCCCACTAGGCCATGCGCCAACACTGAGGGAGAAAAGAAGATGAGGAATGTGGTAGTCATGGGGGATTCCATAGTGAGGGGAACAGTCAGGAGGTTCTGTCAGTCTGATAGAGATACTCACATGGTGCACTGCCTCCCAGGTGCCAGGGTACGGGATGTCTCAGATCAGGTGCAGAGTATTCTGAAGGGACAGGGTGAACAGCCAGAAGTCTTGGTTCATGTTGGTAGCAATGACATGGGTAGAAAAAGGGAGGAGGTCCTGAAGAGAGAATTCAGAGAATTGGGTAGGAAGCTGAAAAGCAGGACCTCCAGGGTTGTAATCTTGGGATTGCTGCCTGTGCCACGTGCTACCGAGTGCAAGAATAGCATGGTCAGGCATATTGATGTGTGGCTGAGAGACTGGTGTAGGGGGCAGGGCTTCAGGTTCCTTACACCTGAACCCGAAAGGGATCCAATATCCTAGTGGGCACATTTAATAGAGCTATTAGGGAGGGTTTAAACTAATTTGGCAGGGGGATGGGAATCAGAGTAATAGGGCTGAGGAAGGGGAAAACAAATAAATCAAAGATAACATGCAACAGAGATGATAGAAAGGACAGGTAGGAGATGAGGCATAATCACAGCCAGTGGGATGAGTTACAGGGCAAGAGAAGTGTGAAGTTAAAACAGAAAGCAACAAATAATGGTCTGAAAGTGTTATATTTGAATGCATGCAGCATAAGAAACAAAATGGACCATCTTGAAATTCAGCTACAGATTGGCAAGTATGACATTGTGGCCATCTCTGAAACTTGGCTAAAGGACAGCTGCCACTGGGAGCTGAATGTCCAAGGACATACAGTGTATCGGAAAGATAGGTTAGTAGGCAGAGGGGGTGGTGTGGCTCTGTGTGTAAGAAATAATATTAAATCATTAGAAAGAGATGACATAGGATCAGAAGGTATAGAGTCTCTATGGGTTGAGTTAAGAAATGGTGAGGGTAAAAGGATCCTAATGGCAGTTGTATACAGGTCTCCAAACAGCAGCCAGAATGTAATTACAAATTACAGCAGGAGATAGAAAAAGCATGCCAGAAGGGTGAAGTCATGATAATCGTTGGGGATTTTAACTTGAAAATTGATTGGTATAATCTGGCCAGTACTGGACCTCAAGAGAGAAAACGTAGAATGTTTAAGAGATGGCTTTTTAGAACAGCTTGTTGTTGAGCCCACTAGGCTGTGCTGCATTGGCTGTTGTGCAATGATCCAGAGGTGATAAGAGAGCCTAAGGTTAAGGAACTCTTGGGGCACAGTGATCACAATATGATAGAGTTCACTTTGAAATTTGAGAAGGAGAAAATTAAATTCCAATGTGACGGTATTTCAGTGGAATAAAGGAAATTATAATGGCATGAAAGAGGAACTGGCCAAGGTTGACTGGAAAGAGACACTACCAAGAAGGACAGCAGAGCAGCAATGGCTGGAGTTTCTGCAAAAAATGAGGGAAGTGCAAGACAGATATATTCCAAATAAGAAGAAATTTTTGAATGGAAGAAGGACACTGCCTTGGCTGACAAGTGAAGTCAGAGCCAAAGTAAAAGCAAAAGAGAGGGTATACAAGGAAGCCAAAGCTAGTGGGAAGGTAGAGGATGGGAAGCTTTTAAAAACTTTCAGAAGGAAACTAAGAAGGTCATTAGGAAGGAAAAGATTAATTATGAAAGGAAGCTGGCAACTAGTATCAAAGAAGATACTAGAAGCTTTTTTAAGTATATAAAGGGTAAAAGAGAATTGAGGGTAGATATAGGACCAATAGAAAATGATGCTGGAAATCTTGTAATGAGAGATGCAGAAATGGCAGAGGGATTGAATGCGTATTTTGCATCAGTCTTCACAGTGGAAGACATCTGCAGTACACTGGACATTCAGGTGTGTCAGGGAAATGAGGTTTGTGCAGTGAAAATTATGACAGAGAAGGTGCTCAGGAAGTTTAATGGTCTGAGAGTGGATAAGTCTCCTGGACCTGATGAAATACACCCTTGGGTTCTGAAGGAAGTAGCTGGAGAGATTGCAGAGGCATTAACAATGATCTTTCAAGAATTGATAGATTCTGGCATTGTATCAGATGACTGGAAAATTGCAAATGTTACTTCATTATTTAAGAAGGCTGGGAGGCAGCAGAAAGGAACTACAGACCTGTTAGCCTGACATCAGTGGTTGTGAAATTGTTGGAATCAATTGTTTGGGATGAGATTACGGCGTACCTGGGCACACATGACAAGATAGGCCAAAGCCAGCATGGTTTCCTGAAAGGGAAATCCTGCCTGACTGACCTTCTGCAATTTTTTGAGGAAATTACAAACAGGGTAGACAAAGGAGATGTAGTAGACGTGGTGTACTTGGTTTTTCAGAAGGCCTTTGACAAGGGGTTGCACATTAGGCTGCTTACCTAGATAAGAGCCCATGGAATTACAAGTGAGTTACTAGCATGGGTGGAGTATTGGCTGAGCGGCAAAATACAGAGAGTGGGAATAAAGGGATTCTATCCTGGTGGGCTGCCGGTTACCAGTGGAGTTCCTCAGGGTTCAGTGTTAGGACCACTGCTTTTTATGATGTATGTCAATGATTTGGACTATAGTATTAATGGATTTGTGGCTAAATTTTACGATGATACAAAGACAGGTGGAGGATCGGGTAGTGTTGAGGAAACAGCCTGCAAAGAGACTTAGATAGTTTAGGAGAATGGGCAAAGAAGTGGCAAATGAAATGCAATGTTGGAAAGTGTATGGTCATGCACTTTGATGGAAGAAATAAATGGGAAGTCTATTAATTAGATGGGGAGAGAATTCAAAATGTAGAGATGTAAAAGGACTTGGGAGTCCTTGTGCAGGATACCCTAAAGGTTAACCTGCAAGTTGAGTTAGTTGTGAAGAAGGAGAATGCAATGTTGGCATTTATTTCTGAAGGTATAAAATATAAAAGCAGGGATGTGATGTTGAGGCTCTCTCAGGCACTTGTGAGACCACACTTGGAGTATTGTGTGCAGTTTTGGGCTCCTTATTTTATATTGATATACTGATTTTGGAGAGGGTTCAGAGAAGATTCACGAGAATGATTCCAGGAATGAAAGGGTTACTGTATGAGGAACATTTGGCAGCTCTTGGGCTGTATTCCCTGGAGATCAGAAGAATTAGGGTGGATCTCATAGAAACATTTTGAATGTTTAAAGCCTGAGTAGCTTAGATATGGCAAAGTTATTTCCCATGGCGGGGAGTCTAGGACAAGAGGGCACAACTTCAGGACTGAAGGACATCCATTTAGAACAGAAAGGTGAAGAAATTACTTTAGTCAGAGGGTGGTAAATCTGTGGAATTTGTTGCCACGAGTGGCTGTGGAGGCCAAGTCATTGGGTGCATTTAAGGCAGAGATAGATAGGTTGGACAAGCTCAAGGGCTGAGGCTCGTCCAGCCCTGTCTCTTGGATGCCACTACCTGCCTCATTCGCCGTCACACCCTCTTGTCCCTGACCACAGACCGATTTTGGGGCAGCTAATCTAATGGGTGTTACTACCTCCTGAAGCAGAGAGTCCAGGTAACTGTCCCCCACCCTCCCCCCAATGTGCCACAGTGTTTGAGGCCCAGATTCCAGGTCATCAAGCGAACACTTGCTGCAGATGTGGTCACCAGGAACCACAATGGAGTCGACCAGCTCCGACATCCCTTTATTTAATTAGCTGTAATTCAGAGACTTTTTATTCAACCACTACAAAAGCCCTACTACTTACCTGCGCCTCCTCGCCAAAGCCTCAAGTTCCCACTCCTACACTGGTCCCCTCACAAGGGCCACTCTGATTTGATCCTGCTTTACTTTTATTTGCTCCTGCTAGTAAATCACAAATCGATTGGTCCGCCGCTAATGCGCCAAGCCCCACAAAACGCTCCTTTTTTAAACTCTTCTCCCCGACATGTGCAAAGCTCTCTCTCACTCCGAATCGATTGGTCCGCTGCTATTGTTTTGGGAGAAATGACTCAAGCAGTGCAACAGATACTTTCAGAATAACAAGGCAAGTTCAAACCAAAGTTCATAAAGGAGAAACTATGACTGGTACAGACTGGGCTGGCTGATGTGTCCGCACAGCACAATGACTACTAAGAGAGTGGTAAACCAGTCCCAGCTAAAAGAACAGGTATCAGACCTTGCAACAACAGTCCGATAACTCATCGCAGGCAGCCAGCATCAAGCGGTTGTGATTATTCCTCTCAGGGCTGCAGTTCAACAGCTTAATACCATCAGCCAGAATCACTGACAGCCATCACTGCTCTCACTGCCACAATTCAGCAGCCTTTCGCCAGTTCCACTCCCAGCATCTCCAAGATCCTCTTCAACAATCTCATCAACTTCGTCCACTAGTCCCCTGACCGGCCCAAAACCTCCAAGAGGCAGACGCTCTGATGACCCCGACCCCAGTGGCTGCAGGAAGTTTATTACCTCACGTGAGCTGATCTTCCTGGTCCAGCCTGGTTGGTTGGGTGATGATGCGCGGAAACTGGGGTACAAGGTGTATCTCTTAGGTAGGCCCCCTCCACTCAGCCTGCTCAATGTCCGACAGCAACACAATTCCCCTGCAGCCCAGTCGTTTCGGCATTTTGTTATCGAGTTCAGGAGAGTCTTCCTATCTTCCAGTATAGGGTCATGAAATGCCCACTGACTCCCGGAACTGCAGTAAGGTAGAAAGACAGTGGGGGACTTCCATAAAGTTCCATGCATTTGTGGTGGAGTGCCTTCGAGTGAGGACTGTGCGTAGGGGTCCAGCATATGATTGCAGAGTGTGATGAGCGGGACAGCCTGGGTGACCTGATTAATCTGCCCATTCAGACTGATAACTGAGCAACAGAATGACACAGAGAAAGAACGCCCGAGCTTCTTACTCCTTAGGTCACTGTTTGTCTGCAACCTCTCCCACATTACCCAGTACACAGTCTGTGGAGGAGCCAATGCAGGTGGGGCGCATGCCTCTATCTCAAGAGGGATGAGATTGGTACAAAGGAACAGGTTCCTGGCTCTTTTCTGGTGATCCAGGCCAGTTCCGGGCTTCATGTCCCAAGTACCCAGTAAAAGAGGATACCTGTCAGCAGGGAAGGGTGTTCTGATGGGTCAGTTCTTCCTTCAAGTATCTTCCCCTAATTTTATAATGCTACCAGCTTCCTTGTTGTGGGTGTCTCAGACCCATGGGCTTCATTCAAATTGTCTAGTGTAGTTTTGTTTTCTGTGTTGTTTTTTACATAGTTCAGTCTAGTTTTTGTATTGTGTCATGTAACACCATGGTCCTGAAAAAACGTTGTCTCATTTTTACTATGTACTGTACCAGCAGTTATGGTCGAAATGACAATAAAAGTGACCTGACTTAACTTCAAGCATTTAATGACTCCAAGGCAGCTAGGAACCTCATGCTCAAAGACAGAAAATTCTGACCCAGTAATTGAGAGTGAACATTGATGTCAAGACCCTGGATGGTTGGCCTCTGGTCACAGCAAGTTCTGCCTTCCCACAAAACCTCTCCAACTTGTACAAGAAGGCAACCACAGTGAGTAGCTCTCCTACTGCCTGAATGATTTACCTGAACTGCCACAGGTGTTTGGTCTTCCCTGGTTATCTCCTTACAACCCATGGATTGATAGGTCCCTAAAGGTGCTCCAAGAGTGGGACCTGTCCGTGTCTGGGTCCAGCTCAAACCCCTTTTAGTGTATTCCCACCTGTGTCTACTGTTAGTGTGGACCTATCTGGCAATCTGGCTGAATATGCTGAACTTCTTGAGGTCTTCAGTAAAAAGAAGGTCACCTCCCTGACCTCATCCCCAGTGCTAGTCCTCCCCAGGGCCAGCTCTTTTCGCTCTCTCATCCTGAGATGGTGGTAATAGAAGTGTACATCAAGAAGGCTTTGGCCTTAGGGTTTCTCAGTCCGTCAACCTCGCCAGCAGGGATGGGCTTCTTTCTCTGCAAGCATGACGGATGGCAAGCTCCATCCCCGTGTTGATTATTGGTCATTCAACACCACGGCGAAGAATTGCTGCCCTCTTCCCCCCGCTTACCTCTGCGTTCAAACATCTCCAGAGAGCAACTATATTTTCCAAGATTTATCTGCACAATGATTATAACCTGGTTCATATCTGAGAAGGGGATGAGTGGAAGACAGTCATTGGCCATGATCAGCACCTTGTGATGCCTTTCGGTCTGACCAGTGCCCCAGCTGTTTTTCGGGCCCCAGTCAAAGATCTGAGACACATTGAATAGTTTGATTTCGTGTGTTTGGATGGTACTGTAATCTCTTCCCGCTCCTGACAAGAACACGTCCAGCATGTCCAGAGGGTTCTCAAATGGCTCCTCACAAATAAACTTTATGCCAAGCTAGAGAAGTGTGGGTTCCATAAAGAGCAGGTGTCGCTTTTGAGCTACATATATATACGCACCCCTTCCAGTGCTCAAATGTACCTACTATATGTAAAGTTCAGGCAGTCACAGAGTGGACAAAACCATCTACAGTCAAACAGGTGCAGTTCTTCATGGAGTTTGTGAACTTTTATTGCCATTTCATCAGAAACTTCAGTTCTATCGCGGCCCCCATTAATGCACTCACCAGGAAGATCTCTGCAGGATTCCTTTGGACAAATAAAGCAGAGCAAGCATTCTCAGAACTAAAGTGATGCTTCTCCAATGCCCCAGTGCTGCAACATCCAGACCCATCCCATCCATTCATTACAAGGTGGATGCAACGGACATCAGCATTGGAGCTGTACTCTCTCAGCACTCTTCTATGGATAACTGGCTGCACCCTTGTGCCTTTTTTACTATGATGTTGAAAAGTGAGAACTTCTGGCTGTCAAGGAGGCCCTGGAAACATAGCAACATTGGCAGAGCTCCCATTTTTGGTATGGATAGATCATAACAACCTCTCCTACACTTGGGACATCAAGAGACTCAACTCCTGTCAAGCCCGTTGGGTTCTCTTCTTCATCCGGTTTAACTTCACCAACACCCACCATCCCAGCAGTAAGAATGCCAGAGTCAGTGGTCTCTCCTGGCAGTTCAATCTGTCTAAGGACAACGCCAATCCAGAGCCCATCCTTCCTCACCCGTGCAATTGCTGATTCCTGTGATTTGAGGAGTAGAGGTGGAGGTGAGGGCTGCACAACAGTCAGATCCAGGCACAGGTTGGAAACCTCGGAACAGGCTGTTTGTCCCTGCCACAGTGCATCCCAGAGTGACAGAATGAGGTAACTCTTCCTGTCTGATTGGGCAGCCAGGAATTGAATGGACCCTAGAATATATCAAGAGATGATTTTGGTGGCCATCTATGTCCCAGCACATCCACGACTTCATCTTTCCCTGTCCCACTTATGCCCACAATAAGATAATGCTAGCACCCTGCAGGGTTTGCTTCATCTGCTGTATGTGCCTCACTGCCCCCGGTCCCACCTTTTCATGCATTTCATCACTGATCTGCCTACACCTGTTGGAAACACTACCATTCTAGTTGCTGTGGACTGATTCTCCAAAGCTGCCTAATTTGTTACCTCTCCCTAAGCCCCTGCCAGCTCATTAGACAGCCACCCTCATGGCCACATATGTTCAGGCTGCACAGCTGCCCTCATGACATAGTGTCTGATCAAGGACCACAGTTCACATTCCCATTATTGGAAGGCCTTCTGTTCTCTTGCAGGAGCCACAGCCATCTCATTTGATTTCTACCCCCATTCTCACGGCCATACAGAGAATGTATCAGGAGTTGGAGGCAATCCAGCCTCTTCTAACCCTATGTCCTGGAACTCCCAAATGGTTTGGGCAGAGATCGCCCATAATAACCTCGTCACCCTCGACCAGCACGTGTCCCTTGGAATGTCAGAAGGGATTCCAGCCACCGCTCTTCCCCGACTAGGAGATTGACTTGGGACTTCCTGCTGCTGGACAGTTGGTCCAAAGCTGTAAGTGCATGTGGAGAAGAGATAAGGCTTCTCTGTTTCACACTCAGAAACAAAATGGCTGGCAGCCTGATCAGCTCTGCTGACAGAAGAGGACTCGCAAGCCAAAGGAGAAAGTCTTGTTATCAATAAGGTCTCATATAGATTGCAGTTACTATCATCAATGAAAATGCACCCAGTGTTCAATGTTTCCAAGCTCAAGCCGGGGACAACCTCCTCCTTTGCCCCATTCACCCCTCCCCCATTCCCCTCCTTCCCACTTGGTGGATTGGTCCCTGGTCTACTCTGTGCTGCACCTCCTGGCATCTCACTGGGTGTGGGGCAGGTTCCAGTATTTCATGAATTGTAAGGGGTGTGCCCTAAGGAATGTCCTTTGGTTCTGGCCCAAAACATCCTAAACAAGCCTCACATCCAGAACTTTCAGCAGGCACAGGTCTCTTGGGCCTCAGGAATTGTACCTCGGGAGGTGGGCCCTGTCACAACCACGAACTCTGCTTCGGATGTCTGTGCACCCTCACAGGCGGGCTGCGGAACATGTTCAGTGAATACGCTCATGAGCTTGCACTCTCCAGCCAATTAGTGTTTCATTGTGCTGGTACTTAACTCCCTTCCTCTTGTTTCAGTCTTGTCCAGACTTGACCAAAAGCACAACAATGTCAAAGCTCATTGCTTACCATTGTCCTGGTTCCAGGAAAGAAGACGCCCATTTAGACTGACACTGTTAGGGAGCAGTCTTGATTTATAATTGGGCCTCTGCTGCCAAACCATTGTATCAGCATTAGATTTAGTTTGAAAGTTCTAATTAATGATCAGTCGGTTTAGCATTTATTGTTTTTCCTTTATTTTTGCACAGTTCCTATTAAAGCCAGTGAACACTTGATGTGCTTCAGTGTCTCTGTCTTGGCTCTTGCGCCATAACCAAGAAGATGGATGAGATGGGCAAGGTTGGCTTTGGGTTTGGGTGCAGGTAGAAGGAACTAAGCAGAAGACCAGGTTGGCATATAGTAGATTAGTCAAAGGCCCTATTTCTGTGATTTAGTGCTTAATAGCTCTATAATAAAAATAAAACCATTTAAAAATGCAGACAACTGCATCACCACTGGCTTACATGCCAATTCTGCCTAATTAAGCTGGAGATCTTTGTTAAGGTTGTCTAACATTGAGCCCCCTGCCTGAATGCACCACTTATCTGGGCTGTCCATCAACCTTAACCTTCTCAGGTATGAAAGTCTGATCGAGATGACTGTCTCTAAAAGAGGGGACTCCTATGAGATGGAATGAGAATTCTATTTCAAGCAACAGAACCCCAGCACTTTGCTCCAGAACTCACCTCTGATGAAGGCTTTTGAAACAATTTTTAAATCCTTTCATTCAAAGAGAGTTAACTGATTCAAAAAATAAAAAGAAAAGGTAAAATAAAATAAATTCAAAGCAAATTAAGATATAAAATTATTAACAATTAATTAAAATAATAAGATAAAATAATATAGCTCAAACACTTAACTTTTTCACCTCTTCAGAAGCACAATCAGAATCAGGTTTAATATCAACGGTGTATCTTGTGAAATTTGTTGCCTTCCTGAGAACAATGAATGTGCTATAGTTCTTTGATCAATTTTGCTGATGTGCAGCTGAGGATCAGATGTGACGTGCATCCTGTTCCTCTCCTCAACATATCAGTGCAACCTCAGTGGCATTAATAGTGAAACCAGTTCTGGAGAGGCTGCCAGATGGACCGGCATAGGAGGTTGGCAACAGGATTGAAGTTATCCTGTGAATGTCAACTGGAAATGCCTGGTCAAATTTCTGGAACACAAACCCAATAATCATTTTTACACTGATTAAAGCATTGCTGTAAAATTTATTTGGGCAAATAAATATGTCTGTTGGATGCATCTAAGCATAAAGAGGAAATCTTGTCCCAAAATATTGCTTTTGTTACCCTCAAACCTATTCTTTCTACTATTTCTAAATAATTACCCTAAATTTCCTGCTGCCAGGAATACATTTCCTCTCCAGAGAAATGACTGGTCCTAATAATGTGCAACGCATGAAACTCCTGGCCCATCAAGAATCATATTTCCAATATGTCTTCTCCCCTGATTTTGCCTCAACTTTTTTCAAATGGTCAGTTGCAAATTCCGGTTCTTCAGTAAGCAATTAATGGGAAATTTGAGCAGGTTCTTCAAGTTGAGATTCATGAACTGTCATCATTCCCAATGGGATATGCCTATATGAGGAAAGAGGAAAAGCAATCAAGTTGTTCCAGCAGACAGGAAAGAAATAGAAGTAGGGGAATCAGATGATCCCACTTCATCAGAAATGGTTCTTAAAGAAGTTCTGTTTTAATTTATTTGTTTGACATTTTGTGGTAGTTCTACACTTAGTGGTCACTTTATTAGCTACAGGAGATGGCCACAGAGTCTATTTCTGTATGTTCGTGGTCTTCTGCCACTGTAACACATCACTTCAAGGTTCAACATGTTGTACGTTCAGAGATGATCTTCCTCACACCACGCAACGTGTGATTATTTTAGTTACTGATGCCTTCCTATTAGCTTGAACCAGTTCGGCTATTCTCTTTGATCTCTCTCATTAGCAAAGCATTTTTGCCCACAGAACTGCCACACGTTGGATGATTTTTTTTGTTTCTCGCACCGTTCTCTGTAAACCCAGGAGACTGTTTTGTGTGAAAATCCCAGGAAATCAGTAGTTTCCAAAATACTCAAACCACCCTGTTTGGTACCAACACTCCTTCCACAGTCAAAGTCACTTAGATCACATTTCTTTTCCATTCTGATGCTATGAATAACAACTGAACCTCTTCACCTTGTCTGCGTACGTTTATGCATTGAGTTGCTGCCACTTGATTGGCTGAATAGATATTTGCATTAATGAGCAGGTGTACAGGTGTACCTAATAAACCAGCCACTGAGTATATACTCCTTGACTGGAATAAGGTTATAACAGGAGACAATGAATGAAAGTCGAAAGACCTGAAAAAGGAAGTCTATTGTGGACTATGTGAAGGCCAGTTTAGAAGAAATAGCAGGTAACCAATATTATTATTTGTACGCTCCACCTTTTTTCAAGTTAGTTGATTTGTTTCTATTTACTGCTTCATTAGAACCAAATCTGCAAAATGTAGACTTGTTAATTCAAACAAAAGAATTCCATCTTCTCTCAGTGCGCCCCCATTCTTTTTGTATTAATAATGCACAAAAAGTCCCGTGCAATAAAATTTCAAGACCCAGTACCTCCCCAATCTCACAATGCTGACCTCCTTTACCATTGCAGAGGCACTAACTTCAAAAAGGCAGCAGTTTTAATATTTTCTGCAGTGTATTTTGGATAGTGGACCACAGTGGATGACCAATCAATGGATTGCACTAACTCCAGATAGAATTCCAGAGCTGTCTACGTCAGATTTTCTTTGGCTTATGAATGGACACATGTACAGCTTCTTCCTGCCGTTCTTAAGCTCCTTTGCTAGAAACTGTAAAAACAAATAGTTACTTTCATTTGTATGTCGCTCAATGTCATTAGATACTTGGCACAAAGCTACACATACACAGACTAGTAAGTGATGATGGGCAGCATTGATCAATGAAATTTATTCAATTATTCATCTATTGAGATACAATGTGGGATAGGCCCTTCTCGTCCTTGAGCCACACTGCTTAGCAATGCCCCAGATTTAATCCTAGCCTATTCCAGGGACAATTTACAATGACCAATTAACCTACCAGCCTGTACATCTTTGACTGTGGGAGAAACCCACATGGTCTTAGGGAGAACATACAAACTCCTTACAGGCAGCAGTGGGAATGAAGATCAAAGCTGCAGAAGTCATTAGGAACACAAACGTTTTTTTTATGGTGAGCTCTTGCAATGATTTGCATGAGTAATTATAATGAACAAAGGAGAGGTTTTGACCTCCATCAAGGTTTTAGGGATTAAATGCCAGTCCTGATTTGTCCGTGACTCCAAACCCAAAACAATGTGGTTGAATGCTCTGAAATGTCTAGGTAATCACTCGGCTCAGAAATAATTAGAGATGAGCAATAAATGATGCCTGTCCCAGTAATGCACATATCCCAAAAATGGATAAATGGATAAAAATATGTCCAGTGACCTATTCCAGGAATGGTCCAAACTCTGTGTGGTGAAATTACCGCTGTAGTTCAGATTTTTCCTTTTCCTATATCAGTTTGCTTTCACACTTCATTTCAAGGGTTTCTGATATCCAGCACCTCATCACACTGAAGAAGTCACAGATTAGGAAAGGGAAAGGCACATTTTTTTAGCTAGCATTTTAAAGATCTTACAGTATGATAAAAAGACAGAAATAAACATAAAATTAAGGCAGGAGCCAATATATTATAAACAAGCTTTTCACAAAGAGTTATTTTTAAAGTTTATTTTAAAAAAAATTAATTGAGGCAATTTCCCCCCACAAGTATAATGCTGGTCTGTTTTTATGGCCAGTGATTTCACCAAGCAGCAATTATAATTTAGTACAGCATTAAAGACTCACTTATCATGCAAAACACTTTGGGTATCTTTTGTGCATAATTTGTAATTATCTGAAAATTTCAGTAATTCACTTGAAAATACCAAAGAAGGCTATAAAATAGTGCAGACTGCAATGAGTCACTGACAGAAAGTTAGGGATTCCTCAGTTAATCTATGCCTGTAAAGATATCATGATGTTGGCCTCAATTTCACAATGTTGCAATGGCACACACCAATAATTTTCTTGTTAACACAGATCTCAATTCAGAAGAGCTTGTCTACAGCACCAATATGAATTTTCCCCTTCACCTATTCCTTTCTCTCAGGACCAAATGCTGAGATTGCCAGTTAGCATAAGAATGCTCAGAACTTTTGTAAAACTGTAGCTTTACAAATTTGCAAAGAGTAAACTTACCTTCCACTAGGCAAAGTTCAAACATGGCTGTAAAAAGGCTACTGTCACTTTTCATTATCTTCCAAAAAATTCATGAAGTGCAATATAATGAATATTAAACCTGAGATGTTATTTTACAAACTATTCACATTACATAATAATTTCTACCATTTCCATGTGTCATCATCAGTAATAATAGCTGACCTTGAGGAGAGTAATGTAATTTAGAATTAATTTGCAGTGAAATTTGTACTGATATATAAAAACATTTTTTTTAATTTAATACATTAAGTTATTACATTTTTTTCAGGCCAGTTGCAAGCTTTGAGTTGTGTTGTTCAATCATTCAGTTAAAACAAAATTCCAGTAAAAATATGTTATTATCCATCGGTTCTTTCCTAATGGTTTTGTTTCATTGATCTCCTGATTTCATCTCTTGATTGAGTTTGCACTCGGTTCAGACTCAGGGTCTTTCTCCTTCACTTCCTTAGTTCTGCCATAATGAGGCCCCTGCAGTTCATAATGTGAATTCTGAGTAGTGACAAGCAAAGGACTATAGGACAAACAACAATATTATAAATGATCTCTCATTAATCAACCATTCCATAAGAAATAGTGTTTATATTTTATTAAGATGGCCCCAAAATGTCACATGTGGGGATATAAATTGTGAAGCAGGTCATCTTCAGTGATTAAATCAACAATCTGGTACAAGAGTCAAATAGGATCATGACATTCCCTGTTATTAAGGATTATCAAGGGAGTCAAGTAAGTCACACAACTTCATTACTCCATGCATTTCTTATGTTACGATGCTACAAAATCATTGCTGTGTTCAGCTGCACTCAGACCACTGTGTTGTATGCCGGAGACCGTACTCTTTCAGCAAGTGAGAGAAAAGGCAAGACTAACAAAGGGTTCTTGCCTCTGAAGGAAGGACGTCGAAGTGATTTCAAGATGAGCAGGATAGCTCTAGGTATGAGTGTTGTGTTCCTTTTTTTTATTAGTTTTTTTATACACTTTCTACGTCACTACAGATTTTTAAAAAACCCCAGATCAAAATGAAAAACATTGATACAGTGCAAAAATAAGCATACAATAACAATATGATACAAAGAAAGATAATTGAAAAAGCACCCAAATTGAAGACAAGTAAAATTAGTATCCTCCCCAAGCTCCACAACACAATAAAAAACTCCAGACCAACCACAACACAATATAGAGAATATAAATCAGGACAATCAAACCCCCAAACTGTGAATACACTTAGCAACAGAAGATGATAATGCCTACGACCAAAAAAAAGGAGCTGAAAGCAAGGGACCGAAAATAAAACCTTAGTTAAGAGGAAGGTTATGAAAGTACTCGATAAAAGGTCCCCAGACCTTATGGAACTTTAAATCCGAATTAAGAACTGAATAATGAATTTTTTCAAGGTCTATGCAGGCCATAATATCATTAAGCCATTGAGCATGTGTTGGTGGGGCAACATCTCTCCATCTAAGGAGGATTAAACATCTAGCCAGGAGAGAAGCAAAAGATAATATTCGACACTTGGTCGAACTCAGACGTAAATCTGTCTCACCCAAAAAACCGAACAAAGCAATTAAAGGGTTAGGTTCTAGGTGGTGATTCAGAATATAAGATAACGTTGTGAAGACATCTTTCCAAAATTTTTCCAAGCTAGGACAAAACCAGTACATATGAATGAGAGAGGCCTCGCCCCTTTTGCATTTATCACAAAGCGGACTAATGTTAGGGTAAAATCGAGAGAGTTTCAGTTTAGACATATGGGCTCTATGAACAATCTTAAACTGTAAAAGGCAATGGCGAGCACAAAGAGAGGTTGAATTAACCGATTTGAGAATCGAGTCCCAAATCTCATCAGATAAGGAGGTATTTAAATCCTGCTCCCATGCCATTTTAATTTTATCCACAGGGGCACGTCGTAAGGCTGCTAATTTATCTCGAATAATTGATATTAAACCTTTACCTAGTGGATTAATGGAAAGAAATAAGTCCATAGCATTTCAGGAAAGTTAGGAACTTAAGGAACAATAAAGTGTCTAATTTGGAGATATCTAAAAAGATGAGCATTGGGCAGATTGAACTTAGCAGAGAGCTGTTGAAAAGAAGCGAAGCGATTGTCAATGAAAAGATCTTCAAAATGTCTAATGCCCTTCCTATACCAATCATGGAATGCTGAGTCATACATAGTAGGTAAAAAAAGGTGATTATGTACGACAGGGCTGGAAACGGAAAAGTCATGGAAACCATGAAAGTTCCTAAACTGAGCCCATATACGCAAAGTGTGTCTAACAAGAGGATTAGCTATTAATCTGGGCAAACTACTAGGGAGTGCAGAGCCAAGAAGTGCAGAGATAGATAATTGTTTAGTGGAGCTCGACTCCATTGCCACCCAATTAGGGCACTCGGGTTGGCCATGGAAAAAAGACCAAAAGGTAGCACAACGTATATTGGCTGTCCAATAATATAAATGAAAGTTAGGTAAAGCCATGCCACCCTCTTTTTTAGGTTTTTGGAGATAGACTTTATTTATTCTAGAGCGCTTATTCTTCTGCAGATATGACAAAATAATAGAGTCTAAGGAATCAAAAAAAGATTTAGGAATAAAAATTGGGATTGAATGAAATAAGTATAAAAGTTTAGGGAGAACATACATTTTAACAACATTAATACGACCTACCAAAGACATAGATAGAGGTGACCATTGTACCAGACTCTGTTTTATAGTATATGAAAGATTGGCAAAATTTTCACGAAAGAGATCTTTAAACTTCCTTGTGACTGTAATCCCAAGATAGGTAAGTTGATTATGGACTACTTTAAAAGGGAGATCACAAAATGTTAATTCTTGTGCTTCTTTATTAATTGGGAAAAGTTCGCTCTTATGTAAATTAAGTTTATAGTCAGAGATCTGGCTAAACTGGTCAAGAAGTGAAAACATTGGAGGTAAGGATGTAGATGGATTTGAAAGAAAATGTAATAAGTCATCAGCATAAAGAGAAACTTTATGCTCAACACCCCCCCCACCCCCCAAATCCCAGTCAATTCAGGACAATTTCGAAATGCTATCGCCAAAGGTTCTATAGCCAAATCAAAGAGAAAGGGACTTAAAGGGCATCCCTGACGGGTGCCACAGTTGAGGTTAAATAACTGGGATTTCTGAAAATTAGTCAAAACAGAGGCAGTAGGACACAAATACAGCAATTTGATCCAAGAGATAAAACTTTGACCAAAGTCAAATTTTTCTAAGACTGCAAAAAGGTAGTTCCACTCTATACGATCAATGCTTTCTCCGCATCGAGGGAAATAACACATTCAGGAATCCCAGTTGGAGGTGAATATAAAATATTAAATAAACACCGAATGTTAAAAAAAGGAAGACGGTTTTTAATAAAACCAGTTTGGTCATCAGAAATAATAGAGAGAATAACAGTTTCTAATCTATAAGCCAAAACTTTAGCCAAGATTTTAACATCAACATTAAGCAAATAAATCGGCCTATACGAGGAACACTCTGTTGGGTCTTTACCCTTTTTTAATAAAAGAATAATAGATGCCTCATTAAAAGAGAGTGGCAATTTGCCGTAATTAAACGAGTCAGATAATACTGAGAGTAACTGAGGAGAAAGAAGTGAAGAGAATGATTTATAAAATTCTACGGGGAACCCATCAGGTCCAGGAGATTTCCCGGAGAATGCAGAAATTGCAAAAGATATTTCTTCTGATAATATAGGCGCATTAAGTTTGGCTTTAAAATCAGATGAAAGTGAAGGAATATTCAGATTATTTAAAAAATGATCAACAGAGATATTGTCATTCAAAGATTCAGAGGAATAAAGTCGAGAATTTAAATGCGTCATTGATTTCTAAGTGATCCGATGTAAAGTCTCCATTCTCCTTCCAGATCTTTGTAATATGTTGTTTGGCTTTGGAACACCTCAGCTGATTGGCTAGAAATTTACCAGATTTGTCACCATGACTGTAAAAGCGACTCTTACTTTCGAGAAGTTGGCGTTCGACAGGTTGAGTAGACAGAAGATTAAATTTAGGTTGAAGTTCTACAAGCTTCTTGTATAGTTCAGGATTCTTAGTTGATCCAATTCTTTAATCTGGTTAATGAGGTCTAATCGATCTGCACAGGACTTTCTATTAAGATTTGCTGTATAGGAGATTATTTGATCCCTCAAATATGCTTTCATGGCATCCCAGACAATCTGGGATGACACTTCAGGTGTTGCATTGGTGTTAAAATAAAAGGTTATCTGATCCTTAATAAATTTTAGAAAATCATCATCCGACAATAAAGTCAAATCAAACCGCCAGTGTTTATTCCTCTGAGGGAGACCAGGAAAGTTTAAAGACAGAGTAATTGGGGCATGGTCAGAAATCAGTATACTCTGATAATCACAAGAATAGACAAATAGAATGAGTTGGATATCGAGTAAGAAGTAGTCAATTCTAGTAAAGGTATGGTGAACATGTGAAAAAAAAAGAATAATCTCTCTCAGTAGGATGAAGGAAACGCCATATATCAGAGATACCATAATTAGAGAGAAACGATTGGATAGCTAAGGCAGATTTAGTAGGTGGTCTAGTAACAGGGGACGATCGATCCAAATTAGGATCTAACCAACAATTGAAGTCACTACCCAGTATAAGAGAGTATGAGTATAAGTCTGGTAGTGAGGAAAAAAAAGTTCAAAAAAATTAACATCATCAAAATTGTGGGCATACAGGTTTGCTAGTACAACTTCAGTATTATATCGTTTACCAGAAACAATAATAAAATGGCCATTTGTATCAGATATCTTATTATGGAGTTCAAAAGGAATATTTGAGTTAATAAGGATGGAGACCCCCCCCCCCCCCCCAGCTTTGGCGGCAAAGGATGAATGAAAATGCTGACCCGTCCACTTTGACAAAAGCCGGGAGTTATCAAAACAACGAATATGAGTTTCTTGAAGGAAAGCAATGTCAGCTTTGAGTTGTTTAATATGTGAGAAGACCTTCCTCCTTTTAACAGGGTGATTCAATCCCTTTACATTCCAGCTCAAGAATTTAAGTGCACTAGCCATTATCAACTACTAATGCATAAAAGGCAGCAGGCATATAAAAAGTCAAGCAATACAATAACAGTCTGGGAGCAGAAATGTAAACACAGATTCGTAAAATCAAAACATAAACATGTCCTGAGCAATAAAGGAAAACAATAAATAGAGTGAGTGATGTTAGAACTGGAAAATCCACCCCATCCACACAACCCAAAACTAGACGGCTACCAAAAAAAGCAGCTAGCTCTACCAAAAAAATTAACCTAAATATAACTTCCAGATCTGTGTAATTAACAGCAGTTCCATATAAATACTATAGCAAATGGTAACTAATTTATGCACTACAAAACATAATTACAAATAGGAACAACTTCTGCATAAGTATAAAACTTAATACAAAGAAAATCAGGAGAAAACCAAAACTAACCTACCCGCGAAAAATTATAGAAGATTAAAAGAAGAGAAAAAGAAAAGGGAGGGGGAAGGGGGGGGAATTATAGATTTGAGGAGAGTACTTATCAACCACTTACAGAAAAAAAAGCAGCAAAACTTAAACTGTGAACCAACCAACAGGGAGGCCTTCGATAAAAACTCTAAACCTCCAAAACAAGTTAGAGTCAATTGTAGAACTCTATAGATAAGGTTATACAAGAATAGAATAGATTAGACAAGTACAATCTAAACATCCACAGGGAATCATTAAGCACAGAATATCTATTTAGAAAAAAATGCACCAAGTCCAGGGAGAGATTGTCTGCAGCCCTTAGAGTTTCTATAGATAATGTCTGAGTTATTCAAGTAAAGTCTGAGTCCGGAAAAAATAATTTTACTATGAGAGGTACTTATCCACCATTTTAGGAGGTCCGACCGGGTTCCGAAGAAGACTGGATAGCCGGAAGACTTCCAACAAATGCCTCAGCCTCCTTCACTGACTTAAACCACTTATATTCTCCAGTAGTAAGCGTAATTCGAAGGTCGACTGGGTTACGAAGGCAGGGTCTAAATCCACGATCAAAAAGCACTTTCATTACGCCTTTAAACTCAGCACGCTTTTTCAGAACCTGGGGGGGCAAAATCCTCCACAAAACTAATGACTGAATTTTGAAAAGCAGAAGTACCTCTGCGGCGTGCCTCCATCATCAATCGGTTTTTCACCTGGTATTGATGAAAGCACAAAATTACCGGCCGTGGGCGGGAACCCAGAATTGCAGGGGGAACGTAGACCCCGTGTGCCCTTTCAAGCTCAGGTGGATTCGGAAGAAATTCTTTCCCAAAAATCTCACAGAGAAAATCGGAAAAAAACTTCACAAGGGAACCCTGTTCGGTGGCCTCAGGCAAACCAAGAATTCGTAGATTGCAACGTCTGCTCCAGTTTTCAAGATCCACCATTTTGGAAAAAAGTTTACAATTCTTCTCCTCTAGGCTGGAACTGAGGGTCTCGAGGTATTGGACACGGCATTTTAAATCTTCAGAGGTCGAGTCGATGCGAGATAAATGTTCAGCATGTTCGTCCACTCTAGCGTTGATCCGATCCAATTTGGCATCCAGCTGGTTGAAAGAAGTTCTAAATTCCTTTAAAATATCTTCTCGATGTTGTTCCAGAGCAGCGAGAATCTCAGTCGGCAGAACCGTAGCTTCCTTTTTCCAGGATTTAGAACTTTTGGTAGACATTATAAGATAGATGTGTTCGCAGGCAAGTAAAAGAGACCTAATATAATACCTAACTAAGGTTTAAGAATGGAGACATATAGTGCAAAGATAGGGAAAATGACGGAGCAAAAGTTCGGAGCGGCTAAGCAATCACCATCTTACCGGAAGTCCTCGAGTGTTGTGTTTCTGAGGAATAGTCTTCTTAGTATCAGGACAGCAGCATTGGAATCAGGTTTAATATCTCCAGCATATGTCGTGAGATTTGCTAACTTTGCGGCAGCAATACAATGCAATACATCTTCCACCGAGATACAACACTGAACGTCATAGGAAGTCATTCCTGCCTGTGACAACTCCTCCCTCGGAGTGTCAGACACCCTGAGCCAATAGGCTGGTCCTGGACTTATTTCCACTTGACATGATTACCTTGTTTTTATTTAATTATTTATGGTTTTATATTGCTATATTTTTTCACTATTCTTGGTTGGTGCAGCTGTAACGAAACCCATTTTCCCTCGGGATCAATAAAGTATGTCTGGCTGTCTGTCATAATAATAGAGAAAAAAAACTGAATTACAATACAATAAGTATTCAATGAAATTATGGATGGCATTGCAAAGTCTTCCTTACAGAGTGGGCAATATGGAAATAGAATACCCCTAGGCAGAGTAGAATTGAGAAATAGGATTAAAAAAAAAGACATAGAGAAGAAACGGCAGGAGGATTGGAAAAATGAGTTAAAGGGAAGGCATTTCTTTTTTAGTCACCCTCTAGTTAAAAAGGTCTCAGACTGTTACTCTTTAAATCATAGAGATATAGCGAAATTAATAAGACTTAGGTTGGGGCATTGTGGGCTAAACTATTACTTAAAGATAATAGGAAAACATCCCACTGGATTATGTGACTGTGGTAGTCCAGAGACAGTTCAGCATGTTTTGCTGAGTTATAATTGATATAAAATTGAAAGAAGAATATTGTTCAAGAGGCTGTCTGACTTAAATGTATTTTGTTTTTCTATTAAATCTTTGTTTGGCCACAACCACCATCTAATTGAAAAGTTTATTATTCTGTTTCTACGTGCAACTGGTTTATATTTGAGAATTTGAGTTTCTTGAAATTCTATAATTAATTGTACATCCTGCAGAGGGCAGTAATATGCCTAGATGCATCTAAACTGCCAGAAATAGAAGAAGAAGAAGAAGAAGAAGAAGAAGTAGTATTTATATCTATTAAATAAGTAGTGCAAAAATAAAAATAGTGAGGTAGTGTTTAATGTGCATCCAGAAATCTGATGGCAGAGGAGAAGAAGCTGTTCCTGAATCTTCGAGTGTATGCCTTCAGGCTTCTGTATCTCCTCACAGATGGTAGCAATGAGAATAAGGCATATCCTGGGTGATGGGGGTCCTTAATGATTGATGCTGCCTTTCTGAGGCATCGCTCCTTGAAGATGTCCTGGATACCACAGAGGCTGCCCATGATGGAGCTGACTAATTTACAACTCCCTGCAGCTTATTTTGATGCTGTGCAGTAACCCCACCCATACCAGATGGTGATGCAGCCAGTTAGAATGCTCTCCACAATACATCTGTGGAACCTTGCAAGTGTTTTTGGTGACACGCCAAATCTCCTCAAACACCTATTGAAATGTAGCCAGTGGCATGCCATCCAGCATTGGCTACTCAATCAGAAAGGGTGCACCACTCTGCTGTGGCCTTACTGCTTTCTGTGGACTTTAGCTTCTCTTCCTGATGTCAAGTTCTCAGAATAGTCAAGATAATGTAATGTCTTAGTTTAAACAAATCCTGTAGTTACTACCTAATTGTGTATTTAGAACTATCAATGGATATCAATCTATCTGTTGATAGATTCATAGAACATAGGAAATAGGAGCAGGAGTCAGCTGTTTGGCTTGTAGAACCTGCTCTGCCATTCAATAAGATCACGGCTGATTTTCCCCATTACCCCTAATTCCCCTACTATGCAAAGATCTATCCAACTGTACTGCGTATGTTAATCAAAATGGCTTCTTTGTGGGTAAAAGTAATCTGCTTCTTTGTTATGGTGAGAGAGTGTTTCTTGCAGAGCATTCTCAAAGCTTCTAGCAGTTTGTTTAGTTTTAGAATTGCTGATAACGGGGATTGTATTCATTTGTTAACCAATGGGGAAATGTTATTTTGTCTTGTGGGTATGGGTGTGGGGTTTTCGCGGTCTTTTCAGGGGGTCAGGAAGAAGATGCCGAGGAAGGTGGGCATGCGCTGCACTGCTCAGTTGACCGCCAGGGCGGTCCCAGGTGCAAAGACGTGGAGGCTGGAGGAAAGCGACGAGGGGTCGAATGGTTCGATGGTTGAGCTCCAACGATGTGCACTAAGCTGACTGAACTCTGATAAGTTTGGCGCCTTTTACTTTATTTTCTTTTCCTTCATATATTGTTAGTACTGTTAGTATTGTTAGTACTCATTTAGTTTTATAAAATCTTTAAAGTATATTCCATAATGGTATCTGGTGTGATTTTGATATTGCGTGTGCGACGCTGCATTAACTTGATTCCCACAGCACATGCGTATACGGGAGGCGGGGTTGGAGAGAGGCTGGAATTTTTCCCCTAGACATTCACCAGCCTGTTGGGCAAATGTTACACAACCTTGTGTTAAATATATTTACTGAGGTAGCCTCTACAATAAGAACATAAGAAATAGGAGCAGGAAACATTCCCCTGAGTGAAGAGAATTTAATTGAAACCTCAGCCTACATCCCCTTGTAATTCTTTCTGTCAAAAACATAGCACAGGCTTTTGATACGGTGGAACTGAAGTTACAAACGTACACCTCAAAATCCAATCACACCGTATTGTCATGAATCCTTGTCCTGGCAGCCAAGCTCAAGGCCAATTCATGTAGCAATGGAAAACTTTTCAAATCAGGTACTGGAGGGTTCCAGTAGTGATGAGCCATCTTCAGGGAGCCAAAGAATTGACTCTTTAAAAAAGTATGCCAATCCACTCAAACAAAGTGGTCGAGTCGGTGACAGATTAGACTTGACACAGAACTCCACGACCAAACTTTGCAATGATAACGTGAAGCTCAGTAAAAGCAGGTGGAAACCCAGTCACAGACTAACAGATCACAGCAGAAAAGAATTGTTAATAGAACATTAAAACAAGTTTGGATGGTTAAATCAGTTGCTTGCTTGTCATTTATGATGTCAAAGTAACCACTCTTGTATTTTACAGACATGTAATTCACAGTCATTTTTTACAATATGTCCAAAATATATAACTTATTTATATACACAGTCTGCTTACTTGACAAGTTTAAAATGACCTTATCCAAAATGCACATGAATCATTTCACATGCATTAATATGACTAAAGAATGATTTAAACTTGACTGTTCAAATACCATCCCTTTATAAGATTTCATTAACCTAAAGTCATTAATTTACAATCAGAGAACAGCTGAGAGGTGACACTTGTCCTACTTAAACTGTCAACTCTCAGAATTACTGAGATGCAAAGGTTCTGTTCCTCATTTCTGACTTGGCCAGTTTTGTGCACTGGTTATCTGCATTAAAGTCACACTGCCTTATTAGTAAGCAGTGAAAGAAAATAGAAGTCAAGCTCAAAAGTCACTTTGCACAATGTCTACAAGCTCACATTTGTTTCAAATTTTCAGTTGATGTACTTCAAAGCGTGCAGAATAAACAATCGGGATCTATTCGCTTCTGACCACATATTCTAAGCATGCCTTTCTTTTCGTGCAACTCCATGCTGCAAAGTCAAAGATTTGCATCAGGCTTACATAAACAAATCTGTTCCATGTGAATCTGACTGACTTTACCTGTGTGTTGCTCCCCATGCAGGCAGGTATTTTCCATTCTAAAAACAATCACAGTTACTTGCTAGTCAACTCAACACATATACCGAGAGCAACACATCCAAGAGTTAATCATTTTAAAAGTTTATCAGATGCATGCTTCAATGCTACAAGTTGCTTCTTTAACTTGTTAAACTTTGCCCTAACACATATATACGGTATATATAAATGTCTTGCCCGTATCTAAGTCTTTCAGAATTGTCTCAAACCTCTTTTTTTACCTACAGCTTTTTTTAACTCGCCAAGATTTATGTGATGAATGAGCAAATTTTTGATTTCAGTAGATAAATGACAGTCAAATAAGTGAAAAATTCTGAGACGATCAAGTTCTTACCTCATGTCCACTGTAAGTAAAAGTGACATAGTGCAGTCACGGTCTCCACAGTGCCAGAAATCCAGGGTGTATGTCTCCCTGTGATGGCAAAGCTTTCCTCTGGTTTATCCCAATGAAGTGCTGAGTGGTGAGTTAATTGTCCTCTGTAAATTGCCCTTAATGTGTCGGTAAGTGAAGGAGAATTTTAAAAATAGGATTATGTAGGATTAGAGTAAATGCATGGTTGATGGCCCGTCCATGATGCTGAGGTACATCCGAGGATGTGCTGGGACACATCATCTGTGATTTAACTTGCGGTCATCAGGAGTTTTAGGTCTTTCAACATTAGAGACCATTGCCCAGGCGACCCAGCCAGGGTTGATCAGGCCTTGGTTTGTGTCCCAGCAGCACTCACCAGTCACACCTCTTGATCCATAGCCAACTGGAGGCTCGCTCAGCAGGCTCTGTGATGGCCCTGCTGGCTCTTCTCTTTGCGGCCCTAATAACAAAGGAGAGAGTAGGGTCTGCACTCGAGCAGCAAGCAACATCTCTACACCCCACCTCTATATGCCCTCATCGTGCCCTCCACTCCTGTCTTTGGCACTGCTCAGCCTGTTCCTGTATCTGGTTTTCTTGTGTTTGAACACCTCAGTTTAAGATGGCACTGGTGAATATCAGCGACTTCTGGCTGGTGGCTAATAAAACAAAGAAAATAACTAAATACTCGTTTTCTGGTAAATGATCATCATAAACATTAGCCTGTAACTTACCTTTGGACTTGGTAATTCAATGTAGCAGAACGGAGGCGAGACGAGGCAGCAGGCCTGTCGAGAGTGAGGAAGACCCAAGGTTTGATCGGTTTAAGTACTAAGTGAATTGGGAGGGTTGGGGACGGGCCGAATCGTGGCGGCAGGGTCCAAGCCCCAGAGCGTATCGAAGCAACTGAACCGAAGTTTGGACAAAGATTTAAGCACTGGGTCACATCAGAAATGTTTAACAAAAGAAAGTCTGCAGGTGCTGGAAATTCAACCAACACACATTGTTAGGCACAGGCCGGATCAAGGCAGTAGGGCCCAAGGTCCAGAGCCCAGTGTTTGGATGATTTCAGCACTGGGTCAGGTTGGAAAGGTCAGGGAGTCCGAGCCCAAAGCAAGTGACGGACTGGTTCAGACTGCTCTGCTCTGCACTGAGCTAAGTGTCTACGGGCAAGACTGTCTTTGTGGACTTGAGTTCAGAATGCTACTTGCTTGCTTGAACTTATAGTTGCATGATTTGATTTTTTTTCTCTGCACCTTGGGGGTTTCATGGTCTTTTTTAAGGTTTTATTTGGGGGGGTGTTCTTTGTTTTCTGGTTGCCTGTTAGCAGACAGATCTCAAGGTTGTACAATGTCTACACACTTTGATAGTAAATGTACTTTGAACTTTGAACTCCTCAATCTGGTCTTCCCAAGGAGCTGTCGGTTTTACCATGACCACCAGGCTCAGCCGGCTGTATCGCTTTTTGATACTATGGGGTTCAATTTATAAACCCCAAGCAAAATTGACATTCCCCACACAATGACATTTTCACAGAACAGTTCTGTTCCAATGTTTCAATCTAAAAAAGGTGTTTATTTGAAACTTTGAATACTTAGATGATTGGAACACAGATTTGTTTAACAGTCTGGGCAGTTCCAGCCTGATATGATAACACTATAGTAATATCTTCAACTAGAGGAGAAAAATACTCAGCAATTGTGATCAATTGCTGAAAAAAAATGTCATATCTGATCAGGACTGCTTAAAACAAGGGAGTAACTAGTTTTACAGCTTGGTCTATTCTCCAAGTAAGAAGGTGAAACAATCACTTGTTTTCATCTATCAAATTCATTCACTCATTCACTTTAAGAACTGTGTCCTCCAGTACTTTTGGGACATTTACCATTTTGTTTGTAAATTTAAATAATTTTCACCTAATTAGATAAAAGGGACTCAAAGTAATATTGGAGACAATTCAGAGATTGAATATTACTGAAGATTGAATATCCTTGAGATCTACCACAAAGAAGGAAAATGAAGATAAGATTCTTCCTACTGATTGGGAAGAAAAATAAAAGGGGGACATAACAGAAAATTTTAAAATGCAATGCAATAAAACGGAGTTATTTAATTTGTCTGCCTTCAAAAAACAAGACCTAGATTTAAGCCTAATAAGCTTCAAGGGATATCATCGTTAATAGCGGATATATCGGCTATGTATTTGAAGCAACACAAACAAAATGCTGGAAAAGCTCAGCAGGTCAGGCAGCATCTGTGGAGAAGAACAAACAGTCAATGCTTTGGTCAATAGCAATTGGTCAGGTGACATCTTCCAAATAGCCAACCTCTTCAATTATTTCACTTTTTATCCAGCTTCTGCTCGTTCTTTCCATCTTGATTATGTTACGGAATTGGGGATTTGATGTTATTGTCACTGTTTCTTTTCTACGGGAGGGGGCAGGGTTTTTGTTTCTTTTTTTCATTGCTGGGGAGAGTTGATGTCTTTTCTTTCAACAACCCCCATGATTTCTCTGTATTTCATTGCTGTCTGGAGAAGACAAATATCAGGGCTGTATTGCACATGCACACTTTGAATAAAATGAACATACCTATGAGACCCTTCACCAGGAATGTTTATGATTTGCTATATATTTATATCCTTTGTGATTTCTTTAACCTTGTCTGTACAGAGAAGTGATAGGGATGCCTTCAAACTGTCTCCTTTTGACCAAGAAACCTGCATTCATTAGGGAAAGGCAGACAAGGTTATTCTTGTCTGTATAGTTGCCAGAAGTTGGAACTGTCTTTCGGCAATCACGGTGAAATGGAGGAGAATGGTGAAATCATGGCACAACTCAGCTCCTGTTTTGAAAGGAACCTGAACGGAAATATCAGGGCCAGGTATACTAGAATCTAGGTCCTGAGATTTATCGAACAAGTGATAAGGTGGCCCTGTAGTGAGCATTGGTTTAAAGAAGGGAAAGGAATGTGAGCTACTCCTCAGAATTCACTGTAAGATTATTTATGGAACAAACTAATCCACCTGTAGATGCCCTCTCCAGCATAGTATAAGTCACTATGTTTCAATTTTGTCTCCTAAGAAATTGTCCATGATAATTCAGGGATGACATGAGGGGCAGATTCAGGGGAAAGTACCTCCACTGGAAGAAACACACACAAAATGCCGGAGGAACTCAGCAGGTCAGGCAGCATCTGTGGAAATAAATAAACAGTCAACTTACTGAGCCCGAGACCCTTGCTGCTGCTTGTGCATGGGTGGGGGATTTGGGGGGCTTTCGGTTTCTAATGTTTTAACTGACATTCATTCTTCAGAGAACTCCTCTGTTTTCATGGATGTCTGTGAGGAAAAAGAATTTCAGGATGTATATTGTATACATTTCTCTCACATTAAATGTACCTATTGAACCCTCCTTCAGGAGGAAAATGAAAGGGGGAAGATGCCAGAATAAAAAGGTAGAATGTAGATAAACAGGCCATATCATCTACAACCTTGAGAGCATCAGTGTTTCCCAGCTAGTCTTCCAGTAGGGCAGGGGTTCACGACCTGGGGTCCACAGAACCCCTCGGTTAATGGTAGGGGTCCATAGCCATAAAAAGGGTTAGCAATCCCTGCATTAGGGGTTTTCTTGCCACAGCACTGCTGAAATTCAGGGCAGCAAAGGACCTGTAACGCTATCACTCCTGACAGAAAGGCTTTGCCAGGTGATGCAGCCCTGCCCTCAGCCTGCACACTGTCCAAGATGGTATTTACATGGCTGTAAATAAGATTCATGAGCTTTCAGGACCACTCAAAATCTGTTAAAAACAATGTTTAAAAAACAGTCTTTTAATAAAAAATAAACTAGTTAAACATTTGAATGCTTCTAATTAAATCAAGATGTTGCTATCGCAACATCTTGGGCATCTCATACTTGGACCACATCACAAACGAGCAGGTCCGTAAGACCACTCAGCACAACATTGGCCCCCATGAAGACCTTCTCACAGCGGTGAAGAAAAGAAGGCTGAGATGGTACGGCCACGTAACAAGACCCAGTGGCCTTGCAAAGACCGCTCTACAAGGAACTGTGGAGGGGAAAAGAAGGAGAGGCAGACAGAGGAAAAGATGGATGGACAACATTAAAGAATGGACAGGGAAAACATTTGCGGTGACCCAGGCCCTGGCACACAGCCATGACAGATGGAACAGACTGGTGCAAAGCTTGACATGACAGTGCCCCAACAACTCCACAAGGAGTTAAGGGCACAAGAAGAAGAAGAAGAAGAAGAAGAATTAAATCAAATAGAAAACCACTTTATTTTCACCAGCAGCCAATTTCCCTTTTCATTCCAATGTGTATCTGTCAGGTTACCTGGCACGAGTTCAGTAGATAGAATCTGTGCAGTTGATGCTGCCTTCTTGAATGCCTTGAAGCTAGCATCCTAGCACCTACTGCTGAGCGGGAAGCTGCATTCCAGACTCCATGTGAGAACTGCCCTGCTATTGGTGTGTGGGTAGGCAGGACCATGAGGCATCAGTGGAATCTTGTGTTAGCAAGACAGTTGGTGCAATGGATGCCTGTTTCCCTGGTCATAGCAACACCAGTCAAACAGGGAAGTCTGCGACAACTGTTGCCAAGCATAAAGTTCCTAAGCTAATATTTAAAGTGAAATATTGTGCAACAAAAACCGAAAACACAGCTTATTTTAAATAGTGATTGCTTGATAAACCTGTTAAGGAGGTCAGTATGTAAAGCGAGACGCTGGAAAGGTTAGACAAAACTGTGTACACATCGCATTTGCAAAGATGGGGCTTTGATAACTTCACCTTTTTCGCAGAACACTTTCCTAATATTCAGGCATTTTTTGCCAAAATTTGTGTTGATTTTTCCCACAGACTTTTAAATTTCACTATAAAAACACCAGATGTTTCATTCATAGAAATCCTCAGCCAGTTTCCATTTAACAGTGTAGCTTTTGTGAATACCCTTTGGGTGGAATGAAATGTTGCAATAAAAAAGCATACTTTTTTTACTTTAAATTTCGAGTTATTTTTCTGCATAAGATATTCCTTTGACAGCTAGAAGTAAATATTTATTTTCTCCTTTACTTTGAAGCAAGATTTGCTTTATTAAAATACCTTTATTAAAAGGTTAATAAAATAAAATACAATAGAGCATCCTGAAAGCCAAATGCAATTGTCCTCTGTACAGTTTGATTTTTTTTTATTACATACAAAACTCATGAAACACAGTTAGTAAGGCCAATGTGTAACTGAACTTAATATATCAGAAAGGCACTGGGCTTAATTCCCGGTCTGCGGTGAGGCTGCTGATCACGGTGTACGTGTTAGTGGGAACCCGACAGCTGGTCTTAACACCCTGGCTTACTAGCGAGTGAAGTAAGTTCAGATCTGAACGTTTGATTAACGAACGAGGGCTGCAGATGTCAGGCGAAGGCAGGATCTGCTGTAGTTGTTGCCATTTTCATGGTAACAGAGTCAGAGGAACAGAGAGGGCGATACAGCATGGAACAGTCAATTTGGCCTGCTGACCATCATCCATCCATTTATGTTCTCCTATAACAATCCTACTGCTTTTAAATCTTAGCAACTTCCCCAAGTTCTAGCACTCATATATACCCATTTACAATGGGCACGACCTCCCCAACACACACGGCTTGGAGATGTAGGAGCACACAGAGGATATGAACGTCAGTGCAGGGGGAGCATCCGATCTCCATGGAGGCATGACCTGGGTCAGGATTGAACCTGGGTACCTGGTGCTGTGAGACAGTGGCTTCACCAGCCGTGTCGCCATGTCACCCAGAGGCTGAAACATGTACTTAGCTTCACGATATTAGTGTCTAATAAGTCAAGGGACAACTGAACACCAGGTCGTGACCTGAAATATTCACAATATCCTTGCCTCTACAGATGCTGCTCAAATCAGTTCAGTTCCTTGCAAGCGGAGCAAGTGCCACACCTGCCCCTTCATCTCCTCCCTCACGACCATTCAGGGCCCCAAACAGTTCCTTCTGCTGATTGTTCTCTGAACAATATTCCAGCATCTGCCGTTCTGATATGTGAGTCCATGGCCTCCTCTACTGCCAGAATGAGGCCACATTCAAGTTGGAGGAGCAACACTTTATATTCTGTGACGGTGACTTCCAACCTGATGGGATGACCATCAATTTCTCAAACTTCTGTTAATGGCCACCCCCACCCCCTTTACCATTCCCCAGTTCTGTTTCCCTGTCACCTTATCTCCTTACCTATCCCATCACCTCCCTCAGGTGCTGCTCCCCCTTCCCTTTCTCCATCAGCTTCCACCTTCTCCTGTCAGATTCCCCCTCCTCCAACCCTTTATCTCCTTCAAAAATCAATTTCCCATTTCTTTACTCCACTCTGTTCCCCCTCTCCGGGTTTCACTGATCACCTGCCAAATTGTACTTCTCCCTCCCCTCCCCCACTTGTTACTCCAACTTCTCATCTTTTTCTTCTGGTCCTGGTGAAGGGTCTCGACCCAAAACGTCGACTGTTTACTCTTTTTCCATAGTTGCTGCCTGAACTGCTGAGTTTTTCCAGCATTTTGTGTGTATTGCTTTGGAATCCCTGCATCTGCGGATTTTCTTGTCATTAGAGGATACTGATGTTTAAAGGCAAGGGGATGAATAGAATCTTTAACTCGGCAAAGCTGTCTTTGAAAGCTCCACAACCATTTTCTCGTCAGTGGATAAAGTTTTCTTTTCACTTCCATTAAAGAGACAATGTATACTCCCTTTTGCCTACATGCACTCAGTTGCAAATTGTGATGACTAGCCTATGCAAATTGCTTCTTAATCTGTGCATCATTAAAAATAAATTCCTGCATTTATGCATAAATACAACAGTAGGAAATCCCAAACCACTTTGTAGATAAGGATCCACTTTTTGTGTTTAACAGTGCAAGAAATGAACATTACACTGAACAATGTTTATTAAAATGGTTCTCCAACCCCGATTTCACATTAGCCTCGAGGCTAAAATTAAATCCAAAAACAATTCATTGTTAATTTGTACCTCAAGTATTTGGATGTAGGGTGAAGGGTGACAGGACACAAGGAGAAGAATCTTGTTTTGATTTAGTGCCCTGGGATCACTTACAATAACCTGAGAGAAGACGGGTGTCTGTCTATCATTTAACTTAAAGGACGCACTTCCAACAGCACACCACTGCCTCTGTACAACATTGCAACACCATCCCAGATCATGCCACAGGCCAATGCCTTATATTGACTTTTGTTTTTGAACTCAGTATCAAAAATGTTACCACTGTACTAAAACTAGCATCTTCAAAGTTATTGAAGTACTCATAAAGTCATTGTATACAATACTGAAGTAATAAAATTTGATGAATTTTTAAGACCATAGTCATTATTATCCCAAACTCAAACACTAATCACAAAACATACAAATATATACCACATATGGTTTTGGTAATCCTTTCATATTTACTATTGACTGTGGGCTTTCATGTTGCCAATGGAGTGATTCATCTAATATTTCAGCATTAGTCAACTAATAAAATGTAATAAATTCGGCAATTATGAGGCCCTGTGTATTTATGTTAAGCTTTCTTTTTGGAAGTTAACTGATCGGCTTTCAAAAGGGGATATCATTTCCCTTGGGCTTAATTGATGGTCTTACAAATGGTTTCTAAAGTTAGAGGAAAATAATTATTTTAAAAAGAGTGATATAGGCTCCAGTTAACGTAATAAATTATCCCCCCCCAGTTAAAAATAGAAGCCAAATGTTTGCAAAAAAAAACTGAGAAACTGGCCAAAAATATGTTAAGAACAGACCTATATATGGTGGTTTACATCCCCAAGTAAGCAGTGATGAGAAGCTCCCAAGTTCCACATCTTTGTCACGTTTTTAGGAGGGCCATCAGAATTTAGTGAGACTTTCGCCGTGGTAGTCACAAGAATATTTTATCGATGTCTACAGTGGACGTAAATGATAATAGATGGATTGACCCTGTGTTTGGTCACTCGTTCTAGTGATTATCTGCCTTAATCGAATCACAAGTACCAGGTGGACCCAAGCCATTGTAACTTGTGGGGCTATATAGGAGGCTAAGATCGTAAAGTGCAGCACTAATGGGCATTGTTTAAAAATGTTGCACTCAGCGATGGGGTTTTTATTTAAATGTGTTTATTTGTTGATTGAGATACAGCGTGAAGTAGGCCCTTTTGGCCCAAAGGGCCATGTCACCCAGCAATCCTTCGATTTAACCCTAGCCTAATCACAGGACAATTCACAATGACTAATTAACCTACCAACCGGCACATCTTTGGACTGTGGGAAGAAACCCGTGCAGTCAGGGGGGAGAACATACAAACTCTCTACAGGCAGCGCTGGGAAATGAACCCAAGTCACTGGTACTGTAAAGTGCTGTGTGAACCACTACGCTATTCAAATATCCTGACCGTTTGAATACTTAGCCTGACAGATTTTATGTACAAGACCACAGTTTCAGAATGGGGACTATTCAATGATGTTTTATTGCCAATCTCACCACAATGAACTCCCGTATTTTTATGACCGTTCAATGAAGTTCATAGATCACAGACTCAAGCTTTATTTTCTATCAGTAAGTGGTGGAGTTGTGTACAATTTACAATGGAATTGGCTACACAACTATAGCTGAGAAAATCAGATTACACATGGGTGGGCCAGGGAAACACTGGCTTTAACTAATCCAAGTTAATTCGCTTTTATATACTGTATATGATACACACATGAAAAGCATGCGTTAATAGATTTCATTTTCTAAACTGTAGCCTTCAAGATTACATCACATGTTTACAAACCCATCCACCTAGGGCAGCCTACTGATTAAATTAATTTATTACATGATATGAGCACGGACAAGAAGCATATGAATCTTTGCAAAACTGATGAGAATAGAAATAAAACCAGAAATAAAAAATAAAATAGAAATATCCCCCAGCTCCCCACACCAACCTTATATAAATGTCTGTTCTCTCAATTCAAATTGATGAAAGAGGAGTATTTTCACCAAACTGCCCAGTTCCCTTTTAATGGTTCTGCATGGGAGACAGTTCCGAATGATATCACCAGTCTGTCAATATGTTGGCTCTGTTCTACGGGACTTTTCCCAGGAACACACATTCAGACAGACATCAAGTGCTGCTGGAAGATCATCAGTTCAGTGAAAGACACTCTTTGATCCGCTTGAAAACTGATGGTTTTCCAGCAGAGCAAGATATCCATAAGTGTATGTTGGTTGACCGGCACATTCCGGGCTCCAAGGGTACATGCTGAGGGTTGCACTGAAGCTTGAAAAGGCATTGTAAAAGCTCCATGGGGAAAGATCACAGTCTAGGCTGTTTCTGCTACTGGACATGGAGGAACATGCATCGCCCCAGGGACTTATTACTGACCAAATGATGCCAAGAATGTAAAGAGTTTTGCATTGCTTTTGTAAATATTTTCTATTAAAAATAAAGTTTATTATTTAAATAAAATGATAAGTTAGCAACTCGTTGTTTTTCATACAGGGGTCTAGAGCAGGGGTTCCCAGCTTGGGGTACACAGACCCCTTTCTCAATGATATTGGTCCATGGCATAAAAAAGGTTGGAAATCCCTGGTTTAAAGGCCATTAGTTGTAACAAGGCACCAAATCCAAATCAGGACTCTGCCCTGCACTTGCCACCGCACTATTACACACCAGCGTCACTGGGTTGAAATCATGAAAATGATTATAGTCTGACGATTGGTTTCCCCTCAACCTGAGACATACAAAATGCCCCATTTCCAGCTTCAACAGCTTCCATCTGATTTGAAAATATCATATGGAGCATATGGCTACCTTGAGAAATATCTTGATTTCCCAGGAGTACAGCTGGTAATCTCATGATGATTTGGTTCTCTGAGCTTAGGTATCTCTGAGCTTAGGTATCTGAGCTTCAATAAGACATTTATAACAATTCTTTTAACCATGGAACGATATCATCATCTGTAACATTTTCCTTTCCAGCTGCTCCTAGGTACTTTTCAGTGGACTGAGATCCTTCATAGACCAGGCTACATTTCTCTCTTTAACACATTCTTTCCCATTCTTTATCTCTCTTGTGACTCTATTTCAATTTATAATAATAAATAAAATTTTAAACAGGAATTCTGAGAAATTTTGGGCAACTCGGAAAAATACTTATCTGATCCAACTAACATAGGAGCAATGTCTGGAAAATATATCTGAAAACATTAAATTCAGGCTGTCTGGCATTGCCTTGAAAACCAGTCACCCAATGGAAGGGTTCATGTGACAACATAATTTGCAAGAGCATTTTTTGAGTGACTCGACTTGATCATTGGTTAAGCTCTGTTCTGCCTGCATTCCTCTGATGCACATCTGGAATTTATTGAATCATATCCGATTCATATACTTAAAAAAAATTCACCCCAGCTGCCTCCATTTATTTTGCTGGGTGATGCCAAGTGGCATGGAATCTCAAAAGAAGTTATGGTCTCAATTAATCAAGTGCTGACATAAAGCGTTGGACCTATTAAGTTCTGTTGGATGAAGGACCGTAAAATCAATTGCCATCTTTCATGTGCAATGTAGTTTGCCATTGCAATGCAAGTATATTAATCACCATCAGACACATTAATGAAGTAAAGCCTACATCAAAAATCCCAAGAAACTATGTTATTGCATTGCATGGAGCAGGCATTCTAGGAGGGTGTTGTCCATTAACCCTGTCCTCTTTCTACAGTCATTTCACTTCTGAGCCTGCATGTAGTCTATATCCCCCATTTTCCTGCTAGATTCTGTTACGGTACACACCCGACTGCACAAGCCTTCGGGGTTTAGACGCTTTGATCCTCGAGTGTATGGATAACTGACCCTGTCCCTTTAAAGATTCTGGCCCTCTCTGATGGTGGCCATGCTTTGGCACCAAGACTTAGATATTTAAAGAGCGCCTGAACTCAGGTTCAGTGCTCCATCATCAATCCAACCTAGGTCCAGTCTGCCATTTCATCCAGGGTTTCTGTCTCATTTGGATTCTCGTCTCGCATCTAGTCAGGAACCCCATTCTCGTCTCAGTCTCGAAGTCATGCCTTGATTCTAGTCTCAGCTACTCCTGCACTCGGGTCTTAACCATCCTCTCCAATGCCTCTCTTCACAGGTTTATCTAAATTTCCTCACTCTCACATTTATTCCCTCATTTTTTTGTTTAATACCTCTATAGCAGGAAATGATTGTGACAATCAATTCTAAATATGCCTTCCACAATTTTCCCATCAGATCACCTCCTCAATATCCTTTGACCCATCATCCACAAGGGAGCTATCAGGCTGATTGAAGACTTCTGTTTATTCCCTAGACTTGCTTTCATTCCCCATGTCTTTAAAGGCAACAAATTGTTTCTCTTGTGGATTGGAAGTCGATCTGCCACAGCTGCAATTAGACATTCTTGGCTTAATTTAAACAAGTCAAAGAGGTGGGAAGTGAGAGTTAACAGTATCTTAGTTTTATCATTGAATAAATATGGAGTCAACAAAATTAATTCATCAATACTTAAGCTGCAATTTTGTGGTCTTGTTAGCATAGTCCTAACTTCAAGCAGTGGTGTAAACTGACACAATTGCCTATTCTAAAGCATACCTTATTTTCCAATAACCAATGGAAGAGGAAATAGGGTGTATTAGATATAACGGGTAACCAGTTTGACAGTGTCACACAGAACTGGAATTATACTCATTTTCTTCAGTTTCATAGAATGCAAGCCATACTTGCTAGCATCTGCAAGAGCGTTTCCACTTTATGAAGTTCACCACCAGAAAGCAATTATGCATACACAGTGTGTGAAAGGGCTATTACACTGAAACATGGCAGACAGGCTAACAAACACAGTGACAAGCTAAGCCTTTTAACTCTTGTCAAAGACTCTTCACATTTTCCAAGTGCTTATTATTACCACAATGCAGACAAACGTTAAAATCAAAAAGAGCCTTCGTGGTTTTGCAATTCCCTTTATTAATTAAAATCTCATGATAATTTAATTCGATCTGTATACACCAAAAGGTTGCATGCCACCAAAGGAAAGATATTTTAAAAGCTTCTCCAATCATACAGAGGAGATTAAAAGACTGTCTGGATTATTGTTAATGTTACAAATAATTTTTTACCTGTAAAAAGACAGGTAACGGTAGACTTCAGTTTACTTGTGAACACTCTTGCTTGATGAAAATAAGAAAGAGGGTCTAATTTCCATTTTTCAATGTATTGGCTACATATATGACCTCTGTTTTAATATATTCCATATCTGAGGATTCCTGAGTTATGGCATTAGAAACAATTAAAAGAATGGGACTAAATGCTAAACTAATCCTTCTGGTATGTTGGACTGCTGGAGAGTTTGGATAACTTTGATCAGTAGAAATTTGCCAATCTAATTGTGTCTCCTCCAGAAAAGCAGAGAAGGGGAACCTTCCTGTGAATTTACAGAATCCAACAGGAAATTGATCTCTTGCATCTCTTCTTTGATGTGATATCCCCAAACTCACTTCATATTCCATTGCAAACATCCAAACTAAGTTTCTGTTGAAAACGTGTTATTTATTAATGAGAGTAAGGACACTGATAAGAACTGGGGAAATAATATGAAGTACAAGACCCTGAAGTTCCAACCCTTTTTCTAGAATGCTATGTGTTCAACTCACCTGCATTCAGCGGAAAGTGTAAGAATCTAATTCATAAGGAGAGCAGTAAAAACAACAAATGTCATATGAGGCAGTGATAATAACCTGATTCTGAGTACCATTCCCTGCAAAAGTACATTCCCAGCCACCGTTCTCTGGTTACCTCAGTGACAACATTTCTGAAGTTTTTAAATCAAGCGAGAGGCATGCTTCAGGTCCTCAAATCAAAGTGATAGGTTCAAAGTAAATTTGTCATCAATGTCAGTTGTTTTGTACGGCAGGTGTTTTTGTCTTCACACTTATAATTACTTTTAGATGAAGTAGATGTGAGACTGTCCATTTGGGAGCCAAGATTAGATCATTCTTTGCCTGGCACCTTGTCCACAGCTGTACCAACGTGGGTGGCCCTGAGTTGGCATCTCCTGATGAAGTCCTTGAAGCATGCAAGCACCCACACAGCGTTAACATGTTGATCCAGGTCATTATCAATGTACCTATATATATGTCACTATATACTCACCTAAGAAAAATTTTCTTGCAGGCATTCACAGTATAATGCAATAAAATCAATGGAAAACCACACACAAATGAAGAATGACAAACAGCCAATGTGCAATAGACAAAGCATGCAAATACAGAAAAAAAATAATAAATAAATAATACTAAGAAAAAGAGTTGTAGAGTCCTTGAGAGTGAATCCATGGGGTTATGGAATCAGTTCAGAGTTGAGGTGAGTGAAGTTTTCTATGCTGGTTCAGGAGCCTGATGGTAGAAGGGTAATAGCTGTTCCTGAATGTGGTGGTACAGGACCCAAGCTTTCCAAACCTCTTTCCCAATGGAGGACACATGACATCAAATGTTGATTGAATAGTTAGTAAAGGATAAGAGATCCTGGCTTGATTAATGGGAATGAGTAATACAAAAGCAAGGAGATATGTTAATAATAGCTAATGAGAATCCAGTTATAGTCACCAAGTCTTTTGGGTAATCAAGCCATGGCAAGAATCAAGCACCCATTTCCTACAGATCCACACCATTCCTATTTTACTCAACCCAAATTCCCTCCATAGTCTATCTCTCATCCACACACTAGGGGCAAGTTCCAGTGGCCAAACAGCATGCAAATCTGCGTATTTCCAGGATGTGGGAGGAAACCAGAAGAAACCCTTACAGTCACAGAAAGGACATATCAGTACGCATTGACAGCACCAGGAGTCAGGATTAATCGACGGTGTCTGGAAAAGTGTCATTTGCATATGAAGGACCTGGAGAGGGTGCAGAAAATACTTGCAAGGATCAATTCAGTAAAGGATTTGTTGCAGTAGTTCTCAGTGGAGCAAAAAAAGGATCTACAATTCACATTATTGTAGGACGTGTAACTGAGTTTCCAATAGCATACTAGGAGCTCAAAGTAAACTACACATACTTTGATGATAAATGTATTTTGAGATCTCCGATTTTCCTCGTCATTTCTGCTTTATTTGTGAGGTGGATTGTCCAGGGATACCAGATAGAACACTCCTGAATTCTCTCATGAAACACCTTTAATCTTGTACCAAAATATGTTGCATTTGATGCAGTTCAAAACCAGGCCCAGTATACATGATAATTTAACTTAAATGCCTGTTCTCACTCTGAGCACTCATGAATTTTTTACTTTGACAGCTTTTCCTGTTCTCAGTGTTCTTCTAGACTTTTGGAATTGTTTTTGTTAAAACTGGCTTTAGGGGAAATTAGCTGATAGTATCTGGTTATTTCAGTGATTATGAACAACTAGTTCTGAAAGTTATTGACATTTATGTCAAACACCATCAGGTGCCAATAATTAGTGAGGTTGTCAAAGCTTTTATTGCAGCCTGCAATAGCTCCACATCCAGACTTGTGCGTCCAGATGCTTTCCTGCTGCTCTGAAGTGTCCCAGATTCTAGCAGAGATCTGCAAGTGCCAACACTTCTGAGTGGTAGCAAACTCCTACCTCTAGCTTTATTGACTATCCATGAATTATTTAAATGATTCCACAAGATTCTGACCTTTAAAATCTATTAAAATGAAATAAACTACAATTTTTAATGTAACGTTAATAATTCAAACTCATAAATGATGTTGAGATCCTTAAAAATTAAAAATAAATCCCAGACAGTAGATCAGCACAGGTAAGTTGGGGCTCCTTAGTTGGAGAAGTTTTGCACGAATTTCATTGTCAGATTGTGCAGTAAATTACGGTGATTCCAAAGTATTTGTTCTTTTAAGTGGAAGCAAATCGCATAGTCGAAAGCACCGAAGTTCTCATCTGATTAGCAGGTACTGGGCACAGTTGTCTCAGGGTAAAAGAATTGTCACTTCCACAGGAAGGCTGTGATTTTCTGGAATTCTCCTCCACTGAATGTCCAGTTACTGAGTATACTTAGGGCTAAGGGAAACAGATGTTTGCCCTCAAGTGGAAGCCAGAGATACGAGTTCAATATGGGAAGGTGGATGATGGTAGACGGGTGTCAGACATGGTTTCGTTAAATAGCAGGGAAGGATTGTGGAGACATATGCAACTTTTACTTTATATTTTACATTATTATTCACCACAGATCATTTGCACAATTCTTTGATATTATAGATCAGCTTTTAATTAATTAACAACTTGAGAGAGAATAATTTGCTCTGCCGTGGGGAGAGAAACAGGAAACTAGAGCTGATGAGATTCTCCACTATCAGATAGGTTAAGTGGTGTCCTGTGCCACAACATGTTAACGATTCTAAGGGAGTAAGTTTTCTCTACTCCTTATGGGTTCCAGCAAGCCACCAAGTTATCCCAAGTGCATTTGCTTCTTTACCAAGGATCCATCTCCTTTTATGTGTTGTGCAGTTAGTTGCTTTGCATTTCAGAACACAAAGTTCATCAGGGGGTCACTGGTGCTCCCTGTGGAACCATGAGGTTCTGCAGGGTGAAGTAATTGCGATGGTAAATGGAACAAAAAAGAACTGCAGACAGAAATCCAAAACAAAAACAGAATATGTTGGAAGTGCTCAACATTGAGAAAAATGATTAAGCAGAGCTGTCAACCCTCCATGCTCGCTATCCCTTCCATGTTCTGTTTTTATTTATTTATTGAGATACAGGGCGGAATAGGGCGTTCCGGCCCTTCAAGCCACGTAGCCTAGTAACCCACTGATTTTTAATGCTCGCCTGATCACAGGACAATTTACAATGACTAATTAACCTAGTAACTTGTACGTCTTTGGACTGCAGGAGGAAAGTGCAGTGCCCAGAGGAAATCCTCACAGTCACGGGCAGGATATGCAAACTCCTTAAGGGCAGCAAATGGAATTGAACCCCCAGTCACCTGCAATGAAAGTTTTCTGCTAACCACTACACTACATTCGTTTCTTCCTTTTGAGATATTGTCGAACATGTGTGGATATCAATTTCAGTCTTTACCTCTATGGATGGACATCTATTGTTAGTGTACAAGATGATGAGAGGCATTGATCATATTGATAGCCAGAGGCTGTTTCCAGGCCTGAAATGGCTAACACAAGGGGTCATAGTTTTAAGGTGTTTCGAAGTACAGAGGTGACAGCGGGGGTAAGCTTTTCACACAGAGAGTGGTGAGTGTGTGTCAGCAACGGTGGTGGAGGCGGAATCAATAACGTCTTTTCAGTAACTCTTAGGTAGGTACATGGAGCTTAGAAAAATAGAAGGGCTATGCAGTAGGGTAGGGTAATTCTAGGCAGTTTCTAAAGTAGGTTTACTGGTCAGCATAACATTGTGGGCTGAAGGGCCTGTAGTGTGCTGTAGATTTCTGTGTTCTATGTTCTAGTGCTCTGGATGGGGAACTAGATGTCCTTACGTTGAACATAACTTCATGCTACAGATTTTTATCATTGATCTTTTCAATGGTAGGATCTGTACTGTTTGGCAAAGTGACATTGCTGATCCCTAATAATCGATAGGGGGCAGTGACAAGGGTCTTCATGAACTATTGGTCTAAACTAAGCAGATGCCATCAGTTCTCCCAAGTTTCTATTCCTGCGTTCATACTATATAGCAAATTTCCTGATAATATAGAGGGTCATTTGATTCATCAAATCCATCCTGACAACCTCTTTCCACCACTTACCACTGTCACTTCTTCTCTCACTGTCCATTAACGCTCCATGATTTCCCCACCAGCAAACACACAGGGGTAACTTGCAGAAGCCAATTAATCTATTAAGCATCATGTCTTTTAGGATATGGGTGAAAATGGAATTTCAAAGTTCAAAGCACATTAATTATCAGAACATGTATACACTATACAACTATTAGATTACAGGCAGTCGCAAGACAAAGAAGCCCCAAAAGTACCCATTTAAAGAAAGACTGTCAAACACCCAGTGCACAGAGATTAAAAAGCAATCATTCAAACAACAGAAGTAAGCAATAATTGTCCAAACCCAAAGTTTTACTAAGGTCACAAAGCAAGGTATCACTGCAGCTGGAGCAGGCCACAACTTCAGTTCATCGCAGAGCCAAGTAAGCATCGTGGGGCCACAGACACAAAGTCAGGCATTACTGCAGCCCAGCAGTCACTGCCTCAATTCTGCTCAGAGCCAGGTAAATATCATGGAGCAGCGAGCTGAACCTGCCCATCCCTTGCCTCCAGTCTTCACACCCTGACCTTTTCAGTACCAGTCATGGAGTCTCAGAGACACAAAGTTAAAATGGGTCCCACCACCCCTAGTTACACACTGAGCATCAAATGCCCATTTTCCCTAAACCCATTCTGATCCAGTTTTATTCTCCCTACATTCCTATCAATATCCCCCAGGCTCTACTTATCACCAAGATGGAGTCCTAGTACCCAGGTGCCTGTTGCCCCACCGCTTCTGCATGAATTGCCTTGTTAGATTAATAGTCCAAGCCTTTGGCTTGCTGGTCTAGCATCCTCATTTCTACAGGCAATATTTCAGAATATTGTTAGCTTACATTGAATAGTCACTGATATGTTATCACGAGGTAGGCTTTGATTGAGATTTCACTAGCAACTTGTTCACTAACAGCTTGACCAGAGGCTTGCAAGACATATTCGAACAGTACCATGGAAAATCAAATAGTTAAGTAAGTTGAAATTATCAATAGAAGTACAATTAAAATTTATTATCAAAGTAGATATACAGTAGGTCACCATTTTTTAACTTGATTTATTTTCTTGCAGGCATTTACAGTCAAACAGAAAAATACAATAAAATCGATGAAAACTACACATAAAGAAAGACAGGCACACAATCAATGAGCAAAATACGAGAACCATTCAAACAAATAAATTGATAAATAAAATCAATAAATCAATACATAAATAAATAAATAGCTATATAAAACTGAGAACGCGAGTTGTAGAGCCCTTAAAAGTGAATCCAAATCCATACTTTGTGTAAGTTGTTTAGAGTTGAAGTAAGTGAAGTTACCCATATTGGTTCAGGAGATGATAGTTGAAGAGTAATAACTGTCCCTGAACCTGGTGGTTTGGGACCCAAGGCTCCTGTACATCCTTTCCAATGGTAGAAGAGAGCATGGCCTGGATGGTGAAGGTCCTTAATGAAGGATACTGCCTTCTTGTGGCAGTGCTCCTTATAGATGTGTTCAATGGTGAAGTGGGCTTTGCCTGTGATGAAATGAATTGTGTCCACTACTTTTTGTAGGTTTTTCCATCCATGGGTGTTGGCACCCAGGCTGTCCAACATAGACACTTACACTTGTTTCATTTAAGTGAAAGTTTAAAAATCATTCAATTTCAATATTGCATCCAACTTTTATCAGTGACCTCTCAAAACTGTTACATTTTGTCCAATTTTCTGTCCATTTCTATCACTATTCTTAATTTTTACAAATTGAAATTCAATCTACAACTCACAGAATTGTGGTTAACAGGTTCCCTCAGATATCCAATACTCGGTCAAGTTTTCTTTCCTTATTTCAAGATGTTTGAAACTGTTCCCTTAAAAATGTGAAGATATCAAAACATTTTGGACTGTGAATCAACAATGCAATAACATCTAAATTAAAAGTCAAATTGCAGCTCATGATGAGTAAATCTATACTACCACAGGGTCATTTGACATTCTCCTCCTTCAGTACAAGAAGTTCCTTTGGACCCTATGGGAGGCAAGTGCTGGGGCCCTAGCAGAGATATTTAATCATCCTTAGCATCAGGAGAGGTACCAGAGGACTGGTGGATAACCAATGTTATTCTGACGTTTTAAAAAAAAGGCTTTAAACATAAACCAGAAAATAATAGGCTGGTAAATCTGACATCAGTTGTGAAAAAGTTACTGGAAGTAATCTAAGGGACCGGCGTGTTGGCGCGTGGCCTAGTGGATAAGGCATTGGTCTAGTGATCTGAAGGTCACTGGTTCACCTGAGTTATAAGAAAGATTGAATAGATTACAACTGGATTCTTTAGAACATAGAAGATTGAGTGGAAATTTGATAGAGGTATCCAAAATTATGAGGAGTGTATAGATAGAGTAAATGCAAGCAGGCTTTTCCCACTGAGGTTGACGGTGGAACTACAACCAGAGGTCACGGGTTAAGGGTGAAAAGTGAAATGTTTAAGGGGAACATAAGGGGAAACATCTTCACTCAGAGGGTCATGAGAGTGTGGATTGAGCTGCCAGCACAAGTGGAGCACATGAGCTTGATTTTAATGTTTAAGAGAAACTTGGATTTGTGTATGCATAGTAGGGGTATGGAGGGCTATGGTTCCAGTGCAGGTTGATGTGAGTAGGCAGTTTAAGTTACTTCTATGACTCTGAGTATCGGGTAGCTTTTTGTCCCAAACTGGATTATCAGTTTTCCAGAAATTGTTTAATAACCAGAGGCTATTTTGGGATCAGCAGCAAAAAATAATCAAAATTTGCTTAAAATAAGTTCATTTTCAAACCATGCCTGCTTTATCCAGATAATGAAAAGCTTAAGTGATATTGATAACCATATAATACAATTATCAATATTATTTCTGAAATGCCATTTCCTAACAAATGGAATAATAAATCCTAAGTTACAGAGGCCTAGACTATTAATCTAAAAATGTGTTTGAATCCTATCTTAGGCAACTGGGGAATTTAAGTCCAAGCAATTGAATAAAAGTGGAAGAAGACACTTAATATAAAATGACTAGATTATTCTTAAAATCAATTTGATTCATTAAGTATATATAAGGAGAAATATCTGCCATTACTCTCCTGTGTCCTAATGTGGTTGACTGTAAACTGCCATTTGACACAGTTGAATGGGCAGTTGGGTTTGAGCAATAAATCTGGGCTTTGCCAATAACATTGCACACCTAGTGAAGGAACATATAACATCAAGACAAGCTTTCCACCTCTCCATACATCTGATGAACCCAAAGGAACGACACAGACCGATACAATTTGGCACCAGCAGAGTCGCAGGAGTTGTCAGTCAGCATTGAACTCAATGTAGGACTGCCTTAGGGACTCCAGCTCCAGATTTTTCCCTCTGTGTATTCCCAAAGCCTTCTCCATAAGTGGGTATAGTCACCAGGCAGCAAGAGGTTTGAGATCAGAGTCAACCATGGCTGACAAGCCCCATCTAATCAAAGTGACTGGGTTTAAGGCACCAGTAACCCTGCTTTGCCCCTTATCCTGTCAGTTCAAACAGTTCACTGGGCTTAGTAGCTAAGCCACAAGTGAAGACCAGGAGCTGGACTTTGCTGTCAGAGGCTATTTGAGACATACAGGTATGCCATTGGGAGCTTTGAATAGGTAGAGCGAGCTTATCCCCATTACCAACCTTAATGAATCTGCCTACTGTAAAGTGGATTATAAAGTGGCCATGTATCTGGCCATGCAGTTTAGGCAAAAGCAAAATATTTTCTTCATTTCTTTGAAAAGAACCAAGCCATATTAAAGTAACAGTCACCTATCAGAAGTACTTTCTATCACTCAGAGTACTAGTGTTGAAGTGTCAGTTGGGTACAGGTTTTTCAAGGCTTTGCTCTCTAAGATGGAATCTCAGTAGAGGTTCAGCACAATGGCACAGCTATTGGAGTCACTGCCTCAATATCAGAGAGCAGGGTTCAATCCTAACTTTGCATGCTATCTGTATGGAGTTTGCACATTCTCCCTATGAACTCATTGGTTTTCTCCCAGATTCCAAAGACATGCAGGTTGTAAGTTAATTGGTCACTCTAATGTCTCCAGTATCTAGTTGAGTGGTAGAACCCGGCTGAAGTTGATGAGAATGTAGGGAAGAAGAAGAAATGGAATTGCTGTAGGATTAATGCAACTGGTTGGTTGATAATTAATGTACACTCAGGGTAAACATTTAGTTTCTATGCTGCAACCCTAAACAGAAGGGTAGTTTGAAAAGCCAAGTGATCTTCTCTCAGGGATTTTGTAGTATTTCCTTTCATTTCAATGCAAAGGAAGCCTGTAGTTAATCTCAAAACAAAAAAAAAAGACAGATTGTCCTGTTTAGTCCATTAATTTTTATCTCAACCTCCCATCCTCACCTAATATTTCACGTGTTACAGTGATTGAAAGCAATTTTGATGATAGGTCATCAAATTAGCATGCTTTACCCATCTTCCATTTTCAGTCAGAGATGATGCAAGATGAAATGTTGCTCAGGGCCACCCAGAAAAGATGTTAAACTATCATGAGCTTTTAATGTCTGAATAAACGGGCACCACGTGTCCACTTTTCTAGGGCAGCACCTTGCACAGCAAACACATGTTTTATATTAAACACCAAGGGTGGGGAGAGAGATCAGGGACAAAAGTCTGTTTTTATTACACATCAAATAACTTCAGATCAATTCCACATATCTGATTAGGCTGTGAGCCTTATGAATAAAAAACAGATTCTAAAAGAAAAATGTCTTTTCCAATCAAACTTCCATAGGTTCGTCTGAAAAATGCAACTGGAAATGATTGCAAGGATTTAAACACAGACATAAATTATTTTAATTTACATTGGGAAAGATTATCATAAAAGCAGAATCAAATTATTAAAAGTAATCTGAAACCCAAATGATATTGAGCCATTTTATACAAATTTAGAAATTCAGATTGAGTTTTACAGGCATCACTTCTTATGATTTATTTTTCAGCATGGGTAGGATGAAGTGTTTGCTCTCTTTTAAAGGGTTAGTCGAGCTAATAAAACAACTCATTACCAGTTACTGGAATGTCTACAGAATACAAGGACACAATGTTCTGGTATCAAATCTATATGGAATACTTTAATGACTGAGATTTGTGCTGGCCTGGTGTCAATTGGATCAAATCAGCTTTGAACCACACTAATAGATGGATACTGTTACCAGTGAAATCATCCGTCATGCTCTGGTGTCTGAACATGTAATTCCAGATCAGCTACTTGACATTATTAATTTCATCCTCCCTAATGTCTGAAGCTGATCAAGATCATAGTGAATATTTATATAGCCTAATCTAAGACATCGCCACATATGTTCTGACTGTGGATTTGTGGTTTTCTGGATGAACTATTGTGGAATCTTCCATGGCCTTTTACTTCATAAAGCACTTTCTGCCTAGTCAGCAAGTTAAACATTCGCTCTGAAGACTCTTCTACCTGTGCAGTTTTGTTACTTCCAGCCCAATTTGGAATAAGCTGTAACACTTCATATCGTGGAGAGCATGCTAAATGGTTGCATCACAGCCTGGTATGGAGGGGCCGCTGCACAGAATCAGAAAAAGCTGCAGAGGGTTATAACCTCAGCCAGCTCTATCATAGACACTAGCCTTGCCACCACCAAGGACACATTTAAACAGTGATGCCTCAGAAAGGCAGCATTCATCATCGGAGACCCACATCATCCAGAGCATGCCCAATCCTCATTACTACCAGCAGACAGGAGGTACAGGAGCCTGAAGATACACATTCAGTGTTTTAGGAACAGCTTCTTCCCCTCCACCAGACAATGCACCCATAAACACTACCTCACTAGTTTTTCTCTTTTTTCACACTACTAATTTTTTAATAGATATTTCTTATTGCCATTTAACAGTATTTTTATTTATTGCATTGTACTACTGCTGCAAAGCTACAAATGTCATGACAGAGATAAGTAATAGTAAACTTGATTCTGATTCATATTAAGTAGAAATCCAAATTTAGATACTTTCTTACATGAAGCTTATGAAAAAGTCTGTTGTTGACTCAGCAATTAAGGGCTGATATTGACTCCAACAAAGATTCTTACTGCTTGATCACTAAATAATTATCTTGCTGTAGCTTATTGTCAGCACAACATATCTATCAATGTTATAAACATTTGAAAACCAGTTTTCTTGAACATCACCATCTTTTAGAATCAGGATTCAAAGTTAAACCTTTACTAACTTGAAGTTCAAAATCTGATCCTTCACCAGGTTTGCTTTCAGTACCATGGTTTAGCTCAGCTTCAATCACTGATGACATGGATACCCTCTTATCATTACCCCTCACCCATCAGGATCTTGAACTCGAGGGGATAACTTCACTCAGCTTCATCATTGAAATGTTCCCACTTTCAAGGACTCTTCATTTCATGTTCTCAAAATTTATTGCTTATTTATTTATCACTAGTGTTTCTTTCTTTTTGTATTTACAAAGATTGGTGACTTGTACACACTGGTTGAATGCCCAAGTTGGTGCGGTCTTTCATTTATTCTATTAAGTTAATTATTCTGTTATGTATTTATTGAGTATGCCCACAAAAAAGTGAATCTCATGGTTGTATATGGTGATAATACATTCACTTTGAACTTTGACCATCAGCTGTAAAGCTCAACAGTTTTTACTTTCCCTAAAGCCTCAACTTATTTATTATCCCCCACTGATTCACCATCCTGCACCTTGTTAAATGATGTCATAGTTTGCCATTTCTATTGGGTCTTACTCCACCTTACATCAATAAGCATGTATCCAACCTGATTGTTCCACTTCTCTGATTCTAGCCTTCTGCTTGTATTTACCCTTATGTCTATCTTATTATTGGATCCTTCAAGAATCTCTTCCTTTCCAGAGTTCTACATACAGATTTTGTTTATCCTCTACAACTTTCATCTTACCATTAAAAACCTTTTCAAAGTCAAATCTTCTTAATTGCTATGTTGCAGAGTCAAGATTGATTATTGCCATTCTTCAGTGTACAAGTGTAGAGGAGTGCAAAGTGATTGTTACTCCAGTCCCAGAGCAGCATAAAAAATACGTAAGCATAAGGAACACAATAAATATAAATATATAGGATTAGTTCATATACATAAAGTGATGGTAGGTATAGGAGTATCTGAACATAGGGCAACTCTGACAGCAAGTAATAATGTAATGGTGGTAGTGGTTGTGGTGGGGTAGGTTAATGGGTGAAGGTGTTGATCAGCCCGATGGCTTGGGGGAACTGTTTTTGAGTCTGGTAGTCCTGACGTGAATGTCGCGTAGCCTCTTCCCTAATGGAATGGAACAAACAGTCCATAAGCTGGGTGGGTAGGATCCTTTATGATATTGCTGACCTTCTCCCAGCACCAGTCTTTATATATGACTATGATGGTGGGTAGGCTAGTGCCAGTGATGTGTTGGACTGTATTAACTACTCACTGTAGAGCAGTCCCCTCCACTGCGGTGCAGTTTCCCTACCGGATGGTAATGCAGCATGTTACAATGCTCATATTCCTAAATAAGTACATTAATATTTTTTCTTTGTTGCAGCACTTTAAATACTCAGTAAATTAAATAGAAATGAGCAGAAAGTTAGAAGAGAAGGAAGCAGATTAAATAAGCAGGAAAATTTCAAGTAGATGAAATTTAATGTGTGGAAGTTCAAGGTCACCAAATTTGATACAGAGAGAGACAAATCACAATATTTATGAAATAAGAGACATAAATTAGTTCCCAAGTGCTTCAAATCAGTAAACTATGGTGGATGGTAATAAAAAGTCTAATGAAATGTTGGATTTTATCTCAAAAAGGCTAGAATGCACGGGGTGGAAAATTATAATTAGTGTAGGGCCTCAATCAGGCCCCATCAGGAATTTAGCATCTAGTCTCCTGTCCTTGACCCTTTCCAAAAGCTTCAAATCCTTTTTAATATGTGATGTCCACAACTGAACGCTATTCTCTGGCTAAGATCAAACCAATATTTTATAATGGTTTAGTATAATCCCAATGTTGTGTATACTTTTCAATATGAAAATAAAGCCAAGGATCCCATATTCATTTTAATAACATTCTCGGCTTATTCAGCCACCCTCAGAGACTTATACACATGCACCACCATGTCTCTCTATTCCTGCGCCTCCTATAAAATCATAACATTCAGTTCACATTTCCTATTCTTAAACTCTTTTCCAAAATGTATCACTTCACAGTTCCTTATATTAAATATCATTTCTCATTAATCTATGTCCTTCAAGTGTGCTGCAATCCATTCCGTTACTTAATATATTGAATAAGCTGCAAAGTTTGAAATATACATACTCCAAATTCAGGTAATAAAAAGGCTTTCACTGCACCTTTAATCCCAAGGGCTAATATTTCTGCTAATCCTGCTAATAAACCTATTGTGTGGTATTTTTCCCCAATGTGATTTGAAACTCCAAAACATCAATCACACTACTGCCAGCAAACCTCTTCATTATTTCATCAAAGAAATTAATGAAGATTGCAAAGCATGTTTTAAGCAATCTATGCTATCGTGGAGTTCCTGATAGCAATAGTGTTGTCAGCAAAAGTTTCCTAGCTGCCTGTTAAACTGAGAAGCCTGCATCTGCCTTGCATACATCAACTGTGACTGCATTACAATGAGATACAGGCTTAAGAAATAATATAATCTGGTCTTGTCTCCATACTTAATTGATTATTTCATTGGTGTTGAGTATTATCAAGGGGAAACACTTTGAAAGTTTTTACACAATTGAAAGCATTACCACTAATGTTAAGTCACCTCTCAATCGGACCATCTTTTTTGACCTTCCACCTGATTGAATTTTCCAAATGATCTTTACCACCCTCAGCAAGATTGGGAGTTTTGAAAGCTTATAGATGAAAGCTGAAGTCCTTCACAGTTTTAGCCAAATGCTCCTTAAAATAAACAGAAGTCAGGTGAGGATACTATGGGTAGAACTCTGAGTCCAAGCATGGGTCTGAGGAAGTTGATTGGCCCGTGATTGCTATTCCCCTGCCAAATTGGAAAGGAGATGAAGCACATTGGTATGGATGCTGTATCCACACCACAGTGTTACCATATTCTGGAAGTCATCTATCATAAATGCCTGGCCAAGAGTTAATTAAATCCAACCACTTAGCGGAAATTGAGCTGATTTGGATAACAGTAATTAAGGACATGTCTGCTAAGATCGCCGAGCCACCTGGAGGGACTACTCATGAAGATTTCAATCAGAACAAAAGGGTTACACCCTGTTCCTTTCCACTATTTCTGTATGTTCTCTATGTGATCAAAATATGTGGACAGAACCTCTGCTTAATGTCACTGTGAACAAAAAACAGAACCACCATCATGATCGAAAGTGTCAGTGAGGCCAAATTCAGCGACCTTCCTGCAGATGCAAAAGTTCTGCTCATTAAAGTAACAACACACATTGAGTGAAGGGAAACAACAGATGCTGCTTCCAAATGAATCATCTTTAAAATAATTAACCCATATTTAATGGATTCCATTTTACCAATGTAAATAAATTGATAAGGTCCTTAAAAATATGGTGAAAATAGGTGTAAATGTACATCTGAAGAATTAAGATAGTTAAAATGTGATCGACCTTGTTTTTCATATTGAAAGAAATACAAAAATAAATAATAAAGTAATAGCTACTTATAATATCTACAGAGATGAATCTTTAATCAGACTTGTGTGATAGGTGAACAGTTAATCAGATCTGAATCTATTGTGAATATTTTGGGACTTCAGTCTGGAGACTGAAATTAGGTTAGTGATGCCATTCCCACCAGGGAGACAATTGCAAAACCCAAACTACCCACTTTTCTGTAAAAGTTGATGCTCAGTTTCTGAGCCGGCAAACTGCATTTTGTAAGCTTAAAACACGAGAAAATCTGCAGATGCTTGAAATCAAAGCAACACACATAAAATGCTGGAGGAATTCAGCAGGTCAGTCAGCATCTACGGAAAAGAGTAAACAGTCAATGTTTTGGGCTGAGACCCTTCTGAACTGATGAAGATGGAATAACATGTCAAAATATAAAGGTGGAGGGGAGGGGTTAAAAAGTCTAGCTGGAAGATGATAGGTGAAGCCAGGTGGGTGGGAAAGGTTGAGGGGTGGAGAAGAACGGATCTGATAGGAGAGGACAATACAAGAAAGGGAAGGAGGAGAGGATCCAAGGGAAAGTGATAGGCAGTTGAAAAGAAGTGAAAGGTCTGAGTGGGGAATAGAGGAAGGTGCGGGGAAAAGATCCTCAAGATCCCTTCTCTTTCCTAAACACCTTCTATAACAAATGTATATCTCTCCTTGCTGTAATTTAAAATGCAGCTATCCTGGTGTGGGTGAAATCCTTCCACGATTT